>NW_023494798.1:13274778-14619778 GCF_904425465.1 Colossoma macropomum
ATAACGAAACAATATCATAACAAATCCATTTGCTTTACAAATGAATATAAATAACATATTTTAAGCACAACCAAAATAGGCCTTAGGGGCTTTAGGAATTTATGACAGACGCCAAAAAGCCTCAAACAGGAAGCTTTAAGTAACGCAACTGTGGAGAACAAATGTTCTTTTCCATGTGGTAGCAGGACCATAACACCCCGACCCCAATAAATTTATTTCTAGTGCCACATCAATCGGCTGCTCCCGTATTGATTTCCAGCAGCTCGCCACACCAGCTCCGCCTCTCCGAGGCCTTTTTGTTTCAGCTGAAAACAGCATTTCGATTAGGCTCTTTATTAAGGACAGATTGCTCCAGAAGAATCAGCGTGGCCTGAAAATTAAATGGTGACAATTTAATTACTGGCCATTGATAAAGGCGCCGCTGTAGGTTGCAGGAGCCGGACTGTGTGCTGGGCTGTTATCTGTGTCCGCCCTTCTGTTTACTCTGCCCAGTTAACGGTGCTCAGACTACGCCGCTCCGCGAAGAGGAGGAGCAACAGCTCTGCTACAAACGAGGGAGCAGAGATACGATCAGCGAATGAGATCGGGTCAATAGGCTGGAACGCGTTTACACGCGCAGCTCATTGGCTGCTGACATTTATACGGCAGCCAATAGAATTACTGGACACAGTGGCGTCGCGAAGATTAGCGTGAACAGCAAGTGTGTTTATTTGGAAGACTGTGCTAAACTCAGACACGTGAAGATTTTTTAGTGAGTTCACACAGAGGTCCAGTTTGGCTCTGGACTTCAGGGTCAGTCACGCGAACACCTGGCCGTGTTCTGGGAGCCTCCACTTGTGACTGGCAGATGCGGTAATTATACATGTCAAGTCAGAAAATTAGATACAGAGGTTTAAAACGAACCTGTCACTCTTGGTTGGCTTGACGCGGGGTCGCGGAGCCACGACTCTACCAGACTCTAATGAAGATCTCATATGGCGGCATTTCTGCTTTAAGGACATGGTTAATTGTGTATTTACCATGTGGACGTTTCCAACCAACTTTAATGAAGTTCATGAAGTACTTTCCATCACAATATGTTTAATGAAATGACATTTGTTTCAGAGAAAAATACTTCCGGCAGAACATCGGGCTGAAAGTAGACTCTTTGTGAGGAGAAACTCCAACCAGACTGCACTAAGAGTGCTGGAGAACACAGAAACATTAAAGTCTGGGGCTGCTTTTCTTACAGTGCTGTTGGTAAGCTTTTGTTTTTTGAGCTCAGAAGTGTACGAAGACATTTTGGATGCAAACCTACAGAAGTTTGCAAAGAAACTGCTCAAACAACAACTGAACCTTTGAAATAATACTTTACTAAAAAGAAACTCCAGTCTTTTTACAGAATGCTCTGTTTCAAATAAATTCCACTTGCTTTCCTACACAATGCACTCAATACATTTTTGAGTTTGGCACAAATGCCCAAATACTTTAGGATTTTGTATAGGAACAATTCTTTTGAATTAGTTCAAACTGCTGCCCACAGTAAAAAAAAAATGGTTTCAGCTCTTAGATATTTACAATGATTATATTATGATCTATTTAAACTTAATTCACCCCCCCCCCACACACACACACATTATCTAAACTGCATTGCGGGGGGATGCTGGGGCCTATCCCAGCAGTCACTGGGCCAAGTCATTGATTGAATATTAATAAAATAAATATATTCAAAATCATAATTTATAGGGTACTTTCTATTGTGTCTTTCCTAAACTCCTAAATTTTGTGAAATTAACATAATACTTTTTTTATAAGATTTTTAAAAGTGTCTTTTAAAGTGAAGTCAAAAATTACATTCCTCATATATTAATTTTTTTAAATAAAAAAGAAAATGCTGTCCCACATTTTTATATCACTACCAAAACACAGAGTTTTATTCCATAGGTAGAGCGTTATTTTAGCCTCACCATGCATTTTAGAGCAGGAAGTGAGACTGCAACCCTGTCCCTCATGGCCACATGGTGAGCAGTTAGATCTTATTGTTTTGAAGTAAATGTGCCTCAAGGTCTAAAAATCAGTGTGTAACATTAAGAATTGTCACTACAGAAACACACATATTCTGCAATTAAGTAAATTATTTTGTGTTTTAATGAAAAATATTATGACACAGCCCAAAGCTGTGTTTGCTAGTGATATACTGGCTAGCATTTTTGAGTTTTCTAAAATTTGGTTCAGAGGCGTTATTATTGTATTGATAATGACAATTATTTATTTAATAAAATAAACAAAATTAAGGTGTAGAGTCACTCAAAGCAAAAGGATTTTAGTCCAAAGTCCAAGTCAGTTAAAAGTCCGAAATGTGTTTGGAACTCTGTCTTTAAAGGATTTAGGATACTTTTGCTGTAAGCGTAAGTGAATTAAAGGTCTGAATTAAAGGTCATTTTCAGTGTTTCAGTTAGGAATTAGCTATAGACTCTCAAGGATTTCCAAAATGCACTATAATAACCTGGTAATGTTAGATTTCAGAGAGGTTCAGATAATCCCATTATCACCACAATGAAACATCAACTTTCAGCTTTACCAGAACACTAGTGTACTTTTTATATACAAAAAAGTTGTCCAGTCATAGCAGTCCAGCACTAGCTTTCTCTATCCAGTACCCAGCCTTACCCAAAATGCTAATGGTGCTGTTAATAAAGGAAAATTGGCATGGATCTCGCAAACCTCTGGCCCAGTACAGGCTTTAAGGCCAGTTCTTGGCAGTGCCTGCTGCTTGAATGAGGAAGAGAAGAGCTATTCAGACATAAAGTTGGGAGGTCATTATGCGGCTCATGCTCACCTTTGTGAGAAAAGAGGGAAAGAAAAACTCATTTAGTGGCCCTACATTAATCACAGGCTGCACATCAAAGTGTGATAATCACCTGAACACTCCATTAAAATAAAACTGCCAGCCCTGGGGAAATCTCACCTTACTCTTTAATTGTTTTGAGGCTTTGATCGGCTTTTTAATCCAAGATTAATTTATGCATTTTTAAATAACTCTACATATGATTAATAAGCTCGAAAATTAAAAGTAGTCTAAAGCAATTATAACAAGTGGTTGGTCATCACCTCATTAGACGGTGTTGGGAAGATGCAGAGTGTGTGTATCAGTGGCAGAGAGAGAGAGAGAGCAGAAGCAGGAAAAAGATTTGCATACGCATGCATATTCATGTTTAAGGATGAGGTTAGAAGGGTGTGCTGCAGAGTGTTTATATATACATTCATGCCAATTTGTAAAACGTGTAATGGAGCCCCGTAGAATGGCACAATAGTCTGCTGTATGTAAAGCATGAGTGGTTGTAACTGAGAAGGGGGGGAAAAAGGAAACAGAAGAGATTGGCAGAATGAGAGTGGTAGCTAAGAAGGTCAGTGTAATAATGGGGACTTTACAGATTTACATACTAATAGTCTTATTCCCAAGAAAGTAAAAACTCAGACCGCTCCGTCTGCTGGCGATGGCCAATTTCAGGGCTGCAGCACTGGATCTTTCATTTTGGGAATGATGTCTCTTTTTAACTAATGGTGTCATGGAGTGACGCGCTAGATCTTCTCTAACTGTGGCTCTCAGTCAGCCCTTCGGATGCTGCACTCTCAATCAAGGTCAGAGCGGAGACTAGGGGCTCCAGAACTCCATCTAAGCAGATGGAAGTCTCAAGCAGGGCTCTTTACACACAAAACCTGTGTGTGTGTGTGTGTGTGCACTAAGCTGGAAGGAATCAGTGGTAAAGGAGAGGGGGATATTAGCAGAATCTCTGGAGGGCTGTGCAGAGAGAGTGTGGAAAGTTAAAGCAGCAGATTCTCCAACCTGCTAATGTGTAAACAAGACATCACTCCTCTCCTGGCCTGACGTTTATCTGCCTCCTAAAAGCCTGCCCCTGGGTCCTGCTCTTTCTCAGTCTCTCTCTCTCTCTCCCTCCCTCTCTCTCTCTCTCTCTCTGGCTGTTTTGAGACAGTAGAGCTGAAATGGAGGTCAGTGTTGTAAAAGGTTGCCGTAGTGTGTGTTTTAATGTCATCAGAGTATGAGCTACGTGTGAAATGAGAGGGGGAGCATTTGCGGCGCTCGATAGCGGAGGGCACTGGGACCCTTTTGTCACAGACAGGGGCTCATCTGCCACTGCGGGCTCCTGCTCTCAGGAGGGACGCCGCGAACAAAAGTGCTAAAAGGCAGTGTGACAGTGAGGACAGGCGGAGGAAGGAGGAGGCCTGCTGCACACAACCACAGTTGTCAATCATCCCTCAATCACAATCACACACCCCTACACTGTCTTCACCCATTAGACTAGCTCTGTTTATCGCATTTGAAATGCTATCTACTAGGACCTCAGTGTTGTACCCAGATTGTAGATTCTTTTCACTGCTCAGATTAAGGTTCAGATACATATCAACAGCAGAAATAACCCCCATATCCAACTCCTGCCCCTTAAACTGTGAGTAGAAGAGCACAAAATGCCCCCAAATAACTTAATATGATAAATAATATGTAGCATTTATAACATTTTTAAAGTCTGTAATTTGTTCAGAAATGTTATGTATTATTCAAAAATTTGCATTTTGCACCTCATTTACAGTTCATTTATTTATTTTCTAGTCAAAAGGCTGTTCATTTGTATTCATTTTTCAGCAGCTATTTCTGAGGAGATTATCTATAAGATAATCCACTTATATAAGAAAGTCAAAGGAAAATAAGTGAAAAAAGAAACAGACGTTTCCAAAACGAGTTCAAAATCTTTAAAAGATACAGAGAAAATGGGACTTGTAACAACTGTGTAAGACCTGACAGACCACCAAAACTGTCACTATCAGATAAACAGTACTTAAAGCTTTCATCTTTGAGAGAGAGGAGAAAATCAAGCTCCACTCTTCAGACCTGAAAAATCCACAGGTGTTTCTGCCCATCTTCCACCGTGAGACGACAACTCAGCTGACAAGAAGCCCTTACTGAGAAAAGGAAACAGACACAAAAGTAGAAAATGTGCAAATGAAGCAAAGAAGCTGCTGGAGCTTTCAGAACAATGGACTGACCACCCCAGAGTCCAGACTCCAGTGTCTTCCAATGTGTTTGGGATTACTTGGATTGTGAGAAGCAGAAAATGCAACCAACTTCTAAGACTGAACTTTGGAGGTGTGGAGAAATATTCCTGCAGATTTCATTGAAAAATACTGATCCCCTAAAAAGAATGGAAGCTGTAATAAAGGCAAAGAGTGGAAACCCAAAATACTGGATAATTTGATACTGTGTTTAGTGTTTTAAGACTTGTGTCATTTTCTGCTAAATATGTGTTTTCTGTTTTTTTCACTGATGCTGAAAAATTAATAACTTTTACTTAATGGCTGTTTGACTGGAAGTTAAATATATGAAGGTCAGTCTCTTAAAAACATGCATTGGACTGTTCGGCAAAAACCTGACAAGTGAGGACCCTTTTTATATCATTTCTAAAGGCAGGACACAGCCCAAATCCACATGAACATAGATCTCGCACAATACATTGCAAAATATCTCTACAATAGTGATTCCTTTCGTTCATTCAAAAGAGCACAGTGGAGTTCATTTCCCTGAGAGAGAGAGAGAGAGAGAGAGAGAGAAGAGCATTCAGAGAGCTGCTCCATCAGCCCAGCATGTCAGCCAATAGTGCCAATCACAGGATGAGCCTCAGCCAGTGATAATGGGAATTATAGTAATGAAATCCAGCGTCTGGGCCCCGGCGCTTCGCCTTGGGCGCTTTCCATACTATAGCGGGGCATTACCATAAAGATGCGAGGTGCTTGTTTTGCAGGGTCTATCGGAGGAGCAGTCCGCTGAGATAATAACTATTAGTAAAGGACAGGGCTTTTGCGGGATTCCAGCTGTGGAGGCTGCATTTCCATACAGATGGATGTGCACCAGAGGGGTGATATGTATGCAGAGAGGGGCGCCCGGGTGGGGTGACGCCATCGGCCATCCTGACCGAGAGCGCAGGCTGAGGCCTCGTCAGTTTCTCCTCTTCCTCGTCGCGTTCCCCTGCAGGAGGGAAGATTGAAGGCTTGGTGCTGCGAGGAAGAAAGATGGAGAGACAATGCGTTATCATTTTTGATAAGTTGGGTGTGAAGTTAGGCTGTCTTGTGGCACTCAAAGCAGTAGAGGAACATGGAGGGAACGTGTGCCCTTGCATGCATATGAGGAAGCATGTTCTGTTTACAATCTGTTGTCCATTTTCTCTTCCTTTTCCAAGTCTAAACCGGATGCACATACATATAAGTGCTTGAACACATATTTGACATTCACAGTCTGGGGCTTTTATGAAGGTGCTGTCCAGGGTGCTGAAACGACTCAGCAGCACTCTCAGAGGTACCAAGTGCAAATAGCTTCAGCTGTGCGCCCGTATGTGTGAACACTAACCAGACATTTCCATCAGGGCACAACAGAAGTGAGAAAGTGTGCTACATCCCTGTTAGCAACTCTAACCCTGTTTCTGTCTCAGAAAGGCCAAAGCAAAGTCAAACTTTTTTCAACTCTTCACTTCGGTGCAGTCTGGTTGTTTTCTGCATGAGACCTTCATGGGTAGCAAGGTAATGCCCTCAAAGTAAAAACCCTAGTGTTAAATGAACTCCTACAGAGATAAACGTCAATGTAAATTAAATGAAAGTAAACTCTGTTGCAGTTAATTCAGCATTAGTGACTTTACGCAGTGCAGGATTTGTCGGTAACATAACTGTAGGGCAGCATTTATAAGGACACGTGACACCTACATATGCCCTTCATGACAACTGACATAGACCTGCATAAACATTTACAAACACTTACTGTTATAGGTATCCTTTGACATAAAGGTTGCATTTTCCAGCTCTGATATTTAGTAGACATAACATCTATCAGGTGACACTTTCTGAGGTGAAATGACAGACTTTGTAGCTCAGTGTGTGTCACAGTGACATAATGCTGATAATATAGCTTGTCAGGTGAGGCTTTTAGAAGAAAAGTGAACACTTTCTGTGGCCTTTAGGTAAAGTAAGCTTCATTTTTCCATTTATATGATTTAAACTAAAGTAAGTTTCATTTTCCCATTTATACGTTTAAACTGTCATCAGCATTATATCACTGTGATATACACTAAGCAGGTCAAAATCAGTTGTTAGAACATGTCATTTCACCACAAAAAGTGTAATGACACAACCCAGAGTCAGAAAAAGTGATGTCACCAGACATACTTGTTACAGTCATATGCAAAGGTTTGGGAGCCCTGGTCAAATGACAATGAAAAGTGAAAATAAGTGAAAGATTTTTTGGTAACACTTGAATCTTTTTCATCTTTACGCACACTGGAACCCCCAAAGTTGAAATTCATTAACCTCTTTACATTCTAAGCTTATTACATACTAACACTTGTTATTCATTAACTACAGGGACTTCACTGCAAACCAATGGAGCTGTTCTTAGGTTATAGAAGTGTTTAATAAAACTTTGGGCCCGCTGGCAGGCACATAGCTTGGTAAGGAGTTTACTGAACTGAGCAAAGGAAACTGAAAACAAGGCCAACAGTTACAGTCATATACAAAACTTTTAGAGCTCCTGCTCATTAGGTTTGTTGGTTTTAGAAGTAAACATAAGACATCCTATAAATAACAAAGAACACACATCTGCACATTTAATGCACAATTACTAATTTGCTGAAATCAACATATTGGGAAAAATAAAACATAAAATGTGGCTTGTGTAAAAGTAATGACACATTTCATATTTTATTTTTCTCCCAATATGTTAAGCAAATAAATAGAAATTGTGCACTAAACTTTGCAGTACAGTAATTTTTTTTTTTGTTTATTCCCTATAGTGCAGCGGTCACCAAACCTCCACCTGGAGATCTACTTTCCTGCTGAGTTTAGTTCCAACTGGAATTTAACATGCTGTTCCTGCTCTTACCTAACACTAATGCATCTGATCCAGCCAGTCAAGAACTTCGGAAGAAGTGAAAATATGTAGAGTGACAGGTTGTGGTTGGAACTAGACTCTGCAGGAAGGTAGATCTCCAGGACCAGGGTTGGTGACCACTGCTGTAGAGGATGTTCAAATGTTTGCGTACAACTGTATGTCAACTTGATATGAAAGTTGACAAAAGCAGCCTATTGAAACAAACTTTTATAAAAGTTTCTGTAGGTTTATGTCAGCTGTCATGATGAGTTTGTGGATGTGTCACGTTACCTTATGAACTCAGTAAAGTGTTACAGATTTTCTGCCCTCATTGTGCAGGGGTATAAATGTGACTGACCAAGGTTATATGTATATATGATTAATATGAGTTCACAATCCTAACTGATGTAGATGTCTCACTAAATACTGATCTGCTCTCCAGAACTGTACACTTTGAGATATACCTTTGTGTGTGACCCAGATAAGCATGAGATGCAATATCAGCAAGAGGAGAGAGGATGAGACTTTAGGGCTAAGGATGGAACCTGTTTGCATTGTGATGAATTATGCATACGAGGGCTAGACTAATAATAGCTGTGGAGGAGAAGGGCGTTGGTCCTCCAATGAGCAGGCCAAAGGCACGCTTAAGGCGAGCAGTTTGTGTAAATACGGCCAGCAGTGTGTAAACAGCAGCTGCAGCACATACACACACACACACACACACATACACACACACACCAGGTGATGAGCTCACAAAGACTCCATTAACAGGATGTGATTCAGACTAATGACACTGCAAACACTCATTCCTCTACTGTTGTCCTATCCCCCTGAAGTATGAACTCCTGTAAGAGTGATTTGGTTTATATTAGCACTCCCTCAGCAACACATTAGCGCAAGAGGACATTAATATCATCATGCTATACAAACCTCATTAATATTTTCAACTCTATAGGAGAATACAACAAAGCAAAGTCGCCAGTTCTGAATGATTTAGAGTGATTTTTCAGTGAGTTTTATATACAAACGAGCAAACATATTTTGGTATATAATATGTTCCATTAAATTATTTTTTTGAACTAGTTTTTCAAGTAAGACCCTCATTCTTAGACAGACAAGAAGTACACTCTTAAAAAAGATGGTTCTTCAAGGGTTCTTTAGTAAAGACAGTGCTTCTGTTTAGAGCCATGAACACTCAAAGAACTATTTGCACGCTTAAAGTGTTTCTTGCATGGTGAAACAGTACTTCAGATCGATGGAAAATGCGTTGTAAATGGTTCTTTATAGCACTGAAATGGATGTCAAGTTTGTAACAATAGAAAAACTCTTTTTGGTGCTGTATAGAACCATTTTAAAAAAGGTTCTATATAGATAGAACCTGCAGCCTAGTATAACTGGCCTAGTATAGCTGGCTGCAGCCTTGAAGAGCGGTTTTTGAAAACAGTTATGTAAACACCTTTACATCACTATTTATTGTTTTAATGTAATTTGTGTTTATTCTAATATTGGCGTTTTTTTCCTAGCAAAAAAAAGCTTACTGTTCAGATAAATGGCTTTTTTAAATATAATTTTTTTTAAGATTTCTAAAACTTTAGTACTGTATGCCCATTCACGACGTATCATCTGAGGCAACAACATATTGAAGTAGCCATTCAAGTAATTTTGTACTGTAATTACTTCTTAAGTACTTAATTAAATTAAGTACTACTTAATTGTCTTAATTACATTAAGTGATGGAAACAAAAACATTTTGGATTTTTAAAAATATTTATGTAGTTTTCTCAACAATTTAAGTTTTACGTAAGTTTCTACAAACTTCGGATTTTGATTCTGTAACTTAACTGTAAGCAGCATGTACTGTCACACCACACAGGTATCATTTGAATCTGTTTTATTTTAAACCGTAGAAGTGCTGCTAACACTTTTTGCTGTAGAGCTCTACTATTAAAATCTTATTTTAACTGAAATCTGTTGTCACTACAACAAACAACAAAACAAATAGTGCACTTTTAAAATAGAAGAACAACTTTTGGCTCCATAAGAATATTTTACTTTATTGTTCTGTAAGGAAGCATTTTTGTAAATAAGATGTATAATACAGGGCAGCTAATCAGAACAGAGCTCTTTTACATACCTGTTTATTTCTAAGAGATAAAGTCTCTGAAACCATGCAGCCATCATAAATGGACTTCAGGAAACAATTACATAGAAACTACAAGAAAAAAGGATTATGACCCTTTAAAGACCAGGCACATAATGTAAAGGTTCTGTACCATTCAAAGATTTTTTTCCTCTAAAACTACATCCAAACCAAGAACCATTTAGGAAGTGTAGTGTAGTGTTCCAAACCGATATACCCACCAAGCTTGTCTGCTGTAATGATTCTTAGGGGCTGATTTGATTTGGATACAATGAGTGCTGCAGCAGTAGCTTATACCTGTTCCTTTAATCCAGGTGAGTGAGTCATATGACAGAACGTGCCCTAAAACACAGTTCAATATGTTGTAGTGAAATAAGGAAAGAAGTCGCCCGTGACAGCGATTGCATTCATGTTGCATAGCAAAACAGCCTGGGAGCTGCTCACAAAACAACAACAATAACAACAACAACAATGTGCAAGCAATTGAGGAAAAAAAACACAAGGGCAAAAAGTGCAAGCGATCAAGCCTCGCGTACAATCTAATTGAAGCTCAGAGAAACAGCCTTTGGCTGCTTTGCCTCCATCCTCGCTACCTGCCGTAATGCACTGGGCCATTTAAATTAACTCAGGAGTGACTTGTTGTAATCGGACTGCGTTTTTTTTTTTTTTCTGGAGAGGGGGGTCTGTGGCCATTCAGATGAGCAATGTATCATTACCCAGAGTCCTGCCCCCCCCCCTAACTGCAGCACCGCAGGCTATGCAGCCTAGCGTGAGCCTCCATCTACTGAGCCAGGCAATCTGGCCAGCAGACATGCATGTATTCATAATGGCAGCAGCTTCTGATGTTGAAAAGTGTGTGTGTGTGTGTGTGTGTGTGTGTGTGTGTGTGTGTGTGTGTGTGTGTGTGTGTGTGAGAGAGAGAGAGAGAGAGAGAGTGAGAGAGAGAAAGCTCTGCTGGAGGACACCGAGGCTCATCTTTCCCAAATACTACAGACACAACATCACACCACAGCCACACTGACTGGTAAATATACATGTAATCATTATGGCCCAATTAAAGGTGGATCAGAGAGGAGACTGATCAGTAATTACAGAGGAGAAAATTAAGTAAGCTTCTTGCTTTAGAATTGTATTTTCTGTTTGGAGCATACAGTCTGTGGACACAAAGTCAAAAGAAAAGTGTTACAAACTCAGCTTTATAAGAAGTACAGAACCCTAAAGTACCTTTCAGTGCGCATTTTATTAACGGAATACTCCAGAGTTCTTTAACCTGATCTCTATCTGCCACATCTCTACCATACAATCGATTACCAAAAACAATCATTTCATTGTTTTTTCTTGTGCTTTGTAAAAGAACAGAAAAGTAATTTACTCAAAATACCCTTAATAAGGAATTTCACCATGTTACACGTCATATGCAAATGTTTGAACACCCCTGGTCCAATGTCACGTTTTGTTGATTTTCTGAGTGAAATTAAATGATTACCTTCTATACAGGGAACAGACTTTATTATGACATTTTCTGCTAACTTAAATACACAATTTATATTTATTTGTCGAGTTTAACATATTTGAAAAAAGAAAAATGTAACATATGAAATGTGCCACGTTTTATGTTTTCCTGTATGTTAAATTCAGCAAATAAACAATAAATATGCATTAAAATGTGCTAAAGTATTCTCTGTAGATGTGTACTTATTTTCACTTAGTAAATCGACAAAACATTTTGCCTAGGGCGCCCAAACTTTTGCATACGACTGTGGTCATTTTAAATAGTTTGATGTGAAATGTACTTTTCTAGACAAGCTTACCCATTTTCGAATTGTTCATTGTGGTGGTGATTGGAACTGGACATCTGAAGTATTTAATTCCTCTATAAGCGACCACACAGAAGGTTATTGCATGAAATGGTTCTGAATGTGCTGCCTGGTGCCTGAGACATTGTTTTATGATAGATACGAGTTGTAAGTAAAAATAGTCTTCAAAGAACACTTACTTTTCACATTTCCAACAATTTTATGATTACAAATAATGGTAAACATTATGTATAAAACCTCAGAAAACACATGTAGATTTACTGGTTGCAAAGTAAAAGTGAAAGTAAATAAATGGACAGTAAATGTAAAATGGGTTTTCTATTCTTTTCTAAGTACAGAGAAACATGTCAGAATTGTTGTCTGTGGTCAAACATATGATACAGATGTGGCAGATTAAGATTAGATTGAAAAATGCTGGAGTATTCCTCCAAAGGACCATTCATTGGTTCTGTATGGAACTGAAAGTGTATCGCTCCATAGAACACTTTATTTTTAAGCATATAACTGACCACCACAACAATACGATTGGTAGTTTTCTTTGTACCATGCATAAATCGTGCAGTTAAATATCCGAATTCCCCACTCTTTCTTCGCTGTTCAAAACAGTCCCATCCTTCTCTTTCCCTTTCTTTTCCTCACTCTCACTCCCTCCATCTCAGGGCGGGAGAGTACAGACTGAACAGGATTACTGCAGTAAGGTGTTCGGTGGGATTTGGTGGCTTTTCCGTTCTCTGCGGAGCCAAGAGTTTTAATTCAGTCCAGGCACCTATTAGGGCTTCTGGTCAGCTGAATATAGATGCTGAAATAGGTGTTCTCTAGCCAGGGGGAGAGAGGAAAGACATAGAGACGGAGGGGGGAGGTGGGCATGTGCTGGAGTTTGAGTGATGCCTCTGTTGCGTGAGTAATGAAAAGGTTACCAGGGTCAAGCCATTACAACTGCAGTCGCTTAATTATTAATTACACACCTCCAGAAGGGAAAGGACAACTTCAGTTGTGGCCGTCCCTGTTACTGCACCTTCCTCCAAACACAGGCGCACGCACCCACACCCAACACAGTGGATTCTGAACTATGTTGTGCTGTTTTAGAAAAACTATGCAAAAAACAAGCATTTTAGGGTTACAGTAGGAGCGTGTACTCACCACAAAATGTATAGTGGATCAAATCAGCATGGCTTTGTAATTACACGTGGAGACACAGAACCACACTTGGCTCACACACTTACTGACTGTAAGCAATTAAAATATTATTCATTACCTTTTAAATACAACACTGGCTCTGAAATCCCATTAAATTTGGGATAATTGAGTGTGTTTAATTATCAGCTGTGGCAGGCAGTTAGTTTTGGGAGAAAGTAAGAGCGAGAGAGAGAGAGCGAGAGAGAGTGGTGACCTAGTTAGTGTCAGAAGCATTGTGTTTTAAAAATGACCTTGCTCTTGAAGCTGGGCTCAGAATAACTCTTCTCTCAGACACCCAGGGCACTTGATAATAATGATCAAATGCCTCCCTCTCCTCATCTTACTGCCTGACTCAAGACACAGGCCTCAAACCACAGAAACAGTACCTTTTTTGGTGTGACTGTGGGGTAACAATACCTATACTCCACAGGTTAACCTTCTCATGTTCTGCCCACAAATGCAACTGTTGCGACGTTGGACAAGCGTTTGCACAAATCCCATTCAATCTATTGAGTAGGCATCCCTCAGAGCTTTCTAGGCCTTCAGAGAAGGCATAGTGATTTATGTGAAATAAAATATACATGTCTGTAATATGTAGTTTTATTTAATATAATCGTCAAGCTTGTTGTGTATAAACTCTGCCAGTATTGTAGTCATACTCTTAAATTTGTTTTAATTGGAAACAAAAGAGTTAAAATCCAGAAACACCCAGTGGAAAAATTGTCCAATCAGGATTTTTTGCTCTGCGGTATTTAGGTAGATACAGCCAAGTGAGCTCTCCCATTCGGTAGTCCTTCAGGAACTGAACTGAAGGCCTAATGTGTTGGATTAACCACTAACACAATCAGGAACTGACAGTGAAATCAGTCAATCACAATTTGATTTCCAATGGGTCGAACCTATTTTGTGAGAAAAAAAACATCACTAGACATGTCACTGATTGTGAATATAAGCAGTAGCCTGACCAGGTTTCACTCAGTTAAAAATGGAAAAAAGTGGCTGCTCTTTGACAGGATTCTTTACTAAAAGAGTCACATCAAACTGCTACAAAGTAAAACATAAGGAAATATCAGTTAAAAACTGCTGTTAGTTTAGTTGGGATAAGAGCTTTAGGGTACAGTATGTAGAACTGCGCCATGCGCCCTGCCCCCCTCTGCCAAGGGGACTGTAAATGTTGTTATTTGTGTTGTTAATGTTGTTGTTTAAAGGTTTAAAGGTGTGTGTGTGTGTGTGTTTATATTGGGCTGGGCAGTGGGGTTACTTAGTATGGGTTTTCATCTAGCGTAGAGTGAAGAGCTATGGCTCTTGCCTGCTATCCCTGGCTGTTATGTGCTTTTTCTGCTGGTGGTAATAAAGGGCACTTATAGCAAAAATCATGGACTCTTCTGTGTCTTTTTCTTCACCAAGATGCTGCAATACTACAAGAGTCCCATAGGGGCACTAGTAAAAATTAGCATTATCAGAGGGATTTTGTCCTCATTTTTTATCAAGTTATGACCTTTGTGGCCCAAACTGAAGGCTTATCTCTAATAGTCATGGTTCGCCACAGGAGTTTAGAGCCGCTATATAATGACCGTCTGAAATGCTACACTACTGAGCTTGACAATATTGTTGTAGCAAATCAGAAGTAGGCAGGTTGGAAACAATAATGATAATGCCACCATGCTGACATTTGATTCAAAATTATACATCCAGTCTATACGAACAGAATGACCTTTACACAAACAAAATAAATAGCATTTGAAATGAATAATGCACTCTAAATTTCTGTATTTAAGGTCAATTAACATCAAGAAAACTGCATGCCTAAATCATACTCTTGCCTCAAGCCGTGTTGAGTTGTTAACCTGGTCCAAATGTGAGCTTCTAAAAGCAGCCTATCCAACACTTACAGTTGCACTGGCAACTCAAATAGACATTATCTATTTAGGGTTAATGTGTTAATCTGTCTGCCTAAGAGCGGATTGGTATAGGCCTGCGGTGGCACGGCAGACCCAGCCCAGCCGTGGCCATCCGTGGCCATCCGTGCTGTCCTGTCTGGCATGCCTGGCCCAGGCTGCAAGCGAGCAAGCACCATGGCTGGGGGCAGTCTGGTATTACAGAGCAAGCTGGAGCGGCAGCAGCCTGCGCCTCCACTGTGCTTCATTAAGAAACAAAATATAAGCTTTCCACTCCATTACCAATGACTTTAGGAGCTACAGCACATAAGACGGCGACTCACCTCATCAACAATGCATTGCAATAACTGCACAGACTTGAACAGGCTACAAGGAGAGTGAGAGAGGTGGTGGGGGGGTGGGGGTGGAGGGAGAGAGAGGAGAGGAGGAGAGAAAACAGCATTAGCCTACATACGTCTTTACAGTGGAGTGGCGAAGGGGGGAAAAAAATCATTAATGCAATAAAATGTGCCCAGATTAATCAAACGCATCAAACTCTTATGAAAATATCACAGGGGTAGAAATGTTCTATTACGTCTAATGGTGTCTAATCTAATACAGGCAGTTAAGGGCTTGGGTATTTCTTCATTGTGAAATGCAATTTGGGAAGTTTAAAGGGAACCGCTGAAGCGTGGGCCTCACACTGCCGTCAGGAACATAGGGAGCAATGATATGTTCTTTTTCTACAAACAGCCCCCCCTCCTCTTTTTTTTTCTCCGCCTTGCCTTCCAACTCATAAAAGCTTACCATTAAAGATCCCTGGATGGAGGGAGCTGGAAAAGCAGAATAAAGGGGGGAGAGAGGAGAGGCAATATGTAATTAGCATGTCATAATCAAAACGCCTCATTCGGACACATTATGATCACTGGGAGGAAATTGCAGCATGGCTGGTGGCAATCTGTGGGCATGTGTTAACACCATTTCCATAATGAAAGTACACAAATGTTAATAGCCCGCGCCTTGATTTGGAAGGGGAATACGGAGGAGGACTGTGCTCTTTCACTAGCACAATTGCAGGGTTGAAGGAGCACGTGTATGCTCAGGCCATTTGCAAATGTTGTTTTTCTGATTTCACACTCAAAACTGTGACTATTTTCTTTTACAGAGGGAAATAACTACTTCTCCCACATCACTTCTCCTCCAGAGAGACCCCCTCTCCTCCCGCTATAATCTCATTTTCAATTAAAATCCCATCTAATTTCAAAGTTGAGTCTAAAACCATATACAGGAATGAACATATTTGGGTGTCTGCCAAAGTGTAGGTTTTATATTTCGCTTTAAAGAATGATTTAGCTTCATCCATTTACTTCAGAGTGGCAATGATCGATGGCAGCTCCTCTCATTATCAGCACAATGCAAAATTATAAAGTCCATGACAACAGCACATTTTCCCCCAATTTAAAAACTCTTCAGAATTCACAAACAACAATTTGCATATTCCGAGATTTTATGGAGCTGCTTGGCAATGTGACACACACACTGAGCACCAAGACGTTTTTTTTCACAGAGCATGAAAAAGTAACACTGAGAACCGACAAAAAATTCATTTTGTTGCACTGTAAGAAATGGACATAATGTAGACAACATCCATGCAAGGCTTTTACAGTATGACCTTACTGTGGTCCTGTCATGTGCAAATTCCTTTTGTCCAATGAAAAATGTAATTAAGACAACTGCTCTGCCTGTAACAACAGGTAAAGAAACCTTCAATGCATTATTCAACAGAGATTGCCATTCAGGCTCAAACAATAAATGATAAAAACTGCAAGTTCATTACAACCACCCTACAAATAGGCACGCTACAACTACTGATTGATATTAAATTGCCAGGTCTGTCATACTGTAGAAACTAGATATTTTGAACCCAACTGACCGCTAAGCAGAACCTTAAAGAACCTTAAACTCTAAAACTTGGACCAGTGGCTGTAACTGTAAGTGCACGGTGGAGAATTCCATAGCAATGACAAGTATCTGAGCTAACTTCCCCGAACTTTCTTAACTTTAACAAACTGAGTGTCCACTCTGGCTGTGTTTAGTAGTCTGTTTCTCTCTGCCCAGATTGAGACCTCAGTCACCCTCTCCCTCCCTCCAAGCCTTCACTACATTATCTGCTCATTTCGCAAGGCCTTTCTGACAAAGCCACAAAGCAGTTATTGATTTGTCCTCTCAATTAAATAAGGCTTCGCTTTCTCCTCTCTCTGTTAATACCTAGAGACCCCCCACCTGACACAATATCCATTCTGCTGCTAGCAGAATGAATTATCAGTCGACATGGATAATGAATTCATCCTGCATTGCAAAAATAACTATAATTGCCAAACGCACGCAGGAGGAAATTGGAAAATGATATTAATGCGTGTTTGCTAGGTGAATTATCCATTTGTCCCAGTCAATACGAACTGTCATTAAAAGGGGCAATAAAACCCCCCCCTACGTTTTTGCGTACTTATTTATCTCACGGGGAATTCAAAGTTACATTTAGCACATTTTCCCAATCTGATTACTTATCACATTACAATACTCTTGGATGTTAAAATTCAAATGGGATGCTTCCCAATGGGTTTTAATTTGCATATTTATCATGTAAGGTTTCTCAATAGGTTTGTGAAGTAATCAGAAAAGTGCGCATTTTCCTCCAATCGCAGCATTTCCGCATCAGTCGTAGCCTATCAGTTGAACTCAACAATGTCTGCAGCATGTAAAAAGAGTTATGAATATGCATAAAAGCACATATATAAAAGATGCAATGATTATGTAAATGGGGTGAGAAATGGGAAATAAATGCTTATGTTAGATTGAATCTGGATCTGCACATTAACCTGCTGATGGAACTCAACAGTGTTTTGAAATTTGTCAACTTTTTGTGAAAAATAACAGACTGTGGCGCTTCAGAAATAGAAGCCGGTGGGTCAGCATGTGAGCGGTGACTGCACGGAGGCAGAGAGAGCGGACTGTAGTGGCAGAGCCCTGGGTGCTGTGTGAGGCTTCCAGCACTGGTCTCCATGGAGATAAGGCTGGAGACAGGGAGGCCTCTCTCTCTCTCTTTCTCTCTGCACTCCTCCTCATTGTTATCAAAATGACAATCCTGTGGGTGAAATGAAATCCGGGCGATACGGGCTCCGCCGGCACAGAGGTTAGCGCTCCTCTCGTCTGCACGGGAATTATGGGCCGGCCGGCTGCCCGCGGCATCCAGCTTTAGAGTGACCCCACACACGGCCTCTCCCAGCGGCGGACAAATTTTTAGTTCGGCCACTTTCCAAGGCCCCTTTCAGAAAAACCCCAGCCTCTGGCAATCACACACACTCTCTCTCTCTCTCTCTCTCTCTCTCACACACACACACACACACACGTACATAGCAGAATCCAGGCAGTGCTCACTATGCCCTCATGGATATTCCTTAAATGGGCAGATAACCTGACCATTTAGTCTGTCTGAGCTGCTAAAATGGATACTCTGGAATGAGGGTTTCTCAGTTGTGTAAAACATTTTGATTCTCAGTGTTGACTGTGATGTGAAGTGGCTTTACTATTACAATAATCCTGAAGAATCTGCACAGATTGTTTTGCATATGTACACAGTAATAGTAGAATTATATAAAAATAGAAAAAATATTGTTTTTGTGTCAAAATGTGGGGCTATACAGGACCATATCTTTATTGTTTTTTTTTTGGTTGTTTTTTTGGTGGTGGGTTTCTTGTTTTTTGTTTTTTAAGAAGTATTCAATTTGTCAGTGTATTGCAGCTATATTGTAACTTATCAATAAATACTCTGAGTGCTACTAAACAATAGCCAGTAGTAAAAGAGAAAATCCATTAAACCTGGTTGAACATCAGCTGTGCAAATTTATGCACCTCAAGATTGAAACACTTCAAGCTATCATCAAAAAGATGAGATATGCAACAACATATATAAAATAAAATACTAAATAATAATCCACATAAAGGAAAGAGACACAAACGCTTGTCCCACTAATGTTTTTTACTTGCCTTAGTTAAGTTTTCAAATAATTACTGGGATCATTTTAATGTTTGTTAGTAAACCTTGTCACTAGTGCTGGTTGTTATAACCTTTCTGATGGATACGAATACATGATAACTTTAGCTTGAAAAGTAATCATTTCCAGCACTATAACACACACACACACACACACACACACAGTACTATGCAAAAGTGCTTAAAGTTATTATCAGCTTTTCCAAGAAATCTGCAGATTTTCCACACCTCCAAAGTCTTAGAAGTTGGTTGCATTTTCTGAATATCATTATCCAAGTAATATCAAACATATTCAATGATGTTAAGGTTTTAAACTCTGGAGTGGTCAGTCCATTGCTTTAGAACACCAGCAGCTTCTTTGTTTTATTTTCTGTTTTTTTAAGTAACGGCTTCTTGACAGCTACACATCCTTTCAGACCCATAGTGTTGAGTTGTCTTCTCACAGTGGAAGGATGGACAGAAACACTTGTGGATTTTATCCTATCTGAAATAAGAGTTTACCTTTATTTCCTCCTCTCTCTCAAAGATGAAAGCTTTAAGTACTGTTTATCTGATGGTGACAGATTTGTTTGTCTACCAGGCCTTGCATGGTTTCTAGGAGACCCATTTTCTTCATATCTTTTAATCAATTTTTAACTCTATCTTGGAAACTCCTGTTTTTTCTGAAAAAATAAATTGTACTTAATGGCTATTTTGACTGGAAAATAAATAAATGAATGGTCTCTGTACTTCACATCTAGCGCTCAGTTTGTCCTCATGGACATTCATTAACCGGGCAGTTAAGCTGCTAACCCAACCAACTGAAATAAAAGTTTCTCAGTTGTGTAAAATAGCCATTCTGATTCTCAGTGTTTACTGCTTTAGTATCACAATAATACTCAACACTTTGTATAGACCATTTTGCATGTGTACACAGTAATAGAGTTATACACTTTAAACTCAATAGAGAAGAAAGGATTTAAAGACTTGCTCTCAACAGAGAAGGAACGTTTTGCAACCCATGAGAGCACAGTTCATCCATATGGATAACATTTTAAAAAGTCTCACTTTTATCAAGTCTTATGACTGCTCCTCCCACACACATAGCCCATAAGCTTCACAGCGTATTGCTCTGGCTTGAGTGCATTAGTGACTGAAAGCTAATAATACAAAGTTTTGGGAATATAAAGGCAGACAACAAAATAAAACATATCTCAACAGCCAGACTAGTTTCTCCTCAGCCTTGCTTCTCTCAAAGATTTACATATAGTTTATGCAAAAGGTATCTTTGTCTTTCTAAACAGATCTTCATATTTGTGCATGGCATACACCATCAAAACAATATTGGTATATGCACACAGCAAAAGCATGACGGATAACTCGTCTCATATATATTCATAAAGTCATATCACACCATGCCGAACACTTTAAAAAAAATACAGGGGGAAAGAAAGAAAGAAAAGAAGAAAAAAGGCGACGAGTGAGAGGGGGAACAATCAATCAGAAGGCAATTCGCTGGCGGCTGCATATGCATCAGATCATGTCTTATGTCTTCAAGGATTTTCAGAGCGAATCGTAAAACAAAACTCCATTACCTCCTGCCAGAACATGCAAATGAATCCCACCATGGGGTGAGAGGGAATTAAAGAGCCTTCTCTAATCAATGACAAGCCAGGATGAAACCCTCCCATCCATTCCCTCTTCTCCAGCAACAAAGGAATACTACCCACCTCTTCCTTATGTAGCCACCGTTCTGCCACAGGGCAATACATACACACATATACGCACACGCACTGCTCCTGAGCATGCTGTGGTTACACTAGCCTGACCTGCCAGGATGGAGAAGATGGGCAGCCGAGGCCCCTGACTGTGACAACATGCCTCTCATTGCCCTCCCTCCCTCCTCCCTCTCTCTGTCTCTCTCTCTTCCTCTCTCACTCCCTCTCTCATTAAAAGCCATGTTGCTGAATTGCAGGTCTCAGGTGGGTGTTTATGAATTAGTGTCGTTTGTGTGTTCGCATGCAATGACAGAGAAGGTAGGGTGCCACACATGCACACGCACACAGATGCACAGGGCTGTGTAAATGACAGCCTGGGCCTGAGGATGTGTGCTGGCTGCCTGCTCGAGCTCCAGCCTCTCTCCTCGCTGCTCCTCTCCTCCGCTCCTCACTCCACCCGCCTCCCACCGCCAGCCTGCTACAGCCCGCAGGTAAGGAGTCTGCGGCGCCATATGGAGCGGGGAAAATTAACAACGAGGAGAAAATCTCCACAGCAGCAGGAGGCCTCTCTACCCTCTCTCTCTTGCGCACTTTCTCTCCCTACATCTTTGAATTTTGTTTGGGGGAGAGAGAGAGAAAGAGGGGGAGAATGTGATAAAATTAATGGGGTTCAACACTTTAACACAACACCGCCGGCAATATTTGCACAGAATGGCAAAAAAAGGGAAAAAAAAGGAGGAGATTTCCCCTTACTGTTCGGTCAGATTGTGGTATTATAAATCAGACCCTGGCTTAAGTATTTTATGCCCCTGTTTTATAAATGTACATTAACCCCATTTGCCTCTCCCTCCCTCTGGAAGCTAGTCCTGCACGAGGCTGGATCATGCTGAGGGAGATTCCATTGTCCCCGGTGTGTCCTCACGTTTGATGCCATCATGGAGCAGGGGTCCCCCACGGAGCCTCTCCCGGCCTGGGTCATTGATTACAAAGAGCCTCCTGGTTTTTGTCTGACAGATGTGAATCTGCGCTATTTAATTTGGAGCGTTCCCCTCAAAGGGATACCATTAGCCCCTCCAATAGAAGCGCAAATAGGATTCCATTAACAACTAGTGTTTCACAGTGGAGCTGGGAAATGTACCGGAGAACGTCATGCCACGTTTCCGGGGAGAGGGACGGAGAGAGACCTTTTGCATAGGAAATGCATCAAGTGTGATCGTGCGATAGAAAAACGTCCCCCTGACTGACCGACTGCATCGCTCTCTGACACTTGCCCTCGCCCAATGGCTTGGCAGTCTGTGCCTGCGAGCATGCCCGTGTCAAGCGTGTCCTTGTTTGGCATCCTAGGAGGGTGGGGTTAGTAGTTAAAATGTTAATAAGTGCAATACAGTTTTAATTTAACAGCCCTCTGCATTTCTAATCAGACCAGTGGCTGTGACTAAATGAGAAAAAGAGAATTCAATGCCTGGGCCACCTCCTCCTTTCTCTCATTCTAACACAGACGGCAATATACGCATCCGCTTTTTTGTCTCTGCCGTCGTTCAGTTAACTTGTTTAACCCCTTTAAATCACAGGCTTATTGCATACTAAAGCTTATTATTCAGTAACTACATGGACTGCAATGCAAATTTGCTGAGTTATTCTTAGGTTATTAGAGGGTGTAGTAAAAGTTTGGACCTGCTGGTGGGTCCTGGCCATTTAAGGGGTTAATAATCCCACTTTGGTGTATTCAACACTTATTTGTCTTTGTTTTTTTTCCCTAAAGACATCTATGCATCGGCTTTTGTCATTGACATGGAATGGAATCTATACAATGGACTGCATTTACACAAGTTGCAGCAAAACTGTACACACGCAACATTCAATTTACCAGCCCAGTAAAAACATATAGTGATGAATGGTGCATTATGTCATGAATGAGTGATAAACTGTGGTCACCTGAGGTGGCTGATAAAGAGATGTCAAAGGCTCGGTACAGGACAAGAGAGATAGGCTAAAGAGACCTGGACACAGAGAGTCTCTTCAGTACATGCTTATCTGTGGCAAAGCTCATCGCTGCGCAGTCACGCAATAAAACTGTGCATAAATTACTTTATGTAATCATACAATGTAGATTAGCATAATAATGGCAGTGTTAATAGATGCCGGGAAGCAGGGAGTGACAGCATTCTGAAATGAGACATGCCAGGGGCAGTGGGCTCATACACACACACACACACACATATGCACACACATACTTCAACTGGGAATAGTCAGCCACATAGGCCTCAGCTCCATCACTACAACGATGAGTGACAGGACAGGGAGCAACTGCTCCTCATTTGCCTTCCAGCTACAACAGTACTTTACCACATCCAGAAGCCATAGGCCTCAGGAGAGGAGGTGATGATGGGAGCTAGTGTGCAAGCATTGTTTATACATTCAGACAAGGGAGGAGGTGTGTTTCACATTCATTCAATCATTTTATTGCAGTTAAATAACACGTTTACCTTTTTCTGATTTTATTCTGAATGTTCTGAAGTCATCTTAGAAGTCCTTAGGGAACAAACTTTGAAGTGGTAACATAACATACATAACATTCCTAATACATGATATGTCAAGCATGTAGACTATGCTATTTATGCTATTTATCTATGAAGCAAGGGCTAAAATTCAAGAATGTTCAAGGACAGTTGAGTGAGATACCAGCAGTATTGTATGGAAGAGGTTTTTGTTCATTTCAGGGTATGATAAATGTATATGCATGTGTTCACCACATTATTTCAAAGACGAAGGTCACTCTAACTCCGTCAAAAGCGGGGTAAGCTAGCTAATGCAAGGAATGCTAGTTATGCGCAACGCAAGTTAGCTAACACTTATGGTGACTCGTGGTAACAAAACATTTTGATGTATGATCACACTACCTTGCCCAGCTTGATTCCTGTAGATAAAACGGGTTCACATTTATGCATTTTCTGAAAATTAACTGAGACCTGAGACTTTCAGACTGTCCTTGGTCGAAGATTTTGGTGAACATCCCAGTTTGAATGTTTTTCACACCTGTTAAAAGGAAGCAACAGACCACAAATGCACCCAATCACATCTAAAAAAAACTTTAGGTTGAAAGACTCAAAGTTGAAAGTTGAAAATATCTTCAAATATGGTGTGGAGGAATATAGTGTTGAGGTTTGAAAGGGGTGTTGGAGTTTGGAGGAGCAGAGTTTTAGGGTGTAGAGGTAAAAAGTGTTAGGGTGTGGAGCCACAAAATATTGAGATGGAGAGGTGGATGGTATTGAGATGTATAGGAGGAGAGTGCTTGGGTATGGAGAAGCACAGTGTTGGGGTTTACAGGAGCAAAGTCCAGGAATAGCCCGGCTGGGTGCCAGGCTGCCTGCTGCTGGACAGACTGGAGCCAAGCATGCTGAGGGCAGCCGGTTTAATCTCCTAATGGGGGTCCAGCAGAGGAGCGGCTGAGCTAAGCGCAGGCTTTGAAGGGGTTTCAGTGCTCCCCACGTAACTGCACATCTAACAGTGCCACCACCATTAGTTAATCACTCTTGCAGTGAGCCTTACTGAGGCCTCTGCACAAGGACTATGAGCTTCATTCAAGCACAAGATATATCAAAGTTATCATAAGCATAGAACACTTCATAGACAGCGTACATGTCCTGCTTAATTCCACAAAGGCCCAGTAAATGTGCAGGGGCATCAAACAACATAAGAGGGCAGGAGGACATCAGACTTACACACCAAGGGGATCCTCTGCATCCTGGGGCTTAATCTGAATCAGGTGGAGTTTAAGACGACACCAATTTTATTAACCTCTGATCAGGCTCATCTGCAGCCATATGCTTCAAAGCGGATATGGGATCGGTCTGGGAATGGCACAGTTTAATCAGTAGAGTGGGGGGCCATACAATCAGCTCTCATAATGCTCTGTTGGAATTTTTTTCCAATGTCTCCGTTGATTACCAATGCAACTGAGATTATTTCCCAGACCATCGATAAATGACAGGAAGAGAGATGCAGGGCTGTTTGTCGTGGCTCCAGGAAGTCCTTACCTTAACAGATGGAGAATCAATAGTCTTAATCAGGGGAACATGGCTGCCATATTGAAGTTTGAAATTAAAGCGTTATTTCAAAATGTAGCCTGTCACGAACCCCTTGTCTGAAGTGCTTATCATGTACCTGTGTGTAAGAACACATACATGCATGCGTAGTGAACATTTACACACACACACAGACACACACACACACACATGCTATGAAAGGACAATAAGCATAGTCTCCAAAGCCCACCCTGTTGAAATGTTGGGTCCCCAGCAGGGAGATGCAGCTCCGCTGACCTTCTGACAGCCAGAGATGAGGAGATGGCTCCATTCAAAACTGAGAGGCGGGGGGTCAGCGCCATTAGAGTGCTCCGAGGAGGGAGCGATGAAAATTAATTAAAGTTGGTGCGTGTGGTGAATGACGGGCGGCTCCAGTGCCCCCTCCACATTCAGCAAAGAGGCTGTGTTGGCCTGTGGCCCCTGTGCAAACAGCCCCCCGGACGCCCGGGCTATTGTGCGCCCGCCCCGCGCCCACCCAGCCACCAATAGCATAGCAATGAGGCCGCTCTCCTGTTTGTGCGAATGGTAATTACAACATGGGCAGTTTTGTGCTGGGAAACAATAGGTGGGTGGCCGTGGGGGACGGTGAGTGTGATGGCGATGTGGAAGCCTTAATGACTGCAGGACTGATGGGACCGGCAGAGCTGGAGGTATGAATAGAGAGGTAAATCTCAGCGGGTGCAAGAATGAGCAGCTACTCATTCTACAGGAGCCACTCAGATACATGCATATTATAAACTGGGGGTGTAACAATACACCATAACACAATATACTGCGATGCAAATGTGACGACGTGCATCATGGAGATGGACGATATCAGTTGCATTTTATTTTATGGCATCAAATGCAGTTACACTGTCTGACCACCAAAGGTTGCAATCAGCTTAACTCAAACAGCACGTTCAGTCTCAGCAGTAGGTCAAGTAATGACATGGATATAGTCATTATTTTTCTTTATTCAGATTTTGTGTAAAAATATCATGAGAATATTGACTTGCAAACCCAGTATCCTTACTTGAATCGTGAGCTGAGTATATCATTACATCCCTGTCATAAATGCATTTAGCCAGCATTTTGAATTCATGTTCAGCATGCATGATTTGTGAAAAGCCTTCATTGGTCTCAGATAAGTATGTAACAGCAAATACCCACAAGCTAACCATATGATTCATCTGGATTATCATGAGCATTAACCAACAACGATGGCTAATGACAACATATAACAAAAAGAATGACTCTAAACCACAGCAGCATTCTTAGCCTGACATAGTCTAGAAAAGGCTCTGCAGAGGCACTTTAGATGCACTCTGAAAATGGGCAACTATTAAGTCAGTGTCAGGAGCCACGGGGGACTAAATGATCTCAGCATCTCTCAGTGTTAACTACTCACATTCCCCTCGGTCCCTCTCTCATTAAAAGCAGACGCCATCCACCCATGGAGCTTTTTACAAACACTAACTGACCAACAGAACATCTAATAGCTCTTTACAGACACATGCTCCAGCCCAGGGGTGTGAATGGATGGATGCTGGTGGATTTATGGAGCACTTGCAGAGAGCCAGAGCTCAGCTGACCTTGGCTTTGTCCCACATCAAAGCCTAGCAGCACTGGCAAATACAACTTATCAAAGAAAAAGAGGTTTACAAATACTACATAAAATTAGCAGCCATAATGAAAACAGTACTTGTATTCTTTTGATCTATAAACCCCATTTCTGGAAAAGTTGAGACATTTTGTAAAATGCAATAAAAACAAGAATCTACATACATACATACATCATCTAAACCACTTATCCTTCTGGGTCGCGATAAAACAAGAATCTGTGATTTGTAATTTTTTAACCTTTTGTAACTGACAAAAGTATAAAGAAAAGATTTCCAATGTTTTCACTGACAACCTTAATTTATATTTTGTAAATGTAAACAAGTTTAGAACTTGATTTCTGCAACACCCTCAAAAAAGTTGTGACAGAGGCATGTTTACAACTGTGTTACATCACATTTCTTTTTAATTACTTTTGACTTTTTAATCATTAGGGAACTGAGCATACTAATTGTTGCAGTTTTACAAGTGCAATTGTTGCCCGGTCTTTGTTTGATACAAGACTGCTCAACCGTCCGTGGTTGTCAGTGTCTTATTCCCCTCTTCATGATGTGCCATACATTTTCAGTAGGAGACAGATCTGGAGTGTAGGCAGGCCAGTCAAGCACATGCACCCTGTGCCTACAAAGCCATGCTGTTGTAGCACATGCAGAATGAGGCCTGGCATTATCTTGCTGAAATAAAAATGGACTTCCAGGGAAAAGACATCCTTTATTTCAGCATATTTTCTCTTAAATCCCAATATATGGCTTTGTGTAAATGGTACATTACATGTATTGTACGTTTACATGAACTCAACATCCATTTTTCCCAGAAATAAGCTGAAATGTGGACTCAGTTAACCATAGCACACACTTACATTGTCTTTTGGACCATCTGAGATGAGTTCAGGCCCAGAGAAGTTGGCAGTGTTTCTGCATACAATTGATGTATGGCTTTCTACTTGCATGATGAAGTTTTAAGTTGCATTTCTTGATGCCGTGGCAGACTGTGCTAAGTGACAACGATTTCCTGAAGTACTGCCGAGCCCATGTAGCTATATTTCATGCAGTAGAATGACTGTTTCTTATGCAATGCCATCTGAGGGCTCGAAGGTCACACACATTCAGTGCAACAGGGGTTTATGGCCTTGCTGCTGTCCCAAATTTTGCTGCAGGCATCAAATTCAAAATGTGTTTCTATGTACAAAATACAGTCAAGTTGATCAGCCAAAATACACATAATTTTTCTTTGAACTTTTGTCACTTAAATAAAGGTTAAATTAACAAACCACAGATTCTTGTTTTTATTGCATTTTACAAAATGTCCCAGTTTTTCAAGAAATGAGGTTTGTACAAATAAAAGAACTTTTACATTTTTTAAACCTTATGCCAAATATTTCTTAAGATGTCATTCATGCCTTATTTAACTATAGGCTCCTTAGCTTGTGCTACTTTTTGAAATGGCCTTACCAAACACACCAGTTTATCACAGATACTATGTTTACTAGATAAAAAAGATATTTTTAAGCCACAAACATTACTTTGCTCCTCATTTGCTGGTTGTCAGGGAAGTCGAACCCTTGGTCCACCTGTTGGCTGCTCTTGCATGCTGACTGAGACAGGCTTTGAAAAAGAGCCCGGAGTGCTGAATAATTCAGATGACACTAAACAGTGCCATGCAGTTTCGACCCTATGTACTCTCGTTTGGTAAGGTAACAGATGAAGTAAAAGCAGCCCACTTTATGCAGAGGTGCCAGAGATGTGTTTAAAATGAGCTTGAACAGATTTGGATATTGGCAGTAGAATACCTGTAAAAAATACCTGTTTGTAATCTTTAGTTTAGGTAGTCATAGTGGAATCAATGACATCATGATTTCCAATGGGCAGCACCTTAGTACAGGGGTTCTAACCCTAACCCTATAAAAAAAAAAAAAACCTGAGTGCTAACAGTAAACTTATGAAAAAACTCTTTTCCATTCTGGAAGTCCAAAATACATCATGAATGCTGTGAATACGAGTAACTATGGGCTCTTTACAGAAGGAGTCATACTAAAACCGCTACAAGGTAAAATGTATGTTAATATGTCTGTATCAAGCTTCAAATTAAACATGGAATGTATTTTCAAACGTCCATTTTTAATCTACAACAGCCAAAAAATGTTCAGGTGAATCGCTGTTAGCTTAGAGCGCTCCCTTAGGGGCACTAACAGACATTAGCGTTACTGTAGAGGTGTTTTATTTACTCATTTTTGACAGAGTTTTGACATTTACATCCTTAACTGAAGGCCTAGCTCAAAAAGTGACATTCAGGTGAAATTTTGGAAATTCTCACAGGTCTAGAATTATAGGTTTAGTGAGTCCATTAAGTAAGATAAGTGAACCAGAAGCAGAGAGGAAGAGAGAGAGAGAGAGAGAGAGAGAGAGGAGAAAAAAGAAAGAAAGAAAGAAAGAAAGAGTACAGGGGAAGCATTATAGGGTCAAAATAGCTCTTGCTGAGCTCCACAC
This sequence comes from Colossoma macropomum, assembly GCF_904425465.1. Lineage (NCBI taxonomy): Eukaryota > Metazoa > Chordata > Actinopteri > Characiformes > Serrasalmidae > Colossoma > Colossoma macropomum. The sequence goes on from NW_023494798.1 coordinate 13,303,619, forward strand.
CAAAGGTTAAATGATTCAGTTAGAAAATGAGCTTTGTGTGTTCACCTACCAATTAGAGGGTGGCAATTACAATCTCTCCCCTAAACACAGCCATTCATCAACCCCTGCTTGTGTCTGCCTGTTGTCTGTGAGTCACATGGCTGGGGCAGGGTGACCATCACCAGCCGCTAGAGCCATACAGATCGACTCCTCTCTCCAACTTGGTAAGCTAGTCTACTACAACTTCTCCACTGAGTTTCCTCTTGATACTGAAATCACTCCAGTGGGAACAGCCTATAAAGAGGCCATTATGAGTGTCAGCACACAACATTGTCATAATGCATCTTCTAATCTCCAACTAGACTTGAAGGTTTGCTGTCACAATAAGATAAAAGTCACGGACTATGCAGGATACGTGAACATGAACGTGTAAGCGACTGAGAGCGTGCAGCAGGCGGTAAATACAGCTGCCCCAGCAGTAACTAAGCATCACCCTTCAGAGATGCTCTGATAAGCACTGGTCGGGTGTTAGGTGGGCCGACTCGGGTCTATGGGCGAGCCACACTGTCCCATTCACAGGGCAGTGTGGCCCCATCAGCCTGTCAGCGCCTGGGCAGCCTCACTGATAGCATTACGCACAGCCCTGCAGGGCTTTGGGTTACAGCCCGATTAAAAGAGAAGACCTGATGATTTAATTATGACACTGGCTCTTTCAGACACTCCGGTTGGGTTACTGAGAGAGAACAGAGAGAGAGGGAGAGATGCAAGCCAAGTTTAGCTTAATGACCATGATAGTGGTTTTCACATTTAATCTCGAGGAGGGGCAGGCATGTACTGTGGCATTTCTGATAATGACACACAAAAACAAATGTAGCCTCTCTGTGACTATGCTAACACTTAAAACTTCATAACATTAAAACTAAATCATTAACATATAAAGCAAAATTAACAGGAAATGCTAATGACTGATCTTAACAGTAATAACCATGAACAACAACATAAACAGTAGGCTATCTCTAATTCGAACGTAAGGTATTACACCTGAACAGTACCACTGATCTAAAAAGAAAACAGTTATACTTTCAATATCATGTCTAAGAAACTACAAACCCATTCATAACTTGTTATAATGCATTCATAAGGCAATATAAAGTGCCAAAGAAACTTCTGTGTAGTTAATAATGCATTGTGGCTAAAAACCTGCCCAGTCATGAACACTTATGTTAAAATGAATTATACTATTATCTTGAAGGGAATAACATTATAGTGATTTTACTGCATCATAATATGCCTTTGCAAGCTTCAAGTAAAGTGACAGAAATTATATACTGACTGTGCGTTTCTAAATAGGCAGAATTGCCATAACGCAGTTTTCTGGCACTGACAATATAACATATTATGAACACTACTTATAATGCACAAGGTTAACATTAATTAATTAATAATGCATAATAAACATAGCTATTATTCTAAATATTTATAACCAAGTTTATGATGCTTTATAAGTGCATTGTAAGATGCTATAAATATGTTCAGACACGGCATTCATAGAAAGTGGTACACAGTAAAACACATGAACGGTATCACTGATCTAAACAGAAATACACATGAACAGTACCACTGATCTAATCAGTAATACACATGAACAGTACCACTGATCTAATCAGTAATACACATGAACAGTACCACTGATCTAATCAGTAATACATATGAATGCTACCACTAAAGTAAGCAGTAATACATGAACAGTACCACTGATCTAAACATTAATACATATGAACAGTACCACTGATCTAAACAGTAACACACATGAATGCTACCACTAAAGTAAGCAGTAATACATGAACAGTATCACTGATCTAAACAGTAATACACATTAGCAGTACCACTGATCTAAACAATGACAAAGTTAACGGTAACACTGTACCAGTCTTCACACAGGAGCCAGACAGAGTGAGAGCTGTGGTTAAGACGATGGTGTCCAGTTACCTCCTCACATACTATAAAGGTGTCTAAGCACTTTAATTAACGCTAAAATCTCTTTGAACTCGACTCGGGCAGCTGATCCCGATTACAGCGAGACACTGTTGTTTAATAGTCCATCTGTACTTTGGAGCTATGACTTGCAAGGCTTATAAATCGAACCCGAACAGCATTTTGGTTTTGTCGAGCATAGTTCGGCTTCCCTATTCTTTCATGTAGGACTTCTCTGAGCAGATGGCTGAAAGACTTTGTATGTGTATGGCTGTGAGGTGTGCTCTTCCTACCTCAGCAGCTGCTCAAGGGACCTCTTCCCTCCTTTTAGTGTTGATGGCTTACTTTTCCTTTGAGCCCCAATCAATACCTGTTAAGCAAGACTTTCATTTCTTAATTAAGTGGGAAAGGAGATATTAATTTTGAAGCATAAGGAGCCTTATGGTGCCTGGCATTTGATAGTGATTACCCTGTTCCCTGTACACTAGCAGAAAGGTAATTAGACTTCTGCCAGCACAAGATGTTTTTTCCGAGCCATAATGATACAGGCTTTAAGCAAATAAAGAGGTGCTGGGTGAATTCATATGGTGGCCCATTCAGGCAGCGCTGCCATTACTAGTGTGTCTGTGCATTTGGTTTTTCATGAGGTCATGTTCATTGTGCTGTCAAACATCTGACACACGTTTACCACCATTTCTAATGCAATTTTGAGCCATATTAAACAGACTTTAAAACGTACATTTTTTTTTCTGAGGATGGTGCACGAGCAATTCAATGGAAGCTGTACCGACAGGGGCTAAAGGACACAGAAACAATTTTGTTGAATATTCATCCCAGTCTTGGTCATGCTAAATAGAAACGTGCAAAGAAGAAGATGCGGCTCAATCGGTCTAGTACAAAGACAGTGACCTGCATTCATGTAGTATACATGCACTAACCTTGGCGAGTGAATGGGGAGCAAGTAGGTCCCATTTGACTGACAGCTCTTTCCTCCTCTGACCCACGCTATGCCGCTCCTGTGTCCCGCTCCCTCCTGTCTCTTACTTACACTCCAGCCTGGCCTGTAATGAAAGCTTGGCCATGCACTATTCATGGCCCTCTCTAAAAGACCCCTCTCTCTGTACACAAAGTCCGGACAGATCTGGAGAGAGACAGAGATCAGTTCTCCAGCTAAGCGCGATACAGGCCAGCCGCAGATATCAATTCAGACGCTGCACGCAGGTCAGCACTGGGCGTCCATTAAAACTCACCCCGCATCCACGGCCCAGCGGTGGTCATACAGCAGTCAGATAGTGAGGTGCCTCTGCCTTCAATCACACTCAAAAGATGATAAGGAGGAAAAGAAAACACATATAAAGACTCTATTATGACAAGGCCTGGGTATTGATTATGCTCTGCTCTTTACCTTTTCACAAGGCTTGCCCAGCTTTGATTACAGCATGAGGCAGTAATTAAACAGAACTACTCCTGTGTGAAAGTGTCAGACTTTAGAATTTCTAAAAAACATAAGTGGTGTTTGTGTGTGCGTGGGTATTCAAGTAAAGGCGAAATGCACAAACTGGTTGTGGCCAAATAAACACAGCTGAGTAAAAAGTAGGTCTTTGCCGAGCAGCCGGTTGAATATGTTCCTGGAAAGCAATATAGAGTAAAATCTCAAATGACCTATTCTGCAAAAAATAACCTCATGCAAGTGAGGAACTCAGACAATTCTGTGTGCTACAACAAAAGCAGCACTGCACTGGATGCAAGCACTCTCTCTCTGTCTCTCTTTCTTTGTCTCTCTTTCTCTTTCACATATACACAAGTTTGTATTCCCATCTTTGAGGGGTATTACCACTTATGTTTCTGTTGTTGTAGCTATTCACCAAACAGTATTCCAGGAGTTCCATTCAATATTTTAAGATTTCTGTGAACTTGAAAGTGCAATCATGCATTTAAGTATAAATAATACACTTCAATAAGCTATTTATAACATTATTTTTGTTAACTTATCTGCCTTCAGATTTGATCTCTTTTGAAATAGGGTGAATTCTGCATAGTAAATTTAAGTAAATGTAATTCTTGATGTTATAAAGCTTTCTCAGTCATTTTATAATCTCTCTGTTTGTAGTGTCCTATTAATTACCTGAAAACTGAATTTGTACAGGTCTAGCATATTACAGCCATTTTACATACTTGTCTACTTGTCTACAACCAAATTGGTTTTATATTGTCAAAAACTTTGTGTACCTAAACATAAACCCAGCATTAACCTTAACTTCAGTAAAGAACAAATGTCATCTGTTAGTTATTTTTATTTTTTTTTTTTAACAAAAGCTCTTTATAGACCAGAGAGATGTGCCTACAGTATTTGAAAAAAAAAACAAATCATGCTTTCCCACCATCCCCTCCTGCTGGTATTTAGTCCCCACAAAGAGCTAAATACATGGTTAGACACTCACAAACAGACAAAACCACTGTAAAATTCTACTGAAATGGTGATTTTTTTCTGATCTTATTCACTTTGGTAGTCTACTTTCAGTATGTACAGTGGAGCAGTGCAACCTAATCATTTCATCTCCATGGGAAAGGGAAGAAGAGCTGGTTGTGTCGAATTCAGAGAGCAGCTGTAAATGAGATGCACTTATCCCTCACTGCCATAAAAAGAGAGAGATGGTGCTCATATGGATTTTCTGCACGGTTCAATTGAGTGAGAAGTTGTTTGGCTTGCAGTATTGACTTCTGCGGCATGCCGGAGCGCAGGGTAGTCAGGTGCTTTTGCTCAGCTCCAATTATACTGTCGTAAAAAAAAACCTCAGAGTATTAATGAGGTACTCTGCCTGCTATAAAACATTAAAAGGTTAGTGGAAACACTGGAAGAGCCTAAATAAGGCCTGTGTAATTCTGCATAAAAACTAATGGCCACTAGGCACAACCAAAGCTCTACGTGTTGAGTCTTAACAAGGTGGTTCATCATTAATATAGTGCGGTGCCACTTCCGAGATTGTTCTGATATTCTGCAAGGTGGTAATCAATAACAGCAATCAGCGTGGAGTCTTTCAGTAAGCTCGGATCGCGACGCTCAGTTGCGCGACGGGGGGGGGTCTCGAAGGGTGTGAAAAGCAGGAGTGTTAGTGTGAATGTGGAAGGTGTATCTCGTTGATAGAGAAGAAGGGCTCTCCTAGACTATAGATGTAGTCATTGGGAAACAAGCCTAACTCTTAGTCTCAAAATCAATACATGTTCCACTGCCCTTAAGATCAGAAACTATAAATACTTCTGACTCACTGCTATGCTGCTACTATTATAGACCAAAGGGACAGGGGCAGGGTGAGAATAAACACAGAGGTATGCACGCATGCTGGTGCACATACACACACACAAAGGCAGAGGGTCATCTCAAGTTCGGTGCCACAGAGAAAAGAGATCAATACAACATTTGCTGTTCAATTTCGAAAACACATAGAAACATGAATGTGATGGAGGGGCTGAGTGACATTTGTTTGGCCAAGGCCAGTTCATTTGAGTTTGATAAAAGATGTCAAGGCAAAATGAGAGGCTGCCTCTCTGTCAGCCATGGAAGTCAAGGGAAAGTCTGACAAAAAGAAGGAGGATGCATGTATCCAATTCCTCCTACCACACATTCATGTCCAGACACACATGCACGCACACACATACGTGCTGACCCGCAGATCACATCAACATGGACCCCCAGGTAGTCTGTTCTTTTAACAAGATTAGCATGATAAAGCATATAACCATATATAATGTACCACACATCACACTAAAAAAGTAAAAAGATGCATAAATTTGACAACATCATTTCTTTTTTTTGTTCAAGCAAAATAATAGTGCAAATAAACAAGTCTGCCTCTTCTTAATCAGCCCTTGTGAGACGTAGCGGCTGGTTCAGCAGAGGTTTGTGATGGCGGCGATCAAAAGCGTGAAGGTCACTGTGGAGCCCAGGGAAAAGATGGAATAAAATGTAATTATAACGCTTTTTGCTACTGTTAACTTTTAGACAGAATCACAGCCTTGCACAGACGGAAACACTGAATTCCATTTAGCTTCAGTGGGCTGAACATCCAGTGAGAGGAAGAACATTTAAAAAAAAAATTTCCTTCACAGCCAAGGGTTTGGGAAAATAGAGTATATTATAGTTCTAGTCTTTAACACAAGCTTACACATTCAAAGTTTGTATTTTAAAAATGCCTTGTCAGTGAGGGCAACAATGGCATCTTTTTCAAAATGTTTGAAAATGTCTTTATAATTTAATCACTGAGATGCAAACAAAGTCATTTGGAACCAACTCAGATTTCTTTACAATAGTGGTGATAGGAACCAGGAGTCACAATCTCTACAATGCTAAGATCATTTTATTTACTATCCAAACCTACACGTCTTTTAAGTTTTAATATCACTGCTGTCGGAAGAAAACCTTGTATCTCCATTTTTTTTTCATTTTTCAGTTTTTGACATCATTTGAAAATGCCTGTTGCCCTTTACATAGTGTGCAAATGGGCCAAAAGAAAAGGCCCAAAATGACTTGGAAAAAAGTCTGGCCCCATTGACTTACATTAAAAGTGAAGTAGGTTTTTTCCTTTTCCTGTAGTTATGATTTTGGAGATACAAGGTTTTCTTCCAACAACAGCAATATATAATGTTGACAATGCTAAAATAATGATAAATCCAAAAAGAAAGTTTTCTTTTGGGTACTATTTTGCCTTTAACATCTTGTATGTATTAAAAAAAAACTTTAGGCCAAAATCGTACCTAACAATAATTATTAAACAATGTCTTAGACATCAGACAACATATTGGTAACTATTTGGTATGATAAATTACGGTGCTATAGCTTTTAGAGCCATTAAATGCTTCAGATGCCTGGTTCCTGTTACTGCCATTTTGAACAATTCTGTCTCAGTAAGTTTCTCTAGGATGGCACATTTCACATCAAACCACTCTGACTTTGGTTACATTTGAATGATTTAATTATACAGGAAATTTGAAACATCTGTGAAATTCATGATATTATTTCCTATCTTGACACAAACACACACACACACTTTATTAAACCATCCCATCATAGTTGCGCATGACAGTCTCTGAATATCTGTCTATATTATATCACCTATATCAATAAATCTCTTTGTTGTGTATGTGAGAGGGAAGCTATTTGGTCGCCTATCGATAGCTGATTTTAGCCCAGCACAATCTTTTCGTCTCTGGGTGACTCAGGCTGATATTAAGTCGATATCTGCTGTCAGAGTTCATTTTGGTAAGAGATGCAAGACAGAGTTTGGCTAGGCACGACAGGTAACCCCCACCATTTCAATAATTTTCTTTCTGCCACCACATAAAATACAACATATTATGTACAGTAAAAATGCTGTCTGTGCGGAAAAAGAGACGACCCAATAAAGAGTGAATTGGGGCTTGAAGTGTCATAGACAGGAACAATGCACATCAGCCCAATCAGTCTGGATAAAGATCCCTCGCCTTGGCTGCTTCAGAGGGGAAGTGAAGAGCGCGCACGAGAGAAATCAATAAAGAACCAGTCATTCAGAGAGCCACATGTGTGTCACAGTCAATAGGAGTTAATAGGCCTGGGCTCGTCTCAGCACGGAGGCTGACCAGGGCTCTACGCTGCCTCTCCATCACCTTCTTCAGACAGCTTAATACATACTGATAGACTGACTGCCTAATGCCACATCGGCCTGAGCCAACTAATAAACAAGCATGAATAATAGGCCTGGATTAAGATGCTGAGTGCTAAAAGAAGGACTTTGAATTTCAGGCTAAGGGCTATGCTCTATTCAGAATGCATGCTTGGGTGCAAACAAAAGGGGACAATCATTCCAGCGATTGCTTCATAAGAAATTCGAAGGCATAATTTGTATGTGCTCTTGCTTCAAGAACTGTAAGTAGAAGCAGTGATAGCTATGGCAATTTTGAGCAGCTAAACCTTAATCTCCATATGCTGTGCAACTGTTTTTTCATAAACAGCCGCAGTAGAGCTTCTGCTGCAAAAATCTGTGTGAATCTCAGTTGAGTGGAGATTGTCCAAACAGAAGATAAATGGCAAAAAATGAGCTAGTTAATTGGGGTCTGTGGGTCATATTGTTTGGTCCAGTTACACATTCTCCCCCTCATTAACACCCATTAAGACCTCATTTAAGGGGATCTAATTTTTTAATTGATTCTGATTTAATTAATTTGTAATTAAAGAGGACCTCAGGAGAAGTACTGCGATTCATACAACCCTAGTGAAGAAATGCATTTAGGAAATGCAAGGACCCATAACAGCATAGAAAAAAATATGATAAATACGTCCTACCATTTGGACAGGACTTGGGCTAAACAAAAGGGACACAAAATTATCAGTTAGAAATAGCTAAAAGAAAGCTGTGAAAGCATGTTGTTAAAGCAGTGAAATCACGTAACATAATTAAAGAGAGGGGTAATAAAATACAGCAGAATGGTTTCTGCATTTGGTAGATCCAAAACAAAAACAGGCCCATACTCTCAATGCAATCCCATTCCCAAATCAGATGCTGGATTTTAGAAATTTACATGGTTGACCAAAAATTATTTAGAGTCAATACCCAGAATATTAACTGATGCTTTTCTACAACAACATGTTTGCATCTTGGGCCTCATGAGATTTGTTCATATAAATGGTCATGAATGAACTTCAAGCTGCCAGACTAAAAGTACACCACAAGAACATCAAACTTCTATCAGAACTTGCTCCAATATTTGGAAAGGAATGGAATTCCATACATTTGTAATGGAACACAAAGGTGTATAACAGGAAAATGGGATGTGTGAAGTCCTGGCTCCAATTGACATTTCAATAAGTAGAACACAACGTTACCGATCCATTCCCAACTTTCCTGAAACAATTATTGAGATGGTCGCTCTAGGCCATGTGTGTTCAGGCTCCCCGGAGCCCGGGCGGCTGGAACAGTAATTGACTAAATTGTAGAACACATCGGGGCCATTTACTGTACAAATGTGCTGAAAATGAATCGTTTAAAAAGAAATGAGGGTGACTCTCAAATTAGCAGGGAAAATGATTGAGATGTGGCTCAGGGAATTAGGAAACGTGATTTAGAGGTCTGCTGAAGCTACGGCACGTACATGTGTGTGTCTAAGTGTGTGTGTGTGTGTGCCTGTGAGTGGTCTACAGTTTTACACAACACACAACTCTGACTTGTATTTAAACACCAAGGCACACACACACACAGGCGCACACATTTTAGTAGATAAAACAATAATATACAGTGCTGTGTAAAAGTCAGAGACCACTGTTCATTTATTTATTTTAAATAAAAAATAAGCCATTAAGTACAACTCATTCACTTTTTTAGCAATTTAGCATCATGAGAAAGCATAAATTGCATAGAAGCCACAACAACTAAATATAATATACATGCATACACCTGTATTACAGCTTCCAATCTTTTCAAGGGACTTGCTTTCAGTTTTTTAAAAGAAATCTGCAGTAAAATTGCAGTAAAAGTTCAGTCTTAGAAGTTGGTGGCATCTTCTGCTTCTTACAATCCATATAATCCCAAACACATTCAGTGATGTTGAGGTCTGGACTTGGGGATGGACAGTTTATCGTTCTGAGAACACCAGCAGTTTCTTTGTTTGACTTGCACATCTTTTTGTCTGTTTACTTTTCTCAGTGATGACTTTTTGAGAGCTACACATCCTTTCAAATCTGGAGTGGAACCTCACTTTCAAATCTCGAGTGGAACCTCACTTTCTTAAAGATAAAAGCTTTAAGTACTTTTTATCTGAATGTGTAAGTTTTGGTGGGCTACGAGGTCTTGCACAGGAGCTCCATTTTAATATTTTTTTGGAAAGTCCTGTTTTTTCCCTTAAGTAAGTGGACTAGCTTAAATCTTGTCCCCTCAGTAAAATCTCCTGAAAACAACTAAATGGCCGTATTGACTGGAAATAAATAAATTAAACAAATGAAGGTGGTATCTGACTTTTGCACAGTACTGTATATTGACACACTCATTGCTACCCCAGAGGTGACTAACAATCTAAATATTCTTATCTTTCAAAATCACCTTATTGTAATGTACATAATGGAGATGTATTTAACCTTGATGGTCTACTTCAATCCAAAGAACACAATTTGCACTTAATGTAAATGTTTCACAGGTAGGATTGTTAGTAAACAGCTCTGCTGCAAGCCAAGTCAGGTCAAGATATTTCACAAAAAAGCAGCAACAACAAAGGGCATAGTCACAGATCAAAGGACACAGTCCAAGATTGGTTTCAATGTCAAGCGCTGCGAGGTGTTGGGAAGAGTGATCTTAGCTACACATTACAGGGTGTACCCATTTCCTAAGTACAATTCCAATAAATTACACAGGCTGGTAAAGGGCCTGACAGATTTGATTGATTGTTCTGCAGCTACTGTGTTGATTTTTGCCTGTTGTGTCCTTTTTTTTTCCTCCCCGCAGCATTTGCCTCTTAATCGTCTCTCATGGTCCTCCACCAACTGACAATAATTTCTGAACTTGTGCTCGGTGGCCCGTGGAGTTGTGCTTAATTGAAGAATTTATGACGATGAACAATCAAAGGTTTTTGAATGGCCTGTCAGCAGGGACCTCAGTGCCTCGCAGTGATTATACTTAGGTGATCCGTGGAAATCATGCACATGAGTACATGTATGTTGAAACATATATACACATGTACACACGCATGCACAGAAAACAAATGTATAACTAATGTGCATGCACACACACACAGACGTATGCAGATACAGATGGGGACAGACACGTACCCACAGTCCTGTAATATATTGCAGTTGTTTCTGAATTTGCACAGGTCTTACATTACACAGCTATCTACACTGTGAGTCTTTGTGCAGCCTACTGTATGGGAGATTGATTGTTTGCTGTATTGACCTAAAGCTACATACAAAAGCTAACATCACAACACTCAAGTGCTCAAAATGTTCACTGGTCTGTCTATTCGCAACATGAGCTGCCACCGGCTATTTCATAGCAATGTCCAGGTAATCTTTCTTTAATGGGAAATTTGCTGCTTATTGATCTGCACTTTGCAATGCCTGCCAGCCGCACTCCAATCACGGAAGCTGTCAAACACATTAAAGGGGCACTACGCTAGCCTGTACGTGTGCTGTCACAGGATGCTGCTCCAATGCAGCTGCGACACTATGTGTCCTCTTAATGATGCCCTACAGTACAGTTCAACAGAGTACAGTACAGTCCAGGACGTGGACTCGGGGTGCTTCCGCACAGTCCGCTAGGCTAATATCTTTCTACAGGGCAAATGTGTACTAAAGTGTGTATGTGTGTGAGATTTCCAACTCTCAGTCACAGACGGAGCTGTGGTCCACTGGCCATGGCCATTAGGCGCTATGATTTGCTATTCCGATCTCGGCCCCCTTTCCAGCCCATTTCCCCTCCGCACAATAACATAAAAGGCCATTTTTTTGTTCAATATCAAAGACTCCAGCCGAATAATCACAAGGGTGAAACTGTAACTATTATACAGGTACCTCTGGGATATCCCCCCGCAGCAGGGGTGTGGAAAAACAGCAGGCTGCGGAGTTTCTGGGGGGCAGCACCCGTGTTTTGGCTTTTGTTCCCACATCTGTTTTTAATTACTTAATTAGCCCGATCAGTTAACGGTGCTGGCACGAACATTTCTCCGAATGCTAAATCATAGCCCAAAGTTGTTCCATTGAAGCGGCGGCGATGCTGAAATGGATCATGAAAAATGCATCGATGATAATGTATGTGGATACTGGGCTAATTGAGCCAATTAAGGTGGAGGGGCTGGGTTGAGTGAGAGCGGTACAGACGGCGCCCTGAAGCAAAGGGCTCTGACACCTCTGATCTACTGCCTCAGCTCTATCCGTTCAAGCCCCGGGTCATATTTCAGCAGACAAAAGGACTTGTCCTTAGTCTACTGCTCTGGTTCAAAATCGACTTAAAAAGCCAGCAGCATGTCCTTACGCAGGACAGAGTGCAGTTCTGAGTGAGCCAGTTAAAAGAAGAAGAAGCGGAGAAAACATAGACGGATGGAAAGTTATTATAAAAACATAGCCATTACCATTACTATAATTTACAACTGTTATATTAATCGGTTGCAATAACAGCATGGGAAAGTGACACACTCCCCCATGCTGTTATTGAGCAAAAGCCAATGCGCAACAAAATGTTGGCAATGTGCATGCCATAGAGTTAGCGTCTAATATGTGGCAGCTGAATGTACACTTTCTTAATCAAATGGACATTTTCTGTTGATTATTATTTCAGTAATTACATTCAGGTCAACAACAAAAAGAGCTGCAATAAATGCTTTGCAAACATCTACCAAGAAAACCAGTGAAATTCCTGGTTGGACTGTGGGGGGAACAGCAGTGGAAAAGGCCTTGACGCAGCATGAGCTAAGGCCTAGGCAGAGATGGATGATTTGGTCAGGTTAGAGGACCATGTCTCCCTAAAAATCCAAATCTGTGAAATCACCATCCCCCAACACACACCAAAAAAGACATATTGGAGCCCTACGGTTGTGATTTCCTTCTTGCTATGGATGCATAAATAAACATAGAAATAAATACACAGAGGACACAGGCTGTGAGTGGCTGGCCAAGTGGGGCAGCTGTTATTAAAAGGGCTATTTATCACTGTCACCCTGCCCAGGATTCATCGCTCTTTGCCCGCCAGCGTTGTCACTAGGCCGCACAGGAACAATGAGGCTCATCCAAGCAGTCCCAGCTACAATGGACATACACACACACACACACACATATATAGGAACGTACACACAGGAAGATCGGGCATATGGACCCCTTGACTTGACAGCCCTCAAAAACACAGGCTTGTATACACTCACTAACGGACATGTACTACTAAACATCCTCACAAACAGTCACAGTCCTGAAGAGTATATGGCAGTGATATAACGAAAAGATTCGGCAAACCTATGGCACACCTCCCCTCCTCCACACAATCACACCTTTCATTTTACGCACTGCTGCTTTATTGATTATGGCAACAATTACCCACTAATCTGTGCAGGCTGTATTAAGTGAATTCCCCCTTTGTTGGACAATAACTAAACAGGGCTGTTTCCCAAACACCATCGCTCAGCCTGAGGGGACAGGCCTGCGCAACTCCACGCTCATCATCATTAGCAGCCACAGATAGAGTCTTCTCCTCAATTAGTTTAGCCCTGCACAAGGACTGGGTGGAAACAAGGGCACCCGCACACACACGCAGATGACCAGCCATAGACCTCACATATGCCTTCATCTGCACAGATTCCAATGTGGGCGACTGAAATCAATGTTTCAGAAATACAGATATATCTACAGTGGCCCCAAAAAGTATTTGGACATACATATTAAATTCATTCTGTTAGGAAACAGAATGACAAATCAAGTGGTATTTATTTTAAACAGACCATTCCAAGACTGTATTTTTCTTTTCGGCCAAGTTTTCTTTCAAAAAGGCGGCTGGTGAGTTCAGATTGTTATTTCTTTGCAGGCTTCTGCAGGTTTGCATCCAGAATGCCTTTGTACACTTGTGAGTTCATGATCTCATCAGTGAACGCAAGCTCACTGACACCACTGTAATAAACAGAACAGCCCCAGACTTTCATGTTTGCACTTCTGTGATTTATAGAGTCTACAATCAGTTTGATGTTGTGCTAAATGTGTTTCTCTGAAATAAATACAGCTTTGTTAAACATTTTATTAAGTAACCTAAAGATCATTCATTAAAGTTTACCAATGGTTGAATAGTTAGTGTCCAAATTCTTTTGGGGGCCACTGCATATCTGTGAAAAATATCTGTATAATCAGCACCATACAGACAAAATACTTTATTCTGACAATACTACTATATAGTAATTTCAATATGCTTTGCAACATATTTAAAAACACAGTGGCAAATCCTTAATGTGGCTTTATGCAATATGGTTCATTTTAACCAAAATCATTTACATTTGTTAAACCACATGCCTTGATTCAGCCAAATACCCTCAGAAATTCATCTGGAACATCTGAAATTGGTCAGGACACTCAAACAACACAATAAAAAAACTTTGATTTGTTAAAGGCTTATTTGCATATTCCAGCCTTCTGCAATATCAAATATTGAAAAGGCCAATATCATGTTAATGACTGACAAACAATATATTGTGCGGCCTTTATCAGCACACCCTAAACCAAAGGTTGGAAACTCGGGTCCAAGAAGGCCAGGGTCTTGCATAGTTTGTTTTTTCTTGCTTAGTAGTTGCATTACAGCAGAGAAACCACCAAATTGTGCCAGAATTCATCCCTTAGTTTCCCAAGTATTGGGAATATGGTCTTGACAAAACCTAAGACCAAAGAAACTTCTCAAAATCCTCAGCTAAGATAGCCAATACCCAGAACTTTCACAGTGCTGCACATGGTACAGCGGCCAGAGAGGGGCAGGGTGACTGTCTGGGTCAGCATTGTCACAAGATCAGGTCTCAGCAAGTTCTGTTGACCTTCAGCGTCATGACCTACATCTCCTCTCTCCTTTAGCAGTCCGATCTGCTGTTCTAGCCCCCCTCCCAAGCTTAATCAAGTGCTTGCTTAACCAACTCGGGCCTCCTTAATTCCTATTAATTTAGCATAATAGCAATCCTCTCATCTGGAATTAACGACAGCCCAGCAGAAACCCCCCGGTCTCGGTGGAGCTGCAAACAGTCCAGACAGCACATTCCTGCTCCATTATGCTATGTATGTACATAGCAGTGTATAGATGAGAATGGTTAAAATTCATAACCCTCGCATAAGACCCCCATCAAATCTGCTCTACACCTGTATTGCATTTTTTTGCCTTCAATCAGCAGCTTTTGGAGCAGGGCACGTACGGCCGTCTTCCCATGAGGAGCAGAAAGCCATTACAGCAAGCCGGGGCTCATTTGCAGAAAGATTGGAGATCTAACGTCACATTTGAGGGGTGAAAAAAGGTATCACTGTGGAGGAACAGGAATGATTTATTCCACTTTTAGTTTTCAAAAGATTGTGCCTGACTGCTGGTGTTCTCAGACATTTCTTAGAGTATTTAAAGTGAGTAAGTGTTTCAGTGCTGAGCTTATGGTGACCAATACTTGTGCATGATACCTGCACTGAGCATGTGAATGAAAAGAAACACACACACAAACCCATTTCTGAGGCATGAAAATAATGCCCAGTGCTTTGACTTGTAGCCTTTGTTAGATGCTGTTGACCCCCCAAGGGAGAGATTGTGACCTTACAAACATCAGCTGCTTGAACTCTGTTGACCCCTGAGGACTCTTTTGACACACCTTTTAGAGAGCCTCAACATAAAGCTTTTGAATCATTGGAAAGTGGCTGAATTAGAGCTTCACAGACATCAGTTCTATCAGTGCACGTGAAAGACAGCAGACAAACAATACCAGATGTAACATGTCAACAAAGCACTGTGTATGTACACTGCGTGCAAAGAATGAATTATAGATCAACTTGAGAAATAGTGACCATTAAGAACTGTTCACTTTCATATAAGCAAAGCCGAAAGCTACCATACCAGCGCTCTCTACGTGGCTAGGCTCCCTATGAAGCATGAACAGCAGTGTGAAATTCAATGGTAAGCACAAAGAATTCTAAAATAAATAATTATTTCAGAATATTCTTATTATGCTTTATGAAAAACAGATTAAATGCAGCCTGTGGCGACAGGAGCATCAGTACAAGCTGGCAGGGGGTAAAAGACAACCTAGAGGGGGAGGCAGAGGGTGGCTTCTGCTTTTTAATGACCCGAAACTTTAAATACTGCATAATATATAACAAAAATGGATACTTCATTTAACTCTCACAATAACTCACAGAGAGACCATTAGAATCCATTACTCTTAATGTCAACACTGTAAGCAGTAAATATGGATGAAGAGAACATGATATGAGCACCAAGGGAGACGTGAAAAAACCAAGCCATAATCAACTAGCACAGAGACAGAAAACAATGCACTAAGCTAAATGTTCAAAATGACTGGAAGAGAAATTAACAGAAATCTGGAAGCACCAAAAGCAGTGTAGGAAATAAATCCAGAGTGTGGACATACCAGTACCACATTCACAACATCCAAAAATATTAGTAAAGCCAAAGCCACTAGTGTGAGGTTTTCTTCAACAGAGAACATACTTTTGCATATACTGGGGAAAAAAAAACATAGAAGGCCACATCTGATGTTTTTGAACTTAAATAAATAAATTAATTAAAAAATGGTCTCCAATTGGTGTCAAATGATGTCAAAATAATTGTTTGTGGTAATCGACTACATGCTACATATAGATATTAGGTTGAAAAACCTGAGATATTAAGTCAATTCCTAAATTTAGCTCCAGGTAAAACACTAAAAAGACTGCCATACAGGAGAAGCTTGTAAAAGGGATGCTTTTCGTCGACCTGTACCCCAGCCCACTCCCAATCCCAAGCATATACCTTCACCTGTAGCCGTGGCAACCCCGGTTGGCACAGTAGGCATGCTGTCTCTCAGCTGGCCTTTCCACTAGACAAAAAGGAAAAAATGCACAGAGGATAATAAAAAAGAAAGAAATATAGAGCCACTTGTCATCCCTAGCAATCTGCTTAGTAATGAGAAGGCTTTCCCCCTGGGTGAAAAGATCTGCTATAATAGATTTTTAATGGCTTTTCCCCTCTCCACAAGAACCACTTCCAGCACCCAATAGCAAGTGGGAAAAAAAATCAAGTAATTCCAGCCTCAATGGTGTGAGGTCAGCAATTATAATCCATTGAAATCACTAAAGCTTTTAACTGTTGCAATAAATCTATTTTCCGGCACTATTTTTCATCTTTTCTTCCAGTGATTGTCACACTAACATGGTAAAAGGAGAAAAATCTCAATCAACATGCACCTCATTATGAATTTACAAACCACTAGGAAAAAAGCACACTGTGATATTGAGAGCCAGACTGAAATCGTAGGCTATTATTTGCCAGTGCTACATTAAGTAGCTGGTTCATAGTTTTTGATTTACTACTAAGGTGTGGTAAGATTATGAAGACCACATAGCAGTACCAATCTAGGCCTGATAATGCTTCTGAAATCCAAAGTTTTGAAAAAGTTTACCACCACAGATAATAACTGAATGACTTCAAACTTCCACTCCTCTGTAGACACAGACAGCAGGGCATTACTGAGAGGAGCTTGTACAGCTTTAATATCTTATTATAAAGTGCTGACTGCCAATTCTGCTTCATTAGTGTTGGGAATATGACCTAAACTTTATAAGCAAAATGGCACCAGCCAAAAACTGATTCATAATGTAACACAGTGAGACAAATCTGCAATTAATATGCTGTCAAACAAGCGATATTCTGGAGAACGCCTTCATGAATGTGATTCAGAGGGCCATAATTGCTTACCTTGGCCAGCTGCCTTCATATATTTGATGAATTTTCTCATATATATGTCTTTACTACACAAGTCCAAATCTAATCCTGTTTTTCTTACCACCTCTGTTGAAAAGATATCATGGAGATGACTTTTTACTGCTAGCAGATGTCACAGATCGCAATGCAGTTGATGTACCCCTGCTGTTAGAGCAGCCTGTGAGACACAGGGGCCTGTGGTTGGTCTGGGAGCTCTATGATAACCTCCATAGAGCTAGCTGCAGGGGTTATTCATACAATAATTGTTTCTGCCAAACCCATACATCTCCATGTCACACCAAAATTAATGTGATTTTTCCTGCTAAATAATAGATTGTGTGTCACCGATGCTGAAGTCCTGCACACAGCCACTACCTTAATGTGTCTCAAGGGCCACAGAGGGTTTTTTGTTTCTATTACAAACAGCCCCAGCTTTTAAATTACTGTAGTTTCAATTAGTTACCTAAGATGTAAACAGCATTCAAGTATTTAAAGACTTCACCTTGCCCTTTTTTATTATCATGTGATTGAACTTGCTAATACAAGTGCTTAATCCTTCGTTGATTAGTACTTTATATTTAGACAGGGTAATTTGGTCCTTCAATTACAGGCACAAGTCTTGATTGCATTGTCCTTAAAACAAGGCATTGATCCTTCAACATGGCACCGCTAAATTTTTCCGTTAATTTAAAGCAGCCAATTTGCTGCTCTGTTATCCTAGAGAGCTGACCAGGGTGAGGTGTAATAGTAAGCACCTGCTCAGGTTAACGCACCCTCCAGCAGCTCGGCTTTGGCCTCCCAGCGCCTGGCTGAAACGCAGGTACGCTGTGATCACAGCCTCTTCGGCTTGGGTTACACACAGCTCACGCCACCCTTTGAAAGCCACAAGAGAAATAAAGCCCTGGCCTGTTATTGCCCTGGGCTGCAACTCATCCTGCCACCGAGCTACAGTATCAGTGCCGAGGGCCAGGGTCAAAGGGTCAACGAGGAATTAAGACATGGTGGCCTGAGCATTCCCCACGCAGAGATGCCGTGTCAGATAGTGGCTCACAGATGAAAAGCAAGAGCTTTCCATCCTAGCTGATACCACTGATCAGATATCACTGAGTGCCTAAATGACTTCCATTAAGATCTTTTATTCTCACTAAGGATGACATGATCAAGATGCTGTCTAGATGTGCTTGGTGTCAAGAGCAACAGTAAACAGATAATGTGATGTATGCTGAGAAACACAAAGCCAATAGAATATTTAAAAGTCACTCTACCAGATAACAAAATTTATCGTCCCTTCAATATGTAGGCCGCATAGTGCCATAAAATGAAGGATGTATTGTATTTTTACATTTCCAATACTGACTTCAGTATTTTACTTTGAAATTTGCAATTAGTTGTAATAGAGCCATTAGCGCTTCACAATAAAGACTACTCTATTTAGTTCTAATTGTATTCAGAAGCAGCACAGGAAGAAACAGCAGAGAAAAAGACTGAGCCATCATAAGTGAGCAATGGCCCTGTAAATCAGTCCTGTCCCTCAAAATTACCCCATGCTAAAAGAAAGGGCCACAGGGTCCATTGATTTGCATGTAATACATGAAATTATTATTTTAGCCTAATTGTTACTAAGAGAGGAGGCAGCGAGGCCAGGAAATCAAGGCCTCTGATAAATGTGCTCAGCAGAACGCTTTGAGAGGCGGAGAGAATCAATATGGCAGTTTGTCAAACTCAATCTCAGAGGGAATGCGAGGCTTAGATTCTGCAGTATAGAGCCAGGGCTGCGTCAAGTCAGCAGGGCACATTATCAGAAATCAAAGGGCCCGAGCGTGACTGAGGGAGGGGCTGGGTGGGGAGACTAAGCGAAGGCCACACTTACTCCATGGTAATTAAAAACCATTTTATCAAGCCTGTCCTCTCAACAATCCCTCTTGCTTTCTATTGACAATATGCTGGGTAGAGTGAGCACTAATTTGACTTTAAATAAATGAACTGAAGGTATTTAAAATTCTGCATTAGCAAGGGAGGAGAACAAAAACAGAAGAACAAGCAGATTGCAGCACCTGTGTGCAAATTCACTATACATCAAGTGCACATAAGCTTCTGTTTCTTTTTTTTTTTCAAACAATAAAGTAGTAGTCCCAAGGTAATTAGTTAAGAATGCCTTTATCGAAAACATGAAAGCCGACCTATCAAAGTTGAAAAGAAAATAGCTTTATTACAGAATTTTAAGCCCTCAAACAGAATAGCATTGTTGTGTGAACTTGTACAACAAAAAATACTCTGATCTGCATAATAATGATACATGTAAGCCATTCATTTTCATTTTGAAGTACCAGTTGGGTAGAGTAATGACAATGATGCAAACTGCCCTTAGTACTGAGCCCCTTCTACCTCCTTATATGCAAAATAAACAGTGACGGGGCCAGCCGAAGTTTGCACAGTTTCTGTTACCCGAACGACCATCCAAGAGCCGAGGCCGTATGCCAGACATGGAAAACCTACAAACAAGAAGTTCAAAGAGAGGATGAGAAACTCAGTTATGTGCATTCATGCAGTGCTCACTTTATATCTGTTCTGGTGCGCAGAGTATTATCTGAACTGACCTAGGTTGATAACTTTCAGTGCACCGAAGAATGTGTTCTCAAAGTCCAGGCTCTGTGGAGGTGCTTTGGTGCAGTGGTACTTGATGAAGGGAAAGGCTCCCGTCCTGAGGATGTGGTAGTTGGCACCCTGTACCTTCCAGTTGAAGTTGGACAAGCCAAACTGGTCATTCACTACAGCGCTGTAACGCACACAGAACGAGGTCCAGGGTGGGAGTCTGCGCTGGGTGAGGTGGCACGTTAGCACTTCTGAGGCAGGTGGACGGGGACGTTTATTCCGAAACGTGCTCGGGAAAAGCACAAGCTTCAAAAAACCGCTGTGAATTCTCCGCAGAATTTCTTTCATTGCTTGAACCGTTCAAAAGCAACGAGGTCTTCATACACGTGTAAAAGCTGCTAGTGCGCAAATCACAGTGTTTTCCCCAGAGTTAACCTTAACGTTATATAACAGAGAGCTGAATGTAACGAGTCATGTTAAAGAAGTCTGCTGCAAACTTCTTCGAGTAAAACTGAAGAGCACAGAGGTACGAGGCACGGAGGGAGACTTTTAAACCCAAAATACATCCCACTAATGCAAAGCAACGCTAATTAACTTACTGCTTATGGCTTCAGAGTAGAGGCATTCCTGTCAGAAAGGTAGCTAATAGGTTAGCTTACTTGGTTAGCGCGGCCGGATAGCTAACCGCTAGTAAATGCTTCGTGCACACGCAGCTCATAAACGAGTTATTTCACCTATGTACCTGCATTAGCCAAATGCACCGACAACTTATTTAACCTTATTTTCTAAATTTTTCATAAACGCGGAGAAAAGAGTTTAATATCACGCTAAGGCTTGAGCTAACCTTCAGCGGTACAGTCTGTCTGATATCCGACTAGAAACAGCAGACTCTTGTTGGTTCCTGTTTTAATTCATTTGGATGCACGCCAAATCAATCATTGCTGAGGGGGACAGATATTATACTATTTTCATACTCGCTCACATTTAATAATAACGTTCTAACAAATCGATTAAAACTAACTACTGCTAAAAACTGCTAATTCTAACTGTACCTAACGTTTCTCCTTTCCTTAAAGTTGCTTGAGCTTTATGTTTCAGCTACTCATGGTTGAAACTCGCTGAAACTTTCCCACTGCTGAGAAAATAAACCACAATACAAATAAACAGAATCTGAGTTAAGTGTTTTTTTTTAATATTATATATAACAGCTATAACAGAGACCTAAAATAATAGTAATGGTGTATATGCCATCATAATTGGAAGTATAATAATATGACCAGTTATGCTGTTGGAATATAGGGAATAAAAGTCTATTCTACTCAGATTTCTCCTCTTCTTTGTGTTCTTTGACAGAGTTCTGTACTGTCACACCCACCACCTTCTCGATATTCTTTATCAGGTCCTGTCAAAAGCAGAATAAAGTATAGATATTAACTAACATAAAGGAATGTGTGGAAATCTGAAACCACCTTTCATTTTTTACTTCGAGTCAAAATGGCCATTAAGTACAAGTTATTCATTTTTCAGCATCAGAAAAAAACAGATAACACATATATAACAGAAAATTCCATGTAAGTCTCAACATCTAATATAACACATTCACATTTACATTTACAGCATTTAGCAGACGCTCTAATCTGAAAAAAGATATAATATAATATAATATAATATCAGACTTTTCAAACATATTTAGGGTGTCCATGCTTTGCCTTCATAACAGCTTGCATTCTTTTGGGGAGAAATCTGCTGGGATATTTTTCCACAGCTCCAAAGTTCAGTCTTAGAAGTTGGTTGCATTTTATGGTTCACAAAAACAGTTACAAATTTAGACTCGTTAGTCTACAAGCCATTACTCCACAACAAACGTAAAGGGTGGACAAACACTCATAGATTTGATATTATACTTAATGTTTTAACTTTTGTGTAATTTTCTGTTTGTTGTAAGCTTTTGTGTAATGTCTCCTTTTTTCCGATTCTAAAAATGAATAACTTGTACTTGATGGCTGTTTCGACTGGAAATGAAATAAACCAAAGGGGGTGTCTGACTTTTGCGCAGAACTGTATAGTAATTAAAATTATAGTGCAGTTTTTAAAATTATCTCTATGTTTTAAATTAAGATATACTTACTATCACATAGGCATTTTTTGGCTAGAATATGTAATATAACCAGTCACATGTATGAATGGAGACCAAAACAACATGCATATGTAATGTGTGATATACATTCCTAATATGCAGAGTAATATACAAAGACTCTTCTGCAGGTATCAGGTTAAATATGTCACAGTCAGCAATCAGCAATAATGCCTATTAATGCTTATATTTAAAACTTAAAGCTGAAAAAAAGTCTGTATAATGTGCTGTGCTGCTTTTTCAGCAAAGACTAGTCATGTTGTTTATCATGATGCATAAAAGACATGTTTCCTCTACAGGTTCCTGTCCACTTGCATTTGAAGAACAGCTCTAAAAGCAATATTGTAAAGTAGAGCAACTTCAAGTTCCCCACTCATTGTTCCCAAGGCTATGAAAGAGTGTAGTTATTATCTCATATTGTGTTATTCAGTCTAAACATTTGGGCTGATTGAGAGTAAAAACATTTCCAAGGCCATGTAATTCAGTTCACATAGTTGTTTTTTCTCTCAAAATCTTTGTGATGTACCAAACAGACAAAGATGCTTCCATGTCAAGACCATGGGCTCAATAAAGAACAGTACTTAATGGATGTCTAAAGTATAGAGGATGTCGTTAACAGGTTCCTTGTTCAGGAATGATGTACAAGTCAATAAAAAATTTAACAATCATTAGTTCATTAACAGCATACCTTGAAATTGGTCTCTCCTTGCATATTTGGGGCTGATATTTCTTGATGAATGATGGACAGGTTGCGAGCAAAGGTCAGCAGCGCTCCCTGGAGATCTGGCGAGATTGTTCTGTTAACGAGACACGGAGACAAACGAGCTTACTAATGATCCCCTTCCACCGCCATGAAAGGCAAAACCAGAAACAAAACAATCACCTTGCTTGACTGCTGGGGCTGTTGGGAGCTTAATGAGAGCTCTCAGCCTTAAAGAGGGCTGTTGTCTTCAGGGAGAGAAGCGGAAAGGAAGCAGGGCTTCAGCGGTTAGCCATAGGATTGAGGTGATGGATGCCTTTAATTCTGCTCAGCAGTATGTCGTGAGCCGACACTTTTCAGTGTAGGTATTTGCGGTGTATGGGTTAAATGGCAAACAGGCTTTACAGAGTGTGCTCACAGTTGTGTATATGTACAGTGTATGGTAGGAAGGAATAGAGAAAAAGGAAAGAGGAAGATGAAGGGAGTGTGTCTGTACGTTTACAGAAACTTACGCCATGCCAAGGCTGGTCCTCTTCACACTGTCATGGAGGGCGAACACAGAGCCTTGTCTTTCCTAGAATTCAAGATATCAGTGAGTGAACACTGTCATGCAGTATGAAAGTCTTTGAATGGTGCAAACAGATATGTCATGAGCCAATGTGCCAGTCCCGTGGATATATCTTTATTCTGAGAATTGGTGTCAGGCTTGTGTGTCTCTTTTTGCTAAGCTGACAGTCACAGCCTGCTTACTTTTATTATAGCTAGGGATGAATGGTGATATTGGAACCTTACCAGTATCATCAGATATTTGTTTAGACAACAAATACTGGCATTGGACAGATGTTTAGATTTGACTTATATTTTAAATCAATATTTTTTGATGTATTTGTTGTACTTTGGAAGAGCATAATGTTTAAGCACTGCTGAGTAACTGCGCTGAGATATCAGCATTTTACTGCATTTGTAACCTTATCTGTAATGCTACTCTAGGTGGATCCACAATTTCTACATTATATAAACGTTTATGCATCAGCCTCGACCTTTCATGTACATGAAAGATTTTGGCATCTGCCCACACTTCCCATATTGTTGCACCCTAATTACAGCAATAAAGACCGCACTGGTTAATGACCACATCATTGTAGTTAAAATAACAAAATATATCCAAATACAAATATATCCAAACCTGACACTATATATTGTTTTATCTAAGCTTCTGTGAGTTTCTGCTGTTATCAATCGTATCTCACAATAACACGCAAATATTGCATTTTGTAGCCATATGTCTGTGATGTTTGAGATTCCAGGATAGTGCTAGTATTCAATAAATAGTACAAGGTAAGACTTTACTTGAACCCTGTCTAACACTGACAATATCATGCATGTCACGACAGATGTCATGAGGTGTCAAGACAGATTTTGTTCAGTAATACAGTATAACCATGTTACCATTGTCAGTAATTGACAGATGCTGTAGTTTTTGATGACATGACAGCTTGTGCTAATTTTTGCTGAGTGTTCTAGTTAGCTGTCATGACCACCCAGTAATGTTAACATAACACTGTTATATCTCTGAATAAAATCTGTCATGACAACTCATGACAGCACATGACATCTGTAATGACATGTTTATGGCGTGTGTCGATGTAGCAGGGTTGAAGTAAAGTGTTACAGAGTAAGAAGGTTTTACCTTGATGTCAAAGCCTATGCCCTGTGCCTTGCACATCTGGAAGAATACACTGTAGCGGACCATGGAAAGGTTTGTATGAAGGAGTTGGCTGCTCATCACTGCAAAACGGGTGGTCACCGACGCCTGCCGAGAGGACAGAGAGTCATAGCATCAAGTTATTGCTGCAAATAAATGCAAATAAAACAATATACAGCTACAAAGGGTATCAGAAAATACACACATCTGCAGGAGGTAATCTAATTGCACTGGGTATTTACTACAATATAACAAGGCGGGATGACTGAGACAGGTCCAAAAGTGTCAGCATTTTACTGGAATGGATTAATAGATTTTGTTTTGTGTCATTTCCTTTTCAAGCAAGTACAAAAAGTCTATCTATTTTGTTGCTGATACATCTACATGATCAGTGGAGTGACTTGGGGCCTTGTGTGAGTGCAGTAAACAGATACACTGTCTACACAAAGCGACGTAACAGAGGCTCCAACCCCCACGAACGGATGGTGTTTGTCTCTCAGTAGCTGCACAGGACATTTGGGAGAGCAAGTCCTGGATTGTTAGGTTAGACCACAATAGAGGACAGAGAGGTGTCCTCTGCAAGCCAGCCACGCTCACAGCAAGAGCAGCTAAAGGATGTGTCTGAAAGCATGCTACGAGAGCTGATTAGTTGAGAGTGGCAGGACTCTGAGGACTCAGAGCAGACATGAGGCATATTCTCCATGACAGAGGTAAGACAGGAGCAGCACAGCCCCATCGCACTCTGGAGAGGCTGAGTGATTCTCTCTGATAGAGCTGCGCTTTGAGCTGTCAAAGGCACTGTCCTTGCCCAACAATAAAAAGCCTCTCCAGCGGGGACTTAATTGTGTTTGTAATATTCAAGCCTGAAATGATGGCCACAGCTAGAGCCATTAAGGAAAAGCGGGGCCAGTGATACATTGCAATGCTGAACCACACACACACACACACACTAAATGAATGTTTGATAAAATAATACAAGTCGCAGATTAACAAGCGTAAACTGGAGTTTGCCGCTAATAAAGGAAGTCTATTGTTTAGGGGGCCAGCATCAGGTTGATGAGGTGCTCAGGCATGCATACACATGCATAATGAATGTGGTATGAATTATTAATGGGTTGATTATTTAGGCTCATCTATCAAAATGATAATGAATTCAGCATCTAAACACCAATCAGGTCCGAAGCGTAATTACAGTGTTTAGTTGTATTTAACAAAAATAAAACAACAAACCCTTGGCTGATCAATCTTTATAAATATGGTGATATATCGAGATAATATCCTGTTGAGAGGACTGTTATTGCTCTCCAGTCCACTCACTGGCAACAGATGCTGGATAATGACATTCTTGTGCTACACAGTTGCATTTAACAATCCAAATAGCTTAGTGGTGTATAGTATTCCCTGATTTTAACCATGTTAAGGTACTGTGTACTCAGACCACTTGAGAACAAAGATGCAGGAGCTGAAAAGATTTTCAAATGTAATGATTTGTCTACACAAACAAAGGCCAGAACTGTCCAGGCTTTGGTCTTTTCTGTGGATCTTTATGGAAGCTGGACAATAAAAAAGCAGGACAGGAAAAATATTGAGGACTTCGAACTTGATGACCTTTGAGAGAATCTTGGTTAAGAAACCACACACATCAAGCCTTACATCCCACTTGAAGCCCAGATAACTAAACTGAAGCTCTTCTATTTGGGCATATTATGCAAAGAACCAGTTCATTGGAAAAGACAATAATGCTTGGAACAGCTGAAGGTAAATTAAAGGTAAAAGAGGAAGGCATTGACCAGCAACAAGATGGATGG
The DNA here is from genome assembly GCF_904425465.1 of Colossoma macropomum. Taxonomy (NCBI): domain Eukaryota; kingdom Metazoa; phylum Chordata; class Actinopteri; order Characiformes; family Serrasalmidae; genus Colossoma; species Colossoma macropomum. Next base: position 13,329,939 of record NW_023494798.1, read on the forward strand.
ACACAATAAGAGATATCATGAACAAGCCATTAAGAAGGCTGAAGACACAAACAGAAGACAGGTCATTCTGGAGAAAAAACAATATGGTCGCCAGAGGTTATAACCCACTTGACAGCACTTATAATAATAATAATAATAATAATAATAATAATTTTTAAATGTTTATTTTGGCTGATCTGTGTTGCAATTTTAAGGGCACTTGCACTGTATTTGGATGCTGCTGCTACGCCTATACTACATTGTTATGTATGACGGTTTCCTCTTACTTTGTGTGTAGCACTTTATTTGATTCATGTCAGTTAAATAGGAAACTGAGTTTTTATTCATGAATTATAAGTGTAGTTTGGCACATGAAAAAACAATGTAATGTCATTAAATTCTTCACCTACAATGTGAATGTAGTTACAATGTGAATACAAAATGCAAGCCTAAATCATCACGAACTTGTTTATGGGGTTTCTGATACTGTGTGAGAGAATACCATGCATAAAAATGGACAAAGGTACACATATAGTTAAAACAATACAGTAAAGCCTGGATTTTGTCCAAACTTTTGTCCATTTCAGAATATAATGTAGGAGTGTAGTAGTATAGTAATACCGCTTTAGGCGCCTTCTGGCGTGCAGTGGGCTTGTTGGATCTGACCGGAGGAGGGACTTCTAGGCGTCCGGTGCGGCAGCTCAGTGTTCCACCAGTCATAAGCAGCATCAGCTGGGTCATGGCCAGCTGATTACTGTAGCCGATGTCCAGATCAACAGCCCACACCTAGACCCAAACATACACACTGACAGTTTACTCTTTTAGCATTCCAACCACATTGGCACTGCAAGTAATTTCAACTTCATTTGGCTGCGCCTACACAGAAATGGGTTTTTCATCGCAGGAATCTTAATAAAAACAAAACAGTGATAACACTGTTTTAGAGTGGTACACTTTCAGAAAGATAAGTACATTTAAATTTAAATAAATTAAGTTCACCAGTATACGGAGTCTCAGCCATGATACCAAAGCTGAGCACTACAGCATTACAGTTCATTTATGCATTAGTGCATGCATGTGAGTGTAGGTGGGAGAAAGAGAGAGAGAGAGAGAGAGAGAGAGAGAGAGAGTCTGGCCCGAGCCTGCATAACAGTGTGTCTAGAGCCTGACGGGCTACTCTCTCCACATCTGTATGGTTAATGGCGTCATTATAAGGATATTAAGGGGTCAAGCCCCGTTGTGGCCTTATGCTTAAACAGGGCTAATTTTCCTGATAATAATCTAATAGCTGTGCCCCTCTTCAAACACTGGGAAATAAATCACCAGTGAAAGAGTTGTTAATAACTAAGTGGCAGTTGGCAGCCTCTCCCGCCATCTCTATTTGTCAAGCTAAACGCTCCTGCCAGGGAATGCAAATGGCGGCCCGGCTCCTGAACTCGGCCTCCGACGCCTTTAATCGGGGCTCGCTGGAGCTGGGCCACATTTTATTACTGCACCAGACCTCTCCTTCCGTGTGGTTAAATCCATCCTAAACCACTTGGTTATTACCGATATATCCTGTGTGCCAGTTTTTAGAGTGGAATGTTTAAAAAATATCTGTTCTTGTGTGTTTTCTTTTCTAATGGCTGTGTCATGAATTGTGTTGTATTATTTGTCTTAAATACTAGTTCTCTTAACGCATTATACTTCACAGAGGTAAAAATATCTGATAATGAGGCTTACACACATCAATTTTATACTGATTACATCTAAATTGGAAATATGGACACTAACGGATTAACAGTTTTTCAAAGAAATCTGCTGGGATATTTTTCCACACCTCCGAAGTTTACTCTCGCCAGTTGGTTTCATTTTCTTTTTCTTATGATTTTAGTAATCCCAAACACTTGTCTTCTCGCAGTGGAAAGATGGACAGAAACACTTGTGTATTTTTTAAAATCTGAAACAAAAGTGGAACTTGATGTTCTCCTCTCTCTCCAAGATGAAAGCTTGAAGTACTGTTCATCTGATGAGGACAGTTTTGGTGGTCTACAACACCTTGTACGGTTGTTAGGAGCCCTATTTTTGTTTTTCACTTTTAACCACTCTATGCCTTTATTACAGCTTCCATTCTTTTTGGGAAACGTGCTTTCAGTTTTTCAAAGAAATCTGCATGGATAGTTTTTTGCTTCTCACGATCCAGGTGATTCCAAACACCATCAGTGATGATGACATCGGGGTGGAAAGTCCATTGTTCTGAATGTCTTGAAGCACTTAAATCAAACAAATTAAATAAAAACAGTTCTCCACTGTCTGCCAGAATAGCTGCACTGCAGCTCAGTAAATTGGTCAATAAAAAGCAAAATGTAACAATATCAAGATTAAGATCCATGTCCAGCACTCAGTCTAGCGGTGAGCACAGGACTGGAGGAAGCAAGTAAGCTCAAAGGAAGGGGCCGGGTTTTGTTCCGAATCGATCCAGGCATGTTTCCTGTCTACAGTTAATACCAGGGTTTGTGTGATGGGCCAGGCTCCAGAGAGCCATTTAGCCAGTCTCTAAGAATCACCCGGGCCTGCCTCATTGTCAGCCTCCACAAAGGCGTCTGATATATACGCCCGGATTGTACCTGTTTTCTATGGCCCCTTTGCTTTCATTAAAAGCTGCAATCCTGCAGCTGAGCCTCCCCCTACACACAATGTGAGGCAGGCCTACAAGGGCAAACACATGCGACCCCCCTCCTCCACCTCCCTTTAAAAAAATACAGCAGCTTTTAGCAACAGGTTTGAATGTAAATTGATGTTCGAATAGAGACAGGTTTGCTCTGGTCTGGCTTTACTGTCTGCTTGCATGTTGGGAAAGATGAGATACAATGCCCATAATTCAATGTCTGAATTCCTTTTGCAAACTGTGCATTATCAACAAGACGCAGAGAATGAAATTTATTTCAGGCATTTCTACTGTATAATGATGGTGTTCAGTCTCACTGGATCAGATAGTAGAGTGATACAGATAACAGAGTAAATTCTCCCAATTTTATCGAGAATGAATTTAGCTAAAGAGACAATTATTAAACAGTTAAGAAACATTCATTTTCAAAAGCTCAGATGTTTCTGAATGTTCTAACAGCCCTGAAAGCTTTAAAATACACAGCAGAACAATGTAGAAGAGAATTAACACATCAATGTTGGAAATTCACTCGCTATCAATTCATTGAAATTCATGCAGTGTAACAACACAATTAAAGCTCTAAAATGACCACGCGTTGTTAAGATGTCGCTACTATGACATCAAGTATGTGCATAGCCCAACAAGGCCACTGTAAAAAAACACCCTCCATATATGTGCGAGTTACAGCAGTTGCCCACATTGTGTGCTTCTTCAGGGGGCTTTAGGATCCGTCAGCACTGAGTAAACGTCTTCTGTCTAAGCGGCTTTTTACAAGCTCTAATGCCCTTTACACTGGAGGAGATCAGATCGAGGAGCTCCCCCCTGCCCTGCGTGCCCCAACCGCGCTGCCGCTCCAGAAGGGCAGTCCACACACCACTGCTTCAGCGTTCTAAACACCCAGCCTTTCCATCTCTCAACAGGGCTCTCAAACATTTGAGAAATCGTGGCAGGCTTTTGACTAGAGCCCCTTTCCTGCTGACAATTACACTGAGAGTACGTTACTCTGCCCTCTAGTGGCTGTCGAGGTTGGATCAAGGAGGAACAGTGAGACCGGACAAATGCATATTTGAAGCCTACTAGATTATCAGCATATGACATTACTGTATTTTAAATGAGTAATTAATTGTTTAATTTAAAAGTAATTATTCTAGCTAGTTATCATACAGTGAAGGCACAAGTTGATAGATCTAACTAATTCTGGAGACACCAACTTACAAATGTGACAAAAAATAATACAAAAAATTCTGGGCCAATAATCAATATTTCTATTTGTTGATAATGAGGCCTTCGCTGACAATAACTTCAATGGATACATCAGAATTTATACAAACAGTGTAAGTTTTGTTAGTGGTAAAAGAAGCATGAAGTGTGCCTGTTCTTTTGGAACATGGAGTAATTATCACCACATCAGCACTAAATAATAACTAGATATACTTAATATACTAATATACTATACAATTATTGTAATTTTAGGTAACCAACCCCTTACTCTGCAGAGCCCACATTTCAATTATTCACTCACTTAACTACATAACTTACATATTAGTTTCATAGTAGTTACCGAATAATTTGTTAAAATTCATTATTAGTCCGTCTGCCTTTTTAAAACCAATATTATCACACACATAAAAACCCTAAATGAACAACTGACAAGATCAGTAAGCTGAAATTGACAGTTTTTTTTTACTTCAAAGACACATCACTCTGACTCATTCTGCTGTGGCTCGGATCCCTCTAGTGAGTTTTCTTTTTTAATTAATTTATGTACTTAATGCTGCAAGACAAAGTCTGGCATGAATGCAATTTCAGTTAACTTCTATCTGCTGCCCTGTCTCTGTGTGGAGCCTTTGAATCTCACAGAGAATCTTAAATGGACTGTTTTATATATTATATATTATATATAATATGTTTCACTGCTAATAAGGCTACGTAAAAGTGATGTGTTGCCATGTTTTAGGTTTAAACCTGAAACAAGACCAACAGTGACGGGTTAATGAATGATTTGGTGATACTCAAAACTATAAAACGTTCTATTTGGTAACTAGTCTCAGACACTGCCAGAGCTCTCTGTGTCTGATGAAGTGAGACCTCCTGTCTGACAAGACACAAACCGGCGCATGGCTGGGGTGTTGCAGGGTCAGAGGCCAAGGCCTTAAACGGGGAATTAGTTTATTGACACAATAAGACCTGACAGTTTATTAGATGGCCTTTTGCCACATTAGCTCCTCTCTCTTTTGGTCATTCTCTTTGCTTCACAGTTCCCAAGGGAACCCTCTAGGAGCCATCCATCTACCCAATAACATCCCTTTCCTAACACAGTAAATTGAGCACTCACACCAGCAAGGTGAGAGCCGTAATGGCAGTAAAGTGTTACAACCTCTAACCGGATAGAACCGCATGTCTGATCTCATCCCAACAGCTTTTGGATACGGCTTTGTTTCCTCCAAGCTGTAAAATCGACTGTTGACACTGACAAGTCAAGCTAACTCTGAGTGTTCTTATGCTCAATGGAAGGATCAAGAGAGGTAAGTGTTCCCGGACTGGTGTTGAGCCGAGGGCTCTGTTAACCACTTGACTTAGGATGGCTGGTTTTAGTATCTTAAATGAGCACTGACAATCGTATTTTGATATCTGTTTAAATTTTAGGTGACAGTATTGGAATCCCAGCTTACTAATCTTATGTAACCAGTCTGACAAGAATTTGGAGTATCAAATCTCTCTGACCTGCTGTTCCAGAGAACTGGGTTCCAGGAAGGTGACCAGGTCCAGTGACAGGTAGCCCAGTATACGCCGCTGCTGGCAACTGTGGCCCACACGCATGCAGATAGAGTACAGAGTGTCGGAGCAGACAGAGGTTTGGGGCACAGTGTAGCCTGCCACCTGCAGACCACCAGGTCCATGCAGCTGGTCTCCACATGACAGCATGTGCACCTCTCCTCCTGGCTCCACCAGCAGATCCACTGTCAGGCACGTCACACTGTCTGAGGAAGGGCAGGCCTCAATCACGCCACCTGAGAGAGAGAGACAGAAAGAGGAATGGAGACAAAGACAGAAAGAGAAAATAAAGGTGGTAACATTAGAAGACTAATGTGATATTATTGGAAAATCCTCATTTTTATCAAGCAGACTACTAGTAAAAACTAATTTCTCAGTGTTTCATAGGGGCTGGTAGTGCTCACCTTCTTTGAGGAAATGCTCTAGGAAGCAGGTCCAGGTTGGGTAGCAGGATGTGTTGAAAGGTTTGGCATAGGAGGCCAGCAGAGCAGGTACTGCCTCCAAAAACTTTATCAGCACTGGCTCCTAAGAGAGAGACAAAAGAACAGTTAACTCTACTGGAAGCAGTAAATCTACCATGAACACCTACAGACACATCATATACATAATATTGTACTGGATATTTTATGACTCTCTACTCAGCTATTTCTAACCTTACCATTTTACTTTTTTCTAACCTTACAAGTAAGAGGTAAGGGTTAGGTGTAGAAATTCTTAGTACAAATACAGCACTATGCAAAAGTTTAAGATCCTTTATTTATTTAATTTAAAAAATGGCCATTAGGTACAAGTACAAGGAGGGATTTCTGAGGAGATTAGATATAAGATAATCCACTTGTATAATGAAGAGGTAAGTGAAATAAGTGAAAACACAGAAGTTTCCAAAACCGAAGTTCAACAAATTATTAAAAGATTCCTCCTAAAACCATGCAAGACCACTAAAACTGTCATCATCAGATAAACAATACTTAAAGTACTTTTAAATCTTGGAGAGAGATGAGAAAATCAAGGTTTTTTTGACTATCCTTCTGTTGTGAGAAGACAAAGCTATGGGTCTTAAAGGATGTGTATCTTTCAAGAGGCCGTTACTGAGAAAAGGAAATAGACAAAAAAAAGAAGAAAATTTGCTGCTGATGTTCTCAGAACAATGGACTGACCACCCCAGAGCCCAGACCTCAACATCAGTGAATATGTTTGGGATTACTCAGGTTGCGAGAAGCAGAAAAGGCAACCAACTTCTAAGACTGAACTTTGGAGTTGCGGAAAAATGTCACTGAAAAACTGAAAGCAAGTCTCCCGAAATGAATGGAAGCTTTAATAAAGGCAAAGCGTGGCCATACTTAATACTTAAAAATTGATCTTTAGTTGCTGAAGCGTCTGTGTAATGTTCTACTGTTCTAATGTTGTACTTAATGGATTATTTCATATGATACATATAATATAGAAGACATGTATAACCTCACGTCCTGATAGTCTACCAAAACAAGTGTGTGTGTATGTGTGTGGTGATTGACAGCCATTTACCAGCGTGTCACAGTTGCCTAATGGCTTTAACTGAAGGCAATAGTGACTGCGCCGTAACTGCACCTGCCCCCAATAAGAACAAGCAAGCAGATAAATACCTATGCAAGCCAATCAATCAGCAGATCAATCGAGGACAGTTACTGATCAATACAGCCCTTGTTTCTGTATCTAGAAAAGGCCATAATGGCTTTGGCACTTGATTATGTTGTTAACTGCACAGTTTGACTTTTCGGTGAGTGGTTGTTAAAACCTGTTGGTTACTGAACATATTGCTCACTGGAGTTCTTAAAACTGAGTAAAATTGGGAAGGACACCAAAATGATTTCAGTGCACAAGCTGAATACAAATAGAAAAAGGAGCTATGGAAAAAAAAGTCTTCTGTGGAAAAAAAGACTTTCTCTCACCCTGTACCGAAGGATACTTCAATTCTACTCATCCTAAAAGCATAAAATTACTTAGTAAGTCCTGCCAGCTGAAGTAGTATATTTGGTATGTTATAATGACAGAATAATGCACACCCTTCCTCTGTAAATTTTTTTAGCATTTTCTGTTTCAAGCACATAGTTGCTAAAGCAAATGTGTTACTACTAACTCCACCGAGCAGGCATGCGAGAGGAGAGATGAGGACTTTGATATTCCAGTCATGAAACAGCCATCATCATATTCAAGTACTGTAAGAACCAGGGTCAATCGCTGCACAGTGATTTCGCCCCGCCACAAGCCATAAAGCACACAATGGTGCGGCAAAAAGTGTGAGGAAACGGCCCCCCGTTCCCCCCGAAAGAGCACGTGCACTCTGAGAATTTGCCAATGCACTTTCGTGCGAACAGCGGGGTAGCAGGGAAAGCGCGCGAGAGGAATTTTTTGCCATCCTTTATTTCGACTTAAACTGCAGGCTGTGCTGTGTGAGAGGATTCGAGCCTTGCTTGGCTTCCACATAAAGATGAGCGATCTGACAATAGATAAATAAAGTAGATATACACTCTGTGATTGCTGTTTGATCTCTCCATTACAGAGCGGAACGTTTCCAGGGGACATTTTGTTTTATAGGATATTCAACAGCAGCAGTGAGGATGTGGCCTGACTGATTTCATATTCATATGCCATTTTTTTCGTTGCTTTGAACTACAAACAGCTGCATTTTTGAGACAAACTTTTCTAAGCTAAATTACAAGTTGTTGACAACATCAACATGAGCCATGGTATGGAAGCCTGTTCCCACCAGAAAATAATCAACTGCTTCTTTTTTTCCTTCACTGTTTCTGGCAGTAGTATGTCAAATCCTGACTTAGTATCTCAAAATGTTTGCATAGTGTCTCAAAACAATGACTTGCTAGGTCAAAATAATGACTTATTTTCTTGAAATAACCTATTAAACTTCAAGAAAGTAATTACTTCTATATAGTTTCTACTATGTCATAATTAAAAAAATATATCATTATTATGAAATACTAAGTAAAAATTTTCAAAATAATATGTCATTATTACTCAGTCAAAATTTGGACATACTGTTGCCGGAAACATAGAAGAAAAAACTTTTTCTCTTTTTTACTTCTCTATCTGGCAGGACTTGACTTTCATAACATCCAACTGAAATGGAAATTAATTATCATTTTATTTTACACACAAGAAACTCAGTCTTGTGAAGGTCAATATTTTCCAAATTTAACTTAAACCAAAAGCTAGAGAAAGCATCACCCTCCAATCAAAACTCAAGATTTTCTAAGCTCATCTCCACATGGACCAAATAAAACAAGTAGCATAAAGACTGTCCATCTGTTGATGCTATTAAGTATAATTTCCTATTGTGTGTAATGACCCATGTGCTGGCAGTATGTGCGAGTGTGTAATGTGTAATGTATAGTACGTATGGCTGCATGTAGCTGTTGAATGGGGCGCAATCTACATGTCTTTAACTCTGCTTTTCTGATTGGGGCGAGAGCCGAGAGGGTCACTCCAGGCTGGGATACTGTGCCTCGGGACATAGGCCTCCCATACACCCTTCAAATCTTTGATTATAAACCCTGCGGCCTCCGATCTCTCTTTGGGGCGACTGTGGTTATTATTCTAAAGGAGCACATGGGCCCTAGTATATGATATTCTCCATGCATTTAAAGAATCGTAGCACAATTAATAATTAAACAATATACACGACTCTCGCAAATAGCGGGTTCCTTGTGGCTCTATATATTCCAGACTGACAGAACATATTGCAGGAGATATAGTACTGAAAAACTGTTCCCCCAGAGATTAGAGACAGCATGTCAAATTATGTCGTGTACACTAGCGTAGATTAATGGAGTTACTATTTAGAAAATTTAAAAAAAAAAGATCTTCAATCTGTGCCTTCAGAATATGAGTATGCAGGCATATGTTTGAGCAGACAACTTATATGTACTAATTCAATCACTCATTGAACATAAGGCGATATTTACCCATTGTTCCTCAGAACACACCCTGCAATTAAACAATTAGAGGGATAATGCCGTATCATAATATTTCAGCATTTGCTGTTCGAATTTACTGGATTACAGTCAGAAAGATAAAATGCAGAGGAACGAGACTGTATCACAAACAAATATGCAAATACTCCAGCAGTAAACATAGCTGTTCACATTTAGCAAAATTCATGTTCCTGGCATGAGAGGCACTTAAATCAGAACAAGTGAATTAACAGCGCTGAATGAATACAGAACTGTAGAAAATGGATGACACACTGGAGTAACCCCTGTGCTTGCCGTGCTGTTAGCAGGGCTTGCCATTGATTAAAAGGCTGAAGTGGTGGAATAAAGGCCAGCGCTGGCTTCCATATGGCCCTGGAGCCCTAAGGGTGCAGGGCCAGCTCATCAGGCCCCAGCTCCCTCGCCTCTCTCAGGGACCCCAGCTGGTGAAGAGCCCCCCTCCTCCCCATTTAAACCTCCTTCACTTGCTTTTGCCATAATGGAGCTTGGCTGGGCCTCAACCGCTTACCCCTGTAATTAACAGCGCCAGTGCCGCCACAATTACAGCCCCTTGCTCGGCCTCCGCGTAAATTAGGGACTGAGCTAATTGCTTAGAGGCAGGGCGCTAGGCCTCCTCCTGGCCCTGAGATAGAGGGATAAAAAAAAGCATAGAATAAAAAGCTAATGCCAGGTTTTGCTCACAGCCCTTATGATGATAACCTTGTAATTAGTTTATACAAAGCTTACGGTTTAATGGCAAAACACTGTAATTAATGTGTGACAGAAAATCAAAAACTCCATTATATGCCTATGAGGGATAAAGAGCAGAAGCCAAGGGAGCTGTGTGTAGCATTAGAAGCATATCAAATCAATGTGTAGCTGCTTAGCAAATGTGCTTGTATTGATGGGAATTAGAATACAGACCAATATGTTAACACTCAACCATCCCCAAAAGACTCACTGTAATTTTATACAGATTTGGACTACAAGCTCTCTTTAGACAGTTCATATACATTAAAGTGGCAATCTTGCTGAGATAAAAACATGTCCTACACACAAATTGAATACTAATACCAGATTGGAACTGAAGCACTGCCATTGTTGAAGCTGCAAAACAAAAGATAACACATACGCTAATACACAGAAGGTTCGTGTCCATAAAGCAGAAGCGGACAAGTGTATCACCTTGGGATGAGAGAAACAGCAGAGCTCTTACCTGAGCCCAGGCCATCCTCCAAAGCTGAGGTCCGTGACGGTGATACTGTTGTAGGGCCCAGGGCCGGAAGCTCAGATGAGGGACATCACAGTAGGCTATACCGCGACTGCCCACCTCTCCGTCCATCTTAAAAAGCCAGCACTGCACATCCAAATGATCTGTCATCAGCTGTGCCAGACATTCATGCAGCTAAGAGAGGCAAATACACAAGATTTTTAAACATATAACTTCATGTAGAAAATTCAAGATTAACAGTTATTTATATTATCATTGTTATTTTTATTATACAAAGTTATTTACAAATAGAAACAACAGACATCGTGAACGTAATCTGTAGCATCCATATGCTTGCGTGACTTGCATGGATGCAAAGAGAAGCACAATATCTGTTGCCTAAAAAGCCTGCCCCTTTGCATTCAGCTATATGCTGAAGTTTTATTCGTTTTTATAGGTCACTCACTGTGATTTGGTACAGTCATACTCACTGTGAACTACACATAGACAGGTTTGCTTAACTTTAATGAAGACCCAGATGCAGTCTGAGTGGATTAAGAGACGTTTTGGGCATATATAGTTTGGGTGACTATTAGCTTCTAGTGTTTGTTAGCAAAGTTAGCCTCGTAGCTCCAGCACTAAACTAAAGAAGCAAAATTTGGACACCAAACATGTCTTGGCTGAAGAAATTGGAAAATTGTGTAAATTATATTTTCCGCTCAACGTCACCATCACCTATATGCCAGCATCACATTTTCATCATGGAATTTTCTCTGTTATTCCACAGCTATTGAAGACAACAACAAGCAAAAACCAGTAAACATTTTCTTATACAGAAACCTTACAGAGTGTCTGTGCACTTGTCAGACAAACCTGCTGCAATGTGTATATGTCACCATGTCCCGGGGGCACGGTGACCCCAGCGCTGATGAAAATTCTCCTAACTCCAGACTTGGTGCCGTAGAGCTGGGCCACAGCAGGCTCTGGTCCCAGAATCGGCACTCCTAACTCATCAGCCACAGCCAGGTCATCTATGTGGGGGACTCCGCTGACTAAGTAGGCCTGCTTGCCCTGGATTAGGTTCTTAATGCGGCGCAGTGTGTGTGGGCTGTACTTCAGCAGCGTAGAGACACACATTTTCTGGCTCTGGAAGAGAGAGATACTATACAAATAGGTGCTCAGAAATACATTCAAGGATACTTAACACATAATGAATGGTTGCTTTGCATTACAGAGGAATATAGCATATGTCCTTCTACAGCTTTGACTGAGTAGAAGGAAATGCACCATCTATACATGATATATATGTGTGAATTCAATTCAGTTAAATTTAAGCATATTCTACATAGAAGTGTAAAGTATATTTACACTTTTATTTACATGTATTCTGTTAGTTTCAAGGTGCAGGGATGTCATCAACAGTAATAACTATAAAAATAAAAACAATATACCATGCTATGCAAAAATCAGAGATTACCCTTCTGCCATTAAGTACAATTTATTTATTTTCTATGAAATATTACGGAGGAGACTAGATATAAAGATAATCCACTTGCATAAGGAAGGGGAAAGTTAAAGGAAAACATGAGAAATTACAGGAGTTTAAAAAAATATTAAAAGATATTGAGAAAAAGGACTCATAACAACCGTGCAAGACCTGGTAGAGCAGCAAAACTGTCACCATCAGATAACTGGTCCTTAAAGCTTTCATCTTTGACAGATAAAAAAATAATCAAGCTCCACAACTTCATCAGGTTTAAAAATATCTACAGGTGTTTGTGTCCATCCTTCCACTATAGAGAAGAGAACTCTGCAATAGAAACTCTGCTATGGAAACCCATTTCATGAAGCTCCAGAGGCAGTTTGGAACTCTGTAGTGAGTGATACAACAGAGGATAGGTGCTACATTCTTGGTGGCCCTGCACTGTGAGTTTGCATGGTCTACTGCTATGTGGTTGAGCTGTTGTTGCTCTTAGATGCTTCCATTTCACTTAACACTTACAGTTGACCAGGGCAGATCTACCAGGATGGAAATTTCACAAACTGACTTGTGGCAAAGGTGGCATCCCATGACAGTGCTATTTTTAAGTCACTGAGCTCTTCGGTATTACCCTTTCTATTTCCAATGTTTGTCTATGGAGATTGCCAGGCCATGTGCTTGATTTTATACATCTATTAACAATGAGTGTGGCTGAAACACCTGAAGGGGTGGTGTCCACATACTTTTGGCCATATGGTGTATGTTTTCTGTTTTTTTCCTGATGCTGAACAATGAATAACTTGTACTTAATGGCCATTTTGACTGGAAATTAAGTAAATGAATATGACGCATAAACATCAATAAATACCCTGTATATATTTGATCTAATTGTTTTTGTGCACAGATCTATCCCCCAGGTTTCTGTGTGCATAAATAACTGTCTTTTCTGCTCCTGCCTCTGAGGTCTGAGTCATCCCCTTTTGTCTGTTGCTGTAATTTATGAGTATGTACATAAACACACCGGGCCCATTAGGAGCAGCCGGAGGGGTCATGACCTCGCCTGTACTCCGGCAGGTTCAATTGATAAAAGACAGCCCCTGCGCTCCCTCCTGCAAGTCTTTCCCACACGCTAAGCGATGGGCTCCTTGGGACTCGCACTAATTACTCCACATCTGTATTTATTTGATCCGTGTGGAGTTCTTCCTTCTGTCACTGGCATGCCGTGCTGGCAGCCTCGGCGAACAGTGATTCATCCCGCTGACACGTCTGGCAGAGTTTACACATGCCGGTGAGCTGGGGAATCGATAGGGAAAAGTGAGGAGGACAACCTGGTGCCCACGCGCTTAGCTTCAAGCTAACAGCAGGCAGTAAATAAGGCTATAGTGCTGGCTGTTGTGTAGAGGCAGGCAAGGCCGCTTACACTGTATCGATATGCAGTAAAGACAAGGAGTTAGATCGAACATGTGCAAGGCCTGGCCTGCTAAGCAGCCCTTTGTTTAATCAGGGCCTGAGCCCTCTGCTATTAGATATAGGATTGTGCTGTACATTGTAATACAGGCTCTCGCATGCACAGATGATTTGCAGGAGCAATTAAAACAACAAGAGGTAACCTTTACCCTGAGTAAAAGCCATAGCAGCAGTTCATTCATTATTTATGTTTTAATCTAATGTCCTTATTTATTTATACGCATTTCATAAGCACTTATAAAATGTTAATAAAAAGATAGATGCATTTTAAAACAATCCCCTCAGATAAATGTAAGGAAAACAAAGTTCATCACTGAGATTTTGGTGCATAACCAAGAGTGGTGACATGAATTCTTGTACATGTAACAGAACAAAACAAAACAGTTTAGACACCCCCTACAGGACACAAAGAGGATTGCTGGAAATTAGACCTGGCCTGTAATAGCAGTACTTAATTTGATGCCTGAAATGTAACCCAGCCACTTTTTACAGTTCACATCTGTACCTCAGAAGCATGAAAGATGTGTGACCAAAACACCTTGAAAGCCAGTGTATGTATGTTAATGTACATGCATGTGTGCAGCAGTGCACCTTACTCGAAAGTGCTGGTATGCCTCTGGTGTGAGGATGGTGAAGCGTTTGGTACAGCTAGCTGGAAGAGCTGTGGGCTCTCCTGTCTCCACAGCTCCCTGCAAGCCCAACAGCTGAGTGTAGTAGTGTAAAAGGTCCTCTCCCAGCTGTACCGGACACACATAGATCACCTCCACATTCTCATCTGGGGATAGTGCACACAAATTAGGAAATACTTCTTTTCAGTCTTATGTATCGTCTTATGTGAGTTAAATATGCATTCATTGGAAAATTGGGCACTGTGCAAAAAAAAAGAAGCCATCATTCATTTATTTAATTTCCAGCATTAGCAAAAAGGACAAGGCTAAATAGCTTATTTCAGGATTTAGTGTGTCCACCTTTAATATAGCTTCCATTCTTTTTGGGAGAGTTGCTTTCAGTTTTTCAAAGAAATCTGCAAGGATTATTTTCCACACCTCCAAAGTGCAGTCAGCAATGTTGTGGTCTGGACTCTTGTTCCATTGTTATGAGAACATTAGGAGCTTCTATGTTTGACTTGCAAATATTTTTGTCTTTTTCCTTTTCTCAATATTGTCTTCTTGACAGCTACACATCCTTTCAGACCCATAGCACTGAGTTGTCTTCTGACAGTGGAAGGATGGACAGAAACACGTGTGGATTTTTTCAGATCTGAAGTAAGAGTGGAGCTTGATTTTTTTTTCCTATCTCTCAAAGGTGAAAGTATTAAGTACTAATCTATTAGTATTAATCTGATGGTGGAAGTTTTGGTGGTCTACCAGGTCTACCAGAGTCTCATTTTCTTTGTATCTTTTAATAATATTTAAACTCTAATTTTGGAAACTCCTGTTTCTGTTTGACTTTCCCTGTGCTTATGCATGATAATTTACTTAAATGAATTATCTTATATCTAATCTCCCCAGAAATATCTGCTGAAAAATGAATAATTTGTACGTAATAGCCTTTGTAAAAGGTAATTAAATAAATGAAGGGTTATCACTGACTTTTGCACAGTACTATATTTTTTATCAGGTGGTCGTTATTGCAGCTTGTACCTCTAACATCACATAGGCGACCCATCTGTGTGTTCTGCAGTATGTTAAATCCTCTGAGACTTCGACGCTGCTGCTCTGAGTATCCTACACACACACACACACACACACACACACACACACACTTCAGTGCCTCTAATGCGAGACAGACAGATCTTGTCCAGATCTTGAAACAGACTGCTCTACTTGAAGTGCATAAATGTAATCAAATGATTAAATGCCTCTGAACTATCAGAGTGTGGCAATAAAAACAATAGGGTTCAACTTCTTAATTATCCAAGCTCACACAGCACTCTCCTTAGCCACCCCCAGTGTAAATACAACACTCCATCTGCTGCTAATTACCATTCACACTCTTTACTTTATCATCTGCAGTACCCACTGAGCGCAGGTCACAGCCCAGACAGTTCTGGCTGAAGTTTGCCTACTAATTGCAAGAAACCCAATGTATATTCTATTTTAGCTACATACAAGTGATATATATATAACTACTGGTGTTTGAAACCTGTTTTTAGTACAGAACAGTAGTCCTGAATAAACTCTGTTGTATAAACTCAGTCCCTAACTATATGTCTAAAAAAAATAAAGAATTTTCTATTCTCTATTCTAGGGAAACTTGCAGAGGCACAGGGGTGATAGGAAGCAGACATCTGAAGTGTTTTTTGCCTCTAAAAGCTACCACACAGAAAGTTATTACATGACACAGTGACAAATATGTTGTCTGATGTCTGAGACATTGTTTAATCATAGTTTTGAGATAAGGTTTTGACTTGAAATATACTTCTTAAGGCAGAAAGGTACATGCGGGGCATTGTCCAGCAAAATAGTACCAGGTTTTAAGTTTTACCACAATCTTGATATTATGAATATTACATATAGAAACTCAGAAGACACATGTAGATTCACTAGTTGTTTTGGATAGTAAATAAAATGGCAGTATTTGTGTTACAGACATTGTGGCTCCTTTCACCACCACTGTAAAGAAATCTGCATAGTTAAGTTTCTCTACAATGAACCATTTTATGTCAGAATACAGTGTGGTGTGTGTGTATGTGAATGTAAATGATGATATGATGATGATAATAATGATGACATCAGAATACTCAAAATAAATTTATATTACTCAAAATGTTCCTGTCTCATTGACTGAGGTCTGCAGACATTTTAAAAAATCTGTAGAATTCCCGTTTATAGACAGAGATATTTTTTTCTAGTGATCAAGATGCAGTACCTAACGAGGGTACATGGATAATGGTCCTCCTGGAGGTGCTGAGGTGGCTCCAGTTGGCTTCCAGATACTGTCCAGCACAGAAAACACAGCAGAAGAATGAGCAGTGACAACCAACAAACTCATACAGACCTCACCAGCTCGGCAACATGAACACAGCAAATTACACCCATTTTTCTCTCTGGGCTTGTGGTGACAACCCAAGCATAAATCACATTCATTAAATCAGCTAAGTGCATACTTCAAAACATCTTCCCCATATTAATTCAATTAGCAGACTACATGATGCTTTCTGCCAAGGATAGATTAAGGCTTAATTAACAGAGTGTGACTGCTTAAAGGGTGGAAACATACACAAGCTTCTTGTCTGCTCTCACCGTGAGTGACGGTAAGAACAAATGAACGTGTGGGTGCTAATTAAGAGACATGCTACATTCATGAAGATGTTACAGGGATGACAGCACGGAAAAGACATCTGCTCTGACAAATGGAGATGATGATGCTTGGCGTGTGGGTGTGCGAGGACCACATAATCCCATCACTCAGTGCAAGTACTTCTGCACAGAAATTCCATTTGTTTCAGTCTCATTTAAACCATGGCAAAGCGGAGAAAAGATGAGCCTTAATTTATAGTGACTGGGACTGTTTAAGTTCTCTACTGAGCAAAGGTGAGCAATACTTGATGGCATTTTCAGGATATGCGTTATGCATCACAATATTTAGTTTTCTAGGGTTGAAACTAGACAAAATGCAACAAAAAAACAGCAGTGCAACTTTTAAAAGGACCACTACTAAAATCAAATGGTAAAAATAAATATATAAAAAAATAAGAAAACGACACAATGGATTCACATTATGTCCATAATCATTATCAACTATAATAATATAAGTTGCAACTACTTGTATTTTATGATATGGGCAGTTGTTCAATAGTCAAGAAGTACTGACAATACTCTCAATGTACTCTCTATAAAGTACTGAGACATAATTTATCACAACATCATTATATTATCAACGCCTACTGAGCACATCAATGCAATACAAGAAATACTAAGCTGGCGTATGTAAGTGTGTATGCCTCACCTCTGCCCTGCTGCGATAATTCTCCAGGTGGCAAAGGCGGGTTGCCTGCAGGCTCTTCCTCACGCGCCCCACCTGGGCGTGCAGCAGCCAGGAGATGGCGATGGTTCCGGCCGCCCATTTGCGCCTCTGCTTCTGCAGGTAGGCGGTGCGGGCCTGGTGGCACCTCCAGCAGGCTTGGATGCGCACAACGGCTGCTTGCCGGCCCCCCTCACCCTTGTAACGCTGGCCAGGCCGCTGCACCAACTCCCACACCTCTTCTTTGTTCTCTAGTGTCGAGAGGAGGTGCTCCATATCCCTACCACGGCAGTCCAGCTCGCAGCTCTGCACCAGAGCAACAAGCCATTCGCCACACACCCGTGCATGTGGCACAGCATACTCCCGCATCAGTCTCTCCAGCTGCCGCAGAAGCTCCACCAGCGGCCCCCAGCTCAGGCAGTAGTGCTCCTTAAATGCGCAGAAATCTGCCGCACATGGGTCAATCTGGCCTCCCACTATGCTGAAGCAGTGTTTGCTGACAGGAGCTGGTGGAAGCGCAGGAGCACACTGAGCACATACAAAACATACAGAGAGTGGACTGTGAACACCAGGACTTGAAATTAAGTATTTCAGTACAGACGTTTTTCTGTCACAATGTTAACAATATAAAGTAATATAAATGTATCATAATATAAATCCTTATTTTTATTAATACATGTTTATTATGGCAGTCTGTCAGGTGCACTGCAAAAAATGATATCTTGGCAAGTGAAAACATCTTAAATCTTGTCAATATGTCTAATATTTCTCATTTTGAGATTGCTGTTATAAGATCATGTAACTTATTTCTTGATGTTTTTAACTTGTTTAAAGTCATTTTATCTGGTGAATTCTATTGGCAGATAATTTTGCCTGTTTCAAGAAATAACACTTGAAAAAAGCAAAATTATCTACCAAAAGAATAAGACAATTACACTAGATAAAATGACTTAAAACAAGTAAACAACGTCTAGAAATAAGTCAAATCTTTTAATATTCAAACAGTGTCAAAATGAGAAATATTAGATTGACTAGGTTTAAGATGATTTCACTTGCCAAGATATAATTTTTGCAGTGCAACTGTACTCGCTGGTAACTATATGTAGCACTTCACATTCTCTGCACTGCAGTGACACTGGCATGGTGGCATGTCAGTTTGTGCTGCACTGTTACGAGTGGATCAGGTACAGCTATGTTACTGTTGAAAAAGACAGTTTCACGAGATAAATGACTAAAACAAGCCCAAAACATCGAAAAATAAGTTACATATTTTTTATTATTCTTGCAACATTTTCAAAATTAGAAATATTAGACGTCGATTAGATTTAAGACATTTTCACTTACCAAAATATATTTTTTTGCAGTGAATGCTCCATGACCTCCAGTTAATAAGATACTAGAACAGAGGTATTCAAACTGTGGGGCATTGCATAGGATAGAGTTCAGACAGAAAAAAAAACTGCAAAAACTAAATAATTAAACAACTCTGTCATAAAATTGAGTGGACTGAACCACAAAACACTGGCTGTCAAATCTGCAACAACCTCCTCTGAAGGACTTCTAAAAGCGTCATAAGATGCAGCACACCATATTGCAAAGGAAAAAAGCCATAGTGGATAGGAGAGATCCTTGTTCTCCCAGCATCTATCGACAAGTGTAGGGCACAGCTTGGCGACATCATAAAGATGAAAACCATGCTGCTGTCTGACACTACAGTGGCTTGGCGAACAGTAGATATGTCAGAAAATATCCACGAACAACTTAGTACTCGTATACAAGAGTCTGTATTCACAATCCAGCTGGATGAGGCTACAGATGTGGCAAATAATACCCATTTGATAGCCTATGTGATATATTGATTGTACTTGTGTCAACGAGGACTTTTTATTCTGCAAATCAGTTAAAGGGCGTGCTACCGGAGCCGATTTGTTTAACACTGTCAGTGACCAGTAATCTGATAAAAAATAATCTGTGTTCATATGTGCAGAATAGAGTAGAAGCTGTTATTGTCATTTATTTTGCTAGCCATTTAATAATAGACAATAAAAATTCTAAACAAATGGGATAATTTGATCTGTTTTTTAAATACATGTGCTGCAAAGTAGTTTGCATTTTGACAAGTTTGTTTTAGGAGGAAAGAGTTTGGATTCAAGTGTGAAGGGTGCAATGTTAACACCTAAGTGATATATAGCAAGTATAACCTACTGATACGATTTAGCTTGTAATACCTGAGAGTTGAGAGGTGTGAGTCGTGCTGGTCCCTGGGGGAGTTTGCTGTCAGAGGCAGCAGAGGGAGGCGGAGTGACGATGGTCCTTGTAGGCAGGCGTTCTGGGTGAGAGATTCTGGGGGCCTGCATGACATCCTTACTCTGACTCGTGTCTTTCTGTCGTTTTCTTACTCTTTCACACACACCTGTCCACAGATCATAACATCACATATGATCTACAGTCAAAGATGGGCTCTGGCAAGAGCTCCTTAAAAAATAAGCATATTTAATAAAGTGTGACTGATTGCTGTTATCAAGCAAGTGTATTTATTTCAACTCTGTGAGGAACAGAACCTTGGGAAATGTCACTGATTTCACTTTGGCAGTTACAAAAGAACAAAGCCATTGTAAGTGGATTCCCTAGCTAAGTCCCCCATACACTTCCAAAGAGACAAGTTTTTCTTTTTGTCCAGTCAAGCATTTTCACCTTTACTAGTATCTGACTAATGTGGATCATATTGTGTAAATCTTTGATGTGAACACAAATATCTACCATGGAATTTGGAGAAATAATGCTTAGCTTAAAATATCTATATTAAACATGTATATGTTCATTTCATAAACAATGATCACGCAATCCAGTTCACTAAGCTATAAAAGCTGTAAATACAGAACACTAGTATGAACAGGGAATATGGAATGTATCTGACCTATCTTATTGGGACTGCCGTCCTCTCTTTGGTGCAGGTAGGTCACCTTGGGTTTAACAGGAGTCCGCACCAAACAGAGATCAGCTGCTGAGGGTGGCAGACCTTTCTCTACCAGACTGGCAATGCCTACAACAAAAATAGATAAAAGACCATGAGTAAACCTGTGCATATTATCTATACAGTATATGTATACAGGTAGACCGTTAGAATGGATAGATAGTTGAATGAGTGTGTACTCAGTAGTGTTGAACAATATGTAATTTTCTAGGTCTTATTGCAATACTGGCCTTTGCAATAGTGATGTCTAGGGGAGCACAGAATTGGCAAATTTTGCTCCAAACAAGCGTGCTTCATGTGTTCACCTAGCCCACACAGAGTATGCTTTAGGTGTTAAAAAAAAAATAAAACAGCTACAAAATCGTCCACTGGCCAACAGGTAAAGAAATAATAATCAGCTATTAAAAATTCCTTATCGGTGCATATCAATAAGCTCTTGAACAAATCACTAAAAGTTTTATTAAGTGTGCTGTGACCAATTCTCACACATCTCACTTACCTGTGGGTGTCTGGATGAATCAAGGCATTCATGTCATCCAGTAAACATACTTTTGGCTACAATAATGCAGGCCAGTCTTTATTTATGTCACATCAAAGGTTTATTGATATGGTCTACATGTTACCATGCTTGTCCCAATCACAATATGCAGCAATATAATTATAGCATGGTATTTTGGTCCATATCGTGCAGCCCTAGTACTTAGATTCTTGCCTGCTCTCATGTCCTCTTCACAGAGTGGTGGTGGAGGGTAGAGGTGGCTGCCCTGAAAGCCTGTAGGTACAACAGCTAAGCTGCCCACCGTGGGGCCCATGACCACTTTCTGGGTTCCCACCTGGAGAGAGAGGCTCAGTATTATGCTCTTTCAGGAAACTGTACATTATTATGTCCTCCCTGTGGCCCATCAAACACTTTTTTTAAGTCATTAGAATTGTGTGACAGTGTAAACAATGGTAATTTCTCCAAAACAGCCATGAAAGACATTGTACATACACTACTGAATTGTAAAAATAGGCTCCAATCGATAGCACCGTGGTCTAAGGTCATAGGTGTTGTATTGAAAGTGTCACAGCAAGGGGTATTAAACGAGCGCCTTGTGTCTCGCTAAGGCAAAAAATGATCTGCCTGCAGGCTCCGCAGCCAAAACCAACAGCACATGGAGAACAGAACAGGAACACTCTCCACTCAATAGCTTGCTCATGGGGAATGCTATTAGCTTCGGGTCACTGACTAGATTTCTCCCTTCGAACAAACTTTGTTGTAAAAGGCTGCAAGACGGCCATCCATTAATCAGGCTGGTGGCAGCTTGTAGATGTCAAGAAATATGGTTTCTTCCTTTTCTTCCCCCCTCTCTCTTTCTCTCTCTCTCTCTATTTTGTTGGCTGCTTGAGCCCATGAATGTAAGTGCATTTGTGAAGGAGCGCAGTGATGTTGTGTGATTACAACCAACAGATTTTCCGCATTCATTAAAAGAAAGTTGGAGCTAGGATACAGGCAGTTAATGACATTGTAAACTAGCCAATAAGCCCCCTTCCCTCCAGCAATCAATCACAAGCTGGCAAAGCTTTCTGGAGACTCTGAGCATGGTTCAAACTGTTTATTTCTCTCTCGGATTCTCTCGAGTGAACAGCTGTTTGAGATCTACGAGAATTAAATTCCATCAGAGCAATGCCCAAAATGGTGCTACCTCCTCATCGCCGTAAAACAGCTCATGAATCAAAAGGCAAGAAGTGCTCCGCAATAATTCATCACAGAAACAAGTAATCAGGAGAAGTCCAACTGCTTGTATTATCGAGAAGATAATGGTGACTCTTGATAGTTTTAGCAGACGGGTCATTTTAATGACTACCAGTCAATCAGGCAAACTGCTCATTATGGACATAGAGGCATTACCTCAGGAAGTAATATCATTAAGCAAAGAAGCAGTTAAAAGGATGTTATCTACAGCAATTTTACAGCCTATCAGAACCAATGAAATGAAAATGAAATGAAAGAACATTCAAAAAATAAGGACATTGCTGTCTTTCACAAGTAGCTAGCAACTACATAAATCCTAGCATGGGGCATTGCGTTTGCTTAGTTTCAGATATTATAGAGGGCACACAGTGAGTGGATGAGGGTTAAAAATGAACATGGACCTCCTAAATCGCTCATTCCTTCTCCTCCAGCCTTTCTGGCCTGTCTGTTCTCACACCACTGAGCTCTGTGACACTCTACCAGTGCCCGCCAGGTGTGCGCTGAAAGGCACACAGCTGTGGAATCGGTACATGCAGGACGACAAACAGCCACAGCAGGAATGAGCAGTTTTGGAGCCGCTGAGGAGAGCTGGCGCAGAGGCATTGAAGGCAGTGGGCAGTGCGCCAGCGACCGTCTTATTGGCATGCGGGAACAGGTACCGGCACCTGTCCTGAGACAGCTGTAAAGCAGCAGCCCATACAACTGCAATCAGGCGCCGGCACCTCCTCCGAAGAATGCTGATGTGCAGCAATCTGCGGCTGTCCGCTCTCGCCAGCCAAGTCTACCATTGTCCACCGCAGCAACCTGACAGCCTCAGCCCCCTAAATGACAGGCACAGGACGACAGAGATAGAGGGACGAAGCAGACGGAGAAGGGGAAAAAAAGCCCTGAGCACTGAAACAAATGGTGACCTTTGAAAAGATTAATTTGTTTACCAACAAACGTTTTCAATGTCACTGCCAAAGCAAGTGACCTTCAATTCACATCTCCTGTTCGAAAGCATACTGACTAGAGTCATCTGTTAATACTGGCCTGCCCCGTCACTTACTTTGGAAAATCATGTGACATATGTTGGGTTTAAGGCTACAGTCAGATAAGATAAATTCCGGCCACCATCAAATAACTACTGGGAATCCATCTTAATTAGCTGCTGCATTGACTGTAAAATGGCTGGGAAATACGGAATAATGCGCACAATTGAATCGATTTCTTAACCTACCACATATCGTATACACTATTGGTCAAAAATTTAGACACACATCCTCATACAAAGATTTTCCTTATTTTTAGCCTTCTATTTTACTCAGCTTAGAATTACAGTCAAGAAATCAAACTATGACCTAAAATAAGGAATTATGCAGTAACCAAAAAAATCAAATTATGTTATATTCTTTTAGATTTTTAACAGTGGCCTGTTTTTAAAAAAGATCTTTGTATGCATTTTCTCAAGCATCTTCATGAGACGCCACGTGGAATGATTTTCCAGCAGGCTAGAAGAAGTTCCACATATGACAGCGTGAGACCTTGTTGGCTGCCGAAAACTATGTTTTTGAGGAGAATTCCAAGAAGAAATATTAATTAAAAATGTTAATTCTGAAAATAAATTCATATATTGGCATGACATGCTATTTATATTTGTTTAGGTGACAACTTTTCAAGCCTTTGAGCATTAGCCTGTCAAAAATGGGAAACTCCACAACATTCTGACATGAGTTAGTAAAATATACTTTCAGTTTTCAGAATTTTAGTCTAACTTCATCAATGTTTTGCCTTAATGGGAATAAAGTAATAGTAAAGTAATAGTAAAATGTCAGTTTAAAAGTGCACTCTCAGTAAAAAAAGTACTAAATCTTACATAAATCTAAATACTAATCTTCAGTTACGGAACACAATATTGCCATATTTCATTGTAATTATATTTTTTAGTTGCATTGACTCCATACACCCTGTCTTCATGCCAGGTTTTTTATTTATCTATTTTGAAATGTTATGAAAAAGCATAAATGTGGATAGTAAATATAGTGTAAATTTAAAACTCATCTAAAGAACACGCTGTTGTACCTTTGAGGGTTCATTTTCATTGTTTCTATCTTTTTCTGTACCTGTACAGTACCTTTTTCCTGACAGTGTACTAAAAAATCTTCATTATTTCAAATGTCTTGACAGCACATGGCAGCTAAGCTGAATAGATAAATGTTTGATAAGGTTAATCAGTGGCCTCTGAAACTTAAAAAGTTACCATTATTAGCCTATATCACTGTCAGTTGAAAAGAAGACTCACAGTGGTTCCCGTTTTCTTCTGCAAGTCAGGGAGCTGAATGCCGTAGGTCTGGTGCATGAGGTCTCTGTTCTTTGGGTGAGCTGGGTTGTACAGCAGACGCATGGTAAATGCTGCCTTGTGCTGGTTGAGAAATAGAAACACATGGGACACTGACAAACTGCCTTTGTGCTTCAGTGACCTCGTAGTAGGAGCCAAATGTTTCTGAGAGTTGGGAAATACAGGACATCCACCTTCTCTCCAGGAGATGTTCCAGCAGTCAGGTACCTCTGAGGACGCACGTCTGGAATGGTCTCGAGGGGTGGTCGCCTATTACATTGAAAGACTAGTTTACCAAATACTTTTACTTGTGCTCTAGACAGTAATTCTGATACTGCAGAAATATGTTCTATCAAACTGTGACTAGGATTATACCATTTGGCAATCTTCTTAGTCTTCTTCTCAAGCTCTTCAATAATGGGAAGGGTCAGTACTTGTTTATTAACAGTCTTTAGATATTCCTCAGTACGTGTCTGTAAAAATAACAAAAGTTCATCATTCAAAACCACTAAAAGTACAGTAAGTTCTAGTTTTAAGTAATGTTTTGGACTTTGTTTCTAAGACTGTTTCTAGGCATATAGTCTGATTTGTCTGGTAAATAGATGGATCAAGTTTCATGAATCACATTTTCTTCCAGCTTATTTAGATATGCAGCTGTTTCAGCAACTCATTATAAGTTTGTCTTATTACATGCAAAAAAAGTCACCTCATTTCAGCTTTACAGTGTTTTGCCTAAGTGTAATTACTAGCCATTTATTACATGGGTGATCATAAATCTCACAACACAGGAAAGGAAGTGATGCTCCTAGGCTATGGTATCATCGTGACCTCTGTTATAAGGGTTATATCTAGCTGATCACAAAAATAAAGCGTGGTCTGTATGGGAAAATGGGGGGAAAATCAGGGAAAATGCCCCAGCTAAGAACAGTGTGTATTCACTGTAAGGTTTAACCTTATCTGTGCATGAACTCAGCATGTACAGGATTATGATGCATAAACCTACACACAGTTAGTGTAAATAAACTGGAAGAGCAGTCAGTTTCTATAGTACACAAAAAAGATGCCCACTACCTGCGGCAAAAAGCCCTCCTTGTGAATGTTGCAACAACTCTACATTTTACAGAATGTATCAATTCTACGTCACATTATTTCTAGTCTTTACATTTTTCCAAAATTCTGTTATTTATCAAAACACAGTGATAAAACAGTATATTTTAAAATGAAACTGAGATCTCTGTCAATTTATGTCTTCCTCTTCAGTTTATTAAACTATGATAAAAGACAAATGACAATAAAATGGAAACAATTTTTGTTAATTTAGTTATTGTGATTATAATAATTACACACAGATATTTTGTTATTTCATTAAGTGTTTATTATTATTACTATTATTATTATTATTACAGCACTAATAAATATTTTAACAAAACAATAGCATTCAACATTGCGTGTATGTTCTTCACATGTAACATTTAATTGGTAAATGTAAATAATTATTAAAGTAATACTATTTCTAGCTCCCAGTGTAACAACTATGTGTCCTTATGATGAACAACTTTGCGTCTTTATGATGAAAATCTAAGTAAATAATATTTTTGAGGCAATTAGCTAAACAGGGTCTTTCGCCCTGTGTCTGTGGATTTCTCACTCCAGATGTCTAACTTTACATTTTCATTCTTTTGTCCCCCTAAAAAACAAATGCATTGCTCCCCACAACCCCCACCCCAAATCATTTTAAAGTAATTTTGTACAGGTCATTATAAAAGGATAGATGACTATTTTCCAGTGACAAAAAAATTAAGCTAGATCGCTAATCCAAAAAGTTTCCCAGGCAACAAATTCCAGGAATGTGGTTTTAATATTTAGTTTTTCAGAACTCGCATCAACCTGTATTACAAAATTCAAATCCAAATTTGTCACTCGACAAAGAGAGTAAATGACCTTTATGCCATTCTCTGTCCGGCTGATTGCCGCGTCCAGCGCCTGAATGTCCAAAGTCTGGCCCTGCTCGCACACAGCTACCCGACCCAGACTCTTCTTCAGCTCAGTCAGATCATTCTGCACCTGACAGAAAACACAGAAAAATGGGGGAGTCAGTAAATATTAATGTTATTGACAAAACGTCGCGGACTTACCAAGCAACGTATCGGATAACGCTAGCCGGTTAACTGTTAACGTTAGCTCACTAACTTTAGAAATCTTTGTGAAAACCAAAGGGGTGGCAGTTTTAAAAGTTACCTGCACCAGAATGCGTCCAAGCTCGTCTCTTTTGTGAAGAATGTCAGACATTCTCTAAACCCTTTATAAACATTCATTTGTCGGCTCCATTTTAAACTTTTAATCATATTTATTAGTTAGCTAACTTGCTAGTTAAGTAGCTGAAACAGTTCATGCGCGCTCCGTTTGTCATCGCTCTCTATAGTAACAACGGTCGCTTTACTGTCGCTATAGCAACGAAAAGCTCGTGGTGCTGGATTAGTTCTCTGGCTGGACTCTCTGCAGATAAAACCACAGTGATTTTGTTTGCTGTTCATTATGTTGTGCAGTTTCTTTTCTCTGTAACCAAGTAAAATTTTATGTTGATTAAGGTCATGTTGTTTTTGTTTTCTGGCTAGTGATGGAGAGTACGATTTTTTATTTATTTTTTTTTATTGACAATCTTATTGCCATAAAACATCATAACACACAGTAAATATTGTATCCTAGTTCAACTAAACTGATTTTTGTAAAGCTCCCGCAACATATAATTAGATGTTGACAAACACTGCTTGTGCTTTTCATTTTTGTAACTACATTATTTCCCTCAGTGAAAACTGGGGAGTAACGTGAATGTGAATGAATGGAGAGTGCGTAGTGAGCGCGTCACTCCGCCTCGCTGCAGTGTAGAGGTCAGAGTTGAAAGGCTCCACCAGCAGGTTCGGAGAAGCAGCGAGATTAGCCGGTTAACTGTGGGGAATATTTTGTTGTTTAAGCTTCAGACATGTCGGCTGACAGAGAGGATGAGAAGACTACCTTACCTTGCGTTGTAATAACAAGCTCTGACTCGGGGTTCAGAGAAGATGAGCTGGTCAGACGTAAGTAAAGCAGGTGAAAACTGGCTAACAGTTAGCAAGCTAGCAAAAGTGAGTTGGGATTGCTAGCTTGTCTCTTCTGCTAAAGCTAAAGCTAGCCAGCTAGTTACGCTTATCATAATGGAAGAATGTCAGCTACAGCAAGCGGGAAAAATATGGGACGGTAAATTCGTCTCATTATAATCGATAAGTTAAGTGAATGCGGTTGTCTCGGCTCATGTGACTGACACAAGTTCTAAAGATGTAGCTAGCTGAGCTAACAAGGTCTGTAGTTAGGTAACGTCCAGCACTTCAGAGCTGTCAGAATGTCTAGCTATATAACTTCCAGCTTTAGTTTTGTAGCGTTATATAGTTACTCGTCTAATGTCACCGTGAAACGTTGGCTTGTCAGTTTTAAGCTACTTCAGTCTGTGGGTGTTCATATATCCTGATGTCTTAGTTTTTAATCATTTTTATCCACTAGTTTACAGTACGTAAATCGATACTCATACATTGAGCGGTCCTAATGGTTATTTGTGTAAGCAATCAGTCTGATCAGAGATTAAATACTGTTCAGTGAAGTTACCATGTTAAAACCTAACGTTAGTTAATACATTTTCCCTTACTTTATCGTCCAGTGAGGCTGGTACTGAGGTTGAACCAGCCTTTGTAAAATATGAAATACAGCTTATTGCCCAGCAGTAGGCAGTGTTGAACTTCAAATACAAACTTTCACAATCTTGCACTACACCTTTAAAAAGGATGGTTCTTAAACAGCTCTATAGTAAAGGGTGCATGAGTTAACCCTAACCAAAGTATGTGCATTGTGAAATGGTTCTTTAGATAGATGGTGATTGTGTTGAATATGGTTCTGTATAGAATCTTTTTGAAAATAGTTCCATATAACAACAAAAAGGGTTCTTCTGTTGTTACAAATACATTTAGAACTCCTGATTTTAAATAGAAACATTCCCTTTACTAAAGAACCCATGAAGAACCATCTGTTTTAAAGGGTGTACGAATGTGTACAGCCATGGTCACCAACCTTCCTCCTGGAGATGTACTTTCCTGTAGAGTTTAGTTCCAACTTGCGTCTAACGAGCTATTCTGCCCCTCAAGTAACACTAAGGCACCTGATCCAGCCAGTCAAGGACTTTTGAAGAGGTTAAATAGGTGGAACAAGTGTGGCAGATTGCAGTTGGAGCTAGACTTTGCAGGAAGGTACATCTCCAGGATCAGGACCATAGGTGTACAGTATGTCTTTGGAAAGTAATACAGTGTTTGTTACATTGATTTATATTAAAGTAAGTCTTTTACTGATTCTTTGTAGAGATACTGGGCACATTGTCATTACCAGAACCCACAAAAAGGGAGGATGTGGTGGTTTGGTATCCATGGACAATCAACAACAAATACTATACTGCCAATATCAGCCTTTGTGTTGTGCCAAGTACATTTAATATGAACTCAGAGGTTGCCCAGTCTATGCAGGCTTTCATTGTCTACTTTGATAGTAAAACTGTAAGTATTCAGTTGTAACTTTTATTTAATTCTATTGCATTGCATTGCTTTGTATTGTTGAATTGTTGTGCTTCTGACTTTGGATGTCCCTGTTTAACAGAAAGATGGCCTTAGTGGTGTCACTCCATGGTTGTCAGTGGTAGATGATCTAGCTCCAGAGGTGCTTATTCTAGTGTGTGACCGCGTGTGTGAAAATGGTGAGTGCTGTCTCGCTGTTAAACAGCTTTTTATATATAGAGTAATGATGTTGCTGCAGAAGTAGTGCCAAGTCTTGTAAACCTCATCAGCCAATTGTCAAAACATTCAGTAGGTGAATCAGATATATTAAAGCAGTGCAAACACCAAGTGCTGTAGAAGATTAGTCATAAATGGGTTTCATGAAAAAGAACTTGAAAAAGTTCTGTAGTTTATGGTTTAAGTCAGTGGACCTACAGTATGTGGTATGTAACGTAGCCATGCTGTTAACTTTGAAGTTGGGTTCCTTTGTCTAATGTTGCAGGTGTGAGCAGACATGAAGCTCAGCAGTGGTGCCTGGCTCATGCATTTGAACTGGTGGAGCTCAACCCTCAGGAACTGCCTGATGAGGATGGTGAGAGAGATGAGATACTCATGTACAGCACATTCTGGTGAACTACATTTATATTTATATGGAGCTATTCAACAGTCTTATGTGTTACATGTGTTTGTTTCACAACAGATGACTTTCCAGAGTCTACAGGAGTGAAGAGGATTGTTCAGGCTCTCAATGCCAATGTGTGGTCTAGTGTGGAGATGAAGGATGGTGAGGTTTGGCTGTTCTAAATGTACAAAACTGCAGTTATCACATCTATTGTGAAATTAGTATGGTCATTCCAAATATTTAAAATATTCACACTTGAACACACTTGTTTTATCACCAGAACACAATCAGGGATTCGGTCTGATGAGCAGTTTGGTGGCATCTCGCCACAACAATCCACGGCCTATGCCAGAGTCACAGGTCAGACTGAATGAAAATGAATAAGCCTCCCGTTCTTCAGTATGAATCTGACTGATTGGATGACAAATTGAATTTAGTTAAAAAGCTGGTAAATAACTAAGGATTTAAAAAAATCTTACATTTAATAATTACTCTTTTGGCAATAATGAAGGGATTGAAACACTTTCAAAAAGAACCTGACACTTAGAGTTTATTTTATAACTGAAATTGTATACATGACTGACTTTCTTTTATTTTAGCCTTTCCAGTCCCAGTCTATCAATGTAGATGAGAACACAGAAGGGCAGAAGACTGAAAGCTGTCACCAAAGTACAGAAGTGGTGGACTCATTAGTAGGTGAGTGCATACGTGTAACTGTGCTCATGCTGTATGCAGTGTGATAATATGAATGATAATAAATTCAACATGTCATATAGACCCCATGACTGACATGGACATTCAGGAGTTGGCAAACCTCACCGCTGGAGATGCAGATGTGGAGAATTTTGAGAGGCTCTTTACCAAACTGAAAGAGATGAAAGGTGAGGCAACAAGTTTGTGAAGTGCTTCCTTTTAAGCTTTGAGGGTGTAACTTGAGACTTGTAGCATGAGCATGATTTTATTCCTCTTCCCATGTCTGTTTGCTTGCTATAGATAAAGCTTCCTCACTACCACATGAGCAAAGGAAGGTGCATGCAGAGAAGGTAAGGGCACCAATTTACATCTTCTACAACTATGATAAAACATGAAGTAATTGTAGTTGCTGATAGAGCTATGTTAATTATCATCTATCAGGTGGCCAAAGCATTTTGGATGGCAATTGGTGGGGACCAGGATGAGATTGATGGTTTATCTTCTGGGGAGGAGAGCTAAAGCTAGATTGCTTCCTTCCCAGGCTCTGTTCCCCAGCACCCAGTCTTTTCCCTCTACACCCCGAGACAGCGTTGAGGTCAGGCGGACCTACCAAGCATCGCGCCCCACTCTGTGGTATCAAAAATGTGAGGACAAGGGGTGGGGGAGACAGAGACGGAGAGGTTTATCACGATACTCCTGTTATTATCCTCTCAAACCCCAACACCTCAGTAACCTACTGAAGAGCCATTATGGGTTGCTGGCTTTTAAACACTATAATCTAAGATGGATAGGAGAGGGTGTGGTGGGCAAGAGATCATGCACAACCTCCTCACTACATTTGCAGATTCAAGCATGGGACATTCATGATTAGTCTAGTGTGAGTATACTGTTATGAAGACTGATGGTGTTCCATGGTTTGTTTTTGAACTTTTTCTTTTTTTGGGCTGTCAGTAATTTTGTCCAGAATGAATAAGGTTGTAGTTATGGATAAGTGTGGTTATATCCCTGATCATTTAAGTAAATTGTCAAAGTAAGCTTTTATTTTATTAATCGTCACATTAAATCATGAACATTCTTCAAGTAAAACACTCTCCATTCATTTAGGTTTTTTCTGGTGCACTAAGCGGTATATTATTTAAAAAGTAATTATTGTACATTTTTTGCATACGGGCATGGCAAGAGCTAGACAAGAAATCCAGTTTAAAATAAACATTTTTATTATTAAAAATTCTTGGATAACAAAAGGAGGCAATACAAGAGAATAGCTTAAACAGTTAATGCAAGGAAAACCTATGTAGGTAAAGCTGCAGAGAGAAACCACATTTAGAGCAAACAAAATCTAAGCAACAAATGGAGAAAGCGCACAGAAATTAAGTACTGGAACCCGTAAGACAAAACAATTCATATTTGCTTCACCAAATCGGAATTCAGAAAAAAAACATGATACTATCAAGCAGTATTTCGATTTGAACAGAATTTCAACAAGAATGACGACCCTAAACGAACACTGTTCAACAGTCCATGACATGCTCAGACACTATTGAGTTACAGAGGGAGAACCAGAAGGGTCCACAGCATTGGACAGTGTAAGGTGGTTTAAATGGGAGGGAAGACAACAACCACAAAGATCAATATTACCCATAAACACAAATTTTAAGTTCATTGCATGAAAAGCTAATTTTCACAGGCAAGCTTATGAGAGCTTTGAGAACATGATCTCCTCATGTATTTGCCTGAGCTATCAACAGGAGGTGGCCGCAGTCTACAGTGTCCATTCAAAAAACGAAACATACAATGTGTTGCAATGAACTGCTGATCTCATTTACAAAAATTCAGGAATTGCAAGACCATGCAATTAATCCACTATTTTACTTCTATAAAAACAAATAATAATAATAATCCAGTCAAGGAAGTCATAATGTTCAGACCATTAGATAAAAAGCACCCATCTTAACTGACAGGCCTGGCTCAAAAACACATCCAGCCATGAACACGAGAGCATCCTCTTGAGAAATCAACCTCTATAGAAAAATATGAGTACACCTCAAGAGCTGCCAGCAGTACTTGCCTCACCCCTATATTTGTTTAATTAAAAATCTCTTGCTATTGGCTTCAAGATCCATTTTTTCTCTACACAAAAATAACTGGTAGTAAAATAGAATTGACCTTTTGACTGGGCTCATGGTCCTGAGTTTGAAATATCCCTTTAATGTGCCATTAAAATAGAAAATAACGTACAGTGAGTTCATTTATTTTGAAGCTTTTAAGAAACCAAAGAATGTGGAAATGGTTGCCTTCACACATCTCGTGTGGTAAGCACATGACTATTCCTATGTTCTGCATGTTGGTTTTTTCTTCCACTCGTTTCTTGAACTAGAGCTGTTTCTTAGGGCTCATATGTATCACACTTCTCAGAATGAGAAAGCTGATCTAGAATCTGTTTTCCTCTCTTGTATCAAAACAAAGGAAAAAGGTAGGGAGTGATTTTGAATCAGTACTCTCTCAGACACTTGTACTCTCAGAAATATGGCCCCTGGTCCGGTCACCCATAGACAGGCTGGGTCCACATGTTCTAAATCCCAAGGATCAGAAATATGGGACACTTCTCTCCCCTCTCTACAACTGAAAAGGGCCGCAAAAAGAACATGTTGAGCCCCTATTGAATCTCTGCAGGCATCATCACCACACCAATGTGTAATAATAAGCATAGGAAAACACTGAGAATTTTTTTTTCCCGTGGTTGTCTGAATTCTTCTTGGCTAGCTTTAGCTGCTGCATGCATGTTTCTGCATTCCACTTTAAGTTATCAAGGCCTAGACATTTTGTTAAGGGCTAGGCACGCATAAAAGGAACAGAAAAGAGGTGCATGAATGGGAGTGAACAAACCAACCACGGGTGGGTGCAACCAGCACAGAAGTAAGACAATTACAATTATGATAAAAGCGCAAAAGCTTTTCTATCACACATAGCAACAACAAAAATAATCACTATTTAATACTATAGCCATTGTTAACACAGTAATAATTATCCTTGCGAGGCCCAGGTCGGCAGCTCATCTGCTCATTGGGAAAATCTGCCCTCCACACAGAAGCTGCTTATAAACACTCTTAACATATGTACAATCCTCAGTATGAGACATCAAAAATATACTACTGCACTCTTCTGTCCGGTCATTATGCAAAAATAAGAATTACAAAATTACTGTGACTCTTCTGCCAAGCAAACTTACTTTTACAAGCTAAAGTTTTCAAGAAAAATGGCACTACTCAGCTACTAACTTTGTCACTGACAAAAATCCAATTCCAACATTGACAAAACTTACGTGTTTACTCTGTGATAGAGTAGTAAGGACAAGTGCTTCTCATGGTCGTAGTACTGCTATACTAGCCTAAGTACCGTTAAACAGTTTTAATACACTCAAATCCTGCCAGGAAGAGAATATAAACCAGGTCAACCACACTGAATCATCCTATAAATTGTGCTGAACTGCTCAGTGCATGAAGATTAACTGTGCAATACCTCCAAGCCCAACACAGCAAGCAAGCTTCAACACATCACATCGACAACAACAAGGCGTACCTAGCTTACTGATCACTTTAGGATAGCCAAGAGCTAGGGTTATAGGATCATATGCAACATCTTCACTGAAGGCTGTAGGAAAGCAGTACTAACCCTCTGGGGTTAAGGGTTTATGTGACTGCTAAAGACAAAAACACAGGGCAGACTGTTGGGCCTGAGAGATTCATATCATTTCCCCCCAAAAAACAAACAAACAAAAAAAAAAAAACCACATTTCTCACTCAGTGGTGTCTCTGAATACTGACAATCACAGTATTACAGTTTAAGTACTATAAGCTTTATCTAGCTTATTAACAAGAAAATAATATTGAGTTCATGTACTCTTTCAATGAATATGAAAAATCTTTAAACTTCATAAGGTTTGATTCCTCATGTTTTAAGCTAGGCTTTAACTGTTGAATATATATAAAAACAAAATAAAAATATATATCTTTTTTATGATCAGAATGAATCTAGATATCTATGTGGTGCATAGCTGTATGAGCCATGCTATACAGGTATCAGCAGTAGAAAGTGCTCAAAACTGTATGTGTGGAAATGATGGGACTGGTAAATAGTGGAGTGACTCTCTGCTGGGGAAACTTCGGTCCATCCTCCCCTTTCTGTGTTTCCTCTGCTGGTCTGCAGGAGGGAGGAGGGTCCTGGGTGTCGTCAGTTAGGTGTTTTTCCTGGGTATGGTGCATGAGGTATGGGCGACTCCTATGAAACACTGGAACAGCGAATGCTGGGTGAGCCCATTTGGGTGAGCACCTTGTCCAGCCACTGCAAGGGGCCATTCAGATGCAGCTCTATCCAGCAGGGGGTGCTGGTCACTGTCTGGCGCCTGCAAAAGAGGGGAATCTAGGTCAGTAAAGCGCTTTTAGCAGTACAAGTCCTTTCATGCAGCTCCAGACTGGTCAGTAGTGGCCATGCTGGCCAGAAGAGTTGCCAAGAGTACAGAGATCATCACTGTACAATACATCATTGTACAACAATTTTAGAGAACACAAAAAATATTAAGGACATTATTTATTATGATATAACGCAGCTAAGGCACAAACAGATATTGAAGGCCTTTGACTAACAATAATGTAATAAAAAATTAGGTCCTTTATAAATATTTCTACAAAAATAAGGACCTTATATGACCAACATATACATTTACACTGCATGACTTTTTTTCTACATCTGTTTGTGCCTGCTTTGCAACAAGCCTCTCTCCCTCCATCTCTGTGTGTGAACACCTCCTACACAGGCATGTCTCCCTCCCACGCACTCCCGCCCATGTACTGCATTCCTCCCCAGTTACACAATGCTCTCCTGCTGCCTCTTTCCTTCTCTCCACTTTAAACTCTCCTATCCTGTGTACCTTTACCGCAGTTAAAGTGTAGCCCCGGCAAACTAGACTCTTCATATAGTTCCTATTACAGTTATGTCAGCTGACTACACCTGGACCCAGCTACCTGGCCTTAGCTCTCCCTCAGTCTACCACAATCCACCTTCTTCCTCCAAGAGGATGTGTGGGCAGGAACAGAGGTGTTTAAACCTCTGCTGTGTTAAAACCCTTTGAGTTTCTCTCTCTGGGGAAGAGGAGACCGCAAGCGGAAACCATTCCTCCTCTTATCTGACCACAGGACAGGCTCAGTAAACCAAGTATGTGCAATTTGAATCTGCTGAAGCCTGTCACACAAACACAGTGCACTACTTCTGCATGTGTAGGACCTTAAATGTGTGAGAACAAATGACCCAGCAGGAATTCACATATACAATTATTTAAGTGACCATCACATTAGGATGAATATTTGGTCAGTCACAAGTAACCACACTTACAAAGCAAAAAAACAGACGAGGGTGGGGACAGCAGGGGGAGTAAGAGTACAAAATTAGTGTGTTAGAGGTAAGGGATGAGAGGGTATGCATGCTGAATTAGACTTGAGTGTGTATCAGTGGTTTAGCCTGGTTATTGGGAGCTTGGCTACATTACATTTATGTGTGTGGCAGATGCTCTTATCCAGAGTGATTTACAGTTTAATCATGTTACAGACTGTACACATTGTAGAGTTAAGAATCTTGCCCAAGGACTCTTATTGGTGTAACCTGGTGTTCAACCCTATTCTGCTGAGTGGAGGGCAGTGGTACTGCCCATTATGCTACACCAACCGCAGAAAGATCCAGAGACACTGCTATATTGAGAATAACAACCACCAACTTCATTATAGCTAAACTATTAAATAAATAACTAATAACCAAAGCAAAAAACATTTTTGAACATTACATTGAAATCACATCAGCTTACCTCACATTTCACTGCCTAACGTTAGCTACTGTAACAACTGACATACTACAGCAGGTAAAGGCTAATTAACCAGTCGTACCTTACACAGCACTAGGCGTCGATGTCTAGGGCGAATGGTTGAAGACTGCAATGTTCTTGACACTTTTTTCTCAGTCCAGAACTTTGTTTCCTTGTATTACAACTTGCTAGTTAGCCAAGTAGCCTATAGAAATTTCCACAGCTGACTATGAAGAGAAACAGTGAAGCAAGCTTATGCTGTGTTTACATGCTGGCATTGAAGGGAGGGCAGCGTCACTCTGTTCCTTTTTACAGGCCATGTGAACTTTTCCATGGTGACGGCATCCACCTATGTTGTGATGGTCAAAGGTTTTTTTGTCAGACTCGTATTTCAAATGGGAAAATGTAATAAGGATGCAATAAATCCAGACTTCATTGGCAAATTTGTATTTTTTTTTAAAACAATCAGAAATCTGGGGGGTGGCTTCAGAGGCTAGCAACGCTTCTGGCGTATATGTGTTAAAGTTGAAGGTAAGGCAGTAAAAGAGTGAGAGACTGAGAGTGTATGTGTGTTAAAGGCAAGCATAAGAGAGTGAGAGATTAAGAGGGTGTGTATGTGTTTTAAAGGTGGGTGGGAGAGACACTGGATTGGAGCTGTGAACATAGCATCCAATGTTGAATGGCGTAAACTGAATGGCCAGTTCTTTCAGCCCCAACACACACACTCCATGAGTCACTCCTCACACACTCC
This sequence comes from Colossoma macropomum, assembly GCF_904425465.1. Taxonomy (NCBI): domain Eukaryota; kingdom Metazoa; phylum Chordata; class Actinopteri; order Characiformes; family Serrasalmidae; genus Colossoma; species Colossoma macropomum. The sequence continues at coordinate 13,366,939 of NW_023494798.1, forward strand.
CCTCATGCTGGCCTCGGCCATGACATGTGACAAGGGAGCTAGAGGGATTGCATAAGAGATTCATTTGACGCACGTGCTCTACCTCCCCATTCAGTTCCCCACTGACCCTTAGTACCAAACAAGCTAGCTCAGCTACCTCTCAGCCACAAAGTCAACCAACCAGCAACCACACATTTGGCTTTGCTACAGCTCAGATAGTTCATTGGCTCAGTGTGTGTATATTTACCTGTACTCTGCTCCCCAGCCTTTGACGAAGCTCATGCGGATGGTGCACATACGGGTCAGTTGGTACACAGCTTCAAAACCCTGATTCACCGACTGGGCCAACAGAGCAGCAAACTCCTGGTTATTGAAGATCTTTAGATTACAGCCTAAAGGGAGGGTGAGGGTGGGGGTGGGGGTGAAGGGACAACCAAAATTTGAGCAACCTTGTGGCACACACTGAGGAAGCATGAGAGCTGCATGCATGAATGACTCACAGGATGTGCACATACTCTCGATAACAGCTGATACGACTAAGGCCTGACTTCAGATGGTTGACCAATAATATCGGTCAATACTGATGCCACGCAAATTTATCAGCTTCAGTGAAAAAAAATTGAGCTTAGGAAGATGGTCACTACCTGTTCAACACATTTTGAAGTAGCAATTTTACATTTAGCTGGAGTATTACACCAAAACCGATGAAAAACAAGACAATTTCACAAAAAACTAAAAATTATACTAAGTCCCCCCATAATACTCATATTATTTAACACAGTTTCTGCTGTTTATGTGAGATTTAGAATGTGGAAAATTCATATTTAACAATATACAGTTGACAACTGACAAATCATATAATTAAGTACAGCAGTAAAACTACAATGTTTAACTCAAACTATTGGATTCTGTTTAATTTTTGACCATATTAAAAATTATATGAGCTGATATCAGTTTCACTTTTAGGGCTGTTGATTTTTAACTTTTTTTTTTTTTAAATATAATTTTAACTCTACAAGTAAAAAAGATAGCAAAGCCCAAAAAACACAAACCAGAAATGATCATGTTTTCACAAAAAAAATAAAAAATAAACATAGACAAAACAATTTGAATCAAATAACCGAAAAAGGAAATCACTTTCTAAACCTCTGAAAGTCACATTTTTAGTTTATGGTGGTATGTATTGTGATCTAGCTGTACATGGCCACATCACACTCCTGACATTTCTTAACTGTCTGAAGCCTTTCCATCGCTGCCCTCAAAGTATGTGCAGTTTTTTAGCATCTGACTTGTTTTTCAAAAGTCTGATGTGTTGGTAGTCACATCTTGAAACGCATTGTGGGAGAGTGTGTAAATCTAAATCCCTACTTTTTAATTGGATCTGCTGAATGGTGGATTTAATCCCCTGATTTGCTTCCAAGCGATGAGAAAAAAAATAAAATAAAAAAAAAAGGCCACTGTAAATCAATCTGGACACACTGTGATCTAATGGGCAGGCAATACAGATACTGCCAGAGATGTAGTGTAGATCAGGCCTGGGATTTCATTAGGGATATATAACACAAAATAAAGGCACGCAGACCAGCTTCTCTAGTTTACCAAGGAAGTTGAAGATCATTAATATCTCAAATGGTTTCAAGTTATTTAAGTTCAAACACGACGCTGGCAGCAGAACATTGAGCCTTAAATGGTTAATGGAAGTTTTAGCTTCTTAAATTCTGTATGTCAATTTATATATAGGTCAGACTGTAAATATGATGTGTGCAGCTTACCTGGGGGAATCTTACACACAGTGGCAGGGTGCCAGCCATAACGCTGGTTACAGTTTGGACTCTGGACAAAGATGGCACTGTCACTCAGACACTCTGCAAACACCTCTCCACCTATGTAGTACAGCCGCACTCCCCGACCTCAGGAAAAGAGAAAGCAAGAGAGCGGGAGTCTAAATTTCTCCTTGAGCACATATTTAACTGAAAAAACATTACCAGATCAGATCTGTGATAATTGCTAAGCTTTACGCGTTCAGCCAAAGACAAAACAGAGGTCTAAATGGAAAGTGGTACCGATGTGTCTGCGAGTGAGCTCCACAGCTGCATTGCGGTTCACGTTGGATAGCAGGCCCAGGCAAAAGCGCTCAGCATTGGAGGGGTCCGTGAAGCCGTCTACAGTTAGGGAGGGCTGTGAGGCATGGAAGGTTTCTCCTACACGTTGGTTTAGCTCATAGTATGAGATGGAGCACCAGAATGCTGACTCACAGTATGTTACTGGCTGCAGGTCTGAAACACACACAACAGATAGTAAGAAGAGAGCAGAAAAAAGCCTTTAGACAGAAAGGAGAATGCTATATAGAGAAAAATGTAAAAATAATTAAATGATGGTTGGTTTAGTTGAATCCACATCACCTTGCCTCAAAGTGCAACAAACTGCACCACTTTCCACAAGGCTATTGAAGCTGAAAGAGCAAAGACGTGTGGGACCACGTCATGTGTGGGACCACTGCATCTCATCGGATGGGATACGGAGATCAACAATTTAATTGTCTATTTTTTTTATCATCTTTCCCCCCCCCTCAAAGCTGTTACTTCGAATAAACAAGCATTACACACTGCTGCCCTCTGAAGGTGTTCTAGCACCAGACAGAAATTGGAACTTTTCTTGTTTTTATAAGATCCATGGCATGTCTGAATAAATGCGTTTACTACTTTCTTTAATTCACGTGAATTTACCTCAGCCCAACAGACAGAAACAAACCTAATTCACATTATGGTTGTTGAAATGATCTAAACACATGAAAGCCAACAACTATGAAAATTAACTGCAGACAGCATAAATTGCAATCAGGCCTAATAAATAGCTATTAAGGCAAAAATACACAAACTTGCACTTTAATATAAACATTCAGACAACATACCTAGGTTATATAGTCCTCCTTCCACAGGTCGGGTCCTTTACAACCATCACATAACCATGTGAAATCGGCTATTTATTATTTATACAATGGGCCTCCCCAGTGGTTTAGAACAGAGCTAGAATAACGCTGCACAATATTATCATTACTTTACCCTGGGCTGTCTGAGAACACAGAGAGAACACAAAACAAAGACTCCTTTCATAAAAGGCTTCCTCTTAGAGCACAGAGGTAAATCCTTGTAGACTATGACCTCTGAAGACTAGGGCTCCTTAACTCAACACACACAGCATGGTGCACGTACTAGTGTACACATAAGTTCTAAATAAATCACAACAACCTGAATATCAGTGATATGAAAGGAAGTCTGACAGTGTTCCACACACACAAAAACATCCTGTCCTGATGTCATCACAAGTCAGTAACAAACAACTGACCAGCAAACATTCTTCTTACTGTTACTTCATTTCCTTCACACACCCACATGCACACGCTCAGCCCTCAAAACACACATTTAACTGACAAAAAACCATCATCAACAAGCTAGATATTCTCCAGGGGGAAAAATGTCCCTACAAAGACACTGTGTGTTCTGGGTTCAGGGCCTCAAGGTTCCTCCCCAAGGTCAGCTCCTCTAGCTGTACTGTTAAGTACATGTTGGGGCCATTACTCACATGCTCACTAACAGCGGCACACCCACAGGCCCGCGGAGGCGCACTTCCGGCCTCACTAATCACTCTGTGCAGGACCTGGCACGCACTCGTTATGAAGATGACAGGTCACCGATAATCCAGCTAGATTTAAAGCAGCGCTCAGAGAGCGGAAGACCTAATCTATCCATCTCTCTCATCTCAAGCATACCTTCGTTTTCAGGAAGGGAGATCATTTGAAGGATTTCCATTTCTTACTTTTAAAATCAACCCTGAACTGAAAGAAAGATTTCTGCATTTAAATTCTGGGATCCTTCGACATAACTTATTTAAAACATGGCTGCATAATGTATGGTGAGGATTAGTGTTGAATAAGTAGTCAAGGGTGGCTCTTACCAAGGTTGCTATTCGCAGGGGAGACAGGGTTGGGCGATAGGGTTGGAGAACCTGCAGAAACATGCTAGAATGAGAGAGCAGCCTGTAATCTGAGTTATTGTGAGCAGATTCTAATCAGAGAGGAATGTGGAATGGGAGGAAGGAGCTCTGACCTGTGTCCATGTGGTTCATCTGCTGATCACTACTCTCACCATCTTCACTGAGGTACCCTGGAGGAGGCGTCTCTGAAACGACAAGTGATCAGGGACATGGTCAACACAATTACTTACACTTCTTATAAACATCTCGAATCGCACGTACTTGATACTTCCAGAAGGGGGGGGGGTAAATAAAGAAAATTGGAACAATTTGGGTGAAAAAAACAGTATCAATACCTAACAAAAAGTTGTTATGGGTATAACCACTATTATACCAATCAGGCAAGACTTCTAATGCTACACTCACCTACCACTGCAAACTGCCTTGGATAAGAGCATCTGCTAAATGTGTAAAAGCAGGGAGGGAGTTTGTGTGTCTAGTTGCTTTGTCAAAAGGTACTGGTACTTCAGTGCCAAGTCGATACCAAAATTTGTTTTGGTTTTCCACAGTTTGAGTTGCCATCTAGTATTAAAAAGGCATTAAAAATCTATGTAAATATTTTAAGTTTGATGCAAATGAGCAAAGAAATACAGCATCAAAACCCAGTCCGCAACCGACACCATCAAATATTTGGGGTGTTAGTTAAATCACACCATCAAAAAAACAGAAACACCTACTGCCTTTTTTGTTTGAGAGTGCTGACCATCATGTTGCATATGATTTGATGTTGCACACATACCTAACAAACCAAAACCAAAACAAAATCGTGTGACTGTTGGTAGTAGGATATTCGCTCCCATTCACATTGGTTCATTTAACTTGCCAGTTCTTTTACTCGACATTGTGAAGACAACCAACATGAATGTTTTTCTCTTCAGAATGTTTGGTCGATGTGCTCTGGCTTTAAGCATTTGAAGTGCTTGTTTATTGTGAGTTTTAATAAACTGGTTCATAAATAATTATGCCTAATGGCATTTCTGCTTCTGCTGTGGTATCAAACTCTAGTTTTATCAACTTTAATACAGTTTTGCTTTAATGAAAACACTGAAATGGGATAGACAAAGGACATCATATTTCAAGTCTTTGAAAGTTGTTCAGGTTTTGCAATATCATATCACAGGACCTCTAATGACTTCCACTTCCAGAATGAGAACCATCACCTTGAAAGAACGCTGTTGATTGGTGCTACAAATCACATATTGGTCAGAAGCTAATATAAATATAATTTCTAATCACTGATCAGAGCATGTGACCTAACATGAGGAGACTGGGTCTCACTGAAAAGGGAAGAAACAAGTCAGTCACTTCAATGTGTCTTACCCAATTTTACTAAGCTTATTAAGGGCCTAGACCCTACTCTTTAATTTTGACTAAACAGTTTAACTAAGCGAGTCATGAAGATAAGAGCGCACGAGTAGACGCAACTGCATGTCTGGGTGACCGTGTGTGTGTTTGTTTTTCACTAACCAGGTATGTAGTTGATCTGAGGCTCTATGCCAGCAGGAAAGTTGGTGTTTTCAGGGATAGAATGGCTGTAGTCATCCAGTGGGGGAAACTCAGCGGGGATGTCAGTGTGTCGGGGTACCAGCACAGGTGGCAAAACTGCACACAGATACACAAGTCAACTCCTAATCAAGGACAAAACAACATAAGGCTAACTATAGAACAGCATAGCACTTGATAAAGAGGATTAAAGCTCGAGAATGTTAACAAGTGTAAAGCACTTTTCCTTACACAACACACATTCCTGTGTAGAGGGCTTACCTGGCGTCTCCACACGCTGGTAATGATAGGGGTTGACACACACCTCATCCTTCTTCATGTGGAAAGCAAACTCACACAGGTCTACAGCGCGCAGTTCATGGTGGGACTGAAGGTCAGGCCAGCGCCACAGACGACAGTAGATCACATGAGGGAGGCCTTTCCTGTGAGACACCTGAAGACGCCCATCCAGGGACCTGTTATAAACACAGGAGAGATATCTATAAGTGGACCATTTAGTGTTACATTACATTAAAGTCATTTACATTGTATCTTTGTACACTTAATAGTGCTCCTGAACCCTGAACTATAATTTAGGGATATGCATATGTACTCAAGCACTTGGTTAATCAATCAAGTTGCCAGTATTCACATACCGAAATTATTATCCAGGTACTCGTTTCAATTTTAGTACAAGAAGATGAAAAACAGACTGATATAGATACGAACAACTCAATGAAACGCCACTTTCATGTTTTAACAGGACAGCAATATATATATATATATATATATATATATATATATATATATATATATATATATATATAAATAAAATTGTGCTTTGAAGCAGCATGAATGAGCGCGTTGCTGAGAACGCAGATGTAGCATGTTTTTAAAATGTTAACTGCTCTAGCTGACATTAGCTAGATCCAGAAACAGTGGAAATATTTCTCTGACAAACTAACATGTTGTCCCCTAAGGAGAAAACATGTCTACGACAAGTCCTCATAAGCATAATGTCTTGTACCATTTAGCCATAGTTCTAGATCAGGATCTGGAGAGGCAGACTTGGTTTCACCCAACACAAAAATGACTGATTTTTCCTTGGCTTTTAGGAATAATACAACATGTTGTTAAATGTATGCCTCTGCTTGCTGCTTAGATTTTGCAGTACTTTTTCAGCCCTGTAAAACCAGTGCCATCACTTAAAAAAGTAAGCCTCCAGTTCCAGCCCTACCTTAATTTTAGCTGAAGTACCTTTTTTTGTCATTTTTCATGTTTCCTCAACCCCGCAGTTAACCAGATACTCGTTTATTAACGAGTGTAAAACACTACAGCATTTTAGATGTGTCTATAATGACAGACATTGAGAATTAAGTTATAAGAAAATAAATATAAGTAAATATATACAGTACATATTCATCTTTTAATAACATTTTGCTTCTTGTTCTCAAAAAACTTAAAATACTGAAAAAAATAAACTCAAACTGAGTTTAAAGCCAGACAAACAACTGCTCTGCCAGACAAAGAATGTGTGGGTTTTTCAGATTCCATGGCGATTGACAGTGGTGTTGCTATGGCAACGTAAACAACTCTACAACGCAAAATACTTGGCACTGGCAACAGAAATACCAGTCACAGCTCAGCCATATACCTTTGAACCGGGATTGTAAAGATGGAGACACAGAAACCTTGTCGACAGGGAGCAGACAAACCCACTCAGTGCATTCCATAACTGACTTGTGAATAACAAAGCAGAAAAGCGCTGCGGTACAGCTGTAAGTTAAGTACAAGTCATAGTTTTTGTCCTCATTTCTCTTTTTCAACAACAGTCTCTGTAGCACAGTGACAGCAAGAATCACATCCGAGGCTAACGCATCCAATGAGTGCACATTTCGAGTTTGACGTCTTGTTGGGAGTGTTTTGTTTGTCAGGTTGAGCTGAAGCTGAACGTCCTCTAAAGCCAGACATACACTGTACGATTTTAGAAATCTTGTTCTTTAGTGACTTGCATTGTACATTTGAATAGACCATCGTGTACAGACAAAGCCTAGGATTTACACGTGAAACGCAGCCTCTACAGACAACTCAATCTATGGACATTTTCGAATAAAGCTTCTTAATTCAAAATAACATGCTGTGCATCCGAGTACAGAGCAAAGAGAACCTGAGCAGCGCTGCTAACGCTGTGCACTGAAGCTAGGCGGTGATGTACACAGTAGGACAATACAGTCTCTCTAAAGCCTGTTTCACAAAAAAAATTCACCATATTAACGTTACCTCTTACACTTACTCTATTCAGTAAAACAGAGTAAAGTCAGCATAGATAGACTTTGGTAGTAAATGTCAACTTAATTTTTTTCCACCATCGTTTAGTTGTACTGCATGTCTCCAGGTGTGTTTAAAACAGGCTAAAAATCACAGTGTATTCCTGGCAAGAATCTGCCAGGACGGAATGTTTGACATGACAGACGCTTGTTCATTAGTGTGGCAAAGTACACTTGGCTTACGTCAAAGCAGGTATCGGAATGTTGATATCAGTGAATTTTTATGAGTACGAGTACGCCTGATACCCAATAACAGTGTCAGTATCAATGCGTCCCTAATTGGTAACAGCCCCCAGTGATGATAAAAACTAATTTATCACCAGTTTACAAACCCAATCATTTATTTATTTCTTCATGGAAGATTCTAGTATTACTATACGTGAAAAATGTTTGGTGATGTGACATTTTACATTAATACCACATTTCTTGTACCTAACATGTAGATTGTTGTACAATGCTGCCACTGGGCTGCACAGGTTGAACATGCTAGATGTTGCAGGCAGATAACATGCCTGTATAAAAAGCCACTCATATGGCATGGTGCACATTTTAGGACATCCTCAGACCACAGGTTTCAGACAAAACAACTTCAAGTTTCAGGAAAAAACACTTGAGTAAAGTCCTGTCTCAGCCCACATACAAACATAACGTGACACCAGCCGCTTCAACAGCAACAGGTGAAATGGCTTCAGAGAAGAAGGCATACAGCTAAGCTGGACAGTAAGTTTGTGGGACATGTAATTTCATTCTTTGTTGCCACATTAATTACAAGACGGCAACACACTAAAAACAACTTTTACTGAATTGCACATTTATGATGTTCTTTTATCTGCCTCACATGCTAACACGGTGTTCTATACTAATGTTCCGTATGGGGGACATGATTCTGTAGTGGAAATCACTGCATGGACTCTGTCTATGAAAACAGTTCGTCGCTGCATCCATAAATGCTAGTTAAAACTCTAAAACGCAAAGAAGAAACCACATATAAACATGATCCAGAAATGCTGCCAGCTTCTCTGCTCCCGAGCTCATTTAAAATGGACTGAGGGGAAGTGGAAAAGTGTCCTGTGGTCCGACGAATCAACATTTGAAATTCTTTTTGGAAATCATGGACACTGTCCTCCGAGCTAAAGGCCACTCAGCTTGTTATCAGTGCACAGTTCAAAAGTCAGTATTCATGATAGTTCAGGGGGGCATTAGTGCGCATGGTATGGGTGACATGCACATCTGTGAAGGCAACATTAATACTGAATGATATATACATGTTTTGGCAACATATGCTGCAATCAAGACAACTTCTTTTTCAGGGAAGGCCTTGCTTATTTCAGCAAAACAATGCCAAACCATATTCTGCACGTATTACAACAGCATTGCTCTGTATTAAAGAGGGCAGGTGCTAAACTGGCCTGCCTGCAGTCCAGACCTGTCACCCACTAAAAACATCTGGCACATTATGAAATGAAAAATACAACAAAGGAGACCCCAAAATGTTGGGCGTCTGAAACCCTATGTTAAGCAAGAACGGGAAAACATATCACTTTCAAAACTACAGCAATTGGTCTCCTCAGTTTCCAAATGCTTACAGAGTGTTGTTAAAAGAATAGGTGATAAAAAACAGTGGTGACACATCCCCATCCCAACTTTCTTGAAACATGTTGATGACATCAAATTTAAAATGGGCATATATTTTTCAAAAAACAATAAAATTCCTCAGTTTCAATATTTGATATGTTGTCTTTGTACTATTTTCAATGACATACAGGGTTTAAATGATTTGCACATCATTGCATTTTGTTTTTATTTACATTTTGCACAGCCTTCCAACCTTTTTGGAAATGGGGTTGTAAGAATGCTCATACTAGAGGTAAACAAGTCTCTTCTAACAGGTCAAACAACTGTAAAAGTCACCTCAGAGGCAGCACTGGACTGGAAGTAATCAGGCATACTCACATTTCTATAATTTGGGGGCTCTATCTTGTGCAGTGGGCAAATCTCAACAGCATTCTCATCTGGCTCTGATGCTTCTGTGCACTAGTGCTTTTATTTCTTGATGTTTCTAGCAGTTAAAACAAGAAAGAACCCTCAACCTTCTCAGAACCAACAAAAGTGTCCAGACAATAGTTCCGTTGAAAAACATGCTATAAGTCAAAATATTCAAATGATGAGAGTGGTTCATTGATGCTGAAGAGCAGCAGGCCTTATCTCGCCTTTCTTTCAGTTAGTCAAATTGAGTGGAACAAACAGCTGCTCGTTGAGAGGTCATTTGGTGTGAGAGTGGAGCGCTGCTACTGTGGCATGAATCATCCTCATGCGATTGTGTGCCAGGCAGCACGACAGGCCACACAAAAGAGCTCCATTATCTTAATGCATTTCCACTACAGATCAGGATTTTCTCACTTCTCATAGACCTCTGTCAGCAGAGAGGGAGGCATGTGTATGAATGAAATATGACTGGGTACGAGAGACAGAGAGAAGGAGAAAGAGAGAAAAACCCTTCCTAGCCTGAATTTCAGTGCCGAAATTGAATGAAGAGATGAAGTTTCTCAGAGGATGACAAAAAGGAAGTGAGACCTAGCATGAGTTGAGAAAATGCAGTAAGGACCTGAAGAATCCTTCAAGTTCTGCTGCTGTGAAACCCAAATGAAAAAAAAACATCAGGTTATCAGGGCTTGAAGCAAGGAAAGCTTCTGTGCTTAAAATGTGTTCGGGGGCTAGGAGAAAGAATGGAGGGAAGGGGGAGTTCACGAAATGAAGAAATAAATTAACTGAATATCAACACGTTTATTAACAAAAATGAAACAATGAAGAATCACAAATAGTACAATAAGTAACAAGTTGAGCAACACCAACAATATATGGTAACTGCATCCACATCCAAGCACAACTTTCAAAGCCATAAAAAATATCCAATAGGACCCTTTCAAACTTGTCATCAATCGTTCCTCCTCAAAAAGGTTGCAATGATGATGATGATGATGACAGGAAAACAAAACAAATTGCCTATAATTGCAGAGTTTTTTCAAAGTAGCACCGTCACATGCATTATTGAGCTGATACTTCACTGAGCCACAGTGCAAACAAAGGTTTTTATTAATAAAGTAGGTCTGTTTTATTTATACAAAATATATGTTCTTTAGGACTGTATACAAACATATACAGCCATATTCTTGCTAAAAAAAAATGAAGTAAAAAAATAAGCAAGAATATATGAAACAAGCAATAAGCCATGAGAAGCCATGTACTACTGCACCATCATCATGAGAAAGGGTGTTCTTAGGCACGACGCAAAAGGGAACAAAATAACATTCGATGTCCATCACTGTATATTGTGGCCATTTCATGACCTTTTTAACTTCTTGTCATACAATGACTATCATATCATAACCTAGCACTGTTTAATGCAAAAACCTCTTTTTCATTTGGTCATTTGGGATTCAGCAACATCCATACTTAACAAATCGTGCACTATTTGACTGTAGATGCTAGAATTTCAAAACGTCCATAGCACATTCTTCAGGGAGCATGGAGCTGTTTGAGATTCAGCCTGGGTTTGATGCCAACAATAGCTACTTAAGGCAGATCTGACCAAAATGGATATTTAATGGCATATAAGCCATTAAAGTGACATTCTTTAGTCTTTTATATTGCAGTTTTACAGTGAATCATATTGTATTTAAATTGTTGTTGAGTTCTTTAGTATGTTGGCTGTCTTTAAGCCTGTTAGCTAGCTGACCAGCCTGGTTCTAGCTACGAAAGTAAGTTGTCAGCCCATCAGTTTAAACAAAAATGGGTTCTTATTTCATCAGAACACTCTGTGGTCCCTGTGAGCAGCATTACAGTCAAAAATGATTCCATTAACAGCACAATCCAATAATAAGTTCAGTTGTTGTGAGATGGTCATAGGTGTGCTTATATTAGTATAAGGAGAGTATTTTATAACGGCTCCAAATGCGGCTCAGAAAATCAGATTTTAGGACCCGAATTATCCGTTTTATGATCATCTATTGTTTAATCTAAAATGACCCCAACCTTGTACCGGAATTCCAGCATAGTGCCAGAGAACTTTAAGCCATGGGTCCTGACTACACTGTTCAGAGATTTGTTTACTATTTTTCAAGCCTTTAGAGGTAGGAATAAAACTTAAAACTCTGTACCTTGGTAGCTATTTTTTTCTCCCCAGACATGACCCACAACAAAACACACTTTAATAAAACAGGACAGTTTTTAAGATGTAGAGAGTCACTTTGTAAGATTTTATTCACCATGAAATGGGACACAAAGAGCTGCTGACTGGCCTGTCTGCGAGAATGTGGACTGAAAGAGAAGGCCAGCAGCCTCTATTGTGTAGCTCCGTCCACACAGACAAAGCCCAAGTCTGGAGTCTCCTAGACACTCCTGCAGTCTGCAGTGCAGTGCTGCTGAAAGAGCTAAGTAGTTTCTATTCTGACTGCTGCAGCCCCACTGACCCCCAGCTTGTCCAGTCACACAGCGGACCCCCATTCAGGCCAAAGTCACAATCAAGAGCATCAACCCTGCCCCCACAAACTCACTCAGCTTCACAATGAACTAAACTGTGTCAGATTCCCTTAAATAGCAAAACCTTATTAGTGGCATAAAATATTATTTTTTTTCTCAGGTTTTGCTATTTAAGGGAATCTAACACAGTTATTTTATTAATAATACTAATAATAATAATAATAACAATAATAACAACAACAACAACCTTCAAAACATGAGGGACTAAACATTTTTTTTCAAATCACTATTAATACCAGCAGGTGTCCAAAATAGATCAGTGGATGCCTTATGAACACAAATCTGTGGTCAATAAAGGGAAAATACAGAGGTAGTGGAAAGCACAGTGGGGAAGTGTGGCTGACCAGTCACCCCAGGGCTTCCTCTTCTACTTCTACCTCATTTCAACCAAACACTCTCACACTAACCACCAACATACATAAGTTTCAAACTTTTGTAATGACATACTGTACTGTGTATTCTATACCGCATTTTAAAGTTTTAAATGCATCTTTATGAAAAGGTGTTGACCTGGGGAGGGTTTTACTCTAAATGTTAGAAAGCACAGGGACCAACAGATATGAAAAGTCTGTAAACAACGAACCAATTTTTAGGAGCTAAAATTCCAATAACTAATTATTTAATCTCAAAGACTTAAGCAGTTTTAGTTGGTGATGATTTACTGGCTGATATGATTAACTGTGAACTGTCAAAGAAGATTCAGTTTGTCACTCAAACACTACACTCAAAATCTTAAATAACAAATATTGTAGCAAGTGAGCCTCTCAGAATCCTTAGCAGTTTTGTGTTCTGTGAATTAGCTCTAATTTTTCACCTGTTATCTTTGTATTTGTTTTAAACCATTAACTTCATGCTAAACCTTAATCTTGAATGCATTTACCAAGTTTTGGTTAATTTAACCATGTTGTTTTGCATTCACGTTTACCAGTTCAATCTGTACTTCTATAATTATGGTAAACAATTGATTCCTGTCAGCTTAATAGTCTCTGGCTGACATTAAAAGCATGAAACATAACACGATCTCAGAAACCCCTGAAATTAGCTACTCTACTAACAGATCTGTTCAACGTGATACAAAATAATCTTCTGATAAATATAAACCTACCAATACATCTGAAGAACCTTAATATCAGCAGATTTTTTTATCACTCAGGCCCTAGTAGAAACCTTCCAAATAGGAGAGCTGCCCAGGGTTTTTTTGTTTAAATAAGGCAGGAGGAAGGAGGCTGCGCTAGAGAGATGTGTGGAAGAGGTCTGACCTCAGTAAACTCAGAACAGCTGGTGATTTCCTGAGCTGGCCTTTCTGAGCATGCAGTCTCCACTCTGTCTTTCAGCTACCTAAAAGCGCAGAGACATTCTACTCTCTAAATAAAAGGAAGTAAGGTGAATTATAACAGCCTGAGAACTTTCCATGCTGTACTACAAATGCTGCTGCTGCATATTTTCATGTGTATGTGTACGTGTGCACGCACTTCTTACCCTCCTCCTCTCCTAACCCTCAGCCCTCAGGCTAAACCACTGACCAAACATCAACCCACGCCCTCCCCAGGGCCTTCGCTGCATTCCTGGCCGCTGAGCAGCCATGTCGCACAGCGCGCAGCACAAACATGTACATTGTTGTGTGTTAAAACGTCCAACGACCTTGTCTTGGGAGTGCGCGTGTGTGCTTGTAGCTTATGCGTTAGGTATACACCCACTTCAGCAACGACCACAGGAAGCTTGCTCGAAGTTTGTATTTGCTTCAAATTAAAATAATCTGTATGCTGCCAAAACCACACGTGGTCTGGTCAAAGGCCATTATGTCACTTTTGATGGTTCAAGTTCCATCTCCATGGAGATGACCACCGTGGATTAAAAAGCATTATGACATCACAATCCAAAAATCAAATCAACTTAAACAGAGCTGTATCTGAATCTGCCCTGTTCACTATAGACCAAATCAGAATGTTTGTAAATATGAACATTGGCTATACTACTGGGTGGATAAAGCAACCAGTGGTAGGAGCAGCGAGTTTTGTGTAGCAGTGAATATAAACAAAATAGATATGAAACAAAATAAGGTCAATAATGGTAGAATACTATTGTGTTTGAGGCTGCCGTGTCAAATATTTTGGGGAAAATAGGGTCCATATGTCTTTAAAAAGTGTGAAGATGCCCCATTTTTTTGTTACTACTCAGAGAGACAGAGAGAAAGAGGGGGGGAGGGAGAGAGGGAGAGATGGAGACAGAGAGAGAGAGAGACAGAGAGAGAGAGAGAGAGAGAGAGAGAGAGAGAGAGAGAGGATGAAAAAGTCAGTTTGGAAAAAGATCTTCTGTTGTCTGCTTCATCCACCACACAGCTCCCCCATTTCTCCTTATTTTATGTTAAATTTCAGTGCTTGAAACTGCAAATAAACGCTGTAGTGCTTCGGAGATCCGGTGTGCTTAAATGTGCAAGTGTACCTTGATTAAATAACGCTCAAATAAGTATAAGGATTGGTAGAAAATCCTGTTGTATCAGGGCAGTACTACCAGCATTATCCACCCAGAAGTACACTATATGGGCAAACGTATTCAGACACACTTCTTAATCATTGAACTCAGGTGTTTCATTTAGTCCCATTGCCACAGGTGTATAAAATCAAGCACCTAGCCATGCAGCCTGCCTTTACAAGCATTTGTGAAAGAAGGGGTCGCTGTAAAGAGCTCACTGAATTTGAATGTGGTACTGTCATAGGATGCCATTGTTGCAACAAGTCAGCTCTCGAAATTTCTTCCCTCTTAGATATTCCACAATAAATTGTGAGCGCTATTTTTGAAAAGTGAAAGGATTTAGGAACCACAGCAACTCAGCCACGAAGTGGCAGACCATGTAAAGTTACAGAGCGGGTCGCCGAGTGCTGAGGCATTAAAAGTCAACAACGCTCTGCTGACTCAATAAATGCAGAATTCCAAACCTCCTCTAGTGTTAACATCAGCACAAAAACTGCGCCAAGAGCTTCATGGCATGGGTTTCCACAGCCAAGCAGCTGCATGCAAGCCTTATATCACCAAGCACAATGCCAAGCGTCAGATGGAGTGGCGTAAAGCACATTGCCACTGGACCATGGAGCAGTGGAAACATATTCCGTGGAGTGACCAATCTTCTCTATCTGGCAGTGATGGACGAGTCTGGGTTTGGCGAATGCCAAGAGAACATTTCCTGTCTGACTGCCCTGTGCAAACTGTAGTTTGGTGGAGGAAGAATAATGCTATGGGGTTGTTTTTCATGGGTTGGCCTAGTGAAGGGAAATCTTAATATGTTTCTGCATACCAAGACATTTTGGACAATTATATGCTTCCAACTTTATGGGAACAGTTTGGAGAAGGCCCTTTTCTGTTCCAGCATGACTGTACCCTAGTGCACAATGCAAGGTCCATAAAGGCATGGCTGGTTGAGTTTGGTGTGGAAGAACTTGACTGGCTGGCACAGAGCCCTGACCTCAACCCCAGTGAACACCTTTGTGATAAACTAGAACGGAGATTGCGAGCCGGGCCCTCTCGTCCAACATCCATGTATGACCTCACAAATGCTCTTCTGGATATATGGGCAAAACTTCCCACAGACACACTCCAGAAACTTGTACAAGAGTGGAAGCTGTTATACCTGCAAAGGGGGAACAAACTTATTTTGGGGCTCCATTGTTTTGTAGCAGTGCAGAACAGCGAGTGAAAAATGCACTGCAATAAGTAATGTACAACAGTGTACAATCAATGCACCCTACCAGAAAGGGGATACTCATAATACACCGCATTGTTTGGTTTGAAGATTCACACACAACTTCTCTAAGGAGGATTACTACGCCCAGCTACAATGGCAGTGTCTCCACAGCCCTCTCTTCAGACCTGTTACAAGTGTAAGAAAGCTCTTCGCATATGTGCAGTGAAACACAATGGTTATAGTGGGCTGGTCGCATTCACAGTATTCATGTGATGGAATCTGCTTCCGCACAGCAATGAGCAAACCTGTATGAAGTGACCAAAACCATTTACAAATTACGAACTGTTCCCTATAATAAGTGTTCTATATACTAATCCATATTTACAAATGTAGGCTATAGTGATTAAGAGACCATTTCAGACATCGCACAGGTCTGTTTGTCTACCCAACCAAACAGAAAGCCAAATGCATCTTCAGAGGCAGCAGTAGTGCGAAGGATACTCTGAGCATATATTAAGCAGGAGGTCTGGTCTAGACACAATCACACATATTGGTTTCCTTTCTGTGAAGAAAAACAAGATGCATGTGGTCAAGCTGCTACAAAATCTTAAATTGAAAGAACAAGGCCAGGCAAGAAAAAAAGAACAAAGGGAGTAAGAAAATGAACTGACGCAAGACAACAAATTATCTCCCATTAAAGAGGTCACTGATCTTTTTTCTTCCATTGGGGTTCTCCACCCTCAGCAACAGAGAAAGCACGCCTCTCCTGCTCCCACATAAAAACGTGACCTCAGGCGCCAACATGTCTCTGTGAAGTCAGCTCTATTTAATAACACAACATGAGTCATGGGGATTCCCAATGAGCTTTCTCTACCTACTTTCTCACCCTTTCCTTAGCCTAAACAGTCTGCCTACCCTCTGAGTAAGCAATTGCTGACACACACACATATACTCTGTGATGGACAAGTGTGGACAAGTTAGGTTCCTGTCAGAGAGATTCAAGGAGCAGATGTCAAAAGTCTCTTCTCTGAGTTACTAATCCTTTCCTTAGACACTTTATACAGATCAATAGCAGGCAAGCATAAAGCAAAGCCTCAGACTGTACCACTCTTCACCTAACATGTCACTGTGAAGCTGGGCCTACATTACATAATTTTAGCTCAATTTTAACCATGATTTGCCTCTTCCAACAAATTTTCCCAATCTGAAGTGATTTTCCAGGTTAGGTACTTGATCTAAAGTGACTGGCTTCGCAGATGATCTGATGGGGTGAGAGGAGAAACGAGTCAACCTATAGCCCATCAAGCCATGAAGTGATCGGAGGCCGTCTGATATTTTCAAGTATTTGGTATTTACGACTCAAAACAGTCCTGTAGTATGAGACGGTCAGTGATGTAACTGAAGGAGTGATTCAGGCAACAGCCAATGAGAGAGTAAGGGGAAAGAGAAAAAAGGCAAAGAGAGATGCATGCAGTCTGAAGCATGAGCCACAGACCGTGGAGAAAGTGGAGCTGCTTGTTGAGTTCAGGGTAAACAATCATGCTCTATATAAGATTTCCAGTCAGCTGCCAGCTCGTGGTAAAGTATTTCTCCAGCTCTGATTGTGATATCTGTGTTTCAACCCCATGGATGAACAGTTTGCATGTTCACTATACTTCTTGTGTGGGCAGAAAAGCACAAACAGGTCCAGTCCAGTTTAGCATTGTTTGTATCACATGATAGTGGGGAGATCTGGGATTTTGAGTGCTTTTCATAGCCAAAACCCATTGTGTGTGCCGTACTCTCTTTTTGCGTTTTTGTCTAGCATGCAAGTCCTAACAACAAAATAACAGAACATTCTGTAAAAGACAGAAATCAAGTGTGATGCTCTCCATTTTTCTAAAACTGTTAAGATTTAAAACTTGTGTAGTCTAGGCTTGAAATGTTGCTACTCATATACTGCTGAGGCACAACACTACAATTCTTGCAAAACACCTTGCCAGTCTTTGTTGCACTGTAACTGATAAATGAAAAGAGGCAGAAAAGAGAAGAGAGGGCTGTCTTGTGTCTGGCTTGAAAGCCTCTCAAGAAATGAACTGAACGGTCTATATCCAACAACGTAGCGGATAAATCCTACTTAGGTCATCAAGCAAGCACATGGTCGTATAACAAGTCTGTTCATAAATCTCACTCAGATTGTCAAATCATGCAGTGCCAAGTTATGAAACAAGCAGGAGGAAGGCCTGGTTGTTTACCACACTGAAAAACACAATTCTGTGCCAAAAGGAGAGAACAAGGGTAGGCCTATTTGATTTAGTCAAGATAGTATAAGAACATTAACAAACCATTGAAAAATCACATCCAGTTGTGCACTTCTGTCTTTTTCTGAGTCATATAGGGAATGTTTATACTAAAAACTAATATTTTGTAGGCTTTGCACAATCAGGTTCCCATTTTACCAACTCTGATTGGAAAATTAAACCCAGTGAATGTTTCTAGCTCCGTGTGCATGCATTGATTATGATTATGCATTCACTGACAGCTGCAAGATAACTCAACCAGTTCTGATATAATTAGCTTTGATTCTGCTGGTTTGAGACACGGAATCTTTGTTTTGACTATGTAGTGGTATCAGCACAGGCAGAGAGAGCTAAAATACACCTTTAACTAGTAAAGGTTTTAGAGACAAAGTTGACTATCTCATGAAATAATACTGGAGAAGATGCGTTTAGTAATTTCTGAGGCAAAAGTTAATTAGACTTCTGCAAAATGCACTCACCTCAAAAAGCAAGGCTTTAATGCCAACAATGAAAAACAATTCATTTTTATGAATGCCAGTTCAGTGCAGCTGAGGATCTGGCTATGACATAACAGGCTTTACTTCCTCTTGAAAGATCACTTTATTGGAGATGAACCAATAACTTACTACAATGGGTACAACAAATTCAAATGAACTAAGCAACACCAAAAACGCACTGAGTAGGCATCTACTATATCTACTAGCACAATTAACTTGAAATCAAGCTGACAGGAAACTCATTAATCTGCATGACCTAATATTTGCAGGAAACTGAACCGAATCGTTTGAAATAGGCTACCTAGGATTTGTGATACTTGCCTATTAGCTACTGTTATACAAGTTAGCTAACCTATGTGTTTAAGATGCAGAAACAGCGTGTGACAACGTATTTTCACATTGGCATGCTCTGTCAAAAGGTGCCAGCCACTGTCCCAGTTAGAAGCATGTTGCATAACAGGTGCTAAGCTGAGAAAGCTTTGTAGGCAGCTGAGTTCAACATTCTGGCTGTCCTGCTACGTTCGTTAAGTCCTTTAGATAACCTAGCTAGGCATTTTCATAATGTGGTTGGGAGTATTTATAAGATATCACAATACTTCATAATAGCAATGGAATCCAGATAGCCGAGTAGCTAACCTCTCTAGCTAGGCGATTACTAGCTACCTAGCCTAGCTAAAGCCAGAGCATTATCATGGTTTGTCCAGCTAGTTAGATAATTCTGGCAATAAACCACTTTATTCCACCTAGACCACCTAGCTAATATGCAAGTAGGCAATAACTGTTAGGTTGGTTAACATTAGGTGAGAGAGCAGGCTAACAGTGCTACGCTAGGCACGCAGCTCAAGACCAAAACTTCACCTAACCGACGTAGCTACTTGACAGCTAACGTTCGCCGTCTTACGCGTTACATTACCTATACAAAATGCAGAGCTGTTAAAATAGTATATCTTGACTAAATTTCAGCTGTGTAGATCGGCAAATGATGTATGCTAACTTATATGAAACAAAAAAAAGTTTAGTAGCCATCAAACCGTTAGCTAGCTCGCTAACCTGCTTTGGAAAACGCCAACACAACACAGCTCACTAGCCAAGCAGCTAGCTAGCTAAGTTGGCTAACTTATTTCGATATCTGCCACACTGTTCAGTGGGCTACTAGTCACAAATCTGCCTACTTGTTGAATAAATACGACCAGTAACAGGTCCTAAAAGTATTATGCAGGTTAGATGCTAGTCTTGCTACTTGGCTAACTTAGCTGGCTGTTTGGTTACTACTAACGCTAGTGTTGGCTAAACAAAACACGGCTCGAGTGGCCCGTGAACAAATAAATACCTTGGTATGGTTATGCATTTTGTGTTGACATTCTGGGTAGTTATGGCCTTTTCAAGCTCGTCGAGTTGTCCGGTCTTCTTTAACTTCTTCACTAGACTCTTCACTGCTTTTTCACACCATTTCTCTTCTTGTCCGTTTTGCTCTCCTTTTTTCCAACCGAGGAGCCTCTTCACAATCGGAGGGGTGAAAGGCAATATAGACATCTTAGGCACAGTTTCGCGGACACCTCTCTCTCTCTGTCTTCTGTCAATCAAACGCTGTTGGAGGAGAAAACTGACAAAACAGTTGCCGTGTCTAAGCAAACTGGAATATCAGTAAAATCTCGGGCAAACATAAAACAACGAAACTTTGTTTAATTCCTATTCCAGACATATAGCTAGATAACGGTGCCCGACGGCAGCGCTGTGCCTACTCTACAGCTCGGCTGAGAGTTCAGGCTCGGCTCGGCTCAGCTCAGCTCGGAGCTGCGCTCTCTCTCCCTCCCCCGCCCCCCTGCCTTCTCCTCCTCTTTCTGCTTTCCCCTCCTCCTTGTTTAGGCTAAAGCTCAGGCTCAGGCCGCTGTTTGAAATCACAGGCAGTAAAACTCTCACGTACAACGCAAGGATATGTTCCTTTTCCTTTTAAGGTCATTAATTCAGCTGAATTTCTACAATAATTGTTTAAATTCACTCTGTTTGTGCAACCATAGCTTCTTACTATGGACCACTGGTTCAGCTTCCATATGAACCAGTGGTTCCCAGTCCTGGCCCTGGAGAACCCCTGCACATTGTAGTGTTTTCCTTGCTCCCAATACACCTGATCCAACTAATTTACAGCATCTTGATGTGAAGTGGGTGTGTTACGGCAAAAATGTACAGGCCAGGGGTTACTTTAGGGAACCTGCGCTATGGAGCACTGACCCATTCAACTACTCAAAACTGAACTCAAGAAAAAAAACATGGCAAAGCTCTGAAAGATGTTTCCTGGGACACAAATTCTGAGTGAAGTGTCAGCCAGCACTGAAGCTGGGGACAAAGGGGGAGGGGTGGCAGCAGCCCTGGGTGCACTCAGATACATCTGCAGGCCTGTCGCAGCTTGTCCCATTTACGCAGACACTAGGGGATCTCCCAAATCTGAGCACATATATTCAGGAGCGGATTGTCGCTCCAAGCTAGCTGGAGGGGGCACAAACTGCGTGGCAAAATTTTTAACCAGCTTTAAAAATTTTAACCAGTAACCAATTAACTACTTTCCTTATTACATATAAACAGCATATCTCTAATTGTTTCCTGTGTTTTTTTCTTTCTTTCTTTTCCAAAAAAAAAATCAAACTATAATTAAAATGCCGTTTTATGAGCTTAACCTTTGTTTTTGTTTTTGTCAGATATGTACATTATGTCTTTCAAAGTTTTAGCGATTCATAAGAGACTGAGTCATCACAGAGTGAGTCAAGGAAGATATTGTTGTGACTCGTTCTAAACAATGCCCTCCGAGAGAAATGTACATCTGAACATCTTAAAAAGAAGTGGCTTGTTGGCTGCCTTCAGCATGTGAAGTGTCGACACATTCCCCCTTTACAAGCCCACAGTGCTGGCTCCGAAAATAGAGGACCCCACTTAAGATAATCCTTTGATCCCCCACCACTAAAAGTGATTTAATTTCACCTTGAGTGCATCTGGTGTGTAAAGGTGACTGCCATGTGGTGACTTTGGTCTGGCCATGTGGTGTTATTGATAAGTGCTGACCCTGCCCCCTCCTCTCTGTGGACAGAGCCAAGCCTGGGCTAAAAATAACCCTGCCCAGAGGCCCATCCTGACAACCCCTTTTCCTTTTATCTATTTATACCATGCCATCAATGGACACCACTATATATTTTCAAGCAGGTCTTTGGCATGGTGTAATGCTTCCCAGCTTCTGTGCAAACTCTTGAGAGTGCGTGGTCCGTGCTCCGTAACAGGAAGTTCAAATTTGGGGCATATTGAGTGTATTGAGTGTCATGAGCTTTGATTCTTCTTCTAGGTGTCAAATTAAACTTTCAGATCTGTGCCCAGTTTTAAACTTCATTGCCAGCTTTAATGATGATTTCAGTCACTGCTGTGACACTGACGTGGTGGTGTGTTGGTGTGTGTTGAGCTGGTGCAAGTGGATCAGACACAGCAGTGCTGCTGGAGTTTTTAAACACTGTGTCCACTCACTGTCCACTTTTTTAGACACACCTACCTTGTTGGTCCACCTTGTAGATGTAAAGTCATACACAATAGCTTATCTGTTGCTGCATAGTTTGTATTGATCATCTTCTAGTACATCCTCTAGTTCATTAGTGCTCACAGGACACTGTTGGCTGGATATTTTTGTTTGGTGGACTATACTTGGACTATACTTATACTCATATCAGTACAACACACTAACACACCACCACCACATCAGTGTCACTGCATTACTGTGAATGGTCCACCACCCAAATAATAACTGCTCTGTGGGGGTCCTGACCAGTGAAGAACAGGGATAAAGGAGGCTAATAAAGTATGCAGAGAAACAGTTAGGGTCAGTTACTGTTCTGGACTATTCTCAGCCAAGCAGTGACACTGAGGTGTTTAAAGACTCCAGAAGCACTGCTTTGTCTGATCCACTTGTACTGGCGCAACACACACTAACACACCACCACATCAGTGTCACTGCAGTGCTGAGAATGTTGGACTACAGTCCGTAATTGTAGAACTACAAAGTGCTCCTATATGGTAATTGGAGCTGATAAAATGGTCAAAGAGTGTAGATAAAAAAGAGAGTACTTAATGAAGTGGCCAGTCAGTGTATGTATGCTATCTAAAATTTCCTTTATTAGTTTTGCACTGGAGCTATGAGGCTAACATAGCTAACAAGTAATGGAAGCTTACAGACAAAATTTAAAATGGCTACCGACTATTTCTTTAGCATCATGCTTCTGTCCATTTGTATAGATAACAGTATGCTTTACAGTCTCAGAAACAATATAAGCAAGTTAATTTGTCATTAGTTAACAACTCAACACAGCGTGAGGCAAGTCTAATATGATGTTGGCAAGAGAGAAGCAGGACCAGGGTTTGTTCAATGCCCCTTTTAATAGGTAGCTCACTCCAACAGCACAGTAGCATGTGCTTGGTAGTTTGCAAAGAACTCCATACCCAAATCCATGGGATAATAATTTCACATACAGTTCACATGAACAGTAAGTTAAACAGTTATTTGCCTAATTCACTAGCTAACGTAAGTGACACACATGCATGACATGGAGGGCATAAAGGCAGTGCCAAAACAGGCTAATTACAGCAAGATGAACAATTTCAACCCAATATGGAGGCTACTTAAAGGCTTAAGGGACAGGCAAATGAACAAAGCACACACACACACAGCTCCAGCTATGACAGTATAATGCTTTAAGCACACATTTTGTATGATGCTAATTGCTGGGGTAATTCCATTGCTTGTTAATGACATTAGCCATGTAACCCCAGTGCAAATATAAAGAAGCAGATTTCAGATGCCAAAAATGTCTTGACTGATCAACTACATTAGGGGTAAGGGGAAAATTGTGTAAATCTTTTTTTGCCCAACTATCACTTTAAAAGAAACAGCAGTAGAGTCAAGATGATCATGCTGAGCAAAGGCTGAACAGGCAGCGTGTGCTGCCATGTGCCTCTGCTTCAGCCTGCACAAACCCAGCACCTGTTTACACCCCAGGGACTGGACCAAGACAGCTGGTGTGGAGTGTGGACAGAGTGTGTGTGTGTGAGATTGGGGGGCAGATGGACTATGGAAGAGCAGTGCAGGAGAAGGCCGAGTCTCAGGCTCAGGGCTAGAGGAAACGATAGCTGTGGACAAAAGGCAAGAGCAGCAGGCTGAATGCGTAATGACGGCAGACAATCCGATGGATAACAAAGGCATTGTGGCGGACTGCATGCTGGGTACATGGGAAGCAGGCCGGATTTGAGGGGGAGTGGGCGGATCAGCTGGACTTTACACTGTAGCGCAAAGAGGAGGGGGGTGAGGATTATACGGCTTTGTGTGACCACAATAAAACTTAATAACACTGATGGAAACCAAAAAGAGAGCGTGTGTTCTGGAATAACATAAAGGCTTTTAGTGTGTGTATTCTTAGCTGCATATTTTGGATGTCTTCATTCCGGAAATGAAGGACAATACAACACAATACTGCAACATACAGAAATCTAAAAGAACTGTTTTTAATGCTAGACTAATCTTTACATTTTTTTGAAAATCATACATTTACTGTGTAGACTTAGAAGTTCTTGTACTTTGAAATTTTCTATACTTTGCCTTTCTACTTTTAGCCATTAGAAAAGGTTTTGTTAAGCAGAGGGTTTTTCCCTTAAGAAAACTTTTTTTTCTGATTTACCACTATTTTACCATATATTTGTGTTGTAGACATCGCAACCCCTAGTTCCTATCACCACCACTGTAAAGAAATCTTTTCATATTAAACTACTGTAAATTACTTTGTTTACATATCAACCACTGAATTATGCAGAAATTTTGAAAAATTGGTGGAATTCCACTTTAAGACTACAGTGATAGACTGCATCCTTCAGGCTTTTAACCTCCAAAACTGGGACAGCAATTTTGTTTGAACCCCCCTCTATCCCACATACCCCAGCCCTGTAATAAACCCCAACAACCCCCACTGCCCCCTCACACGCCAATCCCTCTTTGTTTACAACTACACTTTTTAATTTTTGGCCTTGACCAGCTCAGTCAAATGGCCCCTGCATTGATTTCCTGAATGCTGGGATTTAGATATGATACAAGTATAAAACTGTTGCAGAGGGAAATACATCAAAAGAACATCAGTCTCCCCTTTACAAATACAGGTTGTGAATTCTTACGTTCAGCAATTTACTCACAGCACAGCACAACCGCATAATCTTAATTCTTTGACTTTTCTTTAAAGATACATGCCATGTTATGTCGAGTTTCTCTTTAAGTAAAGATAAACTTTCTGGCACCTGATTTTAATTAAAAAAAAAAAAAAATCTAAGAGTCTAGACTTTTGAAACAAGTAAAAAAAGTCCAGTGTAGTAACATTAAAGGAAGCATTTAGCAAAACATCAAATTTACATGATTTTCCACTTCCCTCAGAGATAGTTGATCAGCCAAGACACATTTGGAATTTTGCTTCTATAGTTTAGCGCTGGAGCTATGAAGCTAATGTTGCTAACAAACACTAGAAGTCAATGGTCACCCAAATCCTTTCCATAAATACATGCCCCAACTTTGCTTAACCCACTTAAAAAACACCCAGACATGGACACTAAACATGTCTTGGCTAATCGACTACATGAGCGGTAAGCGGAAAATTGTGTGAATTAAATATTTTCCTGGTTGGTCCTTTAAAAGTGTTTAATTACAGTAAGTGTTCAAGTACGTCCCAGGTCTCAAACATGCAAAACCACACAAAAACACAAACTAAGTGCATCCTTTCCAAAAGACAGCCCTGAAGCAGCATCGCGCTAAGTATCCCACAACACATTAGTGACATTCTAACATGCTATTTAGGAAATATCAGGGAAGAACGTTAAGAATATGAGAACGTCATCGACTGCCTGTCCCACAAACATGTGGTCCATATCCTCATACTCGCGGCCTTAAGTGCCACTTTTAATAAATTCAGAAATAAGTTAGTCTCATTAGTGTGCACTTGAGTAAAACCACAAACCACAAGTGTGGACTTTGGGGCAGACCGATGGAGCCTTCAAGAAAAGACTAATGTCAAAAATAATTGCGTGTTGCCATCTAGTGGACAGTTATTGTATTGCATCACAAAATAAAGTAACATTATGTCTTTATGTTGAAGGAAGATTTTTGGTTTTTGGTTTGGCTAAAAAGATGCAGGAAGAAGGTATTTCTTGGCTAGCAGGCAGATTTCAGTTTGAGTGTCCAGTAATGGTCAGTCAATGAGTCGTAATATTTGATTTCATGGCCTTTGATAGTGTCCTCTTGTATAAAATTGTGCCATAAAAAACAACTGCGAAATACATTTTGTTACTATCTGGTCTACTCACAGCTTGTGCACGAGTAAGAAAACGAAGAATGCCCTTATCTATGCATGTATGCAAATGGCAGCCTTCTTCAAACGATGATGGAAGCGGCTGAAGTTCAACACAGTAGTTTATTTTGATGGAGGTACTGAGCACTGTCTGAGATTGGGGCAGTACAGAGGAGGTAGCCATGCTCTAGTGTATCTAATACTCCAATGCCTGGAGGGTAAAACCTCTATTTGCTCCACAAGGCAGGCCCAGCCTGTGTGTGTCTCTCTGGGGACACTTTAAGCCAACCGCAGACCACACAGCCTAACTGCAGAGCTGATCGAGTCTATCCATCTCCAGCACGGCTCATTCAGTCCTGCACAGGCTCCTGTCTCGGGAGATGCAGATCCACAGAGAGGCGGAGTGTAAATGAGTGGGTTGAGTATTCATGCGCTACATGATGAGTGAGGGGATGAAAGTGCATTCAGCTTCAGGCTGTGGCGAACGGAGGAGGAGAAGAGTTGTTGGCCTTAACACGGTCTACAGCTGCTGAATACCACACACACACACACACACACACACACACACACACACACTTGTGTTAAAGGGAGCATATCATGGAAAAACAAATATTCCTTGTTTTATGTAATAAAAGAGTTTAATGTAGAATGTGAACATTGTTCAATTTCAAAATTTATCATCACTCCTCAGTCCATATATGGAAACTGACTGACTGTGATGTCATAAAAAATAATTTATATATATCTGCCAATACAGCCTACAGTAGTTTACTCCTTTTATTAATAATTGAGCCCATTAATACTGAAGTTAGAAGTAGTTTTTACCCCTGGACTGAATGAGGCACAATAAAGGACAACCAGTGAGAGAAGAGGTCATTTACATATATCAGTTTTAAAGGCACAGTAACCAAAACAGCCTGCTTAATCCTAAGTGATAAAGAGTGGTTGGAAAACGGCCACGTAAAACATGAATTAAGATTGTTTTTAGTACATAAAACCTCGCAAACCTCATAAATGGACCTCAGGAGAAAATATAACTTGCAAGAATAATGTAGGATTTGGGCCCTTTAATATATTTAAAGGATTTTCTGTTCAACTCTGTATTACTGGAGCCAACTATTGCTATACCTAATTCTAAACCTAGCCCTATTGATTTTCCAAAAAATCTACATAATTCAGACATTAAGTGAAGTTATTCAGAGTGGTTTGATGAGAAATGTGCTTTTGTAAAGAATCAGAAATTGTTCACAGTGGTGGTGCTAGGAACCAGATGTCTGAAGCATTTAATGCCTCTAAAAGCGACCACACAGAAGCTATTATAGGAAATGGTTACTCATGCACATTAGCTTGTGCACGAGTAAGAAAACTAAGAATACCCTCATCTATGCATGTATGCAAATGGCAGCCTTCTTCAAATGATGATGGAAGCGTCTGAAGTTCAACACAGTAGTTTATTTTGATGGAGGTACTGAGCACTGTCTGAGATTGGGGCAGTACAGAGGAGGTAGCCATGGTCTAGTGTATCTAGTGATGTCTGAAGCATTTAATGTCTCTAAAAGCGACCACACAGAAGCTATTATAGGAAATTGTTACAAATACATTGCCTTTATGCCTTAGACATTCTTTTATGATAGTTCTGAGATCAGGCTTTGGCCTAAAATGCCTATTTTAAAATGTTTAAGGTGTATTTGTGCTTATGGTTCAGATGATTACCATTATTTTCCATTATAGACATTACGTATAAAAACTTATCAGGCACATGTAGATTCATTTTAGACAGCAAATAAAATGGCTATATTTGTATTTTAGATGTTGTGACCACTTGGTTCCTACCACCACCACTGTAAGGAAAATCTGAGTCTGTTTCTCTATGATGCACTATTTTACATCAATCCAATCTGAATGACAATACTGACATTTTACCAGTTGAATTCTGCAGAAATTTTGAAAACTCAGAGGAATTATTTTCCTTTAAAGATCCATCTATCTATCACATCTGCAGTGTAGTGGTGATTACTATGGACAGTAGTTTCCCTTTAACCAGCATCTGCCCACTGGCTTTTATTATAAGTGTGTTTCAATTAATTGGGTTGTATATTCTTTTCTAAGTACAGGCATTACTGCCTGTGATATTTGACTGTGCACCAGATGCCGCAGATAGATTCATAGGTTGAACAAAACTGTAGCATCCCTTTAACTTAATAAATCAGTAATCAATAGGATTAGAATTAATTTTGGCTGAACTGTAAACACATTGTCAGCTTTGTTATATTTTCCTATCTTCATGGGGATGTGGGGTCCTACACAAGTAAAACAGACTTAAAAGATCACATACACACACATACATCCACTCCTACACACACACTTGAGGGCTTCAGGAGCGATCCTCCCTGCTAAACTAATTATTATGAAATTACTTTCAGCACAATCAGAAGCCCCCCCCCACTATGAGTCCCTGTTTCTGCACGCATGAAATTGCCTAAGTTAATATGGGTTATGAAATGGGGCTAATGCTGTGGATAATTCCAATAGTCTGCACGCACACTAATGTTATTTTCCATGAAATTGGGGCCTGTCTCTTTACTGAGGAGCCCTACAGCAGTCTGCTTGTAAATTGCCATGTATGGGTAATTAAGCACTACTCATGAACATTAAAACATGCTTATTTTGGACAGCCGCTGGCTGAGGGATGTGTCCTCTCTTGTGGTGAGTGAGGTGTCGGGGGTGTTAAAGCGCTGTTCCCTGGAGTACCTGTGTTAGTACATTGCGCTAATAACTCGTAAGATATCATGTAGTGTAGTTAATAATACACGTAAGGTGCTTAGTAATAATGAATATGTAATATTTCACTAAAATATGTCAAACATGTCAAATTAACTGACTAAACAGGTGAATATGTAGTAATCATAAAGATGTCATCTGCATAAAATCAAGCCTTTAGAATGACAAGTCAAGGTTAATAAGCAGTTTTCTTCTTTAGTTTGGTATAAAGGTATAGTTTAGGAGCATCTAAACTGCTACACCTCTCTATTGCAATGCTACATTAATAACTACGACTTTTTATAAAAGTTTATTGTCTTACAAATTGGTGAGCCGCATGAAGCCTGCTATATAATGCTTAATTAGTTCCCGACAGAATTGCCATTACCTCATATATCGTTTCATTAATTTGATGCAATTCTGAACTGATGCTCCAAGCAATGCAATAAAATTGTAAATACCACTGCCGCAAATGGCGGATGTTACTTTTATGGTTTAATAAATGTAATGGATGGATATAAACTGATTTGCATTGAATTTTATTTTATGCAATCTAGTGATAATGGTCCTGTTGTATGTCACTGATCTCTCCAGTAAATGGCATAATCAACAAAAAAAGAGTTCAAGATCAAGAACATCTTTTGTATCCGTTTCACTTAAACTTAACAAACTGCCCACAAAAGCAGCTTTTCTAAGTGTATAGTGTATGTTTATGATTGTACACACTTATCATCTACTTTATTAGAGATTCTACTTTGTACTCATCCTCACTAGGCACTCACTAGTGAGGTCCATCTGCCTTATGGTTTCACAAAATACACCATGGGTTTGGCCCCCTGAGGGAGATTTAGCCTAGTGTAGTCCATGACTAGGCTTAATCTCTGACTGAAAAAGCCTATACAGTGGGGTCCAAAAGTCTGAGACCCCTATTTTGCATTCTGTCCTAATTTAATTTGAGGTTTTTCAGAACAAATGACATTAGCAGAACAATTTGAGTGAAAAGTATTATCTTTGAAAAATTTACATGTATTTCAGAATTTCTTGTTACACAGTATGTCACTCTTTCACTTCAATGACAACATGCTCACGAGCTGGCACTGACTTCACAGGTTTGTGCAAAAGCCTCTGATGAGTAGATCAAATCCTCCTGAGAGTCGTCTGAACACGGGCTTTAGTCAAAGAGATAAGACTAAAAAAAATGATCTTTTTGTGCAAAGGCTTTAACATAGTGAGGATTTTATTGCATTCAGCCACAAAAGCATTAGTGAGATCAGCTACTGATGTTGTTCTGCATCACAATTGCCACTCCAACTCATTCTAGAGGTACTCAGTGGAGTTCCATCACTCCAGAGAGCACAGTTCCAAAGCTCCACAGCCTAGTACTGGAGGCAGGGGGGGGCTTTACATGTCTTTTGTTGATGCTTGGCGTTGGGCATGGTGACGTTAGGCTCATGATTGGCTGCTCCAGAGTGTCCCATTCAATTGGCCATGCTTTTCTATAGAGAATATAAATTGTGAGTGGAATTCAACGCCCGTGTCAGCAAAGGGTGCTCCTCAAATTAGCCAGAAGCGATATGTCTGTTGTCATGCACGGTTTGTCAGTCACCCTCTACCACCTTCATTAGAGGTCAGTATCTGACCACAGCACTCTCTGTAGACCAGATATTATTTGCGTGTGGACGTTGGGTGGTGGACTATTCTGAACACAGCAGTGGTGATGACCAGACAGTGGTGATGACCAGACAGTGGACAGTGTCTCTAATGAAGTGAATATTCTATTTTCAGGGATACTTTCTTTTTTTTCCATCTCTATCTCTCTCGCTCTCACTCACACCATCTCTTCTCTGTCTTTGTCCTTCTTTGTCCTCTTTCATTCTCTCTCTTTCTGTCTCTCCCATTCGCTCTCTCTCTCTCTCTCTCTCTCTCTCTCTCTCTTTCTCTCTCTCTCTCTGTCTCTCTGTCTCTCTGTCTCTCTCTCCTGGGGGTGTTATTATTTCAATTTTCAATCTTTCCCCTTTTGGTAACTCCTCCCCATTATCTTTTTTTCTTCCCCTTTAACATCTGGAATATTTTAACTAATAATGCTTTAATAAAGGGTTTAAAAGTCAATGTCTTTCTTTCTTTCTTTTCTTTCTTTCTTTCTTTCTTTCTTTTTCACTCACTCATTCTCTATCACCTCTCGCTCTTATTCTCCCTCCTTCTATTTCTCTCTCTCACTTTCTTACAATCTCTTTCATTTTCCCCCATGTTCCATCTGACTCCAGTTCAGATGTTTCAGGAGCACTGACAGAGTGAATGTAATCATGTGTCTGTGTGTGTGTATGCAGCGGTTAAACACACAGGCAGACGTCAGCGGCTCCTGACTGAACTGATTACACTGTGAGTGTGTGAACATGCTGTACACATAGTGTGTACATGTGTGTGGCCATGTGTGTTTGCATGAAGGGGTGAAAGGTCGAGCAGTGGCAGCTGATGGAGACGCGTACGGAACCCCAGCGAGAGCTCTTCAGCAGCTTTCACGAGTTCACTGTTTATTTCACTGAGGAACCTCAGAGGACTCTGACCACCACGTGCTGAATATGAGTATGACAGTCAGGAGAGATGTGTTAAAGCAGGGTGAGAAAGAGAAATGGAGAGAGATGGAGTGGGGAAAGAAAGAGAGGAGGTAATGAACAGAATGAGGAAGATGGAAGGATTTGTTTTGGTTCTGAGTATAATTATTTAATACAGTAAGTTATTAGAACAGTGTTTTGGTATGTTGTGTTAGAACAGTCTGATGGTAGTAATGATACTCTAATCTCTCTCCATTTTCTTTCTCTCTTTCTTTCTTTCTTTCTTTCTTTCTTTCTTTCTTTCTTCCATCTCTGCCCCTCTTTGTCTTTCATTTTTCTTCCTTTCTTTCTCTCCTTAACCTAAAAAGAAACTTTTCTTTCTTTCTTTCTTTCTTTCTTTCTTTCTTTCTTTCTTTCTTTCTTTCATGTCTCCCCTCCTTTTCTTAAATTTTCTTCCTTTCTTTCTCTCCTTAACCTAAAAAGAACATTTTCTTTCTTTCTTTCTTTCTTTCTTCATCTCTCCCTCTCTTTTTCTTTCTTTATTCTTCCTTTCTTTCTCTCCTTAACCTAAAAATAACCCTTCTTTCTTTCTTTCTTTCTTTCTTTCTTTCTTTCTTTCTTTCTTTCTTTCCTTTGCTCTCTGTCCGTGGTCGACAGTGTAGTAGTTAGTCTACATAAGCATCAGTAGCCTCAGCTGTGGTTGTGTGTGTGTGTGTGTGTGTGTGTGTGTGTGTGTGTGTGTGCGTGTGCGTGTTGAGGAGAGCTGCTCAGTCTCGTTACATTTTCAGTGGAGCTGTGATGGTGGTGCTCTTTTAGATCCATATGTAAACCATTTCCCCCTCTGCCTGAAGCCTGGCCTCATTAGTGTGAGCTTTATGACAGAGCTCTACCTAAATGCCACACATTTTTCTTTTCCCCTTCCCACACTGCACTGCTCCTATTGCCAAGCACAGACTCACCACATTTAGCTCCACAGGCAATCACAGCCTCTAGATGGGAATCCAGACACATAAACAAAGACCTAAACAATGGCCAGCCCTGACTGACGCTCACACAAACTGTCCAGAATCTGGATACATGATGCCCAGTAACAGTAAAATATGCAGAAACACAAAGTACAGAAAGTTAATATACTTGATCCTTTAGAACAGTATGACAGTTTCATAAGGAAAGGTAGATTCATCATACATATTAATATAACCAATTAAATAGACGTTAGCATAGAAGAGAAGAGATACTCCCATAAACAACTTTAATTTGTGATACTTGCTCACCATTCAAAAATCCAGCCATCAGCCTGCTCCGGTACACATCTATCTCCACTTCATGGATTATGCTCTAACAGTAAGGTTCTTTTTTTCCATTACACAATAGATTTGCATTTCTAACAGCTGACATTATGCATGTGGAAGCAGTAATGAGCAGTAATACATTCTGGCTGCCACAAGGTGGAGGTAGAATATTTTTGTAGAAGTGATTTTTGACTTTTAGCAGCAGTTTCCAACAATGGCAGCAAGAAACTCTCCCACTGGGCTTAATTCCAGGGAACAGACTGGTAAATGCCAATGAACACAGAATGGACAGAAAGAGAGATAGCTACACACATACACATGTGGACCTTTGCGTTAGTCTTTCTGTGGGTCATCACAAATGAAAACAATGAAGGAGGTTTGAGTGAGACAATGGAGTACATAATATAGCAAGAGGTGAACAGTGACTACACTCTGAAGAAACAGGGTTCTATAGTACTAAAAAGGTTCAATGACAATAATGGAACCCTTTTTGGTATTATATATTAGAGCCAATTTTAAAAGATTCTTTAAAGAGTCATATATAACAAGTGTTCTAACATGGATAAGAAACATATAACCAAGATCCATTTAAACATTCAAAGAAAAGGGTTGTTATGGTTCTATATATAACCATTGCTAGTAGTCATGGTTCTATATACAACCTGTACTAAAGATTCCTTGAAGAATCTTCTTAAAGGTGTTTTTATGTTACTTGTTTCAATGAATTAAACACAGTATTGATGGATTTGTACTTTCCTGATATTTACAAGTCATAATAGTTTTAGGAATCTATTTTTTACTCTGTTATATTTCAGACATTTAAACTATATATATAGTATAACCCACTTGTTTCAAGCAACTAAATATAGTATGATGAAGAAAAATGCCACAGAACTTGGTCTTAAGGTGATGCCATACTTTGTATACGTTATACATTTACTACATGTACCATGGATTTGAATTATCCATTGTTTAATAGTTAAAGTTGGTAATACCATGGATACAAAAGATATAAAAATGACTCACATGCTTTGATCAATATGAAAACATTATTCAGATTTCTTCGGAGGCAAGAAATGTAAACACAGACATTAAGGGGTTAATTTCTTGATTGTATATTGATGATCTGTACTGCTTAGTGACTGGTCACACCTAAGGCTAAGAGTGCATCAAAAAGAGAGAAATGAGCACCTAACAAACTTCAGCTGCCGTGTTAATAGATGCTGTCTGTACTAAGAAGTTCTACTGAAGCTCTATAAGTTACTCAATGCTGTAGTGTTTTTGGACTTATACTATGTACTTTCACTCAAGCTGTTTTTTAAAGGGTGCTTTTCATTTTTTACATTATTTCACCAAAGTAGCAGCACTTTTACTGTATGGGTGCGGGTTCAGGCTGCCCTCCTGTCCTCTGTAAATAACAGAAATCTCTGCCGTCCTTTAGTTTCATTCCTGCATGATGTCATATGTTGGTAATGGATGTAGCCTATGCACTGACTCCAGGCCTCCTCCTCTGCTCTACTCAGCCCCCTTTACATTCCTCTCCCTCAGCCTGCCATGTCTTTGAGGACTCCAAAAAGCGTGGGGGTGAGAATCGAGCAAAGAACTAGAGAGAAACAGAGGAGAGCAGAACGTAAAACTGTGGAGAGGTGGGAGCGAAGGGGAGTAGAATAGAAAAACACAGTGATTCTTGTGCTCAATTCAAGGTTTGGTTTTGTTTTATGAGGAATGAAGTTGATTCAAAGCCAGAGGAGAATTCCTCATGAACGTTTTGGCACTGTTCACAGCCAGTGCTTTTCACTCTCACTGACTTATAGTCATGACGGTGAGAGACTTTGCCGTTCAGAGCTGACCTGCAGCCAGCTTCGATGTTTGTTTGATGCAGATAACTGACAACTGAACGCAGTCTGTTGTAAAAGAGACTCTCACACAAGTCATGGTGCTTTATTCTCTAGCTGTTGTCAGCCACAGCCACGCCTTACATAAACAGAGTTTTCTCTTTACGGGACAGCTTGTATAACCCCCAGCCTGCCCTCCACAATAAGAGTCCCTAGCAGAATAACCCCATGAATAAATGGTGAAAAACACATAACCTATGTTCTCTGGGCTTATCTGAGCTCAATTTGAAGACTTTTTTTTTCAAATCGATTAAGTCATATGGCTAAAAGTGGAGTTTTCATTAGTGATGCATATTAGATCATATTAGAGGCAGCACGGTGGCGCAGTGGGTAGCGCTGTTGCCTCACAGTGAGAATGGCTTGGGTTCGATTCCCAGCTGGGTGACCAGGGTTGTTTCTGTGTGGAGTTTGCATGTTGTCTGTGTGGGTTTCCTCCGGGTACTCTGGTTTCCTCCCACAGTCCAAAAACATGCAGTTAAGCTAATTGGACACGCTAAATTGCCGCTAGGTGTGAATGTGTATGTCTGTCTGCCCTGCGATGGACTGGCGACCTGTCCAGGGTGTATCCTGCCTTCAGCCCAATGATAGTTGGGATAGGCTCCAGCACCCCACCGTGACCCAGAAGCATAAGCGGTTTAGATGATGTATGTATGTAGATCATATTACATCTAGTCTTTTGCTCACATGGGTCTATTTTTACCAAAACAAAAGCAAAATCCAAACCTGATTGTGAATAAAAGTATGAACATTACATGTAATCAAAACAGGAATTCGAATGGGCACTCCTAGATGTTAGACATTAAGGTATAACTCTAAACAAAATCATCAGAGAACAAGTTTTATGGCATTTTTCTTACTATACTACATTTATTCGCTGGGCATTAATGGGTTAAACTCACTGCACACATGTTTCTGATAGAGCTCTGAACGTCACTCTGCTCAGCTCAGTCTCTCATTCAGAAAGAGAGAGAGAAGGAAAAAAAAAAGTTTCCAGTGGAACTCTAAGCAGTTTATTTTCTCCGTGTCGTTCTCCAGGGTCCGCTTTAAAGGCTGCTCAATCACACTCCGCTGCTCTGCCTGCACTCCGAGAACACAAACGCACAAACGAATGATTTAATCCTCCTTGAGGTCCTCAAACCAATTCACATTTGACTCCCCTTCACTTTGAGTTTCACAAACTGAGGGCTGGAGCTCTGGCAGGGTGGGAAGAGGGTGATGTGACTGGTTGTTGTCACATTTCCATAAGCATAAAGTCAGCTATCAGCATTTTGTGTTGCAGCCTGAAGGCCAATATGAAAGAGCTGGCACAGGGCCTGCGTGGCATGATTACCTCTGAGTTCACTGACAGGAGGATGACAGATGTACACCTTGTAGTCTGTTTGTGGGACTGTTATTGGAAATCCTTTATTGTTGCAGTACCAGAAACTGAGTGGCAGAGAGTCTGATTGAAACTTTAAGCATACATGTGATAGTCTGTTGAGATGGTAAGATACAATCAAGTGATAATAATAAGTAATGAATAGCAAATAAACAGAATAAATAATCATAATAACTAAATGCCAAAATGTGTTGATGTAACCACTCTTATTGTTCCTATCCACTCATACCAGTGCAGCACACACTAACATGGCACCACGACATCAGTGTCACTGCAGTGCTGAGCATGACCCACCACCCTAGATGCTATATATAGAATCTAGGCAAAGAAGAACCAGAGGAAAACATTGTGCATGTGGGCAAATGCTCTTTTATTTAACCAGCAGCATCTAGGATAGCAGGCAGGTCACTTCTAACCATACAATTAGCCTTTATGGTAGACAGTAGACCCACTTGAACTACTCCACAATCTGACACATCAACAACTTTTTATCAATAACTACAAACATTACGATCTCTCCTGCTGCGAGCACAACGGCCCCCGAGAGCCTCTTTGCATGGCCATGCCTCCCGCACTCTTACAGCAGCACGGCCAGGGGAGAGACGCCACAATACTATACTCAGCTTTCCTTCTGCTGCTAAATTAATGTAGTATATAGTGTTTTGAAACCCCAACAATGCTGCTTTGCCTAATAGGCTCATTCCAGCTCAACACACACTAACATGTCAGTGCTGTGTTGAGAATGGTCCATTATTCAAATAATATCTGGGATGGCTGACAAATTACACAACAACAAATTATTTAAACTCTGTTATTAACACAGTATATGTCCCGAAGTATCTGGACAACCCTTCTAATTTGTGAATTCAGCTACTTTATGGCACACTAATTGCTTACACAGGTGTTCTATTGTGCAGACACAGCTTTCATAATCTCCATAGCAGAGCATTGGTGCAGTCATCATCAGGCATCATGTCCAGTGCCAAGCATCCACTAGAAGGGTATGACAGATATAAAGCCCCTCAGTATTGGGTTGTGGAACAGTGAAACTGTGTTCTCTGCAGTGATGGAGTTCCATCTAATACCTTTTAGATGAGTCAGAGTGGTATTTGTGATCCAGCTCTGATCATCCAACATCAGCGGAGATTCTAGGACTGTATAAATGGGGTCACTATAGTCCATAAAGTCAAATATATGCATAATTATAAAAAATAACCCAGAAAACAAGCTCTAAACTTATTGCGTTTCTTATTTTGTATTTAAATCAAAATTGTAAAATTGACATTGGGTGAAAGAGTGAAGCATATTTTTTTAAGTAATATTTCTTTGAAAATAAGTCTCTCACTTTCTTTTGATTTTCCAAATTGACCTTAATAAATTGAAGAATGTGTATGCCTACCTGCATGAAAAGTTAGGTACAAATATGCTTTCAGTTCCCCATCCTCAGGAGGGAAATTCAAGGCTTGGCCCACCACTAAATTTGTTGTGCCCATTCCGATCTGAAGCCCTGGCTCTGGAAGATATGGAGATATTACAGCCAAGTTGCAGTTTTGCAAAACTTGCTTCTTTTTCACTCTGCTTGTGGTCATAAGCTGAACCACTTTCTATTGATGGTCATGAGCTGAACTGCCAGTGAGGTGGAAGTAAGCATTCTAGTCAGCCATTTGCATGAAAGAAAATTTTGGGGTGGCAGCCAAGGTGGCGAATCAGATTTCAAGGTAAGTCAGTGCCACCTAGCCAGGCCATTTTATGGTGGAATGCGATCAAATCCTCACAGCAAACTCCCAACATCTAGTTTAAAGCCTTTCTATATGAGTAGAGTCTGTTGCTGCAGCAATTAATAGATCTTGAAGAATCAAGAGTATGCTCATTGCATGAGAAGGTGTCTGTAGAATTTGGGACATACAGTGTACCTACAAGGGTTAGGGTTAGGGTTAGTACACATACCTAACAAAATGCCATAAAGACTGGCAACTCAGTATATACTCCAGCAGCACTGCTGTGTCTGATCCACTCGTACCAGCACAACACACACTAACACACCACCACAACGTCAGTGTTACTGCAGTGCTGAGAATGATCCCATCCAAATAGTACCTGCTCTGTGAGGGTCCATGGGCGTCCTGACCGCTGAAGAACAGGGTAAAAGGGGACTAACAAAGTATGCAGAGAAACAGATGGACTACAGTCTGTAACTACGAAGTGTACCTATATAGTAAGTGGAGCTGATAAAATGGACAATGAGCGTAAAAACAAGGATAATGTTATGCCTGATTGGTGTATCACATAAATGTATAACACTATAAACAGCTGTGATTGTGCTGATGTCTGACATGTTGATGTCTGCTGTGTTCAGAGAGTGCAGGCAAGTATCCTCCATGCAGGCACTGAGAGCAGCTATCAGCAGTGGAACTACCACCGCACACCCAGCTGCCTGTGCCAGGATCTTAAACAGAATGTAATCCTTCATGCTTAATTTCCTTTCATCCCCCATAAATCACTATTAGACCTGTGCGGACAGACAGGGAAGTGTAAACACCTGTTGTGGTGCGTGTCAGGATTCAAACGTGAGCGTTTGTGTGTGTGTGTGCATGTGAAGATAAAGACTAGGAAGAGTAGGTGGGGGGGGTGGGGGTGGGGGTGGGGTGGCGTGTGAAATCAGAAGCAGGCTGCAGGCAGCTCTGTGAACAACCTCAGCTGGAACAGCTCTCCAGCAAAAAGTTACTCTTTCTCAGCAGAGTCAAAGGGATTGGCCCATCCTTCAGCCCAGAACTCGGTGGCTTATGCTTCTCTCACTTGGATACACATCTGTGAAGAAGCATACACATGTACGCCTGTACACCCACTCACACACACTTCAGCTGATCTAAACAGTATGTGCTTTTCTGGATGAACAAGACATCAGCACCAGGTCATGATGGGTCTCAGTGTGTGTGTGCAGAGGTGGTGCAGTTGGTTTGGGTAGAGCAGCACTTTAGAGATCTGAGCATGCTCAGCTCATATAAACATGAAAAATATAGCAGCATGTTAGCATTATATTCCAACATATGTGCTACAGTGATGCATGATGATATTGAAATTATATTGTTATCAGCAGTTGCTGGCTTAAAAAAAGTATCGGCATCAGAGCAGATGTTTACATTTGACTGATATTTTAAACTAATATTTGATGACATTTTTATTGAACTCTGGAAGAGCAGAATGTTTAGGTGGTACTAAAATGTCAGCACTTAGTTTACAGCTTTTGTAACCCCATAAATACAAATATAAAAAATACTACAAGTGTTTATACAGGTAGATGTAACCCCAATTTCTACATTATGTTTATGTCTGGGTATTGGTATCTGCACTGGCATATACACTGGTAAGCCATAACATTAAAACCACCTTCTTATTTCTGCACTCATTGCCCATTTTATCGGTTCCATCTACCATGCAGGTGCACTTTGTAGTTCTGCAATTACAGACTGTAGTCCATCTGTTTCTCTGCATACTTTGTTAGCCCCCTTTCACCCAGTTATTCAATGGTCAGGACTCCCACAGGACCACCACAGA
Organism: Colossoma macropomum; assembly: GCF_904425465.1. Classification (NCBI taxonomy): domain Eukaryota; kingdom Metazoa; phylum Chordata; class Actinopteri; order Characiformes; family Serrasalmidae; genus Colossoma; species Colossoma macropomum. The sequence goes on from NW_023494798.1 coordinate 13,406,534, forward strand.
GCAGGTATTATTTGGGTGGTGGATCATTCTCAGCACCGCAGTGACATAGTGGTGGCGTGTTAGTGTTGCGCTTGTATGAGTGGATCAGTCACAGCAGCGCTGCTAGAGTTTTTAAACACTGTGTCCACTTACTGTCCACTCTATTACACTCCTACCTTCTTGGTCCACCTTTACATCTACCTAGCAGAAAAAATATCCCTGCAGATTTTCTTAGAAAAATTGAAAGCAAGAAGCTGTAATAAAGGTCAATTGTGGACATAGTAAATACTGAAAAATATATATTACAATTAGTTTTTAAGCCTTCTGTGTAATTAGTTCTGCTGTATATTTTTTTGTATTTTTTCCTGATGCTAAAACATGAATAACTTGTACTTAATGGCCATTTTGATATTTATCATTATTATGATAAATCATGTTACAATGTGTCACTCTTCTATGTATATTCTAGATCTCATCAGTGCTTAAAGTACACTGAACTACTGCATTTTCTGTTTAATGGGATTTAGTGCAGCGCAGTCTGCAAAATGCTGACTGTACATCTCTGAATTTATAGTTTTTATTACTGAATTTATAGTTTTTGATTTTGTATTGTATTTATTGATTGTCTTGTCCAATTCATCACGTCAGATAAAAATATATATTGTGAAATAATATGAACTGTGGAAACTTCTTAAAGTATATGTTGCATTTATTATATGATATTACATTTTTATTACATATGACCCACCTCAACACTGTATGGAATATTTTTATATAGTCCTCTTGGCAGGCGCAGTCTTGACCTGCTGTGTACTTCTGTTTGAGAGTGGCTGGCCTGACCTTTTCTCCGAGTGCCTGTGGGTGTGTGGCTGTGTATGTGTTTGGTTGCACATACCCTGAAAAGCTTTGTGGACCGTGTTGACAGGTGGCTCAAATCTATGAGGCATCCTGAGGTCATGAAGCACAGGATGATTAGTAAGCATTGCATTTTTCATAATTGTGTATCTGTAAGTGTGAATATTTTGCTTTTTAGCTTTTGTCGTAATACTGGTTTGGAATTGTTTTTGTCCTTTTGTGCTAACTGGGTTAATCCCAGACTTATTACACAAAATCTTATTATTTATCAACTACATGGACTTCAGTGCAAACTGGGCTATTCTTAGATTATAGAAGTGTCTAATAAAACTTTGGCCTGTTAAGGGGTCAACAGGTGCACAGTACCAATATACAGTAATTTTTTAAAACTATTTATCTCAGTTTGTGGTGTTCTGTTCAGTTGTGGTGGTCTGCTCTAAGTAATGTTACAGTAGATCCAAACAAAACTACGGTAAAAAGAAAAGAAAAAATAATTTAACAAGTTATTTTTTTTCTTGATTAGAATACTGTTAGAAGAGCACAGGTTTGGCTCCTGACTTCTCAGTACATTCAAGCTATTACATGGATTTGTTCAATTCAGCAGCACTTGATTTAATTTAATGAAGGATTGAGTAGATAAACTAGGTAGATGATCATTTTTAGGGGCTAAAACGTAATTTGACAATCTAACATAATCATAAATTAAATTGCATATTTTGATTCTTGGTTGCAAATCTTTTGCAGTCAGTGACTGCCTGAAGTCTGGAACCCATAGATATCACCACATCAACAATAAATACAAGGGCCATTCATGCCCAGGCCATAACACTACCTCCACCATGCTTGACAGATAAGCTGCTATGCTTTGGATCATGAACAGTTCCTTCCTTCCTCCATACTCTGCTCTTCCTATCACTCTGTTACAAGTTGATCTTTGTCCTGTCTGTCCATAAGATCTTGTTCAAAAACTGAACTGGCTTTTTTAGGTTTTCGGTTAACTCTAATCTTGTCGTCCTGCCTTTGAGGCTTACCAATGGTTTATATCTTGATTATCGACTTTGACACAAATATGGCTAATTTCTGCAGGGTGTTCTTGATTTGGCCTTTGATTTGATTTGGCTTGTTAAGGGATTTTTCTTCACCAGGGAAAAAATTCTTCTGTCATCCACCACAGTTGTTTGCCACCTGGTCCTCAGGGCCTTTTGGTGTTTCTGAGCTCACCAATGCATTCTTTCTTTTTAAGATTGTACTAGTTGATTTGGCCACACCTGATGTTTTGCTCTTTCTTTTATGGGTTTGTTTATTAATGCCTTCACTGGCAGTGAAGCTCTTCAGACTTCATATTGAGAATTAACAGGAACATTGCAAATGCCACACTTGAATTAAACTCTAGATCTTTTATCTACTTACTTGTAAGTGAAATAATGAGGAAATAACATACATCCAGGTACACAATAGAACAGCTAAGCAACCTATTGTCCAAATACAGGGGGCTCTGTATGAAGGTGGTTGTAATTTCTACACTGTTCAAGATTTGGGTGTAAGTACCTGAAGGTCTGCATGTTGAGCTCATATTCATTATTTAATTTCAATTAAACTTCAATATTTTGTGCTAGACAGCTAAAATAACAATAAATTTGTCAACGTCTAAATAATTATGGGCCTGACTTTTGGCAGGTTGGAAACGACAGCAATGAATGTGACACCATGCTAACATTAGCTTGAGTACATAACAAATGCACTGCACCTGATCTATCCTAACAGTGTCATTTTTTACATGCATACAAAATATATGTCATTTGATTTTACTGTGGTCATGTGCTCTAAATTAAGATGTTTTCTTAGCTTGAATGGGATGTTTGCTTATGTCCTGCCAACTTATTCAGAGCAGTTCAGTCAGTGCCGTCCTCCCACAGCTAACAGAACCGAGTGGATATGTGTGCACGCAAAGCTCTTTGATAGATGAAAACTTTTCTAAATGAGTTTGCATACTATGTATAACAGTCTGTGTGTGTGTATGTGTGTGTGTGTTATGGCCTACAGGCTGCTTTCGCTGACCTCTGTGAAAGCGAGCCTCATGACAGAAGGTTTGGCATTGTGTGTGTGCCTCCGCTGCTGTGGAGCCAGTCCGTCTGCCGGCCGCCAGCTTTGCTTGCTTATAACTGCTGAGAACATCCGATCCCCTTGGGGAGGCCAGAGAGAGAGAGAGAGAGAGAGAGAGAGAGAGAGAGAGAGAGAGAGAGAGAGAGAGAGAAATGGAGAGAGAGATAGAAAGGGAGAGAAGGAAAGAGAGAGAATAAAACAGAGAGGCAGAGAAAGAGAGAGAGAGAGAGAGAGAATCAGAGAGTGAATGGGAGAGAGATAGAAAGGGAGAGAATAAAAGAGAGAGGGAGAGAAAGAGAGAGACAGAGAGGGAGAATGAAAGAGAGACAGAAAGAGAGAGAATGAGAGAGAGAGGGAGAAAAAGAAAAACAGTGAAACAGAGAAAGAGAGGGAGATAGAGATAATGAGAGAGAGAGACACAAAAACAAAGAATGAAAGAGAGAAGGACAAAGAAAAAGATATGGAAAGAAAGAGTGAGATGAGAAGAGAGAGAGTGAGTGAGAGAGAGAGAGAACGAGAAAAAGGGAGAGAGAGGGGGAAGAAAAAGAGAGAGAGAGAGTAAAAGAGAGTGGGAGAGAGAAACAGAAAGAGAGAATGAGAGAGAGAGAGAGACAAAAAACAGAGAATGAAAGACAGAAGGATAAAGAATAAGAGATGGAAAGAAAGAGGGAGATGGAAAGAGAGAATGAGTGAGAGAGAGAGAGAAAGAGACAGAGGGAGAGAAAGAGAGAGAGAGAGTAAAGAGAGTGAAAGAGAGAGGGGAAGAAAAGAGAGATGGAGAGGGAGAGAGAAAAAAGGAGAGGGGGAAGCAGACATATAGAGATATATACAGAGAGAGCCAAAGAAAGAAAGAGAAGGGAAAAGAGAGAGAGAGAGAGAGAGTGGAAGGGGGGGAGACCAGAGGGAGGAAGATGGGGGATAGATAGAGAGAGGGAGAGAGAGAAAGAGAGAGGTGGGGTTACTGTAACACTCTACATTCTTGTCTAAGTCCTTATCTCTTCTCTTTGGAAAATGAACAATCATTACCTCCTTCAGCAGCAGCTGTGTGTGTGTGTGTGTGTGTGTGTGTCAGTGTATTTATTTGTGTGTGTGTGTGTGTGTGTGTGTCAGTGTATTTATTTGTGTGTGTGTGTGTGTGTGTGTGTGTGTGTGTGTGTGTGTATCAGGAAAAGATATACAGGGAGAGATGAGAGTTGGGCCAAAAGCTACAGAGAAAGTCCAGATATTGTACAAAGAGAAAAAAAACAGAATGCTTTTTAAGAAACAGCTTCACTTTCTTGTCGTTTTCCTGTTGTCATTACACGCAGGGTTGAACAGTTCAACCTTTTGAACAAACAGGTAATTCAAGCGAAAAGCTAATCAGGTTTCTTCCCCCCCGGCCTGAAGCCTCTTACAGTCACATCCTCCTGTGTTAGCTTTAAGTGCTCTTGCCTGGAGGCAGCCCTCTAGACTCCGCTGGAAACGGGAACCTCTCAGCTCATTGTGTTTTTTCAGTGTACGACTTGTCATCAGTCTGAGGGTCCTCTCTGCCAGCCTGCTTCACTTACACAGCTTCATCTATCACAGGACAGACATGAGAGAGTAGCCCCTGTGCTCTGGGAGAGAGGAATTAGCTCGAATTGTGTCCAGACGCCCACATCACATTAAGACCCTGTGTGTTTAGTCCTGCTTGCCTGTGTCTTAGGCAGCTTGAGGACAGAGAAGAGCAGTCAGGACCTACAAACTCTTGTTTATGTCAGAATGTTATTAGGCACCCACAACTTTGAAATAATCAAAGACTGTCTATTGATACCAGTTTTTTATGTAGATTAAATTAGTTCTGGTCCTAAAATCTGATTGGTTAAGCATTACTCTAAACAGATGTAAAATACTCTATATTTGCACACCTACGACTGCCTCACAGCAAGTGAATTCTTTATTATTGTGCTGTTAAGTTGCTCACACAGACCACTGAATGTGTTTATAGATAAAACCAGACATCAACATGCATATAAAGTAAATAGCCCAAAAACAGTGCTGATAGCTGATAGCTTGTTTTGTAAAAAAAAAAAGTAGACATCTCAACTTCTCTTAGCATGACAACACTGACAGCGTTAACAACAGCACCAGAGAGTGCGGATGCTAGACTAGCCTACCTGCAGTTTAGACCAGTCTCCCTTTGAAAACATGGTGCATTATGCAAAATATGACAACAAAGGCCCTGTACAGTCACACAGTGGAAGCCTCATACAACAGAAAATTTTAAAAAAATTCCAAATTTCAAACCTAAATCAGTTGGTGTCTTCAGCTTGCAAATGATTATTAAGCATGCTAAAAGAAAATGTGATGTAAGATAGTTACAAAAACAACTCATACATAAAATTTGGAAAACAGTTAGGTTCATAAGGTAAAATATCAAACTTGACATTTTTGTAGTTTTAAATTAATGCAAGTCAAATTTAAGTATAGCTTGTCACATACTGTCCCAAATGTACAAGCCTGTTTCCAAAAAAATTGGGTTGCCATGCGAAATGTAAATAAAAAAAGATGCCATGATTTGCAAACAATTTAAACCCTAAATTAAATACAAAATAGTACAAAGACAACATATTGCATGTTGACACTGAAAAATATATGCCCGTTTTGAATTTGGTGCCAGCAACACATTTCAACAAAGTTGGGACAGGGGCCACAACAGGCTGACGTACACATCTGTGAAGGCACCAGTAATGCTGAATGATATATATACGTTTTGGAGCAACATATGTTGCCATCCAGATGACGTCTTTTTCAGGGAAGGCATTGTTTATTGTTCATTAAATTTAAAATGGGCATATATTTTTCAAAAAACAATAAAATTTCTCAGTTTCAACGTTTGATTTGTTTGAATTATTTGCACATCATTGCATTCTGTTTTTATTTACCTTTAGCACAGTGTCCTAACCTTTTTGAAAATGAGGTTGCAAGTCATTTTGTATTTAACTGTGTAATTAGGTAATTATAATATAATTACAATAAATGTATTACTTTTAAATAATAGCCTGTACCAAAAATACAACTTTATCACAACAAAAAAGAAAACTTTAAATCTCACTTTGAAAAAAAACTAAAGCTAAAAACACACACTGAAACAGTCATGTGTGAAAGAGAGCTTTCATAGCAAGAAAAAGGGGGGGGGCTGAAAACAACTAAAGCAGAAAATATGGATGATTCTGTGTTTATACAGCATAGCCATGGGAGGAGTTGGATTTTTTTAGCCATTCAGTCTTGAAATAGTAAGTGTTGGCTCCAGGAGGATGCTGTAAGGGGGCTATACTGGGGAGTGGTGCTAATGAAAGAAAAATATACACACACCCTCACACACACAGGGTAAGGACATTAGTTAGGATGATCCTCTTCCAAGGGTCCAATATGGGGACAGAGAGTTTCAGTGACAGTGGCAGCGGCCTCTTCCATGAGTGCATGGAAAACACTCTTGCCAAGAGTGAAGAGCATGATATTATCTGGAGCTAGCAAAGAAAAAGGAATGAGAGAGCAAGAAGAGGCAGAAAGAAGGGAAGAAAAAGAAGGGTGAAAAAAGGAAAGGAAGCGGACGGAGAGAGGATAGTGGGGTCAGATGTATTAGCGAGGGACAACATGACCCGACATGAACTCGGTCATGAAACGACAAACAGGCCTTGGGCACAGCAGCTTTTTTTGAGTCTGTGTTTGTTTTGATTTAGAGCTGTGTGACTGCTATTTTTGGAAAGAAAAGAAAAAAAAATCAGAGAAATACAGTTGAGAAGAGTTTGTTTTGGGCAAATTAGCTGAAAAGCTCTTGCGCTAAACCATGCAGGACACATGAGTAACTAACTGTGAAAACACAAGCCTCTTGCGAAACATTTGGATTTGCTGCAGAAATTGTGCCATGGATGCTTTTTTGCAGTGATGAGTGTAATTATAGCTGGCATGGCTGTGTGTCATGCTTAGTTGGTCCGGGACTGGCGGCTGTGTAGGTTGACAGTAAGGTTACAATCTAACACAACATCATAATGGCAAACTCGAATTATATGAATTTACGTGATGGCATACTCGAATATGAATTCACATGAGACGACTAGCATGTAAAGCCATGAACAGTTGCTGTAGCTTTTCTTATGACCTCTTTTGTATACCGTGGGAACCTTTGGGCCTTCAGAGAAGGCCTAATAATTTCTATGCAACAAACAATACATGTCTGTAATTTTTAGTTCATCATTATTTAATATAATCACTCTGTATGTTGTGTTTAAACTGTGCAAATGATACAAAAGCAATAAATTCCTAAAAACACCCATTGAAAAATTATCCAATGAGGATTTTTCTTTGTGGTATCTAAGTAGATACAGCCAAATGTGCTCTCCCATTAGGCCTTCAGGAGCTGAACTGGAGGCCTAAGAAGTCAGATTAACCACTAGTACAATGAATACAACTGATAGTGCAATCAGTCAGTCACATTTTGGAATCAATTTTGTGAGAAAAACATCTCTCTAGGCTTTCTGGAAATCCTAGATACTCCGCTGATTGCAAATATGAGTGGCAGCCCCATCAGTGCACATCCATCAGTTGTTAAAAATGGAAAACAGCAGCAACATCTCTGTTCTTTAGTGCAAAACTGGTAATACATACTAGGTTAAAATGCTAATATGTGTGTAACAATTTTCAAATAAAACACAGAATGTCTTTTGCAAGCTTCAAATGTCCATGTTTAATCTACAGCCAAAAAAGTGTCCATGTGAATTGCAGTTAGCTTAGTGCTAACATACTATTAGAATCCCATAAGGGAGCTAGCAGAAATTAGAATTATCCATCATAGTCCGCCCCTGTTTCCAGTATGATTGCTCTTGCCTGTAATAATTCCTGCTAATGCTTAGTACGGTCAGGATTTCTTGACTCTTACACACCTGATTCAACTCGTCAGCTGAAGTAGGTGAGTTAGAGCAAGAACATCAAGAAACTGTGTCAATGAGGATGGCCAATAATAAGCACATCTGCTGGCATACATTCAGAAGTGTGCAGTCTAAAGTCATTCTCGAGTAAATTGTTTCTTCACTCAAATAACAACTCAGGCAGAAGTAAAAGTAGCCTGTCAAAAAACAATTTGAGTAGAAGTACAAAAGCCTTGATCTTGACCCGATGATTAAGCACAAAATAAGAATGGGTAACTTAGTGTGAATGAAACTGAGTAACAAAAATAATTTACTCAAAACTATATTTGAGTGGAAGTAAACATTTTACAAATGTGTTACAAAGAGGCGAATAAGGCAGAGTGACATTTTAAGCGATGCAGTCAGAGTGCCTCTGTTTGGACAGTGTCTCTCAGCTAATCATACCAATCAAGGTCAGAACTGACTGTGGTATAGACCTCTGAAGTCATGTAATCAATGTATAGTCGGCGTCAGGCCCATATTAGGAGCTCTGGGTCTAAGATGGTTTTGTCTACGGCAGAAATGAGTTATGCTTTGAAAAACTGCTGCCGCAGCGTTCTGTGGTAAACTAAAATACCCCACAGCTGATATGTTTTTTTCTGCGAACATTCCCGAAGCTTACTGGTTTGTGGGGGGTATTTTGGTGAGGTTTCCAGTCAGCAGTGTGCGGTAACGTTAGCTTGCCTGTAACAACAGTCTTATTTCAGGTCCCTTAATGACCTTATTGTTCAGAGAATCCGGCAACGTTTGGAGAAAAATTATCCGTACAGCCAAAAATGTCCATTTTGGAACATTTTAGTTTAGCATAAACTTTCCAAAAATGAAAACCAGTTTATGCTTAGAGTCTCTATTATGGACTTGGTGCTAACTACAGAGTGATGACACAACTTCAGGGGTCTATAATTGAAAATAATTTGCAAAATCCAAACGCATTTAAAATTAGTTTTAGCCTATCTCTGCATGCAGCTCCCCACTGAGACCACCATCCACTTTGCCTTCACGCAAGACCTCTTAACTCTTCTGGTTAGATTTCATCAATTGCTGATTTGCAACCAACAGGGAGACACTAGATGTTAATCCAATAGTGGCATCCCAGGTGATCCACTCATCCACTGAGCCCTGACCCTTCTGGCCCTGCTGTCCTGCAACAGTGTGTTCTGGGAATGGTTCCCCTTCAGCTGCATGAGTGAGATGTCGGAGATCCTTACTGGCGGCACTTCAAAGCTCTCAGCTGTTCACCTCATACATCATCACTGCACTCTGTCAATGCACTTTATCAGCTCCGCTGAAAATATTTCATTTGCAACTTTCAGAGTGAGAAGCTCCTTGAGTGATGCACACCCATATTTCTGCATTCTATCATGACGTTTATTATGAAGGCTGTCAAAGCTAAAGCCCCATTCCCAAGGCTGGGGATGGAGGTGATGAGATATCAGATAAGCTTTTGGGTGCTACTCAACAAGTTCTTTCTCTTTAAATAAATCTTGCTTATGGGAATGAAGAGAATTGTCTGCAAGCTTGCTTTCGAATTAGGTATGCTAGCTGTTTCAGAGCATGCAAACTAGTTGTTTGTCTTATGTTCTTCATATTACCAAAGTGGGGGAGAGTGTGGCACAAGCACATTTTGGTTTTTGTTGAATACTTTAAAAAAATTAAGTTGGAATAATCATATTTTTATACAAGCAACATATACATCTCTGCTAAAAAGGAACACTTGAACATGTGTTCATGAACCTACAGTTGAACCTACAGTTCATGTACAGTTCCACCAAAAATGACAGGAACAATTTACCCCATGGGTTGTTAGTGCAAACAAAGTTAATTCAACATAATTTTATAAGACACAAATATATTTTCCAACCATACTGCATCATATGTCATTTATCTATAAGACAGACAGACAGACCGTTTTATAGATTACACACACATCAAAAATATATATATGAAAACTGACATGACACTGTGTGTCAAATAATGACATCCTGATTTTTGTCCAGTGTCGAACTGCAAATAATAAAACCACACATGAGTAAAATGTGGGACATTGTTTCTGAATAACTACAGCTTTACTAACTGTTCATGTCAATTTCATTAATATACTTATTTAAAACTAAAATACTAACATCTGAAAGGTACTAATAAAGTAGAAGAAAGTCCCTGTTTCAGATGTTTTCTCTTTTGTAAACATATGGAACAAAAAGACAAAATTTACTTAACTTTATTTACTAAAGGTGGCCTAGTTTTAATGCTGTGTAACAACTAACCCTGCAGTACAGAGGATGTACTTAAGCCTTGCTAGCACTTGCTGTGAGCTTGTCACATGCTTTAAAACTATGCTATACTGTAGGCAACAAGATGTTGATTAAAGTAATATAAGTTTGGATTTAGTGATTTACACAAACAGCTTAGTAATTGAAAAAAACGTAAGATGAAAAAAATGTACTTACATGCCCTGAAAACACTCTTTGGCACAGATGTCTTTAAAACACTGAGGAATCACTCTGAATTTTCACAGGAGACTGTAACTTGGAAATGTGGTAATGTGGCCAGAAGCACATGCTGCTTGACCTTCTTTAACAACATAAAAAGCCAGTGTTAAATTGTGCCCTGCGTTAGGTTGTTCCCTGCGCTCCCCTAGTTGTTAGTTTTATATTACTTATATTAGCATGCTAACTAGTATTAGCCTTACATTACATATATTAACATGCTAATAGGTTAACAGCCTTTACTGCTTGTATAAGCGTGCTAATTAGTTGTTTGTCTTAAATTACATATCATCGCTGTCCAGCAAAAAACAAGTATCTCCAAAATGGTAACTTTACAGGACAGGGCAAAAACGTTCTTAACTTCTAATGTAAGTTAATGTAAAGAGGTTTTATTTTACAAGTGATTTAGGAGCATTTCTGTTCGTCCAATCATCATGAAATTTTCATACAATGTGTGAAAGGAGAACTGCCATGTTCATATGAAGTGGAAAAGTAAAAATCGACAAAAATGGAGATACATGTATTTCTTTGCCAGCGACGATATATCAGAATGCTAACTACAGTTGTATGCAAAAGGTTGGGTGCCCCTGGTCAAATTATGTTTTGTTGATTTTCAAAGTGAAAATAAGTTAACACACTCTACAGAGGACACACTTCAGCACAAATAAATAGGACATTCAAAAGTTAAGGCACACATTATTTTTAGGGTTTTTTTTGTATTATATTAAACCTAGCAAATACATAGAAATCATATGCTAAAAATAGCAGAAATATGCCATATTTTAGTTCCATGTGTTAACTTATCTTCACTTACAAAATCAACAGAACATGGAATTTTGACATTTTGCGTACAACTGTAGTTGTTAGTCTGCTGTTACTTATTGCTGCTGTTCAAAATAGTAACCTTTCAGGAGAAAAGTTAGAAGGTTTTGATGTTGACATTCTATTAGTTTTATGATGGGAGGATTAAATTGGTTCTGATAACGTATCTGAACATACATGACTGGCACGTTGTGATTGACATTCTATTTTCTGTAATATGAGAAAATGTTTTGGCCAATACCACTGAACTGCGGGATTACAGATCTCAGTTCTGAACTGTATTTAATTGTTTTATTGTAATATTTTAATGTGCACAGCCACCTGTTGAGTGTTAGTGCTTGTGTACTCATTTTCATGGCTTGGATTACTCTTGCTTTTAGAAATAGTGTCTTGTACCACTACACCCACAGACTGTTTACAACTGTCTGAGAGTAAGATGCCAAACTTTTATTACTGATAATAAATAATACGAAGCACTAAAGAGAGGCCAGAATTCCAAACACGACACTGAAGTGGAAGGCGAGCTTCCATTTAATGTTATGGTTTCCATTTCGTCTGTTTCTTTACCACACAGATGACACGCGGCCTAAGGGCAAATGCTTGGGAAAAGAGAAGATGTTTCTTTCGATCACTTTTTGCCTCTGTCAACTTCAAGCCCAGATGTTTGCTTCATTGATGAAACTATAGACAAGACAAGCCACTTTGTGGTACAGAGTGCGTCATTGGGATGCTTTCGTAGTTTTCCACTGCACAGGTTTCAATCTCGTGATTATGCTTTTCATCTGAGATGTGGCGGCTCCAGCGACCAGAGAACAGCCTTCTGCCCTTCATCAAAACAGCCTTTAGGAAAGTAGTGCTATTTTGCAGCTATTAGAAGCCATGATCTTGAAAATGACAAAGTGGCAGGCTTGTTCCAGTCAAAAAGGGCACCTTTGTTAGCCTTCTGTTGTCTGGCCCGATGAGGTGAAATTAAGTTATTCAGTTTCAAACCTGTGCCCCAAGCAGACAGACAGAGAGAGAGAGAGAGAGAGAGAGAGAGAGAGAGAGAGAGAGAAAGAGAGAGAGAGAGAGAAAAAAATCTCTTTGGTGTGCCACAGACGAGTCTCTCTCCATCCTGCCCACCCCCTGCCCCCCATTTTTTCCCTTACATCTTCCTTTTTCGCTGAACAAGGGTTGACAAGTTCTTGTCGTTCCTGGCCAGTTCTAGAAAGATCCAACAAAAGCCCCCTTGTTCCTGACTTACCCCTGTCAGACAGTGCACTTTGATATTAAAAACTCTGGAGTGAGGGAGGGTGAGGGAGAGAGAGACGGAGTGCAAGGGAGGGGGCGAGGGAGGGAGCGAAAAGATGAAAAGGATGAAAACAAACTCCTACTGTCTCCTAAGCCCGTGTCTGTAGGTATAACCCCATAATGGACTCACAAATATTTGTCCAGTCAAAACAAAATAAAAACGGCTCTTTGACACGTTATATAGTGGGCTTAGTCAGTTGCAACCTGCGCGTCTCTAGCTTGTCTCCTTATAACAAACACCGCCACCTACACTCACTTGGTGTTAACAGTGATGGCATTGACACTTACAGTACCCGCTTTTCTAACTGAGAGTCTGAACTGCCATCTTACCTGTGCATGTAGCCAAAAGCTGAAAATTCCACCCGACACTGTAAGTCTACCTCTCTGGCTGAGACACTAAAAATCCCCTCAAAAAAAAAAACAGATATGCTGCCGCAGCCAGACACAGTCCAACTTAAAGAGTGCCAACAAAGAGGGTACAACCCACAACATGCCAGACTAAACCCATTAGGCTCTGAAATATCTAAAGGCTATAAGCAGCTGGTAATTTATACTGCCTCAATGTGATTAACTTCAGTCAGTGTTGTGTAGCACATACACAACGCTAGTTCATAAATAATTCATAAATAATTCCAATATCATAAATAGGGACAATTTTTGTAGGCTACGTTACATCCAACAGAGTCTTTACACAGGTCTTTAAAGACCCAGACCCTAAATCTGTGTTTTCTAACTAATTAGGTTAATCTTGTTCTTGCAACCTGTACTAAGTGTGCCCTTTGAACAATGTTCCAATGATCAATAAATGGCCAATATATTTCACCATATTTCTCTTCTCTCTATGTAAACTGGGTGGTCCTGATTGTCCATGAATATTCCTGTGACCAGTCACAAGGCAGATGTCTCTTGCCCCGCCCACACAAAACAGTTTCAGAGAAACTTAGCAAGCTAAAGCTAACCCAGCATAACCAAAAGCTAGCAAGCTAGACCACCTGTCTGTAGCTGCCTGTTACCCGTTCATTCGTTCATCCATACACAAACATTGTTTTCTTGTCCATTCCTTCAATTATGCTTTGCTTCATCCGTCCATTTGTTTGTCCATCCATCTTTCTGCACGTCTGTTCATCCATTCCTTCACGCATTGCTTCATCTGTGCATTTGTTTGTCCAGCCAGCCTTCTGCACATCTGTTCGTCTGTAACTTTTTTGTCCAGTGACTGTCACATAAAAGCTGGATAATGACTGTAGCTCAGTATGAGTGGTGGAGAAGGCTAGGAGTGTTGGACAGAGAGCTGTCAATCAAGCTGTTCATTAGCCACACCCACACAGTTCTCACATAGGTCTGATCAGGGGTTTTTAAGTCATGTTTTGTCATATTTATATCTAATATTTTGAATGAAAGCTTTGCTGGATATTTAATATAAAACTCACATTTAGAATCATAGCAACATTTTTAATATTGTGCTCTGTGTTGCCTGGAACTTTAACAGAAATTGACTTGCTTTTTTCCCCTCCAATAAAACTGTTATCAGATTAACTAGAACACTCTTTCAATTCTTTCTCTGTGAAATGCGGTGACTCTGTGTTGAGCTGCTAAAGAGCAATGAGTGGTGACATGGGAGGGGTGGGAACCTCCTGCTGTGAAAACAATTTACATTTCTCCACAAAGACAACCATGCAAACAACCACTCATATGAAAGAAAAATAAAAAAGAGATCTCCTTATTATCTCTGTAGTTTCTCCTAAACAGCAATAAGATCAGATGGAAAGACTAAGCAGACTTTTGCTTATGTCTCCTGCTGCTCAGATGTTTCTCCTGAGAAAAAGAGCCCAGTAATCTGAAGTTTCTCAAGTTTTAGTAGAGAAGGATACACATATTGTTCTTTGCCAAAATGCTAACACTCATCTTCATCTGCAACTGAACTCTCATCGCTCATTTGCCTCTCCTGTATCTGATGTCTGCATCCTGTCTAATGCTGTTTCTCCTAAGCATTTTTAATAATGATGACCTTTTTAGCATTCTCGAACCAGGGGTCTCACAGCCCAGTATATCTTGCTTACCCAGCTAACTTTAAGCTTAGTTTGATCTAACTCTGGTGGCACTGAGGACAGCACTGCTTTAAACGTTATACATACTGTCTACATATTTTGTTAGTATGATTATGTTCCTTTTTTGGCAACTCCTCTTCATGTTTGACTGTTTGTAAAAACATCATGCTTTCATGTTCATGTGTACAAGAATTAATCACAGCTTCAGTATCTAAACCTGGATTAACAGATAAAGCTGGTAACTACTGTTGTAAAGCAAATTAACTCCATCTGTGTTTGTTAGGTTCTGTGAAGCTGAAGCAGTTAGAAAGCTTAAATTGAACCTTATTTGCTGCTCAGATCTATTACTTCTTGTTGTCCAACAACAACATCACAAAAAAACAAAACATACCTTTGTCTTTAAACTTTTTGTCCTCATCTTCTCTTAATAACCCAGAAGTTGTTAGGGCGGCCATGGGTCCCTAAGCAGCTGCTTATGTCGCTTATTAGGTAGAGTCAGCGCTGCAGACTGTAGCTTTCTTGATATCAAAAAAGTGTATAGACACAAAAAGAAAAATAGCATTCAACACAGTAAAAACACTTTCATAACTGTGGACATGCTTACTCACCCACAAAGCCAAAAATCCAGTTCAGGTTTTGTGAATCATATACAGTTCCATTGGATTGTATTCCATCAATGCTACTAAACAAAGAAAACGCATAGTTTAACCCCTTTAAATGGCCGTGAGTCCGTCAACGGGCCTAAATGTTTATTACACACTTCTATAACATAAGAATAGCTCAGCCAGTTTGCACTGAGTTACTGAATAATAACACTTAATATGTAATAAGCCTTAAGTGATTAAATGAGAGACCTCCAAAACAGGCAGAAATAGCATTTTATGGCTACAGTGAAAAGTGATGCTTTGAAATCAGCTGATTCAAATCTATTATACATCTACACAGTTAACAACGGTAGGAGACCTGAAAGACAAAATTGTGTTGATGTGATATTTTATTCCTGACAAAATAATGTACATATTTCATTCCAGTAAATTCTGAAATTCTTTCATCACGTTTTTTCAGCGTAGGCCAGAATGACAAGCATTATTAGCTGCCAAAGCCTGTGGGCATGGATATGATACCAAAGCCATCTTTGTTCTTTCTCAACTGAAAACGCACAATTTAAAAGATCTACCACTTCTTTATTCTGTAGAAAATTCCAGTTCTGGTAGCCTGTTGTTTTTTTACCATTGCCTACACTATCAGTAGTGACTCTGTGGCTTTAGTGTAAATGTTTGGCTTCTTCCATGCAGGGAGGAAGAGTGTGGCAGAGGACACAGGCTACACACTTCACTAGCAGCAACAGCAAGCCTCGGCACGCCGGCCTTTCCAGAAGAATGCAGAAGCAAGTGTAATGAGACTGAGTTTTCATTTGCTTTCTTTCTTCTTTTTTTCTCTTCTCCCTCCTGTCTCTCTTCTCCTGTTCCAAGGCGCCTGCTATTACACTGATTCGGGGAGCCCTCTGGGCAGCTATTACACCATTTATATTAACTCTGGATTGCTTAATTTTGCTCATACAAGCAGAAGACGACAGACGACTGAAGGGGAATGCCGACACTGCTGTGATACTGCACTGTATAAAAAAGAAAAAAGTAAAAGGAATAGGCCTACAGAAAACAGGCTAAATGAAAAAAGGATTAGCCTAAAAAAAGGCTAAATTAAAAGGATTCAAGGGGAGGAGGCAGCCTAATAAGCTTGTGTGCATAAAGCCTACATCACTGTTATTTTAGCATTTTAGTTAATGAATTTTAGCTGGCTATATAGGCTTCATTGTTTCAGCCTTTAGTTAGTTCCTATGTGCTGTTATTTTTCCACCTACATTGGGACAAACCTCCTACTTTGTCTGAATATCGGTGAGAAAAGTAAACAAGGCCTCTCCCGTAGCCTCAGGCTCATTCCTAATGCAGACTCTGGGTCTTGTTAATGACTGTTTGAACATGGCTGCCAGACTGCCGCCACTCATACCTGCAACCACAGGAAGGCTCATCAATCTCCCTCAAATGATTCTGTGAGAACCAGGAGGTCCAACCAGGTCTGGCTCAAATAAAACACCCAGTGCAGTTTGAGGAGTTGGTAGAGTTTCTCAACACAGAGAAGAGTATCTCATCATGAAGAGTATAGTCTCTGATCTGTTTCTCTTCTATGTTGTACAAAGAACAGGTGAAACAGCACAATGAAGAATGGACTGTGGACCCACCTGGTGGACCTCTAGCATGTGATGAAGGAGACACAGTGGTAAACACCAAAAATAAATCTATGTGATCAGTCAGAGGCTTTGTGTTGGTTTTGGATGCTCAGCCTTCATGGAATGGAGCAGATGGAAACACTTTCTAACTTTCACCAGGCCTGGCAATGACCTGGAATATATTCCCCCAATAAGCAGCTTTTACTACCTCAAGGCTAACATCAAGCCGAATCCTGATCACAAACTCCAGATGCTACAGAAGTTTATGTTGAGTCATTATCTTGCTGCAGGTTTTTAAGACAGCTTCAGCTTTGAGCCAAGTCAAAAATGCCTGTCGTATCCAGTGGTGGAACTGCAGGTGGGGGAATTGCACTGGGGCCTGTAGCGTGGAGGGGGCCATGGTGACAGGGCAACCCAATGTCTGTATTGGTATATCACTGCTATGTACACATTTTTACACCTAAAATACTGTGCAAAAGTCAGAGACTATACTTCATTTGCTTAATTTCTTGCTGGTAAATACAAGTTTTTCAGATATTTTAGAGGGGACTAGAAACCCTCTTGCATAAAGAAGGGAAAAGTTAAAAAAGTAAAAGAATAGAAGTTTACAAAACTGGAGTTTAAAAAAATGAAAAGATATAACCTGATAATACCCCATGAGATCCTAATTACAACACTGGTTGTATTTCTTCAAGCTGCCTCCTGGGTATCCCTACACTCCACCCCTCAACTGCTTCCCTACCTCCTCTCTCCTCAGGTCCTTACACTCAGGCGTTGACAGAAGCCAGCATTCAGATTCAGTCAGTTTGGGTCTTAACAGGGCTGAGCTGAAAGACACGTCCAGATTAGGCCGCTGAAGCAGCCTCTTGTAGGATGGCACAGGACAAGCGAGGCACTCAGGGGTCCGCCGCTCCCCACAGCCTCGAGCGCAGCTCAACAAAAGAAGAGAGGAATGCGAGCTGGGGCTTGAGTTACGGAGCGGCTCAGGAATAAGACAGGTTATTAAAGCAGGGGCGCTGCTGGTGCCTTTTAGAGACTGCAGTGCTGTTTCTGTTCAGGTGAGGGGCCCCTGAGCCCCTCCAGTAGAGGAGATGAAGCAGAGGAAAGGATCAGAACACAACTTCACTCTAGTAAAAAATGACCATGATATTAGCATTAGAGTTTTATTATCACGTGTTAAATAAGAACAAAGGAGGACATAGAGTGATGCTTTAGGAAAGGATACAACGACATAAAATTGATGTCGTAGTGAAAACATATAGATCATCCTGTCTTTTTTTGGATAAGGGCATTTACTTCATTTGAATATGCCAGCTCTTTACTTTGAGTGAACATTTCATTAAAAAATGGACCGTTACATTTATTTACATTACAGATGGAGTTTTTTCATCCTCCTGTAAAGGTAGCTTTACATGGTGAAACTTTCATGCAACTAGATGTGTTGCAACATATTTTCTGTTCAACTTGACAGCTACATGTAGCCATTCAAAAACAAATTGGCACGCAACACTTTCATTTACCCCACTAGATACCCAAATTAGCAGCTTGTATTTTTGATACATCACTTCATTCTCACCATGCAGTCATCCTGAAGGGCAGTTTAAATATTTGCAGGATTTACAGGCGCAATTTAGGTTCATGTAGGTTTCAAGCAACTAATGTTGAGGAGAGTTTCATCATGCAAAGGCAACGTACAATCACCATTTCAGAGGTAAACTTGTCTTATGACAAACAATGACAGTAACATGTAGTCTCAGCTCCAGATTAACTATGACAATCTATGCTAAGTTAAATGTACTGCAAAAATGGTTTGAGATTCAGTTGGGTCACTCAGAGAAAATATTTTACAACATGTGTCCTTTTTTGGGTATTTCACTTTATTCATGGGAAAGCACTATACACAATTTAATCATGTAGTTCAGTGCTGTAGTGCAGGAGCTTCTGCAGAATTAGACAGTGCCTAATACGTTCTAAGTTCTATTTTCTATGCAGCCAACACAACTAGTGAAGCTGGTAAAGGAAGTAATCTAGTTTGTGCTTTTAGAGTAAGTAAAATAAAAGTACAGAAATATGTATTTCAGTACAGAATTGTTAAGAATGTAGACATTGTAACTGAACAAATAACGTTTTACAGCATAAAGCAAACAACAAATGTATCTGTTAAGTATTACATGCATTCGTGTTGAGTGGTTAGACAACAGGTTAAATGAGCATGGCTACAGCTGATGACAGATTTAATCATGCTTTTTGTAATCTCAGCAGGCAAATCAGTTAAATTTGTGTCTGTTTTAAACAGCCAAACTACAGCACTTTTGTACATTTGGTTCCTGCTCTTGTTTTCCATTGCAAGTCAGAAAACAGTAAAATAAACAGCATTGTTGCCTTAATCAAAGCCACTGTGTGGCAGGGCTTGGCAGCTTTGCTCACTTTCTCTCCTTCTCCCCGCCTCCTCCCTCTCCTCTCTCTCCCTGTCTCTCAGCCCAGTAGGCACCAGCAGCACTTAAAGCTTCTCCCGTGGTTTCTCTTACTGGATTCCAGAGAGTTTTAAGGGCACAGGCTTTTCCGCAAATTAGACGAAAAAGCCCAACACTCTTTCTTTGTTTCCCTGCTGTTCTTTTCTTTCTTTCTTTCTTTCCTTCTTTCTTTCTTTGTGTTTATGGTGTGCATTTGTACTAAATGCATGTGGCAATGATCCCTTTGTTTTGTTCTTAATAAGGTCAATTTGAAACCATATGTGCTCAGCGCAACTGTACGTGTTTCATGCAGAAACATTTCAGTTCTGGACGAAGGATATTGCATTATTATCTGTGAACGGCTCATGAAACTGAAAGTCAAATGAATTTGTGCTGGTTGTGAGTGGGTCTATAATTTCATCAATGTGCATGCTATTAAGAATCAGCTGCTTTATGCAAATAACCTTAGTATTATTCACCAAACAATGAGCTGTTGTCACTGCAAAGGAGGAAAAATCCTCTTCAGAAACCTCACCACCTCTGAAGGAATCATAATGATGGAGGAGGACGTTCGACATCTGGACTGTCCATGTGTAGGGCTACTTTCAAGGGCCTCGTAGACGTTTATAGCCCAATTAGAGTGTCGGCCTCTGGGGTCATCCCTCTCTCATTACCCCTCTCTCCACCAGCAGACTCTGCCAGCCCCATTCCCCCATTACTGTCTGAGGCCAGCACACAAGAAGACCTCCAAAAATGCCTGCTCAGGAATTTGCCTTTTACAATGCCATAATAATCAGATATTATATTGGAGGCTTGTTAAGAGCTAGAAACTATGCTGCTCATCTTGTTCTGGAGAAAAAAGGGTGTTTTTTATTTGTTTGTTTTGCTTTTGACTATAATGTTTTTGCTGTCATATAAAAACCTTCTATCTCCAGAATTGTAAGTTTATTGTACACTCTTAAAATAGATGATTCTTTTGTAAAGATAATGGTTCTATATATAACCATGAACACTCAAAGAACCATTAGCATGCTTAAAGGGTTCTTTGCATGGTGAAATGGTTCCTTAGATTGATGGAGAATGGGTTGTGTGTGGTTCTACATAAAACCTGTTTGGAAATGGTTCTATGTAGCACTAAAAAGGGTTCTGATATTGTTACGAGCTTGACATCATAACAATAGAAGAACCTATGAAGCATACAAATGGTTCTTTAAATGTTCATAGTTCCAAATAGAACCATTGTCTTTACTAAAGAACCCTTGGAAAAAACATCTTTTTGAAGAGTGTAGAGAAAAAAAAACATTCTCAACATCTTAATGTAACCTGATTAATGTAAGAAGATTTAATTCCAAATAATTTTGAACCATTTTTCTTGATAAATAAACATGGAAAGATCAACAGTGTAAAGGTATGTCAGCATTTTTCAATGGTGGAAAAAAAGAGAAATGAAAAATAACTGACAACAGTGAGAGTACTGTGCAAACATCAGAGACTGGTCATTAAGTACAAGTTATTCATTTGTAGCAGATCTTTCTGAGGTGATTAGGTATAAGATAATCCATTTGCATAAGGAAGGGGGGCGTCAAGGAAAAATAAGTGACAAAATGGGGTTTTCAAAAAATGGGGGAAAAAGGGTTTCCAAACTTGAAGTTCAAAAAATTATTACAAGACACAGAGAAAAATAAACTCTGAGCAACCATGCAAGAGCTGGTAGACCACCAAAACTGTCACAATCAGGTAAACAGTCCTTACAGCTTTCAAAATCAAACTCCACTCTTGCTTCAGATCTGAAAATCCACAGCTGCTTCTGTCCATCCTTCCACTGTGAGAAGACAACTCAGGACTATGAGTCTGAAAGGATGTGTAGCTGTCATCAAGCTGTTATTGAGAAAAGGAAACAGACAAATAAAGAATATTTGCGAATTCAAACAAAGAAGCTAATGGAGTTTTTAGAACAATGGACTGACCACCCCAAAGTGTACTTGGATTGTGAGAAGTCTTCTAAGACTTAACTTTGGAGGTGTGGAAAAATATTCCTGCAGATCTTTGATAAACTGAAAGCGAGTGTCCCGTAAAGAATGGAAGCTGCAACAAACGTGGACACAATAAATGTTTTATGTTTTTTTCTGACGCTGAAAAATAAAGGCGTGTTTGTCTGTTACATATAATTCAAACACAAGCATGCATGCTCACACACTCTCACACCCAAACACACACATCCAGGTATGTGAGTGAGAACAGAGGGTGGTGGTGTTGCTCCCCAGGAATGTGTAACCTGACCTCAGAGATGAAGCAGAATCTCCTCACTCATCTTTTCTCCACCAACAGAGGGGCTCCAAAATCCCTGAATACACACACACACCCACACACACTAAGCTCTCAAACTCTCAAAGGACAATAAATCCTGATCAACATGTTAGCACTATTTCTATTTAACATGGCAGTGTATTTTCTTCATGTCCACTTCAACGTGGGGATACAGTGTGAGATAAAGTCATGAATGAGAGCTGGCAAGACTGCGCCGTGTGATTCCCTGCAAGACGTGCTTTAGTCTTTGGCACGGACAGACCGAGCTCTGTGTTGGATTACTGAGGGGAGAGAGAGAGAGAGAGAGAGAGAGAGAGTGAGAGAGAGAGAGAGAGAAGGAGGAGTTTAAAACATCTCTGATCTTCCCTCTGCTCTGCTGAAGTGTTTCTGAAACTACTCAGGCTTATAGAACACAAATCAAAGCTTACAGCATGCACACGCTTCTCTGGAGCAATGGATGGCTGTTTAAAGAAGCATGTTGGTAAATGAGAAGTGTGAGTGTGAAGAAGCTTTTTAACGTGAACCTGACTGTTGGGACTTAAATGCTTTAAAATAGCTTACATGTCCCATTCTATTAAAATTTGATGTATAATCCAAATAGAAGTGTTTTGTTTATTATAAACAGCATGACAAACAGGCAAAATCCCTCTACTAGTAGTTCACCAGTGTTGTACTGTGATGATGCCATGTGGTTGCAATGGAGTCAGTCTTACGGAAAATAAAACATTCAAAAAGCTTTTCTCTTTGGTAATGTCACTCTCTAGCTCATGTTGGGAAGGCTTAATGATATATTTGAGCTAAATTGCATGTTTAGCTCACTGATCCTTGATCAGTGGACAAGAGAGAGAGCTACTATTTGATGCCGCAACAAAAATGGCAACCTATTAGTAGAGGAATGCTGTCTATTTTCAATAATAAATAAAGTATTGCTTAGTTTATGAGGCAGATTTCAAGAGTACTCACCATAGCATGTGTTAACAGTCAGGGTTCTCTCTAAAGTGCGAAGAACCTCCACATATTGTAAAAATAACAATTAAAGGACTTACGTCTTTCTTGTGTTGCATTTTTCCCTCAAGGTCCACTTAGAATGTTGCAATTCATATTTACATTACCATTTTGTAACCTCTCTTTATCCTTTAGAGAAAAACAGTCTGTTTTTGGTACTGTGTCTTTAAGACTCGATGTATGTAAAGCATCTCTGGTCGGTTGCCCTGTATTGTGCCTCACTCAAGAATCAGTCTGGGTTGAAACACTCCTTATAGCTTCAGTGTGAATGGGCAGAGCTAAACTGCTGTAGGCCAAATATGTGGTTATGTGTAAATATGTTGGTTTTTGGGACGCCAAGAAAACAATTGAAAACAGGCTGTTTCTGCACCTTAGATTTCATATATGGACTGAATGCAGTGAGGAGTGAATGGTACGTATTAAAGGGTCTATATCATACATTTTAATTGTATTTAATTTTTAATAATTCATTTTTACATGACTATTATGTCCTCTCTTTATCCTTTAGAATTAAACATGATGTTTCGGTTACTGTACCTTCAAGACTGATGACCTCTGTTGTGATTGTTCCATTATTAGACTTCATTCAAAAAGCAGTCTGGACTGAAACACTCCTTATAACTTCAGTATGAAAGGGTGGGGCTAAACTGCTAGGAGCTAAATAGTTGGATATATGTAAACGTGTTGTTTTTCATGACATCACAAAAACAGCTCATTCAAAACAGGTTGTTTTTGCAGGGTTGTTTCCATATCTGGACTACACAGACTGGTGAGTGAAATGTAACAGTATTTACATACTACTTTGTATTAGATCAAATTAGTTTTTCCAGAATAAGAGCGCTTTAAAAGTTTTTCTCAGTGCTATGTGCCCAAGCCAAGAACTATTTAGAAACAGTTACGTTCCTGCTGTGTCTCTGTGACACACTGGATTAGTCTGATGCAGCAGGGATTGTTTTTATGTTCATAGACTGTAACATCAAGTTTGAACAGCAACTGCCCCTACTGCTCATAAAGTACTGTGGCCCCTGTGACATACATATTTCCAAATTCTTCTGAATGCAGAGCCCCTATGCACAAGAACACAAAGCATGGTGGGAGCGCTCTGGAGCAGCAGGCCAGCCGATGCGGACCCTTGCTCTCCCAGGAGGAAGAAACCCAACACGGGCTGGCCGGTGAGCCCGAGCCCACAGAACCACCGCACAGCGCGCCAAACCTCAGCCTGGAAGCTTGGACGGCAAGGCAGTGTGACTGCATTTCCTGAGTCCACCCCATTTAAAGTTACAATATGGAACATATTAGGGAGAGAGAGGGAGAGAGAGGGAGAGAGAGAGGTAAAGAGAGGGAGAGGGAGAGAGAGGGAGAGAGAGAGAGAGCCTATATTTTCTGGTTAACTTTCTGGTTAACGGCCCCACTTGGAAAAAAGGGCCCTTCCGGCTGAAGGGACAGACTGGTAAGAAGAAAAAAACAGACTTTCATTAAGGGTCAGATCAGAATGCAGTGTTTCAAACTCTTACCTCTATTCTTCACAAAGAAAGAGTGAAGACATTCAATGTTCTTTTAACTTCTTTGATGGTTTTTAGTGATGACTCTTTATAAGCTGTCATTTTAAGCCAACAATTTAATGCACATATAAAGTAATATACAGACACACATCCGTGCACAAAGTCTGCTAAAATACTATATGAAATATTATATAGATATACTGTATTACTATTTGCCGTGATCACAACTATATACTACTATGTCTACTCTGTCAGAACAATATTTATTTATTTGTTTGTTTTTTTTTTACATATTTTAAGTCAAGATTGTTTTTTTCCTTTTCTTGGAAAGTAACTTTTTTGGAGATACATTTTATTCTGTCAGTGATGATAGAGTATTAATATCAGTCATAAGAAAACCTTGTATTTCTATAGTGGCTACTTTATAGAAGAAAGAGAAAACATGCCTAACTTTAATGTACATTAATGTATGCCTAACTGTAATTTCCTTTGATCCATTCATCACAATGTGTTCACACAATGCAAAAGGCAGCTTGCATTTTTAAACAGTTTAAATACTAAAGCAATAAAGGACAAGAAGTTGTGCATTTCATAATATAGCAGTGTTTAATTGGCTTCTAAGCTGTTTTTGCTCATCAAATTTGGCAAATTACCATCACAACAATTATACTAGTTTCCACTAGTTGGCATGAATTATTAGCAACAATCTAATCTTAATATAATAGTGATTGTACACAATATATTAGAGAGCTAAAGCACATGCATTTTAATTTAACAGTTTATATGCTTGTGCCAATTACAAGCCCTAGCAGTTTATCATAGGTGCTTATCCAGACCAGCTATACATGATACTCATATAGTATACTATTATAATGTGTATGTCATATATTTTTTAGATACCAGAAACAAAAAGGGTCAACCAATAAGACTGCATTTCCCAAGATGCTTTGTAGCCATGACCGTTGTATGGTAGAGTTAGTGATAAATTCTTCTCCTCTTTCTTCTTGAACAGCAGCTGGTTTTCAGAAACTGAGCCCTCCTCTTTAGCAGAGCAGGCTCCAGGTACCCCCATGAAAATCCCACCCTTTCTTTCCAAGAAAAACAGTGGAACCAAGGAGGTAATTCTAGTCTGATGCTGCGTGAATGGAGTCTTGTCCCATGGTAGGGGTTAATTGAAAGAGGAATGCCTTTCTAATTCTGCTGAAAAAAAGTGGTCCTTGGCCAGGTTTCAGGAGCAGAAACTCTGAGCAGTGTCATGGCTGCACACTGCTGAAAGAAAAGACTCAGGGTCCCTGTTTCAGACAGACAGAGAGAGAGAGAGAGAGAGAGAGAGAGAGAGAGAGAGAGATAGGCCCAATTCTCATGCCCAAATTTTGTTTAGTAGGTATATGTTTTAATTAATAATATTTACGTTTTAATATCAATTTGGTTGAAATACTTTTAATAGTAGCACAATCTGTAATATGTGAAAATGCAGAGTGATGAAACGTAAAGATCTGTATCTCCCCAGAGGAAAATTTTATTGCTCAAGTGTTGCTCTTTGGCAGCCTGGCAGCTTGAAATCTACATTAAACTAAATTGCACTTGAGTTGAATAATGTAAAGTGTCCTGCAACTCACTGGAAACTCTGTTGCAACCACCTCAGCTTCATGAAACATGTGTCCTGAATCAGCCAATCAAAACATCAAAAACACACCACGTGGTCACGTTGCCTGACATACTTTAAAACGGAGTTCACTGGATCAGTGGATGGGAAAATCAAACAGAAGATGGTATATTGGGCTGATTCATGGTTCGTAGTTCTGTATTTTGTCAGTTTCTCAAAGCTAACGTTTCTGTAACCAGCTGCATTAACTAGCCAGTTAATGCTGATAGCTTTTTAAATTGCTGCTTGTGCTGTTATGAAATAGCTTGGGAGACTTAATGGTGAACCTCCTAAAAGTCCTTGTAAGGAATAGCATTAGACAAAAAGGAGACATGAGATGCGTCAAAAATGACAAAAATGATTATAGTTATACACAGCATAACAATAAGAGAAGGCTTATTGTCTTGGATGAGAAATGGTTCACTATCTGTCTTTCATTTAGTTGCAGATAAACATGGCTGTTATTATCTTGGCAAATCTGATCACAATTTGTGATGCTATTGACATCTCTACTAACACTCAGGAGAAATATCTGAGCTGCGGGAGACAAAGCCAAAAGTCTTTTTGTCCTTCCATCTGATCTTATTGTTGTCCTTCCATCTGATCTTATTGTTGTCTTGGAGAAACTACAGAGAAATGAAAGAGATCTCTTTTTTGATTTTATGATTCTATGAACAAACTCAACAAATTCAATAAAGTTCTTTAAAAACTCCAATTTTGAAGTTTGCATGGCATGGAGGACTAGTCATGGCATGCACATAGATAATAAATCTGATGGAGAAGAAGAATACACGCCAAATTCTTTTAATGACATTTAATGATCTTTTAGCATGGAAGGAAAAGTCTACCTGAAAACAGAAAATTAAAACAAGGCCTATTGTGTGTCTGTGTTCATGAGCTTATAGCTCATAAGAGCTAAGAGCATGGAGGGGAGGGAAGAAGTGTCTGTTGATTAATGCTGTCAGAATCCTGCCTTAGGGTGTGTGTATGTGTATACGTGTGTGTGTGTGGAGGGAGAGCAGTGGCATTCTTTTAACCTCTGTGGAAACTCACTAAAATAAATCCTGTGCGTACGTCAGCGAGGCCGCTCTTTACCCTGTAATTAGAGCGAGGGGGAGTGGGGAGGGGGGACAGGGGCAGGAGCTGCAGCACTGCACCGAAGCCTCCAAAAACACCTCCGGCTCTGCACCAGCCTTTTTACACTGCCTTGTAGTTGGTGGGCTTTTGTAGCAGCAAGGACTATATATGGTTGGCTTCAGCTGAAACTAAGCTAAACCATAAGCCTAGTGCTGTCCCACCACTGACATAACAGTCTTGATTCTTCATAGAATGTTAACACAGTGAGTGTGTTGAAGACAGTATGCATTATGAAGTGGTTTTCAGAACATGGACTAACCCTTAGAAGTATAAAGTTATCACAGGTGTTTTGCTATACTATTTACATTAAGGGTGTAAAGACTTCAATATGTATTGAAAATTTACTTTAATAAGTTTATAAATTTAATTTTAATTTATATTAAATTTATTTAATATTGCCTTCCAAGTATCTCCCATTTACCATCTTATGTGGAAACCACTGTCAAAACAAAGCATCTGGATGCATTCTATCAGAATAAAGTGGGTGGGGAAGGGGCAGCTCATGCTGTGGGCACACCCTCACTCAAATAACTGGATTTTTTGTGATTTTGGGGTTTATTTTGTTAGTAAATTGTCATGAAAGGTGCTATCAAAAAAATAAAAGATGACCTCAGAATTAAAAATTCTATTGAACCTGAAAATATGTGTCATTACATTCCTATTCTATGTTGAAAATGTGTTGTATTGTGGTGCAAATATATAATAATCATAAATAATGAGTAACTTAATTAATTACATTTACATTTAATTAATATTTTGTTTCAACATATTGGAGTCTGCACTTTAGACCGTTGTGTTTATTTTGATGTCAAAAATTGACAGAAATGAATCTTACTGTATGCACAACAGTAACTATTCATCACATTCAAATCATTATAAATTCTCCTCTTCTACTCCTCTACACAAATATGATATCAGTTGAGAGTTTAGAATCCACAGTTTGCACAGAGGTTGCTGATTCAGTGAGCTATGAGTCAGAAATTGATTTTGTAATCTGAGATCTGAGACGATAACTGTGACTTCTAAGGCTGGCTTTAGACAGTGAAACTTTCATGCAACAGTAGCTGTTTGAAACCTACTTGAAAGTAAATTGCACTTGAGTTGTACAATGCGAAGCATCCACAACTCATCTGAAACTGCCACAATAGCTTCAGGTGGCTCAAGTTCCTGGAACAAGTTGATCAAAAATGGTGATAACGTGCCACATGATTACGTCAAACAACATACTTTCAATAACTGATTCACCAGATCCAAGGACAACAAAATAAAACAGAAAATGGTTCATTGGGTGGTTGAAAAGGAGACCCTCGTTTTTAACGCAAGGTTCGTCGTTTTTCAGTTTGTCTGTTTCCTGAGCCATAATGACAAACATGAGTGTCTTGAGGCAAGGATGGCTAACAGAGTAAAACTTTTGTGCAGTTGCTTAAATTCTACATGAAACTAAATAAGTTGCATAATGTAAAGTGTCCTGCAACTCACTGGAAGCTCTGTTGCAACTGTCTCAGCTTCATGAAACAAGTGTCCTGAATGGACCAATCAAAACATAAAAAACACATCATGTGATCACGTTCTCTGACATACATAAAATGACTGAATTCACTGGATCAGTGGACAGGAGAAGGTATATAACAGAATATGGTATGATGGGCTGGCTCAGGTAGTTTCTCATTTTGTCAGTTTCCTGAGCCATGACAACAAACGTGAGTTTCTCTAAGGTAACATTTCTGTAACCAGCTGCATTAAATAGACAGCTAATACTGACAGCTGTTTAAATGGGTGCTTGTGCTATTGTTTATGCTCAGAAAATTATTACAGAAGCTTGAGCTTGTTCTGTGTCCGGGACAAAAAAAATGAAACATAAAGTGTGTGTATATATATATATACATATATATATATGTGTGTGTGTGTGTGTGTGTGTGTGTGTGTATGCATTTATAGTACAAATAATATGGTGTCTCCAAAATACAAGCTGTTAATTTAGCTATCTAGTGGAGTATTTGTATGTGTTTCATGCAACTTTATTTTTTAATTGCTTTGTGTAACTGTCAAGTTGCATGGAAAATATGTCTCATGCAACTAGTTGCATCAAAGTTTCTTTGTGTTAAGCCAGCCTAAGGGTTAAGTACTGTCAGTGGTGATTCACCATTAAGCTTAACCTGGGTGTGGGAAAATGGCCATAAAGACCTTTATTTTTTCAGGTCTCTGTAAAGGAGGGAACAGGCCTCTTCTAGAGAATTGAAGTAGGTTTATGGCTCTTGACCTTTGATATTCACATCTTCTCAACCTTTGTGAAAATGTGAAGAATTCACTGACAGTGATGTGAGACAATGATGTGACCACAAGCCACAGTGTTTTTAAATGAATGCATTTTTGCTTAAGCTCTGTCTACGGAGCAAGTCATAGAGTGAAGTTCTTGTTTACACGTTTAGTTGAAGGTGGCCATTCTTTGTATTTCGAGAAATTCACACAGAGTTAGAAGCTCCCCTGTCCTACTCTGACCTGTGATCTCTCTCTCTCTGTGGGTCCCCTAACCTCCACCGCCACCAAAAACACATACATCGTGCATGAACGTGTGCGTGCATGTCCTCGTAACTGCACGTGGAGCTCAGAGTGAGCGTCTGTGGTCGGCTGCTCGTCTGTAATTAGGACGCTCTAAGCCTAGGTGAGAAGACTTCCGCAGGCTGTCTCATGAGAGAGCGCGAGCAGGAAGTCTTCCAGCCGCTCCGTGTAATCTTTCTCTCTCTCCCAGCGTCAAAAGGTGCTATTACTCTGAAGTGTGTGTGCCAGGGCCAGATGTGCCGGGCTGCACCAGCTCATCAAATAGAGCAGCAGCCGATGTATGGGACAGTAGTCAGGTAGCACCTCTTTACTGCTGCAAATCTGTTTGTCTCTCAGTCAGTGAACATACAGGAAAAATCACGCCCTCCACTATAAAGCTATAACTGCATCCTTCGACCACTCCTTCAAGCCTTAAAGCCCAAGTCAGGAACCTGAAATAGTTCCAGAGCCACCTGGGGCCTCTATGGGTTGCGCTGTGGTCTGGTGAACATACACAAGGCATTGTCTTCAAAAATATGCTTCAACGATACTAAAAACAGGCTTATCAGCTACAGCAATTGGAATGGCACTTTTGAAGTGGCAGTAATGGTGCATTAATATTGGTCTGCCATGGCAATGTACTGCAACAGATCCCATTCATTTTCAATGGGAAGTGTTGTCAAATCTGGGAGATACAGGGTACTAAACAAGTTGAAGAGAACTTTATGCAAATGAATCCAACCCAGGCCCAGTGTCTTCATGTTCCACTAAACCCATGATTTTTAAAAAATGCTATATTTGCCTTCCGCCCAATGACAGCTGGGATAGGCTCCAGCACCCCACCGCGACCCAGAAGGATAAGCGGTTTAGATGATGTATGTATGTATGTATATTTTCTATAGTGGCAGGTGGCAAAAACAAAGAGAAACTAATGTTTTGCACATGCTAGATATAAATGGCTATTGATTAACATGGCAAGGTTTGAATACATCATTTTGTAGTGGCTGCATTTCAAGGATGTGCTTTATGTTGCAGGAACATAAATCCGCAGAGTAAACCTTTGATGATTCGCCATAAATGCGGCTTTCTTGTTAATTCTCTGCTAATGTGTAGCTCTGGATCTACCGTACTAATCCATATTTTGTTTGGCTTTTTAATATGCTGTACCAGATGCCCAGCAACCCAGCCCTCCTCCCACCTCCATTGTTTTTTGGACGCCCAACTCAGGATTTTGTTCTGGTGCAGGGCCTGATCCAACCAACAAGATGTATTTATCCCATCAGATGGCTGGTGGTCTTCACTTATTTTCCCAACCTCAGTAATGAAACATTAGTTTCATTTATGAAATGTTCCAATGCAACATAGAAGACATGCTAATAACAGCATATTTAAGACTGTATATCCTGCCAAATTCGATAAACCAACAATAATCACAGGGACTTGAAGTAACGACAGTAGCAGAGATCGTTATGGCAGCCAGGAAAACAACTGTTTCTGTCTGTGCATGCACAAATGGACATACTTCCTCTTCAGCTACAGCAGAAACATTGTTTCACTGTAGTTATTAGAACATGAACCTTTTTTTATTTTACTTACACTAGATAACTCCCTTCAGCACAGTTTTCAGACACTCCTACATTTACTCCTACAATTTTTATTTTTCTGAAGATGTCATTGAGTAAGCAAAGACTTCATACTATCATGTTAGAGTTAATGCTTAGTGAGCTTTGTTTCCTGTGCTACGGTGTTAATGCAGTTATTTCTTTTCGCTGTAGCCGCCCATACAGCTGTCGATGCTGCCCATATGCTTGAAGAAAAGTGGTAGAGAATCTCTGGTGGGTTTGAAATTTGGCAGAATACAGTTTTATTTGTGAAATCAGCTGTTGTTAGCCTACAGAATGCTTGCTAAAAAACTTGCTTAAGTTATATTGCATTATGTTATGCTATCATTAGTTAATGTTATGAAGCCCAATCTACAGCAATGCAAAAGCCCACATATTTACACCTAAATGTTGTTACTCCAAAATCCCAAATTGAAGTGGGAAGTTCTTGTTGGGTATTAATATCTTTGTTGAAATAACTGATGTTGACTGCAGTGTGTCTAATCAACTCTGAGCTCCTCTGCCCTATACTCAAATCTCAGCAATCCAATCTAACCCAATCAAAATTTAGGAAAAACGTATATTGATGTTGTAAAAATTAAAAAAAATCCAAAGCACCAGCCACATACATACTGACTTAGTAAGACTGTATTTCAATTGGATTTGGAACACTTTCATAACACCCATATGTGACCAATAAAAGGAGACGGCCACGTTCACAGATGTAGCCATATCAGACCGACATGAACGCTGTAGGTTAAAATCAAATCAGGTGAACAGCCATGTGCCTGGCAGATATCCATTAATGCACACCTGACAAGCAACGGACAAAGCGCAAGTTCACCTTTGGCAGGGGTGGAGGAGGTGGGATGCAGGGTGGAGAAGGTCCCGTGTTATGA
Organism: Colossoma macropomum; assembly: GCF_904425465.1. Classification (NCBI taxonomy): domain Eukaryota; kingdom Metazoa; phylum Chordata; class Actinopteri; order Characiformes; family Serrasalmidae; genus Colossoma; species Colossoma macropomum. Next base: position 13,438,356 of record NW_023494798.1, read on the forward strand.
AGAACAAGGCAGGATCTGGGAGTGTGCGTCGTGCCTAGATTGTATCATCAGAATGCAGTGGGTGAGTGACTAACAGGATGTGACAACATGCAATAAACCAGCATCAAAAGACATTCCGGCGCCATATCATCAGCCACAGTGATAACAGCTTAATATAAATGTAGGTCAGTAGGAATTGGATGGGTGTCATTAGCAGAGAAGTGCTCACTCATATCTTCATGTTCTTATCATCAATCTAACTCATTTTCCCTATATAAAGTTCAACATAAGTACGGTGTTCCTGTAACTTCTTACTGCATAACAACTTCATCACACCCTCTATCTGAACTGCAGGACTTGTGGTGAACAGTAAACGCACTGCTGTGACTCATGAGGACATTCAAGGAAAGCTCAGTGTTTTGTTCATAGACTGCCAACAAGTTTGAAAAATGCCCAAAATGTTGCAGTTACAAATTTAGAATTACAATTGATCTGTAACAATGTTGAATGAAACAGATTTCTGAACTGTCAGACGTTTTGAATCACAAGACAAAATAGCCATCTGGAGATTTGAGCAGGCCATTGAAGTTCAGGCTTCTCCAGTTAATTTACTTGTTACCACATGAAGTAATTTTTTTAGGTTGTTCTGACGAGCCATTTTTTATAGTGCAGAGGAAAATTCTATTGCTCAGACGTTGTTTTTTGATGGCTCTGGAGACTTAATGGAGATTTTCCTAAATGTTTTTTGGAAAAGGGGCATTAGACAAACAGGAAACACGAGAAACAGGTGAGATAAAAGAGAGTTTAGTTGCAGATAAAAATGAGTGCTATCTTAGCTAATCTGAGCACAATGTGACTTCGTTGAAATCTCTACTAAAACTCAAGAGGAGACAGACGTGAGATATGTGGGCCTTTTTTTCTTAGGAGAAATACCTAAGCAGCAGGAGACTTGAGCAAAAGTCTCAATGGCCCTTCTATCTTATCTCCTTATCTAGGAGATACTCGCAATCTCATTTTATTTTTCTTTCCTATGAGAACACAAACACGGAAAAGAATGATCAAGAAACCATTATCCATGTTGTTCTCTGTAAGCAGGTTGAAACTGGTCTTTTGTGCCTGACTGCATTTTGCCCATCCATAACAGTGGCCCAGTTTGCCAAAAGCTTCAGCAGAGTTCAATGCAGAGGCCACATTCATTAGTCCTACACTGACTATCATGCCATTCCACTGAGATCTATTCAGAGCCCCTCCTAACCATGTTCAGTCTGCTTTGCAAAAGACATTAAGTGGCTTGACTTGTACTCTTTAAAAGTCTAACGAGTTGTACACTTACTAGGCCCCTGTCTTGCGTGCATCCAAGTACAGCAGGCAGGAGGAGGACTAGCGTCCTGGAATCTGAAGTCTATGGAATGCAGTGAGGCTTTGGCAGGACAGAGGCCATAATCACAAGGTTTCTGAAATGTGCTTTAAAAAGTCGTCAGGCTCTCAAGGCACTCGCTGAAGAAAAAGAGCAGCTTTGCAGACCCCTTTCAGCACAATAGATCTATGGTCAGAAGCAGTGATCTGGCACACAAGGAATAGTTCTATGCCAAATCTTTGTATTGCCATCTGTGAAGAACTATGTGTGGTCACTTAGAAAGACAAAATAAATGAACTTCGGCAAACTTTTCCAGTTAGTGTGCGCCCAAGTAAGTAAACAGAATGGCGTCGGGGTCTGGCCTTGTTCAGTCCAGGGCAGCCTAGACGCTGTTAGAAGCAAGAGCCTTAAAGTAAGGGCCTTTAATCAATACCATCCCTGAGGTAGCAGAGCGCTCGCAAAGCTGCTTACATGGCTTTTCCGTTCCCCTCCCTCCCTCCCTCCCTCCCTCGCTCTACGCTGGAGCTGCAGCTTTGCCACAACTATGAGAAGCAGGGCGCCTTCCCAGGCCTCTCTCTCACTCCCTTTCCCTCTCTCTCCCACTTTCTGGACCTTGCCCAAGCCTGCTCTAATTAGGCCCCCTTTCGTACCCGCTGCGGTGCCTTGTGTAATCTGTGCACTATGTGGATGGGTCTCTAGTTCTGCCTAGTAGAGCGGCCTGCCAGCTCCTTCTTCCCCCAGCGCTCATCCAGGCCCTCATCGCATAAAGGCTAGCACACAAAAGCACAGGATAATGGCCCCCAGTTGCAAGCAGAGGAGCCACTCCTCTGGGCCGTTTGAACTCGGCACGGGGCCGGCGTCACACAGGCTCTGGAGGGGGAAGAACAACCGCGGCTGCAGAGCACTCTGCTTTGCATGAGATGGCAGGGAGGTAGGCCCTCTCTTAGCCAGAACTTCCAGCACCTTTGAGGACGGGGCACGTTAACAGACTGTAGGGCGCGGGTCATGTTTTCTCAACTTGTTTCAATTAAGCGGTCCAGTCATACTCTCGGCAGGACACGGAGCATCTTTTTCCCTGCCGATCGCAGTACTGTATCCTCACGGTACACCTCTATACCCATATTCGAGTTGGTTTTACTGAGAGAGGTGCTGTGATTTAAGTATTTACCTATTTACCTAGAACCATGAATTAAATTCAGTTGAATATGCAACATCTGTATTTACTTGTTTGTAAAACTAATGTTTCCAGAGTGAATTTCCTATGTAATTTGTCTTGTTTCAACTGATACTGAACTATAGGCAAACAAAATAACTAGTGAAAAACAAGGCTGAGCAGTGTGTTGTTGTTGTTATTGAGCGAGATGCCTGTCACGTAATTCTGACATGAACATCCAGGCAATGACGTTTCAATTCACTGAATCCATTCCTATCTGTTGCAAACCCCATATCCCAAATGACATTTCATTACAGAACCTCCCTGGTAAAACTAATCCAGCTCAAATAGTGCTCAGTAGTTGTGAACACTGGCCTTGCAGGACCACTATAGATCCTATAGATACAATACATTTTAGCAATTTTCTCTTGATCTTAGAGACCTACTTCAACACAGACGTGGGTTGTTAATTAATTATATAGACCTGGTGTGCTAAAGTGGGAAAAACACAAAAATATACATGGCATACTCCAGGACCAGAATTGGGAACCAGTGTTCTATGGACTTGACAGTAAATTACTGTAAGGCCTCGCCCAGTGCTTGCCTCGAAGAGCTGGCACTGTTATTGTTAAAAACAGAACGCGTTGAAGGAAAGCATTGTTTGGCACCACAGTCAGATTATTGCTTTATGTGAGCTGGACGTTTGCAGAAGGGTCCACAGCCAACCCCCCTCCTTAACCCCCCTGTTCTCCTCCATCGAGTCTGACAAGCAACACCCGCAATTAGAAAGGAAGCCAGCTCAGCCACATCCAGCCTGACCGCGGCCTGCGTTGGCCTTCCCCAAAGCCTTGGTTTCAACACGTGCACACTTGGGGATCTATCAGTGCGGCTGGTCTGGAGCCGCCACCGCCTCCTCCCCGGTCACTCATTGTAAGGAGAAGCGCAGCCGGGCCTATAAAACCGGGACTGCGGCCGCCGCGGATGTTCGTCTCTCAGCAGGCATGCAGGCTGGATTTAGCCGGAGCTGCGGACGAGGAAATTGGGCCAGGCCTCGTCCCTCTAAACCGAACTCCTCCCCTCTCCTCAGCATCGGCCACTCAGGCTCTCAAGGACCATAAGGAACTCTGGTTGCAGCCATTCTTCCGCCAATCAGGGTGGCAGGAGGCAAGATTGATGGCCTGGAGGTGCATGGAGGCGCATTATGCACTTTGGAATGAAATGGGAGATAGATCTTGGCCTAACTAGGCTATAATAAAGAATGCAGACTCAAAATAACCAAAAATAACTGAAGTTAAGACTTCAAAAATGTTGACCAAATGGCATAGCTTAGTTCCAGAGGCTTACGATGTAAACGAAGGGATGCCAATGTGAGCAGTGATTTACTTGAAGCCATGTTCAAGGGTTTAAATTCTTCCTCCATTTTCAGAGGTTAAGGAAATTAAAGTCTTGGAAAATATGCTATTTTTCAGTTCTTCCCATAAGGGAGGGCAACAGAGAGAAAAAAAGAAGAAAAAGAATGAAAGAGAGGGAGAGAAACAGTGAACTAGAGTTTATAATGCTAATCTGCTAAGAATTTGAGTGTTCTTGTACAAACACTTCTAAAGAATGATGCCCTTCCAGTGATAGTGGTCAGCACTACAACACAGACACTCTTTCTAGTCTTCACAAATAAGAGAGGGATTACCAAAGCAACCATTGGCGAGTTAGACAAGTATGGCTGCAGGGGTCCTTTCACAGTGCTTACTTCACAGCTAGACACATTGGAGCCCATGGTAGAACACAATTTCACTCTTTGTGCATACATTCGGACAGGCAGGTCACCATGATCATGCAAACGAAAATGTCCTAAAGTTGGATCTGAAAGTATCTGCACTATCATGAAGGGTCGATTGTGGTGATGAAGGTGAGGTTTGAACAGAAAATTGAGCATCTCAAGACATATAATGCGAATACTTTATTATCAATGTGTGAATGGTGTTAGCTTTTTGTCTGGATATTAATAATATATGAAAACTATACACCAAAACCAGGTTCATCCTATTTTTGCTGTATAATTTTTCAAATTGGTATTGAAAGATTCTTTATCTTTATAGATATTTATATATATAATATATATAAGCCAAAGTGCATTTCCCGTTTTTTTTCCACTTGTCCATGTACACATTGCACCATACATAAATAATTACATTGTAAAAATGACTCCAGTATTTACAAGTATAATATATATTTCATATAATATATAAAACTTTATATTAAATCTAAGTAGATGATATTTGGGATAGTTTGTGGGGATCCGTAGAGTCTCTTGGCGCATCTCTCAAGTCCAAGGCCAAGTCTGTTTTTTGTCTGTGTTATCTGTGGTTGTTGAGGAGGATTTCAAGCCAGCAAGGGCAGGAGGTGATGAACTGGCGCGAGTAGCAAGGGCCCCAGCCCTTGGCGAAGCTGATGCGGACACTGTTGGGGTCGTACGGGCCGTCCGGTAGAGCTGGCTCCGCACCCTGTCGCAGCAGCAGCGCCGAGCGCTCGTAATCGAACACTTTGATGGAGTAGCCGGGCATGACTTTGCGCACCACCAGCAGGCCACGAGCGGCCGTCCCAGCCTCCAGAGTGGGCGAGTTGACGAAGATGGGGTGCTGGCTGCGGTTGTAGGCCCACACGCCATCAGGCTCTTTGCTGAGCAGCAGGCCGTAGCCAATCTTGCCGCGCGTGCGCTGGGCCGTGCCACTACGCCGCTCGCCGCTCAGCTGGCCCAGGCAGAAGCCTGTTCCTTGAGGTAGGTCGTAGAAGATGCTGACGGAGGGCTCGTACACCGGGTAGAGGCGGCCCACCCGTGTGCGGTGCTCCCAGTACGCCACGCTGCACCAGTGCGTCTGTTTGGGGGCGTCCGGCGACAGGCTGGCGTCTGAAAGACAGAGACAGGGAGATGGCTTAGCAACTGACACATAGCATTCAGACACATATAGCATCCCCCTTCCCACCAACAGAGTTGATCAATAAACAACGCAACTTTGGGGTCTGACATTTCCTTCTTTACTCCTGCTCCATAGCTAATAAGTAAGGGAAGCTTATCACTGCTGGTATTTTATGACATACGGTTATCTACAAAAGGACAGGAGGGATACAATTCAAACTTTAAGATAACTGCTATTAGTATTTATATATATTTATAGGACGCCGTAATGATCTCAGTTTAATAGGTAACAGCATGTCATACAGTGTCATAAAACTCATAAGCAAGTCTACTTGAGATTACTTTACAACCCATGGTTTTAAGCCAGTGTGTGACAATTTGGCATAGGGTTTGCTACAAAACAAAGGTAAAGTGAGTAAACTTCAGACACCAATCATGTCTTGGGTGATCAACTATATTTAGAATTTTTAAAGAGGACAGTGTTCAGAAATGTCAAATGCTTTGAAATGCTTTTAAATTCTCTGAGTGTTCATATGTGCCCACGCTACAGATACTAGACCTGTGGTTTCCAGTACAGACCGAGTTTCACATTCTGCCTGCTATAACATTACAGTCTCATGCCATTAGCCTTTCATGGCCTTAATCAGAGGTGTCCGTGCAGGAAAACTCAAGACTGTAGTTGACTTATGACGATGCACTTTTTTGCACCGCCTCAAGAGGGCACCATTTTAAGGTTTCAGATCTCATTTTTACTCATAAGTTCTGACATGAAAGCATCCATTTTCCTTTACATCATAAAACCATGAAACCTTTTTACTGAATTATGTAACCAAAAAATACCACCCTCCACCAAAAGCCTCCTGAACAATGCTGTTTGCAAGGTATTTACAGGGCCCATATCATGAAAAACAAATTTTCCTCATATTTTCTTAAAGTTTGATGTAGTATGCAATCAAGTTTCAAAACATACCATTCCCGCCCAAGTCCATATATGAAAACTAAGCCACAAGATGGATCCTTTTGAATTAGTTTTTGTTTCCACATTTCAACATTATCGCTGTCCAAACTCTCCATTTTTTTTCTCCATCATTTGAACAAAGCTGTGGCTCTTTAAATTGTGTGAAAAGTTCATGATGAATGAACCGATAGAAATGCCACAAAATTACTTACATCAAAAGTAAAGAAAGTTTTTATCTTCTCTTGTAAACTATATTAGAGATACATGTTTTTAGACTATTCAGCCTACAGTGGTTTAGTGCTACATGTTCTTGTTAAAGTTATAAGGAGTGTTTCACCCCCCGATTGCTTTCTGAATGAGGCAAAATACAGGACAAATCAGAACAGAGATCATTTACATATATCAGTTTTAAAAGCACTGGAACAAAAACAGCTTGCTTACGTTTAAGGGATCAAAACAGGTTATAAAATGGTAATGTAAAATAGATTATGGCTGTTTTTGTGCACAGAACCAACTCAGAGAAAACAGTAAAATACAATAAAAATGTAGCACGAGGGCCCTTGAACTATTAACTCTGGTTGCTCTGGTTTGTGATCGAATGGCTAGTACTGAAACACCAGCAGCGGATCACACCTGTAGAGAGCTGTAAGAGTGGAAGAATGAGAGCAGATCCAGAAGCCCACCTCAACTGTAAATCAGCTCCCTAATTCAGTTTTCATGGCGGAGGAGTCCGAGTCTGTGGACTGTGTTCAGTGCCAAAGCCCTGCGCTCTCCCAGTGAGTTACAACTCCCTGGACACGCGTCCAACTTCGCCTCACACACTATGCACGCATGCTTCCATGTTCCACGAGACTGTATTGAACAGAGTTTGTGTACATTTCTGCCTCTTTGGTCTTCCTCTGTTGAACGTGAAAGCATTTACTGGGGGACAGGGGGGGTTATGAGCTCATATCCGGTTTGTCCTTACTCTACAACAAATCTCTATCTCTCTCTCTCTCTGCTTCTCTATCTGACCTTCTGTCTCTTGCTCTCTGCTTGTCTCTCCCCTCTCCCTCTACATTCCAGTGAATGGATGAAGGTGGTGGTGGGGAAGGGGGGTGGTGGTGGGGGGGGGGAGTGAATGTCCCCTCCCTCTCTGCTCCCGCTGCGGGCCAGGGGGACGGCATTCAGCTCCCTGACAACTTAGCCCAAGCTCGCGACCCCCTGACCCCCCAGGCTTCGCCCTATCAGCTCCCATTAACTCACACACAGAGTGATGCCATTATTTTGCTTCAGAGAGTCTATTGGCAGAGGGGGATTTAAAGAGCCCGCTCCGTGGCCCCATTCCTTTCACTGGCCCTAATGAACGCCCTGGCCCATTACCCAGAGCCTTTAAGGTGGAGCGGAGCAGATACACACACTGCAGTCAGTACAAATATATGCACACACACACATAGGCCAGACACACACACAAACAGTGCTGTGGACAATTAGATTTAAAAACACCTTATCTGGTCTGCAAACATTTACTTGCTCAGAAAAACTCTGATATTACAATAAAGCAACAGCAGTTAACTCATTTTATAAAGGCAGTTATCAACTTTCTCTGTCAGCTACGATTAATTCTTGCCCCACGTGCACATGAAAGCATGATGTTTATGACAAACAGCCAATCGTGTGAAACATGGGGAGCAGTCAAGTGTCTTATCCCTCTAAGAAGGGAGAAAATATTTGCATGAATATGTGGGAAGTAAAGCAGTTATAACAGTAAAAAAGCAACACAGTCTAGACTGCCACCATGTTAGTGCTTATTTGTGTATTGATAGCTTTACATTCTTACTATCTGTGTAGTATGACTTGCATCCTCTGCTAAAAAGTGATCTTTTTCACAAGGTTGTGAAGAACCTCACAGATGTCACAAAGAAAAAAGTCACCTGCGAAATTTGCCTCTGACAACCCTGAGCGCAATCTGAAATCCTGAACTTAATCTGCCGTAGAGCAGGTCTGGCGTGCAGCATTAGTTACCATGATGATGTAGCCTGGTAAAAAGTGATCCACCATCGTGAGACAGAAAATCCAGGGTTAGATCATCAAACTAACCTTAGTTAGCTGTCTAAGCAAGAAATCCTTTATTAAGTTAAATCAGGTGTGCTGGTGATGGAATTTAACAAATCTATATGATGAGGAACTAAACTTTATTCTCCAAACTAGTTCACAAGATATCAGCTACTTTTCTGAAAACAAGCAATTATTTTTAGTGTTTACTTACTTTTATTACTTCTATGCATTTTTGTTTTGTCATTTGCATTTATTCTAATGATATATGCTGTTTTTATGTGCACAAACACATTTATTTCCAACATAAATGGTTTTAAATCATGTGCTTAGGCGCCTAAGGCTTTTGCACAGTACTATATATGCACATGCACTGGTGATTTAATGTCTCATTAGCATAAAATACGCAGCGCAAAACTTGCACATGCATTATATATAAAGCACATTCTGGCCTGTTCAGTTTGATCTACAGCTCTATTGTGGGAGGGGGAATGTGACTAGTGCTGCCATGCGAGCTGGCCTGCGGTACAGGAGCTGGATGTGTGTGTGTGTGTGTGTGGGAGTAAAAGTGTGGTTTCACACACACACACACACACACACACACACACACACTAAGCACTAAGCACACTAAAATGGCCCCTCTTCGCTGGGCCCCTGAATGTTACCATTAGTGAATTCCTCAGATCCTGCGCTAGCCTGCAAGGCAGCTTTTTTCCCTCCTCCACAGCCTTTACAGCCCTCTAGCTGCTATCATTTTGGAGGCTTTGAACATGGCCACAGCCTAACGGGCAGTGTGCACAGTGCAGACGCACAATTTAGCAGAACACAGTGTTAAATATGAAGGCTTTGCAGGAGCAGTAACACAGAATACAGCTTCATGTTGAATCTATACATGAAAGTCAGTGCTGAATAGCAAATGGTCAGACATGTTAAATAAGTTTGAGTATCATATAGCTTACAGCTTCTTGACAGCTACACATCTTTTCAGTCTGTGGATATTTTCAGATCTGAAGTAAGAGTGGAGCTTGATTTTCTCCTCTCTCTCAGAGATGAAAGCTTTAAGTGCAGTTTATCTGATGGTGACAGTTTTGGTGGTCTACCAGGTCCTGCAGGGTTATTAGGAGTCCCATTTTCTCTACATATTTTAATCATTTTTTGAACTCCAGTTTTGGAAACTCATGTGGATTATCTTATATCTAATCTGCTCAGAAATATCTCCTGAAAAATGAATAACTTGTTCTTAATGGCTGTTTTGACTAGAAATATAATAATGTAGGGTGGTCTATGACTTTTGCATAGAACTGGAGCAGAAAGAGAGTTAAGACTGCAGGGGTGTAAAGAACAAAGGTTAATAGCCTATTTAATGTTTAGCTTGGGATGGTAATGCACAACACAGGGGGCCATGACTTTACCTAACCGTGTCATGTTTGTGTATATATGTGTGTGTGTGTGTGTGTGTGCACTGTTCTATGTGTTTTGAGTGTGTGAGAGTTGAAGAGAATATCAGGCTGTGTTTTTGTTTTGGAGTCAAATGTGTGCTTTGGCTGGGCCACGTCTCACCGAGTGCTGCTCTGTGAGTGTGTGTCAGTGTACAGAGAGAGAGACAGAAACAAAGTGAAGAGATACAGACATACAGAGATACAGAGGGAAACATATATTCTCTCTCATTGTCTTTTCTTCTCTGCCCCTCTTTTTCCATCTCTCATTCCTTTTTCTGCTTTATCTCCCTCTCTCTGCTACCACCCCTCGTTCATTCAGTACACACAGTTCTGTTTGGACATAATCAGAACAGGCTCTTTGGCCCCTCTCTCTCTCTCTCTCTCTCTCTCTCTCTCTCTCTCTCTCTCTCTCTCTCTCGCAGTCGAACACGCACCGTTCCGCTGCCTTTCTGAGAGGCCAGGTAGGGCTGGAAAATGCACATCAGCATGCTGAAAACAAGCAGGATGCACAGTTCCTGTCTGCGCCTCCCCCTTGAGACCGCCATCAGTGAGACGCTCTGACAGCGGGCCAGCGCAGGAACCACCGTCTCACACACACGCACACGCCACTGTACACACTCACACACTCAGAGTCAGAGTGCACTCAAGCAGCTCTCAGTTAATGATACAAAGTGCACTTGGGGCGCACGGGTATGAAGATTGAGCAGCAGTCAAAGCAGACGGCTCTATGGCTCCAGTCACTGTTAATGACAGCACTGTACTTTCCCAAGTCTTGCTGAGATTAGCACAGGTGCTGAAACTCAGCCAGTCACTGCAGTGAGAAAACCTCTTATCTCAAAAAATGGAAACTTTACAGGAGAACTTAAGATCTGTTAATGACATAAAAATAACCTTTAGACCATTTCTATCAGTCCATTTGTTGAGAAATGTGAATGTCAGCTTGTGGTTTAAAAAAAAATAATGGAGTTAATAAATAACAATTGGAAAAAATGGAGTTACGAGGTTTTCTTACAGCAGAAAATTTCTTACAGCAGAAAAGTTACATAAGCGGAACTGGATGACACTCTAGCACGTGGTAATTACACATGGACATCACGGGTTCAATAGCCCATCAAGGACATATTTTACACTGTTATGATTCAAAATGTAAACACGGCTGAACATTCGTTTATTGCATGTCATGAGCAAATCATACCACCAGCTGATCTACAGAACAATAACCCACACAGCTTGAAATGTCCCCATGTTTAGTATCTCTGCTATATATATAGTTATTTCCACATATAGGCTCCACCCTTTTCAGTTAACTGCTTGGTTCATTCTATGGTTCTACATCACATGCTCAGTCAAAAACTTATGCATGAGATAAAAAACAATTTGTTTAATTTATTTATGCCAAACTTCACATGCCCTATTCTATTACCTGATTAAGTAAATGAACATGAATATGAGTTCTGAGTGTTCTCTAGTGGTAATTGAGACCATTTTGAGGAACATCTGATGTCCCATTTGAGAGCATTCAAAACACATAACTGTGTGGTTTCTGGAAGGCTGTGTGTTCCCCTCATTTCAGAGCAGATTGTGGGTACATGCACCCACACACACACACACACACACACACACACATGCAGACACACAAAGCAAGGAAAGAAAGCTGGAAACAATTACACCACTTTGCATCTGTTTAACCCCTCCACCTCCCAACAGCTCCGTTTATCCATTAGGAAAGTAGCAGGTGTTATTATCGCCATTATATTCTCACAACTGTCTCCTCTATATGTCAGTCTTTTCAGACACACACACTGCCGGCAGTCAGCAGAGACACTCTCACTCAGCCTGATGCTGCATTCAGGAGCTCATCACAAGGACGTACATACGACTTTACTCGTATTGTGCTTATTGGAGGATGTGCCCACCACACAGAGAAAGAAAGCATGAGCTTCCAGAGAATATATGTCTTGCTTTTTCTTTGCGATGTTAAAGGCACATACATCATAAAAGGCGCTTCAGGTATTTTTTCTTTTTTTTCTCAGCTTTCCCTGGGCAGAAAAAGTGAAAGATTGTGTTAATTTGTGTATACACTACAATCTAGAGTTTCTGAAAAGTAAGTCTGAAAAAGTGGTATTTCCCAGCTTCCACAACTCAACACTCACGCTACTCAGAGAGAGACACATATGCTCAAATGACTGGGCTTTTTTTTCCTAAGTCGTTTACAAATTGAGGTTGGGTTGAGATTCTTAGGGCTTGTTTTGTCAGAGGGCTAAATATTGAATATTGAGAATTCAATCTATAGTGATGCCACAGCCACCCTGGAGTTCCTTCCTCACTCGTCCAAGAGTGCTGAGAGTGCTGAGCTGTCCATTGATGATGTGGTCCTGGTGGTTTGAGAAAGGTGCAGTAGCTGGCTTCATGTATCTCAGAGCAAGTGTGTGCTTGCCTTGTCGCAACGTGTGATGGGGAGACCTAGCTGGCGAGTGAAATTAGACAAAATTTGGTAATAAAAAAAAAAATTCAAATCTGAAATATGTAAACACTCTATATCCTTACTATCCCTGTCATACTTCTATTTTGTTTGAAACACTTTACATTTTGCATACCTGTTCTGTAAATATCTGTAATTAGTCTAGCATGCTTGCTTAGTCTGTTTAGTGTATTAACATATTAAAGTGTGTGCACTCACCAAGACAATGTCATATGCATATACAGAAGATGCTCAGCATCCCTAAACTTCAGCTACGACCTGTTTGTAAGCGTTCATATTACCTTTGCTGCAACTAAGATGTATAATGCAATAGCACAAGATCAGTTTTAAGTAGTTCCCATGCACTTCATCACAGAACCTGATCCCAAAGCAGCACTCGGCCCAAGACTCTTCTTCAGGTTGGACCCAAAGAGCGTGGAGAAGTGCTAAACCTTTGAAGAAGGGCTTTGTGACGCTGCGGTGTGAAACGCATTGACATTAAAGCTTTCAGTCAGAGCAGGATGATTTAACAGTGTTAGCAAACTGCACTCAAACAGTGGATCAAAGGTGATAACTTGAGAGCGTGACCAATTGAGATCAGTCAACAGTGTACTTTTTAGACTGTCTGAGTTGAAGATGGGGGGAAAAAAAGACTACCTCAAATGGCACTGGATCTTTTCACAGTATACACACCACTATTTGGAAAGCAGCCTTTTCTTTCTTCCCTGTGTTTTGTTTTGCTTCATTGGTAAACTTCTTCAAAAAGTGAAGTGTGCACGCACACACACATTGACACATGCCCAAAGGCGTTCCCTTTGAATGTCCACGCTTGCACATAATGCCTTGTTAAAACTGCAGTACAATCACTTGGGTAAACAAATGCATTTCATAGCTCTTTTCTCATCCCGTGCTTTGCAGGGCAAAGAGCGAGATTGTTCACCAACAAGGAAAGTGCTCCATGGTAACCACTCCAGAGCTATACACTCACTTCTCCTCGTCTGTCCTCTCACTGAGCAATAAGGAAGATCAAAGGCAAGGCATGCCGCTGACTCTGACATCACGGTTGGTTATGAGTGGACAGGACTGTAGATAAATCATACTGTACAGTCTCCAAGTTCAGTCCTTGGGCATCTCAATAAATGAACTCTCATTTGTTTATAACCTATAAACCTATAAAATGCATTTATAGGTTCTCTGGGCCAAGGCGGGAACATGGGACATTACAGATGCACGATGATATCGGGATCATATCGGTATCAACAGATATTCGCCATTAGGCAGAAGTAGAGATTTGATTGATATTTCAGACTGATATCTGATGATGTATTTAATAAATACATAAACCAGCAGATATGCGCTTTTAAATATTGCATATTGGCATCTGCCCACAATTCTAGGAACCTAATTTTCCATGAATGATGCTGGAACACTCCTGAATGTTCTTTGGGTACGATAAAAACCACTTCCCCAAAGAATCTTTCAATGAATGCTTCTTTAAAGAATTAGTGTTGTAGATGTGCAAGCATAAAGTCTAAAAAGTCTTGATTCTATACCAATTAAAGGTTTTTCCTAGAACCATGCGTCTCAACCACTCAGGAACCTTTACTTTTAAGTGCACTGTTTTAATGCCGCATGTCTTCTCCCTGTTCCTACAGACAGACGGCTTTTAATGCAGTGGGATAACATGAAAAGAAGTAAAAAGAAAGAGACAGGCAGAGGAGTTAAAGATGGGACCACCCCCACACCTCCTGCCCCAACTCTACCACCCCAGCACTTCAGCAGGGTGAGCTGGGAGTAATTACTTCTAAAGTACACAAAAAGGTCTCGAGAGTTTCAATGACAATCCACTCTTATTATCCAGTAATGCTTTTAAAAGCACCATGCAGGGAAGAAAAGAGAGAACAAGCGGAGAGAGAAAAGAACAGCCCCGGGGTAAAAACTCACATCCAGCGAGAAACCAAAAGACAGTGAGAAAGAGAGAGAGGGAGGCAAACAGCAGCAAAGCTGAGAGGGCCTGTCGTCTCTTCCCACCAAACTGCAGGCCCACATCCCTCTCTTTTTCAATCCCCCCTCTAATCCAGGGAATTCTGAAAAGATGAACTCATTCCTCCGCTACTCGGAGAGAGAGAGAAAGAGAGAGAGAGAAAGAGGGAGAGAGAGTTACCACTGTGTTTAACCAGAGAGGGAGAGAGAGAGAGATGGAAAGGAGGGGGAGTTGGAGTCTCTTATCCTGTGCCAAGGATTAGATTCCCCTCCAGCTATTAGACTCTACCACCGGGCTGACAGGCAGAGGGGGAGACAGACAGCATGTTTGTATGTGTGTGTGTGAGAGAGAAAGATAGAGAGAGAGAGGGAGAGAGGGAGGGAGGGAGGGGCAAAGGCAAAGAGGAGGGAGAAAGGGAGAGGAAAGAGAAAGAGTGCAGTTTTATAGTGGACAGAATTCATCTTTTGACGCCACTCTTGACAGACCGGAGCATTCTTTTTCCTACTCTGGCTGGACAGTGAGGCTGCTCTTGGGGGACTACAGGGTTCTTCTGAGTGGGAAAAACTGAAACATAATAAACTGAACCATAATAAACATAGCAAGCTGGGGCCCCTCCAAACCCCTAACCCCCAACCCCCCCTTCTCCTCCTCCGACGTGGTACGGCTCTGATTTTTTAGACAACTATCACTACAGGGCAACTTACAACTCACTAACAGGCCGCATTTAGGCTGGCGTCTGTGCTATCTCTGCCATCAAAGACTGCTCTATCAGCCAGACGCACTAACCGGCCCTGCACTCTCACACAGATGGATTTCTCTCTCTCTCCCTCCTCCTTCTTTCTCTTTCTTTCTCTCTCTCCGCAGGGCCTGTAATGTGTTTCGGCGACATTAAGGAAGCCTGAGTGAGCACAGACCAGAGCAAACAAGCAGGCCAAAGTAAAAGAACCGCACAAAGATCTGAACACAGACAAGAGCAGTTGCCACACACTAGAGTCTGACTGGTGTGAACATTCTGTCACCAGTACCGAAAATTCTGATAACCCTTAATATCTTCTGATATAATTTAATCTGGTCAATAATTAAACAGACTCCAGTTAAATAGTCCTTTACTGACTGATATGACTGTCAGTTATCAATTGTAAGTTCTCAATTGTCCACTATCTCACATAAACTGCAGAAACTCACAACATCTTAAATAATATCAATGCTGTTTTGCCAGGATCACAACAGAATGAGAACTTTTTATAGATTCTGGAGCAGGATTTTCAGCAATACTGATACATTTGTGTAACCATAAGGATTATTCCAACCTAAAACTAGAATTTCATATGCCATTTGTCATGTCATGTAACACTCTAGCACACCATTGCATACCTCAGCCTGAATGATATGACAGAATTCACAGTTTTGTCTTTGTCCCTTAATGTCCTCTCACTACAACACTCAGCATGCATTACGCAAATATGTCAAAAGTGCAGCAATAAGTAAATCCTGACTGCTAGCATAGCCACTGATATGCTATAAACGTATATAAAGACAAGACATCTGGCTCCCTAGAAGTACCATTAGTTATATGGCCTACTTATGAATTACCCAGTTAGTGAAAAAAAAAAATCAAACATCCTGCCTTCATGTGTCCACTCCAAAGCCGATAATCGTTCAATAATTGCTCACACCTTCAAGATACATCATCACAACGTAGTTTACCTAGACTTTAAACCAGAAAATCTCACCCTAGAAACCACCACTACTAGAAACAACCAGGCTCATGTAAAAGGTGAACAGATGTAATAATGGATCATTTTTTTACTCTGGCTGGAGTGCCACTTTTATTGGACGTTGTTAGTGGTGAAATAGTATAGTTTTCCCACGTGTTTAGCATTTTCACTGCTCACTTACACCAGAAAATACTAAAATATGCAGTGTAGGTGTACTCCCAAGACTCATAATCACTGCCATATACTCTTACACCAACCTGAAAAGCTGCAGAACTTAATGAAGGACCATTAACAGGGATGCATGATATGAACAAAAGTGCTGTGATGGTACTGTTGTCTTTCATGCTTGTGATATGTCTTAAAATATTTTAAAACTCAGCTGTGGATGCTTGATGTTATGTGGTTACAGATCAGCGTGGACACAGCACAAAAATATGTGATAACGATTGATAAACGATATGCTGTGCAGCCGTACCAATAAACGGAACCCAAGAGCATAAGCAGCAAACAGTGCAGACTGCAGAAGACCAGGGAAATCAAGCAGGCTGGGACTGAATTTCTCAGCCAATGCCTTAATCCTCGCTCTAAGGCTCCATAGTGTTAATGATGGACTTGGACGCTCGGTAAGATGACCATAAGATTCACACCTCGGCCTCATGTAAAGCCCAGCTCTTGGCTCCTCCAGCACAGGTCTGGCCTCACCCCGGCCCCCAGCACACACTGCTGTTCACACTTCAACACATGAGACCACAGAAACAAGCAGGCCATCCTGTCTTGAGGAACTCAGACTCAGCTACTTAGCTTCAAAGCTTAGCTTTTTAGGACCTAGGATCAGGTCTCCTGTTGTTTTCATCATAACTGAAGGAATATATAGTCACTGTCATGGGAAATGACAGTGACTATATATATATATATATATATATATATATAGATATATATAGATATGTGTATATATATATATATATATATATATATATATATATGTATAGTGACTATATAATCAAACTCAGAAGGTCAGTCCATAAGTTAGTTACCAAATAATTTATAGCAATTACTAAATAACGAGTTTTAAGATAACTGAATAATAAGCCTGGGTTACAAAGGCTTAGCAATGTTTTATCCTTATATAAGATTACCATTTTGGAAATATAATGTTTTCTTGTGACAGCGAGAATGAGTAGGGCTTTTCATTTCTACAGGTGAATCCAGCGGTGGACTGAGCCAGAGGGACAGGGGAACCCCAGACACTGTTCTACTGCCAACAGTGCAAGCAGAGAGCTGTGCAGAATTCTTGGAGCAACCACAGAAACGCAAACTACACTTCCCATCACACACCATGCTTTCCCCCCATGCATGTCCCACAGGTGTGCCACAGCATACTGAGAAAGCCCTTATGAGTTCATCAGTGGGAACAGTAATCCCTATATCCACGCTCCAATCCAAACATACATCCTGTGAGTAAGCAGGCAATGCACTCTGACAGCTGAATAAAACACAGCAGATACACTTTCAGGTAAGAGTGTAAGAATGAGTTGCTTTAAGACAAATGCTGTGTATCTAGATAGCGCGTGTCTGCGAGGTGAAGGACACACACTTGGCTCAGCGGATGGCAGACTATTGATCGGCCTGCCGGATTGCATACGCTCGAGGAAAATGTGTTCTGTCAGGGCGCCGCCGTCCGAGTGCTCTGTTTCAATCACAACAACTCACAACCACACACTCATGGGCAGCCATGCGGCCAAGGAGAGGAACAGCAGTCATGTATTTGGACACATTCACGTCCAGTTAGCCTTGAGAAATTGAGAAGTAGCATCATTTTGGTAAACATATGATTATTACATATTTATTACATACTTATCTATATGTAAATGTAAAAATGTGTAATAATCATGACATGTTGCAGTTGAGTTTTATATATTTAAGAAATCTCAATGCTGTAATATGATTAATACTACCTTTATTAGACAAATAGTTTCGCATTAAAGTTCTGCTGTTATTCTTTTCAAAAACTCATTATATCCAGAATTGTTACAAATAGATATACAGCATTTTAGAATGAATGACATTATGTATCGTTAGTTTCTGCATTTCCAACATTTTTACATTTGGTTTGAAATGACAGAAATCTTGCTGAAATGTAAAGAATGTTTTTTTCCCCCCAAAAAAAAGACAGCACCCTCAAGAACAACTTTTAGAAGTGTAACGATACACTGAGCTATGGGTGGGCAATATGACCATATTCATAATGTAATTTATAATTTATGTGACAAATGTAGTATTGTCACAATACTCAATAAAGACCACAGAACAACTGCATGTTTCGTTACAAATTAGGCATAATTAGCCTTCTTTAACTACATTTAGTGCAGTGCAGTATGAAATTCTATTCACAATGCTGTGTTTACAATTCAGTGTTCTCATGACATTTTGGACAAAATTTTAAAGATGATGAAAATAATCATGTTGTTGCTAACGAAAACTTACTAACACAAAAGCTGGGAGTCAGGAACAGCACTTGAATGAGTTGTTGGAGCTGATTGTTTGCCAATTTTGATATTCAAACAATGCAATTGCATAATTGATAATTAATTAACAAAATGTCCTTTGTCCACAACACATTGACACATTTTCGCACTGCGGTATCACATTGTTCTTTGTTTATCAAAGTTGCGTAATAGAGTGCAGATTAACATTAAATGATACAACCTATGTGAAACTTTCGTACAACTTGGAAACAAGCAGGGATTTGCGCAGAAATGATGAATCAGCTTCAGTGCGTGAAATCAAGTGCTAACCTTCCAGCACCTAATTTACATATAATTTACATAAAGCACGCCCTAATACATGAAGGTGTTTTGGTAGGGAGCCAATAAAACATGAGCCAATTGCTGTGCTCGTAGGCGGAACTGGAGGTTGAGTAGTGAGCGCACTGCTTCCACTACTGAACATTAGGACAACTGGACAAAATTAGGACAACTGGACAAAATAACATGTGAAATAAATAAAACATCTAGAATAGTTGCAGCATTTGTTTATACCAATGTGCATGTTAAGTAAGCACATTACCTTTTGTGCTGAATTGCTATATGCGTAAATCATTACTATTATTGTAATTTATATTTGTGTTCTTGTTATTCTTATGATATTAGTAATAGTTTTGGTTAGTTAACAGCAAATCAAGCATTTTTTCATGTTGTTAAACCATTACACTGAAGACCATATACAACTTGAAATAGTGCCAATGCATTGTTATGCAACTATTAACTTTTCATCCAATTCAAATGACAACAAAATATCTCGTCTTATATTTGCAAACACAAACGTGGTACGTGGATTTAAAGTTTCATACCTTGTTGACAGAATATCTCTGCTTGTTCCAATGAGCTATGAGTGGGAAGTAATTCAGCGAAAAGTAAGAAGAGGGCATCACGGTTTATAATGTTACAGGGGACCCAAGAGGCCCTGCAACACTGATACACCCAGTATACACACGATCCACATTTATAACAATAACCTTTTATTACATAAAACTGTGACTAAGCCCACAATAATCACAGAGGAATATCCCTTCCTTATCTGTGAATAGCCTAGTGTGTGGTGAGTTTGGAAAGTCCTCAATAAAGGGCACTGAAGGGCAGCACAAACTCTCCATTGAGGCCTGTAATTACATTTGGAGAGCGCTCTGGACCCAGAGATGATGCGCTGGGCTGCTATGGGTCAACCGTGTGTGCCTGCCGCTCCGCTGGCCTCAAAGGCTGCAGGCTGCGTCTCAGAGGGAGTCTTTCTTTCCACACACCGATTGATCAAAGTGTAACAAAATAACAAAATAACACAGGTACGGTGTGTTTCGTCACACCACCAATCACATCAGAGAGCGCAGCGCGGCCGTCTGTGAGCATGTGAAAATGTGAAGGAGTGCAGTTTCTGAAGCCAATCCAACATGCCATGTCTGGCTCTTTCTCTCACTTTCTCGCTCACTCACTCTCTCGCACTCTCTGTATCTTATTAGTTAGGTAATTTCATTTAAGAATTGTCCCTAAATAGCTTTCTGCACCCTCCACTTTCTAGAAAGTAACTACAAACACTTCGACAAACTGTTCTAAGTCGAGCACAACATGGAAAATAGCATAATTTGGCGCTGCCTAGGATAAATCCAAAATAAAGCAACGTTTCCACTAAGCAACCACCGTCCACGTTTTTTCTGTGTGGCCTTACAGATCACGGAATTTGTTCACAGTCCAGTTGGAGCAACATAGCTTGTTTCAGCACAGATTAAAATCCTCCCTTTGTGAAGTGGAAAGCTCCGTTCCCTCTGCTGATGGATCCTATTTGGTCCAAATGAATAATATTTCCACATTTACAAGCAGCAAACATGAGTGAGGAAAAAAAAAGAAAATAAGTCTCGAAAATGGCAATGGTGTTCTGGAAAAACCTAAAAATAAGCCAGTGCCAATATGAGTTAGGCTGACAACTTTGCACTGCGTTCAACTCTTTTGATTGCAGCACCCGTTCCTAAGACGGCTGCTACATCATCTTTGCTTGGCTTGAGCAGTGGAAAAAGTGCAAGAGAGAGAGAGGGGAGAGAACAGCAACAACAGGAAACTCAAAATCCAATTCTGTGGCAAATACATCCACTCTGTTAGCATAACACAGTGGCGTCAGACTGCTTGGAAGGCCACAGCACCGTGAAGTTCAGCATGCTGCCTCATTAAACCCACCTGATTGAACTCATCAGCTAATTACAAAGGCCTTCAGCAGTTGAAATGGGGGTAGAAGCAGGAAAACATTACACTCTGAAGAGTCATGACCCTCCAAGACCTCAGTTTGGCATGGGTGGCCCTCCAAGACCTCAGTTTGGCATACGCTAGCAAATGACAAGTAAACAGGTATAGATAGATGAAGTAAGACGGCACAATAGTATCGCAACATTGGCCATTCAGATACAAAACAGTTACAGATTGTGCAGTTTAAGGGCTGTGTGCAAGGTAGAACACAAAATGCACTTCTCTTCCGAATGCACATGCATTGAGGGAGGATCACGCAAAACGTGGAGCATTGCACAAAAGACGGGTGGAGATATTATACATGCCACTGATTACATGTTCTGCTCGACTTAATTCATATTTTTCTCCACCTTTTAAAACTAGGTGTAAATTTGCGCTAGGCTCTCAAAAGATGTCTTGTTGACAGACTTTCCTTAACAATGGCCACAGACACAGCAGTTATACAGAGTCACCAGCCTCGAACACATGTATAAAGAACACGTTTAATATTGGAATAACATTGTTTAAATATAAGACTTTTAAAAATTTGTGCACGCAGTAACAAATTTTCTTAGCTGGAGTAAAAGAACACCCCTGTATTTTTATTAACGCTTATTAACGTGGCTCTTCAACACTGAAACATCATGTTCTGTTTTGTCTCCAGCTTGTTGATGGCGCCATTATTTCAATGTACCTTGTTAACCCTGACCAATCAAGGTACCACATAAATTTCTGTGAGTGTTGGGACAAATCAAGGCATTCAAACAATGCAATAAAAACAAATTGCAAACCAACCTTCTACCATGTTTTCTGGCTTCTTTTATAGTTATTATGTATTCACAAAAATGTTTAATATATTGTAAGATACATTAATACTCTGATAGGCCTCTAAACAGCAGTCAGTGATAGTAAAAGAGACTGTAATAGATCTATTTCTCATTTCTTACTCTGAAAGGCCTCTAACAGTAGTCATCAGTCATCACTGGCTAATCTAATTTCTCTCCAGTGACAGGATCATTTCTTTCATTTTTTTCTGTGTTCAGTATTGTTTATTAATTGCTAAATTTTATTCTTTTTCCATATTGCTCTCTTTGTATTGCTTCACTATCCAGTGTCAACCAGAGGAGGATGGGCTCCTCTTTTGAGCCTTGGTTCCTCTCAAGGTTTCTTTCTCTTGCTCTTACTGAGTTCCTAACCACTGTTGCCCTTGGCTTGCTCATTTGGGGTTTGGACCCAGATTTTCTGTAAAGCTGCTTTGTGATGACGTCCATTGTAAAAAGCTGTATATAGATAAATATTGAACTGAATTTAGTTGTAAATGCAATAGGTAGATAATATAATCACAACATGCAAATTTCTCCATATCATAAAGCTTTAAAATGAAGACATCAAAAATTTGAGCTCTGACTTTTCCCTGGTCTCTCACACACATACACACACAAACAGTGCCGCTCTCTCAGTAGGGGGTGAGTGTTGGAGAAGGTGGGCTGCGTGGGCCCCTCACTTAATCCTCACAGTGCATTCTACAGGCGCAGAAGAATGCGTTGGCTCTTCACAGTTTTAAAAATACTGCCCCGGCCATCACTCGGCGCACAACTGTCAATGTTCCTCCGGAGAGGAAGGGGGGAAAAAAATTCTTTGCCTTATTTTAGCCGGTCAATAGGTCTAAATCACAACCTAACCACCCCTTCCCCACTCCCTTATGGCAAGAATGCGGGAATTTATAATTGCTGGGTCCAAAAAGTCAGCCAGAAAATAAAAAGTCAAAAAAAGAGAGAAAAAAACAGTGTCAGCATCCACAACTGCCACCACCTCTTCCGCCCGCTCTCCTAGGCCTGGGCCGTCCACGGGCACTTTCAGAGTGGCCGCCGCTCAAACGGGGTATTGTTCACCCCCCTCGGCAGCCTTGAGAGGAGGCTTGCTAAAACACTAAACCAACAGTTGGACATTCCATACATTTTTAATGGCATGGCTGGCTCTTTATTTGTTGTCCTAACCCCGTGGCCTGGCCGGCATGAATGGCTCCATTGGTAGAAGGCAAGCAGGCGAGGGAGCTGTGCATGGAGGAGAGAAAGGGAGAGAGAGAGAGAGAGAGAGGGAGAGAGAGAAACAGGCAGCACCAGCCTTCACAAAGCATACGGAAGGATTAGCCTACTGGCATCACTGTGCAGGGGAGGAAATCTCAGGCGAAATGATAACCTGTGCAAATGGGGTGTATTTTTACACACAGGATCCTGCACGCGATACACACAAGAGGTCTGAATAACCAAAGCTCCTGTGTGTATTAGGAAATGCACAGATCCACATTAGCATCTGCACCAAAAAGTGGCCCAGGCTGTTACTTTTTAATAATGAATGAAAATACCACCAAAGATTTCGTTAACATAAACAGCTATTCGCTAATGTGGGTATATTTTGCAGCTTAATGAACAGTAGGTTTGGCCTAAATAATGATTTGATTTCTTTTCCAAACTACTGTTTTTTAAATCTTTTGGCCTGAAGGTGGTTTAAATGGCTGAAAGGTTTGAGTGCTGACATCACAACAATGGGATAAAATGTGTGGGGTTTGGTATTGTTTCCAAGGTTGTACTTTTGTCAGTTGATCCTTCACATTTGCAGGTTTTGCACAGAAAAATGGCAAAATCTGAACAATCAAAACATTTTATTTAACATGTTAAGTTCTTGCAAACCAACAAAGAGATGTGCTCATTGTTTCAAAACTTTTTAAGAAGTGGTGTCCCCAAACTTTTAACAGCTTATTTCAAGGTTAAGCTGGCAAAACAGTGGAGTCATTGGAGGCTGAAATGGCTCATAATAAAAAAGCCACATCATTTAGACTAGATTACGCCATTACGTTGAGCCCCTTACACTAGGCACAGCCCAGCTCCTGATAGTGTTGCCATGAGGGGGTAAATAAATACTGTGTAGTTTCTGTTGACTTATATTCCAGAGCCTATTTCCACACAGCGCAGTAGATTACCCTTAGAGACCAGGCTATCTGCTACAGCCCCTATCTACTGATTGATGAACATTCATGTTTGGGCTCAAAGCCACTGTGCAGGCTCGTGATGAACGCTGACTGCTGCAGTCTTCAAAAACATTCAAGTGAAAAATGACGTGGGCAGGCTAAAAGACAACATGCATTGTGCTGTTGTAAAAGTATGCAACACGACTCTCTGGAAAAAAGGCTGCAAGATCCAAACAATTCCCTTCTCTCTATCTCTCTCCCCCCCCTTTTCTTTTCCTCGCTCGCTCACCCCAGTCGTAAATGCCTCACATCTTGAAATCCTTATAACACTCAAACAACCTGGAGAGCAAACAAAAGATTCTAATCTAATATCCCCGAGATTTCATTCCAATCTCACATCAGGAGGCCAAGTTGAGTACATACACACATGCGTACACACACGTACACACACACAAAACACACCCACAAAGACACACACAGTGACAGCAAACACACATGCCTGTCCATAAGGAGACAAAGCTGATCCATTTTATGACACATTCAAATGTTTTACACAAAAAACAATAGAGCTGTCATAATTACCCCATTAAACGTCATGACTCAATTTAACAAAATCATTGATAAAAATGGACCTTTCTGATGAATGACTGAAGAATAATGAATTTTCATGCTGATAATGGATATTTTAACCCCTTAAATGAAGCAGCAAAGTTTTATTACACAGTTCTATAATCTAGGAATAGGTCAACCAGTTTGCCATAGTATGTAATAAGCCTGTGATTTTAAAGGGGTTAAAATCTCCTACTAGTCTCTCTGACAGTACGAAGCTAAGCCTGATGGACACATAGTGTTTATATATATATATATATATATATATATATATATATATATATATATATATATATATATATCGCCGCTGTCAGAACAAAAACCCTGTATTTCCATTTTTGTCATTTTTACCTATTTTAAACATCGTAGTTGCCCTTTACATTGTATGTAAATTTCACAATGAATAACATGAAATGATCCAGAATTACTTGGAATAAAGTCTGGCGGCATAGACGTAATGGAAAGTAAAGTATGCTTTTGCCTTCTCCTGTAAATCTTGGAAAAGTTAACACATCCTCTACAGGGAACAATTTCTATTTGCTGGTATTTTAACATACTGGAAAAATAATACATTGAATATGAAATATGCCATAACTTTTTTCAGTGTGTTCTCTGTAGAGGATGTGTAATTATTGTTATATTAGGTTTCAACAACACTTTTTAATAATTTAAGTCTCCTAAATTCTCCTTAATTGATCGTTAATAGATTGTTAATTTTTACTTATTAAGAGCTATATATGATTTGTTATTTGTCAGTTAAGTCAATTTGTATTGATTGACGTTTAAAAAAACTGATAATTCAATTATTTGACCAGGTGGGAGGTATGGTAATTTGTCATAACAATAACTATTGTCACACTGTTTGCCCCTAAGTAACGGCCAAAATAATCAGTATATTACACAAATACAAATATAATCCAAAGTTACAGGCCTCCAAAACATTACTGATGGTACTGTCTTTTTCCACCTCGTTAAAATACTGAAAAACACGAACAGCTGGCTGAAGACAGGGAATCAGCAGCATTCGTGACGGAAACGGTGCAGTCATAGCCAGTGAATGGAAAGAAGGAGCAAAATAGAGGATATAGTATTTGGAGTGAATATGTAGAACTGATTGGTGTGTTTGGTTTGGTTTGTCTATCGAATCACACATAGGAAATCTGGCAGGGTTTAATCTTGCAGTGGCATTAGCCACGATGTGTTGCCTCTTTTATAGCCAGCATAAAGTGCATGGAAACTGGCAGTGTCATGGACCGAAGTAGGCCGCAGTGCTGTGGTAGCTCTACTGTAGTACAGTAGAGTGGAGGTAAGTAGCTCACGCAGCTGTCCTCTAATGACTGATGAACCGTGTGTGTGTTTGTCTAGTTTACGTGTGTTATGTAAGGGGAAGAGGAAGCCAGGCTCTCTGGACAGGAACACACACTCGAGGAGAGCCCCGCGGCCTCAGTGACAGCACAGCAGTGTGTGTGTTTGCGATAGATGAAAACACGTTCACTCAGGATGTTCAGTATCACACACTCCGTATGCAAAACTCAGAACAAAACATGTCAGGAAAGGTCCATTAGCGAGCACACGTACACACACACAGACACATACACAGACACACACACAGACACACACGCTAACACATCACCTCTAGGCCACTGGCCTTCTCTTCAACATTCCTCAGCCTCCCCCTGTCGTCAAAGGGGCGATTGAGCGGGGCCCAGCGCCCCGGCGCTACAAAACCCAGGCAGCCTTTTTAAAACAGGATGTTTGGCCGAGGCCTCCTTCCCCTCAAATAAACAATCCGCACAACCTGATTTTCTGGAGGCAGGGTGGAAGTACTCGAGTCACATTATTTCCACATCCCGTATCCTGGAGCTCGCGAGGCCCTGGGGGAGCGCGGCCAGGCCCGGGGGCTGTGGTGGAAACCTGAGGCCTTGTGCCAGGCAGGAGAGAAAGAGAGAGAGCGAGAGAGAAAGAGAGGCTGCAGCCCATCAGGATCAACCAGGGCAGAAAGGAGAGAGAAGGAGGGTTAGGAGGGTCTGGTGTGACCCAGTGATCTCTCAGCCAATCAACTGTGGCTCACTTTTGACCAACCATTATTTCTATAATTGATTGACCTACTAGCTATTTTTTATATCTGAATTATTATAATAATTCATAATAATTATAATTACGTTATCATGTACATTATTACTATTGGTATGCCTAGACTTGACACCATCATTACATTTTAAAATAAAACAAACAAACAAACAAACGTTATTTACCACTGTTCCTAAATTGAGTGTTGTTTTTTATTTACATGTATCTGCCTTAACCAAACTGATGCAAACACACTCAATTCAAATTTCACATTCTGTTTTTTGTGGTGTAAACATAAGATTGTGAAAGCTAAAAACTGTGAAAAATAATTGTGATTAGCATACATAATTGCAATCAGCTCAGATAAGTACAATCAAGCAATTATGCAATAATTGTGATAGGCCTAATTATGTCTTGTTATTACACCTCCTGTCCCTTTGCTACCACTATCACTTAAAGTTCTGTTGTTTTATCTAATATAGCACAACATAACAATAGAAACCATATCGCCCCCAGTGCTTCCTGTGATGTACTGCAGTTTGTCAAAATGACTCAGATACATGCCTTTGCAGTGTTGCACCAACATTCGTCTCTGCAGTTTAATGTTTGTTGTACTCAGCCAACAGTTTCAGGAGGACATGTACTTTGTACAAAGATAACAGAGAGAATTACTTAACCCCATCATTAACCCTACAGAATAATCAAATCACCAAATATTGGCATGAAAATAGTCTTTGGGGTGGCAAGACTAAACTGCATATCCTAAAACTAACATAATACCATAGTCCTTAAACTGTGGTGACACCACAAAGGTGTGGCTCCGCAATGAATGATAATGGACTGCATGTAACACATCGTTGTTGCCCAAGAAAAAATGTATCTTGCTTTTTTTTTCTACATCATCTAAAGATGGCAGGTGTCCGTCACATTGTGGGAATATTTTATGATGAATGGATCAACAGAAATGACTCCTGTAAAGTTACTATTTTGGAGATACATGTTTTCTTTGGACAGTGACGATATAAGCATTTAAGAAAATGACGAATGTTGGCGATAAAGCAATGCGCTGCCAATTCATAATCAACATGAACTCTAGCGACTAATCATCTCATTAAGAATATTACACTGACACAGGTGTGAGGCACTGAAGGACAGCTTGTAAGGGAACCCCAGGTTCTTTGTGTGGCTGGTAGAAAATGAGCTAAACCTGGACATCTCACAAGAGTGACCGCTAACACACTGCAAGTGTTTGCCTTAAATAAACTTCTTAGTTATACATTAAGGTGTGTTGTAAATAATGTCATCCAGACTATGTCATTCTATCCATCGCAATATGTCTCAGTGAGGGACAAAACCCGGCCTGCCCAGCCTTACCACAGCTAATGCTGAATCAAAGGCTCCTGAAGAGGCGGTGTTTGCAAACTTTGGTCTGACAACACAAAGTGTGGCAAATAACGTTAAAACGCATGATGGCCTTACGCTGGGAAAAAGCTCACAATACAATCTAGCCATTTTCAGATTCTGGTGAACAGGCTAATGAGCTCAATTTGAAAGAAAGACATCACATGCCTTTTAAGCCTGCTCAAAATCTATGGATGCAATCTAATCAGCGGTAATCAGTACAGCGTCACATGCTTTGATTACTCTGTTTAATTGTGCTGTGCACTTCCAGGAGCTCTTTCTTCCTCATACACACACACACCCAAAGACTCTCCAGGAATGAGCTGAACTCTCAAGGTGGTTCAGGCTGACCTAGCCAGACAGGCATGTGTGTTTATAAATGTCTATGCATTAGAGAAGAACAGCGTAAAAACACTGTGCGTGGATGTGTGTGTGTGTTTTTGAGTCTGAATGTCAGTCTATCAGTCTGGAACTGAAAACCCCAACTTGTCCCAAGCAGAAAACAAACACAGCAGCTCCACTGTAACTCTAACCGCAGCTGTACTACCTGTACCCAGTCTAAACCACTAGAAGCTGATGCTCGCAGTAATGTGAAAACACACCCACGGCCTTACATCTTCCAGGACTTACAACTGAGTGCAACCCAACAGATAGCATCACTACAGCATTGCACACATATTACCATGCGTTATGCATCATACATAATTTCCCATACATTAACATGCATTACACATCACACAACGCAGCTCCTATACATTATAGGACCATCTCACATTTTTCATCTCACCATCTTACTTTTTTGCCTTACAGATGAACTGCTAGCAGTATTAGCTATGACGTTTTATTGATTTTCTAAGCGGAAGTAAGTTAAAACACCCTCTACAAACAGCAATGCACAGGCACAAGACTCATGATACACAATTACACAATTGTCACAATGTAACCATATCATTTTAAACAGCCATCAAAAACTCTGGTTACAATAATTTTTATTCAAGCTTTACACATCATATAATACACAATATCCCTCTAGTATTGACAATATCCATAATATACTCAGAAAAGCATACAGTGCATGTCACACATTATACCATGTCGTCATATTGCCCACCACTACAAAAAACATGTAATTTAACCATGGGTGCACAAACATTTGCATGCAACTGTATCTACTAATGCCTATACACAGACATTTCTAAGATGTAGAAGTCTCCACCTTACAGAGGATATTGTTTATTTCAAAAGGTTCCAAATGCAGTAAAATGAAGAAATTGCAGAAATGTTAGTGCAGTAATCCAACAGAGCTTAAGCATTTTGCTTTTCCTGAGCACAGTAAATACATCATCAAATATCAGACAGAAATGTCTGTCAAATCTAAGCATCTCTCTGATGCCAATACTGCTCTAAGCAAATATCTACTGATAAAAATGTGAGTCTGATATCATTGTGTATCCCCAGTACTCCACTGCTTAAATTCTGCAGGTTTAATGAAATCTCACTCCAGACCCCTAATGTACAAGCCAAGGGCAACAGCTGCAAAGAAAAACCTTGAAAAAGAAACCTCGAGAAGAACCATGTTTGAAAAGGGGAACTCATCCTCCCCCGGTCGTCACCAAATAGCAGAATTATGATGCAAGTAGCAAAAGTTAATAAGTGAGATTAAACAGTCATTTAGATCTTACTCAAGAATTCTGTTTCTCTTTTGCCCTGCAAGAGAAGCCAAAGGAAGTTGCTTCCCCCAACGCTGTACAGCCAGCAGGAGCCCTGATAAACCTTACATGACAATAGAGGAGCCACACAGGCTGCGGCCTCCCCACCAAAAATTACACAGGGCAGTGTAGCATTACTGAACCTCAGCCTTTCCATCTCAGTTTGCTCAGACCATTCTGAGCAGATCACAACTGTTCGTAGCTGTTATAAGCACGATAGTACAACTGGTCTCAGGCAAGGCCAGCACATCCATACAGGTGAACTGGGCAACTGCCTAGAATAACAATTCGACGAAATGTAAAAATATACCACTGTGCACTCTGGAAGTGCACTAAAAGCATCAGTCATTGTAATAATGTAACTGTAGCTTCTACATAAATCAAAAAGTCATTTTGTAGGTACTGTTGCTATGTTGGACAAGTTTTACGGAACACCGGCAAAATCCATTTCAACCTAGTTTTTGTAAAAAATACATAAATTATTCACATAAGGCTGCTACAAGGAGGGCTACATAGAAGTGACTTTCCAGGTTTAAATTCTACCTACTGAGCTGAATTATGTTGTTGTCGTTGTTTGAAACTATGCAGGTTGTAAATGACAAGAGAAATTTGGCATCAGCATCCGACCTAAGCATGGGACCTTTCAGACGCATTCAAAATAAATATAAACTGAAACTAAAAACACTCTAAATGTACGTATTTTGAAAAAGCTCAGTTTGACTAACGACTTATTAGGTTAAGATGTTAACACTGTAACGCTGGTCCAAACTTGGATAAGTGTATGTAGTTAATAACTATATACAGTTGTGACATTGGCATAAAGCAGGGGTATGAAACTGTGCTCCTTCCAGGCTACAGCTCTGTAGAGTTCAGCGTTCTGCCTAATTAGGCACACTTGATTTACCTCATTATCTAATTAGCAAGGTCTTCATGGTGTGAATTTGAAGTGTTAAAAGAGAGAAAATGCTAATCTTTGCAAAGCTGTGGCCTGGAAGGAATACAGTTTGACACCCCTGGTTTAAAGAATTTAGAACCAGGTATGTAGTAATTATGCAGAGACTTAATGGGTCTGTTATCTGTGTACAGAACCGTGCATTGGGAATCCTGCAGGGCTCAAACCGGCCATAGACTGTTGTTTTTTAAAGCTTAGTGTTGAAGTGTTGAAATATTGAACTCGTGGGGGAACATTAGCTGTAGTTCATAGCCTATCAGTTGTGATGTCGCAATTTTGCAGGGGGGGACAGCACAGTTGTGTTTCACCTGAAGCATCAGAGCAGTGCAGGCCTTGGTCTCTGGTCAGTTAAAGGTAGGCTACTGCTAGACAGAAAGCTTCCACCAGCACCTGTGTCCCTCCACCTCCTCAGAGCAGTGGAATGGCACTCCACATCTACCCAAACAGGGAAGAGGGTAAAATATACAAAGGCACTGCAGGACTCCTCAGAGGGAGCTGTCTGTTGGAGGACACATGCTTAGTCATTTCCAAGCTATGCCATTTGCACGAGGGAGCCCAGCAAAAGTAACTACAGGATCCTCCCTGCAAAAGAAAGGACTGATGCCAGCTCAGCAGATTAAGGCAATACAACTGCCCAGAAAAAAAGCCAACCCTGGCCTCATAGTGATGACACAACTCACTCCCCATGCTGTCAACTGATGCACATAATTATGATGTAACACCATATGAATGTACAGTTGTACAGTTGTAAATAGTTTGCATTTGCTTCCTTTTTGACATCTGGCAGCTGACTCCTCTTAAGGGACCATTCTTCGGCCGAATTACATCTGAAATCATGACGTCAGTCTGAGGCTGTTTAAACGACACCACGGCTGTAGTCATCACTACAGACCATTAACTCTGATGCCTCAAAGCCCTGCTGAACAGTCTTCATCACAGCGGAGCTCTTTATAGTCGAAGTTATCGCTAACGTTAACAAAAACATGTTGTTGTACATACATCATCTAAACCGCATATCCTTCTGGGTCGCGGTGGGGTGCTGGAGCCTATCCCAGCTGTCATTGGGCGGAAGGCAGGATACACCCTGGACAGGTCGCCAGTCTATCACAGGGCAGACAGACAGACATACACATTCACTCACACACACACCCTAGGGGCAATTTACCATGTCCAATTGGCCTGACTGCATGTTTTTGGACTGTGGGAGGAAACCGGAGTACCCGGAGAAAACCCACGCAGACACGGGGAGAACAGGCAAACTCCACACAGAAATGACCCTGGTCACCCGACTGGGAATCGAACCCAGGCCATTCTCGCTGTGAGGCAACAGCGCTACCCACTGCGCCACCGTGCCGCCCGTATGTTGTTGTAATTTTAAATTAATTATTTCTCATGTGTAGCTTATTGAAACAACTGAAGAAATTGTGTCGATAGTGTCGATTATAAACTGTTTGCCAATAGCTCATTTGTATTTGCAAGTAGACGAGGTAGGCCATTTATTTATAATAAATCAGTTCTTAATTTATTGAAAACCATGCAGGACACTAATGCTACATTAACATTACCAGGCGCAAATCCAGTTTTCCAATTCACAATGCAAAGGGTAAACAGTGTTTCCATATTATGCAAAAACATAAAGAACAACAAACATTTAGATACAAGGGTTGAAAATAATTACCTGTAGGGATTAAGGTGGTTCAACCACTGTAGGTTCAATATAATACATTGAAAAATGTTGCTTGGCTTCATACACAAAAGGTTCAAAGGCTCAGGGGGCTACTGTCAGTGAGAAGGCAGTGACTTCTCGCCGCAACACACCCAGCGACCTGAACTTGTGAAATGCACAGATATCACACGCCCAATGCAGAGGGGAAACACACAGTCTAATACACACAGTTATACAGGAAGCAATGAGCAAATACTTCAAAGGGCATCGTTCTAATGTCCACACAACCACGAGCGAGGAAACAGGTGTTCTGGATGACTACTCAGTCACAGATTGAGCACACACATACACACACAGATGTGTTACCCCACAGCCATATGTTTAGCGGGCATGCACTG
Source organism: Colossoma macropomum (assembly GCF_904425465.1). Classification (NCBI taxonomy): domain Eukaryota; kingdom Metazoa; phylum Chordata; class Actinopteri; order Characiformes; family Serrasalmidae; genus Colossoma; species Colossoma macropomum. The sequence goes on from NW_023494798.1 coordinate 13,470,886, forward strand.
AAAATGGAACACTTAATCAATAACCGTGCATAGGCATAGTGTAAACACAAACTGACAGACGCTCTTTTTTTTACTCTGAGATGTCATCAGCCCACATTTAAGTACAGAAAAACACACACAAATCCAAGCTGACACCAACAAACACAGATGGAGACAGACAGACCTAAACACAGTAGCACACCCATTAGACACACTCTTATATACGCGAACAAACACAGCAAACTGACCCATGTTTAAAAACACCTACAGACAGAACAGTCTGTTAGTTGACAGGGACATTGTTTTTTGTTGTTTTGGCTTTCTACTCCAGCACATTGTATTTAAAAAGAAAGAATGAATGATTGTAAGGTTAAAGAGCACAATGTCAGCTTTAATTCCAGACAGTTTACATCTACACTTGATAGACCCTACAGGAATCAAAGTCCTTTGTGTTTTTACATGTTTACATTTTAAGTGACCAGCTGTGTGCCATTGCAGTACTATTTATGCTAAAAAAAAGCTTGCAAATGTAGAAATGCACTGATGTGGTATGTGGGAATTGTGGACTGAAGTCAATTTCATGAATGTATGTGTCAATGCCAAACCCGATACATAAACATTATGTATTAGTATTTATATTACATTTTATAAATGTTTATGCACAACATCTTCCGGAATACAATACACAGTATGTTATACAATCTGCTTATCCAGAATACAATACATATGTCCTAAAATATCTGTTTGATATATCGGTCAAATCTAAACATCTGTCGAATGCAAATACCTGCCGCAAATACTGATATGATTCCAATATCACTGTGCATCCATAAAATAAAAGTCTAGAAAGAACTGCCAATGCCAATAAAGTAGACCATTGTGAGGCATGCCAATAAGGGTCATAACTAAAGCATTAGGTATGTGAAAATCATCTGTACATCCACCCTGATGATGTATATGGGTTGCAATCATCTGACATTTGTTGATTGGAAAGGACTGGACATTTTATTAAAGAATATGCTAATCTTCCCAAATTACTTATGGTTCACTGAAATTTGGGAAGTATGCATTAAAAGGCCAGGAATTCTTACATGGTTCACCCAAATTAGATATAAATACCATCGAAAATCTGACATTCTACACTCTAACCTCCTAGTTTAATTTCAAATCTAGTGTGCTGGGGTACAGAGCCAAAACAACCAAAATTGTGTAACTGTCCAATTCCTCATGGACTGCCATGTAGTTAAATTAGATAGCGCTTTTACAGAAACAAAGGCATCACGCTAGCACCAATTCTCATTAGACGTGACCCTGGAAAAAATGAAAACCTCCCAGTAAATGCAGAGGAACTTAATGGAATCAAGGAAAGTACATGAGCTGCAAACCCAGATGCTGTTTTCTAGTCTGAATGTCTTAATAAGGCACACAAACTTACTGTCTCTAAAACAGGCAAAAAACTCTGGCTTTTGAACAGAAGTTTTCAAGTTAAAAAAACACCTCTCCCTCTCAGGGCTCATCTCACTGGTCCAGTTGAGACGTGCTCTGCAGCGATTGTCAAACAGCGAGGGATAAGTGTAAGCAGCAGGTATTACAGTAGCCTGGGGGCTACAATCTGCAGCAGGCAGCTCCCCCACTCCCCCCTCCAATCTGCCCCCTGGCCGCTCTTTTAAGCGCTTTACTAGTTCCTGCGTGTGGGTGAGAGACGTCGGTGGGGGACCACACGTTTTGAGCGCTGCTCGATTGATCTCGGTTTTCCGCAGGCCAGAAGGGAGGGTGGGGTGCTGGAGCTGGAGACGGATGTGGAGGTGTGCTGATAAGCGCTTGGGGGGAAAAGGAGCAGGATTCTTCTCTTTTCCAAGCTTGCTGAGGGAATAGTGATGGAACGGCATTTCTTAAACCATTCTGCAGAATGAGCAGCCCAAGACAAACATAATTAGTTACACAAAGCAGCAGCTAATAGGATGGAGCGGAGGTGTTTAGGGACTCTGGGAGAATGAACTCACCACAAGGTCACGCCACGACATCCCTCACTAAAGATTACTGCTAGTTCTCACTTTCAAACCACTCATTTCAATACAGAAAACAAAGTTTGTGTCACTGAAACTAAGCTCACACATCTGCTTTCCAAAATTGTGTTCTCAAAGACCATGTCAAAGAAATGACCCTCAGTGCACACTGGAATAACACAGAGCCCTGGCAAACACAGACATTTCACAGAGGTCTGGTCCACATCAGATACAGACAGCTAGAATCAGGGTTAGTGTTTGAAACAGCGCTTGTTGACACAGGGAGTGTCGCTTGCCCAAGGAGTAGCGGTGAATGGATATGCGAATGTGAAGTGAGGCAGAGGGTTTGGCCAGCGTTTGGTCATCTGGAGTGGTGCTTTATTTACATGTGTTGATTGAATGGGAACTATGCTGCTCTCAGCTTGGGAGAGAAGGGTGGTAAGTCTGCATAAGATTAATCGTAACATGGTGTTGGCCTTTGAAATACTAATATCACAGAAAACTACAATATGAAAATGAGTTCTCTAACCAGTAACCATGTGTTGTGATCATATTGACACAGTTTTAGTTGAGTGTTTCTATGTGTTTTAGTGACTAAAGGTATTCAAGTAATTAAACAGAAATAAATGACTTTGGGGCACCTGAGTGGTGCAACTGTCTAAGCTTTGACCTTATCGTCAGCTCAAACCCTAACAATGCCACAGACATTGAGGAGAACCCTCAGGACCTTCTAGACCTTCAAAAAAGGCATGTTTTTTTGGGAACTATAAATGTCTGTAATTTTTAGTTCATTTATATCTAGCAGAATTACGCTTGCATTTTGGGAAAAAAAGCTCAATTCTTGAAAATTATACACTCGGGAATTGTTTTTCTCTGTGGTATCTACGTAAATATAGCTAGGTGAGCTCTTCTATTGGTTAGGACTTCAAAAGCTGAAGAGAAGGCTTAACCTGTGGGATTAGCCATCAACATAATTACTAAGTGACAGAGAAATCAACTAATCACATAAGCGCAACCAATTTTGTGAGAACTAGAGGTGGGTTTTGTCCTCATGTTTTGACTAAATTTTGACATTTATGGCCCAAATTAATTGTCATGGATCACCACTGCACAGCCAGGAGTCCAAGAAAGCTTTATTTGCATCGCTCTCTCTAGGATGGACCTCCCATTTCCCCATTAGTCAGTACAATGCTGGCCTACGTAGGCAATTGTTGGCTGACATGACAGAGTTGGCAAATGAAATCAAGGAAAGCATTCTCGTGCCGGCAGGAGATGCTTCTTACCTGCCCCTTCGTGGACATTTTTTTAATCCACCAGATTAAAAAAGTGCACATACAAGTATAAGAACAATGCTGCTCATTTGGACATCATAGGTTATTGTACATGCATGCATACAAGATGGCCAAAATCAAGTATAAAGCAGCCCTTAGCACTCTGCTTCAAGTATGTTGAGCTTGGACAAATGACGCTGGATTAGCAGTTCAAAAAGATGTTGTGGCTAGCTTTACACGTTTCAGAGAAAGCATGTGCTAAAACTTACCCACCCAGCATGGTAGCTTTGTGTGATAAGGGGACACCTAAGTGGGAATTGTCTAAATTGAAGGGAACAAATGGATAAAAATCCACCCAAAATAGGTAAATTAATTTATTGTGGTCATGTAATATTATTGATTCGCCAGTGCACTTTCAATATATGTGCCTAGACAGAGATGTAACTCTGCAAACTGTGTCACAATCGCGATATGTAGCAATATGTCATTGCAATATTAGTATTTTGTCCATGTATCACAATCATGACATGTAGCAATGTCACAGCAATACTAGCATTTTGTCCGTATCGTGCAGCTGTAAAAGGTGGGAGAGGCCTCAGGTTTTTTCTTCTGCTGTGGCCATGATCCTATGCATGCACAGTGTGCTTCCAGTTTTATGAGACAGGCATGTTGAGTTCAAGCCATGAGAGGGGAGTGTTTCGTCTCAAATCGAGAGACAGGACAGGGCTGCTTCTCCTCTTTTCTCCTAGTGTGGCCCCATTCACGAGAGCAGAAAACAGCCCCCCCGACATGCTCTCCTCCCCTCTCTGCAGCCCACTTTCAGCCTGCCTAGATAGAGCTGTAACTCTGTGTGTGTGTGTGGAAGAGGGGGGTCCTTCCACACATGCTGTCTGTGTGTGTGCGTGTGTATACGAACATGCCCCCTGTGTGTGTGTGTGGTGTGACTAAAACGTCCCTGTGTGTGTGTATATGTAAGCGAGTGTGTGTCCCAGTGAGCTTGGATCTTATTACAATTTGATCCCACTCAAATATTTCTGAAAGAAAAACAGAGGAGGGGAGGCCGGCTCTGTGGCCAGCACGGCCCACTGCGCCTCGGCCGGCCGCACAATGAAAGCTTTATTTGCAACCGCGCTCGCCTCGCTCCTAATGGCCTTTAATGAGGAGGAGTAAAGCACAACATAAAAAACAAATTACCTGCAAAGTTTGCACATTTAGCCCAACTGCATGAGAGCCCACATCCTCAATCGACAAAAAAAAGAACTTTCAAAAGAGAGAGACATCTTCAATGCCTTTCGCATGTTTGTGTAGCGCACATTAACCCTTTTCCACTCTGCTCAGATGAATGTAACTGTAAGAGTTTGTGACATGGACGAGTTGCGCCTTTCATCAGGAACTCTGGCTCGTTTGCCTTGGCTGGAGTAATCTTTCAGAACAGGTATGATAAAACACGATATCCGCTATTATAACAATGCCTCGCGGGGAAATGGCTTGCTGGATGATTCACTCCACAAACTATTCCCTCTAGCAAAAAAGAGAGCAAATATCTGACACAAGGTCACCATCGCAGGCACGTAGGTTTTGTTTGAACAGTGATATTACCTCATGTGTTGGAAAAACAGCACAAAATCTGACAACCATAGCACAGGACATGCTAATGTTTAGAATGCAAGGCATAGCCGTTATTGGCACAGGTGCTAAGCTAAGCGATTGCTTGTTCAGAGCCCTGAGGATTAAAAAAAAAACAGAAAAAACAAAAGCAGACTCACCTGAGAATTCCCCTTGGGTGATGTTTGGCGAGCTGGCAGCCTCCGTTTCAGTGTAAGACAGTGTGGAATCTGACAGATCTGAGAGAAGAGGAGGCCATTAGCGTGACATTAGCATGTAAACTCCTGTCAAATACTTGTAGCTCAGTTACAGCAGACATATGTATATTTTTTTACTTTTAACCAGCACCCAAGTACATTTCTAAGTTCATTTTAACTGTATCAGAGCATTTGCACACTGTACTTTTCCTTTACATTTACGCAAACAGTAGCCTATATTCAAGGTTATAGCATGCGTATGCTAACATGGCATTTGTTGCCATTATTTACATGTATAGAATGCTCTTCATTTTCAGTATCAAAGTGAAAATATTAAAAAATATTTATATCAGCACTGTTTAAGTATCAACATAAATTTTCATTTCCTTCATTTCATTTCATTTCCACACATGGAACTTGCAGCACAAAATGCATGTGACACTATGCAATTTACATGTAGCCCATGCTATTACAATACATGTGCAATTGTTGCCATTAATAACACACATAGGTGTAAACATACTGTTTCTCTTGTGTGACCTATTTGTTCTCTTGAAAAAACTGCCGTGACCAACACAATGACCAAACCTAACTCCAGACCACAAGAGCCAGCCCTCTTTAGAATGGCGCCATTCCAATTTGCCCGTTCCCACAGGGTTGAGTATTGGTAATGGGAGGATATCCCTGCCTAACCCCCCCCCCACATCCAGACTTCTGTGGCCCTCACCACAGCCAGACCAAAGCCCAGGCTGCCTCCACACTGGCATGCTGAAAATGGGCCCGCCGGATGCTGGCTACAGCCTCCGCTCTCTCTCGGCTACCGCACACATTCTTGGTCACTGTGCCTAATTGCCACCATTAAAATTCTTCACGTTGTTGTACTCTTTGCTTCCTCTTCATCCCTCTCTAGAGCCAGGGATTCGGCCAGCGGGTGAGAGCCAATGGCAGTGGCTTCACTGCAAGAGCCAAGTTATTTTGTTACACAGTTTCTGTTGGCTATTGTGTAAATTCTACTTTTATGTGTTGGCCTTGGTCATTTATAGGAATATCAGTTTTAATGAATGGGATATCAGTTCTAGTGGATGCAGTTACATATGTGTTGACTTTCGTAAGCAACGGAGACTTGCTGTTACCAATTCATGAAATTCTGCTTTATAAAATTATTATGCGTTCTTGAAAAGGTCTTGAAATTAAACTCAACGTAAATCTAACACAATACTTATAGACACAGCTGAAAAGCTAACAGCAAATGTTATACTTCCAAATGAAAAAAGTATTTCACACATCTACATTGAGCTCTCTTTTGTTTCAGAGACACTTACCCAGTGGCTTGTGTTCGTCGCTAGGGGAAAGCCTTGAGTATGGAGGAGGAGGTGACTCTGAAGGAGAACAGAGGTAGGATTACAACAGAGAATTACAGACATGTTTTATCCCCAAATTACTGAGGCATTTAACTGCACAGCGTAAATAAGGCTCGGAAAGGTGATGATTCAGCCACCATCACCTCGTTGCTGGTGTTCAGACTGTCTATTTTAGTTCAATACTGCTGCAGTGTATAAAGGCAAATAGGTCAACAAACAAAGCAACATTAGAAATTTTATATGCTACCCAAGGCAGTTCAAGGTCACACATATAAATGGGGCTCTCTTTAATTCAAAGGCCTTAAAAAGAACATGATGATTCAAACTTCAGCAGCCAAGCAAACTACTATCATGCAGTTATTCTAGATTTTTTATTTGTACTTTCAACATCTAGTTTAAAAATAACATCCACTTACATCCACTGCTAACATCCACCACTTTGACTTACAACTTTTGGAGAACTTTGCATTATATCACTAACTTACAACCCAACATAAAACAGCGACAGGAGAAAAGCACAATCTGTCAAAGACTGTCAGAAGGGTGCGAAGCAATGCAAACCCATTTTTAACCTACATTTGTGTCTTGTTTATTTTCTAGTTCTGCTTCTTTGATACTGAAAGGCTCTAATGCATAATTTGAATAACTAAGCAGGCTAATGCTACATGTTGGACTTTGGCCAAAACTCTGCTGGAACACTGTCGCACTGCTTGCCTTAACCCATAACTACCTTTAAATAAGTCTTCAAACTTTCGCATATCTGAAAAAAGAGATGTGAACTCGGGGGAGAAAAAAAAAACACTGAAAGAAAGAATGGAGCTGTGTAGAGGCTCTCAGTGAGAGCACAAAGGAAGAAAAGTTTGTGAACACGTAGTGACCTCGCCTAGAGGGAGAAGGAAAAGGAGAAGAAAGAAAAGCCATAATAGCGTCTGTCTCTTTAAGAGTGGCGGCAGTAATTGCCAGGATCCTAACTCACTCACTCACATACACAGCTAGTCAGTCTGGCGCCAGTAGTATGCAAACTGTATATTATCACCACTCCTTCACCTAAATAGCATGAGGGGACCTTCTTAGGCAAAAGGGCTTTTAAAAACGCAACTTGAAACTGATCTCATTTCAAAGGGATAATGCCTAACCAAATAAAAGAAAAGAGAAAAAAGTGTTAGGTGGTTTTGTCCGCGTACATCCAACTTCTATTGAGTGTAGGCTTGAAATGCTCCGCATGCTGCGGATAAACTCCTGTTTACTTGGCGAGATTTAGTGATAAATCAGTTAAAGAGTAACGTTTTATAGGCGCAGGGCTGTTATACAACACTCCAGCTTACTTTTAAGAAGAGTTTGCGGAGAAAAAAAAGAAGGTTAAACGATCTGATAGATATCTTTACACACCTCTGTGTTTTTGTTGGCGCCAGTTTTGAATGAAATGTCTAATTGGAGTTAAAAAGAAACGCTTTAACGAGATTAAGACTTGGACAGCTGTCCTTAGCTTCATTTGTGAGCTGTAAATGAGGAGAAAAAAAACGTCAAAGAAGGTTACAAAGTTTGAGGATTGAGAGGGCCTCTGCTCAATCGCATGAAAGAAATACCACCTTTATCGGGACACGCATGAACGCATGTGAGTTATGTCTCAAAGGGCCAGTATGGCAGAGAGGGGGCTTTTCTCCAACCCGTGCCCCTCTGAACTGAGGAAACTGTGATTAGGGGAGGAAAAACATACTGCTAATGCTTTTACAATTAGAGTAGGCGGCTGTCCTGTCATTAAAATAAGTTTATTCATTTAAAGCCGAGAACCGTGGGCCAACAGGTTGTGCACAGGTTTACGAACTTTGGCTACCTGTTAGCTGCTGACTCCACACAGCAAAGCAGCAGAATGTGACTGTTGTTTGGTCTCTGACTGAAAAAAACGAGTAGCCCAGTTTACTATGAGGAAAAACAGTCCACAAAAAACGTAAATACAGTTATAAATAGCAGACCAGTCCTGTAAGTCCTAAAAGTTATTTGAAATTAGAAATGAGAGGAAGAATTGTCCATTTTCACTGCATATGTTGTGGAGTAGGTAGAAAAGATGGCTAGGCTAGTTAGTATTTTAGCAATGAGTCACTGATTCACAATACCAGACTACTAACCTAACAGCCAATTTAAGTGATTTTGAGAATAGTACTGTAATGATTTTGTGTTTCTCTGTCTATATGTTTTTTATTACGTTTCTCATTTCAAGAGTTAATTTTCTGACCAGTCCATGCAGATTTAATAGGAATGCTTCACTGAAAAATCAAATTAGCCACAACATTACAGCTTTGTAGCCCTTCTGCAAAACTAAAGAAGCAAACTTCAGAAGTCTTGGTTGATTCATTATGTTTGGGGTAAAAGACAAATGTGGAAATCTGATTTTTCTGTGAATCATTCCTTCATAGTTGATCAATTTTCCAGTCATTTAGCACTTTGATTAGTGTCTGCTTCAGGCCACAGGGGTTATAAAACAATGCAGGTCATCACAAACAAGGCTACTGCCTTCAGCCTAAATGACCCTTCATTCCCCTGAGTTAAAATATGCAGGCCTGTATGCATAAGCAGGTCAGTTAATACATTATTGGTCCCTTTTCGGAGGGCAATTAGATTGTCCGCTTGAACTGTAGAAAACGTACTTAGACGTTAAGAGGCCTCATGTAATGGAAGTGTTGCAATGGAGCAAAGTAGGAAAGTGAACATGCAGAGAAAATAAATTGAATGGAAAGTAGTCCTGAATGTATGCAACTTTGTTTAAATCTTCAGTGCTTTCTTGCTCCGTGTCAGATAAACAGCCTCTCCAGACTGACTGGCAGGCGAGCTTTCCACTTTGCTTTGAACCTGGGAAACATTTTAACCTTTCACTCACTCAGTGAGGGCTGCACTACAGTGCTACATTTCATCAAAAGCATCTGTAACGTGTTAATCAGACTGTCACAGTTCAAGGGCCCAAGCCCAGCTCTTCTTGCATGCAAATCTGGGAGGCGTATGCAATGTTAAAACAATCAGTTACTGTTTTAACCTAAAAAAGTAAACAAAATTGACATTTCTGAGTTCATTAAACTCCAGTAGTAAATTAGCAACAGCACAAACACTGATTATCTGTGTACTAAACTCTTCTTTTTATGCAACTGGGAAGAGTAGGCACTGTAAACCATGGTGTTTTGGCATGGCCAGGTAGTCTTAACCTAATCTTTTGAGTTCACTGAACTCAGATAACAAGTTAACAACAGCAAAACACAGATTATAGACACAGTGGTTAGCTGAACACCAGCAAATTGAAGCTGACTTGACAAAAGAGGAAAAGTTCCAGTTGATTTTGCACGAGGCCAGTCCCAACGGACATTCAACAGTAACTCTGCATCTCCAACATGCTTGCAGCTTTCAGTCCACAACAAAATCCATACAACATTTCCAGAGCACTGTAGCCCAGTTCACAACCTACAGACTGGAGGCCTACGCACGTGTCAACACACTCTCTCCAGTCATACACTGCCCCACTGAGCCTCCTGAGGAGCAGGTGCTCTTTAGGATATGGACAGGGAAAAGGCAGAAAGGGAGATGGCTAGGCAGGTTAGGTTTTTAGGAATGGAGATGTGGTGCAGGTTTGCAAGGACCCTGAGCAAGAAAGTCAATGCTTCATACTACTACTACATACTACAATACTCAACACTCAATACTCAATATACAAATACAACACTAGTACTAACTTCACAGCCTTCTTAAGAATTCTGAAAACCAATGCTTTATTTACTGTCTCTGTACTCTGCAGCAGTTTTCCCTTAATCCTGCTCATGGGGACCCACTGCCCTTCCCAGCTCACCCGATCTACTTAAGGCAGGTAATAGTTTAAGTCATGCAACTCAGAAGCACCAGACTGGAGGTCTTACCTGGCCCACAGAGCCTGCTGTAATGGTACGGATTGCAGCACACCAGTGGCCCGTCCTGCGCGCCGAAGCTTTTGCACTCGCAGAGCGCTTTGAGCTGCGCCGCGTGCTGCACGTCTGCCCAGCGGTACAGTCTGCACAGCAGCAGCTGCGGCGGCGGCGCGCCGTGACCGGCCGCGCGCAGCTCGGCGCGCGCCACTAGCACGCACTCGCTGGGCACGCCGCCGCCGGACTCCACGGCCTCGAGCAGCGCGTGCAACGTCTTCTCCTTCAGCCGCTTGAGCAGCGCGTACGTGGCGTTCTTGAGCTCGTGCTCGGGCGCCTTATTGGCCTCACCGAGGCGGCACGAGCTCGAGCTGGGGCTCGCGCTCCCTGCGTCCCTTTCCCCGCTGTCTCCTCCGTCCCACTCTCCTCCTCCTCCAACCGAACGTTCTTTAAACAAGCAGCACGTGACGGCTCTGCAGTCACCGTCCCCGGCTTCCCCAAAGCCACCACCGTCCACGCTCGCGCTCAAAGCTCCCGGCTCCGTCTTGGCGACGTCGTCCGCGCGCCGCTCGCCGGCCAGTCCCCCGCCGCCGCCGCCGTCCCGCGAGCCCCCCTCGCCGTCACCTCCTCCTCCGCCGCCCCCCCTCCTGCCATCCCCGTCGCCCCCGTCTTTATCCGGAACCAAACGGCTTCGCCAGAGTCGCCGCACGAGACCTGAGCGTTTCGTCCTGAACATACGACAACTTCGAGCCCCCTCGCGGCGCGCTTTCCTTTTCTTCTCCTCCTCCTTTCGCTTCTTCGTCGTCTTCTTCGTCCCTTTCGTTTCCCGTTCAGTCCCGTTCGCACCTCCGCGCTTTAAACCCGTGTCGGAGCCTCATCCACGGTCGCTGTCGAGCGCCGTGCGGGCGACGCGCAGCTGAGCTGGAGGCAAAACCGCCACAACATGAGTTTGGAAGGCGCCGCGATGGCTCGCATTTAAAACAGAGCTGCTGCTGCTGGTGCGGCTGCGGAAATGAGGCGCGAGGCGCACGAGAAAGCCGCGCAGAAATCAAAATGCATTCAGCTGTGGCCGCTGCGTGACAGACACTGCAGAAACCCGAACTCAGCGCGCTGCTTTCTACGCTCTCGGCCGGGACAGTTTAGGGCGAAGCAGAGACGGACAGCGGCCGAGCGCAGAGCTAAAAGTGCCGCCTGTCAGAGACCCGTAACGCGCACCGAGAAACAGCTCGCTCGCTCTCTCGTTCACATCCACTCTGCAGAGACATGAATGAAGCTCCTCGGAGAGTTAAATTCCACAGATAAAAATCCCGATCCCGCTCGATTTCCACTCCTGTTAAAGTCGTCCAGAAGTATCCGTTTGTGGTCGTGTCTGTAAGCGTCCAGGATTTCAGAAAAAAAGCACAAATCCGTGAACTACAGTGCAGCTCCTGATCCCTCGTTCAGACCTGGTCAAACTGCAACCCAGTTCTCTGCCTTTCTCCCGTTTCTCTCCCCCTTTTTCTTTTTTTCTTCTCTCCCGCTGACACACACACACACGCACACACACACACACACATACGCACGCACGCACGCGGGGCCCCCGAGGAGAGCGGTGGAGCCATTGGCTGCCTACCATCATGTGCTAGTCTAGACACTTTGGCGGCTCGGAGCTGCACTGATTGTTGCGCAAACAAGGTTTCAAGTTTCTGAACTCTTAAAGGAGAAACAGCCATCCATCTCGATCTCTCTGCTCTGACTTAGAGAGGACAGAGTCCTCCACTCCAGTGAGTTCACGTGTGAGGAGACGGTCACAGAGCAAAGCAGCTCTTACAGTAACTTTTTAAGAGTAAGTTTAATGTGGCTGGATTTGGGAGTTAAAACTTTCCGGGTTTGTGTGTGGAAGAGTGACTTTGAAAGGAAAACAGTGATGCTTGTTCAAGTACTCTGGCGTTTTTATAATGCTCTGTATGCAGTGTATATGTCAGAATCTAGTATATTAGTCAAAAGTCTGGTCGAGAAATCCTTTTCGTTGAATAGTCAGAGGGTGAACATAATGCAATATGTAAACGCTCTTTATAAGCGTTAAAGCAGAAGGCAGAGTCCTAAAGTAGATAACTGAAGTACTGAAGCGCGACCTGTCCGCGTGTTACTTCACTGTTTTCTTCCCAAAGTTGCGCGAGTCAGTCCCCTCACCACAGTGCCTGTTTGGAAGGAGGAATGGAATGAAAAAGGGGAATCCCAGGTTTAGGAAGTCCCTTAAGTGTCGTCCTGTCCTCTCCTTTCACGTACACTGAGACTTGATTTTAAATGGACAACATAGCAGAGGTTTACCATGCTTATTACAGCTTAATTACAAAATAATAATAACATAAAATAAAAAGACGTGATTACATGGAAAATTTAACTATCCTAATTTGGACTTTCATAAAAAAGAGAAAAATAGAAACAGTATCCATATGTCAAATTAATTGATTTAAGTAAAAATATGGTGTAACTGGGTTTGACTTGAAGGTTTTCCCTCCGCACTGTTTTGTCCAGCATGTGAAGAGTTAACCGCTCTGCGCTCAGGCCCCGCCCCCTGTGTACTCTCTCACTCAAAGTAGCAAAAGTTCAGCTTCGAGCGCTGCTCATTGGCTCCTCGGGCTTTACGACACGCCCCCGGAGCCGCTGATTGGCTGAGAGGGGAAGAAAAAAACGCTGCAAATAGACGCGCCCACCGTTGTTGAGTTTGACAGTGAATGAAATAAATTCCCCATTTTCCCGGCAGGTTGCCAAGAGGCAGCGCGCTGTGTTTGACACGCTTCTTCTGGAGGAAGCTATGTAAATACTGCCCTGACAATGGCGCTGTGTTGACAGTCTTATTTATCAGGTGATCAGGATGTGAAATGAAGCTGTGGGAGAAAGACTCTGAGCAGCTCACACACACCATTGGCCATGCGAATGAAGAACTGAGTCTGTCGTTTAGGTTGAGTCGTTGCAATCGGTGTTCATTCAGGGGTCAGTGCCGATGTAAATTTGTGTACAAACCAAATGCTGCTGGTGCTGTTCAGGCTGCTTTCAACAGGGCATAATTAATGTGAGATAAAGACACATACACTGAAAATTATGTATTTGATTTACTTGATTCAAACGTGTTCGTCATTTCCACAGTAATATACAGTAATATAGATCACACCAACATATTTTGCCTTTCTGCCTTTCAGTTTTGAAGTCATTTGCATATTTAATTCAGTAATTTAATTCACTGCATCACTTTTACAGTATTAAAGTAGAAGTAATAATCACACACACCCACCCCCTGGCTGTGTCAGTAAGAGTGGTGTTTTCCAGTGAGTGAGGTGGAATCAGGTTTCTCTGGCAGGTTCATGGAGGTTAGAGAGAGAGTGAGCGAGAGAAAGAGAGAGAGAGAGAGAGAGAGAGAGAGAGACCCCTCATGACTGATCTGTGTTCTAGGCACCTGTTGCAAATACATACCCTTTTGTAATTCAATCACATGTCGGACTGGGCAAAGAAAACAGTTATTGCAGCTCTGCAATTCAGGTTAAATCATTCTCACACTTTTCAGTGAAGCATGGAACAAACGTCTTACTGAAACGTGATAATAATACCTATTTCCCCCAAATAACAACGACAAGTATTTAGACTGTAAGTCTGAGATGCAGTCCTCTGTTTCTGCTTAAGACTCACCTGAGGTCAGCAGGAACTACAGAGCTTTGATTACCTGTCATAGCTGTTGCTGTGTCATGGATAGATCAAAAATCTGGACAAGCTGAGGACCTCAAGGACTGGGCTAAGGACATCTGGCATGGACAGAAAACAATGAAAATGGCCCAGTCCATTGAGTTATAATAATTAATATTTAGGAGATTAGTATAAATATATATTTACATCTAAAATTATGTTCCATAATTATTTTCGGTATGATATTTCGGTATGTGATTTTGGAGCGTTTAAATAAAAAAAAAAGATCCTCAAGAAACAAACATTTTCTTAAAAAAGTCTTAGAAACACATGAGAGGCTTTACAGAGATTACAGAGTGTTACAGAGGTTGAACCACAGTTAAGCATTGTTGGGGATAACAGAAAGCTTTCATAAGACAGTACACTGTAAAAAAAAATGATTGATCCATTATTCAAATGTGTAAATCGGTTCCACACCAATGACATATGTTATATCAACTTAAATTAAGTTAATTAAGTGATTGCTTAGTGATTATATTCAGTACATGATTGAATTTATCATTAACAATTGCAATAATACATTCTACTGTGAAGTAATGCATTATGTTAAGAGTAGGAATGCAATAAAGATGATTCCAAGTGAATCGCACATCAGACACGGTGTCACGTAGTGTAGTGTCATGTAGCATCATGTAGCATATAACATAAAACACAGCTGTACCACATAGTTTTACCTACTCATATAAATTAGATGGAATAAAAATTTCAACATAATTTAGTGAATTCATTATGTTCGGTGTCAGCCAGTGTGTGAAATACCTGATGGTATTTAGGGGGTCATACTGGCTGGGTACGTTGACACGCTGCTAACTCACTTGCCATAGCAGCGCTGATGCTAGCTTCAATGGCAATAAAATGTTTGGTTTAACAATTCTTCTTTTGGAACTGTTCTTCTCTAGCTTGTTAATGTGGTCTCCCACACATTCATTGAGATCTTACACATCCCTTTTGTCTTTGGTTTGAGAGATGAGTCACAATTCACTCTTCTCACCAAAGTACTGGGGAATCGAGAAAGTTTTCATATTTACGGATATGCTTGTAAAGTTTTTAGAGGTATCCAGGCAGTTGTTTGGCTATGAAGGACCAACTGGGTGAACCAGTTGCTACGGTCTCTACCTGAGGCAGACCAGTGCTGCATGTCTAGTTAGTTAAGAATACCAAAGACAGAAGGTCACCGTTTCATGGGTGAAGTAGCTAAACCATGACCTGTACCTGAATTTGTATTTGAACGCCTATTTTCAGAATATTATTCATTCAGGGAGTGCAAGGGGTTAATTAGAGGGTCCCAGACCCTCCAGGACTCCTTGGTGTCAGCTAATTAACTCATCAAAAACTCACTGTTTTCAAGCTTAAAGGTGCAAGGTGATAAAAGACTAGGCTGCTAACATTGACTGAGGTCACAGACCATTAGTGTTTGCCTGTTTATCCTAAAGACAGACTGATTGCCTTTCTTAGTGTAAATTTCAAGTGACATCTCACTTACCATCATTTTTTGTGGTCTGGTTCTGACTTTAATTTCATGTAGTGATAGCAAAATGCTGAGTGGCATGCTGTGGCACCTGCTGGGAGTTAGCAAGCGCTGATGTGTGTCAACACTGGTGGCGGTGTGTACACCTTTATTAAAAACAATGGTGTCGAATTTTTGCTGCTGCCAATTTGTGCTGCCGCTAACTTGCCATATTAATATAACATTCGGTTGATATGTACAGCTAAATATGTGCCTATATCCAGTATTTTACAGCAGCTTCAAACGGAGAGATGATTTTGGCATTGACCACAATGTTTCTCAATTTCTATGTTAGTAGGGGTGTGGGAAAAAATCGATTCTTAGATGCATCGCGATGCGGACGTGAACGATTCTGAATTGATTCACAAATGTCAAAAATCGATTTTCTAAATATTTAATTTATAACGTAATGTTGACGGAACACAAAAGGTGGAACTTGGAAGTGGGTAAGTCAGTGGACAGTCTGTGGCGGCACATTACAAAAACACTATTGGATTAG
Source organism: Colossoma macropomum (assembly GCF_904425465.1). Classification (NCBI taxonomy): domain Eukaryota; kingdom Metazoa; phylum Chordata; class Actinopteri; order Characiformes; family Serrasalmidae; genus Colossoma; species Colossoma macropomum. The sequence continues at coordinate 13,486,909 of NW_023494798.1, forward strand.
CGAGAAATCCGGCACCCTCTGCATTAAAGCCAGGTCAGGTCAGGAGTCACAACCCAAATGATAAGAAGAGACATTTTGTCCTTTCAACAAAAATCAAACCTCCTTGGGAGCCACAACATTTAATGTCCAGTATGTCTCAGTATGTGCTGATGTTCTAGTATAGGCTAAACAATATAAATGAGAGCGCAGATTTACTTCGCTCTGCTTTAAGATTTAGCTCAGCTATAGCCGCTTTCCTCCCATCTCCGCCAGAAAAAAAATCCTCAGAAGTAGATCAGTTTCTTGTTAAAAGTCTCTCAATGTTCGACTGTTTTACGAGGCTGAAGTCGCTTCTTGTTCGAATTTACTTCTTCCACCTTAAATTCTAACTGAGGCGTCCAATGTGAATGCGGCACCATTTAAGGTGGAACGGGAGAATTCTAAAGAGAAGCTGACTTCAGCTTCGCCACTTTTTAGTGTTTGACAGTCTCTCGTTGAAGATTTAACGTACCAGGAAACCAACTGCGCTGCTTATAAATGCGAATAACGCATCGCTGCTATGTGTCCTGAAGTCTGCACGCCGGTTCTCAGTCGTTGCGATACAGGGCTTTCGTGCTATGTTGTGTTGCACACACCCCGTCTCAAAGATATTTTACTGACACAGCGATACCCCCCGATACCCCCCGGACCAAAACCGAAGTTATAAAATCACTAAAGAAAACAGGTAGAATAGCTGTAATGTGTTGCGTGGTCATCTATTGCCACTGGATCTTACTTCACCGTAACTGCGCATTTTATCGCAGATGAGTAGCAGCAGCTTCTCGTGCTCCAAACAAGAGCAGTGAATGAGAGTCTTCTAGTTCACTTGCCACATCACTTCCATTTGTTTTATTAAAAAAGATTTTGGAAGTAAATTCATTATGGATCATTACAAATACTTTGCTTTAAAAGTACCAAGTCACTTTAAATAACAACACTGAGCCACTTAGTCACTTTAGAATGTATATTGTCTCTATATTCCGTGTATATTTTATGTATATTTAATATATATCAGTTGGTTTTTCTTGTATTTTTATTTTTACTTTCTGTAGAGTGATTAGCTGAGCCTCACCACAAGCATTTCAATGCATAAATGTCCTGACATGTTGTGCAAATGACAAATAAACTTGAAACTTGAACTCGAAACTTGAGCTCACACAGTGAGAAAATAGAAATCCTGTATAGAAAAAAAGATGCATCGATAATCATTTTATAATTGCATCGCAGCCCCCTGAATCGTAATCAAATAGAATTGTGAGGTGCCTAGAGATTCCCACCCCTATATGTCAGGCCAATAAATGAAAAGGGAGGCATTTTTAAGTAGCACTATTTAAGGTATACATAGATCATAGCGGCTGTCTTTGACCTAAAGAAGACATTAGCGGTCTGTTTGCAGTTGACCCCTGGAACCACGTTACGAATACCATGTTACAGATACACTGGGGCCCAGTTTCCCAGGCCCTAGCATATACCAGAAAGAATTTCAAATGGTGATTCACCACTGGAACTGCAATTTGGTCCATCCTAGAGTTAATCCATGTCCGGGAAACTAGCCCTGGATGTTCTGTGGTTCAATACTGAAGCAAATAATTCAGCTTATTAAAAGCAATGGAGGAGACTTGAGAAGGCACACAGTTGAAGAAAGAAAAGGGGTTTGATCCCTCATCTTCCAGTGCCCCCTTCACTCCACTGGGCCTAATGTGTGTTGCATGTGTGAAAGTGTGTAAGAAAAGAGCTCTTCAAAGCAGAGGAGGTAATAGAGTCGGAGGGCTGAAAACAGGGCCCAGCTGTTCCCACAGGCAACCCCCCTCCTTACACCGTGACCGCTGGGGCAGACTGTTCACCCCCCTGGAGACCCCTGGGTAATAACGCGGTGGTCACGGCAGCTCGGTGCAGGCCGGACACTTCAGAGGCAGAGGATAGCAAATCAAATTAAACACAACGGAGATACGTGCAGACAAGAGCCGCAAGAACCAGCAAGAAAAATGGCATCTGGAGATATAGTAATGCCCTGCTTCAGCATGGTGGCACAGCTGAAACATAAACTGGCTTTGATCAGTTACAAGGAGTCCTTCCAGCAGCAGATTGAAGACAGTCAGAGATGCATAAACTTCTTGTATTGAAGCAGCCAGTCACTCAAGAGCTGTTCAGAACATTCAGTCCAATGGCCAACCAAGGTCAGTTTTAATCACGGTTTTGCTTAAACTCCTAAAAATAAATCTGGTTCTTTGGGGTGATGCCATAGAAGAATTCACTTTTGGTTTGCTAAAGAACCTTTCAGTGTAAATAGACATTGTAAATTAGTGACTAAATGCCCAAAGTTTTATTGTACACTTCTGTAACCAAAGAATAGCTCAGACAGTTTGTGCTGAAGTGCTTGTAGCCTCTGAATAATAAGCATTAATATGTAAAAAGCCTGGGATTTTAAGGGGTTAAAAAAACTCCACATAAAGTAATGGTTCTACAATAATTAAAGATTTTTCCTAGAGCCATATGTCCAATTGGAGAACTTTTATTTTTAAGAGTGCTGTCACATATAAATGCAAATCAAACTTTTGTGCCTTTTTTATAAATGTTTTGCCTAAAAGAGTAATTCTTCAGCTGAAATATACGTTCATTAGGCATATATTACTCTGTGGAAAAGAATGGCCGCTTTGGATTGTGTTGGCAGTGGGACCGACTGTAGGGTAAGGCCTTTGTCTGAGGAAAATCAGCACAGGGAGAGAAAGAGAGAAGCAACACAACAATAAAATGCACCAGCCTGTGACAGCAGCCATATATTCAAAGGGCAGGAGGCATTAATTCTCCATAAGGAAATTGGAAGTGTGTGTGTGGGGGGGGTGGTATGGACAGATACTAATAAGAAACAGGCACACACACTTAGCCTGGTGGACACTATACGAGTGGAGGGCACTGGGTTTGTGGGGATTCTACAGCTAGATCCTCAGTCCTCCACATACTGTGGCAGATAACCAAGAGAAACACCCTTCGTTAACCAATGATGTCGTAATACCAGACATTTGCCCTGAGCCTCACCTTTTGACCACAGTCTCATCTCGCAAAGAACTGATATATCCACGGTCTGCCCACAAAAATGTTCTTTCATAGCAATGGTTGCGAGGTGGGGCAAGGTTTACAGAAAGCTAGGCCAAAAAATCTTATTCAACTTAAAGGGGAATTTCACAGATTTTTATAAATGTCTGCATAATTCAACCATTAAGACATAAACAAAGTCATTCATAGAGTTTGATGTAAAATGTAAAGTCAGAATTGCTTATAGCAATTGTGAAAGGAACCAGATATCTTAAAAATATTAATGCCTCTAGAAAGTCCCTAACAGAAAGTTACAGTAAATGATTAGAAATATGCTACCTAATGCCTGAGACATTGTTTTATGATAGTTATGAGACAAGAATAAAACATATTTCTTCAAATCTATTCATGGTGGAGAAGTACATGCAGGGTGTCAAAAGGCAAAATAGTCCCCAAAGAAAAACTATTTTTTTTAGATTTATCACTATTTTGTCATCAACATTGCATATAAAAAGTCAAAAGACTCATGCATGTTCACTGGTGCCTTTGGATGATAAATAAAATAGCTATTCATATATAGTCCAGCTGAAAGGCGTATTATTTTAAACCAGAAACTCAGGGCCTGATGTACTAAGACATGTATGTAATTAGACATAGACATGCTTCTCTTCCTCAAGCGTATGTGTTTGGGGGAAGGCCAAGGGGCAGTCATTGCACTAGGCAAAGTTAGTCATCCGCTTGGGGCCCCCATCAGCCAAGGGCACCCATCAGCCAAGGGCCCCATAAAAATACTAATTAGATATACTGTATGTGTTGACATTAGATAATATATTCCAAAAAAACATTTAAAAAATATCTGTTATTTGTGATAGTAATGATTATTTTCAGTCATGTCAATGCAAAAATAGTGAGGAAACAAAATGATTGTTATTACGCCACTAAAGCTAACTTTGTTTTTTCAGTCAGAACAGTGTGCTGCACAGGCTCAGCAGGCCATATGTAATGTTAGTGATAATGTTAGTATAGATAGCTCCAGTGTTGGGGTAATTATTAAAAAATGTAATTCATTGCAAGTTTCTAAGTACTTCTCTCAAAATTTATTGAAATTACATTACTGATTACTTCCCAGAAAAAGTAATCTCACTACTCATTACTTATATGTTGCTCTGTACCAAAATTATCTCACTATATTGGAGATTGTTGTTTGTTTCAATAGACAATTTCATTTAAGAAAGTTAAAGTTAGTCTAGTAAAAATGTCTAATAATATTCTTATAACATTCTCAAAATTAGAAATATTACATACATTGACTATATTTAAGATTTCACCTGCCAGTTTTTGCAGTGTAGATGGTTGCCCCACTTCAGAGCCTAGAGCCCCAACTAATTAAAAAATGTACATCCAGGGGGCCCTGTTCATTTCTCTTGCCTAGAGCCCCAGACTTAATAATCCATATATGGGAGGGTTGTGCAAAAAGTCGGTGGAGATATTACGTGTGGCTGAGTACATGTTCCGCTTGATTTACTGAAGTTTCAACAACTCATGGCTGGTTTTGTGTCGTTTTTCCTCCACATTTTAATATGTCATAAAATCGCGCCAGGGTTTCAAAAGATGATTGTTGAGAGACCTTTAACAATGGCAACAGATATAGCTTTTAGCATTAAGCATGAGCCTCGAGCACATGCTAAAAAATGTTTACCATCAAATAATACCGTTTGAACTCTTGGGACCAGACGCCATGCAAAATATGCTGTGATGCAGCCGTAATATGCGCTTGCAATCCACGTTATTATTTCACAAACTCTGTTTCATTAGTTGGAGTAAAATAATACTCCTGTAGAATGTTTAGGTGAACCTAATTTATCTATTTCTTAATAACTGAAGTTTAATTTTCTGTTTTGTTGTGTGCCTCTTTTAAACTCTGCGCCTCATGAGTGAGTAGTTAGTGGGCGGGGCTAAATGCAGTTTGCATGATAAGCTGTAGTATTATTAAATTGATTGTTAAATTCAGGTGCATTGTGGGTGCATATTGCAGTTGAATCAAGGCACACTTTATGCTGTGCCTGTGCTCTTATATAGGTCTGGCCCGATCATTGAAACTGCTACATGCAAAAGCAATTTTTTTTGGATCCTAGCTAACCCCGGCTTTAGCCCCAACCTGCACTATTCATAACATTTTCTTATTGGTTCATTCATACAAATTCCTACATATTTACAATTCGGAGGCCCTCGTGTGTTTCTGTCTGATTTAGTTATGCTTTGTTCTGCCGCTTACAGAAAAGCAAAGCAGTAGCAGTTTTTTTTTCGCTCAGTGAAGCCATTCTGTTCCCTATAAATACCACAATAACTCAGGCATGTTTGTATCACGAGACTGTGAGAACACTGTGAAGAGCATCAAGAGAGACAGGGAAGAAGAGGAAAGAGAAAGAGACAGAGAGAGAGAGAGAGAGAGAGAGGGGCACACAAAGGGAAAGAAAAGAGAGATGGTTAAATCTTTAATTGGAGGCAATTTGATTCATTTGGTTGTGTTGGAGACGGGCAGTCCAGGCAGACGGGGCCCGAGGCAGCGTGTGTGTCATCTTCTCTTTGTATCTGTCAGGGTAATTCATGCCCCCAGGGGCCGGCTGTCAGTGGCCAGGCTCCATGATCACATTCCTGCTGATCCGGCCCATTATAGGCCCATTGAGCCTCTCAGGGAGTCGGTGTCTAGGCCGTAGTTCTGCTCCTCACTTCAGCCTTTCTACTCCTCAGGCCAGGGACACACTTTCAACCCATGCCCACACAGCACTGTGTCAGAAGTAAGTGAGAGATTCAAGTTGTTTAAGCTAGAGTAGTGAAATAAAGAACGCAGCCAAGATATTAAGCCATTAAAGGGCCCATATCAAGGGAAATTGTACATTCATCAAGAATTAGAATTCTTGAAAAGAATTAGATATAGCGTGTACATAGTGTAGAAGTTTCAGAATGTACAGTTCACTTCTCTGTCCATATAGTCCATTTATGTAAACTAAGCTACAGACACGGCACATTTTGAATTAATTGTTTTATGTTATGTCATGAAAATTAACACATTTACATATTCAACCCATACCCCCACCCATTCACACTGAAGCATTAAGGAGTGTTTCAGCCTGGTCTGTTTTTAGAAGTAAGTGCAATACAGGGCAAGGAATAGGAACAGAGCATATTTACATATCATTGCTGTCCAAAAAAAAAACAACCTAAAAGTATCTCATTTTTTTTGTTTTTGTTTTTCATTTTTCCATATTATTGCACCATACCAGCTGCCCTTCAAGTTGTATGAATATTTCATAATGAATGGACCAAACAGAACTGCTCCAAAACTGCTTGGAATAAAATCTCTTCACATTAACCTACATTAGAAGTAAAAAACTTTTATGCTTTCTCCCATAAAGTTGTCATTTTGGAGATACCTGTTCTTCTTAGACCAGCACAATATAACAATCTTAAAGGCACAGTAAAAAAAACAGCCCATTTTTGTTAGGGTAGCTGAAATATTGTCACATAAAAATGAATCATGATGTTTTTATGTAAAATTACCACTATCGTAAGTGGTGTTTTATCCCACTACTTATGATTGTGACCACATCTCCTGGAAGTGATATAAATGTGGGTGTATAATCTTTTTAAAATACCAATAATAGATCCTTTAGAGATTGTGTGCACAAAATATGTTAGATGAAGATGCAGTATACCATTTTTCTTTTACACTACCCACATAAAAATATATTAATGTGAAATCATGTATTTATTTATTTTTTAAAGAAAATGCATTAATAATCTTTTAGAGAGTTAAAAACTCATATTTCACTCAAATTTGGCATAATTTAACCCCTTTTCACATTAGTCTTAAAATGCAAGTCCTGCCTGTTTTGGAAGTCCCTCAGATTTTTGCACCATGCATTTTTATTCTTCCATAATGTCGATGCAACATATTTCAATGGAAATATGTATGATTTACAAAACTAAAGTGAACTGGTTTATCATGTTCACAGATGAGAAAGTCAACAGTGTTTTATTGTGTTTAAATGCTATTATTTGTGGCAGTTGCGCAGTTTTTTTTATATAAAAAAGCTGCTGTGCATGTGCATCTCAGCATGGCCATCGTTGTGGAGGGTGTGGATTGTTTTCACAGCAGGAGGTTCCTACCCCTCTTTTTCACCCCTCATTGCTCACTAGCAGCCCAAAACAGAGTCACAACATTTCACCCCCACACAAACCTGACAGTGTCCCAGTTAATCTATTAATTGAAAACATCAATTTCCATTTCCTTCAATTTCCATTCCACTGGCAGAATGGCAAATAAGGGGACTGCAGAAAGAGGTTAAGCCACACATTTCTTTTCAATCAAATATACAGACTTTTGTACCTCAATATAAAAATTCTATTACAATTAATTTCAACATATTTTTATTTTGGAAGCTATTTTTCATTTGTTTGAGTAGAGAGTAGAGTTGAAGAACTGCATTGTGGGCCCACATACAGACCCTGACATTTTAAGGCCTTCAAAAATAGTACACAAGGCCACAATTCTTTGATTGTCTCCATTCCACCCACTGTACTTTTCTCCTATGTGTTGTTTGAGGTCATGAACTGAGCAGGCCAGCACTTAGCTTCAGCTCAAGTGCCTCAGTGCGTATGCAGTGGAAAAGCCTCAGATGAGTCAAGCACACCGGCGGTTGTACCGCCCACTCCACACATCAACAAATCACACAGAGCCAGCAGCCAAGCAGTCAATGTTTGTCAACATAGGCAGAAAAAGAGAACGGGACACCTGCGCTATTCTGCTCCCTCCGAGCTGAAACGGCAGCCTCGGGTTTCTCTCTATCAAATTATGCTGTTTTATTTTTTTTAGAGGCTGGGGCTTGGAGATGGCCGATCAATAGCGTGGTTATCTGAGTGTTCCGTGTTTTTTCCCCTCTCTCTTCCTGACCGGTAGAGACGGCGAGGCTGAGGCCTGCGCAGCTTGGTCAGCTGAGGCCCGGCCAGAGACACGCTCGTGTGAAGAATAATATTTTCCACCGTTTTATCAGCATTTGTTCAGTGGGTCATGGAGACAGTCTGTCTTTGAGAGCCAGATAACCAAGTCAAAGCCTCTAATTGCACTGTCTCTGCCAGATTGATTTAAACGCAATCGCGCACACAGAGACACACACTCACACACATACACATGCACACACACTCAGGCATTCCTTAGGGCCCCAAATTAGAGGCATAGGAGGAAGAAAGCTTTGAGGCGACTTATACTCCCCCACTACACCACCAAATCCTCTGTGTGTTGTTGTCTGGAGGCTCATCCAGCAGAGTCATTGTGGTTCATGGTATCTTGATCTAGTTTCACATTCAGTAAGTGATAAATGTCGACAGGACTTGGGGTTCAATTCAGATTTGGACCCTGGAAAATGCCTGTGTTGCATTTTCAGCCAGCAACACAATATTCCTAGCTACAGGTTGTAGACAGCAGCTGTGCTGCCATGCTAAATAGTTCATTGACAAAGCGGCAGAATTTATAACTGTGTGCATAACTGAGTGTATTAAAAAACTGGAGGGATAATTACGGTGCATTTGTGTACGCAAAGATTTATACATTCATAAAGTTTTACTCTGGATTGCCTGTAGAAGTAACCAGGATACGTTACAGGCGAGAGACGAAAATACTGCATGAGAAAAGATGCCAACACTCACAGAGAGCAAGTAGCGTGGGCCAAAGTAAACTGGCACCGAACACATTTTCACACCTCGGGAAGACCCAGTCCTCACACTCGGGCAAAAACATTCGCATGCAGGCCCTAAACACACTGAACATGGCCTCCACCAATAACAGATTATTGACTTAGCACAACAACTAGCGCACGGTAAACGAGGTACAGCAGAATGCCACTCAGTAACAGGGTCTGTTGAAATAAGTAGTGCTGTAAAAGTTCCCCAAAAGGGTGAAGTGAGGGAATCAAAGTGTTGGACGCTTTAATGAAAGCGTGTTTGTGATGTGGAGGCCATGGCACAGTGGCTGAGTTTTTCGGCGACAAGGCTGAAGGGGGGAGGAGGAGAGAAGAGGGAAGGGCTACTGGAGAGAGTACAAACACTCGCAGTGTGAACCTCTGTACTTTTTAATGTTTCCCGAACGCTAGTAAATCCAACCCTCCTAAAAACTCATGCTGAAAGCAAACGCCAACCATGACATCATCCTCAGCAGAGACAATTTTTTACAAACTCCATTTATTAAGAGGAAAAAAAGGGCTGGTGTGGCCACAACACCCATTATGTACCCGCAGCTTAACCTGTCCAACCACACAATCCAGCAAGGATCCACTTAGTCATCCTTAGAAGGAGCTAGTGGGTTTTGGAGGTGTGTGGTTGTGGAAGCAAACGGGGAAGACATAGGAAGGATCAGTAGCCATTTGGCCGTTGCTGATTGTTGTGCAAATGCAAACCATCTGTTGGATTCCTGCTTAATTGACAGTTTGGGATGGTGACGTGGCGAAACCCCATCTACTGTTCATTGCTGAAGCATGGATCTGAGCCTCGAGGGCAAAGAGGTTGATTATATTGCCTTGTTAGTTTTTCGGAATTTGGCCCTTCCATAGGCCCATTTAATGTAGATCAACAGCATTCTTACTTGGCACCGTTGATTGAACATGTGGGCTGATGTTTGTGTGAGTGCTTGCAGGCGTTTTTATTAGGCTGCTTCTCTTCCCCCAGTGGGAGAGGGATCAGGCTGACAAAGGCAGTGAGAGAAGGAGGCATTCTAGAAGTACTACAGTCAGGGAACTTTATGAGAACATGACCTGAGAGAAAACGAAAGGTTCTTACGACATTCGTTTTACAAGTGAAGGGGTACAGTAGGGGCTGTTAAAGGCTGTTTACTTATAGCTTATCTGTGCCATGAACATGCATTTGGTGCCAGGCAGTGTGAATACTTACGGTTATTGTCCAAGTCTTCTCTTTATCTCAGACACTGAGTCCACTGGCTGAACCCATTTCCATGTTTATGTGTGCAGCGCTGACATTACTAAACACTGGTATGCGTTACTCACCATCAACCCTACGTCGGATGCTCATTAGCGCAGTGGTCAGTTAATCTGCGTTTGGGGGTCCAGATAGTGATAACCGCAATGCCTGGCGTCAGCCTGGTAAGTGCCAGTGGCTCCCCTTTTGAAAGCCGGCAGCTTGATAGGCTATCAGGAGACAGGCTGTGCCGGGGAGACACGGCGTCCGGCTCCAAATGACCTCTCAAAATAGAGCGTCCCGCCTGGGTCCAGGGTCCCACCATCCTGTACGCTCGAGAGGGGCCCACACGGGGGCTGACACAGGAAGAGCATGTCATCAGACTCATTTCTGTTAATGGGAGGCAGTATAGCTACCAGGGAGGCGGCAAACATAACCGGTGACCAGCTCCTCACTGACCCTCACCCCCTCCCCACTTCATTGCTCTTCTTTCAAAACCTCCTGTTGATGTTAAGACAGCACTGAAAATGCAAACACACCTCCTTACCTGTTCATAGTAACGTATCTTCTTGGCAACCATGAATTTAACTCCAGTTTTTGTTTGTTTGTTTTGTGTCGTTTGCTTTAGTTACCTTTTTTTTCATTTTCATTATTGTTTATTCATTAGTTATTTCCTTATTCACTTATTCACCAACTCATAATTCCTGTTGTGTTATTGTTTTGTTATCTGTTGTCAACCAGAGGAGGATGGGTTCCCCTTTTGAGTCTTGGTTCCTCTTAAGGTTTCTTCCTCTTGCTCTTCGGGAGTTTCTCCTTGCTACTCTTGGCTTGCACTCCCAGCTTTGGATTTCTGTGAAGCTGCTTTGTGACAATGTCAGTTGTAAAAAGTGTTATACAAATATAACTGAATTGAAGTGAATCCATACTTTCAGTCTTCATGGCCTGGTTATGTTCTTGTTACACCCTGTACAACAATAGATGGACAGCATCAATAGACACCAGTCTGACAGTCATTGACCCTCTTCTGGAGACACTGAGTGACTTCCTCAGTTTAACAGCCAGACAAACTGTCCCTACAATACATCTGAAAGGATGTTGAAAAGTTGCAGACTGACCTATAATTTTATGACCTAAAACAGTGCTTCCCAACCCTGTGTCAGATGCTCAATAGCACCACTAGACACCCATCTAGCTCTCATTGACCCTCTTCTGGAGACACTGAGTGATTTCCTCTCTCTAACAGCCAGACAAGTTGTCTGCTCAATATGGCTGCAATGTAGAGTGTGGTTGAAAAGTGACAAACAAACCTGTATATGTATGACCTAAAACAGTGGTCTGTCAACTTTGTGTCAGATGCTCATTAGCACAATGGTCAGTTAATCTGCTGCTGTTTTGTTGTTTTCCTTGCCCTTAACATAGCTTATCCCAGCAGACAGCTTATTAATAAGTCATTCGTAAGGTGGAATGTGTGTGGTAGAGCTGGGAAAACACTCAAATGTGCAGGACAGGGCTACTCCAGGAACAGGATCAAGAGAAAATAACGAAAAAAAAAAAAAAATTCTTAAAGGAACAGTTCAACAAAAAATCTAATTTGCACAATTTTCCTTTTACCCCAGAGGTAATCAATCAGCCAAGGTTTCTTTGCTTCTTTAGTTTAGCACTGAAGTTACAAGGCTAACACTGAAAACAAACACTGGATGTCAATAGTCACCCAAATCTTTACTGTAAATACACCCCCAAAACGTTTCTCAATGCTCTCAAACAGCTTTCAGGTCTTCATCAAGGTTGTGTAGACTTTAATATGGTTTAAAGGACAGTATGACTTACTATGAGTTATAAAAAAGAAACAAAATTTCACTGTGTAGCTGGATGCTGTGGTCAGCTATTTCAGATAGCAGGTGTTGTGCTGAAATTCAACTCACCATTGCAGGTATGCATGACGTCACAGGCATGTACACTACAGATTACATTGTAGTACATTGTAGTATTTCTGTTGTATGTGTTTAGAAATAACTTTCAATCTTGAATTTTCAAACTGAAGATATTTTTAAACCAGTAGAAGCAGCTGAAATCGCAAATGTGGTCTATTGTCCATATGCCTGCCTCATGTGTGTTCATGCAAAGTCACATTCTGTTGAGGAGTTCACAGGGAAGTCACACTGAGCACCAAACCCCATCAACATGTCTACACAACCATAACGAAAACCTTGAAGGGGTTTGAGTGGGTTGAGAGATGTTTTGATGATGTGTTTACAGAAAAGATTTGGGTGACTATTGGGATCTAGTGATTGTTAGCACCATTAACCTAACAGCTCCAGTGCAAGTTATTCAAACTTTAGACACTAGGCATGCTGACGTAGCTTGATTGACTACGTGTGGGAAAATTGGAAAATTTTGCAAATTGGAATTTTTGCTGAATCATTCCTTTAAAGTCTGGCCCTGGAATAGAAGTGTACACATTCTGTGGTTTTGGATCCTGAGCAGAGCTAGTGGGAGAAAGCTGACCCTTCACCTGAGTGACTTCCATGTACTATGGAACATGCTGTTTTCATTACACAGCTCCTGCTGTCTCTCTCCACCCAGGGACGCTGGGTGATTTAAGCCCTGCTGGTGCTGTGGGGGTCAGCTGACTGACCCGCTTGCTCCCTGCCTATGATTTACTCTGCCATGGCGGGCACACTTTCCACTGTGACCTCCAACCCTGGCCTGGCCTGGTCCTCCCAGAAGAGCCACTTGTTTGGTATTGTACAGAGTGCAGGCAGTAACACTGGTGTAATGCCTTTATTCCCAGCTAGTGGAGATAAATCACCAGCAGAGACTGGAGATGGGAGTGCAGGAAGAGCAGCAGGAAGCTTTGGCTTATGATCTGGAAAACAAGTAGGCCCCAGCAGAGACTAGTCCAGGCCCCTGCTGACTACAGGGCCTGGGAGAGCAGGGAAAAAAAGGCAGGAATAAGGGCATAGCACAGGTACACTGCTGGAACTATACTCTCCTGATTGTCCCCTGAATCCTGAGCCACAGAACCAATGGCACTGTAGTAAATCCAATAGAATAGACTGGCTGCACCTGAGTGATTTATTCAATTCACATTCATTCAGCCACTTGGCTTCAAGTGACTCCCTGCTATAAAAACTCCACTTTGGTCAACTCTTTAAATATCAATTTCCACAGCCATTGGAATTAAGCACAATGTGCAGAAACAATCAATCAACATAATGCCAGAGCTGACAATAGCACATGTGCATTGCTAAGAAAGGTCAGGGCTTTTATACATGACAAAGAGAGCTCACGGCAACACAGCCAAATCCTGTGGCCCATTGAGTATTATGAGTGGAAACATCAGAATACAGCTTTTGAAAAATATGACACAATTAGAAATGAGAAAAGAGGCGGGGGGAAGAGAGCATTACATCAGCGGGCCTCTCTTCCCTGTCTCTTCGACTGGACCAAGGCATGAATCAGGCAAGTTATCAATACCGTCGTGGGCTCGATTAATCTCCATATGTCCACTCTCCTGTGCTCCCCTGACAGGGCAGCCATATTAAAATCAATTGGTTTGTCTCTCGTCTTTATAGCCTGAGGCAGCCTGTGAAAAATGGATCTCCTTAAGGGGTGATAGAGTAACAGCACCACACATGGGGCTGTGGATCCCAGCAGCCTAATGGAGCTTTCCGCGTGTCTGCATTTCCTGACCGTCTTTCTGTGCTATAACTAACACAAGCAGTTTCTGCATAAGATAATGCTTCTGGTGGAACATCTTGCCGGACAACACATCCTTACAAGAGAGGCTTGTTGACGTGGCCTCTTCGGTGACTCCAAAATAGCACCTTTTTGTTCCCACAGCGGGCCGCCTCTCTGGTACCACTGAGTGCTTGGTGAGGAGTCGCCGTCATCAGGGCTCCTGGAGGGCTAACGACTTCTGATTTACTTGATCTGGTATCTGGGAGGAAGCCGCAGAGTGCCTGCCAGTCTGGCTCCCCCCATGACCTCAGAGCACAGGCCTGCTCACAATGGGCGGCCCACAGCGGCGGCCCCAGCAGCCTCGTGGGTAACGCGCAGTCAGTGGCAGAGGGAGGATATCCTGGTGAAGGGAATGCACCCGGAAAAGCTGAAGCCTTCTTGGGTCCAAGGAATACTGACCAACAAATGCTCTTTTTATAGCCTATTAAAAAAAAAAGAAACATGCAAGACATGCACGTACAGTGATATGCAAAAGTTTGAGCACCTTCTGTCAATTACGTTTTGATGATTTTGTAAGTGAACATGAGACATGAGACGTGAAAATTAAACAGAGAACAACAGAGAACAAACCTAAATATGGCTTTTTGTCCTACTAAATCTGAGTTTCACATGTGCCATAACTTTTACACAAGCTACATTTTAAGTTTTATTTTATGTTAACTTAAAATATGGCAAATAAATGGTAATTGTTCACTAAAATTAGCTGAAAAATGCCATATTTATGTTTATGTGTTATGTTTAATGTTTCTTGATTGTTATGTGATTTATTCATGTGGGTTAAGTTTGAAATTCTTTAGTAAGGACAATGGATATATGTGGAGAAATGACAGCATGTTTGAATTTGCTGTTTGCGTGGTTAAACAGTTCTTCGCCATGATGGAAAACCTTTTATGATTCTTTAAATGCCCTTTATAAAGTAGTTCTAAATAGCACCAAAGGGTTCCACAAAGTCAAATAATCTTTTTTGTTCTATATAAAATCCTTTTTGCTAAGCGTGCGTAGTAATGCTCCTTCCAGCTGAAAATGACGAACTTCTGTCAGTACTGTGGAACACATTTGTCATGGTGAAAACGCTTGATCCTGACTTCATTTGGTCATAAATACATGGACGGGAATCGGTAGGGGAGTGGGTTGATTTATGGATGTTTCCTTTAGCGTTGTGTCGACCGCTTTTTTCCATGTTGATATGAAAACTTCCTTGAATTCATTTGATCCCCTGATTCTTGAAGAAATACAAGGCGGAGTGGTGAGAGCTTGCCATAAATATGGCTGGCAAGACTGGGGCCGGCGCGCGGTAACATGAGGCAGGGGACCCTGTGGAGAGCGGCTGGGCGTGGGGATTGGGTTTAGGGCGAGTTAGCCTGACTCGCTACGTAACCCCAGCTCTGAGCTACATCAGGAGTCCCAAATATGATACATGTAGTGTAGTGCTCGGTGCCAGAGACCCTGACTGCGAGAGCACTCTCTGGGGAGCCGAGACTGAATTATACCCATGCAGCCTTTCTCTCTTTACAGTGTGTGTGCTGGACGATAGCTCTGTCGCACAGGTGATGTGTGTCTGGGCCCCGCGATTGCTTCAGACTTACAGAATAGTGATGAAGGTCCTACTTACTGTGTTTTATGATCTCCTCTCAGCGAAGCTCAGAGAATGGGAAAACGTGGCCTCCCATTGATGTGGAAGATCAGAACGCTAGCATAAATATGCAACCGTATATTTTCATGGGGGACTCAGAACAAAGAAAACAGACCAGGCTTTGCCAGAAGTGATACATGGCAGCATGAGTTCCGCTGACATTACTGACACTCCTGAGTATGTAGAGCCTTTCCATTCTGAAAAGGAAAAAACTTGACACCACATTACATGCACTTCCATGCAAACGTTTGGAACCACAATTCAAAAGTTTGGATTTACATAACCATAAAGCCAATTTGGTTGCAGATGAATACATGAAATGATGCATATGCTAGTTTTGTGCAATTTCACACACTGAAAGAGGTTCTGTGCAAGATTCAAATGTTGCATATGAATAAAACATGTTGCATTAAAGCTGCTGTCTTTCGGTTCACTTCTTTTGGTAAGAATTGTGTTGATGTAACATATTTTATTCATGAGCATCCAACTAATACATTTAAGTCATGTATTGAATAAACATGTTTTCTCCATACTGGTTTCAGATAATTGCCAGGAAGCTATGGAGCTTTAAAAAAATGAAGAAATGTGAGATATGTCCAGAATGATGAACATGTAGATCATTCTAAAATGATAGAGAAAGCTGTATAACACTGAGGGTAAAGTTTTTAATAAATTCAGTCAGGGGCGCCCAAACTTTTTGTCTTGGTGGGCCAAAATGTGGTGTTTGTGACAGGACAAGGGCCAAACAGGCAAAATAAACAAGCTACAAATTGGGGTTTTTAAATGGTATTTTATAACATTTCACTGCATGTTTTGTTAATAACAGTACTTTTCTTTGTTTTGGGACAGTAAATTTAATATTAAACCTTATTAGGTCATGCTGTGGAACATTTGTTTTATTACCTCAAGGAACCCAGAACACCAAATGATTCATTTCAAGTTCACACATAAGACACCTAATGTACTGTATAAACTAAAAGTTAGGCAGGTCCCTTATTGTCATTTATGTAACTCAATGGTAGCTAGCATGTACACTCACTGAGCATTTTATTAGGAACACCTGTACACCTACTCATTCATGCAGTTATCAAATCAGCCAATCAGGAAATCATGCAGGTACAAACCAGCAGCTTCAGGTAACATTCACATCGACCATAAGAATGGGGAAAAATGTGATCTCTGTGATTTTGATTGAATTGTTGGAGCTGCATGGGCTGATTTGAGTATTTCTATAACTGCTCATCTCCTGGGATTTTCGCACACAACAGTCTTTAGAGTTAATTCAGAATGGTGCAATAAAAAACAACATACAGTTAGTGGCAGTTCTTCCAACTGAAATGCCTTGTTGATGAGGGAGGTCAACGGAGCATCTCAGAATGCACAACACATCAAACCTTGAGGTGGATGGGCTACAACAGCAGAAGACCATGTTGAGTTCCACTTCTGCCAGTCAAGAACAGAAAGCTGTGGCTGCAGTGGGCATCAAATCTGGACAGTTGAAGACTGGAAAAAACATAGCCTGGTCTGAAGAATCTTGATTCTTGAGGCACACAGATAGTAGGGTCTGGATTTGGCACCAACAGCATAAATACATGAAACTACCCAGCCTTGTGTCCACAGTCCAGGCTGGTGGAGGTGGTATAAACATGTGGGAAATGTTTTCTTGGCACACTTTGGGCCTGTTATTGCTTGAATGCTACATCTTATTTGAGTATTGTTGCTGACCATGTGTGTTCATAGCCAAAATTTACCATCTTCTAATGGCTAATTCCAGCAAACATTGTCTCAAACTGGTTTCATGAACATGACAGTGAGTTCAGTGGCCCTCTTAGTCACTGGATCTGAATCCAACAGGGCACCTTTGGGATGTGGTAGAACGGTAAATTTACAGCATGAACGTGAACGTGAAAAATCTGCAGGAATTTCATAATGCAATCATGTCAACATGGACAAGAATCTGAAGAATCTTTCCAACATCTTTTGGCATGCATGCCACAAAGAACTGAGACTGTTTTGAGAGCCAAAGGAAGCCCTACCCAGTATTAGTGTAGTGTTCCTACTAAAGTGCTCAGTCGGTGTGTATGCATACGTATTTTTGGTGTGTCCATTGTGAGTGTGTCTACGTCCTGTGTTCAAGATGCTCTCTTTAATTTTGGGATAAGTTTTACAAAATATGGACTTTCCTTTTACTCAATGACTCTGCATAACAGTTGTCTATCCATCGATAAAGTATTTTCCTAGCCGGCCTCACGGCAGCCAAAAAGACAGTTTTGAAACAATGGTTTGAACTCTCCACTCCTGCCAGAGGCAGATTTAGTGATTCTGAGACAGGAATGGGCCCCCTGGATGCACATTTATAAATCATCTTATATTAAATATTTCTCATTTTGAGATTGTTATAAGAATATTAGAAGATTATTTAACTCATTTGTAGACATTTTTTTACTGAAGTATTTTATTAAGTGAAATTATCTCACCATATTGGCAAATCTTGTTTTTTGCTAAATCTATTTTGCTTGTTTTAAGAAATAATGCTTGCAACAAACAACATTATCTGCCAATATAGTGAGATACTTTGGTACAGAGTAACATCAAAGTAATAAGAAATTATATTATGTTATGTCCAGAAAGTAATAAGTATAAGTATCAAAATTGGAATAGGTTATGTTAGAATCATCTTATTTGTATTTTAATGTGGCCCTTGGCTCATGGGGCCGTAGGCATATCTTTGCCTAGTGCGTGGTTCCTTCTCATCTTATTTCCCTTCTGGAACGTACAATGACTAAGATAAACAAGGTCAAATAAGAACAATTCTATCTTGGTCAAAAATAATGAGAGCTTAATGATCTCTATAAACTGATTAACCATTTATACTATAAGAGTGTGGGGGAACTCATACTGTGGTCTTTTACTTAACTTTCTTTCTCATGTGCTTCCTCTTCTTTTGTGAGTGTAACACTGACCATCATTACTCCTATCATTAGCATTACTATTGATATCCAATATTAACTAATAGCTCTATATTATTACTATTGTGAATAATCTTGTGGGTACATCTTGGGCTTTGTGTGTACAGTTATTGTGATCGATGTGCTTAGTTGTTAATAAAATGTCAATCACAAAAAATTAAAGTACTTAAAAACAATCTTAAAAGAAATGTAGAATTAAACAAATTATGTTTGTGTTCTCATTAGGGCAAGGAGGTTGGAGGATTAAAGAGACTTTCTGGTGGGCCCATCATGCAGTTCTACTTTGGGCAGCTTTGAATTAAGCTATAATAAAATAAACATCAAGAATGCCTCACATTTTACTGTGGTGATCTAGATAGATGTGACTATTGTAGATATTCACATATTTACAAGTTATTAGGCACCACTTTGAAATAAGACCATCTGTATAAAGACTTTTCGAATGTTTTAAAATTAATTTATTAATGGTTATGAATTAGGTCACAAACACCTTATTAACATGAATAAGCAGTTATTACACATAAATAAACAACAGTGAGCTGTAGCTTGCCATATAGTGAGCCCCCATTCATCCAGAGATATATGCAAAAGTTGTCTTGGTTTTCTAAGTAAAAGCAAGTACACACCCTCTTCAGAGAACACATTTTTTTGTTTTATTACACAATTACTGTTTATTTGTTGAACAGAACATGGCGGGGGGTATTTAAAAAATAATAAAATCTTGATGTCGAACATTTTATATTTTTATACATTTTATATCTTTACACTGTTAAACCTCAGATCTGTTTCTTCTCTGTCACTCAGCATTATGCTGGTCAGCGTCGTCAGATATTCATCACCATTCATAAACCCTTTTATTACTGTAAAGTGATACCAGTTGGTATTGCACCTAAAATAGCAAAAAATATATATATATATATTCTCTCTGTTGATTCAAAGCTTTTGAAAAACAATGTAGCTACTATTGGCACTGTCTGGGTGTCTGTGCTGATTAAATTACATTCAGAAGGCTTGAGGAAGCTGTGTCTGCCTGCTGCGCTGTGGTTGGCTGAAGCTGTGTATTGTGGCAGTATGAATGCAGGCCCAGCAGAGCGAGACGTCGGCGCTCTCCCGGGCCGTCTCCACGGACGCCAGCGTCACTGCGGATCCTCCCTTCACTCAGCTGTTTACTTTCTAAATAAGCCTCTGTTTGGACTTACATCAGTGGGGAGAGAATATCTAAGAAACCGAGGAAGGAAATTCGGTGGAAAACAAAGGAAAGGGAAAGAAACCCCAGGCGATAGCAGGCTGCCCCCGCACTGTTCCTGCTTACGGTCGGAGCGGAGCGGCGCTTGGCGCCATCGCAATCGGCCGTCCAGGCGGCCTGGCCAGACAGGAGGAGAGAGAGACAAGCGGGTGACGCTCGCTAAATGCCAAGTGGAAGGGCCAGTCAGTCAGGCCATGTTTATGTATCTTAGATGGAGGTGATTTGGATTCTGCCAGAAAAACACAGAGGCGGCTAATGAAATGAGGGACTCCTCCCGAAGCCCACCAGCAACATTTAAGAATTATGTAACTTAAGCATATATAATGTGTTTCGATGATGTAAATGATTACAGTATGTATTCATGCTGATATACACCAAAAACAGAACAAAAAAACAAGTGTGTTTCCCTTTAAGCATTCAGTCAGCGCTAAAGCAGATCTGGGACCTGTACACAAGGGCACACTTGCACAATAGAACAACTACTCACTTGCTTGAACATGTACACAGTGAAGCTCACAAGATGTGGCAAACTAATTAAAGTGCACTTAAAAAGGCATGTGATTTCATGAACATGTACATGCAGTAAAAATCACAACTCATTCTGTAGTGGTGGATGCAACAACAGTCATTCCTACTGAGACACAACACTGAACAATATTTCTAGTTCTATATAGAGCCATTTTCTTTACTAAAGAACCCTTGAGGAACCATCGTTTTAAAGAGTATAGCACTACTGAAACCTTATGAAATGATACAGTAGTAAAAAATTTAACTCATTTTGAGCAGAACTCAAAAATGCTAGCCAGTACATGACACACTGATTGTCAGACTTTGAGACATATTTACTTCAAAACAATGAGATCTAACTGCTCACCATGTGGCCATACGGGACAGGGATGCAGTCTTACTTCCTGCTCTAAAATGCAGGGGTGTGGCTAAAATAAGGCTCCACCTATGGACTAAAACTCTTTATGTCTTAGTAGTGAGATGAAAACATGGGACAGCATTTTTTGAAGCTTTTTGAGATTTTTTTATTTAAAAATTAAACTCTTGAGAAATCTAAATCTTTTCACTTTAAAAGAAATCGAGGATTTGGAGGACGTAATTGTTTATTTATGTATGTATTTATTTATTTTTTCGTTTGTTTGTTGTTTATTTTATTGTTTGTTTTATTTGCTGTTGGACTGCACTTTGAACCACTTCTATAGAATGATCCATATATATGCAAATAAAAGCTGGTTTTTGCATTGTGGGAGCTTATGTCTATTCTTAAGAGTTTTCAGTGACACTTTCTATGAATGTCACGTTTGTAAGCATCTATAAACGTATTTATAACATGTTATAATGCATTCATATGGCATTATAAACATGATTATAAACATTTATAAAAATGAATTACACTTTATATCCATGTTTATTATACCTTATGAATTGTTAATATAATGCATTATAAGTAGTGTTGATAGCATGTTATACTGTCAGTGCCAAAGAAGTCAGTCCCCTTGGAGTGCGTAAAGTAAAGACAAATACCATGCTAACAGTGGTGTACATTGATTTTCCCATGTTGGGTAAAACACTGATGGCAGCACTAGTTTAAAATCTAACATTTGAAGCCTGTAATGTGCTTTATTGTGTATGTTTTAGTGTTTCAGTAAATCCTTCAGTAAGAACTTCAACTGGTAGCCTCACCTTTAACACTGGAGGAGGCTTTAGTACAGTATGCTTCACTTTACTTAAAGCGGACAAATATGACTTATGAGCTCTTATAATTTGTTATGATCAGTACTTATAATGTATTATGTTAACAATTCATAATGCATAATAAATATGGCTATAACGTGTAATACATTTTTATAAATATTTATAGCCATGTTTATAATGCCTTATGAATGCATTATAACATGTTATGAATGTGTTTATAGATGCTTACAAAGGTGACATTCATAGAAAGTGTTAATGAGTTTTCTGTATAATTTACAGGTTCCTGTCAAAATTATCTAACCCAGAATTCTCCATGAAATCTATACAAAAAGACTAAATGCATTAGAAATAATAGAAGAGTGAACTAGTAACCACGAAGTAGATTAGTATGGCTTTGATGGTCTACATATAAGACAGATTACTGTTCGTTTTGAACTCTAACAGGGCCTTTAAAATGACACCAAATATACTTTACCAGAATGCATATTTTCTTGCTTGATTGCACAAGAACATATGTGTGAAGCGTAGACGTGTTTGATATTACATATGTGTGTGTGTGTGTGTGTGTTTATGTGACTATGAGCATTAAAAGTGAGTGTGTATATGTGTGTGTGGCTATTTCCTGACTGCCAGACTAGCGTGTCCTGTCTGCTATAAGAGGCTCTGGGGATCTCAGCACAGTCAATTATGCAAATGACCATACTGCTTTCCTCAGGTTCATTATCCGTATTACCTGCTTGGCACCTGGTGAGGGAAAATTTTGCACCCAAGTACATTTACAGTCACTCATTGTTTTTACTCTAATATCTACTGAAATGAAAACAAACACAAAGACATATACATAACCACACACTTGTTTTTATACAGTATCAGGATGTGGTGTTATATAATATGTCCCACATGTGTTGTACTGTCACTATCAAAAGCCTTCTAAGTCCATTTTTAGTTTTTTACATGATTTGATAACACCAGCCCTTTAAATTGTACAAACTACTCATGATGTATGATTTATTTGAAATACAGCATGGTGAAAAAGTCAGAGACCAGCCTTTCATTTATTTAACTGCCAGTCAAAACAGTCATGTGTCACTGATATTATGCATCCCTTCAAAAAGGCATTAATATTCACACATTCATACAACACAAGCCAAACACACCTTAGCAGCCTTGCAATTTCTTCCTCATATGCATCTAAAATGGCTAATTCAGATTTCAGAGGTATTTAGATGGAAGATAATCCACTTGCATAAGGAAGGGGAAAGTCAAAGTGAGTGAAAAAGTTTTCAAAACTGGAGTTCAAATTATTAAATGATATAGAGAAAATGGGACTCCTAACAACCATGCAAGACCTGGTAGACCATCAAAACTGTCCCCATCAGATAAACAGTGCTTAAAGCTTGCATCTTTGAGAGATAGTAGAAAATCAAGCTCCACTTTTACTTCAGATCTGAAAAACTCCACATTTTTCTGTCCATCTCTCCACTGAAGACATTCAACACTATGAGTCTGAAAGGATGTGTAGCTGTCAAGAAGCTGTTGCTGAGAAAAGGAAATGGATAAAAAAATGAAGAAAACTTGTGTTAGAAAACCCAACTTGGACATCTGAGAGATTTTAAGGACTGATGAGTCTAAATTTGTATTTGGGATTACTTGGATTGTGAGAAGCTGAAAATGCAACCAACTCCTAAGACTGAACTTTGGAGGTGTGGAAAAATATCCCTGCAGATTTCAGAAAATCTGAAAGTGAGTCTCCTAAAAAGAATGAAAGTTGTAATAACAGTAAAGGGTGTACACACTAAAGACTGAAAAAATGCTACTATATTTAGTTGTTTAGGCTTCTGTGTAACTTTCTTAAATGTATGTTTTCTGCTTTCTTCCCCAATGCTGAAAAGTGAATAACTTGTACTTTAATTTTGACAGGAAATGAATAAATGAAGGGTAGTCTCTGACTTTTGCACAGTACTATGCATTAAGGGTTATGAACATTTTTCTATTCTAAGTTACCATGTTCCCTTAATGGTACCCTCCCTTATCAGGAACAAAAAGGAAATGTGTTTTGGCCTTTCAGATAAAAAAATGAAACATTTAGGTTTTTTATAACTTAAAAAATCACAGTGATTTACAACAAAAGTCAGTGCAAATGTACATAAAACGTAGACTCTCTTGTGCACTTTGAAAATGATTAGATTTTTTAACTTAATACAGTATGTTTCACTGAACCTCTAATAGTAAGCTAACAGAGCAATAATATGTTTTACATTCTATTAACTTATTGTTTGAATGGTTTTTAATAGTGTGCATGAAAAACAGAGAGCAGGAGAGCCGAGCAGGGAGTGTGGCAGGACTGAAGAGAAAAATCAGCAGTAATGATTTGAAACAGGAAGAGTGTGGCGTCAGTAGAATCTGGAGATAAGAGCGCCGCGCTGCATACACAAACACGCAGCTCAGTGGCCCTGCGGCACACACAGCTACAGGCGCCCCTCAAATAGCACTGTCCTCACACCCAGACTGGGCCCCGGACCCACACACACACACACACAGATCTGACTGTCTGATCTGCTGCCCCTCGACTCCACGGGTTTAGCTCCGTTTACACACACAGAGGCGTCTGTGCTTTCAGTGGCTGCAGCGGCTCTGAGTGTTTTCTCACACACCGCGCCAGGCTGGAAGATACACACACCAACTTGCTCATCCACTGAAAAGCAGCTAATCAGTAACCAGGAGCGGCCTCTGTGTTATGATGGCTAATATGAGAGGTGAAGTGCAGGGGCTTTACTCACACACACTGAACAGAGAGAGCAGAGACAATGATTAGAATAAACACATTTGTTTGTTTTTATACAAAGTCAGGATGTGGTGTGCATTTCTTCAATATGTATTACACAATACTGTGCAAAAGTCAGAGACCAGATACCCTTTATTTATTTATTTTTTCATTCAGAATAGCAAATAAGTATGTTATAAGATATACAATAGCTCACTTCCATAATGAAGGGGGAAGCCAAAGGAAAATAAGCAGAAAAACAGTTCTACAAATTATTAAAAGATATAGGGAAAACAGTAGACCACCAAAACTGTCACCATCAAATTAACAGTCCTTAAAGCTTTCATCTCTGAGAGAGACAAGAAAACCAAGCACCACTGTTGCTTCAGATATGAAAAAATCCACAGGTGTTTCTGTGCATCCTTCCACTGTGAGAAGACAATTCAGCACTATGAGTGTGAAAGGATGTGTAGCTGTCAAGAAGTCCGGATGTTTGGAGTCCAAACCTCAATATCACAGAGTGTGTTTGGTATTGGTTGGATTGTGACAAGCAGAAAATACAAGCAACTTCTAAGGCTGAACTTTGGAGGTGTGGAAAATTATCCATGCAGATTTCAGAAAAACTGAAAGAAAGTTTTCTGAAAAAAACTAGATGTGTAATATAGGCAAAGTGTGGACTGAGGTTGGGAAAGGGTGGGAAATTTGATGTTATATTTAGTTGTTGAGGCTTTTGTGTAATTTTCTGTTAAATATATGTTTTCTGCTTTTTCTTAATAACTTGTACTTAATGATCATTTTGCCAGGAATCAAATAAATACCTATATGTAGTAATAATAATAATATGCTTCAAATGTCATATATGCAACTATCTATGTGTAACCAAAAGAAATGGGCTTTGCCCCTTCAGATTTAAACAATCAAACATGTAGCTTATGTAAAAAACACTTTATAAAATCTTTTTTGAATCCTGCCATTGTAGGTTAGCCCTGTTTTTCATTGGTTTTTCTAAGGTAAACACACACACACACACACACACACACACACACAGTGCAGTGCTCGAAGCTGCTCAGCACCCCCCAGGCTGTGTAAATGTCATTAAAGCTCAACTCCAGAGGAACTAATTAACAACAAAGCCTCTCAACTCCGTTATTATTTTTCCTATCCAGAGCAGCTGGGAGAAGTATTTACGAAAATTAATCTGGACTGGAAACAAAGAGTGGCCTGTTTTCTGTCCTCTAACCTGGGAGGCCATGTGACAAAGTGCCACTGACCGCTACGGGCCTTTCAAACCTGATACTGAATGACTAAGAGCGAGCACTGCTACACTCCACTACACTGTTCCACAGAGGAGACATGTGTGAGGGTGTACACACATACACACACACACTCACTCACTCAGATACACACAGTAGAAGGCAGAGAGAATGCTAAATTAAGACTGGAATCCCATCAAAGTAATTGCGGACATCCCACACAGCCCTTGGAAGTGCCTCTGTTTCAGTGGCTGGACACTGTTCAGAAACTTAAGGTGGGTGTGAATGTGAGGGAGATGCTGATGATGATGCTACACTGGCATTCCTCATCCACCACAACTCAGTTCTACCAACTGTAGAGGAGAAAAGAGGAAACATTCATTGTATAAAACTTTATATAATTATTCCACAGGTTGTCAAATAGTCAGTCAACATGTCGTATGTGTCCAAAAAACAAACATCTGTCTCTAAAAAAGTTATTGAAAGGCCCATATCATGGAAATATCATGTTCTGCACTTTTTTTTTAATAAAATAGTTTGACAGTGTATGTAAAGAATGTTAAAGTTCTACAAACATACCACTGGACTCCTCAGTCCACACAGTTTATATGTGGAAACTAAGTTGCAAAAACAGGCCATTTTGAATTCACAGATTTTGTGACATTACAAAAACCAACACCTTTTCATATGCCTGCAGGAGTGTTTCAGCCCAGATTGATTTTTGGATAGGCACAATACCAGGCAGCCTATCAGAGCAGAGATCATTTACATATATTAATCTTAAAGGCACAGTAGCAAAAGCAGCCTGTTTAAGTGTAATAGATAAAAAAGGCTGTAAAAAGGCAGGGGTGCGTGTTTGATCCGACAAGTCAGGGAATCAACACTGAGAGGCTATAACTCACATTGAATGCTAGTAGCACATAAACATTTCACATTTCATACATTAAACTAGTTAAACAAAGTATGCCATGCTACCGTATCTCATCTCACGATATCTAATGGTTTATATGTCAACATTAAAACACAAGAACAAATATTAAGAGAAAATACACATGTAGACGCATTGTAGAGTAGACAGAAATGAATCATGTAATGTTGATACAAATGAAAATTAGTGAATTTAAATTGCTTCACTAAGCACTACTGTGCACTGATAGAGGTTCTGTTTGGCACAGCTCAGTGTGCACATGGTGCATTTTTTTATTGTGCAGTTTGTAATGACAGCACAATATGACTGATGTTGGAGAGGAAATGGCAATGTAATCAATAACATAAGCTATGCCTGTTACCCCACAAAAAAAGATCTTGCATAATTTCAGAAGGTTGAGGTGACATGTAACTCCCCCCAACCTACCATGCCCCCTGTTAAATTTGTAACAATGTAAAATGGTCATGTAAAAATTGAGGTGACACTTTATTTTGAGTGGTCCTTTTTGATTAACCAAACACTCAACGGACTCGTGTCAAAAACATTTGAGGGTTAGGATTGGATTTTGGGTAGAGGTTAAGGTTAGGGTTAGGATTAGGGCCAAGGTTAGGGTTAGGTTTTGGGTAATGGAAGTAACATATTAACAATACATCTACCTAATGTACATAATTTATCAACAGTACATCTACAAGATATTTACTTCAGTGTGTTCAGTTGCTTCACTACTGCTTCTTCACTGATATGTTGTTGATGTGTTACTGATAATCTGTTAAGAGTTTATGAATCATCTACAAAGCACCACTCCAAATAAAGTGTTCCAAAAATTGATTACAACCACTTTCGTTACATAAAACCACACAAATGTCATAGGTGGACCTGAGTGGAAAAATTATGCAAGAAAACACAGGATATATGCCTTTTGACTTTTAATGCAAGATAGTTGAACAATTTTAATTGTTTTTTTTATTCCAAGTAATTTTAGAACATTTCTATTAGTCCAGTCATCATAAAATGTTCACACACTGTAAAGGGCACCTGCTATGCTAAACAAATGTAGAAAAAATGGTATAACATTGTTGTAACGATGTACAACTTTGTTGATTTTTAGGGAAAAAAAGCAACTTTCTATGAATGTATCATCACAGTCAACAGTGCAACAATGGGAACACTTTTATTACCATTTCCGTCTTTGTCCACACGGGCCATTACATGCTAAAGCTTCTTTGTATTCCTCCCTCGAATGGCTGAATTCACATTAGCCAAAGACGCAGCAGTGAACTGAGCGCGACCGCTCAGAGTTCAGTGAAACATGAAGAGGCGTTCTGAGAGCAGGCCGCTGATGAAAAGCTGCAGGGAGTGTTCTGGCACACGGCGGAGAATGCAGGAGATTTCTAGACGGGTTAATAAATGCAGCCCGTGGGGCACTGTTTTTCCACCGTCTCTCTCTCTCTGATATCTGAATGTGAACCCAAATGGGCCTTCATTATGCTGCTAGCGCCCTTAAAACAGATCTTATTATGCATAAACATAGACATAATCTGCAAATACTCCATCAACACCATTCAAATCATGCTACACATGTTTTGCATAAACCTGTGAAGTCACTTATACAGGAACATTTTTTCCTAATACTTCCTGCTTTTTATTGCAGGTGGCATATACAGATAGTCTAACACGTTAACTAAATCAGGGGTGTCCAGTCTTGTCTGTTAAGGGCTGGTGTGGCTGCAGATTTTCATTATAAATAAGCAAGATCACATTTGATCCACCACACCAACCCTAAGAAGTAAGGTCTTCAGAGGTCTAGAGATGTACTGTGATCCTTGTTATATTTTGCTATTTAATGTAATTACCAAAGTAAAGGTCTTTAATGAAAAATAGCTCATCAGCTCATCAGCGTAATAGTTTTGCTAATGTTTGTGTGATTTTGTGTAACAAAAACAGTCATATTTCATTTTACATAATCATTTTCTAGTCTATCTTATACCTTAGAATAAAATAAGCTGTTTTTGTTTTTTTCCCTTTAAAACTGTATTTAAATGACCTCCACTCTGATTGGCTGCCCTGTATTGTGCCTCATTCACTCATTATATGTTTTGAAACTTTAACAATGTTTACATATCACCTCAAACTCTTTTTGTTGAAAAAAGTGGACAAAATTTAGTTTTTCAAGATATGGGACCTCATAAAGGAAAAAAAGGTACTTGTATCAGCCAAGACTCAAGCCTTCAGTATCAGTATCAGCATTAGAAAAGTAGTTTTGTGCCATCTCTAATAATTATACAAATAACTTGCATTCAAAAACAAGCTTTCATCAGTAAATACATAAGTAGTTACATAATGAATTATGTTTAGATTTGATTTACTTCTTTCTGCAAAGCAAATCTGTACACACATTAATTTTCATCAAATTTAAATGATAATAAAACGTCTCTTCTTCGAATGTGGTATTGATTTTAGTTTAGAACCGTTTACATTTGACAGAATTTCTTCAGTTGATTTTTCAATGAGCCACGAGTGAGAAATAATTAATGTGGCATTACAAGATCTTTAGCTGGCACTAACAATGCATTAGGTCCACAGCTATTCAACACTGTGGCTGGAAATCACAGTTCATGCATTAAAGCCTTGCTGAGGCCGGTGATCGATCGACGCCTTGCTGTGTTTCATTATTATCTTAGGAGCCCACAGTTGTAGCTAATCCAACAGCTCTGCTACCGCTGAGGGAGGAGCTGCACTGGCCCTTACGCTGGACACACACTGAGGGCAGTCAAACTGGGTCAGCAGCACACAACCTCAACCCTTACCCTGATGAGACAGAGTGAAGGAGACAAAGAGTGAGAGAAAATAAGAGAGAGGGAGGACGAGAGGAGATACAGAGATATAGAGAGAGAAATAGAGAGAAAGAGAGAAAGAAGGGGAGAGGAGGAGAAAGACAGGGAGGTTGAAAGAGAGAGAGAAGAGGAGAGAGAAAAAGAAAGAAGGAGAAAGAAAGAAAGAGAGACAGAGAGACAGAGAAAAGAAGAGAGAAGAGGAGAAAGAGCAGAGCAGCAAGGCTGCAATCTAAGGAGCAGTAATTACAGTTCTGCTCGTCCTCCGTGATTGCGGCCCTGCATTTCCCAAACCGGTGGTAAAAATAAGGTTGAATCTGGTGGGCCTGTTGGCAGATCTACCCACGGGGCCAGCTCTGCCCCGGCCAGAAGAAAATGATTAAGCTCACTCTGAGCGCTGAGACTTTCTGGGAAACATGGAAGTCAGGGATTAGAGACAGGCATGAACTTTGCCAAATTCAGAACAGGGAGGCCATTTTAGACAGCGGCTGATTGACAATCTGTGAAATTTAGCTGAAGATCTCCATTCCTGCATGAGTACAGGAGTCTTTCTCTTTCCCACAGTGCATTAAAAACATGCCACAATCTTTCATCCCACACAAACATATAAATGCTATTCAAACCTGCAACCAATCTTTATACTCAAATCTGAAACTATAATTTAAAATGTGGGTCTTTTATTGGCCTAACATTGTATAAAACTGATATCTATCCTGCACACATATCCTTGTTGCATCAAAACAGAGATACTTAAAGTTAGACTGTGTAAATTTTGGAGATTTGGAGACCTCTCTGGCAGAAATGTTTAATTGCATGCAACATGCGGAAAAATGTTTTGCCACAATTGGTTGTGCTTCAGTCCCCTTCCCCGAACAGATGAATCTGATGATTGCGAGCGAGTTGGAAGAGTTCAAAAGTTCAACAAGAACTCAATCTAAACATGGTGAAGGACGTGTCTTCAGAGGATTTGAGTGAATGACCTACTATTGTCATCATATCTTCATCAGTTTATATAGTTATAGTGAGTGACTGATATGAGGAAAAAAAAAGCACAAAAAGATAACAGATTCATTCAAGTTAAGTTGTTGATTCCTGGTTCTGCTGTCATATCAAAACAATGAATTCACATTGTTTAGATTTCTTTATGTCTATATTATTTGAGCACAGCAGATGCCCTTTGCTTTATATGAACGTTTCATGATGAATGGATTAATAGAAATCCTCTAAAATTACTTGGTATAAACACCTTGTAACATTATCTTACATTAAAAGTTATTAATGTCTTTGACTTTCTGGAACGTTACCATTTTGAAGATACATGGTTTTGTTGACAGTAAGACAGTGAGGACGTGTTCTGTGGTCCATGATCCTGACTACTACTAAAACCACACTCAGATCAGAGCCTCAGAACCACCCTTCCGAATGACTAAGACCAAACCCTGGTCAGTCTGATTCTCCATGGTTCCCTGTAAAACTTCAGGTCAGCAGCTCTACCTCTGTCTGCAGGGGTGCAGCTTCACTCCGGCCACTTTAAAGCTCGAGCCTGTGTTTAATGCGTCCTCTGGTTTGGCTGAAAGACCAAAATGATTCACCACGATGGAAACCGCTAATACAAGTCACCATTTGAATAATCATCAATTATGCATGCGAGCTCTCAGACTTGTTATGGCGGACTGGTAAACATAAACTGAGTCATTTCCCTCTCATGCTCCTCGGCTGGGAGACAATCGGGCTGTCTCCATCCTGTCCACTCTTTAATAGCTGCGGGCAGCTCTTGGACATCGCTCAGTAAACACTGTCTGCATCTCAGCGCACCCTGAGAAACATTACTGGCTTTTTAAAAGGCACACCCCCCTCCGCACTGAAATTTTAGCTTTAACTTAACAGCGCTGCTCTGGGGAAGCGCTAATATTCAATTTCAGAGGCACGCAGGTTGGAGGTATGTAACTGATACTACAAATCGAA
Source organism: Colossoma macropomum (assembly GCF_904425465.1). Lineage (NCBI taxonomy): Eukaryota > Metazoa > Chordata > Actinopteri > Characiformes > Serrasalmidae > Colossoma > Colossoma macropomum. Next base: position 13,517,957 of record NW_023494798.1, read on the forward strand.
AGTTTTTTAGGTGGTGTGAAATGTAGGAGGAGCTGAAGAATGTCTTGGCGAGCTGAGCGGAGCAGGAGATGGATCTATGGAAGCCCAGAAATGCAAAGTCAACATAACAGAGCGGCGGGACCTCCTGTGGAGGGTCAGCGGACACCACACACACACACCAACACCCACACACACACACACACACACTTAACATCTGAACCCCGAGTCCCAAACACTTCCCATCCCATACCCACTCCATCCTGTCTCTCTCTTTCATACAGACACTAAATGAAGCCCTGTACACTTCAAAAACAAAGGGTTGTTTGGAACCACTTTTGGTTTCTTAAAGAATCATTTTAAAGGAGGGTTGTTTAAACACGATTAGAGTTAGGCCTTCAGTTTGGACCATAAATGTCACAACTGAGGACAAAAAACACCTCTGAGATAATGTTGAATTCTGCTAACACCCCAGTGGGATTCCAGTGGTATGTTAGCACCAAACTAATAGTGATTCATATTAACATATTTTCAGCCACTTCTGCAGAGATATAAAGCTTAGAAAATACATTCTATATTTTATTTGAAGCTAACAGATATTTTAACCCTTAAATACCTATGTTGACACACTTTCACCTTTGCATGCTTTTGCACTTTCATTTTATTTTTTTTGGACAGAACTATAAAGTGTAAAATATCCACAGATTCAGCACAACCTTAGCTGATAAAATATTTCATTCAATAAATATACCCACACACAATGTTTATGAATTAGTCCATAAAACCATAGTGGCAACCAAAAAGCTTAATTTTTTGCTGTTTTTATTGAAGAAACCATGATATAGAAAAATTTTATTAATCAAATGATATCAAAAGGAAATCTTAACACAAAAGCCTGCACAAAACCCTGTGACCTTAAAAACAAGTTATTTAAAGTTCTTACTTCTTTTTTTCCAAGTTATGCCCTTTTGTCTGGGCAGTGTCCCTCTACGATTTTTATTGAATACTGCTTATATAAGTTCTCTTGGCAGTTTCTGTGCACAGTTACAAAAGAGCACGTTGCAAGTTTCACACAAGAAAGGGGTCCATTTTTGTTTTGTTTACACAGTCTGTATCATCTGCATAATGATGTCAAAATCACTCACATCTTCTGAATAACATGATATGGGAACCACAACATTCCTTGCTGAAACTCTAGAGCCTTGTTTGTAGAAAATATTCTCTTAGCCATATTTTCGTTTTTTCTGTTATTTGTTTTCAGGGTGTTTTTCTCGCTTTTCTCTTTCCTCTCTCTCAAAGTAACACTAACAAAAGCCAATCTGCTCACCAGTTTTCAGGCGCATTGACGTGCCTACCTTGACTTTCAAATCTCCAAACTCTGATTGTCTGTGGCCTGATAAGAGAAGCCAATCAAAGATGCAGAATGGTAACTACACATCACTTGACATGCTGTGAATAAGGATGGAGGTGGATTGAGCAAGCGTAATGCCAAGTGCATGGAAAAAGTATGCATGTTTCTATATTTTTTGCTGTATGATTAAAAACATGTAAGTAAATGACCCACAAGTTCTCTAATTTCAACAAGGAAAAAACTCTCTTGCTCATACGACTGAGGAGCAGTGATGCTTTAAAGAAAGCACAGTATTTCATCTCCCCAGTGAGAAGGCCAGTCTGAAAGAGTTAACAGGTATTTTACCTATTTTACCTTGTAGCAGTTTTACAGTGACTTCTTCACTGAAGAGCTTTGGTAAAAAAGTTGCTGTTTTCCATTTCTAATAACTGACTGAAACCTGGTTAGACCACCACTCGTATTCACAGTCAGGGATGTATCTAGGATGTCCAGAAGTCCTAGAGTGATGCATTTTCTCACTTGTCCCATTGCTTCCTATTTTCATTAGAAGTTAATCTGACATATTAGGCCTTCAGATGAGCTCCTAAAGTTCTAATCAATAGCAAAGCTAGCTTGGTTAAATATGCCTAGATACCCTGGAGAAAAAAATCCTGATTGGATAATACTCTGTTGGACATTTTACGAATGTAACCCTTTTGTTTCCAATCAAAACTTCACAATGAATTAAGTGTATTACTACAATACTTGGAGAGTTTAAATACAGCAAGGATGTGTTTGTTTATTTCTTTATATGAAAGTCTTGAAGGTCCTAAGCGTTCCCCACTGCATTTTTGTAAATGTGGTGCATGAGTGTGATGAACCTTTGTTTAAAGTTTAAAGAATTTCCACCAAGAATTTTCATATAGCTTGTTTTATTATAAAAACAAGCTGCTATCTATTGATAGCTTGTTTTAAATAAACAAACAAACCTTCCTGATGAGAAATCCTTTACCAACGGGACAATGTTAAAATGATTGAAGGATAAAGCCATTGGGAGCGATGGTATATACCATGTGGTATCAATAAGTGGCTAAAATGTTGAAAACTGCCAACGATGTGTCGACCATAAATTCTTGAAGTACACCACCACTGCTACTCTCTCACTTCCACTGTGAGGTATTTAGAGTTTGTGATTTGGGTACATTCCAGACAGACTCTCATCCACAATGCCCAGAGGGACATTGGCACTGCAGTCAAACAACTCATCTGCTGAGGGTACTGAATGAATGAACAGCAACTGCTTGTCATGCCTCTTAAATAAATGTGCTGGGCCTGGAGCCAAGGCAGCATAAGCCACAACAAAGACATTGTCCATAGCTCTGACATGCTTGAAGGAATAAGAAGGATTTGTTCTAATACTTAAAGCCAAGAGTGCTTTTATTGTTTTTTCAATGAAGGCTGGTGGTGACTGCTCATTTTTTCCCCTGCATCAGCTTTTCTGAGTCTTCTTAGCTTTTTTTCCCCCTCTGTTTCTTCCTCCTTAATCTGTTTTATTAAAAGTGTAGAGAGCGATTTCACAATGTGGAAACAGCAGATAGCTCAGTCTGTCTGTCAGTTTGTCTGTCTTTCTGTCTGTTAGGGCTCCTCTCATTTCAGATAAGATGGAGACAGAGTAATTTTTTACCCCGCTACTCAGGAATGCAGTCTGGACAGTGGTGGGAGAACTTGCGGTTCAGAGTCAGTTTGTCTCTGGATGGACATCAGAGCATGATTAGAGGATGAACACTACTATATTACCTGAAGAGACCACCACTATAGTTTGAACATGAATGTAGGCTTACCAAAAGCTACCTAATTTGGCACAGCCCAATTTGCGCACGAGGGCTTAATTTTCAAAGAATTAAAGAAAGACAATGTTTTGGGACCTCATATGGAACCTTGAGGCACATCAAAGCTTTAAGCCATGCACAAAGTCAAAGAATGTTTACTTTGGCGCAAACCTCGAAATCGGGGATGGCAACTTGTCTAGACATTAAACGAATCCCAGAAATCAACATTCTCACAGAGAACGAGACAATGGTGAAATGCGGACGTTGTCAGAGGATGAGATATAATAGGAACAAGCAGTGGGTTGGACTCCGGGACAGCTATGGTCAGTAGCTTCTTTATTGATTTATCTTTCTATAATCTCTCTGTCTGTCTCTCTCTCTCTCCCTCTCTCCCATCTATGCAGACTGTGTTGTTGGGAATTGGTCTGGTGGGGCCAGATTTGAGTGGAGCCGGAATGTGGGTGCCGGGCAGTGCTCAGATAAACAGCTTCTTGTTTAAGCCGGTGGCGAGCTGAGTGGAGTGGAGCTGAGCTGGCTGATAAGAGCGGCAGTCAGCGGCGGCGGCGGCGTCAGGCCCTGGCGGCCACAGGAGCAGACCGGAGCCTGGGGAAGCAGACTCTCTGGCTACACTCTGCCACCCCCCCACCCCCCCCACCTCCCCTGACCGCCTCTACACTGCTCTTGGCCCCCACTAATCTCTTCTCTATTCTCTCCCTCGTTCTTTTCACAGAAAAGGCCAGAGCCGCCTAATTGCCTGGCGAGAGTGAAAAGTATCAGCGGGCTGCATCGGGTGCAGGGGAGCAGGGGAAGAGACTCAGACAATGGGGTGAATCTGGGAGGACAGATGTTTGCAGCAGCCACAGCAACATTATTCAATGTCATTCTAGTCAACTATTCAATCTGACACAGTGAAATACACTAATATATGACGGAACTTAGCTAAATAGTACAGATACACGCACAAGACTCAAGTTAGTCTTGATTCCAGACAGCATCAGCATCCTAGCTTATTATACTAAAGAGAGCTGAGTTGCCAACAAATAAAAAAGACAATGCTTTAGGCCCCAGTATGAAACCTTGAGGCACATCAAAGGCAACGCCAAGCTCAAAGTCAAAGAATGTTTATTTTGGTGCAAAATTGGAAGTCTGGAATGGCGACAGACATAAAACAAATGCCAGAAATCAACATTCCTCGATAGAAATAGACAATGGTGAAATGTGTGTTGTCAGAGGATATGAAAAAAGGGGACAAACAGAGGAAGATTTTAGAGACTCTGAAAATCTACGGTCAGAAGCACAGTACAGTAGCTGTACTGCTATACTTCTGGTGACTTGCCACTGGTCTTACTGCCATAGAAGCGTGGGAGGCGTGGCCAATTAAAGTGGCTATGCAAAGGGGCTCTCTAGGAGGCACCATATTTGCGGTAGGAGAGACATTATAGTTGTAAAGTTGTTATACTTGGAGATGTGTCTTTATGATGCATGCGTTATTCTGTGCTGGGCTGTGGGTTGGTTAGTTTGGTTAAGTGTCTGCCATGAATGGAGACTGTATGGCTAGAAGGTTGGTTGACGCTAAGCAGCCTGAGCTGTCTGTTCATTCGCCTTTAAAGCATAATGTTTCCTGCATCTCCTTCTTCTCTGACACCACATACTTTTAGGAAACCAAGCCTACATTTTGCAGCAGGCACTGGGCTTCAAAGAAGGCGATGGATCACGCTCTGCCTTCCCAAAATGGCAGCCATACAGAAGTGCCTCTGCCATTGTGCATTCATGTATCCTTTGCTGACTCTGTTTGAAATGACTTAGTAATCTTTCTTTTTTGTGTAGCTACTCTCATTCAGAACAATTTGCTTCAATTTGCTTATACTTTGTCTATAATCTGTTGTTGCACTGGAAGTCAAATGAGCATTTGTTTAGGATGCTACAGTTATTTAAATTGTTAAATTCAAACACACTCTCTCACTGTAAATAAACAAATCAGATGAAGCAGACGTTGCCTATTTTCTTTGTTTCCTCTGTTTGTGTCACAGAACGTTGGTGGTTTTTATTCTGCTTGGCACAAAGAGAGTTCAGGCTTGCTTTGCCAGAAATGGGACATTGTTAATTCTGCTCTCCTCATTTATATCTGCACACAGCTCAACAGCCAGACAAGCCCCATTTAAAAAAAAATACACGTCAGGGTATTGTTTCTGTACTCCTTTGCATTATTATGCCCCACATTTATATGTAGATAAGAATGATACTATGATAAGTAGAACAATACTCAATTACCTGTCACTATTTAAGGGGTTGATTATGCAGTGGGTAGCATCTCTATGCTGGGGTTCAATTTCCTGTGCAGGCAGGCACCGTAAGCTTTACCAATAAGAGTCTCCTACAGTACTTCACCTACCTCTGTAAAATGCCAAAAATGTAAATGAATTTTCAAAATCTTTAAGTCATTCAAATGTTCAAATGAAGTCATTCAAAGTGGTTTGATTTGAAAAGGTGCTCTGTAAAGAAACTTTACTACCTTTACAATTTATTTACAGTGGTGGTGACAGGAACCAGGGGTTGCCATGTCTACAATGCAAATATAGCCATGTTATTTGTTATTCGAAATAACTAGTGAAATCACGTGTCTTCTGAGTTTTTAAATGTAATGTTGATAACGGCAAAAAAAGTTTTCCTTAGGTACTATTTTGCCTTAGAGTGCCCTGCATGTAAAACATTCCTATTAGGCCAGAACTTTATCAAAACTCTCATGAAACAACGTCTTGGATATCAGTCCATTTATTTGTAACCATTTCAACTGAGGTAGCTTTTTGAAGCATTATATCATCACTGTCCAAAGAAAAACAAGTATCTCCAAAATAGTAACTTTATAGGAGAACACAAAAACGTTCTTACCTTTCAATATAAGTTAATGTAAAAAGGTTTTATTCCAAGTGATTTTAGAGCATTTCTATTGGTCCATTCATCATGAAATTTTCACACAATATAAAGGACAGCTGGTGTTAAAATGATGTAGAAACATAAAAACCAACAAAAATTGAGATACATAGTTTTCTTTGGACAGTGACATTGTGTTTCAGATGTCTGGTTCCTGGCACTACTGTTCTGACTAGATTCTGACTCAGAAAGTTCCTCTAGAATGGCACACTTCATATCAGTTTATTCAGAATGACTTTGCAGACACCTTAGCAATTTAATTATGCAGAAATTTTGCAATAACAGTGGAATTCCCCTTCAAGCAACTGAATACAATACCCAGTATAAAAAACACATAGCTATGCATGGCCATGTGCTTCATTGAACACTGAAATGCTATACAGTACTAAACTGGGCTGATGAAGACTGCAGAGCTGGTACAAACACAAATACATAACTCCCCATACGTCCCTTAGAAGAACTCTGCTCAGGAAAATACAATAGAGGCTCAGTTAACAATACAGAAGCATAAAGTGTGCAAGCTAAATGCAAGCTAAACAGGGCATGAAACATTTATAAAAATGCTTATTAGTCTAAAGTCTGTTTCCAATATCTAAAAATGATACCTTTGAAAGTGTAGACAGGAAAATTTGCAGTAGATTGAAGTTAAACAATAAAAACGTGTATGACCTCATTCTTGTTTACAGGTAAAACAGCATCCCAAAAGTTTCCAGCGTAAGTGTCCCCTGAAGAAAGTGCTGGATCACTATAACTAAATGCATACTATAATGAAAATAGCAGCACATAATAAGCATGAGCACAGGAGGATGTTGGTGTATGTTATAAGAATGGAGTATAGATTGATGGAGTGTGTGCTCTGTCTTGCTCTGATAGCAGCGTGGATGGCTTCATTGTACAGCCGTGTGTGGGAGGCAGGGGTGATTACACTAGCGTGGCATTGACACACATGCTTTACATTCCTGCTTGGACTAATAACATTCGCCTCTCTTCCTCTCCCTCAGTATCCCTGTGCAGGCTTTAGATAAAGGCTGGTGAGACAAAAGCTTCATTCTGGTCATAATCAAGAGAAGAGACTGGGAGTCCAGAATGTTTAGATAGAGTTATACATCATTATTTTTCTGCAGGTTTAGATAGAGGGACAGTGAGTGGACGACAACAAACTGCAGGTCCTTGCTGGAGGTTTCGTATTGGTGGATAATCCAGTATTTATCCAACACTGCACTGCTTTAATTATGGAGCAGCAATAATGGTGATTAGATGCAAGCTCAGCTGTAGGAATCAGATGTAAGCATTCCAATGTGTTAGTTACAAAGGGCACATAAACCACTTCAGTGTCTAGAAGTCGCTCAAATTACAGAATGTGCATTATGAGTGTGGGCTAATTGATGCTGAAGGTGAATTCGAAATGGAGCTCCTTCAGTCTTCTTGTCTAAAGGTTCCTAAATCTTTCTTGTAATGATTTTGTAAAAATCCATTATATGGAACTCCATTATATGGAAAAGTTCTCATGCACGCTGAAAAATGGTCTCACAAATGGTTCTTTGAGCTATGCCATAGAAGAACCATTTTTGGTTCCCTGAAGAACCATGCTTGAAAAAAGAGTTTTGTGCATGTGAGGAACCTTTCAAATGTTTATAGATCATTCACATATCGCTGCTGTTGGAACAAAACCTTGTATCTCCATTTTTGTCTTTTTGATGTTTTTGACATAGTTTGAAAATGCCTGTAGGCCTTCACACTGGCTGTAAATTTCATGATGAATAGACCAAAAGAAATGGCCCAAAATAATTTGGAAAAAAGTCTGCTTCCATTGACTAACATTAAAAGTAAAGTATGTTTTTTGCTTCTCCTGTAAAGTTACTATTTTGGAGACAATGTTGTTCCGACAGCAGTGATATGAAGGTTCTTAACCAAATTATAGGTTCTTCCTAAAACCTTTGCATTTTTACTTTACAGGTTCTTCACACTTACATATCTCATAAACAAAAATGTTTCTCTGAAGAACCAGCAAGTGATGGGTTCTTTGGGGAAGCAAAAGTGGTTCTTTTATGGCATTGTGCAGAGAACCCCTTTGGGGACCTTTATTTTTGAGAGTGTACATCTTGTTTGATAAAAATCCCCTGGAAGGCTCTTTGGGGAACCAAATGTGGTTGTTCTATGGCTTTGTTCCAAACAACCTTTTTAAAAGTGTAGCACCATGTGCCATGTCTTCTTTCAGCTCCCTCTCCCTAGACCCCAGTTTCATGATGTCTTCGGAGTCCTGCTGATAGGTCAGACATGCCAGAGGATCAGCAATCAATAACTTTGGAGGAATGTTTCTGCTCAGCTCCTCTCCCCTTGTAAGAGTTCACATGTGCTTTCAATATAGCTGCCTCCAGACAGCGCACTCATACAATCACATATGAGTATGTGTTTGTGTGTGTATATGTGTGCATGGAGGTTGTCTCCCCTTGCGGCCTGACACCCCCCACACACACAATGTCAGCCACGCCGCTTGAGAGATACACACACGGTGAGCACACACACAGGCCTGTTAATGCCTCACCAGCAGGATGAAAAACAAGATGTAACAGTAATCACTTGAACTGGATGGATACAATTAATAACACAAAAAGCTACATGTATGTGCCTGCGGCCATTCTGGAATGGGCACTGGAGATAAATGAGAGGAGTGTGACTCAGGGCATGTGTAGGCTGTTACTGAACAACAGAAGCCGACACTGTATACTCACTAAAGTCGTAGTGCTCCAGTTCCCACTCTGACTTTGCATTTGCCAAGTGAGACAGTCGAATGCAAGGGTGGTGATACAAAAAACAAATAGAGTCCATTAAAGACATCTGAGGACATGGCTTCCCAAGGTTAACACCAGCTACCTGGCACTGCAATGGACACTGATACTGTACAGATGACGCTGGTATGAGAATGGAGGTTGAGCCTTGTCAGGCTGGGCATGTACCCTACCCCTTCCCTCTTATCCTCTCTCTCTCTTTCTTTCTTCTCTTTCATACACATAATACCCACCATTGAAGGTCTGTGTACTGAGGCCTTTACTTTTCATGATTCTGCTTGTTTTGGCTAAACTGAAGCATCCATATGGACACTCAGGCAGACCAGGCCATGTAAAAAAAATTTCAAGGCTCATCCACCCAGAGAAGGCAGTGACAATGGCACTAGATTGGGGCTAGATGAAAGAATGGATTGGAGAAGCTTGAACCACTAGAGATGAGTAAAGCTGACAACCAGGACTGTAGCAAACTGTAGCAACAGGTCTACCCATTCACAAATGTGTTATTTTGTACGCTCTTGGGAAACCGGTTCTGTATAATACCAAGAATAGGTCCTACAACTTTTGGTGCTATACTGAAGAATTCTTATTCAAAGGTTCTTTGAAGAACCATGTAAAACACATTCTCCATTATAGAGCTCAGCCACTTACCCATACAAATAAAGATGTATACATTCAAATGATATTTGAGTTGTCATGTTTCTATGTATAACCATACTAAAGAAATCTTGAAAAAACCTTTTTTAAGGGTGCAGTCGTAGTTATAAAGTAACTTTACAGAATGTTTGCAAGAACATCGGCAAGAATGCCAAACTGATGAGAAAATGTAGCACTATGTGTGTTGGAATAGATCTAATACAACCCCATTTCCAAAAGAGTTGGGAGGCTGTGCAGAATGTAAATAAAAATAGAATGCAATGATGTGCAAATCATGTAAACAAATATGAATATGAAATGTGTCGTAAGTGTTTGGGAACTGAGGAGACCAACTGCTGTAGTTTTGAAAGCAAAATATTTTCCATTCTTGTTTGATATAGGATTTCAGCTGCTCAACAGTTTGTGGTCTCCTTTGTCATATTTTTCATTTCATAATGTGCCAAATGTTATCAGTGGGTGACAGATCTGGACTGCAGGCAGGCTAGTTAAGCATCCAGACTCTTTTAATACAGAGCAATGCTGTTGTAATACATGCAGATTGTGGTTTGGCATTGTGTTGCTGAAATATGCAAGGCCTTCCCTGAAAAAGACGTCATCTGGATGGCAGCATATGTTGCCAAAACATGTATATATCATTCAGCATTAATGGTGCCTTCACAGATGTGCACGTCACCTATGCTATGTGCACTAATGCACCCCTATACCATCATGAATATTGGCTTTTAAACTGTGCACTGATAACAAGCTGAGTGGTCTTTAGCCCAGAGGACACAGTGTTCATGATTTTCAAAAAGAATTTAAAATGCTGATTCATTGGACCACAGGACACTTTTCCACTTCGTCTCAGTCTATTTTAAATTAGCTCAGGCTCAGAGAAGGTCGCAGCATTTTTGGATCCTGTTTATATATGGTTTCTTCTTTGCATTTTAGAGTTTTAACTTGCATTTGGATGCAGCAACAAACTGTTTTCACAGTGTCTTTCAGAAGTGTTTCTGAGCCCATACAGTGATTTCCACTACAGAACCGGATCTGTTTTTCATGCAGAGCCCCCTGAGGGCCCAAATATCATGGACAGCAAATACTGTTTTTTGGCCTTGTCCCTTGCAGAAATTTCTCTGGATTCTCTGAATCTTTTAATGATATTATGTACTATAGATGATGAAAGCAAAAGTTCTTTGCTATTTTACACTGAAAAACATTATTCTTGAATTGTTGCTCATGCTTTTTTCACAGAGTGGTGAAACCCTCCTCACCTTTACTTCTAAAAAATTCTGGGATGCTTTTTTGTACCCAATCATGTTACTGACCTGTTGACAATTAACCACCAGGTGTTTTTTAGCATTACACAACTTTACCAGCCTTTTTTGGAACGTGTTGTTCCAAAATGGGCATATATTTTTCAAAAAACAATAACATTTCTCAGTTTCAAGATTTGCTATATTGTCTTTGTACTATTTTCAATGAAATATAGGGTTTAAATGATTTGCACATCATTGCACTTTTCTATTTACATTTTGCACAGTGTCCCAACTTATTTGGAAATAGGGTTGTATATATATGTTTTTTGTTATCGTATAATGGAGCTAATGTTTGTATGGTGGCAAATTTGTCATTGCCGTTTACAACCTGCCTAGTAACAATGACATACAACAACATAGTTCAGCTTAGTATCATAGCATTTTGAGCTGTAAACATTATGTACTGACTCTAAACAAAGATCACTACAGTTTCTTATGTTAAATGAGAAATGAGCCAATATTCTGTTAAGCTTATCTAACCTAGCCACAGTTGCTACAAAACAACATGCATGTAGGTGGAATATGGAGTGGTCAGTCAGCAAAATAAGAAGGACAAGAGAGTTTACTTCTGTGATGGACTCTCCAGCAAAGCTTTGGATGATTGATAGGGTCAATACTTTGTTTGACTGGTAAGGTGCAGCACTGGTCTGGTAACAGCTGTGCAGAAGGTGAGGATCATTATGATTCCATTTCACTTTGTATCTTCTACATCTTAGGTGGTGCAAGGCATAGGATGCCAGTTCAGAAAGGAGGGGGTTCCATTCCATGTTCCGCATGCTCTTCCTGACTGTATGCTCTTATAGTGAGAAAAATGACAATGCTTCATTTACATTATGGTAGTAGATGGACCACAGCAAACTGGATATACCTTGATTTTCAGTGAGACAGCAATAGAAAATTCTGCCGCTGACAGAACAACGACAACGGCAGTGCATTGCAGTGATCAGTGGAACTTACCATCAAGGGTACAACAAAATTCAAAATTTGACAAAAAACACACAATTAGAAACATCAACAAATGCTCACAACACAATTTTGGAAAAAATATTGCTCCATCACTTGCACACAGGCATGAATGGCACTGTGTAGCACGGCATGGGTTCAGGGTTGCAGCAGCCATATTTTATTTCACCCAAATAAACACAAAGCAAACCCAACACAACCAACGCTACACTAAGCTGGCCACTTTTCAGTGGCTTAAAGACAGCTAGACTTTTCAGTCCTTTATCACTTCAGCTCTTCACTCGTCTCTGTTGCTCCTGCTTGTCCCTCTCTCTCTTTGTTTCTTAATGATGGCCAGTCTAGCCAAATCTGCTCTGGCTTTCTCAGTCTTCCCCTCTAGATGCAGCTTCATGTAGCGCTCCTTTGCTTTCTGCCTCTCAATCTCTTCCCTCTCTCTACGTGAGAGCTCTCTTGGCATGCCAATATCTATTTCAGCAATTTTTTTGTTTTTCTGGGAGACACAATTGGGATTCTCAATCTCAGTCAATCCCTCCACGCCACTCTTTTTCTGGTTCTGTTCATCTTCACTGCTGCTTTCCTCCTCAGATTCCAATAAACTTTTACGTTCAGCATCACCATTTTCCTTCCTCTCCCGCCATCAGGGTCCGGGGGGTGGGCGCACGCCACACACTGCTATTCTAGAAATGTTATCACCATGGCAACGTTGACATGGCTGCATGCATGCCATTATCACAACCCTGTTGCTGTTTATGATGACTCCACTACGAGCCACAGAACAACCTTTTTTTTCAATGCCAACATTTAAACTTAGCATAAACCTCAGATTCCACTGACTTTTCAACAAAACAGCAAAATTTGGTGAATTTAATTGAATAACCACATAGATTAACCTGTTATATCACTCTCATGAATAATTAACAAATTAATCTCATAAAAAATATCAAACAATATACAGTAGTTACTGAAAAGTATGGAGCCTGTTCAGCCATTTAAAATAAAAAAAACATAGTATGTCATAACAAAAAAGTATCTTATAATGACTTAGTATCTTATAATAATGAATTACTATATCATATAATGAGAGTTTCTCATTAACATAGCTTAAGATCTCAATAATGAGACAATTATGAGATGCTAAGTTGTTAAGTCATAATTATGAGAAAGTAAGTCATAATGACATATTAATATTTTGAGATGCTAAGTCACAATTCTGAGATTGTAAGTCATATTTATGAGATAGTAAGTCATTACGAGACACCAAGTCATAATTGTGAGACATTAAGTTGAAATGATGAGATAGCAAGGCATAATTGTGTAAACCATCATTATGAGTCACATCAACATTATGAAAAACTTTATTCAGAGTATGACATCTCATTATTATAAGAGAGCAAGTCATATTTATGAGATGCAAAGTCACATTTATGAGACAGGACCACATTGTTATGAGAGAACATCATAATTATCAGATACTAAGTCGTAATTATGAGACAGTATCTCAGTAATATGAGATAGCAAGTCATACTTATAAGATCAAATTTCATTATTGTGATATGCTATGTCATAATTATGAGATACTAAATCATAACAATGAAGAAACCTTCTCATTATTGACTGACTAGATGGCTATTTTTTTTGATGGAGGAAACGGGCTTCCACAGAAAAGTCAAAGTATGATACCTGCATAAAAAGAGTATGGTTTAGGGGAAAAGCTGAATATGAAGAGGATAGCAGAGCTGTTTTATTTTCAGTGGTTCGATTATGGCAGAATGCATGAGCTGATGTCTGGACATCTGAAAGATGTCCCACATTCCGAAGTGAGCCCACAGGGAAGCAGGCAAGCTCCCTGCTTAGCATCAGTGGCCTTGAGCTTGCACTGCTTCATTTGATCCAGTAACCCACTTTACTCATCCGTTATCCATTCCACATGGTGCGGTCTGCTCTTCTCTCCCCATCTCATGGCCCTGGACCAAGCCTTCAAACACAGAATGGGGTCAGGGTGGAGAAGCTGGCTGATGGAACATTTAATACAAAGAGGGCTCAGTTTGTTTATGCTGGAGAATCAGGTTTAATTCAATATCCTTTTTATGGGGGTGTCTCAGAGGTGGTCTACTGGAGGAAGAGGGGAAAAGCCATTTCAAATGGCCACCACTGAAACCCAAGACACCACACAAAAAAAGGGTGGCAGACTTGGTCGTAAAGCAAGGCAAACAAACATTTTGCTTTGGGGGCACATATTTGTGCTTACCGCAGATATTCAGACCCTTAAACATTAACAAAGAACAAAAGAGTAAAGCTGCCAAACATCATTTATAGATGCCATAATGTCATAACTGCTTTCGTGTTGAAGGTAAAAGACAAGCGCAGTCCTACATGCTTTTTTTTAAGTGCAAACATCCGGAGCTGTTTTATGTCTCTTCCAGTTCCGACTGGCTAAGCCACACTGAGACACCAACACACCACCACCAGTTTTACTACCTGTGTTTCCACTTTCTACAGAAAGCCATGAATCATGATTATCAGCACAACGAGCTGATTCAGACATGCTGAGCCGTTTCTGGTTAGTCGCTGCATCTCTGATGTTCCGCAGATAAAGTATTACATTTACTCTTCTCTTTTCCTTGTTGTCCATTAATCTCTAAAGCTGGCTTTACATGTGAAATCTTTCGCAGAACTAGTTGTAAGTTGAAAGTCGTGTGAAACATAATGTCCATGCAGCATGACATTGACACAACGTAATTAAAAAAAATCACTGTTTTGCTTGCAACACATTGGATCTTTCCACTAGGTAGCAGGATCAGTTGTTAGTGTTTTTCATTGTATCTTTCTAGCTGTATCAAATGGTTGTATGTAATGTAGTATTTAGTATAAACTTTTATCTTTGTCTCATTTTATGTCAAGGGAGGGGAAAATGAAGAAGCTAGCTATGCAGATTGCAGTACAGCAGACTAACAAAGCAGAATAAACACTGTCAACAAGCTGTCGTTCAGTGTTAGCTAGCTAGCTAGTTAGCTAATTATGCTAACTAGTTACCAGCAAACAATTTTATTCTAAGAGACCATTCTCTGTTTTATTTCTTGTCTATTATTTGTTGATTAAAATCAGTCAGTTAAAAGATATTCTTTGATGATCACATGGTAAGTGTTTGATCTGCTATTTAGCTAGCCAGCTAACTGGTTACCAGAAAATAAACATTATTCCAAAAGACAATGTTTTGTTTCTTGTTTTTTTTTCTTCTTGTCCATGATTTGTTGATGTGTCACGCAATGTGACCACATGGTACATTATCTGTTTTGACGCTGTTTTACGAAACTGTTGCAGCTGTTGAGCTGGTGAGATGCACGAGGCTGTACATTATGCAGCGCAAGCAAAATTTTGTTTCTTGTAAGTTTCAAGCAACAAAAATGGCACGAATATGAATATGAACGGTTCCTCTTTGCATTGATTCTGAAACAGTTATAAGTGATTCAAGTAATTATTGATCTGATGGTGTATTCTTCTTCTTTTTTTTCTATTCTTTTTCTGCCAATTTTTTTCCCAAGATTTCAACACCGTTCCAACTCCAGATGGTTCGGTCTGATCAGGAATGGTGTGCTTGTGTACAGCTTTTTGATTAGACGGTCAGTTTTCTTCATTAAATGATGACATTTTCCCCTTAGGAACTAACAGCGTGCAAAACTTTGTGCACCCAACTTATATCATGAAGAGTCAAGTACATTAGCTGCACCCTATTAACCATGTGGGTTACCATAGCAACCAATAGGAAAACTATAAAAATGGCTGTCAACACGTTAGCAACCACCAAGAATACCCTAGCAACCATCTAGCAACTGTTGAAGCAGCACAATCACTCCACATTTTTTTCAGCAAATACACTTTATTTGTTACTATCACTCCTGTAGGAGAAACTGTTCTGAAGTCAGCGTAGAAAGGTTTGGACTGTTCCTTAGCCACACTGTGGCCTGCGCTCAAAGTGTGTGAGGCCGTCTGTCTTAAAGTGTGATTTACAGCAAACAAAATCATAAAAGCCTATGGAGCCGTCCCAGCAGACTGAGAGCCTTCACACCTTCCCCATGCCTTATTAATGGCCCTGCCAGCCTGGACCGCCTGACGGGCAGACACAGATGGGGCTAGCTGTTCCAGATCAGTTGTCTGCAGAGAGCGGGGAGTTGGAGAGGAAAAGGTGAGGGGGAAGGAGAGAGAAGCGTAAATGAAAACCCCCTGCCAGCCTGGGCCTCTTGCCACCAAGACGAACGGCCAACCAAGGACGTCCACCCCAAAAAGCCCCCCTAAGATGTCCTTCTCCTTTCTCAGCTCGGGAAGGACCCAGACCTTTTTGCATGTGCCTTTTAAGGAGTAGGGGGATGTAGAGGGGGATGCATATGAGGTGTCTATGCAGTATTTTTTGCTCACCCAGCTTCCTTTAAATGCTTTATTCTTTACATATTTAAGAAGTATGATTTATTTTTCCCTCTTTGGCGACTCCTCTTCGTTTCATGCAACTGGCTGTTCATCATAAACATGATGCTTTCATGCAAGGCCATGCAGAGACCCTTAGAGGGGCAGGTGCCCAAAGTAAAACAGCAACTACAGCATCACTCTGTAACACTAGCAACAATCCATCATCAGAAAGAATATCACAAGGAATCTTACATCACACCATATTACTCCATTAGACTGGATTCTAACAAAATGTGTTATTACAATTAATTATTACAAGATCATTATTAATTATTACAAGATACCATCAGTCAACCTTGTAATATAAATGACATTACTACCAAATTACTGCCAAGATATTATCAAAATATATTTATAGTTAAGAGTGATTACTTTCACAGGAACAATGTATAATAATCTCAATCCCTGTAGCAGATGGTTGTCAATAAAATGTGATTAAACAAGTTAAAGAGGACAATGAACAAATGGGTTAATTTAGGCCTGCTACCACAACATAACAGAAAATTATTTCCACAATGGACGATGGCAAAACGAAGAGAAAAAACCCAGAAAATCCTTCGCTTTCAATGTAAAAATGATTGTTAAAAAAGACCATCAGCTCTTTATGCTGGCTTGAGTTAATTTAGCTAATTTACTTCATACCCTTACTGAAGTAACTGCCATCATGGTAAAAGCGACAAATAAATTATATTTTAACCGTTTCAAGTGAACAATGATTTGGATGTCTCAGTGAAAACTAACCTATTTAGTATGCCAGCTAAAATAACACTGGGGTTCTAAATCTGTCTTTTTACAGCAGTATTTTTGTACAAAAAGAACAAAAATGACCAATACACTGAGTTTGGGACTACTGAGAAGAGCAGCAATGGACCATAAATGTTAGCAAATAAGGCTACCTTAAAATGGCAACATATAATAGTTCTGTGAATTGCAAAATTCAAAAAGGAGCCTGTGCTCCTATAACAATGGTACATACACTATATGGCCAAAAGTATGTAGACACCATCACATCTATATAAGCTTGTTGGACATCCCATTTCAAAAAACGTGGGCATTATAATGGAATTGGTAATGCTGTGGCTATAACAGCCTCCACTCTTCTGGGCAGGCTTTCCACATGGTTTAGTAGTGTGTCTGTGGGAATTTGTTCCCATTCAGTCAAAAGAGCATTTGCGCAGTAAGGCACTGTTGTTGGATGAGAGGGCTTGGCTCACAACTGACATTCCAATTCATTCCAAAGGTGTTCAGTGGAGCTGAGGTCAGGCTCTGTGTAGGCAACTGGAGTTCCTCCACATCAAACCTTTAAAACCATGTCTTTATGGACTTCACTTTGTGCACAGGGGCACAGTCATTCTGGAACAGTAAAATGTCTTCCCTAAACTGTTCCCACAAAATCAGATGCATATACTTGTCTAAAATGTAAGCTGTTATATTAACATTACCCTTCACTGGAACTAAAAGGACAAGACCAAACCCTGAAAAACATATTCAGACTGTTATGCCCCCTCCCTCAAACTTTATTGTTGCCACAGTGCATTACGCTCGGTTGCATTTTCCGAGCATTGCCCAACCCATATTCTTCCATCAGATAGTGAAATTTGATTCAACACTCCAAAGAACACATTTGTATTGCTCAGAGTCCAGTGATGGCATGCTTTATACCACTCCAGCCGACGCTTGGCATGGAGCATATGTAGTGATTTTAGAATTGTGTGCAGCTGCTCGACTGTGGAAATTCACTTCATGAAGCTCCAGATGCACAATTCAGAGGCAGATATAAACTCTTTAGTGAGTGATGTAACAGAGGATAGGTGATTTTAGATGCTGTGTGCTTCAACAGTGGCCTGCCCATTCTGTGAATTTGCGTGGTCTACTGTTTAGTGGCTAAGCTGTTATTGCTCCTTGATTCTTTCATTTCACAATAAACACATTTACAGTTGACCAGGGCAGATCTAGCATGGCAGAAATTACAAATTGACTCATGGCAAAGGTGGCATCCTATGGCAGTGCCACGTGCACTCTTCAGTACAACGAATTCTACCACCAATGTTTATGGATTGCATGGCTATGTGCTTCATTTTACACACTTTTTATACGCTTCATTTTTTACACTAGCTATGGGAGTGGCTGAAACACCTGAACACAATTATTAGGAAGGATGTCTACATACTTCTGTAATATAATGTATTTGCCTAATGCTTGAGCACTTGTATTATTTATTGTTTAGGGGGTCCAGGCTATTTTTTCACACTAGAAGGAGTCCCTGGCTGTAAAAAGTTAGAGAACCCCTGCTTTAATGTTCCTGAAGTGTGTGCTGTGCAGCTGTATTATTTATGAAAATACAAGATGTCAGATTCAGTATCATCAGATTCTTGATATTATAGGACTCGGGACTGGGAACAAAAAACTTGTATGTAGTAGTGCTGAAGGATCATGAGCTGTTCAGTGAGAGATGAGTCAGCGCAGACAGATTGGCCGATGGCGGTGGAGATAAGGGGACAGCGCGTCACCAGGGCAGTCGGAGCAAGATGATAATGGTGCTTTTGGCCTCTCCCTGCCGGCTCCAGCCTGCTTCAGCTGCAAGCCGGCCCGCACTGGTGCCACCCTGTCTTCAGTCTCCAACACACACACACATACACACAGGCTGGTGACTGACTGGTTGCTCTTTCTCACGACAGTGGGTGACCCTCCACCCCCCGGACAGGCTGCCTCCATAATGCCACGCTCGAGCGCATAGAAAGAGAGAGAGGGAGAGGGAGAGAGACTGTCCGCGACAGCTATCACTGGCCCAGACGCCAGTCTCCGCACTATCATCAGGGTGTGATGAAGCAGATAGTGTCTGAGGGATCAGCAGAGATGCACACAATGCTATTGTTCAGAGATAGCAGGAGATGCACAGACAGAGAGGGAAAACACAGCAAGATCTGATCCTTTCCCATGTTAGCAGCCTTTATTGCAACATCACAGCACATCCACAACTACATTTATACAGTCACCTAAAGATGCATGATGATATTGGTATTATATCAACATCGACATGATCAACTTTGGAACCAGGCTTATATTTGACCAGTAATTCAAAGTGATGTTTAATGACTCTTATTGTATTCCAGTAGAGTAGAATATCTACTGCGATGTCTGCATGTTATTCATTTTTCTGCATTTGCAACCCAGTACAAATAAACATTACATTTCTCTGCAACAAAACAGTGGGGTCCAAAAGTCTGAGGCAACTTGTAAAATGCTTCTATTTTGCATGCTTTTCTAATTTAATACAGAATTTTTCTTCACAATTTATAGTGTTAGCATAAATCAGCTAAAGGTGTTTCTTTTACATGTTTACATGACTTTCTGAATTTCTTAGCAATTGGAATGTCACCCTTTTGCTTTAATGACTGCAAACACTCAAGTTGGCATGGACTCCACAAGCTTGTGCAAAAGCCTCTGATGTGTAGATTAAATCCACCTGAGAGTCGTCTGAACACGAGCTTCACTAGAAGAGATAAGACTCCAAAAAAAAACTGACCTATTGTGCAAGTGCCTTAACATGGTCAAAGTCACAAATTTGCATTTGAATACTGACCTAGAAATAGTGCAGGAAATTCAATATTTTTAATTAATTTTACTTTCAAAACTTTGCTTTCTTTTAAATTTGTCAAACCTCTGAAATTTTGTTGTCTATTTCAAGGTTTGAATAAAAATCCACATGCACACATTACATCAGTACAATTATTTTGTGCTTTTTAATTTTACCCTGCTAAGGGGAGGAAAACTGGATTGTGTAAAATATCCAAAAGACTGTGAGGCACTTTCAAATTGAAGGAAGTCAGTAATACAGTATGCTTTTTTAACTTGCTGTGTTGTTTGACTTTGTTGCACCCATATCAATGCTAGAAAGCTAACTATAGCTATACAGCTATGTCAATAGTACTCACAATGCTTCATACTTGAACTCTAGCAGAACTATGAATAGAGGACTACTTTTACACTACCTTTACTACTTTTAACAGAGGAAAATAAGACCTCTGTTTTATAATAACTTATATAGTATTGACTGAATTAAACTATGCAGTCAAAAGTTTGTGGACAGCTGACCATCACATGTACGTGAGCTTGCTGGACATCCCATTCCAAAACAATGGCCATTAATATGGAGTAGGCATCCCCATCGAAGCTATAACAGCCTTCACTGTTCTGGGAGGACTTGTTACAAGATTTTGAAGTATGTCTGTGAGAATTTTTTTTAATTCAGTCAAAAGAGCATTTGTGAGGTCAAACACTGATTTTGGATGAGAAGGTCTGGCTCGCAGTTGATGTTCCAAATAATCCTAGGTGAGTGTTCTGTGCAGGCCACTGGAGTTCCTCCAAACCAAACTCATCAAACCATCTCATTATTGACCACTGCTTCCAGTGATGGTGTGCTTTACACACCTCCAGTCAGCACTTGTCATTGCACATAGTGATTTTAGAATTTTGTGCAGCTGCTTAACTATGGAAACTGTTGTTATGAAACCCCTGATGCATAGTTCTTGTGCTGATCTTGCTTCCAGAGGCAGTTTGGAATTGTAGGTGATTTATATAATTTTTATGTGCTTCAGCACTCAGCTGCCTTACTCTGTCAGTTTGTGTGGTCTACCACTTCATGGCTGAGCTGTTGTTGCTCCTAGACTGTTTCAATTTATAATAATATTACTTACAGTTGACCAGGGCAGATCTAGCAGGGCAGAAATTTAATACAATGAGGTGGCATCCTATGACAGTGCCACGTTTAAGGTCACTGAATTCTTCAGTATGACCCATTCTGC
This sequence comes from Colossoma macropomum, assembly GCF_904425465.1. Taxonomy (NCBI): domain Eukaryota; kingdom Metazoa; phylum Chordata; class Actinopteri; order Characiformes; family Serrasalmidae; genus Colossoma; species Colossoma macropomum. The sequence goes on from NW_023494798.1 coordinate 13,538,993, forward strand.
TGCTAAATGTTTGTCTATGGCTATGTGCCTCTTTTCATACACCTGTTTGCAATTGGTGTGGCTGAAACACCTGAACTCAATCATTAGGAGAGGTGGCCACATACTTTTGGCCATATACTATACTGTAAGTTAGACTAGAGAAAGTTGTGAAAGGTGTTTTATTCAATATTTAAAGTTTTTTGGGGAACTCCGAAAGTTGTTAAATGACAAATATATTGTATATTATCTTTTTGTTAGTGATTTTCCAACTTACTGTCTGAGATTGGGTCACTGTATTTCAAACATATAGCATTCTTAATGTCAAAAATTTTTTCTTTTTCTCACATCTTCCTGCTAATTAGTTGAAATCTGTAATTCCAAATTTTGCATTGTGAATCCAAACTTTTGAAAGCTAGCATGTATTTGCTATATATAAATAAAGGAGATCTTACTCCAGTATTGTTTTACTGAGGGTAACTCTACTTTCACTTAAGTACTGGATTTGTGTACTTTTACCATCACTGACCAAAAGAAAGTAAACCAATGTGATTACTTTTTCCTGTAACAAAGTAGTGTAGAACATTAACTCATTACAGTTTAAATTCTTCTATCACATGCTGTTACTGACTTCATAAGAATACATTACTTGTGGTACTCATATGTCTCTAGGAGAACAATATGATAACAATAAAAGAACATAAGAGACCATATGTCTCGAAGAGAATAACACATAAATTTTGTCTATAGATATTATCCGTACCGGCATGGTACATATTTTGTGTATGACTGTGCTTCCAGTTTTGGCTAACTGCACAATCTTGATTGTGAATATGAGCAGTGTGAGCACAGGAAACAACTTTACATTGCCATAAACTGCCATAATAAAGAAATCTGTCAAATCACCTAATCCTGAAAACATGAAAATGATTGATAAAGAGGCCAAAAAGACATGCACCCAGCTGAATAAAAGAGAGAGCCCTCACCTAGGCCAGACTTTATTTACCATTCAGAAACAGCTCTGTAAGCTTTACAATTTTATTCATGAAGACTTTTTTTCAAGGCAACTGTTTTGCACCATTTTACTGGCTATTGCCTAGGTTTTCAAACAGCATCAGTCAAATTAATGATTTTAATTAAGCATAACTGGCATTGTTCAGAGCAAAGACAGGTATAATAGCATGCATTTTGAATGATGTTTCCTGTAATTGCCTATTTATTTCTACATAAAAGAACTATTGTTTTTTGAGTATTGAGTAACTGTGGAAGTGGTGAAATGGTCTGCACATTTAAATCAATGCATGCTTTTTTCAGTTCACATGCTGATGCGTTGGCGTCTGCAAGCTTGTTGTCTCATATTGGCTGATGAAACAGTAACCACATAGAATGAGAAAAATAAACCCGGTGTGACCTGTTAAGGTTCCGTGGGCCGGTAGGAGGGCGGCCTCCTGGTGCTGTGTGTACTCCTGTTTCCTGTTGCTGTATGGTCTAGCGGAGGAGTAGGGGTCAGCAGTGAGGGCTTTGTACTGAGACCCCGACTAAATACGCGCACACACCACACACACACATGCGCACACACACACACACACACACACACACACACACACACATTCCTTCCCGTCCTGCAACAGTGACAGAGCTCACGTTCACAGCGCCATGGGGGAGGTCACTATGTTACACATTATTCCTTAACTGACCCGACAGTACCTAGGGACTGAGCCTCGCAGACTGGGCCTTGGGTCTATGGCAAAAAGCCCAAAACTGTTTGTATTTTTATCAGAGCAGCATATAGTGCAGGAAGGGCTGATCACATTTCAAAGGACAATCGCAAATCGTTGACAGTTGGAAGTCATTCAATTCAAGTCAATCGGAGACTCATACACACATAGCTCAGAGGCAACCCTGTAGAAACTGTGACGACATGTTTCAGCCAAAGCATACTGCACTAATTCTGCACTAAAAGTGTTGCAACAAAACCAGGAAACACGATAGGAATTGTTTATTTACAGGAATAATTCAGCCCAAAAAATACTAATGTTGCTCAAGAAGAATGAAAGCCAGTTAGCATTACCTGAATGGGATGCTAGCTAGTCCTTTTTGGCTTTCATTCCCAATCTATTTTATCGGTTAATACAAAGAGGGCTCCTTTAACCCTCTAGAGTCAGTGGTCAGAATTTTTTTTTTTGCAAAGAACCAATAAAAAGAACCCATTTCTTTTGGGGGTGTGGCACCACCCAGGTCTAGACTTAATATTATCATTTTGCTACACTATTTAAATTTTATAACATAATTATATACTCATATACCTACTTATTTACATAATATTTACATTTGCATTCAATTTACATTCTGTATTGACAGGTTCAGGTCTGCACTTCTGCTTGAATATTTAAAAAAAAGACAAAAACAACAATAACTTTTCCTCCAACTCAGTTAAAATATTTATTTTTCTGCTTCTTAAAATATATTTGGTGTCAGTTGTTTCAACAGAAATTTGTTTCAAAGAGCTACCAGTATTTAAAAGGCTTATATTATGGAAAATAATAAGAAGGTTTCTTCAGGTTTTTGCATATGATGCAGTTAAAAATGTTAGTAAAAGTTTTTTAAACGTACTACTTATTCAACCTGTACAGGGTGTTTTCAGCCTTCTGCCCAATGACCGCTGGGATAGTCTCCAGCACGCCTCACCCGACACATAATTCAATAATGTGTGTGTGTGTGTGTGCACGTGTGTGTGTGTGTATGTATATGTATATTCACAGTATGCAAAACAGCCTGTTTTGAATTTATTGTTTTTGTTATGTCAAGAAAACCAATGCATTTACATATAACCACGCTTACAGCAGTTTAGCCCCACTCATTCATGCTCAAGTCATTAAGCCTGGACTGCTGGCACAATACAAGCCAATCAGAACAGAGGTCATTGACATACATCAGTCATAAAAGCACAGCAACAAAAACAGCCTGCTTAATTAATAGAGATGAGGAGGGGTTGGAAAAATGTCATGTAAAAATGATTTAATAAGTAGTTCTCAGTCAAGAAAATGACAGAAAATGATTTTCAAAAACTGCAACTTCACTGGGTTAAGAAAGTCTACCAGAAAATGAATCTTGCACTTCAAACAAATACTGTTTTGTAGTCTGTAGTGCTCCCTGGTAGTGGATTTCTTGAAGAAGGGCAGGGTCAGCTGAGGCCACGGTTAAATAGCTTTGTCGCAAGGCCAATCTCTGTCTGTCTACGAGCAGTGACAATGAAGTGCCCTGACTTGTTTGACTTTCTGTGGAGAGGAGTAAAGGCTGAGGCTGCGTGCAGGGCAATCCCTCTCTACAATACCCCTTTCTCTCAGCCTGGCTCTGGGCATGGCAAGCCCCCACCTCCTGTCCTGCCCTGCTCACTGCTCCCCATGCCTCCAGTCTAGTGTGATTTATAGTGAATTAAAAAGGCTTGGGGGTGCAGACTGCACTGCTCAAATGCTCTCTGTCTGGCTGGCTCTCTTCCATGCCGTCTGACAAGGATTGCATTTCGTTCCCCATACACGACCATTGTGCCCTCCACGGATGAATCATGCCTGTGCAGGGCTAACACCGTGCGCTCCACAAAGAGGATTGTTTGGCTGCAGCTGATCCAAATGTTGTTTAACAGGCTGCACAATTCAAATTCTGCACACTGACATTGCTCCTAAAAAACAGCAGCAGTTCTGTAAAGTAAGGCCTGTGGTCTCTAAAGGATTGAGTCTGCAATCATAAAGTGAAATAGTTTACAACACACTAGAGCAGACAGAGAATGCAAGAATGCACAGAGATGTAAGCAGGCATAAAGCAGATGCTTTAAATAGATAGATAAAGAGAGAGAGTGAAAGAGGAGGGGAGGAGAAGAGAGAGAGAGAGGGAGAAAGAGATAGAGAATCCACACACACAAATACACAATTTCATCATTACATTTAATGTTATATATATGTATACGTTGCTCATTGTATCGCTGTGACAATAAAAATGTAAGTTTTGTCATGCAAATATCGAAGAGAGAGGAAGCAGGGGTCTTCGTTTATGTTATATTAGCATAATTGATAGTTAACATTTTCTTTTCTTTGTTATTATTCAATTTATTATATATGAACAGTCATATGCAAAACACCCCCGGTCAAATTTGTGCAATGCAAAATGTTTTGTTGATTATCTAATATTTTATATATATATATATATATATATATATATATATATATATATACACACACAAACACACACAGAGGCGGACGTGCTGATGGGTCTCAGCAGGCTCTGATAGGGGCTGGTATGTAGTCATGGGTACAGTCATCATCTGGCTGTGCATTCCTGCCCTATCTGTGCAGTAAACTGGATCTCCTTCTTCCTCTTATCAGCTGTCACGAATTCTCTATCTGAGGCCCTCTCTCTCTCTCTCTTTCTTTCTCTCTCTCTCCCTCTCTCTCTCTTTTTCTCTCTCCCTCCCTCTCCCTCCCTCCTTCTCTTCCTCCCTCTTTTCCATTGCCTTCTCTTCCTCTGACACGGAGCAGGGACGGTTAATGGTCATTAAGATAAGGAAAGCGCTGAGGGGCGGCAGACGCCTCTGGGGACGAGCTGGAACCCAAACACTCGCGGGTGGAAAAGTCATACGCTGCCAGCCTGATTTCAACCACCCTCAGTCTAAGCTGTCTGTCTGCACTGCCATGGCACAAATCAGCAAATATTCCATCTTCTCGGCTACACACACTCACTGAATCAGGATCACAATGAGAGTCTCCTTTTTTTTCACCAAGATGTACAAACATAAGGATTCAATTGTATTTTAATGACAACGATTTAATTTAATTTTCAACATTTTATGTGTTATAATGGCTTGATTCTGCTTTACTTAAATACAACACAGACTAGTTTGGCTCAGATTCTCAAATGGCTATCAAGTAAAACATGCCTGCAGCACCAGCCATTAAACAAAAAAAAAATTGCAACCCTTAGAATTTATAAGTGACTTCAGAAACAAAGCTCAGTACATTAGAAGTGGGTGTGTGAACAGCACTGACGTCTTCAACACGTTACAAAAAATGAATTCCCTCAAAAAGCAGCTAAAAGGCAGCATGTGTTGCTCTAAAATGTGTTCAGTGTTAATGGTGCTTTCACAGATGTGCAGGTTACCAACTACCATGACAGACACTCTCTTTTAAACTTTATGCTGGTATCAATCTGGATGGTCCTTTACGTCTTTGGCCCAGAAAACACAGTGTCCATTGTTTCCATAAACAATCTGAAAGTTTGACTCACCAGACCACAAAACACATTTCCATCGTGGATCAGTCCATTTTAGATGAGCATGGGCCCAGAGAAGTGGCCAGCATTTCTGGACATTGTTGACAAAAAACTCCCACTGTGCATAATACAGTCTTGAATGTATGGTTGCAATGACAGGTGATGTTTATTGTTTTTAATGTAGTGCCGCCCAAGGGATCAAAGGTCATGAACACTAATTTGCGGTTTTCAGCCTTGCTCTTTATGCACAGAGATTTCTCTGCATTCCCTGAATCGTTTGATGAAACTATCCATTACCGACTATACTGGTCACATGCTTGTATGCAGCTTTTTAAATCTCGAGTGATCTTTCAAGCTACCTTCTTTCTCTGAATGTTTAATCACTGCATTAATTCTCTAATAATTGCAGTAAGTTTTTCAGTCTAACTGCCACAGAAGCAGTGGTGGGTCCGGAGGAGTAGATGTTGCTATCGGACTTGGTGGACCCAAAACTGCAGTACACGACTTTTCTCTGGGCTAGCTGAGAAAATGGCGAACGCCGCAGAAGGCGAGCTCTGGACACTGAGCGGAGAACAGGAGCAGCTGAATTGGCAGATCAGAGCTCTCCTGGAGCAGCAGACCAAGCCCCACAAGCACCCAGGATTTGGATCCAGGATGCGTTGTGTACTACAGTTTTGGGTCCACCAAGTCTGATAGCAACATCCACTCCTCCGGACCCACCACTGCGGCTAATGCCAGGATTGCCCAACTTCACCCTAACACCGGAGCGGGAGTGCTCAGCGCTGATGCAAAAAATCCTTCTATTTTGGTTTTGTTGGATCTTAGTGCAGCTTTTGATACTGTTGATCACAAGATTCTAATAAACCTCATTGAATATTGGCTAGGACTCTCCGGGTAGTTGTAGAATGGTTTAAATCATATTTAATGCACAGAGAATTTTTGCTTTCACTGGGAAATCTTTGATTAAAGAGATTTAACATTTTTGTGGCGTCCCACATGGTTCAGTTTGAGGGCTCTTGCTCTTCTCTTTGTATATGTTATCTCTAGGTGATGTCATTAGGAAATATAGTATAAATTTTCATAGCTCTAGTTTCTATAGACATGGCCATTCATTTTGGAAACTTGCACGCTATGAAAAGAGCAGACATTTTCGAAATAAGCCAAAAACTGAAAAATGGCAAAATGGAAATACAAAGTTTTGTTCTGACAACAGGAACATACTGTATAGACATACATCATAAATACTGAAGATGTGAGTAGTGGATATATAATGTACATTTGCATAATAAAAACTAACAATATGTGCATTTAAGCACATGTGTACAGCTATATACAGACACTATATTTATTTTAAGGAAATTCTATACAGCTTATTAAATACGTTTAGCATATAACTTCCTAAAAGAACACAAACTGGTCAGACATTTTGTCTTTAGTCTTATGCTGGCATGAAATTTTTTTGTGTTCGCCTTTTTTTTTTTGTTTAGTATTGTTTTAACAGAGTCAATAAACCAAGGATCTGCATAGCGAGTCATTGTTTTTGCAAAATATTTTCTTTTCTCTGTTGATTCTGGGCAACTCAGCGGGCATCTCAAATAGTCATTTATTGCTCTTGTGTAATTTGAAAATAATGAGAACCAAAGTTTTGGAAAGAGCGAAGAACTGGAGTGGCTGCATTAACTATTGTGATTATATGACTACACAATGCTATGAATATGTTTAAAAACATACTCTGTTGCAGAGAATGTGTGACTATGAATTACATATTAGTCTAATTAGCAGAAATGTTATGTTGAAAATGAACAATGCGTAAATGGTGCTGCTCCACCCCCCCGCCCCGCCAAACACGTACACAGACAAGCAGCCACATAAATATATACCAAACATTTTGTGTTTCTGTTCAGCCCCTCCCTGTAGATGAGCAGTCTTGTTCCCAGCTTGTTAGGCATCCCTGGCATTGCCTGTTTGGAATGCTCCTTTATGGTGCACACAGCTTTCTGTAAAAAATTTTTAACCTAGTCTAATCTAATCTAATCTAACTCCAGTCTAATGTACAACTTTTACTTGTATCATTCATATAAGAGCAACGGACAGCAACATAAAAAAAAAGGAAAAAGTAATGCACTGAATTTACTTGGTACAAATGTGTACATTATATCAACCTAAATAAAATAATAAGCTCCAGCAGTCTGATGTAAGTAAACTAAAATTAAACACTGATGTTTATGCTTGTGAAAATGTACACATTTAAATCATGTGAATTCAATGTATTACTTTTTATTTTCCAGTGTACATAAATCAGTTCCCTAATTCTTTTCTGTTTTAGTGCAGGAGCATTCTGTTCAGATGAACTGATTCACTCCGTACACGTTATAAAACGCGAAATAAGAACCAGACGCGGCTTTTGGTTCTTACAATATTGAAAAGGAGAACAAGAAGTTCAAAGCTAACTCCACATTTAGACGAAAACCACAATGTAATATTACACGAGACAGTTTCAATGCACTCATGCCTCAAATTCTTACAACAGCATGAGCCTACCAGAGCAGGCAATAGCCAAGCGGTCATCTGCTGCTCTTCATAATCAGAGAGAGAGTGGAGAGGCCTGCTCTGCCTGAGAGTAGTGAAGGATGTAGATGTATATCGCATAGCACTCATGAATAAATGCATTAGGAAATACAAGGAAACATTCTAGAGTGTTTAATTGCCAAGCCATGAAGCAATGGTCACTAACCCAGATCATGGAGACACAGTGCTGCATCAACTAGAGCTTGGAGCTCCTTGGACTAGCAAAAGTCTAAAACAACACTCCCTCAACTGGGAATTCCTACTCAGAGAGTCTATATAGCCTTTTCTACTTCTCCACTGAGTTCTGTGTATGACGACTAAACAACATGGCTGCTCAAGCTGTCAACAGTAATAAAGAACCACCTCATACTTGTATATTATGTTTGCTTTACATCAGACACATTGGTTAAATCTACACATTAGTTACACCGGTTAACACACTGATTGAATCTATAACATTGACCATACAGTTTGTCTTTTTTTGAGAAGGTAAATAAATTATGACCATTAAATTTATCACTCATATCAGAACGTTACCCAGCTAGCTTGTTTCTAACAATACTCACTTTCATGGAGGCCTCCATGTTTTTATCCCACTTTCTAGCTTGAACATACAAGGGTGGAAGAAGATGCTATTCTAAGCTCCCACTTCCGAGTTGAAACATAGTTCCAACCACAACCTGCCACATCTGCTCTAGTGAATTAACTTCTTCAGAGGTCCCTGATTGGCCGGAACAGATGCATTATCGTGTTAGGTAAGGAGCGGGGCAGCATGTTGGATACAGGTTGGAACTAAACTTTGCAGGAAGGAGGAGGGTTGATGACCACTGCCATAAACACTCTCTAAAGAACTGCATTAAATGAACATAAATGCCATTTTGACACTGGGCCACAATTTCTTACTACTTTACTCAGGGATGGAAAAAAGTGCAGAAAAACATGTGTACGTAAGTAAAAAGTAAACTGAACTGAAAAAAAAGCCTTAGCGTTCATTAAAAGTTGTCTATGGTGGAGTGTGATACTGTGGTCTGTAGCGTGGCGAATAATCAATTGTACTAGTCCAAGCGCAAAGATCAATTAGCATAATTGTTGGCAGGTTTATTTTACAATTATATAGATGTTTTATTAAAACCCCTCAAATCAAATGCAAAGGCACTCAGCTGATTGGCTAGAGAAACAAATTAATAGCTAGTACTTTTAAGGTCTGACTGAAAATGGAAGGAGTAAAAAGCATGTTTAAAAGTACACCAAATCAATTTCAATGATTCTTCAGCAGTGCAGGTCTTCAGAAAAAAGAGGCCTGTGTGCGACTGTAAGCTGTTGTGCTATCTTTGTGCCTTTTCTGATCAGTGATCAGAGTATGCATGGACTGACACATGTGGCTCTAAGGCTGAAAATAAAGACGTCAGTCAGTAGGCCTGGATCTTTGAAGTGACAGAGCCCCTACATACATCTGTCCCTACTTCCCTCTGCCGCTCACACGCCCGCAAGAAGAAAAAAAAAAAAGAAAGATTTATTGCACCTGCTTGGCGGACTAAAAATACAGCCTCGCTGCACCCCTCGACTGCAATTCTATACATACTCTTGAGTTAACCCAGCGAGAATGTAATGCCCAGTAAGTGGCTACAACTGTGGAAATCTGAGATGATAACATATGCCTGGCTGAGCTAATTATCAATTAACACTGTGACATCACTCAGATAGGCCTTCTGCAGTGGCAGAGGATCAGTGGTCCTGACGTGTGTATCTGAAGCCGAGCTGGCAATGATTACTGCGGTCGACAGCAGCCTTCTAGTCTGCTATATGTTAAAGAAAAATGTGGAGAAAGAGGGAAAATGTGGAACAGGAAAGAGGAAGAGGATATTACACAGTGAAATTTAATGCTTTGCAAATATTAATGAGTGGACACATACTGGAGAGCACCACTACTCAGTAACATGTTTGCAATAACACATCACCTCAGTTGGGATTAGCAATTGTTTCATTGATATGTTTTTAATATTGACAATTCCTTCCACCAAAACATTTGTTCCGTCTCACTTCCTTCCATGTTCTGCTGACTTATCCATGCTCTACCCACAATTACTTTCTTTTGTGAGAACTTCCGAGGTCGGACAAGCTTTACGGAATGTTGGCAAAAATCCCATTTCCACTTAATGAGAAACTTAGTGCACAACCCAGTTTTTCAGTTTTTCAAATTTGACTTTGTTTAGTGTCACTACATAACATTGAGTTTCCAGTTTAACATGCTATCCTCCAAACTGTTTCAGGTTGGCATATTAGGCATATTGGAAACATCACTGACATCTGCAATCATGCCAATGTTTCTTCAGTTACAGGCACAGGAAAAAAACACTACAGCTGACTCTCATGCACATACAACAGAAATATGATCTGTAATTCATGTAATTAATTTTTTAATGACTAGGGACAGGTTTTAAAATAAAAAAATAAAAATATAAAAATAGATCTCAGTGAGTCTAGTTAGTAAAGTTAGAGTAAGTTAACTGACACCTGGGCTGTACCATCCTTGTCAAGTCCAAGACAAGTCCAAAATCATGGCAAGTTTAGATTGTGTCAAGACTGAGGCTAAAGTGGGATGAGTCCAGGTCAAGACTGAGTCCAAGGCCTAAACCTATGTAAAAATGTAAAGGAAGGATTTTCTTTCCACAACACAAAACTACATAATCTAAACCGCTTATCCTTCTGGGTCACGGTGGGGTGCTGGAGCCTATCCCAGCTGTCATTGGGCAGGAGGCAGGATACACCCTGGACAGGTCGCCAGTCCATCACAGAAAACACAAAACTGAGTGTACAAAATAACATCAAATTTCAAAAGCACACATTGGTTGCAGTTAAAAGAAAGAAAATCATTTTACAAGGTAGCTGGACTGGTCAGGATCAGAAAATACCTTTGGCAAGACCGATGGCCAAAGCCAAACACATACCGACTCCAAGAAAAGTCTGAGACAATAAAAAAAGGTCTGGACTTGAGTACTACAGCCTTTACCAAACAGTAAATTCATTAAATGATGTTGAATGTTTTACTCCATTAAACATATATGAGTGGAGTGTAAGGTGAACCTGAACTTCTTGTTTATCATTGTTTTTCTGTGACTCTGAGATGTGCTATAGCTGCACTGTGTAAAGTCAAGCACCAGAGAGCCTTGTCTCCCTGTGTGTGGTAGCCTTTAGCTAGCTGCAGTAGTATTTCTGTGCTTCTTTCTTTGGAATGAACAGATAAGAAACTCTGACCAAAACAAAAGACACTACACTGCCCTCTTCTGGAGTATAGAATTCAGACTTCACATGTTTCTTCGTTGTGAGAACGTGTAACATTGGAGAGAATCCAATTTGCATGTCAAATATCCTAATTTAATATTCCATTTTTTACACTTTTGTGACAAATATTCTCAGATTCTGAGACATCCCTAAATAGAACATATTTGCTTTAATTGCTTAATTTAGTCTTACATTGCAACCCTTGGTCAGTGGAGAGATATACATTGTTATCAGATATGTGGACGTGGGTAGAGCACTTTTCAACCAATGAGTGTGGTTGAAAATCTGTTGTATAAAAATGAAGCTAAATTACAAGTTCAAAAGCAGAATATTAATACTAAAATACTAATATTGACACTGAAAGATTATACAGTCGAATGCAAATGTTTGCATGCTTCCATGTTTTGTAGAATTTAGAAGTGAAAATAGTGAAAAGTTAACACATCTACACAAAACACACTGCACACTTTAATGCACAATTACAGTTTATTTGTCAAATTTAATATACTAGAAAAAAATTAAAGCATAGACTGTGTAAACATTACTGCACATTTTAGATTTTGCACATTGTATGTTTTTTTTTTCCAATATGTTAATATGTTGTTCCCAGCAGAGCTCAGGTGTTAACTTTTCACTAACAAAATCAACATTAGTGTCATTTGTGCCCAAATATTTGCATACAACTACATAAGGGGTTTCAAAAGTACTGTGTGCATTTATATATGTGTTGTGACATTGTATGCAATGTGCAATGTTTTGGGTCTGGACAATTGGCTGAATTAAACAGTATAAAAAGTGCATTTTAAAAAAAGAGGCAGAACTACATTTTTCCTTTGGCCCCCACACTCTGACTGTTTTTCACTGCTTGCTCTGTACAGCGCTTTGTCATGCCTTCTGTCTAATAAATAAGGATTTACAGGGACGCGGGAGGGCCAGCAGCGCGCTCTGAAAGGGTCAGGCCTGTTGGATGCTTTATGGCGAGTCCTCGCAGTGACTGTGAAGATAAGGGGGGCCAGGTTGGAGAGGGTAGGGCTGGCTATATTAAAGCACACGGGCAATCGCAGCACTGTATCACCGCTCACATCTGCTTCAGACAGCACTACACACACGCACACACAGTGTCAGTCATAACTCTAACCCTGTAATACTGCGCTCGAATCAGGCAGGGGAGCCCGTCCAGATCACTGAGCCTTTAGCCCCTCCCCTCCAACTCCCTCTATCCCACTGATGACAGACCTGAAAAGAAGAGACCTTTGTTGGTAATTGAAACTTACCTCATTTTCAAAATACCAGGACCCAGGCGGATAATAAAACAGGACCTATATATGAGAGCGCATTACTGGCCAAAGCCAAACGGCAGCGCATATACGGAGGCAAACAGAGCTGGAATTGTTCAATTAAAGCAAAGCGTTCTCTGCAAAGTTTTTTTTTCTTTCTCTGTTTAACTTCTCTCACTTGCTCTCGTCTTTTCTGCTTAACTGCAGTGGGAAAGTGGCCATGCGTTGACTTTGCATGGCTGCGACCTTAGTAATATCCACATGGGAGTCTGTAATTACCCAGAATACAGCTCAGGGAGAAAGCCCCACCCAGTGTGCTCTGTAAAGCTTGCTCACTCACTCACTCTTCTCTTCTCTCTCTCTCTCTCTCTCTCTCTCTCTTTTCTCTCTCTCTATATTCACCTCAGCCCCCTTTTAGCTCCCTCCGATTCCTACTACTCACCTCAGTTTGTCTTTCTCTCTCTCTTCTCTCTCTCTTCTCTCTTTCTCCCCTATCTACCTATCTATCTATCTCTCTATCGATCTATCTCTGCCTCTCTCTCTTTCCCTCTCTCTGTCTCTTTCTTCTCAGCCCCTCATCTAGTTCTCTCTGCCTTTCTCTTTCTACTCCTTCTCACCTCATGTTGCCTCTCTGTCCCTCCCTCCCTTCCCCTCTTTCTCTCTCAGCTTGTAAACTTCTCAGTGGCAGAGTGTTACTGCTGACAGTGGTGAAGAAAGGTCTGCACGTAATCCATAAACAAGAAACCCAACTCACGTCCGTCTCTCACATGAGCTCCTGCCAAGTCACCGTTCTTGTGAAGGTCTTGATTCGACCTCAGTGACTCTAAACTGCCCCAAACTGGAGCGATCCATGCAACGCTGCATCAGACTAATCATAGCCTCAGACTGTTGCAGAATGAGGTAATGGTGTTCCCTGAGCTGGTGAAGCAGTGCCAGAGATTTCAGCACCATGCTTGAATATGGAGAGGGGGGTGGGGGGTGCTGTGAAGTTTAGCATAAAGAGAAATAACGCAGGAATGTTTAAGATGAAGCATTGATAAGGGTCCAGCGTGCACAATGGCCTCCATACTATTTGTGGAGCGAGCGACACACAGTCTCACGCAACCCTACACAGGCACATAGGAATGCTTTCTCCTCCACACACACACACACACGAGCACACAGGACCCAGCCGCCACGCGATTGGTTATCTTACCATCAGTGTGGAGGCTGCCAGACAGGACCCTTTGAAATGCGATCCTCAGCCGTTCCAAGAGCAGCCTCTTGCCCTAATTGGATGATTATACCCAGAACAACATTATTTTAACTCAAGAGAGAAGGGGGAAAAGCCTTTATTACTCGGTAAATTCCTCCTGACTCGCTATTTGTAACCGTGGCTAAGAGTTACCAACTTCAAGCTGTCAAATGAGTGCCAGATTGCGTGGACTCTACAGGCAGCTTAAAAGAGGGAGCAGAGACCACTTCTGCTCTCCGCTCTTCCACTGCGCTCCAAAATCTGGCCCAACACTTCATATCGCTATAGCATCAGCCCGACTGGAACGAGACAAGACTTTTTTCCATACACATTGCTGTGTATGCAAACTTTTTCAGCTTTACAAATAAGCACCCCATGCATGCTAACCCTGCATGCTGTAAACAATGTTGGGGGCTCAAGTTCAAGTGCTCAGACAGACAGAGGGGCCCTGAAAAAGGCGGCCCGGCTGATAAACATCAGACACATCAAATAATTGTGATCAAAGGCAGCTCTTAAAGGCCACATAGACAATATCAGCAGATCGTGTTTACATTCTTCAGTTGCACTAATGAACCAGCTTGCACTTTGTGCAGAGGCCTATACGGACTTATACTGGTTACTCTTATGAAAGAGGAATTGACGCACAAAAAGTAGGTTTTGTCCATTTTTTCCGAAAACAAAGTGGAGAAATAAGAATCTAACAGCACAGTTATGAGAAGGCCATATTCATAGCTTCCAAAACCACTGAAAGGTTGACACCACAAGCCAGGGAGAGCTTTGTCTTCCCGACATGAGAAGGCTTGTTAGCGGCGCAGGAGAAACGGCACATTGCGTCTTCTCTTGGAGGCCATGACAGTAATTTGGTGGCTGAAGCAGGCCGGGGAACAAAGGAGAGCTCAGCTCTGGCTCGAGAGGAGCCTCAGGCAAGCCACTGCAGCGGTCAACCATATATCACCAAGAAAAAAGTCTAAAAACAGAAGCAGCCACTCAAATATTTGCCTAAACTCTTCGTGCCCCATAATCAGGAGGGAAATGACAGTGTGTTTGCATTGTCCAGGCAGCAGAGGCCTCCTCTAAACACAGAGAGAGACTAGGAGAAAGAGGTAGGACAATGATGGAGCTGTGAAATTACAGGGCTTCTACATTAGGACTGCTCACACTCCCACGCTTACATGGTCATGGATGTACGATCTGCAGATGACTCCCATAGTAGGTACAATACAACACAATACAATAAACAACTGTAAAAGATTTATTTAATTATGCCACACATTTCTATTCAATTAAATAGAATCAGCATATAGACTTCAACATAAAATACAATTGACACATCCAGGCTCTGCCCACAAGTGCAAATGTGTTTCTTTGTAGAAACTCTTGCATTGTTGGAAAGCCTCAAAGGGTCCATATCCTACATGGTTTGTGTGTTTTATTTTTTGCCCCTGAGGTCCACTTTGGTGTTTGTATTTTTTTATGTACTGAAAATATCATAATTTATTTTTAAAAAAAGTCATAATTTATTTTTATGTGACCATTTTCCAATCTTTGTTTATCCCTTGGTTCAATCAGATATCTAAGTGTTAGGTAAGGAGGGGCAGCATATTAGGTGCAGGTTGCAGGAAAGTAGATCTCCAGAAGGATTGTTGGTGACCACTGCCTTTTTGTCTGTGCCTTTTAAGACTGATATATGTAAAGGACCTCTGTCCTGATGTTCTGTCTTAGCTGAAACACTAAACATAACTTTAGCTTGAATGGGCAGGGCTACACTGCTGTAAGCTGAATAGGTGGATATATGTACATTTATTGATTTTTGTCTCTTTTTGTCTAAATTTAGAATTTCAAATACTTTTGTAAGTGTGTTAAAGGTCATACCACATACATCAGATGAAAGTAATGGAAAGTAATCAAGTAATCAAGCTTATATAAGCATGGGGATAAATTCAATTCCAACCAGGCTTGTTTCCTTTAGCCAGGACCAGATCAAGTCATTTTGTGGTCCTATGCTTTGTAATATCTGGAGGCCCTCATAAATGAAGATTTTTAAAAAACACTTAAAAGTGTATTCTGAGCACGTAGGTTGGCTATTCACTGGACTGACATTTCTTTACACAAGACGGCTTGAGGAATGACCAAAAATCATGAGGGTTCCAACCCCACATGCTGAAAAAATATAGCCTCTGCATTCTGAATAATAAAGGCCACTGCACACCAGACATGCTGCACCACACAGCTTTGCATTCCATCAAGTAGCAGTGGGAATGCTGTCAAGTTCAAGTTCATTTTTACACTACTTGTTTAAATTTAATGAAATAAAAGGTTTAACATCAGTAATCATGTTTGACATGAGCTGACTTCCTCTTCACAAACTCACTGTTTTCAGGCTGAAAGATACAAATTGAAAAAAGACAAGATTTGTAACATTAGCAATTAACATAACATTACCATTTTCTTGTCATCTAAAAGAGTTTTTCTTGGTGTAAATTTCAAGCTACATGTCATCCATTGTGGTTACCTGTGGTCCAAAATAGCTTTAATTTATTGCGGTAATGGAAAAATTCTGAGCGCCACACATTCACACGCTGAAAAATTGAACAGTGCTTGGAGTTGCAGGGCATGTACGCGTGTCTAAATGATGCCGCAGGTGTGCATACCTTCATTAAAAACAATGGCTTTGAATTTTTGAATGCTGCAAAATCTGGTGGCCTTAAAACTAATCAAACTTTGTATTTGGCAGCGTTCCCACTCCCACTTCACCCTTACCACTCCATCCTGTAAAGTGATATGAATATAGGTGAAGTAATTGGTCAAACGTTAGCATGTTAAATATCCAAACTCTGTGAGGCCCTAGGCTGGAGTGCATATAGAATACATGGTTAATCCAGCCATACATTTAGCTATGACAACATTATTCAGCTTGGTAGTGAGTGTGTTAACTGGAAACCCGGCATTCAACTGAAACTGAACCTAAATTCATTTTAGGTTAAATGAGATTTTTGTCAATGTTCTGTAAAACTTGTCCAACCTCAGAAAAGACAGCGTAACATGGATGGGTCAATTGTAATTAATGTTAACAAATGTACAGTTTATAAGTCAGACAACTCCCTTGTCAAGTGACCTTTTTTTCCCCAAAAAATACATGCCAAGACCACAGCAGCCTTTTTGGTATTAGATGTTTATGTAACCTATGTACACATGGATCTAAGCCTGGAAGAACAAATAGCTGAAACAGTGCCCTGGGCACCCTCGTATTTTGACGAATTCCCAAAGAGCATGGTAAACACACACATTGTCCGTTTTAGTGGGTGCGGTTCTGTACCATTGTTGTTGTTTGAAATCCTGTGTTGTTTTAGAATCGAAAGCTGCGCTGTCAGTTGCAGTTATTCCTGCCTGGGCCTTTAATGATATAGCTCATGTTGCCCTGTTTGAGTCTCTCTGAACTTTCCTAACAATTCCTTGTGTTTCTTAAGTCACATTGTAGGAATCTGCACACACCATTTTAACTACAATAACAGTATGTCATGGTAAAATGTGTGCCATAGGTAGCTCTCGTTGATGTCACCAATGTGAGGAGCGCATCCAATACGAAATGAAGGTGACAGGAAATGTTAACGTGTGGTCATGGTCATCTCAGAAGGAGGCTAAAGGGGATGTGGTGGCGTCCACTTCCTCTCAGCAGTATGCACTCTCTCTCTGGCCTTTTCTCACTCCTTCCTCCTGACGCAACAGGATATGAGGACATAGGTTATCAACAAAGGCATTCACAAAGCAGAGCCAGCACTGCCTAGGGTCTCATCCCAGGGTTGGGGGGACCTTGTAGACAGTACTGTAACATTTCCACTATACTCTTAAGAATAATTGGTTCCTAAATGGTTCTTAGCTATGATGCACTGCTGTAGGAAAAACTTTAAATAGTTTTTTTGGACTCAAAAATTATTCTTTAAATAACCAACCATTAAAAGGTTCTTCAGGGAGCCCACAGTGGTTCTTCTACAATAAAAGCACATTTTACATTGAAGACAAAAGGAGATTAGTTCTGTATTTGTTTTAAAACAACGACTTTGCTTATAGGAACAAAAACGTAGCTGTGGCTGCTAGACAGTGGCATGTCATGTAAGCAAAGACACGGAACTGCAAACAAATTTTGAATTTGATGCTTTCTGGAGACAATGAAAAATATAATTTAAGGCAGCACTGTTTTTAAAACAAAGGGAATAACTTAAACACAGTGTTTGGAGAAGAGTATCCACCTCCTCCTCTTTCCAGAGCAGGTCATGGAAACTGTCTAGTCTAGTCAAAAAGAGCTTCATGACTGTTTCTGGCACTCATCCACATAATACTGACCACAAAAATAGGGTTGATTCAACTATAAGAAAGTAACACTGAGAAAATCTAGTTCGTTCCAGTCTCTGATGATGTTAAGATGACGGGAAACATTAGGGCCTTCTAGGCCATCAGAGACAATAAAATAAAAAAAAAAAAAACATATTTATAATTTTTAGCTCATTTCATTGTATTTAACCTCTGTAAGTATTGTAGGAATACTCTTATTTTATTGCTAAGTTTTGAATAGAAACCAAATGACTAAAATAAAGGTCCAAAGAAAAATTGTCCAATCACACTTTATTTTGACTGTAGTATCTAGATTGATACAGCCAAGCTCTCCTATTGGTTAGGACAACGGGAACAAGACTACAGGTCTATTGCAAGAGTAAGGAACTCCAGTCCTGGAGGGTTGGATTCCTGCACAGTTTGGTAATGTTCCTGCTCAAGCACACAGTATTTAGTTGGAGTGCTAGAGCAGAAAAATCAGCAAACTCTCCTGGATTCTGGCCTACAAATCCCCACTCCTGGTCTGATATTACGGTCAGATTACGTTTGCGTTTTGATTTCCAGTGAGTAAGACTAAATTCTTGAGAAAAAAGCCTTCTGAAAGTCCTAAATATGTCAGTGACTGTGAATGCAAGCAGTAGGTTTCAGTTCAGTTCAGTAGTGTAACCAGGTGGAAGTAGCTCTATACCAAAATGTTTACTGAAGGAGTCACTGTAAATCATTCAGTGATGTGTTTAGGACTTCCAGAAGGCAAAGAGTGGCATTATTTTTCACAAAACTGGTCCCATCCATTGTAAATCAAGATATGATTGGCTGATTCCACTGTCACTTCATAATTATGTTAGTGGTTAGCCTGACATGTTAGGCCATCAGTTCAGCTCCTGAAGTCCTAACTAATAGGAGAGCTAATTGGTTTTCTCAAATGCTACAAAAATATGAAAAATGATCACCTACCTAGATACAACAAAAACATTAGACAATTGTTATATTTAATAAAAAATAACCAAAAATTATATGTATGTTTTTTTCCACAAAAATCATTCTCTGGAGGCCTAGAAGGCCTTCAGGGTTCTCCACTGGTCCCATATGGCCTGGTGTACCTTAAGACCTGAATCCTGCATTAACCACACAGACTAAAGGAAGAAAGAAACCAGGAGAAAAGCAAATATTAATGTATAAAAGCTCATCAATAAGAACATGAGTTTGTAGAGATTCTTAAGGTGCTGTATAGGCCAAACTGAGAAAAGTGTACTCTCTTTAGTATAACTAGTCTTTGGCTTTATCTTCAAGTTAGTGTGAAATGTGCTTAGTTCCATGTGGTAGCACAATCAAACTCTGTGGTTGTTTTATTTCTAGTTATTTCACTCGACTAATTAGCTGTTTGTTTATACTGCCTTTCTTTTCATTGTTTTGGGGGCCAGGAAGCAGCAGAGAATCTGACCTAGAGAGTAGAGTGGAAAAAAGGGGTCGTTCTGCTAACTCTTTGGTTTTAAAGCTTATTTTTAGGTCCACCAAGATCTATGCATTCTGTGTGTAAACAGATTCTACTTAAAACCGTGGCATTTATATACCCTAGCAAAGGAGTTTTAGTGCAAAAACCATTGAGTTAACGTTTCAGTATCAAGCAGTATCTCACCAGCTCCACTCACCAGTTTAGCAGCAGCATATTAGCAAAAGAGGCTAGCATTTGTCCATTTCACTACTGCGACCAAGTGTAACCTTGGTGTATGTGTTTTCACGGACCATCACAGTGCTCAGATAGTGCCACGAACTACCCGGGAAATGTTCGTGGTTCCTCTGAGTGCAGTGAGGGAGCAAGGCTACCTGAACAGTGCCACTTCTTCTGATTTTGTGGGAGCTACACTGCCTGGTTCTTCCAGTTCCCTGTCCGTATATTGTGGCGGGCATGGCAATAGGAGTGCAACTGCTTGTCCCTACCTCTATTCCCCACCAAACTCTGACTCCAGGAAAGACTGTCAGTACTGTGAGAAATTTTGGATCACTTCATCATGCCTGCAACCGAAGAGAGGCCACTGTAGGGCCACGTATTATTTGGGTGATATACAACCCCAATTCCAAAAAAGTTGTAAATAAAAACAGAATGCAATGATTTGCAAATCTCATAGTCCCATATTTTATTCACAATAGAACATAGAACACATATCAGATGTTGAAAGTGAGACATTTTACCATTTCATGAAAAACATTAACTCGTTTAGAACTTTATGGTGACAACGCATCTCAAAAAAGTTGGGACAGGGACAACAAAAGGCTGGAAAAGTAAGTGATACTAATAAAAAAAACATGACTGGGTATAAAAAGAGCATTTTAGAGAGGCAGAGTCTCTCAGAAGCAAAGATAGGCAGAGGTTCACCAACCTGTGAAAAACTGCATCTAAAAATTATGAAACAATTTCAGAAAAATGTTCTTCAAAGTAAAATTGCAAAGACTTTGGATATCCCACCATGTACAGTACATAATATCATCAAAAGATTCAGAGAATCTGGAGAAATCCCTGTACACAAGGGACAAGGCCGATCGTCAATATTGGATGCTTGTGATCATCGGGCCCTCAGATGGCACTGCATTCAAAACAGGCATGATTCTGTACTGGAAATCAGTGCATGGGCTCAGGAACACTTCCAGAAATCATTGTCTGTAAACACAGTTTACTGTGCAATCCACAAACGCAAGATAAAGCTGTATCATGCAAAGAAGAAATCATATATAAACAGTATCCAGAAACGCTGCCAACTTCTCTGGGCCCAAGGTCATTTAAGATGGACTAAGGCGAAGTGGAAAAGTGTCCTGTGGTCCAATGAATCAAAATATGAAATTCTTTTCTGCCATCAAGTTCTAAATGAGTTAATATTTTTCATGAAATGGTAAAATGTCTCACTTTCAACATCTGATATGTGTTCTATGTTCTATTGTGAATAAAATATGGGTCTATGAGATTTGCAAATCATCACATTCTGTTTTTATTTACATTTATTTACGTTTTCCACAGCATCCCAACTTTTTTGGAATTGGGGTTGTATGACTCTTAACACAGCAGTGGCACTGACATGATAACATTAGCTTGTGTGGTGAATGAGGATGAGTGAATCGTGACAACTAACACAAACTGTTCAACAGAAAAAGATGGGCTATGGTCTCTAACTATACATCTACAAGGTGGACCAACAAAGTACCCAATGAGTATACACCAGGGGTGTCCAATCTTATCCCCAAAGGGCTGGTGTGGCAGCAGATATTCATTCCAAACAAGCAGAAGCACACCTGATGCTACTTGTTTAATCAATTGGTCAGTCTTCCACCAACTGATCATGTGAGCCCTTTTGTGGAATGAAATCAGCCACACTAGCCCTTTACAGATAAGGTTGGACACTCCTGGTGTACACTGTGTGTAAAAACCCCAAAACTCCTGCCTGATACATTTATACCAACACAACACATGCTAATATGCTCAGTCTTACTGCTGAGAATACTCCACAACCCAAATAATACCTGCTAGCAGTGGTCCTATGATGTCCCCTTTCAATTTAGGAACAGGGTAGAGTAGAGGGGGCTGATAAACTGTGAAGTAGCAGATAGGCTAGAGTCAGTAACAGTAAAACTACAAAGTATATGGCAGCTCTACCAGTTTAAATGACCAACAAGTGCAGTTATAAGATAAATGTGTACCTAATAAACTGCAGATTAGTTCCAATATTAGCTAACGGCCTTTTGAAAGATTTACTACTGTCTCTGTTACATTGTGCCTGTGCATGCTAAGACACTAGGATTTCACAATCACTGGTACAGTGGAATTCACAGGAAGGTTAGTGTTTGGGACAGGTTGGTGACAAAAGATTTTTGTGCACCTTCATTCATAAGAAATTGTAAAATTTTCAAAAAGCAAAACAAACTCATCATTTGTCTTGCTTGTAGAATTTTTTGTTAAGTCAGATTGCAACATCACTGCCATTCTAAGCTCTGCCACACACACTAGGTGGCAGTCCCTAATCCTAATTCATCCATTCACTGTGTCAAACCAGGTGAGGGTTCAGGATATGTGACGATGACTCCATGCCATGTCATCTGCAGTTACCGGCCATTAAGTCTCAGAGCAGGTGAACAAACACTGGGCTCTGAAGTTGTCCCAGCATTCTGGGAAGTCGCTGCTGTCATTGCCAACTCACTGACTGTAATGCTCTCAAATGGAAAAAATGAATGGCTGCTCTCTTACAGTTAACGTTTCCTCTGGCATTTTTCCGTCATCTCACGTATGGCTTGTGTAGTCTATGCATAAAACACATGTATGCAGAGTGAAAACCAGAGACAAACGATGCTCCAAGGTAACTGCTTTCAGCAACAGCACTCCTCCCAAGCCACACAATGTCAATATATCGGCCCAAAATCTGACATTAGAGATTAATATGCTTCACACTTGAAGAAATACTTCAGCTTTTTTTAACCTCATCTCTGTTGTTCTCATCTGTTGCATACGGTTGATTGCCATGAACAATAATTTCCATGTGCTTTGTACTTTGTTAAATAACAGAAAGCATATTGAATTGAAACACACTGCTGACGCAACTGTTCATTGCCGTCTATTTAGTGCTATATAGTATGATAGCAATCTGCTCAGGCATTAGATTTTTAATGCATATTTTTCTAGTTTGATCCATAAAACCATCCATAGCAGCCCAGCCCAGGTGCTTGCTCAGTGTTACTATGACATCATGACTGTAATCATCTTTCAAATATATCTTATAAATGGCAAGTTGCATTGATGGCTCTCTTGATAAAAGTTATTTCCAGCTATTCAAAGGAATCAGTGAAGTACATTGAGTCTGAGGTATCATTTACATGCAAAACACAGCGTACGCTGATGCTAGCAATATCAGCAATTCGACAGACTATACTGTTGCTCTCACTGTCAGTAATAAAAATTGGAAACTGCACATGAAAATAATGTTATTGAATAACTGAAAGTAATAAATACACTCTAATGGAGCTTATTGTTATTATTTTTGACAACCTAGTTCTACTGTGTGTTTTGAGTCAACAGCTCTGTTCTTTTCTAAGTATATGGAAAAGCATCAAATTTACTGTCTTTGGTAATTGACTGTATGTTACAGATGCAGCAGGTAGAGATTACATTGGAAAAAGTTGGAGTATACCTTTAAACTGACCTAAACCAAAGGACCCCACTGTTATTGAGCCATAAGGCCTCAAATAACTTCACAGTTAGTTCTCTTGCTCCACTGCTGGCACATTGCTTCTGTTCTGCTTTGACTCAAACAGACCTGGGTGGCATTTCCTTGTATTACAGCAAGCAATGCTTTCTTACCTAAGCAAAACAAGAACGGAAATGAAAAAATAAATGTGTGCAGAGGGCGTAAGCAGTGGTGTAAGTAAATGTTGTCTAAGTGCTTATTTGTTTGAAAATTAATTGTCTGACCACACAGTAGAAAAATAGGTGTACATGTTTCCTCGTTTCCAATCTGTATGTGCAATATACTGTCTGATGTCTTAGCACTCCTATCGACAAGACTCCAAAGACTAAGGGCATTAAACAAATGACCAGAGGTAGGCATTTCCATCCCTACTTTCTCTCACACACTCTCATAGTCAGACAGGAAGCTACGCCAAGCTCCAGTGGTTAACATGTGGCCATACCTAAGAACTTAATGACTGACCTGAGTTTACTGCAGCCCCAGGGAGTAACAGTCGGGTGGAGAAGGCTGTAGCAATAGGGAAAACTGTCAAAACAAATAATTTTATAATACCTGGACACCTGGAGGCAAGTCCATTTTGATAAATTATCCCTCCCAGAGAGCCCAGTGCAGTGGTATTGGTGGGCTACAGCATCATGTTGGGTTGTATTAAAGAACAGCAAGAAATAATAAGAAAGTAATGTGAGGCCCAAACAGCCATAATTTTAAGGATCTAAATACTGAAAAGTATATGTAGAATGTTTTGTCATTATAATGAGACTGAAACTAATAATTATATTTATTAGGCACTCAATCACTCAATATAAACAGCACAGACACTCCTTATTTTGCAGGTTTGTTTACTTGGTCTATTTTAAATAACTAATAATTTCACTAGCAACAAATAATGATAATAATATAATAAATGATGACAAGAAAAAACATGAAAAAAAACAATAGAAAAAAATATACAGATAGACATGTCATTTTCAAGAAGAATAACAAAAGAAAACAAAGGGGAAGTGTAATATTCTACCACCTTTGCATACATGCATATTTGTGATGATATGAATGAATATCTTCATGACAACAACTTCATTTGGGGAAGACCTGAGTCTGAGCTGACCATGTTTTCATCTTTATTCAGTATGATGCACTTTTTGGCGTTTTCATTTGGTTTATTTAATAGCCATTCTACTTCAAGAAGTGGTTCTCTGAAAATTCAGATGTATACAGTTTTCCCTTTTTGAGCTACGAGACTAAAACAATGGAAGTCTGATTTATAGAGACCTATAAATCAGCCTTTTTTTCATCTATTGTAGCCTATTTATTCACGTCATTCAACTGTTGCTGAGGTTCATTCTAAAACATGAAACTTCAGTGGGGTTGAGGCCAAAAAACAGTCATAAAATGTCCCTCATTGTTGTCTCTCTCTCTCTCTCTCTCTCTCTCTCAAGCGCACATTTGCAAACACTTTTCTAAATGGCATCAACAATCAATTCTCATTTTTAAAGCTTCAATTTCCAGCTGTTCATTTAAGTCATTTTTTGTCAATTTTACACATGAATAAGACACATGTAATCAATGTTATCCTTTCCAGAAGCAGCAGAGGCACAAGTTACTTAGATTGGAGAGAGCTAGTCCTGCACGAAATGACACAGAAAACATGCTTTTCTAACTTTCAAAACTTGTGCCTCAAACACAAGAGTTCCAAAAGAATCAAACATTCGATCGTATTGGAAACCCTTTAATAAAACTACTTTGCACATGTATCCTATCACCCTGTAATTACAATAGAGGGCTTGATGGACTTAAAATGGAATAATATTTAGCGGCTTTATGGTCAAGTCCAAATAGGATACATATACCAATATAGTCCAACAGGTTGTCAAAGGTGCCACTGAAGATATTAAATTATTAGGTAACGCATATTCTTCGAGCAAAAAAGAAGAAGAGAAACAGAAATGACAGGTAGAGAACAGCATTTTGCACAGGGAAAACATTTTCCAGGGCTTTATACAAGCATTAAAATATAATTAGCGTGAAGCATTGATTTGTGGTAGCTGGACTGATTTTGATTCTTGGAAAGTCTGGATTCTGTCAAATGGCTACTGCAATAGGCAAAAAGAAGGGGAGAGAGGGGGCATCCCTGATGTGTTCTGCATCCCAGATGGAAATATAGAGAAATAGAGGGTTCACTTGGAACAACTGCAGCCTTGGTCTGGTGCACAGAAGACAAATCCATTTAATAAAAACCTCATAAAATCCAAAGGCTTTTAGAGTCAAAAACAAATAGTTCCACTATACCCTGTTAAATACCTTTTCAGCTCTGGTGACAGGGCAGCCTACACTCCTGTTCATTGTATACATGCCATGTAATATCAATGAACATTATGTACAAAATTATGTTGACAAATAAAGCAGACTTCATACCACTTTATTGAACCTTTTAGCTAAAACCTTGGCTCGTTTTTCTTGCATTACACTTAGTTATGAAGATTGGCCTTTGATAATTGTTTGGATCTTGTTCCTTCTTAAGAATGAGAGATGAATGCCTGAGGTATGGTTTGTGGAAGGAAATCATTTTTCGAAAGGCTGTGTGTGATATGCTTTATAAAATGTGTCTATAAACCCATACAGACCAAGTGCCTTGCCAGTAACAACAGAGTGAATGTAAGATATTTTTGCAGGTATGGTAATAATTTGATCTTTGACCGTAAGGTGTGCTGCGACTGCAATTGAAATGTAAAGTTATAGTTATGACAGTCATAGGAGGTGTGGCAGTGGCGCCACTGCCACACCTCATACCACAATTTGCAGAAGTCTTTCCATATTGTAGCTGTCATTAATCTGTTGGCTTGGTTATTTGAACCTGAAAAGAAGACCATTAAAGCTATGCTTTGGCCAAAAATCAAGTTTGCACAATTTTCCTTTTAATCCAAATCTAGTCAACCAGACGAGACATGTTTGGTGTCCGAAGTGCTAAAATGGTGGCAATTAGCTTTCATTTCTTGTTAGCAACATTACACTCTAGTGCAAAACTAAAGAAGCACATTTCAGACACCAAACATATCTTAGCTGATCAACTACATTTGTGGTAAATTAGATTTTTTGCCTAATCATCCTTGCATACAAAACCTCAAAACTCTGCCAAGAACTGTTTAGGAACTGCAGCCTACTTAATTTAATACAGTAGCAGCAGTAATGGCAGAAGCTACCCACAAGCTAAGAAAATGACCAGATTTGTCCACCTATCAGCCTGCCACTCAAGTCTTTTACCATCCCTCACAATCAGCTGGCCAGGTACCTTCACCTTCTCCTCTCCCCCAACTACAATGCATCTGGAGCAGGGCCAGGGCTGCTGTTAATTGGGCCTCATTATTAAGTTAAGTGCAGTGCAGGCGGTGGTGCAGGAGCTAATGAGCAGGGGGAATCAGGCTGTGCCGGCCCAGCCATTAGAAAAATTACTGAGTGGAAAATGAGTACAGATGAGAGACAGCGAGAGAGAGACAGAGTGAGAGAGAGAGAGGGAGGAAGGGAGAGAAAGAAAGGGGCTTTCTGATGAGACTGATGAGTCTAAAGCACAGTTGGAACCAAAAAATCCAAAATTCTGTTAATGAATATGGACAACATCTCTCAAATGCACAGGAAAACATTCCAGAGCTGCTATCATTTTCACCACTGCTTTATACCTCTTAAAGAGAGTTGAGCACCTATTGAGGTCTATTTAAGTTCTACTTTTTGCATGGCATGTTTCTTTCATCCATCCATCCATCCTCTAAACCACTTTTCCTTCTGGGTCACAGTGGGGTGCTGGAGCCTATCCCAGCTGTCATTGGGTGGAAGGCAGGATACACCCTGGACAGGTCGCCAGTCTATCGCAGGGCAGATAGACAGACATATACACTTACACCCACACCTAGGGGCAATTTAGCGTGTCCAATCATGTTTTTGAACTGTGGGAGGAAACCGGAGTACCCAGAGGAAACCCACACAGACACGGGGAGAACAGGTAAACTCCACACAGAAACGACCCTGGTCACCCAGCCGGGAATCAAACCCAGGCCCTTCTTGCTGTGAGACGACAGCGCTACCCACTGCGCCACCGTGCCGCCCATGTTTCTTTCATTCAATAACAAAACTGTGTTTAGCTTTTGAGGTTACTGTTAGTTGAGATGTGGCTTGTTAAAAGATCTTAAGTAAAGCTTTTTCTGCATTTATGCTGAAGAACTCAGTCATCCACAAATGCTAATATTTTCATTTTAGAGGAATAACGTTAGGGAGGCAAGGGGCAAAATGTTGCATCAAAAATCTAGATAAAATACCAATTTAGCATGGTCCAGGTCATTGTTTTCACAAAGACGATTAACAGAGAATTTAACACAGGAGAAATATTTTGTGTTTAAGGTGGGATTATTAGAGAATGTAAACAGAGTGGCACTGATGGAGCACCAGGCCAGAGTACACTGACCAACAGTTAGAGAAATGGAGAGTGCCATGGCATAAGGTGTATGTTGGGGGGCAGGTGTGTGTGTGTGTGTGTGTGAGAGAGAGAGAGAGAGAGAGAGAGAGAGAGAGAGAGAGAGAGAGAAGAGAAAAAGAGTGAATAAAGAGTGAGTAAGAAGGGGAGTGTTAGAGAGTAAGAGAGAGAGAGAAGGAAACAGAGCGTAAGAGAGAGAGCAAGTGAAAAGAAAGAGAGTATCAGAGAAAGAGAGGAAGAGAAAGACAGAGAGAGAGTAAAAGAAAGAGAAACAGACAAAAATAGAGAAGGAGAAAGAGTGAGAGCAAAAGAAAGAAAGAATGTGAGAAAGAGAGATAAAAACAGAATGTGAAACAGTAAAAGAGAGACAGAAAGAAGAGAGAGTAAGAGAGAGAAAAAGAAAGAGAATAGCAGAGGATGAGAAAGAGAGGGAGTGACAGAGTAAATTAAAGAAAAAAAGAGAAAGTGATAGAATAACAGAAAGAGAATAAGAAGACAGAAAGCAAGAATAACAGGAAGAGACAGAGAAAAGAGAAAGTGTTAGAGAGTAGGAGAGAGAAAAAGAGAGAATAGCAGAGGAAGAGAAGGAGAGGGAGTGAGAGAGTAAAAGAAAGAGAAAAAGAGAAAGAGAGAGTAAAGAAAGAAAGAGTAGGAAGGAGAAAGTGTTAGAGAGTAGGAGAGAGAGAGAGAAAAAGAGAGAGAATAACAGAGGAAGAGAAAGAGAGGGAGTGAGAGAGTAAAAGAAAGAGAAAAAGAGAAAGTGAGAGAGTAACAGACAAAAAGAGAGAGGAAAAGAAAGATAGAATGAGAGAGAGAGCAGGGGAGAGAACGTGAAAAAGAGAAATAATAGACATAAAGAGAATGAGAAACAGAGAGAGAGAGAGAGAGAAAGAGAAAGTGAGAGAGTAACAGAGATACAGTAAAAAAGAGAAAGAGAGCAAGTGACAGAGAGTAACAGAGAAAAGGAAAAAGAAGCAGAGAGAGAGTAAGAAAGAGAGAGAGATAGATACAGAGTAACAGAGGGAGAGAGTCAGTGTGTTTGTGTGAGATAGTATCAGGGCTATGTGGGTGGTGAGAGGTTCAGCGGAGGGGGATGAGGGTCTTTGGCAGTGTTAATGTCTCCTGCGCATGGGCCTGCGGGGTCATCATCCACAAGCACAGATGCCAGACACGGACACGCTTTCATTCAGGTTCCATTAAAAATCAAAGGCTTTGAGACAGAGCACGCTCTGAACCATAGCTGGCACTCCACCTCCAGCAAAACACATCCAGCGGAGCCGGCCTCAGGCCCACAGGCAGAGGCTGCGAGGGGTCCGTTATGGAGAGGACGGGGACCGTATCAGAACAACATGTTTGGAAGTTGCTTTCCAGGCTGGAGAGATTACAGAGAGAGACGCCTTCCATCTACAGCAGAGCGTGGGAGACTGAGAGATGAGGACTTAACAGCGCCAGTGTTTAGATGACTTTGAGAGGGATTTTTTCCCTTCACACAGCCTCGGCTAAATTATCCAAACACGACCACACTGGCATTCATTTGCGCGTTATCCCCCCTAAAAGCAGTTTATCTTGGCCACACAGTGACAGTGTTGTTCCTGGGAGATGCCCAGCAGATAGCTGGCCCGACCTTGGAAATCCCACCCTGCGGTGTTCTCTTCTCTGATATTAAAAAAGACTGGAAGATCAGTCGCTGTCCAGGCTTGGATGAGACCCTGGAAAGCAGACGGTCCGGCAGAAACAGCAGATTTCCCCAGTGGCAAGACTCACAATAGGGCCTGCTTTCCTGATGCAACACTGTGTGCTTGTACCAAGATCTCTGTTTTCCTTCTTGCTACCATGACCCTAGCTGGAACAAGTGGTTTAAGAAGATTAATTAATAAAAGCCCATAACAACAACAAACATGTATTTGTGATGAACCAATTGTAAAAGACACAAGGACATCTCATTTACTTGGTAATTCAGGAATAACGTTTTAAAATGGGAAACCATTCATGTGTCCTGGTTCAGTAACCAGGCCTGTGTCTCATAAGGCTTTCTGATGAGGAAATGCTACTGACTGCTACTAGCATTTTTCTTGCTAAATAATTGTTTGTTTTCCATTGGACTGATGATAATAATATCAGTGAACGGAAGCGCGGATAGCCAGAGACAGTTTAAATTCTCCGTGAGAGGGTGAGTTTCTGAAAACTGAGGTGACTTTAGTGGAGAGTTTAGTTTGTGTACAACACTCTTAAAAAAGATGGTTCTGCAAGAGTTATTTAGTGAAGACAATGGTTCTGTATAGAACCATGAACTCTCAAAGAACCATTTGCATGCCGAAATGGTTCTTCAGATTGATGGAGAATGTGTTGTATATGGTTCTATATAGAACCTGTTTGAAAAGGTTTCAATATAGCACCAAAAAGGGTTCTTCTAATATTGTTACCAGCTTGACATTGTAACAGCAGCAGAACCCTTTTTGGTGCTAAATAGAACCATACCTGAAACAAATATGCACTATGTATTGGGACACTCAAAAGTACAGTAAAAAGCAAGAGATTCTGCTGTTGCAGACCTCTTGACCACAGTGACTAAAAACTGAGAATCATTTTGACTGACTACAGACTCTGTGAGCATTGTCTGGCTTTAGAGGCAGGCAGACAGAAACATTTCATCTGCTTAGGGATCAAAGACTCCCAGCAATGTGAACAAAAGAAAGCTGAATTTATTTTTGCGATTTTACATACCCGAAATGTTCAAATTCCTACTTTATTACACTTGAATATTCCAAACTCTGTAACTCAAGAATTGGCAATATACATGTACTATTATGGGCCACACCAATAAAGCATCCTGAAAAGAAGAAGATGCAGAATGTAGAGGAGTCCAACGTTTCCCCACTTCTCTGCACTTCGTGGGGAACACAACAGCACAATACAAAACAAAGGGGTGGGAGGGAAAAAAGAAAGGGTAAAGGAAATGCATTTATAATCTCTCTTTCTCTCTGACTGTCATCTTTACAAGCAGTGAACTGAAGTTTATTAGCAAAGGGCAAAGGGAATAAGTTAGTAAAATGGCAAAGGGACCATGACAGTATAATGGATTCTTTGGGACGTGGCACAGGGACGTCTTTGTAATGAGAGCCATAATGATCTCAGCATGTGTCATCAGTCGAACTTGTTTTCTGAGCTTTCAGATAGTGAATGTCTATGTATTGATAAAGGCTTTTGTGTGTATGAAGGGGCTCCAACACACGCATAGTCTACAGAACGACATAATCATTGCATCATCCATCCTTCTACACAACAGGGCCTACTGTGTGACCAGTAGAACAGCGATGTGTGCGTATCTGGCGTCAGAGTGGGCGCAGGGCAGACTGGGCGGCCACATTAAAGAAGCCCCACTGAACGTTGGGGTTTTGAGTAAACATTTCACTAGCTGAGCTTCATTACATGTCTGGCGAGAGCCCAGACGCTACGCTGCTGACATTAGGCATCGTTGGGTACATAATAACAGCAGTCTTCTGCTGCTCGGCCACTCTCTCTGGTCAGCCCCGGTGACCCGGCCTTCAGTCGCCTTCCGCTTTGGAACGCTAATCCTGCTAACCTCGTCAAAGCCGCCATGCCTCATTCACAACAAGCGGATGACTCTCGGAACGCCAGTGCACACTATAAATAACCACTTCATTGAGGCCCGGAGAGGTGAATGGGGTGGGGGGGCTTGTAAACAGAAGGCACATTTGTAAGCATTTAAGGCTGAAAAAATGGATAAAAAACAACCATGGAACTCACGTCAGGAGGGGAAAAAAAACCTAATAAAGAAGGAAAACGACAGTTTGTGACATCTGCATGTTTCATACCCACCTTTAGATTGAAAATCAGCAACTATAAGGATACAAACTGTTTGCTTAAGAGCCGTGCTCTGGCCCATAAAGTGAACAAACAGTTGTTTCGGAGAAGGACGCGAACAATGGCTGTGAAGGAACATGCCTGATGTTGGGCAGAGGCCCAGGCTGTCAGTGTGTGGAGAACAAGCTTGATTCATTGATCATTAATTCAGTTTACTAACACTGATTTACAGGCAGGCAGCGCCCTGGGCCCGCTCTGGCATAGATTAAAAGGTCTGGCATGGAAACCATTCCTCAGCCCCCCTCCAACACCAGAGCAGGAAAAAACATCCAAAATAAATCAAAGGAATTATTCAGCGGCCGTCGTGTCATCCCAAGACCGCAAAACAAAGCTGTGTGACGTCTTAATCAGTCCTTTTGTCCTCTCCTGCACATCATAAAAACTATTTTAACTCTTCACAGTAGTTCTACTGCCCTACAATCCCTATAGCGAGGACACTGTTGTCATTTGTACACACTGTTGACAGTATAGTAGATTTAAGTCGTACTATTAATTATTTCAAATATATCTTATGGTGTGGAGCATTCTCAATAGTTAAGTCTATTCAGATGAATGGGACCTGTTGTGACACAAAAATAGATGTATGAAATACATATGAGAGATCTTAACACCATATGAAAACCTTGTAAAATTAGAAATTTTGGATCAATAGAAACTTTGAAAAGTGATCATTTTTGCAATACCTCAAAATTCTGCTGCTTGTTTTCTGGTTGGTTCCAAGAAATCTGTTCACATCACACCAGTTCTCCAACAGCATTGGCTACCTATTTCTTTACGCATTCAGTTCAAGGTTTTGTCATTGACATACAAGGCCCCAAATGGCCTGGCGCCCCCCTAAATAGCCGACCCTTTTCTCCTCTACACTCTTACATGTTCACTAAGGTCTTCTGACACTGGTGTCTTGGTGCTTCCTCCCTTTAAACTCGCAACTTTTGAGGGCAGACATTATGGAACATTCTTCCTCTGTCTCTATCCCTCCGCAAAGTCCAGCTCAATACTTTCCTCTTCTCTTAATACTTTCACTCTTACCTCTTCCACTGTTTCCTTTGTGTACGAGTATGTATCCTTATGTATATGTTTTTTTGCCAATTATATTTTTGTCTTTGTTTCTATGTCTGTGTCTTTCTATGTCAGTTGTAAAGCATCCTTGGGTATGAGAAAGGTGCTAAATAAATCAAACTTATTGTTATTATTATTATTATCCAATTAACAGACATTAACAAGTTTTCCTGTGAAGTTACCATTTCTGAGATATGACTCACAGCAATAGCTAGTTGTTTCTCTTCAACAAACAAAATATGTGTCTTTATTTTCTCTTCTATTGTGTGTGTACTTGAACCACTTGACCTCCTAATCAACATTTTTTCCGCAGAACATGTCCACAAATAACCCCATAGATTCTGTTCTTGAGACTGAGAGAAGATGGAGAGACAGCAGAATAACAGATATGTGCCTCTGTACCAATGGCCTTCTGTATTCTTCAGATTTCTATCTCTAGTCCTTGCAGAAACCCTGACTGTGAACTCAGGCCTAACCTCTGCTCCTGACATCCTTTATACACCCCCTCCCCCTGTTATTTACACTAACATACTGCAAGACACAAAAA
The DNA here is from genome assembly GCF_904425465.1 of Colossoma macropomum. NCBI lineage: Eukaryota > Metazoa > Chordata > Actinopteri > Characiformes > Serrasalmidae > Colossoma > Colossoma macropomum. The sequence goes on from NW_023494798.1 coordinate 13,572,096, forward strand.
CAAAGGAACACTTGGGCCGTTCCGCACTTACGTACTGTACTTTCTCACAACGGAGCTGGTCACAGCAGGGAACGTGAGAATTTCGATCGGCTTTTTGTCCCAAACGGCTGAACTTTGATGTCTTTGTTCTGTTAGGAGAAGATGAAATTTTCTTGAACTTTCTGGAAGTATAAAGTGGGTTTTCAGAAAAAAACAGTGAAAGTAAAAGTCACGACATTAAGAGGCACAGACAGGCTCTTTCAGCACCCGGCGGAAAAATACAAGGAGGTGCTTCAGGCCTGAAGGCCGTGATACCTGATCATCAAACCACCGCCAATTAGAGCATTAGGAGAAGTCATTTATTTTGCCTATGTTAAAAAAGGTGCTAAACTCCGTGAACCATTCCCTCATACCCTGCTGAAATTTCATCCTGAGTGAGTGCGGCCCCACCGAGTGAGAGACAGAGGGATATTGAGGGGCCAGAAAGAGACAGAGAGAGCGAGAGAGAGAGAGAGATACAGGCCCCAGGGATTTGCCCCAGTGGTGGAGACCCTGCCAGGCTTAAGCTAATCTGAGGAACACCAGGCACTTTTTCCTCCCCCTTCCCTAATTTTTTCCTTTTCTCTCTTTGCACTACACCCCCACCCCACCCTCCAACCAGGGTGAGAATAAGGCTGGGGTGCCAAGTTGCACTCTAGATCGATCCATAAAAGCTGTAGGATCAGTATATAAGGTATCGGTTGTGGATTATCTGCATGGGTATGTCAAAAATGGTGCAATAAACTCTTTATTGATGACCTTAAAGGCCTAGTCATAAACTTACCCTTTGTGAGGACCCTTAAGATTTAGTTCAAGTCCAAATACCTGAAAGAGTGCTCTTGCTGCCCCAGGACTTGTCTTAGCCTCAGCGCTCCACCCACACATCTGATATCTATTGTAATCTAAGACGGTAAGAATCAGGATTATCAGGATTTTATCAGTTCCATTCTGATTGGCTATCCACATGTCCATGTGAATGCACTTCCTTCCAGGGGGTTGTATGTACCTCATGGGAAGCACTTTTATGTGCAGTTGCCTGCACTGCACCCCGTGACTGAGCCTTTGGGAGCAGGATAGTCCCTGAATTGAAAAAGCTTTGGGAAGGTAATGGCATTGCAGCTATACAAGGTATTCAGTAGTTTTCTTTGAAGCATGTGATAGCTTTTAAGTAAGATATCCTCGCCATCACATTTTATTTCCACAGGTTTGTTTTGGTTGCAGTCTCGATTTGAAAAACCATCTGCCACCACACAAGGTACTAAATCAGTGGTCTGTGATTTTTTTGCATGTCAGTCTAATGGCCCTTTCCTGTCAAAGTAAGTGGTTCTTGGCCACAATAGGCAACAAAACCAACCAGAAACTCTTACAATAGGCAAGATCTTCATTTAGTTAACATCAACTAAATAGAAACTTAAGAGTAAACATAGATTATATATCATTGCTTTTGTAACAAAACATTGCGCCTCTATTATTAATGCTAAGATTAACTTTAACATATGGTAATACAAGATATGAAGTCTGGTGTTTTCAAGGGATGTAAAAAAAATAAAACTTTAAAACAATGTTTATACTTTCTACACATTTTACACTTACATTGATATGACAGTGCCAATATATAGTGGTGAGTGTGGTCTTGTTATTGTTTTAATGTCTCTGTTTCTGCATTACTAAAAACAGTCACAGTAGTTTGTAAATAGGGCCTTAAGATCCATTAAAGACTGGATCCCTTATGTGTAAATTCAGCCCTACTCCAGATCAGCAGAAACTAAACTGTTCCATTTTCCATCATCCATCATCTCGTCATCTCAGTGTGCAACAACAATACCTGAACACACAATCTGGGTGATGTGTGAGCCTCCATACAGGGATGGTGATAAAAGAAAAATTCAACCAGCCAACGGGTCCATGACTTCGTCCAAAGCCAATCAGTGGAGAAAATATCCAGCCTAGGTGACGGCTGTTGGTGTAGAGCAAACACCAAACATTCAGGACGTTCATGAGACGTTCCAAAGAGCCACAGTCCCATCAATCATTCAAACAAAGCACACAGTGGAATTATGCAAGGATCATTACATGTGTATTAACACACCATGCCACTCTGTGCATGCATAGAGGCTCAGAGAGACATTTTAAAATGTGTGAAGATATGACTGTGAAAGATTTGCTTTCAGAATAACAGACCCAGTAGCTCAAAATGGTTTTCAAGATGTTCTTCTTTCCAATCACTGAAAACACATGTTGAGGCTGTTTACACCTTGCATCAACATGCATTTTGGGTGAGCAGATCATGTTAGGAATTAACTTGACCGCATGAAAAGTCAGTTGTAAACACCCCCAGGACGCATCATGATCGGATTATGATTAGATCATTCAAACCACATTCAGAGGCGTTCAGAGACAGAGCTTGACCACATACCATGCAGGTGTAAGTGGAATGTGTTTTCTATATCCGCATACAGTTGCATAAGCGGAAATCCATCTGTGAAGTGCTGACAGCAGGTGAGAGGATAATCAAGGAAACGCAAGGATATGGAGGATATGTGATATGGAGGGTGGATTTGTCCAGAAACTAAGAGCCTTCAATGAAAACGGCCATGTCAAGCTTGTTGATTTGTGTAGTAACAGAGGGGAAAAGGTAAACACAAGTGAAATGGAAATGATGTATGTGTTGATGCGCCTTTTACACAGGAAAGTAAATTTGGATCTCATCTGGTCTCACTGGGGACACATTTTAGTGAAAAGTGTTAATGGTATCTGACCAAAGTGTATCCAGATACATGAAACACATGTTAATGTAAGGTGTAAACAGCCTTTCAGAGTTCTTGAACATCTTGAAATAAATGTAAACCTATAGGCCACAATGTGGCTGAAATCTAGTCATTCATTAGAGCCTGTTTGTACGCTCCATGTCATTTTCACACTATTTAGCTGGTCTTCACCCTGTGCCTGCCAGTTTCTTGGTTAAATAAACACTTCTGCATTACCTGGCAGGAAACTGGTTTGCACTTGAAACTTAATGCCGAGGCCCCTTTGACAAACAGTGCCATCTGCTGGTCATAAAGTTTCTACTGAAAAAGAGTTTCACCTGTGATCAAGTAACATTGTAGCATCTCTCTTTCATGTTTTGATTTACATGTTGTCTTGTGAAGTCTCCTGTCATTCATAAAATTAAGGATCATGAATAATACCTAGGCCATGCAATCTGTTTCTAGTTTCAGATAGATACAGATAGAATATATCTAAAGGCATTTATCATGGCTGAGTGATTGATAAAGGTTATTTTGCAGCATTATGGAGCTTTTTCAAAATTGTGCTTTGATTGAATACTCAAACTCAAATCACACTCAAAACTCAAATCCGTCAACCGTTTTTGACATACAGAGATCGACCATAATGTTTATCCAATATTATGAAGATCTGATTGATTAGTTCATATTTCATGTAATTGAGGCTACAATAATCCCGTAAGGAAAGCTGAAGTAAACTGAAGTAAACTAGTTAAAGGGCACATTCAGTACAGCAGGTAATTTTGCCATTTGGAGGAGAACTGGACCCTCTGATGCAAAGCAAAACCTTTTGAATAAGAGGATAAAGGCCTGTTAAGATTAAACCTCCTCCTTAATGACTGAAAGTGCTCTGTCACCAGCTAACTTTGTTCCCAGTGGTGGTGGGAATGCAGCAGTGTCCTAAATACCTTGAAAACCCTGGGCTGCAATTATCAAATTTCGTACAGCAGGAGTACTCATCTAGAATCAGATTTTGCCTGAAACTCCCTAATAAATGCAACCGCACAGACCCAAAGTAGCTGGTCGTAGATCAGCAGTCGCATGTCAACCTTTGATAAATATGATCCTTAGTTCCAAAACCAAAACTATCATGATCCAAAACTGAAGCAGATCCCAGAGCTTGGAGCAGAACTGGAGAGGGAAGAGGATATTTCATACGACAGCCATCCACAGGCCTCCAACAACAACACCTCGGAACAAGAAGGAAATTCCTCCCCCTCCACTGCTCTCTCTGTTGGAACACACCAATTGCTTAATCCAGTGCTTGTAATGAGCTCATTTCACAATGTCATGTGCAGCTTCTTTTTTTTCGCTTCCCTAGTTTTAACAAATTAAACTCTGCTGTCTCCCTGGGTTACAGGAATGAAAACAACCATGTCAATCCCATTCTTTTAAATTCTTCTTGTAATGACCCCCCATCCACAGAGCAACATCAGTCTTCTTTATGTGTGTAAGTTTAATATGAAGCTAGATCTAGACCAGAGACCAAAGGTTGGCATGGAGAAAATTCATGCATTGTTTTATGCTGCGGTGACAGATGACAAGTAAGTGGTGATGCAGTAACGAAATAGACCTGAAGACACAAAGTAATCGGGGGGTCAGAGGGGTCTTCAGAGAAGGCCTAATGATTTCTGGAAACTAAAAAATACATGTATATAGTTCATTTTTGTTTAATAGTTTCATCATGCTTGTTGTTTTTAAGCTTCAAATGTGCATGTTTAATGTAGAACAGCCAAAAAATGTTTAGGTGCACCAATGTTAGGTTAACGCTAACATACTGCTAGGAATCCTGTATGGTGCTAGCAGAAGTTAGCATTATCACAAAGGTGTATTTTTTTCTTATTTTTGACCTCGTTTTGACATTTATGGCCTAAACTAAGGACCTAGTTCCAATAGTAACTGTTCAAACAATTAAAATATGTACTTATTATGAGAAGGTTCTGGAAAATATGTTTTGCAATTTTGTAATATAATGCCATTTTGAGCAGTCCTACAGTGTACTATGTCATTTCTTGGCCTTGATTTCCATATTGCAGATCCATTTACTGTGAAGAACAAATGTAATACTTTTAATGTGAATTAACTAAGTTGTCATTTAAATGGTTCAGGTTACTTGTATTGAATATATGAAATTGGTTATCTGCTGACTTTAGCTGGTGAGTTTATCTTGCTAGCTCGATAGCCACTAGATTGCTAGCTACCTCTAACATGGTCTAGTAAAGTATATAAGCAGTATGGCTGCCTAGCCAGAAAATGTGTCAGATTTCAACTTACCAAAAATGCGCCTGCTATATAAGATGCAGGTATACATCCCTATACATCCAACATGGGGAATTAAACTGAACCCCAACCCCCAAAAGTCACTGTGTAACTCACACTCTGGACACTGTCAGAAAAGAACCAAAAAACGTGATCTCATCTCATGATAGCATTTGATGTGAGGAGATAGAGACCCCGGGGCCCTTAAGGCCTTAAGTGAAGGTGACAGTGTGTCTGCGAGACACGTTGCAAGTCGGAGGAAATTGGAGATAAACAGATAAAAGAATGCGCTCTCGGCCGGACACCGCGGGGCACTCAGGGCAGGAAATAAACCTGTATTTAAGCTGATTACCCACCCTGGAGCCCCTGTACCCTCTCAGCAGCTCCACAGCAGCCAGCCACTACACAAGCCCTGCTGTTAATTAGAGCTGCGCTCTAGGGGGAGGCAGCCCTGTCAGCCTGGCAGGAGTGTCAGTGATGGCTGGCTGGAGGTGGGACATACAGGGGGGTTCTTAATTGGGCCTGTGTGCTGTATCAGTGGCTGGCCCAAGCGCTGGTGATGATTGCTGTGAGCAGGTGGCCATGGTGGCAGCCCGACGCAGGCAGTCCCTGGCCAGCCTGTCCATTCCTGTCAGGACCCGCAACGCTGAGCAGGCGGCTCTCTTTATACACCCCTCCCAGCCCCTTACTCTTACCCACAAACCTGCCCACCCCTGTCACCTAGCAACGCACTCCTGGCCCCTCTACAAACATTTCCTCAGACAGGGCCACTATGGAACCTTCAGGGCTGTAATTTGCTATACACTCACTTATGCACTTCTCTTCCAAAGTTTGGGGACATCTAGCTTTGAGAATGCAAATCAGTATATCTTCTGTGTCAATTTGCTATAACTTACATATTAAAGACTAAACAGGTTTATTTGAGGAGAAAAAATCATGCATGTAAGTATTTGTGACAATATTACTGTCAGTAATACTTTGTGAATAATGACATATGCCATATATTTTATACTCTTGCTGTGATATTATTGCTGTTATTTCTTTTATGTTGCACTGACTTCATATACCCAATATTGACTCCACACTTTTAATTTATTTTTCTGTTTCAAATAATTAAAGCTGTACTTTGTAAAATTTATTGTTAAATTGAAAGAGGAGCATCACTGAGTCAGGAGGAAGAAAAACATGCTATAATATGGTGTGCTTGCACTGCTGTGAATCGCCCTGTAAAGCCTGAAATGATAATTTAAGAGTCAAAGGCCTCGGGTCAGCTTTAATGGAAGTTTTTCATACCACATCATACATCTTTCTGTATTAAGGTCACACGCACAGGCTCAAAACGAAGGTCCAGCTCGACATTAAACTGATGAAGATATGACGACAGTAGATAATTCATTTACACCCTCAGAAGACTAAGGTCTGTTTGAATGTTTTTTCAATGCACATAGAATCATCAGATTCATCCTCTCAGAGGTCCAAAGCATCACTGAAACTGCAAAATGTTCTTCAGCACTTTGTATGCAATTACACATTTCCACCAGAGACGTCTCCAAAAGCGGACATAGTGTAGCTTTAAGATATGAAAAGATACAAATATGCCATTTTCCCTTGGGAATGTCGATATAGTGTACCTTTAAAACTCATTTAAGTTGGAAAACCTTTTTCAACTTTGGGCACTATGGTACACCTTTGAGAGTACTGTTACAGTGTGTGCCTTGGGGGGCTAATATTTACCTGGACAGTACCTTTATTTCTGACAGTGTAATGAACATGTCAGCTGTAGCAGCTCTTTGCTTGCTGAACATAAACTCTTCACCCTTGCATACAGAGATGAAGTCAAACTTCTAAGAATAAATCATAACGCAGGAAGCCACGAAGGGCTGCTGCAAAAGGCTCTGCTGAAAAATGATATCAGGGCAGTGAAAAAAGCAGGCTGTAGCCTTCCTGCATCCCACTTTTCCTGTGCTGGGAATGTGTGTGTGTGTGTATGAGTAATCATCGTTTTCTCCCTGAAGCGTGCGTGCCTCCAGACATGCCAGAACTGGAAGTCCTACTCCATGACTTGTGCGATTGTGATCAGGCTGATAACAGCTTGTCGAACACATACACAGGAGTTGTTAAAGATCTTGAAAGCATTCTTGTAAAATCTGCAGCCATCTTTTTCTGGCACTGATCACCCTCTGCCGCAGTATATGGCAGAAAGTTCTGAGGAAAAAAAATGGAGAGAAAGAACTTACAGGCCTTAGAGAGCCATCCTTGTGACTCTAACCACAGAGGTGAGAAAGTTTGATAGGGGATGTGGTCAGTTACAATGCAGGAAGACACAAAGATCCATTGCAAAAGACACTAATTCATTAGGCCATGTGATCAAACAGAAAGGACCGCAGAACATTTTTGCAGTAAAAGATGATTGCTGTGAGGCCAGTGAACAACAGGACTAAAATGAATACAGAGCAAGACCAGAAACACACCCATGTCCTGCAGGGAAACACTGTGAAACCAAGTTCACAATGACCACTTATAAGACGAAAGAACATCAATTTCTTTTTGTACTTCCAACAAGAGGTGGGAGGAGTAAGGCTGTAGACAGATAGTGGTCCTATTTATATGTGTACCATCATGGAAACCTCCATCTTCACATAGAAAAACATTTCCAGTGGGGTCCACTTACCTTACAGGTCCACTATGTAGGTGTATGTGCTACACAATGTATTAGCCACCCTCAACCCCATTCCTCAGTTGTCAGTATCTGACCACAAGACCACAACTGACCATTATTATTTGGGTGCTGGACCATTCTCAGCACAGCTGTGACGCTGACATGGTAGTGTGTGTGGTATGAATGTATCAGGCACAGCAGTGTTGCTGAGGTTTTTACACATGTCAGTGTCACTGCTAAGTTGAGAGTGGTTCACTATCCAAATATATCTAACCAAAAGTATCTCTGTGGTAAGAAACCAACCTTTGATGAAGGACTAAAGGTCTCTAAATGCACACTGGCAAAGTAAGACCTACAATGTAGATGTTTCTATATACTGGCCAATGTGCAGATGAACTATATACAGCACTGTGTAAAAGGCAGAGGCCTTCATTTATTTCATTTCCAGTGAAAACAGCAATTAAGTACAAGTTATTCATTTTTAGGAGATATACCTGAGGAGATTTGAAATAAGATGATCCACTTGCATAAGGAAAGGAGAAGTCAAATGAAAATGTCCAGTTTTTAAAACTGGAGTTCAAAAACTATTAATATACGTAGAGAAAGTGGGGCCTTGTAGACCTCCATCTGTCACCATCAGATAAACAGCACTTAAAGCTTTTGTTTTTGAGAAAATCAAGCTCCACTCTTGTTTCGGATCTTCAGGTGTTTTCATCCATCCTTCCGCTGTGAGAAGACATCTTAGTGCTATGAGCCTGAAAGGATTTGGAGCTGTCAAGAAACTGCACTGCAAAACATTATGTCTTAACAAATGAAATGACCCTGAATTTAGTTAAGATATGTAATATTTCTCATTTTAAAGTTGTTCTAAGTTTGTTACAAGATTATTTAACATATTTTTAGATTTGTTTACTTTAAGTAATTTTAAAATTAATTTTAAAAGTAAAATTACCTCACTATATTAGCAGATATATTAGCAGTTGCCAATATAGTCAGATAAATTCCTAAACAAAATTACATAAAACAAGTAAAACAACTTGTAGATGGAGATAATCTTGTAACAAACTTACAAGAGTCTTAAAACAAGAAATATGAGGTATTTTCTAAATTTGTAATTCAAACTACTTGAATTGTGACAAGAAGAAAATGCAACCAACTTCCAAGACTGAACTTGAGGTGTAAAAAAGTATTCCTGAAAAACTGAAAGCAAATCTCCCACAAAGAATGGAAGGTAAAGCGTGGATACACTAAATACAGAAATATTTTTATTATGTCTTAGTTTTATCATAGTTTCTAAGGCTTCTGTGTTTTTTTTTTCTGTTAAATATGTTTTTTGCTTTTTCTGATCCTAAAAAACGGTCTTTGACTTGTACAGCACAGTTTTGGTATACATAATTGACTTGCACTAGGCTATGATTGATTTGAACATCAAGTGCCAGAGCTGATGGCTGATCTCGCTCTACTATCACTAATTACTATGGAAGTCAATCCAGTGAAAGCATACTGAATGAACTGCTGTTTGATGAGTGCTGGAAATGAAGTGTAAAAAGACTCAGCTCCTTCATTTGACTTTAACATGGTTTTAGCAGAGTGGTATTTAGTGGCATTGCGCCCAGGTGAGGAAATGACAGGAAACAGCAGAATGACATCAGCCATTGGGCAGCAGTGTGCTTGTTTAATGGGCTGCAGGACCTAAATGAGGTTTTCCACGCAACTCAAGAACACACGGCTCACCTTGAGAGCATGCTCATGAATTCAGAACAGAACATACTGTATTTCACCAAAACTGCTGCAGAAAGCTGACCCGTGGTTGGCAGTGAATCAAAATTAATATCCATTGCCACTGTGATTGACCTATTGCTGATATACTGTGTGATATTCTCTTTTTCTTTTTTCCTCTTCGCAGAGAGCGACAGCTTGTACTTTGGCTTATTTTGTTTTGGCTGGGGCTTAGGTTGCCATGTCAAGGCTTGATTTGATGCAGTCAGCAAGCCGTGGATGACAAACAGTCCCTGGAGCCTTGGCAGCAGTTTTGGTGAGAGAGGCCGAGAGCCCTGTCCCGAGGCCGGCTAAAGGTCAGCGTTAACTCAGCACCCTGCCTCTGCAGGCTTAGCAGTAATGTAATAATCTGGCCTGGATTTCTGCAGCCTCTGAACAGCACTGCGTCCTGGAGAAGCTCACACAGAACCCCAAATGGACCCACTGAAACCTGCACACGCACTCCACTCCAAAAGAGGGCTAAGCACTCGGGGCTCGCCCCGGGGTGGGCGATCATTTGTCACAGGCTGAGCCATGGGTGGCTGGAATTTCGCAGTTTGCGCACGCAGAATATCAGACAAGATGCACGATGTTCCTCCAGATCAGGGGCTGCCGGAGCATAGTGCCAATCAAAGACTGCAGCACTGCTGCTGCACCGTTCACACATAGCTGCAGACTCGCAAGGCCTTGGCCTTGGGCTGCGGGTGCTAGACCTCAGCGTGGAAGTGTCTGTAAATGTATGGTTTTGTCACTGTGTTCACACATTCCCAATACAGCCAATGCAAACCTTCAGCCCCCAGCTGTAGAGTCAACCCCCCCTTCCACACACTGCCTGCTGCTGATGTCACTCAGACCTATATTACTGCAGCCATAACCCTACATTGTTGAAGAGAGGGTGGTGGTCTATACTCATAAATGCACCTTCAACATTCTGCTTTAATAAGGCCCTTTCATTGTGCAAATCACTCAGCACTATAGAATTTATATTACTGTGTCCACCACTTATTCGTCCCTCTAGTCCTAAAGTCAGCACAGCAATCTGAGGCTCGCTGTTTTACAACGTGGCTGCAGTTTTCATCAGCCTTATAAAATTCAACGAACGAATATGTTGAAAGTCAACAAAGGTTTTCTTGTTTGTGAGCATTTGTGCATGTGTGTGCTTAAGGGTAGAACTCGCTCAGACAAGGGAGAGAAGTCGTAGCTCAAGAAGATTTAGTGAACGAGGGAGATTCACAGAGAGAAAGGGAAAGAGAGAGGAAAGAAAAAGGGAGTGAAGTACCTGTCCAGCAATCTCCCTCTGAGGAATGTATGGAATGGTCCCCCCTTCTCTCAGTAAACATTTGATTTAGATTAAATGATACGAGCTGGGCCCCTTTACCCTGTTGTCTCTTATTCTCTTGCTCTGAGCCAAGGGGCCATGATCACAAAGTAATCCCTTCCTATCAGACTTTTTTTAGTTAAACTTTATTCAAAAGAATCATGCTTGTATTTACAGTCTGCAAATTTTACAGTACTACTCTTGTTTCATTGTTAAGTTTTGGATAGCAGCAAAAGGATTAAATGCTTGAAATGCCATGCAGAAAATTAGCCAGTCAGGAATAGTTTTTCTCTGTGATATTTAAGTAGATATAGCTGAATCTACTTATATAGTAGATAAGTGTGCGCTCCTGTTGGTTATGACTTCAAGTGCTAAAGAGAAGGCCAAACATGACAGATCAACTATCATCTTAATTACAAAGTGACAGGAATCAACCAATCACGTTTTGATTTCCAATATGTGGGAACATTTTGAGAGAAAAAACATCACTCTAGGCCTTCTGGAAGTTCTAGTTACATCACTGACTGCAAATATGAGTGGCAGCCTAATCGGTGGGTTGTTAGAAAAGAAAAACAGCAGCAGCAGTTCTATGAAACTGCTACAAGGCAAATGCATGCTAAAATGTCTGTCACATGCTTCAAGTAAAATATGTAATGATTTTAGAAGCTTTAAATTACTATGTTTACACATTTATCTAGAACTGCCAAAAATGTTGCTTAGTGCTAACCAACTGCTAGAATCCGACTGCAAGAATAAGGAGGCTAGCAGAGGTTAGCATTATCATAGAAGTATTTTTTGTGTGTTTTGACAGAGTTTTGACATTTATGGCTCGAATTAAAGGCCTAGCTCTAAAAGTCACAGTTCACTACTGTTCTGGGGTAAGGTATTTCTAATGTTCAGATGTAGGGCTAATTTGGGAAATGTGGTACAATAGGCTACTTATGACTGTCCCTTGCCACAAAAGTGAAGCACTTTATTCAGAACATATTTATTCAATCTTTTTTCATTAGGAAAAGATTAAATAAAAAGCATCCTGAGATTCCTTTGCCATATGACACTTGACCTTGGCTAAAATCCCTTGACCATGCTTTGTCCAGATCTGTTTTATAGTTCCTTAACACTCAACCTTTAGGGTTCAAGAAAAGGAGAATAAACAGTCCCTCCAAAAATCTTTCAGCACACCATCCAGCCACACAGCGTGGTATTTGGGATTAAGCAGGCGTCTGCACAAAAGAGAAATAAAACTACCCCGCCACTCGACCATTAGTGAATTATCGGGGAGACAAAGAGAAAATGAAGAGAGAGAGAGAAAAGGTTTGTAGGGGAGAGGAAAATAAAAACATAGTAGGATTTCTGTGCTGTGTGCCGTGCGGCCCTGACATTAGCAAGCTGTTTAACATGAGGTGCCAGTGAAGGTGAACCGGTCTGGGCCATGTAAACAAGCCTGGGAAAGGGAGGGGTAACACAGCAGGACCTCAGTGTGAATGTGTGATTAATCATGGTGCAGCTCCAGAGAACCAGTCTGAGAGGGTCTCTGGACCCCTCCTCCCCACCACCGTTCCCCCGAGACAGGCCTGGAGGAGCAAGAATGCTGCGTATGGGTGGTCAATTAGCTTAAAGGTTTCAGCTGTGACAGAGCATTGCTCCATGGGCTGGAGAGGGGACGTGAAGGCTCTCTCTCTCTCTTTCTCTCTCTCTCTCTCTCTCTCTCTTTCTCTCTCTCTCTCTCTCTTTCTCTCTACCCACATTACATCAACATCAGTCCAAACATGCAGCGAAAAACCGCATGCCATGATCTGAGGCATTCCCATGCCTGAAACATAAAGACTCTCACTCCATTTCAAATCAACAGGCCTTTTTTTACTGTGGTTACTGCGCTGAAGTTCTCACCACTAGAATGTAGACCGTGCTGTTTTACCCCTGTGTCTTTTTAAAAGAGCACGCTCCTCTTTGATTAGTCTTCTGCTGCTCTCTCTGTTCACTTAGTGTGACAGTTTGTCATTTCGCCTCACTCTGAGTGATGTTATCAAGGATAACAGCCATCGCTGTTATTACATTAAACATGCCTGTTTTATCCCATCAGAAGTGTTTGTGGATGTGCCTCCATAAACCACATCCAAATACTAAATTAAGGCAGCTACAGGCAGGTGCCTTTATACCAGGCTATACACATTCTTTTAAGTAAAACTGTTTTCAGGTCTCTGTGGCTCTCCTTGTTTCTTGATAATGGCTGCAAAGTTCCAGCCCTCTAAGCAGTAATGATGGCAGGATGTACTGCAATTACACATTATTCTATTTACTAAAGTAACATTTTGGTGTGTTTTCTAAGTGATAATACTGATAAATGAATATACTCCAGTATAGCTGTGACACTAGTAACACATGCTAATCTGAATTGCTTTACTCTTGCTCAAACATTATACTTTCAAGTTTTAGCGCTTTGTCATTATTCATAAAAATATCCAAAAAAAGAAGAATGGCATCTAACAAACTTCAGTTCCTGTGCTGATGGATGCTTGATGCAATTCTATAGGGAATCAGTACATGAACAGTACATTGTTTGGTAGGTACTTTGGTCATGTACACTGAAGTCCCTGCTAGAAAGACCAGCAAAGACCAGCATGTCTGACCACCAGCATGTGATGTGTTTTGGACACTGGTATGCTAAACCAGCATCAGACTAGTATAAACCAGCTTAGTCCAGCATGGAAGTGTTCTCTTACTACAAATCCTTCATGTATTAGGCAAATACATCATACAAACATTGGTAATCCCTGCAGTGTCAGCTTGATAGCCTTTCCGCTGAGCTACAAGCTAATAAATACAACCAAGCTAGTCTTAAAGTATGTTTAGTCATCAAACAAAACTGTAACAAAAACAGCAAATATACCTGTATTTAGCACAAAATGGATATTAGAGAAGTTAATCACCCTTTCAGCTAGAGAAAAGAAGCCAAACTGACGTAAAGTATCTAGATACGTTGCTACTTTTTTACTGTACATTTTATCCTGTTGTCCTCTCCTGATGAGTTGTTTCTATCATGTGAGTACTCCATTATCTGCATTGTAATGATGATTTAAAGACAGTTACTATGGTTAAATGGTTGCGAAAAGATATTCAGCTCCCTAGCAGTAACATAACCTGTCTGCCTTCATTCTGCATTTACCAGCTCATGAAAAATATTTTAAAACAGCCTGAGCCCAGAAATGCAGAGCAGGATTTTTCCCATGGTCAAGATACATCACCAAAAGAGGTTTCTCCTAGATTTCAAACTGGAAAAGCTCACTCTGGAGACTACTATATCACCAGTTTTGGTTTGAGTAAGTATGTTTACAACTCGTAGTAATGATTAAATGATTTGACCAGAGTGTCCCTTAAATGGATATAGAGCCTTTACACTGTGAGGAGGTTCTGTAAACTTTAAAAATGTTCGTCACACTCACACATTTCATTCATATTTCTTTAAAGAACCATCCACTTAAAGAATCTTCAGGGAAGCAGAAGTGATTTTGTATTCAAAAAAACTTGTTGGCACCTTTATCCATCTCGGTTCACCTCAGTTATTATCATTATCATGTTCTGTACCTAGTCAAGGCAGGTGATTCATGTAGTGTGAACATCAGCACATGGATGAAGGGACTCACTGTGTTCACACTCTCTTGCACCCTCACTCTGGCCAGGGCCTGCCTGCAGGTACTCCAGCCTGTCTGATCTCTGTGTTTGGACAACACTAGAGAAGAGCACACGCGCACCTTCCCAGCCTAGCAACATGCAGGCATTTGGAAAATGCCTGAAAAAAAAAGAAACAACATTGCCAAAAAATAAGGATTTGTACTAAGAACTGGGTGTGGAGGCTTGGAAATAACCTCACATGGCTTCACACTTTATATGCAATGTGTACTGGAAATCAAGTTCATGCAAAACGTGCATCTAAACCTCACAAGAGTCTGTTTGTCTGTGGGGGCACATACATTAAAAATACTTAGCCCTGTACTCACTAAAAGGAGTTCAGCCTGTACGGGAATGTGTACGTGCGTAATTGGGCATACTTTCTTATAGATGTGTGCACTTCAGCGATATCAAATGTGTGCAGCCCTACACGCATGCAGCTGAACTTGAGGGGGGTCGGACTGGACAGGAAAGGTGAAGGTTGAGGCAGGGCTCCAAAAACAAAGAGCCTGGAGACTCCGCGCACACACTTTTCCTCTTCCTTGAAGCGTGGGGATCTTCCCACCATCGCCGACTCAAGGAGAAACTTCCTGAAGGCTGTGGTCAAGTTTTTTCAATCACTTCTCAATTTTTCAGATGAAGGCCTTCAGAAAAAGTGTTGAGATGGACTGAAATGAACTGATCTATCCATGTTCCGACCACATATGCATTCTTTTGGAGCAATGCATATGTTGGAGGTTGGACGTTTACAGAATGTTGGTAAAAAATCCTATTCAACCTAATGAATTCAGGTGGGAAACTTCAACAAGTTTGCCACCATGCTAAGTCTGATAGTTTGATAAACTACAAAAAACTCCACCGATCTTTCCTAACAGGTAAACAAAGGAAATATCATTTAGAATTATACTGGATATTATATTTCCGTATTTTGACCACAAAAAGTTGCACGCTACCAGTTAGCATCAGTGGCATAGCTAGATTTTAATATTACGAGGGGTTACAGGTCGAGGGTGCCAGCTAGTATGGCTGTTCAATTTCAGAAATCTTGGAGAGGAGTCTGATTCCAAGTGATGGGACTCGATGTAGTTGATAACAACAATCGATTCCACATAATAAACTCAATTCCAAGAAAAAAAACAAGGCACATAAAATGACATCTGGTAAAAATAAATAGTACAATATTATTTATATTCTTGACCTTAGCAAGGAACTTTGGAAAGCTAACACAAGTTGAATTAGATGACTAACAGGGGCTGGCTAAACAGTACCTGAGTCTCCTCTGTCAACTCCTGCAGGTAGGTAGATGTTTTGGCACTGGCAATGTTGTTTGATGGTAAGCCATTTTGCCATTACAAATATTACATTTGACCTCTTCACTTTGATTAAAGTAAAATACAGCTAGACTATCAATGGAAGGCTGCATTTTTCAGACAGGCTATATAGATAGTGATTGCAGAATATCTGCAGCACAGATGCAGGCAAACTTGAATGTCATTTTGTGGATTTGAGTCCAAAGCTTTGAAGTTGAGTCTTGACTCCTAAATGCCTGGAATCAAGGGATTGATTCTTTTTGGGACTGACTCCCAGCCCTACCAGCTAGGAAGAATTAAGGCCCAGAGATATTCACTATAGTGAGGATGATGACCACCAACTAGCTTGTTTATAGATAAATTGCTAGAAAATACTCACTCATTACCGTATCCAGAAGGAAAAATAAGTGTATGTGTTTGGGGACTATCTATGGCCCCATATAGCTACACCCCAGGTTCACATTAGGTTGAATGGGATTTTTGTCATTCTTCTGTAAAGACCGTTCAACCTCGCAACAGTTAATACAAATGAGCAAATATGTGGGCGGAGTATGGATAGGATAATTACTGAAAGCTAATATTCTCCTTCAAAAATAATATGAGGCAACGTTTCTCAGGTTAAGCCAGGAAGACTGAATATGATCGAACAAGGCTGTCAGGTGTTATATTAGCCCCCGTTTTTTAATCTCGTTATGGCTGGGATGGACTACTGCAAGGCTGTTTTCTCATGTTAAAGTGCTGAGCGGTTGGGGACACTCATTAGAGGCCTCTCCAAAAGTGCTCTGTTTTTCTTCACTGCTCCCACCCATTCCTCCTCTCTCTCTCTCTCTCGCTCTCTCTCTCTCTCTATCACGAATTCTTTCCTTCTGTGTCTTGGCATCTATATGTTTCTCTCTCTTCCTGCCTTCTATTTTTTTCCCTCATGTCACTAGGTTGTTTCTCTCTCTCTCTCTCTCTCTCTCTCTCTCATTCGTTCACTTCTCCCTCACCCTTTTTCTCAGTGAAAATTGAGTCATAACTTCCTGACTCCGCTGACCAAAGGTCACTCCTGTGGGCTTGCCCCTCCCCCTCTCTTTCTCCTCCTCCTCTTTTTTGCTCTCCCTTTTGTGAGGCCCCTCCATCCCCTCAGCATTCCTCAGGCCGAGAGCACCTTCAAAACGGGCTCAGCGTGTCCCTGGGCTGACGGAGAGTGGACGCTCCTCAGCTGCCACAGCTCCTCAGCTCGCCTGAAGAGTGCTCTGACTGTGAGAAAATGTGGTCCGGCACCACCCCGGCCCCCGCGATGACAGCGAGAAGGCAACTGGGGGGCTCCAGGGGACAGAGATTGATATCTGTTGCACATGAGTCCCATGTGCCTCCCGCCTATCTCCCATGCCAAGTCACAACGTTAAGCCCCTCCATGAGAAGCCCCATTGCCCCCGTGTGCACTCACTCATACACACATACGCACATATAACAGACATGCATATATCCACAAAATTCAAGTACTGACCCTCTCTCATCTGCACTTGGAAAAGTGGCAGCTGTGTTCATGGGGCTTAGGCCATGCAGTGACTGCTCTCTGACCCCACATGGGCAGTATGGGCTCTCATTGCTCCCATGGAGGGCTCTGGTTACATCCCTCCAACCGCTCCAACACACACACATACACATAGAACTGTTTTCATACAGTGTCAAGACATGGGGTTATGCATATGTCCCATATGTATTATTTCCATTTAAGTTTATGTTCCCCATATTTGTATATTTTATGTGAATCACAGAATATATAGAAATAGCAGTGTGTTTAGCCATTGCTTTTATAAGCTTCCGTTCGTTTCAGGAGACTTGCTTTCAGGTTTTCAAAGAAATCTGCAGGGATATTTTTCCACAACTCCAAAGTTCAGTCTGAGAAGTTGGTTGCATTTTCTGCTTCTCACAATCCGAGTAATCCCAAACACATGCAGTGATGTTAAGGTCTGGCCCCCGGAGTGGTCAGTCCATTGTTCTGAGAACTCCAGCAGCATCTTTATTTGATTTGCAAATCTTCGTCTTCTGTCTATTTCCTTTTCTCAGAAATGACTTCTTGACAGCTACACATCCTTTCAGACACATCGAATTGAATTCCCACAGTGGAGGGATGGACAGACAGAAACACCTGTGGGGTTTTTTTTAGGTCTGGAGCAAGAGTGGAGCTTGCTCTTCTCCTATCTCTCAGAGATGAAAGCTTTAAAGTATTGATTTCAAGAAAAAAAGAATTTAATGCATAATAAAAACAGCGATACTGTTCAATCCCCAGTCCATATACGGACAATAAGCTGCAAAAACAGTGCATTTTGGATTCACTGTTTTCGTGATGTCATGAAAACTAGCCCCTTTACATATAACAGTGATACGTGATGATTAAGCATACAGTAATTTAGTGCCACCTATAAGTCATAAGGAGTGTTTTAGCTCAGACTGCTTCATGAATGAGGCACAATACAGGGCAGCCTATCAGAACAGAGCTCATTTACTTTCATCCGTCTTAAAGGCACAGAAACAAAAACAGCCTGTTTAATGCTACAGGAGAAAGAGAGGTTAGAAAATGTAAAAGTGAATTTTGACTGTTTTTGTACATAAAATCACCTAAATATCATCAGTGGTATTATTATGCAGTATATATGAAGGGTTTTGTTGCAAATCACGTTATAGACCAATTTTTTTCACGATATACATTTTTGGGAGAGGCCTTTACACATACAAGAAATATCAGTGATATGATTAATGCCACCTTTATTATAGAAATAAAAATGTGGTTTACATACATACATACACACACACACACACACACACACATATATATATATATATATATATATATATATATATATATATATATACATATATATACATATATATGTGTGTGTGTGTGTGTGTGTGTGTGTGTGTGTAATATACAGTCTCCTAAACCTTTTACACTTTAAAAGCTATTTTGAAAGTTCTCCCTATTTTTCTTGTTGAACCATATTCAGGACATAACTGTCCAGTAAATGTATAAAAACAAACACATACATCCACACACAAACTCACACACACACTCACTAATCCTCACTGAGGCTGGGATCTGGGGAGAGCAGAACGTGACACTGGGTGTGGGGGAGGTTGGCCAGGTTAGCGTTATCAGAGCTCCCCCCCAATCTATTGCGCCCATCATTCAAGCACCATGCTAAATCACAAGACGGCTGTGCCTTGAACCCACTGACCTCACCTGAGGCCATCGGCTTCATTCTCAGTGCTGCCCTCCTCTCAGCTGAACAGCTTATCAGACTGTGCTGCATATGCTGTTGCATGCAAGCCAGTGCCAGTGCATTTTCACCCCAGATTCCCAATGATTGCGTGCGATGATCATGCAAAGTGATAAGAGAGGAGAGTGATGAGTTGCACAAGTTCACTTCCCGCAATTGCCTTTCTAAGCATGACATCACACATTCTCAGATACCTGGCCAGGCTGAGCGAGGGAGCAAATAATGCAGTGCTGCCATGACGGTATTTACCACAAAAGGGGGGTTCAGACATAAATCTGCAAGAAGCGATAAACTGCTGAGGCTGATAGCAAAACTGCAAAGGCTGAAAATGCTTCTCTTAAACTTCAGTTCTTTAGTTACAGTGACAGTGTGTCAAAAAAATTTAATTTACACAATTTTTCCATTACGCTGTATGGAAATATGGGAAATATTTCAGCCATATATCAACATATACAAACTTATATATGTAACACATATGTTTACCAATATATGATAGAAAACATTATTTATATATCGCTGCTGTCGGAACAAAACCTTGTATCTCTAAAATGATAACTTTACAGGAGCACCAAAAAACCTACTTTACTTTTAATGTAAGTCAGTGGAACCAGATTCTTTTCCAAGTCATTCTGGGCCATTTCTTTTGGTCCATTCATCATGAAATTTACACACAGTGTAAAGGGCAATAGGCATTTTCAAATTATGTCAAAAACTGAAAAGCGTCAAAAATGGAGATATGAGGTTTTGTTCCGACAGCAGCGATATAATAGCTTCATGTTATATAATTTAAGGTTTTTATGTGTCTTCTTTGTATCCTCCACACGCTTCTTAATGAAGTGAAAATTAGTATAATAGCAGCAAAACCCAAGTATTATTGAAACTGCATACTTGTACTTTTACTCAATTATGTTTCCAAGAGCAAAAAACAAACTTTTTGCTTCTTTTCATTTAGACTTTCAAGCTGCTTGTTACAAATTTCAAAGGCTGAGAGAGTTTTCTCTCTTTCTCTCTTTTGTTTTGCCGGCCAGTGTTGTTCGCATGAATTTGAATTTGTTTCTATAAAAATATGCAACAAAACTGATGTCAGTGTAAAAATTAAACTGCCCACAAATATGCTAATTTATTTCAAGCGAGGATTCGTACCACCAATTAGTCACCACACCACACCGCAAAACAAAGAAAGCTTTAAATTTATTTAATAAAACATTTACTTTTTACTTATATAATCCTGAGAATGCTTAAATATCAATACTTTTGACTTCACTTAAATATACTTCTGACTCTACACTTTCACTTTTAGTTAAGATTTTTGTTTTTTAAGTATATTAAGTATTTCCATTACTGGTATTATGTAGATTTGGATGTAGCCTGGTCTGACACTGTATGATATACTATTATCAATGAAATGCACAAAGATTGTGTAAATGTATTGTTCAGTTATAATGAGACCATTTATCTTAGTAAATAGAAAGATGCACTGTTTCCATCATCACCACATTTATCAGGATCCAGTTCTGTGTTTTAGATATCTTTGTATGTCATATGGATCAACCATTTCATATTCAGCTCAGATATGCACATGAATATGTGGGTGAGTTGGAGGCAGGTACGTCTCGCTGGCTGGCTGCGCTCCATTCATGGCCTCCAGTCGGGCTTATGTGCTCTGATTATCTACACACACATCTGGATGGGTTTAGTCAAGGAATCCTATAAAAGAACCCTAATGGGCTCCCCGAACATTTCTGGAGACTGATTAAGAGTGCTTTTAGATCTGGCTCACATCAATGAGTTCCATCTGTGATTTATTTGTGTTTTGTCTAAATAAGCTATTTTCTTAATTTTGACCTCGCCTTGTGTTGCTGGGGCGCGGGGCAGCGAGGCCTTTGTGTGTTCATCTTGTGGACCCACACTGAGCCTTAACTGGCAAATTCAGGTTCAAAGTTGTATCCAAGATGGTCTCAAGCAAAAGACCCTCTTTCTTTTATGTCTTTCATGTAACTAGGCCTCTAACACACAGCATCTATATGCATGAATGTGTCTCACAAAGATAATCTTTAAAAATAATTCATTTGTAAATATTCCTTTCTGAGTTTTCCGCACTTTTCCAAGTTTAGAACCAGTATATGTATATATGGAGTGTGTGTATATGTGTATGTGTACATATCGCTGTTGTCGGAAAAAAACCTCGTATCTCCATTTTTGACATTTTTCAGTTTTTGACATGATTTGAAAATAACTGTTACCCTTTACATTGTATGTAAATTTCATGATGAATGGACTAAAAGAAATGACTTAAAATTACTTTGAAAAAAGTCTGGTTCCATTGACTTGCATTAAAGTAAAGTAGGTTTTTTCCTTCTCCTATAAAGTTACCATTTTGGAGATATGAGGTTTTCTTCCAACAACAGCGATATATATTTATATATATATATATATATATATTTATGTATGTATGTATGTGTGTGTGTGTGTGTGTGTGTGTGTGTGTGTGTGTGTGTGTGTACACATATATATTATCAACAACAGCAGGATGTGTGAACTAGCATGCAGTGCTCTGTAATGGTGCCATCTAATGGAGCACAAATGCTTTCATTCATGTAGAGCTAAACAAACAAGCTAACAAATTACAAAGAATGGCTAAAATTTATACATACAGCTACACATAAGTATAAAGGGATATATCTAAAACATGACTTCTCTATCTTGATCTTGAGGATCTTGTTTATGTTTCATAGCAGAGAACTTCAAACATGGACTACATTAGTAACAGATTAGCCTCCTTGGTTTTATAGAGTTGACACCTGCCACTTCAAACATCTCCATGTGCAGGTGAAGAAACCACAGACAGGTGGAGAAGGGGTGACTGTTGTGCTCATTCCCTTCTCTTTGGCCAGCTGTATCTCCGATTCAACCACAAGGGGTCAGAGAATGCCATGATGTGTATGGAAGTAACCCCTGTAGACCTTACATATTCACAGTGCCAGTGCAGATGCAAGCTCTGGCTTTCCCTTAAGTGTTGTTACAGCAGGACACAATAGCCAGTTTCACTAGTTAAAATAATGTCTGGAAATATTTTTAATTATCTTATCATCGTACAACTGAACATTAATCTCACACTGAGAAATATTAGATTTATTATTATTAGATTTTATTACTAAGTTTATTTGCCAAGATATGATTTTTTGGATTGCAGTCTTCAGACAGAGCCACGACGCATGACCATTAGCACTAATATTCATAAGCATTCAAGTTTACATTCTTCAGTTGTAACTCAGAAATTGTAAACAATATTGTTCCCCATATGTTAAATACTGCTTGGAATATTTAAATTATGTATTTAATTTCATTTAATTTAAGATGCACTCGATTTGCTTGTACACTCTTTAAGTATTTTTATTAACTATTTAGGAGATATTTAGGAGATATAGGAAAATATGTTAAACTTTAATGTAATTCAAACTGATGACCTCCCAGATGTTTTTAAACATTTGCACTTTGTATAAAAAGTTTTTGTTTGTGTAAATAAACAAAACATGGTTGAATCTCAACCAGTGAATGCAAACCACTTCACTCAGCCCGCCGACCAATCAGCACTCAGTAGCAGTAATACCACCCAATCAGCACTCAGCAGCAGTAACGCTAGCGTCCTCCTGCCCCCAAACCGTTTGCTATAGAAAAAAAGAAATACAGACATGTTTTCTTTACTTTTTAGTGGAATACATCCTTCTTCTTTCCAAAATCAAAAGAAAGTCCTGGACAAGTCGTTAGAATCTGTTTTAACTTTTTGTTTTTAGCCATTTAGCTCCACTCACCCCCATTCATTAAGGACTTGCTCGCGGGCCCCCTCTGGCGTTAGCAGTCCTGTTTTTGAAATAACGGGAGAACTAGGAAGTGGTCAGGCTCCCTTAAACCGGCTCTGGTAACGTCCCACGAGGTATTACACCATAATATGTTCACATTTATCCCTGATATATCTGCTCAGCTTTTTCGATGGTTTTAGGTTCGGTCAAAGATCATATATCCTCTGTGCTTTGGTCTTTTCCAGAGGCACCTATTGTGAAGCCTACGATTTTTCAAAGTAAAAGTCTTTTATCACTTTTTGAAAGGGCGAAACCGTAATATTTCATTTAGCGGTCCTCTATTAAATCACTGTCAGTTTTAATAATACAGCTCAATGTTAAAAGACAAACATTCAATCATTGCCTTTAATTTCAAAGTTCTTCAACTGCGGTTCTCTCTCTTTAGCCGAGTCTCCTTTAGACGCATGCGTCCGGTAAGGCACGTGACTCTTCCCGCAGAAGTGCATGGAGTGTTTTGAGAAACACTGAGGCATCTTCTCACAACTATGCGCGTTCTTCACTCTGAAATAACATAGAGTAAGTGTGTCATCATGTTTGTTTAAATTGGCATTCGATAATATGTGGTTTGCCTATTTTGCTGGATAGTGTGACAGTTCTTTTAACTGAATTGCGAGCTTGCTGGACAGCGTTAGCGTCAGAGACAGCTGCCTACCGATTGATTGTAGCTAGCTAGCCACCTGCCTGAGTTGCATCAGTACAGACTGTTCTCATGATGTTTGCCCACCTTCAGATTATTCGAGAAGACCAGACTCGTTTCCCCCAGATTATATGCAACTGATAAATGATGTTGAAGGCAAGATATTGCAAATGTACTCACATTTTAAAGGTGTTTTGGTGGTTTTGTCATTATTAGCCCGCCTAAGCACAACAGAGGAGGTTCTGTGTGTCTTATTTTCTGTGTCTCATAATACTGCCTAAACTGCAAGAGATGCAGTCGGTTTATAGTAGAGAGACAAAAAGAAGACGGTCTCGGCTAAAGTGAAGAATTAAGGAAGTAGACATGAGAACAGCTTAATTTCAATGACATCTCCGCTAATATTGGGACTCATTCATCAGTCTAAGAAAAAGTCTGTCATATTAATATATATTCATATTCATATTCTTAAACCACCGAATTAGTCACACCTTTTGAGTGTGCGTAGATTTACCTAAGAACAAGTCCCAAATAAGAAAACATTGGTGAATGACAGAATCCCCGTGAAAACTGGGTTTTAAGAGGAAATGTCTTCTTACGAACGGTTGGTGAATGAGACCTATTGTTAGTTGTTGCTAAGGCAGCAGTGAGGTTACGAAAACCTAACGAAAAAGATGAAATAGAAATCCACACATTCACAACGAAAACCAGAATGAATGCTCCATTGTAAAGATTTTGAAAGGGATTTTCAAACCTGTTGAATTGAGCATTAAAGATTATGTATGTGTGATATCTTAGTTCCTCTTTAGTCCACATTGTCAATTACACTACATTATAGAAACACTCATCATCTAGTATTAGTATCAAGTGTCACTGAATCAAGGTTCTAATTTATTTCTCATTTCATTTTTCATTTAAATACAGAACTGCTGTCTCCCCTGCTCAGTAATGTGCTATTTAGCCACCCGAGTAAATAGTATTTATCCTTAGAATTTATGATTGTGGAAATATTCGCAAATATTAGGTCAGACTCATCTTCTGCCACTAAATCAGGAATATTCAAGTCAAATGTGCATCCCAAGAGTCAAATCCTCACTGTCATCATCATCTGTGCAGGAATGCTGTAAATCCACTTATCCGCCATGCTGAGTCGCTTGCAAGAGCTCAAAAAAGAAGAGGAGACTCTTCTGAAGATCAAAGTCATGCTGCAGGATCAGCTTAACAGATTAAAGGTAAGGCTGAACTATCTTTTCATCTGCATTTTTATTTTTTATATGAGAGAAGCAAATGGAGTTCACCTACAATTTGATAATTGACAGAAACACCACATTGCAAATGGCTTAAAATCACAGTTAGGAAGGCATCTAGGTAAGAGGGACATGTTAGATTGGTTACTAGATAGCAATGTATGTAAGCTACATAAGAGGCCTGTCAATCAGGGCTTTTTGTTTGCAAAGTTTTCAAAGCAACTAAAAGAGTTCCAAAGAGACCCAATCATCTGTCCAAATTGCTAGTGTGTCAGTCACAAAAACTCCCAAACTTTTTCATCTTGACACATTACATAATCTTGCAATCATGGCAGTATATGCCAAACAAATTGCATTGTCAAAGAGAATCAGTCACAAGTTGAAGCTAGTGGACGGACACATAACAGGATGGTTGCTATTTTGTTTAGCTTTACATTGGCTGTTCATGTTTGTCTCTACATTTATTGTGTTTATATGGCTTTATGAAGTTCTTGGAGAAGGTGTTATGTAAATAAAATGTATTATTTCTGTTTTTTGGAAAACACCACAAAATTTTGAACTCAAAAATTACAGATTTAAATCCACCAAAAGGTCTCCTCAAAATCAACTTTATTTCTTGAGCTTCACAAAGCTGGAAATTGAAGAATTTCCCTAAACACAGTTCAGGACATGTGTGACAGCATTTCCTATTCTACAGTAATAGGATGATCCTCCTCTTTCTTAGATATTTGATATTAACATGTTGTTATGTATTTGCATTATTTTGTCCACCCTATTTATGTCTAGAATGTTCACTGTGTTCAGATAGTTGTCCTTATAATTGCTTGTCACTAGTTTGAAGAGGGAGCACTGAAGTCAATGATCAATGCCCAATCTGAGGAGAGCTCAACAGAACCTGCTACCCCCGAGGTAACCAAGCATTAAGTCCCAAATATGATGCCATTACTTATGCACTAAGCAACATAGCATTCTTGAATTACACTTCATTTCTTATTCATTTAAACTGTACGAATCAGTGGATTATTTTTAAACCATGTTTATGCAGGTTGAGGTCAACCCAGATGACAAGACTGAGATCAACCAGACTAAGCTAGTGCTAGGTGCTCCCATTGACTATGAAATGGAGGAAGAGGAGGAAGACGATGATGACGTCGAAGATGATGACCTTGACATGGTGCTAGAGGAGGAGGAGGAGGATGACGACGACTACTGAGTTTCCGTTCAAATAGCACAAGAGAACTATCAGTAACACTTGCAATTAAGTGTTTGACGTCCAAAATGGCATGCCAAAAGATACGTGTTAATAGCTTGTTAGGTTTGATCTGTTTCTCTGTTTGTCTGAGGATCATGCTGCATTGTATAGATTATAGGTAAGAGACACCTTGGGAACCAACCATAAAATGATGTGTAGCAAGCATAGAAGCTCAAAAACATCTTTTGGTACTGTATATGAGGGTCAGCCTGCACTTTTAAGTTATTTTTGTAGATTTAAGACTCCAGTATTGCATTTCCTTAGACCTATTAAGAAGTTGTATGTAGCCTTTGTTTCGAATGGTAGTGCATTGAGGTTGAATGTACTGTTATGAATCTGTTGTTCAGTTCATAGTGTTTGTATTTATGTTGTGAATTTTTCTGGGGTACTTTTAAAAGTAACCTGAGTGGCAGAAGGAACGTGTGTGTGTGTAGGTGTGCGTGTGCGTGTATGTAATGCATGTGCATGAAACATTTCTTGATGAGCCGGTAATGTACAGTAATGTTTTTTAGTATTTCATGAGAAATATTGTAAAGGTGCAGTAGTTTATTTACTTAAGCACAATACAGAAGCTGGATTCCCTATCTGGTGTGTATTCATTGAGTTTCTTGCTGTTATTTTTGGGTTGATAAAGTGAATCTTAAATGAATGTCTTGATTTAACACTGCTTGAGTTAAAGGGACAATCTGGCCAAAAAGCACAATTAACCACCATTACATTTGTTGTAAACAAATTGTCTAATTGTCTCCTACAGTGCTGCTGTAGTAGTCTAATCGTGAGATTTTTCTGGTAATAAGACTAGGAAAACTCCCCTATAATGAAAAACTGCGGTCACTTTGGTGCAGATGCTTGAGTGCAGGCTATTTGAAATGGGTTTTTTCCCCCTTGCTAGCTGGCTAATGCAGACAGAAGCCAGCTAACGTTACTCCGGCGAAACCATCAGATCTATCAGATTCTATATGAGTGGTACATCAGTACATTTCTTTAGTTCCATGTTTGGGATTCCCAGTGGTTGTGTGATGTATGAGTACTTTTGTGAGAAAAACACTGATGTACAAAAACAAAAAATCAATATAGAATCATGAATTCTGTCAAACCAATGAGGCTGAGGGAGGCTATGCTGCACTTCAGAATACTGCAATAGCATAACACAAATATTAAATAGTAGTATTTGGCCGGAATACCCCTTTAGCAGACCAGCAGTTTTACTGCTAAATAGATTTGAGTGGAATTCTGAGCATTTTACTTATCATGTGACTTTAATAGCTATGAAGTAAGGCTGTATAAAATTTAAAATGACAAAATTCAGTGACACTTTATTTTGAGTGCTCTTTTTTTACATGGAACAAACTCTCAACAGACTGTTAGTAACGTGTCAAAAAACATATGAAGGTTAGGATTAGGTTTTGGGTTGAGGTTAAAGTTTAGGGTTAGGATTAGGATTAGGGCCAGGGTTAGATGTTGGGTAAGGTTAGGTTTTGCGCAGTGGAAGAAACATTAACAATACATCTACTTCATGTGAGTAATGTATCAACAGTACATCTACAGGATATTTACTTAACTGTATTCAGGTGCTGCACTGCTGCTACTCCACTGATATGTTGTTGATGTGTTACTGATAATCTGTTCAGAGTTTATTAATCATCTACAAATGAACCACTCAAAATAGTGTTACCCAAAATTCTACTGCAACAGCTTATGTAATTGATAATAGCTAACTATATTAAGAATTTTGGTACAGATTTTTGACAGTCACATAGCAGATCTAAGGTTGCTCAACATAGTTGACTAGTTGTTTTAAATAAGGATGTTTGATTTTCTGAGTTAATTTAAGGGTAAATAAAAGTTACGCTTGTACTAGAATCTGGCAGAGACCATCAGCATTAATATGTAAAGTCAGGTCACCAAAACTTGATATACACATCCCTTCCCAAACACACTCTAACTGCAATCCAGTGCAAACACTTTACCCTGCTTCAACAATTCAGCATTTTTCTAAACAGCACATAACAATATAGTGAAGCTCACAAAAAGGATGGACTGCTCCGGAGAAAGGTGGCACCATGATGTGTGAACAATGGCTGCTCTGTCAATAGATATATACTGCTTTCTGGACATGATGGAGGCCTATGGACAGACCCCAACATTCCCTCTGTGTGCCAGTGGTTGGATGTTAATAGCCTTCCCCATCAAAACATAATGAGTTTTTAAGCAGAAAAGGACAGCATCTGTATTGTGAGAGTAAAAGTTATGGGTTAAATGTTGCTGATGTTGACAAGCGTTGCAGATTTTCTTTACATTTGGAATTAATGGGTCTTGGTAAACTGCTCTTTTCGTTGAATATTCTGTTTTGAAGGCTCACTAAGTGAGACTCAGGTAAGTAAAGTTATAATATTCTTTGAGAATGTCTCTCTCCCAATAGAGAGTGAACTGTGTGAGATGACTGTTCTCCTAATTATCATGCAAATAATAAAACATGTTCAGCTCCATACACAAGACATTATGTCAAATAGGCCATGAATGTGCCATAAAGACTTTGTAAGATTGTAAGACTTTGATGTAAGATTTCTATAAAATGTGGTAATGTTTCTGTAACACGCTTTGACAGATTTGCTACTGTTGCCACAGTAAACACAGGCATATCAACCTCTCCAACATTAACTTTGCTTACAGAGTAAAACCCTAGTTTGTAAGAAATCTGCTCACCCTTGCAAAATGAGCTCACAGTCCATTGACTGTCAATAGGAAGGTATTTGGGTCTACACTGAGGTCATGAGACCTCCTCAGTTGAGGATTGTTGTTCAGAAGCTTCCAGACTGTGTTGCAGCAGGGCTGGAGGTTAATGCAAATTAGGTTATTGGATTGGATGCATTTCATGACTTTTATGTGATTTCTGGATTTTACCCTGGATTCATGCAAATCCTGTGAAAGGTATGATTAGCAGAGCAGCTGGGTGTAACTGGGTTTTGATGGCAAGAATAGGAAGAAGCTGCATTTGTAGAGATCTGTGTGTGCATTAAATTCCATTAAGATGATGCTGATGGTGCAACTGGAACAGTTCAGGTTGTCTAACTAATGAAAAACTGAGATCAGGAGAATCTGTGCTTGGATCATTGACTAAACTGCTTTATGACTGTAGGCTCTGATGAGTTTAATCCTGTTGGTTCTAGCAATTTAAACTGGCAAGGTATTTATTGCGTGGTTGGTTGTGTTTTCAGCATGGTGTAAAAGCACTTACTTCCCTCTGGCTAGGATTGTGGTGCTACTGAAAGGCAGTGGGACGGAGCCGAGTGCTGGAATACCATGCTGTCAGGCTGTGCTGGACGGGTGTGCCATGTGCTTGTGTTGGTGCTGTGTCTGTCTGCGGCTGAGGACTTCGACTGGACAAAGAACGACCGCGGCTCCTTCTATTATGGCACTTTTCCAACTGGTATGACCTAACCACATTGAACACTCACTCGCAAAACAGGTGAGAGGTGGCTGAAGTACTGGGATGGCAACGCAGTGGTGTGCTTGTGACTAAACTGGAGAAAGCCCTGCTAGAGAAACCAACATAGTCCAACATGGCTGGTCACCAGCCTTTAATGTTATGCAGTGTTCTGTAGTGCAGCATTGTTTCCTTCAGCCTCATCGGTTTGACAGAATTCACGATTTTGCATGGTTTTCGTGTTATTATCCATCAGTGATGTCAGACTACAATACCCAGCATGCATTACACAAATACATCACACTGTCACTGGAAATCCCTCACCTACCCTTACAAAAAAAGGATACTTGGTCCACCTTTTAGTTTATAAAAGTATACTTTTATCATTGATGAATATCTTGAAAATATATGGTAATTACTCTGGATATGTACTTAATATTCAAAAAACACAAGCTTTGACATTTAATTTTAGCCCCTCTAAAGAATTGGTAAATAGGTATAACTTTAATTGGCACTCTTCATACATTCAATATCTTGGGGTCCGTTTATCAAAAGATCTATCACTTTTGATGGCCATAAATTTTAATCAGCTTAATAAAAAAATATATAAGGACTTGGACAGATGGGCCTTGCTTCCCCTAGATATGGGCAGCAGAATAAGGTCTGTCAAGATGAATATCCTCCCCAAATTATTATATTTATTTACAGCTTTACCTATAGAGATTCCTCTCAAACAGTTTAGGGAATGGGGACACACATATTTCTAGGTTTATTTGGAATAAAAAGAGGCCTCGAGTAAAATATTCTACTTTGATGCTGCCAAAAGAGAAGGGAGGCATGGCGCTTCCATGCTTAAAGGAATATTATGTTGCTGCTCAACTAAGACCACTTGTACTTTGGTGCAATCCAACCTATGAAGCGAAATGGAAGGATATAGAATTTTCACTAATGGATATTCCAATACAGTCAGTTTTAGGCTGTCTTGATAGGACTAAGGAATTATTGCAAATAAAGAATCAATGGGTTGGTTTTTCCTTTAAAATCTGGCTTGAGGTGATTAAAAGATTCCAGCTTCATAGAGAAATTAAAGTACTGAGTTGGCCAGCTTATAACCAACATTTTACTCCAGCATTGTATGATCATAGGTACAGACAGTGGTCTATAGGTGGTATTACCTCCCTCTGTAGAATGCTGTCAAATGGGGAATTTGACAGTTTCCAGAAATTATGCGACTCATTTGACCTTGGAAAACAGGATTTTTTTAGATATTTACAGATCCGTCACTTCTATATGAAAGAGGTTAAAGGCCCCAACCCGGGTCCTTTCTCAGGACTGACTCAGTTTTTTATGGAGGCATATAGGGGTGAAGGAAATAAAGGGGTTATTGGCAAACTCTACAAAATCATTTGTTTAATGAATAAAAATTCAACTAATTATGTGAGACTTCGATGGGAACAAGATATACAGGAAAAGATAACAGAGGAAGTATGGTCACGAGTATGGGAAAACCATTGTACTTCCACTAATTCATTGATTTGGAGGGATTTTTGCTGGAAGAGTCTGATCAGATTTTTTATAACGCCCAAACTCAAGTTAAGGTTAACTGGGGCCCACTTCCCCTGCTGGAGGGAGTGTGGGGCAATGGACGTAGGCCATGCGCATGTAGTATGGTGTTGCCCAAAAATGCAATCCTTTTGGATTAATATGGGGAGAATTATTTCCGACATCTTGGGTTTTAATGTGGAGGTCTCATTTAACTCTATGTATCTTGGTGTAACCCCTGAAGGGTTAAGTAAGAGTGATTGCTACCTATTGAATATATTTCTGATCGCTTGTAAGAAAGCTATTACTAAGTGCTGGCTCAGAAGAAACCCCCCAACTGTGGACCTTTTTGTTGAAATTGTTACTTATATTCGCTCCATGGAAATGTTGACTTACTCCGTACGTCTTCAAAAGGAGAGAGGGAAAAAAAACTGGATGAAATGGGATTGCTATACCCGAGAAAGCGTGGTGAACTGAGACCTTTGACTCTGATCATTCTGCCTTTTGTATGTAAACAGAGATTGTTGTTGAGTTTTATGTTTGAAATGTTGTACCTGTAAACCTCCGACTTTAAATAAGATCTCATGTACCTTTGATTATTTTATTTTTTTTTTTTTTCTCCTGTCGCCTCTTTTGTTTTTCTTTATGGATATGAATGTGAATTTGCACAAAACAAAAATAAAAATTAAGTAACAAAAGTATACTTTTATGTATATTTTAGTAATACTCTTTTATTTTAGTTTAAAAGAAGTATACTAATAGCACACTTGAACAAACTTCTTTTTTGTAAGGGAAATCCTGGCTGCTAGCTGCTGATCTAGATGCTATAAATATAGCTTTGGTGCTAGCTAGCATTAGTGATATAGCACTAATCTCAGTTGGTCTTCAATTTTTTTTCTTTGTTAAAAGAATAATTCAGCCTGCTAACAAAAACAATTTTAAAGAGCCTGTCCCCAGTTATCCACCCCAAAGAACTTATAGTCTTCCAAAATGTACTTCCACCTTCAAGATATATCATCAAAGGGGCTTTTTTAGTCTTTTAACCAGAACATCTCGCTTTAGAGACTACTGCAGCAACACTGTTTACAACAAATGTAACAATGGTTACATTTATCATTTTGGCTCAAGTATCCTTTTAACTTCATTTACATGCAGCACAAGTAGAATCGACTCCTTGAGCAAACTCTTTAAAGCAGTTAATAAATGCTATGTCTATGGTTACGATATCTACAAGAAGGCTAGTGAGTGTGAACTCACTCTAAGCTCTCTCTGACGGCAGGATTTTCGTGGGGTGCCGGCAGTTCAGCCTATCAAACCGAAGGCGCCTGGGACAAAGATGGGAAAGGACTGAGTATCTGGGATGTGTTCTCTCATAAAAAGGGAAAAGTCTCTCTGAATGATACAGGAGACTTTGCATGCGAGGGCTACTACAAACTGAAGGTGATTACAGCGAAATGGTCAATTGCATAAGTCAGCATTTGAAGCTTCTAAACACCTACAGCTAAAAAACTCTGTTCTGTACGTAGGATGACATATCCCTGATGAAGGAGCTCAACTTGAACCATTATCGCTTCTCAATCTCTTGGCCTAGGGTCATTCCCACTGGAATCAGATGTAAGAGACCATGATGCTTCCTTAGGCCAGACTCTCTCAATATAAAGATAAATAATATAATATGATTATGTTGAATATCACATTGTTCTGACTACCTTGGTTACATGTTTGCAGCTGACCATGTGAATGAGAAAGGAGTCAAGTACTATGATACCCTCATTGATCAGCTGCTGGAGAACAAAATTACTCCCATTGTGACCTTGTATCACTGGGACCTACCACAGGTGTGCATTCACAGTAATGAATTTGATATCAGTCTTATTGCCTTTGCTGTATTTACCTTTTTTTGCTTGTTATAAAAATAAACCTTTGTCAATGACTGTTTCTGTGATTTGGCAGGTTCTGCAGGAGAAGTACGGAGGGTGGCAGAACATCAGCATGGTTAATTACTTTAATGACTTTGCCAGCCTCTGCTTCGAGAGATTTGGAAACCGTGTGAAACATTGGATAACTTTCAATAACCCATGGGTATGGACTTGTTAATTCTGTACATCAAAGTTTCATGTTTTTGAAATTTGCCATTATATGAAATGTAATCTTTTCTTGTATGTCAGTCAGTGGCAGTAGAAGGCTATGAAACAGGAGAACATGCACCAGGCCTGAAGCTCAGAGGCACTGGGGCCTACAGGGCTGCTCACCACATCATCAAGGTAAGAGAACACAGACTTTGACTGGATATCCTACTTAATAAAATGATTCTTCTTTCTGACACACCAAACATTCCTTATATGAGTCGTCATGTTTGTCTCACTTATTGACCTTTCTGTATCCCTATCCTCAGTCACATGCCAAGGTATGGCATACATATGATAATCAGTGGCGAAACAAACAAAATGGTAATTAAGTTTCAGCTATATGTCACTTATTTATAGAACCTCTCTTCTGTGAGCCATTTTAAACGGTCTGGCCTGGTCCTCTGCCCCCTCATGCAGGTATGGTAGGGATCTCCCTGTCTGGGGACTGGGGAGAGCCAGTGGACATCACCAACCTGAAGGATATAGAAGCAGCTGAGAGATATGTCCAGTTCTACTTGGGCTGGTTTGCTACTCCCATCTTTCACGGAGACTATCCTCAAGTCATGAAGGACTTCGTTGGTATGTTTTACCATCTATCCAGTCCTGTAACAAATCCAGCCTGAACTCATTTTGTGTGATGTTCTTTGATGTGTATTTCTTTCTGTGGGCTAGTAGAGTGTTTGAGTATTTTGAGCATGATAGCCTACTTTTAGATGCTCATCTTAAGTGTTTTAATTAATAGTTCATTTTAAAGCTTAGGAGTTTTTAAAGAATGCATATTGGATTGCTATCAGATCACACTCAAGGCTTCAATATCAGTACTGGAAAAGAAAAAGTGGTATCGTGCCATCTCTAGAAATAAATGATAAACGATTCCTTCATATCCACTGTTTGTCCAGGGAGGAAAAGTGCTCAGCAAGGTTTGGGAACATCTCGACTCCCCACATTCTCTTCTCAGGAGAAGAGTTACATTAAAGGCACTTGTGACTTTCTGGGAGTGGGACACTTCACCACACGTTACATCACCCAGAAGACCTACCCTCCGGGCCGTGGCAGCACCTACTTCGCTGACCGTGACCTGGCCGAGCTGGTGGACCCACGCTGGCCTGATCCTGGTTCAGAGTGGCTCTACGCTGTGCCATGGGGCTTCCGCCGCCTGCTCAACTTTGTCAAGGTTTGTCAAACAGACTGTCCTTTTTACCAGTGGATTTTTCTTGGTTGTTCATCTACAATAAATCCATTGTCCTGTTCCTAACATTACTTCTGACTTCATAATTTCTGTAGACTCAGTATGGAAACCCAATGATCTACATTACTGAAAATGGAGTTTCTGAGAAGATGAAGTGCACAGAGCTGTGTGATGACTGGAGGATACAGTATTACAAGGACTACATCAACGAGATGCTGAAAGGCACGTGATTGACCACATTACATAACCAATACAAATCCCTTTGGGATATCAAGTACACTGAAATTTGATGTACTTGCTCTTGCCTTATTAACTTCTCTTCCCTTTTGGTCCCTGCAGCCATTCGAGATGGAGTGAATGTGAAGGGCTACACTGCCTGGTCTCTGCTGGATAAGTTTGAATGGGACGAGGGCTTCTCAGAGAGGTTTGGCCTGTACTATGTGGACTTTAAGAATAAGAATAAACCACGCTACCCCAAGGCCTCTGTTCAGTTCTACAAACGCATCATCAACTTCAATGGATTCCCTAATCAGAGAGAGGTAATAATGCTGCTCCCTCTGTGCTGATGTCAAGAGTATAAGATAGGAGTAAAGATCAACAACATCAACAAATGTAAAATTTACAAACTTTATCCCCAAAGCTTGATGAGCTAAGACTTGTCTTCTAAAGTTTTTTTTTTTTTAGTTTGGACCCTTGGACCCAGTGTAGCTTTCTTATATATAAAAAGCATGTCATACAATGTCAGAAACCACATAAGCAAGTCTATTTGAGTTTACCTAAAAGCTCTGCATGGTTTGAGACATGTCTGGTACCTGAAATCATGCAGTGTTGAATTAGGCATGCAGTTTGCATGATGCTAATTGTAGAGTATATGGTTCTGTTACGTGTTAGCTACACTAGCCTTTTAGTCTCAGTGCTAAAGTGAAGAAGTAAACTTTACCGTTAAGGAAAGGAGAAAACTGTGAATTTTTTTATTTTTCATCAAACTACTCCTTTAAAGGAAGCTCCCAGAGAGTTTTCTGTGAAACAAAACTTTAAACCACGGTAGAATTTGCATAAACACAGACTTTCAGAAGGAGTCAGAGAAGCAGAGGCAAGTTTATTTTCTCAAGACCGTTTATTACAAATATACCAAATCATTCATACTTGCACAGACAGCAGTAAGCAATTATATAACAGCACAAACATGGAACACTTTTATTTCCATGGAGCACACATTTGTGAGTCTCTAATGCAGACTTTCACGGACAGAACAAGCATTACTATAGAATTAGCACTAGCATGAGCTGACTAGTACGTCGTGTCTATGTACACAGCAGTACAGATAATGGATGTGTTCTGTATGGTTACTGGCAGGTCGAGAACTGGAAGAGGAAAGCTACAGAGACGTGTTCCTCAAGCAACCAGCTCTTGGCTGCAGGTCAGTACCCTTAGAGGTCCACTGC
The DNA here is from genome assembly GCF_904425465.1 of Colossoma macropomum. NCBI lineage: Eukaryota > Metazoa > Chordata > Actinopteri > Characiformes > Serrasalmidae > Colossoma > Colossoma macropomum. The sequence continues at coordinate 13,607,864 of NW_023494798.1, forward strand.
CTCATGAGACGAGTAGAGGAAAGGAACTAGCTGGGGCAAACAAAAAAAAAGATTCCACCTATAAGGAGCAGAATAAAAACAATGCATGAGAAATGAGAACATATGAAAAAAAGACCACAATTGCCTAATTCTACTTTTAAAATACACAAAAACTGCACTTCCTCACCCCTCCACTTTTGGATCTCTGCCACCCCATTATGCTAACCTCAAATAAGACAATCTATAATCACTTTCTGTACAGTCATTTACGTAGGGGATTGGCATGGAAGCCAAGAGAACAGTCAGAGGCTTTGGTGGAGGTCTAAAAGAGAGAACCTTATAATATCAGCCTTACCCTGCTAACAGGGTTTTTCTTTGTTTGCCCCTCCAGCTAGAAGAAAGTCCAAGGAAAATAAGGATCATGCAGAGATGCCAAAGGTTTGGCCAGTGCATGATGAAGTTTAGGAACTAAGGGTACATGTCAGAATAAATGTGTTCTTTTTGGCTTGGCAAGCTTTTCGCATTGTCCTGGAAAGCCTCAAAAGGGCTCTGTGTGGTCCAGTCATATGAATGAGGGGTTTCAGCCAGCCCAGATGTGGCCTATCCTGGACCCAGGAGGCCAGAATGCCTAGCAGTTCATGTCCAGGCCAGCTTCAGAAACCACATAATATGTAGTTACTTGAGCAGATTTCTAAGTTAGACAACACTGTTAAACCTCAACAGTCTCATTAATTCTTACTGTATAAAGCTGGTACTTGCCATAGACATGTCAATGAGTAAATCAGGCCAAAACTGTCTCAGTAAAGCTTATCAGAACTGACATGAGAAATGCTGTTGCTGGCACTGGGTGACTGCGTGGCATCTATGAGCATTAGAAAAGCTGCTTTGCTCCTGCTTTCATTGTGAGCAAAATTACATTTGTTTAACTCTTTGAGGGCTTTTTGACTGTTATGTGACAGCCAAAAGCTGCTCCTGCCAACATGGCTTTACCAAACTTCAAGCATCCAATCAGTCGTTCAGGTATAGTAATTTTTTCTTCTGGAGGAAACCACTTAATAAGCCTATTTTTATTTATATTTTTCATTTGCTTTAAATTATAATAATATTAGCATTGCTTAGCAAGTATTTTTTAAGCTGTGCATGTGGGTGTTTCATAACAGTGCAAAGTAACACTTGTTGAACTTCTAATGCAAACCAATGACATCACTTTTGTGCTGCACCCATAAAGTAATCTGATCCATTCTGTCATCACAGCGATGTGTTTATCATTTCAGAAATTCATATTGTGATTAACGATAAAAATATGATTTAGAGTACAGTCCTGCTCTTTAGTAGACATTGAAACGGACAGGCTTGTCCAGGATGCATGAGCCAGTTTGTGGCATTTCGATTTACAACCAATCAAATGCAGAGAACCACTGAGGGTTAACAGTGTTAGAAGAATATGTTCATCTTCATAAATTATTAAAGAGCCCATATCGTGAAAAAAATATTTTTACTAAAATAAGTTAGTATTTGTTTAATAAAAATTTAACAAACATAGAAATAAAATATATAAATTAAATATATTAAAAACATTGTTTAACTGTTCCCTCCCCAGTCCATACAGTCCAGATAGATAAACTATGCAAAAACATTCATATTTTGTGATATCACAAAAACAAATACATTTACATATATCTGCTGATTCAGACTTCAACTGTTTAGCTACAGAAACAGGCACAGAAACAAAAACAGCCTGTTTAATTCTAAGGGATAAACACAGGTTGGAAATTGATTATGTAAAAATTAATTATGATTGTTTTTAGAACATAAACACACACAACAGTATAACTGGACCCATGATATATAAAAAAATGTAGGATGTTGGCCCTTTAAGTAATACTACTAGCTAACCTAATTATATTACCACCATGGCAAGTGTGAACTATAGGGTAAGGCTCTGTAACACTCACATGTGGTACTTCGTAACTGAATTTGGATCATCATTTTTCTGAATTTACCTTATTGTTCCAGCTTAATATGTACAAGAAAAATATCAAACATCATCATGGCTCACAAATCCCATATTGGTGTATCCCTCTTTGTAAAAGAGATGATACAAAATTCCAGTCTATTCACCAGATTATTCCAGGCTATTCACCACATATGTGCCACAGAGACATGAAACATGGTAATAGGTACACAGAAAATATTTAGAAGCAGCAGGGAAGAATGAACTGAAAGATGTTTGATGTGAGAATAGCGTTGCCTGTGCTGTTGTTATAACCCTGTTGGATAGAAGTCAGCTTTCTGCCATGGGCACAACAGCCCTCAAAGGGTTAAACTGCCCTGATCTCATCCTAGGCCATCTCACCCAAGGCCATCTCTCTCTTTTCATTAGAGGAACAGCGGAGTATGGCTGCCAATATGCTAAGACTTATTCATGGTAAGCTGTCACACATATACACACACAGAAAACTGCTAGTAGAAAGAAAAGTGTTAACCCTTTGAGTGCTCTGAGCAAACTGATTTCTTTGTGTGATGCTAAGCAAATATGTTTCTGCTCATCCTTAACTGTGTGTGTGTGTACAAAACTACAAACAATTAGTTTGAGTGGTCCATTTTGAATGAGTAATACAATACTAAATCATTTGAGTGATGCTACATTAACAAGGCTAACAGTTCTTTATTTTGTGTTTTTCTCCCCCAGATCCATTGACCAGTCACATGGAGATGGTAACAGAGATTGTGGTCCCCACTGTGTGCACCCTCTGCATTTTGATCAGTGCAGTTTTTCTCATGTTCCTCCTTAGCAGACGCAATTAGCAGAGCACTGTTTAGGCCTGACCTCATTCAGATTACCATGTAATCAGACGCAGGATCTGACCTTTGCAGTGCTCTGTTAGTTAGAACACACACAGTTTTGAACTAGTTTATAGTGGGCCAATCCCTGTTGACATTCACCACAAAATCAGTTTCGAGTTGAAGCAAATAAAATTGGTTGCTTTACACATGACATGTGAAAATGACACTTTGATTTTCCCTTCAACAGCTGTCTTTCTGATTACCAAACCGTGGAGAGTTCAACATTATAAACAAAGAAAAAAACATTGTAGATCGAATATTGTATTTAAATGCTAACAGATCTTGCAGAGGCTATTTTAATTCTGCAAATAAACATTTCAATAAATGCACAGATTTTGCCTGTTGATTGACACTGACCTCCTAAATGAAGTTGGCCAGACTGCAACACACCAGGGTTCTGAAGTAGGCAGTCTTCTCACTCTCTGCACTCACTGAAATCTCCAATGGCAAACCTAAACAACAAGAGCCTAAATGAGATACCCATTTCTTCTAGCCACCAAAAAGCTACTGTAACGTGGACCCCAACCCTGGTTTATTTGTAAATAATGTAAATATGTATGATTAACAAAAAATAGAAGACAACTGGATTTTCTTCTACATAAGCGAGCAACCCAGTCAAAATTTTGGTGTTTAAACTCTTTTCTTTTTTTTTATTGTATCAGTTATACATGTTTTTTATATCATGAAAGTAGCAGTCATTTTGACTTGGCAGGGCTGTCTCTGTGGAGAGGTGCGAATTGTTTTCATTGCTTTCACCCTGATTGCTCGGTAGTCACAACATTTCACTCATACAGAGAGCCAACAATGCCCTAGTTATTCTCAGAACAGAGCTCAGAGGAAAAATAATTTATTGATGATATTAATGAAAAATATCAGTCACATTTCATTCTGCTGGCTTAATTGCCGCCACTGGTTAGCCTGCAAAAAGAGGATACTAAACGCTTCCTGCTGAATTGGGTGTTGAGAGTAAGAAAACACTAACATGTACTTAAAAGGGGTGCTCCAGGGCCAGGGTGCAGAACCTGTGTGTGAAAAATTATTAAAATAATGAAAAAATATGTGGCATGTGGAAAAACAAAGTAGGGTTTCACCTGAGTCAAAAGTGACATGATCCACAAGTGGTTTATCACTCAGATGCCAAGAGGTTTTGACCTCTCGTGACCCCTGCCCACTGGACACCTCCACCGCCCAGGAAGTTGGCTGCTCCCTGAGAAAGCAACAAACGTGCAATCATCATATGCCAAACCAATATCCATTACACCATATGAGATATAATTTTACTGGACAGAGCTTAGATTACAAAGGTCCAGTAGTTTATGCTTTTTCTTACGTCTGGTAGAAGTGGCTGATAAGAGCAGGTTTGATTTGCATCTCAAACACATGCTCTTCATTATAAGGTGCTGTTTTGTAGTATTGCAAACACGACCTAAAATTAAAAGAAAATATTATAAATAAACATGAACATAACAGATATTGGTAAAAGAACAAACGAGCGTGTGACTCACTGAGTGAAGAAGAAGAGGCGCTCATGAGGCAGGCTGAGGAAGCTACCGCAGGTGCCCAGAATCTCCAGCAGGTGGTGCAATTTCTTCAGTCTTACCACCTGCTCCTGTAGATCAACCTCGCTGCTCAGGTAGTAGCTCTGAACATCAGCCATCACACAAATGCACAAAGCACTGACTGTTAAAGCTCAGTTGTTCACTTCAGGATCCCACCAATATTTTGGAAAAAATACAGGTAAAGTAATTACCAGATGGCTGAGAGTCGTCAGCTCTTTCCCTGAGAGGCAAAATACATAAATGAGACTTTTTATGCAATCTCTTTTGAAAGCTTAAAGCATAAAGCATAAAATGCATAAAGTGTGCTAGTTATAAAAACAGCCCACAATGACCATTCCCTACTAAAACAAAAATGTGCCTCTGCTGATATACTAATTATTGTTATTACCAACGAGGTAGTTGATATAGTCTTTCCTCATCTTATCCAGGCCCAGTTCCAGGAGCATAATGGCAGGGGTCAGACCAGTGAGAGGCACTGCGTCCACTTGCTGCTGATAAGACTGCACAATCAGTTTACTCAAAGAGCTGCTGCTGTCCCTGTGCACCTGTATAGGATAAGATCACAAACACTTTACGTCAAAAAGAACCAAAATATCTGTGATAAGTCTTCATTTTAAAGGGAAGTAAAAAGAGAAACTTCTGTGTCCAGTTTCCCAGACAAGTATTAAGCCTAGTAATGGACTACATTTCCTTTCAATGGAAAAAAAATCTCCATTTAAAATGCTGTTTAGTCCAGAAAGAGGCTCTCCCCTGTTTGGGAAACTGACCTTGCCAACAAACTAAATTTCAGAGACATTCAAATACACACCCAAGGTTTAATCTGACCAAATCGCACAGCTTTGATGACTAATTTCAGAGAGTCTGTTATGTCTTGATATGAGGTCACACCTGCCAAAAGAAAGAGACAGATTATAAACAAAATCACAATTAGTACGATAATTTCTTAGAATCACACATCCCAAAATAAACACTCACTCTTCCTCATCTTCTCCCAGAGCTGCTCTGTGAAGTCCAAGTCTCCTCTCTCCATTGGCATAGAGCTGAAGCCTAGAATTGAGTCTGTCTTGGACTTCTGGTTGTTACAAGCAAATGAGATTAACCATAAACACCTACCACATAGTACATTAATGGAATAGATTAACTTCATACTTCATATTCCATTATACCTCTGATCCTTTCTGGCCTGGCACTGCATTTGCAACATTCTCCAGCCCTATGACAAAGAAGGAATGACACAGTGCATTAAACTGCAAGGGATAATGTCACGACTAACTCCATAATGATGTGAAATGTTACCCTCAATGAGTTCCCTTGTTAAGTCCACAGTAGACTGCGTCTCCAGCGGATCTAACCACTCAATCTCCCCAGTCCTCAATCCTTCAGCCAGCGCCTGTTAAAATAAAAGTACTCTTATAGATAAAACGGAAAAAGAGTGGTCTAAATCTGTATTACAGGTCATTTTCTGGACTGTGTGCCACAGCTCCTAAAACATGATCAATGAGCCATGTTTGTTAGAGGACCATCTGAATGGCCTTAACTACTGAGTGGCTTAGTAGTTAAAGGGAATACCACATATTATTCAACATTTCTGCATAACTGAATGGTTAAAATATAAACTAAGTCGTTCAGAGTAGTTTAACGTGAAATGCTCCATTATGGAGAAGGTTACCAAGTCAGAGTTGTTCACAGTGGTGGTGATAGGAACCAGGCACCCAAAGTGTTTAATGGCTCTAAAAGCTCCATCTTAGAAAGCTATTAGACAAAATAGTTACAAATACATTGCCTAATGTCTTTGTTTTTGGATAGTTTTGAGATAAGATTTTGGTCTAAATCACATTCTTTTAAAATCCTTTTTATGTCTGAGAGGCACATGCAGGCCATTGTAAGGCAAAAATAGTATCCAAAGAATTTTTTTCGTTCTTCAGATTTACCACTGCTTTACCATTATCAACATTAGAGAATGTACGATCTGGTGGTTTTGAATAACAAATAAAATGGGGCAATATTTGTATTATAGTCATCACAACCCCTGGTTCCTACCGCAACCGCTTTAAAGAAATTGAAAGCAATAAGTTTTTCTACTATTAACCATTTCACATTGAACCACTCTAAATGACTGAGTTTATTATGTCAGCAATTATGTCAGAATTATGAAGAAATTTTGAAAATTCAGTGGAATAACATATCTGTTATTAACATGGCTGACAATATGCCTGCCTTGTTCAAGGCTAAAGAAGATGCAACTGGCTACTAGACAGACGTATAGGATAAACTTAGTGTATGTTCTTATGGCTCTGCTGGCTCAGACATACCAAAAGAAATTCCAGCTCTCTGAACTTCTGAAACATTGGGCTCCTGATGTCTCCAACTGTCACTTTGATTTGCTGCACAAAATGAAGAAGATAAACAAAAAAATGGCAAAATGTTCAGTCTATTGAATCTTTGTCAGCAAACGTAATTGTTTGTGGTTGGTAACGATGACAACTGCAAAGAATGATTTTCAAGAGGCAAAATAAACCTGAAAACAGGAATGGCCAGAGACCCAACCGTTAAGATGCACATAAAACTGAGACACCAAATTGAATACTACAGAAAAAAAAAAGATTTATGTTTACCAGAGTGACCATAGATGACAGGGGAGGGGTCTCCAGAATCTTCTCTACATTAGTCCATCTGAAGGTGGCCATTACGCTGCTCTGAGAATCAATAACCAGGCTTTCCTCCTTCACTGAGCAGAAGAGGTTGTATTCAGCCCAGCCTTTTGTCACCACCTACAGAAGACAGTAACACAAATAAATTAAGATGTGGCACAGAAGTGTAAACTTAAATCAATATTACAGAAAAAAGAGAAAGAGCCTGAATGTGTTACTGCTGAGGAATGGTGTCTGTTCTGGTGCTCTTGTTTAAGTTGATCCATTGTGATGAAAGAGGTCTCATCTGCTGTTGCCCCTGGATGAAGTGTGGATTGAAAATAAAACATGAGCTTGGAAACCAATTTTTAGTCTATTTGAAAAGTGTTTGAGCCCACTTTTTGTAACCCAACTAAACAATACATTTCTCCTGCATTGCCAGAAATCTGAAACGCAGTGGTTTCAGACTAAGATCAAGTTGTGTGTTGAAGTCAGACATTACCTTTGCAGCTGACTGTGTACAGTTTGACTGCTGTAGCCTTGCCACCAACATAGACTGTCTCTGCCCCCAGCCAGGAAGTGCCAGCAGGGTCAGACATGTCACAGCGTACCCAGAGAGGGTGCAGAACATGGGCTTCCACCTGGGCCATGTTGGGGTTCTGAGACATAGCGTACCAGGAAAGCAGCTGTCTGTGCACCCAGAGGAAAATGTAAAGATTTTAATTCCAACAGAGACAGGTCACTAACTTAACAAAAAATATTTAAAAAATGACCCACTGCAATACAGATAAGCTCACTACACCTTGCTGTATTGATGGAGAGAGGTAGCGGCCCGATGTAATGGTGCTCCAGTTTAACTGACACTTCTTCATTGAGACTGGTTTCCTCTGCACTTTCTGTGCCCTCAGTTTCATGTTCTGGTGGCTTTTCAAAGGAAATTAGTCAGTAGTGAAGTGGTCATTTTCACAGTTTATGTTTTATTTTGTCCAGGTTTACTTACCATTTTCTCACAGATGAAGACAAGTTGGTTTCCTTCGATAATGCTTAGAAGGGCCTCATTATTGTGTTTTGACATTTTAATATTGTCCTGTAACAACAGAGAAGTTACATGTCAATATAGCAATATCAACGATCGTACGCAAACGAACTTTTGTTCTCCACCAGTCACTCAGCGGAGGAGGTTACACCTCCAGTTTTACCTGATATGTCCAAGAATCCTTATCATCATCCTGGCAAAACCTATGAAATAACATAATAATATATTACACTAACAGTGCAACAACATACACTCCAAATACTGGAATAAATGACCGCCTTGCAGTGATCTTTTCCGTGCAGTGACATCGCTGCTAACAGCAGCAGCCTTCCTCTCTCATCTCTCATAACACAAAACTACAGCGGCGCTGAGTAACGTTAGCTACGTTACAAATCAAACTCAACTGTAAAGCGAGAAAAACAAAGTATTTAATAAAACCACTTACTTGAGAAAATGGATAAAGCGTTTAGCCTTCGAAATAATATTATCTTTCATTGTCTTGCATGTGTTAAATTTCAATAACAGTGGGTGCGAATACGACTTCTTAAAAAGTTATTTCACTCCGACACCGGTTTAACAGAAAAATAATTCCTCCAGCCCGCCGCATTACGTCACCAAGGTCACAAGTCATTAGTTCACGCCCACATCAAGAAATAATCATTATGAGAAAATACAAACGTTATATTTTTTTATTTACACAATGTAAAAGTATTTACCCAGATACTACACTTTTAATTACAGTATGTATGATTTTTTTACTACGTTATTAAATAGACCGGGCATTCTGAAAGTAGTCCGGCCGCCACGTCTTTCATCCGCAAGTCCTCAAAAGATATATATAGTCCCAAAGTTTATTATCACATTCACAGGATTTTCTGTTACGGTGAAGATTTTATTAAATTATAAATTATATATTATCAATTCTAGACAATATTGCATAGATATTACTACAAAACTAAAAGGGAAAACAAAAATCAGTCTTAAAGCGGAAGTGAGGCGCTGTCGGATGTATATAGTGGTGACGGTGTACTGCTATCTTCCTTTTCTTCCGTGGCCGCCATTGAGAGAGGAGCGAGGTTCCTGGCGAGCCGTGAACTTTTTTCAGAATGGTAAAGATTAACGTTGTTACTATGTTTCTGAACATCAGTTTATGGTTGCGTTGTTGAGGGCTTACAGCGCAAGTGTAAGGTGGCCCATACTCTTGTGTAAATGTTGATTTTGATGGGTTTTTCTGAGAGGCCGGGTGGCGGAGCTTTCGGGAGCCATTTTGATCACTAGTACGGGTTTTCAGAGCTGCACGTGCGAGTGTGGCGGTTAGCTGTAGCTGCCTGGCTAATGTGAAAATTTCATATGATGTTAAATCTAGTGCAAGCAGCAGATCTGTATTAAGGCTGTTTTTTTGCATATGTTGACATTCAGTAACACTTGCTTCGTTGCTGTTTAGTGGTTTCACGTAACAGTTATATAGCTAGCTTAACCGCTACGGCCTATAGCTAATTAGCTAACTAACGCTAGCTAGGTTACTGCCATGGCCATACTATCAGTAGTTTTCAATTAATCGTCGATCTAAAAATGTTTAACACCAGTAAACCGAAGTGTGATGAGTGTGGTAATAGGACTGCTGCAGAATAACAGACTCTGACTTGTTTTAAACCGACCTCTCGCTGATTTAGCTAATAAATAGCGCCGTGTAACTTGAGCTCGACACGCAGATACTTGTTGGCTGAATGCTGGTGTAATTCAGATTGATAATATAGTTACCCGTGCGTACAGTATTGCAGTTGTTTTGCACACCAGAGGATAGGCTAACCTGAAACAGCACTTTGGTGGATTCTGATTTTGCCATGATGGTGTAATTTGCGTCCGACTCTGTAACCAGCGACAGTTGCCTGCTGTCTGATGCTGGCGCAGAGGGGTGACGACAACCGAGGCTGAGCAAAATTAAATCTTTTGAGCGATCGTTAAGTCACACGTGAAATGAGGGTCTAACGATGCGTTTGCTTTCCAGGCTTGTGCCCGACCGTTAATCTCGGTGTACTCCGAGAAAGGTGAGACCTCAGGCAAAAACGTGGTTTTGCCTGCTGTGTTCAAGGCTCCCATCCGCCCGGATGTTGTGAACTTTGTGCATACCAACATGCGCAAGAACAAGCGTCAGCCCTACGCCGTCAGTGAACTGGCCGGTGAGTTTTCATATTTGCAATCGGAGTGAGATGGAAACCTTCCTTTTCTATTTTGTGGTCTCTTGAATGAAACCCTTAACTCAAGTTACAATTTCTAGTCCTGATGCCTGTTAATTTTTTTTGATGATATCATGATAAAGTAATGCTAAGCTCAGGTCACCAGACAAGTGCTGAGTCCTGGGGCACAGGCAGAGCTGTGGCCCGTATCCCCAGAGTGCGTGGTGGCGGTACCCACCGCTCTGGTCAGGGTGCTTTTGGAAACGTATCCTTAGGTCACACGTGAACTTGCGTACTCCTTACTCTTGACTTGCGTTTAATAAAAACGCTTGCTGTGATGGTGTAATTTGCGTCTTACTCTGCACACAGCGACAGTTGCCTGCTGTCACATGCTGGTGCTGAAGGCTGACGAACATCAATTCTGAGCAGGTTTATGAATATCTTGAGGGTCCTGTTATTGTTTGGTGTTCCTTTAAGTGCAGTGTGTTGACCCTTGACTGAAGTGTAGATGTGTCGTGGTGGCCGCATGTTCGCCCCAACAAAGACCTGGCGCCGTTGGCACCGCAGGATCAACGTCACCCAGAAGCGTTATGCCATCTGCTCTTCCCTTGCTGCTTCAGCCCTTCCTGCCCTGGTCATGGCCAGAGGTGAGTGTGCAACTGTGGACAGGTTAGCCCCAAGTGGGGCACTTTGAGAGATGGTTTTTATACTGTTCAGAACTTAGCAAGGCCCACATTCTCAGCAGTGCATAATTGCACTGTTAACTGAGTGATATGCCACCTCTAGGCATGTCTCAATCAGTCCAGTGCTAGATAAACCTCAGTTAGCAGAAGGGAGTGCCGAAAATTGGTGTTTCCCTTTTGAAGGCTGAGAACAATCTTGTTAATATTTTAAGGGATCATGATCAGGTTCTGGTCATGGTTGTTAATACTCTGTGGATCTATATTGTAGGGCACCGCATTGAGGAGATTCCTGAGGTGCCACTTGTTGTTGATGACAAAGTTGAGGGATACAAGAAGACAAAAGAGGCAGTGCTTCTGCTGAAGAAGCTGAAGGCATGGAATGACATCAAGAAGGTGACAGGCTTATTTTTATTGGTGTTTACATATTTTCTTCTCACAGTCAGTCCTTAGTTGGATTTAGTGAGACTTTGGTGGTCTTATTTATTTATATTTTGACCCAACAGGTTTACGCCTCACAGCGCATGCGTGCCGGCAAGGGTAAAATGAGAAACCGCAGACGTATTCAGCGCAAGGGCCCATGCATCATCTACAATGACGACAACGGTGTTACAAAAGCTTTCAGAAATATCCCAGGTATGTTCTGGATCACTTGTTAGTTCATGCCCCATCCCCCACCAGCTGTGATGAGTTCTACTTCAGGTCCGTGTTTATGAATCCTGTGATTTTTGTAGAAGTGCTGAGTTAGCTGGGTTGGGGAAATGGTGTACTTTCCTATGTACTATAAGTAGCTTTTTAATTTATTGTAGTTTTTGCTTGTCATCAGGTGTTACACTGCAGCGAGTGAGCAAACTGGACCTCCTGAAACTTGCCCCTGGTGGTCACATTGGCCGTTTCTGCATCTGGACTGAGAGCGCTTTCCGCAAGCTGGATGACCTCTATGGCACCTGGCGCAAGCCTTCCACCCTCAAGGTGGATTACAAGTGAGTTACTTTCAGTTCACAAACTACCCTAAATCATTACCTTTCTAATCTACAGTGATGAGCTTCCACTTCGGTCCGTGTTTATGAGCACCATGATTTTTTTTGAAGTTCTGAGTCAGTTTGTGCTTCATTGTCCTTCAAAATGATCAGTAGCTTTTAGAAATACTGACTAGTTTTACTTGATCTCTCCACCAGCCTGCCAATGCACAAAATGACCAACACAGATCTGGGTAGACTCCTGCAGAGTGAGGAAATCCAGAAAGCACTTCATGCTCCCAAGTAAGGCTTGTTTTGAGTGTTCCCATTGCTACTTGGATATAGAGTGACTTGGATTTTGAGGCATTTGCTTATGTTTGCAGTTCTTTGTGTCTAATGAACAAATTGTCATTTGTAGCAAAAAGATTAAGCGCAGAGTTCTCAAGAAGAACCCATTGAAGAACTTGAGGGTTATGATGAAACTCAACCCTTACGCCAAGACAGCACGCCGTCGTGCCATCTTGCAGCACAAACCCGAGGTATGTATACCTGAAGCCTGAGCAATAAAAACAGGCCTTTGAACTTGAAAATGTACTAAGAACAAACATACGTTAATGACTTTCCTCTCAACAGATCAAGGCTAAAATGTTGAAGCCGAAGGTGAAGAGGGTTAGGAAGGCCAAGAAGCCAGCAGCAGCTGCTCCTACTCCTGCAACTGAGTAGATCTGTGTTCATACACTGCAGTCTGGCAATGGTTTCAACCAATAAACATCTAAAGTGAACGCTCTTTCAAGTCTGTCTTTGAAGACTGTTTTGTACTTGCAGCTCATCTTCCACACAGGGGCCCAAGACTAGTGTTGCACCCCCTTAATGGAACACATTATGTAATATAAAATATGCTGTCAAACTGAAATTATGGAGACCCTAAGCAACCCTTGCAGTGGCTACTCAATGTTACTGTATTAATTCTTGTACAGTTTGTAATTGAACACAAAGGAAACAGTTCATTCCAGTCTGACTCAACTGTGGTGTTATGGCAAAGAAGCAGTCAGGATGACAAAATAATTGAGAAGTAAAGTTCAAGTAAGTGTATGAATAATAATTATGGAAATTTCCATGTGTTTTCTTTCTAGTTTGCAAGTTACACAACTTATGTAACTACTTAGCTTGTTTAGACTGTTTGCTGGAACAGTCTCATGTTAAACAGTGCAGTATATCTCACAGTTAAAGACAAGATATTCTAACGAGTGATTGAGCAAGTTGAATGCTAGGCACTGGTCTGAGTTTAAAGGGGTGGAGGGTTCAAACAACCTGCTGGGGGGACAATACAACCAAGGCAACATGGTCTTAAATACAGGTGGAATTTAAATATGTAGAACACTGTAGATGATACCACATTCCATTAATGGAAAGGGATGAGTTTTGAGTGGGGGGGATGGTATTCCCTTGCTTTCCCCCATCAGATCAAGCCCTGCTTACAGCACAGCTTTCTGACACACTAGTGTGTGAAATCCTACAACCATACAGCCAAACTTGTTTGTAACCCAAAGTTTTGAATTTTGCAGAAGAACTTGCTGTCATGTAACCGTTTGTTTGCTGTATGGATCGCCTTGCATGTTTACTTGGCTCAGTGATTTTCCCCATTTATGAAACAGTTCATCATATGCATTGTTAGTCTGTAAACAGACTAAAAGAGGCACAATTCATACAAAATCTGTCCAGTTTGACTAAAGCAGGACAAAACTTGCACATTTCTATAAGATAAAGAGGTTGGAACACGGTCGTGCAAAAATGAATTATTACTGTTCTCATTCATAAAACCACACTTCAGAGGATAAAATACAAGAAGAAAGTGGGATATAGAGTGTTTAACAGTGACATAAAATTATATTTTCCCTTTGTAACACTATTAATACACTGATCAGGCATAACACTATGACCACCTCCACTTACTATATAGGTGCACTATAGTAGTAGTAGTTCTACGATTACAGACTGTAGTCCATCTGTTTCTCTGCATACTTTGTTAGCCCCCTTTTACCCTGTTCTTCAGTGGTCAGGACCCCCATGGACCCTCACAGAGCAGGTACTATTTGGGTGGTGGATCATCCTTAGCACTGCAGTAACACTGACGTGGTGGTGTGTTAGTGTGTGTTGTGCTGGTATGAGTGGATCAGACACAGCAGTGCTGCTGGAGTTTTAAACACTGTCCACTCACTGTCCACTCTATTAGACACTCCTACCTTCAGTCTACCTTGTAGATGTAAAGTCAGAGACAGTAGCTCATCTGCTGCTGCACAGTTTGTGTTGGTCATCCTCTAGTCCTTCATCAGTGGTCACAGGACACTGTTGGCTAGATATTTTTGGTTGGTGGACTATTCTCAGTCCAGCAGTGACACTGAGGTGTTTAAAAATTCCAGCAGCACTGCTGTGTCTGATCCACTCATACCAGTGCAACGCACACAAACACACCACCACCACATCAGTGTTACTGCAGTGCTGAGGATGATCCACCACCCAAATAGTACCTGCTCTTTGAGGGTCCATGGGGGTCCTGACCACTGAAGAACAGGGTGAACGGGGGCTGACAAAGTATGCAGAGAAACAGATGGACTACAGTCTGTAATTGTTGAACTACAAAGTGCACCTATATAGTAAGTGGAGCTGATAAAATGGACAATGAGCGTAAAAACAAGGAGGTGGTCATACTGTTATGCTTGAACAGTGTACACTACAGAAAGATGTGAATTTAAATGCAGTGGTCCTTTCTGGTTTTAGTCTGACTCTTCGCAATAACATTTAACCTTATGTCACAATATTTCCTTCTTGAAATAGTACTTCTAGGACTAGTGTGAGAATAGTCACAGTTACATGACCATTTTTTCCACACATGGTCCTTCAGAACCCCTACTGCACTGTTTTTCCTGCTGTCAACATCCATAACTCCACTTATCAGCTCATTAACAGGCCCTTATAGAGGCTAAATTTGATGTGTTGGAGCAGGAAAAACACTAAAAGGAAAGACTAGGATTGGGATTGAGTCATTTAATGCTATTGCAGCTTAGAGTTCACACCTACGTGTGAAATTTTAGTGTATTTGCCATAGAAAGACAATACGTTCAACAATTTTCAGTTAAATAAATTGTTTATTATAATTTATAACAGTTCATTGAGTTTTCTCAACTGACAAATTTATAGGTCTGCACAAACTTTACACTTGAACTAAAGGGAAAGGCAAAGAAAGGCAAGAAAGAAGTTCAAATAAAGTATTACTGCTGATAAAAGTAGTAACATTTCTGATGTTATTCGTCAGGACTGCTTTTGGACATGAGCTTTGGTGTCAAAAGCATAGAAATGTAAAAAAAAGTCTAGAGTAGGAAACAGAATACACTTGTGACTAAACTAAACATATTCCTTTTTTTTAAAACTCAAATGCATTTCAAAGCAAAATTATTTTTGTTGTTTACAGTTTTATTAAAATGGTCTTAACACTTCAAATTTCAAATAGTACTTAAAATTTCAGCAATGTAGAGCACACTTAAAAATTGAGATATAAAAAAGCTTTGTTCTCAGTAAAGTTGGCCACAACAGTACGTTTAAACAGGCAGTAATGCATAAAGTAGCTAATAGCGAGAAACAAAAGCCCAGCAGACTTTTGCAATTTGGATGACATTCATTTCTTTTTTACACTGACTAATTTTAACAAATGATTACTTTCCTATACCAAGCTTAACTACACCAATTTAATTAGGCAAAAAAAATTAAATAAAAAGCAAACATGATGTGAGCATTTCAGCCTGTGTAAAAATGGCCTTTGTTGTTCACTTTGAAGTCTCACTCATAGCGAGTTTCTGCAGTATCGGCATGCAGTTGATGGCTTTTCCGTTCCCAGGAGAGCAGCGAGGAATTCTCAGGCCCTGGGACAAAACAGTTTAGCTGGGATCTACTAACTGTTTATCCTATAAGAAAGGGCCTAGTTTCTGCTGCATCCAGCAGCACTGTGTGTTTTCCCAGTCTGAGAATGTTTTCTAGTGGCACCAAGAAATACAACATAAAGGAGCAGCTATTAATTTTGACCAGCTTCTGATGAAGCCTAACCTTCAATACAATTGTGTAATTTGAAATGACATCTTTATTTGGGCAAAACATAATTTGTGCAATCAGGGCCACATTCAGCAGAGAAATAGTTCAGACCAGGTCGATATTCCTTACATAACTCAAGTCAGTCTGATCACACTGACTTTGTATGAAAGATTCAAAAAAGCTCTGCTACTGAATGGAGGCCGCGATTATTACAGCAGCACGTTTTATAAACCTCATCTCAGTACTGGTGAGGGGTTAAAAGAGGCAGTGATTGGCTACTAAACTGATTGGCAAACTGCTTTTAAACATGAGCCCACATAGAAACACTGGTGTGTGTGTGTGTGTGTGTTTAGCTTAGAGAAAGAGAGACCCTCTTACATCCCCACACTGTGTGTCGGGGTCACTGGCTGATTTAAGCCAATGGTGGTGCACAACCACCCTGCAAAGTCCACTTCTTCTGCTTCCGACTTCTTTATGAAGGGATGGACCTAAGGGGAACAAGAGATTGGAGTTTTGTTTGATGGTGAGTTTTGTGTGATGGTGAATTTATTCATACTTTATCTTATCTTTCTAAAAGGCAGCGATATAAAATCCATGTTTTACTGTTTAATTGTGGAAAGGGTCTTTTACTTTGAAAGGACAAATATTTGATGACAATACATGACCAGGAAATCTTATTTCCACTCCTTTTTTCTATGGACACTGAGAAGGTCATGACATGAGGGCTTCAAAAGTTGACTAACTGTTCAATATTTAGGCAATATGCCTTCTACTGTCTGAAATACTATCTGGGGTAGATAAACTTTCTTTTTGCATTATTAAAACCAGATCTGGTAAGTTTTTTGTAAAATTGTCAAATGAATTTGTTGCCGTATGGCAACTATATGTGAATATGGAAGTGATCTGTGTGCATTGAACCTATTGGACTGTAATTGACGTACAAAGCACTAGGCTACTCTGAAAGTATAATTGCAACTTTTGACTACATTAAAAAACATTTTTTATATATATATTTTGTAATTCCAAACTGTTGTAACTGTTACATATTGTCTGAATTGTAAATTACACCACTGGAAACCATAGTTTTACCAGAAGGAATTGCGATATCCCACCCAATCTATATGTTATGTGTATGTATGTATCAATTTCTAGTTAATCAAAACATGTTGATGATGACTAAATGAAATGAATGATATTGAATGAGAATGATTAAATGAAATTAAATAAGTTTCGATCAAGAAAATGATGTCCCCATATCAGGCCTAGGTATTCTTATTATGATGTTATTATTAATGTACATTCCAAATAATAATTGAAATTAATTAATTATTTTAAATTATTTTAAATACTGGGTTATATATTCCACTAAGTGTACATTGGATTTGTTTAATCTTGTTTTCAATAAAATTATGTTTTTAGAGAAATATAAGATGTTATGGTACTTTCCATGTTTGAGCATTGTTGCCATACAGCAACAATTTACCAACTACCCCTCTTTACATTTTTTTTTCAAATATTTACATTGATTAAGCAATTTTAAATAACAAAAACATATTAACACATTTTTTTAGCATGTTTAAGCAGTAATTTATACAATAGAGGGCTAGACAAGTTCCAGTCCGAGACCAGGGGCCAGATTCACAAAAGCTTTTCTAACAAAAAAATTTACAAAAGATCTTCAGACAAACACTAAGGAGTTAATAAGAATGTTCTTAAAGGCAAAAAAACTTTTTTAAAAAAAGAAAAAAAAATAGATGTGATGGTGGAGAAGGTTAAGCAGAAGATTTATTTTAGGTTTATTTTATCCTTGGAATATTTTAACAAATATATTTTGTGAAACTCAGAAGTTAAATTTTAAGAGGTTTACCTTGTTAAGTTTTACAGTCTAAGACAAGTGTGAGACTGTCGTGATGTAAGAGCAAGTGGTAAACTTGAACAAATTTTTTTCAAGAATACCACCTTAAGAGAAAAGTTAAGAAAAAAATTAAGACAATTATCATTTATCTCAAGTTTTTTTCTTAGTCATATTAAAAATCATATTTAAGAAAGATTTCACTTTTTAACACACTTTTCTGAAGAAAAGTCAAAATAAAAAACAAAAAAATGAAAGATTTTGAATTTATCTGTAGCTGATTCCTTAATAATAAATTTATAAATAACAAATACATTAGCATATCACGTTCACATTACAAGCCTCATTGCTCAAGTCTGATTTTTTGCTCAGATCCAATCTCTCCGACATGATGGTTCATACTCGTTTAGGTAAGTGACTCAAATCTGTCATTAATGTGAACGAAACGGTGTCCTGAAATGACCCGCATGCGCACATCTTAATCAGTACATTCACGTGAACTAATCGCATGCGTCATGAACAGCAAACAAACTAACGAGCAGAACGAGCCTTCGCTGCGAATATAATTAACTCTAAACAGCTCTCAGTGGTTCATAACTAAAGCGAGAGCGAAAAAGGTGAGATGTGTTGCTTTCCCACCATTTACACAGGCTTTAACATCTGTTCACAGCTGCTGCCAGGGTAACACTGAACGATGGTGCATGCACAATGGGAAAAAAGCCCATGAATGCCGATCTGAGCGTTCACACTAAGGTCGCATGGCCACGAATCGGATACATATCCGATCTCGACCACATGCGAAAGTGGCTCAGGTCGGAAATTGAAAAAAAAGTCAGATTTGTGCGTCCACACAGCTCTGAAAACATCAGAGTCATATTAGGGCAAAAAATCGGATTTGTGCCACTTCAACCTGGTAATGTGAATGTAGCCTTAGTTCAGATCGGTTTTCTGATTTTTGTAAGGAAATGACGGTAAGATAATTCTTCTGCTCTTAATTAGGCTCAATTAAATAACATGTTAATTGACTGAATGCTGAATGAGCAGAGAGTGACCTGTTTCCGTTAGCCAATCTGCATGCAGATCTAATTTTAGACATGTGAATGTTGATATTTGATGTTGATGTAAAGATATCAGAGCTTCTGTCTGCATGCCACTGTGATACTAAAAAGAATAATAAATAAAAGAGTAGGTATATATTAGGTAGTATAAGGCTAACAAAATTAAACCCTGGTTAGCCTACTAAGCAATATGTATCACTGAGCTTAATATATTAACAGCACATTATGTTAACATTAGTAGCTGCTTCTGGTTTAAAATGCCCTTCACTTTAAACAGCCGTGCTTTCACGGACAAAAAACACTCATCATCTCAAGAAAAATTTCCAAGGCCAAGATACTGTCAACAACAAGACAAGACCAAGACCATTCGTTTGGACTCAGACTGGACTCAAGTACTACAACACTACTAATTTTTTTTTGTAAAAAAAAAAAAAAAATTTGTGAATTTTCTCACCATCAGTTGCTTCAGATCTGCCCTCTCTGCTGGATTTTTGATTAAGCTGAAAAAAAAAACACAGTTAAGTCAATCCACTGCATGCAGGCCAACTGGCCTGTCAAATTAATGTTGTTCACATTTGAACCACTAGATGGCACACAGAGCTTATAGTAACTTAAAAAGCTCTCAAATCCTGTAAGCTGCAGTCCAGCATTTAGCCTTTAAAATCAAACCACAGTTGCCTCTTACCATTTGTTAACAAAATCTTGGAATTCGGTGCCAAAGATGCTTGGCAGCTTGGGTGGTGGCTGAAAATAGAAAGATGATTCAGTTAGGCCAAAGTAAGCCCACCATCAAATCCTCACCTTAATTCATTTAGTGTCACACAAGGCATGGTGGTCCATCCGAAACAGCTGAGCACATACCTCATTGACAATGTAGTCAAGCAGCTCAAAGATGGCCATTGGGGGTCTACTGTCAGGTCCGTACGCTGTAAAACAAGAAGACATTCTTACTAATAACAGCCAAGCATCCATACAGAAAACCAGAGCTCGCGGATGGAATGTAGCCTAGTAAAGCCTCTGCAGTTCCGCAGCCTAACATAAGTGATTATATCCTTTACTAAGACAAGTGGGTAATGTGACAGTTCCCAGATGGTCCTTCGTTCTGTGGTGGGAAGCACTTACAGCTGCCAGGCCGGCCTGGGGGCCTGGGTTTGGGAGAGGCCTCGCTGGATGAGGGGTCTCCTTCCATGGGGAGGCCAAAGATCTGCTCTAGCTCTTTAGCATCAGGAGGTGGGATGGGGAAGCGCCCAATGGCCATCTCCACCAGGGACAGACCCATGCTCCAGATGTCAGACTGCACCGAGTAGTGAGTGCCCTGCAGACGCTCCGGCTGGAGAGAGAGAGATAGGGAGAGAGGAAATGAGTCTGAGCCAGGAGGAAGGGGTATGGCAACAAACAGTTCAAGCAAACATCTTATGAGAAGCTACAACTCTAATGTCCAGTTGAAAAGTTTGACCACAGGCACACTGCTGATAGAGGCTAATAATCCAGTCCTTTACAACATGGTTAAATCAAATCTACATTCCTTTAAATTTCAAAGAATCTCTTTTCATGCATCCTTTAAAAAAGTACACTACCAAAAATGTTCTATGGCTTGTAAATAACTACGCATCAATCAGAGACCACTCTTTATTTATTTAATTTCCAATAAGGCCATTAGGTACAAGTTGATCATTTTTCAGGAAATATTTCAAAGTAGATTATATATAAGATAATCCACTTGCATATAGAAGAAAAAAAAGGGAAAAATTCAGGAGTTTCCAAAATGTGAGTTCAAAAATGATTAAAAGACATAGAGGAACTGGGACTCCTAACAACCATGGAAGACCTGAAGAACACCAAAACAGTCACCATTAGATAAACAGTACTTCTGTTATGAAAGGAAAGGTCTGGAAGGATATGTAGCTGTCAGGAAGCTGTAGGGAAGTGAACCAAAGTAAAGAGTTTGCTTAAATGTTTTTTTTTTCCAACACTGAAAAATATATAAATACATAAATATTCATAACGTACTGGAAATTGAATAAACAAAAAGGTGGTTTCTGACTTTTGCATAGCACTATACAGCCCTTTTATAAATTATTTTATTAATGTATATTAATTCAATTAATTATTAATGTAAAAAATATAGGACAAATGATGTAAAAAGAACCAAAAACAGGAAAATATGTAGCTGAGAGGCTTTGATCTTAGAGCGACAATATACCACAGGTCATTCATCATGGATATTATAAATAATAATAATAATAAATTTATCATTATTATTATCATCATTATTATTGATACTTATTATTATATATTGATATTACTGAAGCTAACCTGGTAACTTTATGATGGCACACATAAAAATAAAAAAGCATTCAAATGGTTCTTTGCGCTGTCATGGTTGCATTCCCTTTCCTAAAGAATCTTTGAGAAACGCTGTTCTTTAAGAGTGAAGTGGATAAATGGACAAGCAAAAGGGAAATTTCTGACAATCATGTTTTCATATTTGCTCCAACTGTCACTGATATGCTAAGAGAAAAAGACTGAAAAATAAAATGAAGACTGAAAAATAAAATGAAAATTGAAATGAAATAGCCAGATGGATCCGTTTTTAGGCTCACAAGGTGTGTCTGAACGTTCGGCAGCTCATAATCAGGAAATAAGCACATCTATGAATTACATCTTGGTAAATATGTAAATGTGTTTTTAAAGAACCTCAGTGAGAGACAATCCAAATGGCATGTTTATAAAATATATTTAAAATGTTAAGAAAAGATATAGTAGGTATGGAATGTGTCATGATAATGAGCAGTGAAGGTTCATAACTAGGAAAAATAGTTCAGCTTCCCTTACACAGCTTTCCAGGATTGTGATTAACAAGAGAAGCTTGACTCACAGACATGTAGGATCTGGTGCCCACAAACGAGTTGGCCATGGAGTCGATAAGCTGCCCACTCACGCCAAAGTCACACAGCTTAATCTCACCCCGTGAGTTCACCAGGATGTTGGATGGCTTCACATCTGCAAGACAGGAACAGGAACTCATGTAATGCAGAAATGAGCAGGATGGAATTAAAGAGGGACTGAACCTGCTCACCTCTGTGCATGATCTTGTGTTTCTCTCTAAGGTAGGACAGCCCTTTAATCACCTGTAAGCATATAGGCAGGACATTTTATTTAAAGAAGGTTATTAGCCCACGCCATAGGATGTAATTTCTCTTATTTAGGGAACAGCCAAGAGGATGGCCTGTAATTCCTTTGCAATCTACCTGGAACTGTTCCAACCACTTAATTCAAATGTGACTGTTTGCAAGAGAGGGGTAACTGTGGTACGCACCGCAATGCTAACTTTGCCCAATATTTGCTCTGGAATCTTGCCTGCTTTCTTCAGCGACTGGTCCAAGGAGCCACCATCCTGCATTAGGAAATTAGTGTTAATGTTCAGTGCACTCAGTTCCCTTAGAATTTATAAAAAGCATGTGCAATGAATAAGGCCAGTATGTAGACTATGTATACCGTTCCAGCTGTACAGATATAAGAAGCAATAAGTAAGTACATTTCCGCAACTGATCAATACACAAGACAAAAAAAGAGAAAGTCAAGGCCATAATTAACTGTAGTTAACATTTTGTCATGGTCATGAGAAAACCTCATATCTCACAACTTTGAAGGAGGAGCAAACTTCATAGGAGATGGAAAAAACATAACTTTAACAGGAGAATAATAAAAAAAAAAACTTTTGAACATATTTTAAAATAAATTAAAGGAGGCGTTCACTGAAAATCACGTCTGTGTTTTGGATGTTTTCTAGATGCTCCAAAATATATCAATACATGCAGTGTTACGGTTTGTTCCATTTTTTCTCCAGCAGTGACTAGTTCACAAAGTATACTCAGATGGATTTATCCCTATATGTATGCTAATTGCTTTGTCAGCATCCTCAAAACATTTTTTTTAGAAACATAAGATGCTAAAAATGTCCCAGCAACTCCCAGCTTTATTTTGTTTACAGTAGCTGATTAGCTCACTCAGTAATTAGCAACATGAGGTGCATTATTGTTGGTTGTGGAAATGCTCAAGTGAAAGCACAAATCACTGTACATTTTTTTTACATGGCTTCAAGTGATAGTGCTGCTACTGATTTTAAAGTAATATGAGTAATACATGGGGGTGTATTTGCTTTAGTTTAAGTTTAAATTATTTAAGCATTTGATACAAAAAACCTGTCTGAAGTGCCTGGAAATTGCCTAATAAGTACTGAGAAGCACTTACATGTTAAATAAGGTGTATTTTATTTGTCCCTTTTAAAAAAAAACTTGAAAATAACATTTTTTCAAATGTCTTTTGGTCCATTCAACAAGGACACGCAGTGTCACTGGTGCAAAGTACTGCTCTTATGAAGTATTACAAGTTATTTGACTTCTAATGTTCCTTGTGGAGAATGTTAAAACTGCTAAATGTGAGTGAGGGAGTGAGTTAGGAACCATTTCCATGAGGTGCTTCACATCTTTAAAATATTTCACACAGCGTAAAAGGGCAGCTGTAAAAACAGTGTACAGTGATGATATGCAGAGTTACTCTTTCTGGATAAATTAAGAATTTAGTTGACGTTTAATGTGAATCTGGTGTGTGTAACAGTGAAAGAGCTGTACCATGTGCTCCATACAGATGCTGATCTCTCCATCGCTGTAGAAGGCCCCGTAGAAGCCCACAATGTAAGGCGAATTACATTCATGCAGAACCTGCAGCTCCCGGATGATCTGGTTCCTGATGGCTGGCTTGATCTCCAAGTGAATGAGCTGAGAAATCACAGAAGAGAAATGGCTGATGGGAACTGTAGTTCTGTAAAGGTTTGTGGTGTGATTTCTGCTTCCAGGCTTCAGGAGGCACGCAGCACCAGAGCAGCATGCGTGAGTGCTGCATGCAGCTCAGTCAAGCAGAAATACAGTGTGTAATGTGAACTGTCATGCACTCAGCCATGTTCAAACACTGTCTGCAAAGAATATATCAGCCCAGATTACAAACACCATAATTTAATAAGCGATCTTTGTTCTAACTTCCATTTAATGAGCTACAGTCAGATCTTTCTTCTGTCATAAACTGCTCCCAGGACACAACCCATACTCAGAGAGCAGAAAGTGGAATCTAACTTGTGGCCTTGTGCTCTATAAAAAGACATGATGAAATCAAAAATCAATGCCTTCCAGAGATATCGGAGAACAGGGGACAGCACAGCTTTGTTTAGCAGCTGCTTCTTGAAAAACTGCTGCAGATATCTCTGTGCAAGGATGGTGAGGAGAGACCTTTTTAAAGGAATACTCTAGCATTTTTCCTCCTATATTCTACCTGCCACATCTGTACTGTACGGTTGATTACCACGGATAATCATTTTTTACACACTACTCTGTCCACTGGCTACAAACAAAAGTGTGTCTCAAATCAGCTGGTTTTCTGTCTTTTTGTATGTACAGGAAATCCTTTCAGAATTATTGTCCATGACAGAAATGGAGACTCTAGTGAGAGTCACATGTTGACTAACTCTTAACTCAACTTAAGACTCATGAAATTTTGGCCTGAGGAAAAAACAAAAGAACGAAACTGATTAAATTTCAAACTACCAACCTTTAAGTTGTAGTTACACATCCTGTAAAATATACTAAACTTTCAGCTGGGGTAGTTATTCTGCTGTCTAGAAAGTTTACATGCCGTATAAACTACAGGCTAACCAAAAAACAAGTTGTTTTGCCTCTTTCCTTAAAACACTGCATTTACTGCGCTCCAGTTTTGCCATTCATACTTAAGGTTTATTCTCGAAAGTCTTGTTTTTTGAAGCCATGTCAATCTGACGTTTTTAGAAAGGGTTTACTTTTATAGAAATGCAATGTCTGCAGCTAATAACAGGACTAAACTAAAATTCTAAAAAAACTAAAAACTCCAGATGCGACTTGCACTCACACCCCAGAGACTCGAGACTTGACTCAGACTCAGACCAAGACTTGACTCAGACCCTAGAGACTTAACTCACACTTGCACCCAAGAAACTCCAGACTTGACTTGGATCCCAGAGACTTGACTCACACCGATGAGACTTGAGACTCGACTCAGATTGGTATGAATCGGTTCACAATCATCTTTCGGTCTGTGGTTATCAACCACATATGCCTTTTCTCTCTTGCTGAATACGTGAAGGTCAACTTTTATTCCTTATTCAATATTATTATTGATGTGGATATACACCAGTCAGGCATAACATTATGACCACCTCCTTAATTCTATGCTCATTGTCCATTTTATCAGCTCCACTTACTATATAGGTGCACTTTGTAGTTCTACAATTACAGACTGTAGTTCATCTGTTTCTGTGCATGCTTTGTTAGCCCCCTCACAGAGACGGTATTATTTGGGTGGTGGATCATTCTCAGCACTGCAGTGACACTGATGTGGTGGTGGTGTGCTAGTGTGTGTTGCGCTGGTCTGAGTGGATCAGACACAGCAGTGCTGCTGGCGTTTTTAAACACCTCAATGTCACTGCTGGACTGAGAATAGTCCACCAATCAGAGGATGACCAACACAAACTGAGCAGCAACAGATCAGCTATCGTCTCTGACTTTACATCTACAAGGTGGACTGACAAGGTAGGAGTGTCTAATAGAGTGGACAGTGAGTGGACAAAAACTTGTGCTTAAAAACTGTGTCTGATCCACTCGTACCAGCACAACACACACTAACACACCATCACCATGTCAGTGTTACTGCAGTGCTGAGAATGATCCACCACCCAAATAATACCTGCTCTGTGAGGGTCCATGGGGGTCCTGACCACTGTATGATTGTGAGAAATGTGTATAATTGGTGGATGGTAAATGAGATGGATTTATTGTTGTCCAGTGCTGTGTGTCAAATCACCAAACAGAACAGAACTCTCCCATAATATCAATGTGCTGAAAGCTGCATCTACCTTCCTTGCCATGATGAGTCCAGAGGGTCTGTGTGAAACCTTGAAGACCACTCCGCCATTTCCGGCACCCAGCTCACAAATCTTTTCAAAGTCATCGTCCTTCAACTCCCCTACTTTCTGCTTCTGCGTGAGGAAGGCCTCAAGACGCTTCTTCTGCTGCTCATCCAGTTCCAGCTCCTCTAACTTCTTCTGCAGGGCTTCCAGGTTTGTTCTACACACAAAAACACATACAAATTACAGTCATAAGAAAAAAAAGTTGCATAAAAATTTCAGAAAAAAGGTCTAGCATTTTAAGGAAGAAGGCTTTGGTATCCTAAATGCAGTATTTTAGCCCAGTAGCTAAATATAGACAGCCAAGACCAAAAACAGAAATGTCATATACTGTGATCTAAACCACAAAATCCAGAAGCATCTATGGAATTTCCATTGAGTCATTGTGCTGCAAGGTATATTTGCAGGCTATGACATCACTGTCCTGAGCTGTGCTTGCTTTTATGCACGTAGTCAATAGGTCTGTCTGTAGATGCAATGAGAATTTCCCCACTTGGGATCAATGGAAAGGAACATTAATAACGATTCAGGAACATGCTCCAATTTTCAGCCAAGACAAAGGTAAGATGACTGAATGGGCCATTGTACACAGTATGGCCAAAATAAATGTGTGTGTGTAGAACGGTTAGCAGACACTTTGAACTCTGCTTGAGGAAGCCGGTAGTTCCTATGAGCATGTGTGCCTCTCCTTCGGCTCTGTTGTCATGGTGATGCATTTCCTTAGCTTTCCGTTTGTGGAATGAACCTCCCTGACCCTCCTTACTCTCCATCTCTTCTTCTTCTCCTCCCATAACAGCCTCTTCCTTTCTCCCACTGCAGAACTGCAGCCCAAAGGAATCCAAAAACTCTTGATGATGAGTGGATGCTAGAGGTCAAATGAGGATCATGCTTTCTCCTCCTATTCATTTGTAGCATTACTGGTTGAAAGAATGTAAAGCCTTCCTTTAAACAATGTAGGCAAATATTATACACACAGAACAGTCTTGGCCCTTTTTGTTATTAAATGATGAAAAGCTCAAACTCTCAACGGCTCAAACTCTAATGTGAACATTTCAAATGTATCTCTGAGATACTGATTTCAGTGCTCCTGATATCCGCAGTGTTCCTTGAGGCTGTACTGAAACTGCTTTGGTGCGAATGGAGGCTCCAAACAGCAGTGACAAATGTCACATTGTTATAAAAGAAAAGTATGTGCTCCAGTGTGTTCCAGGTGCACCAGAGAGCACTGAAAAACCCCGTCTCAAGGACCCCAGCCATTCAGATGTAAAATACGTCTTTTCCACTGCTATAGGCATCTCAGCAACACCACCACTACCTCAGAAGAGATGCTCTTACACATAAATTTACATCAAAATCTCACTCAGAATATAAAAGCTGATTTTTTTTCTTTTTCTGTAATTAGACCAAAAGCACGACACAGAGAGGTGAGGGCCTTCGAGAGCACTCACACTCTCTCTCTCTCTCTCTCTCTCTCTCTCTCTCTCTCTCTCTCTCTCTCTCTCTCTCTCTCTCTCTCTCCACCCACAGCAGTGTGAGGGTTAAGTGCTCTCTTCTTCGCCAACACGGCCGTCATATCCATGGAGACGAGGCCGCTGCGTGTGAGAGAGGGAGTGAGAGAGTGAGAGAGTGTGTGGGCGGCGTGGGTGCCGTGTGAAGAGGAGGCGACGATGGCGCGCGGCCCTGAGAAAACTGCACGCGCTGCACGTGGGAGAGTCCACAGCCACGGCCTGTTCGCTCATGCGCGCTCAAGCACGGCACAAGCAGCAAGCACACGCAACAGTGGTCAGAGTCTCACAGTGGAGAGCAGAGGAGCCCAGAAAACATCCTCAGGTAAAAGTGCTGCTCCTCTGGTGAAATAATGACTCGCGAAGAAGTAGCAACCCAACATAAACAGACAACCAGAGGAAAAACGAATCGGGCCAAAAACTGAGTTCCATATACAGCTGCTGTGGTAGTGCAGCTTAGTAGGCCTGCATTTATTAGCAGGACCTCACATTTGTTAGATGCCTCCCTTCTCTTAAATGAAAATGGGGAGAATTGGAAATGCAGAGTGAAAGTGGTTCAGGTGACCTTAAAGTTTTCCATTATTCACTGTCCAGTGCATATAGTGCATATATGGAAACAATACTGCTAAAACAGCTCGTTTTGAATTCAGTGTTTCTGTGATGTCATGAGAACCATCTCATTTACATATGCCCACCTATTCGGCCTGCAGCAATTTAGCACCGCCCATTCATGCTGAAGTCATGAGTGCTTTTTGAATGAGGCCCAGTTCAGGGCTGCCAATCAGAACAAAGCTAATTTATATCAGTCTTAGTCACAGTAAGAGAAAAGGCCTGTGTAATTCTAAGGGAATTATACACAAATGTTATAAGCGGGCCTGAAGGGAAAAATAAAACACGTATAAAATGTAGAAAAATGTAGGATGTTGGATCATTAAAAGTATTCGCATTTAAAAACACTCAGAAATCAACCTGGAATCAGTACTGACCTTTTTGCTGTGTTAAAAAGCATAGAGATAACAGAAGCATGTCAGGCATATTATTTTTCACGTTCACTATAAGTTTAATGTTTTTCACTCATGTAAAAGGTTAAAGGTCGTGTTATGTCATATCTCTTGAACTCATGTATCATCTAGAATTGTAAGTTTATCAGATGTAAATGCGACTTTGTCATCCATTCAAGTGCAGTTTACAGGTGGAAAAATTGCTGTTTTCCACCTGAATGCAGCATATGCCAGCACGCACCAAAAGGTGGGGAAAAGTAATATTAAACAATAATATATTATTTCACCGCCCTCCCCCATATCCCCATCTATCACTGAACAAAGTACTCATATTGTTAAGAGACCCTCCCTGATACATTGTTTCCCACTAAAATACATCACACAGCATTTCATGCTGACTTTAAAGGGGAATACCACAGATCTTTAAAAAAATAACAAAGTGCGCCTGGCAGCAAAGAAGTTCATGTGACCAGCAGAACAAAATTAAATTAAACTCAGAGGAGGAATTAGTATGCTAGCTAGTATGCTAAAATGCACACACACACACACACACACACACACACACACACACACATTTTCTAAGCCGCTTATCCTTCTGGGTCACGGGGGGAGCTGGAGCCTATCCCAGCTGTCATTGTGTGGAGGGAAGGATACACCCTGGACAGGTTATGCTAAAATGTATGAATGACTAAAATGGAACACACTGAAAAGCAGATTTCTTTCCTTACAAATGTACTTGATTAGCCTCCAATTAAAGGGCCCCTCCATGTACCAAGGATTAACTTTAGATAGTATGTTTTAGGCCAGAAGGACCAAAAACCTGTTTGTTGCTGTCCAAAATGGTAAGTTTACAGAAGAGGCCAAAAATGTTCTATACATTCAATGTAAGCTAAAGTAAAGTGATTTTATTCCAAGAAGTTTTGGACCATTTCTGTTATACTCCATTCATCATGATATTGCCACACAGTGTAAAGAGAAACTGCCAGGCTCAAATGACATAGAAAAGTAAAAATCAAAAAAATGGAGATGGATGTTTTTCTTTGGACAGTGGTGACATGTTGTAAAACAATGTCTAAGGAATCAGGCAATTTATTCGTAAGCACTTTATGGAATAGCTGGAGTTAAATGCTTTGGACCTCTTTCTATCATCACTGCAGTAAGCAATTCTGTTTCTGAACAATGGCACACTTCGCAGCAAACCACTC
This sequence comes from Colossoma macropomum, assembly GCF_904425465.1. Lineage (NCBI taxonomy): Eukaryota > Metazoa > Chordata > Actinopteri > Characiformes > Serrasalmidae > Colossoma > Colossoma macropomum. The sequence goes on from NW_023494798.1 coordinate 13,637,426, forward strand.
TGAATGACTGTTTTTATCCTAACAATGTAATAATGCAGAAGTCTAAAATCAGTGAAACATGGAACCTTTAGGTACAGGGAACAGAGTAAAATATAGCCACTTAGTAACTACCAACCTCCGTACACAGAAGGTTTACAGTCTGACAGAAGCTTTCTCTGGTTATTTATTTGGAACTTCAACCCCAAATTTAGTGTCAGTATGAGTTTGACTATGTTTTCCAATTTCATGCTTGTGCAATGACACAAGCATCCATACAGCCTCAAATTAAGTGTACATGAAGTACACTCAGGCGGGCGTGTGGTGAAGCAAGGTGCTGGCTGATTCGTCTTGAGTGTGAATGTGGACCAGTGCAGAGTTGGAACGTGAGCTGAGGCTGGGCTTTGCTAAACCGCAGACAGGTACACATTCTTCTGAGGCACAGAGCAGGTAGTGCCGATACAGGGCCAGTGGTTAATAATTAACCGTGCTCTTTCAGCCGCTGGCCTGCTTATCCGTGTGTGGTCTGGCTGGTGGCAGAACAAGTCCCATGTGTCGCTAACACACAGATTTAGTGGCACTGTGGACCATTGCATTATTTCTTATGTTTTTTGGAGCCATCACATTCTCTGTTTTAGTGCTCTTGAAGAACAACGAGACAGGACACACAGTGTGCAGTATGTATGCTTTGTACAGCAAGCACAGAAAAGACAGTGCAAAGGCTGCAGCACATAGTAGTTCTTTAATAAGAAAGTAGTTCTTTTATAAGTCATAAATAGGAATCAGCACTGGGAAACAGCTGCCATGTATCTAGGTTTGTGTATGTTTGTACATTAACAGAACAAAAATGTCCTTACTTTGTAGCAAGTGACAAAGAAAGAAAGGGAGCTCCCTACAAAGTCATGTTAAACTAAGTGGATTTTATAAAGTGTTTTCTACAAAAGCTGCATGCTTCAGTTTTTAAAACAAAGTACAAAACTTTTATGGTGCTGAGGTTGTCAAGGGTTAAGGTAGGATATGTATATAATGCATAGAGCTAAGCAATATGGAAATATCACAATACTTAACGAATTTTTCACAATATATGATATTTCACATTAAATCTGATGGATTAGAAAACACATTTAAAATACTGTCTGAAAAATAAACAAATACATTGATTTGTATTCAACATTTTGCACATTGTGCTGTACTAAATCCAATCAAACCAAGGGCTAAATATTATCTCTTTGTAACGGGGTGCCGTATGGGTGGGGAAAGTTAGGATGACTCTAAGGGTTTTTACTCTGCTGTTGAGTTTCAAAACTTCACTGACACCCAAGACCATTCACTCATGTGCAGGTGTGTGCAAAACACCCTGGACAAATTATGTTTAAAAAAATGGGGATTTGGAGGCCTCTCTGGTGAAATTGTGTAGTTGTAGAAGAATATTTAATAATGTGGTTTGACCCCTCAGATGTTCGCAAGTGCATTGAAAGAGTATCGAAAGAGAACTCAGTCAAAACTTGGTGAAGGACATGTCTTCCAAAGATGTAAGTGAATGATCTATTATTGTCATAATATCTTAATCAGTGTAAGGTTGATTTTGCATTTGAGACCTAAACATCGAGCCAGACCTTCTTTTTGAGACTGTGTTTGATGGTAACACATAAAGACATATGACATGGTTAAAAATCCAACCAGACACCTCTGACTTTTAAGTGAATTTTTCAGGTATTACAGGGTGATGTGCAGCAGCACACACACCATATTTCATGCACTTTTTTTAGCATGACTCAGTAATGCTACTTCATTCCATTTTAACAAAAAAAATCAATTTAGTGCTGCTTTAACACATCCCCTGCAGGGAACAAACTTAAATAAGGCATTTTCTGCTCATTTTAGTGCACAATTCAAATTATAGATGTTAAATTCAGCAAATAAACTTAACTGTGCATGAAACTGTGCTGAAGTTTGTTCACATGTGACCAGCAGCACACAAACTTTGCATACATCTATATGCAAAAAGATTTTGTCATGCTAATTAATTCTGATAATAAGAAAAGGAGACACGCTTTCAGATATATGACAGTCCTCTGTCCGGATGACTGCCACTACATAACAATATTAGTGAGCCGGAAAAAGGACTTACTGTAACCCCCCCCCACACACACACTTTTGGTCAGTTGTGACTTCCAGTTTCTCTTACTCACCACAGGAAGAGGCATTCCACAAAGCCTCTCTCTATAAAACCGGCTTCCGCAAGCTTGAATCATAGCTCCACTGACATGCATTCCAAAGTCTGCTCGCCACAACCTGTCCGGGCCTCACTAAAGGAATGTGCTCTACGCGTTTGTCACATTGAACACAGCCCTTCATACCAACCCGTTCTTCAGTACAATGAGCTGCATGCTCTTGCCCTGCTGTAGCTCACAAGTGGTTTGATGCTGCCCACTGTAAAGATGCTAATACTTCACTTGAATGCGGCAGAAAGTGTGTCATATCTTTGGGGATTTAATCCTTGGACTGTGTACCTCATACCCAGAGAAGTAACAAATGGTTCGTCTACGGAGTTGCCTAGTTTGTGTCCGAACTACTCTCACTGAGTGACTGAAGTAGGCTATAGGCCTCTTAAGAAAATAACCAAATGGCTAATTGGATCCAAATGATTTTCTCAAGTGTACTGACCATTACACCTTTTGTACAGACTCCTGTATTGCTCAAGAAATGTGACCGATTTTTTTTCCTATTACACTTTAGGAGCACAATTGCATGCGTGCATTTGGCAGACACACTTGTTCAGAGTGACTTAAAGTTTAATCACATGACACAGGTGAATTTAGCATTAGGAGTCTTGCCCAAGGACTGTTAGGCCAGGGTTATACTACACAACTTTTTCCTTGATTTTAGCCCTGATTGTCAGACTGGTTGAGACTATGTTTTAGGACAGAGCATCGAATAGTGTTTGAAAGGCACAGACTCAGATCGTTCGCCTTCCGTATCGCATATCAGACCAGTCACAGTACAGCAAACTGATTTTTTCAGACTCTGAACGTAATCTAGTAGTGTATAATGGTCAACAACTCAATGCAGATTGACTCGTCCAACAGCAAATGAAAGCTGAGAGCATGAAAGAAGTAAATACAGCAATTAAACAAAAAGAAAAAGGGCAAATGTGCAGATGGACTCACATGTGTAGCAAAGCTTTTTAGGCTTAAGCACAATTGAATGCATGTACATCAGAACCCCTAAAGGCTACCACACTGATCACATCCATAACTGACTGTTTTACCTGTTGTTTTTTTTTTATTTATTGTCACTGCAAACGGCTGCAAAAACAGCAGCATCAGCAACAGGCCACTTCATGTTTGTTTATTTGCATCACCTAGAAATGAGAGAATGCGTGTGTTGGCGTGAATTCTGTGAGCTGGGTTTAGTCCAGCAACAACTTAAAAGTTGACTAGTGTGTGATCCCCAATATTTCAGTTGCCCAAAAAACAGTGCAGAAAGCAGTCTTCTTAATGCATTAATAGTCATGTAATGTATCCAAACCTTTATCAATGTATAGTGGTGTGGTCACCCAGGCAGGAAAATGAACTCTGCTCTGTGTGGGGTGGGATGCAGCTTTGTTACAAATAAACTCCAAAAATTACCTAGATGTAAACACCTCAAACATGATCTCCAATCTGTATGCCCAATGTGTGAACATACGGTGAAAAAAGAAAACCAAGTGAAACATTATTTCCTCCTACACAACCCCGCCTCACTTTGAAAAGAGGCTCAAATCTCTGCAGTGCTGTGTGTAAAAGAACGCCTCTGTACCTCATCCTCTACCTTTAAATCAGTAATGGTCTCTCAAGGCCAAACTGTGAGAGTGAAAGAGAAGTGTCTGAGCCCTGGAGCGCCTGTGAAACAAGAGGCAATGACACGCACCAGTGAGTCCAGGCCGCCAGAGCTTCGATTGGCTCTCTGCTCAGGGACAGAGGACGAGGACCACAGGCCTGCCAAACGAAGGTGGCAGACAGATAGGCAGCCCTCGGGGTCACCAGACAGCCTCTGAACAAACAGGCGGACACACAGAGCTGGGCTTCGTTTGTTTATAGTGATAGTCACTGTAACTGATCCACCGTGATTGCATAACAACATGAAATGAGAAGCTCCAAGAAGTGGAGCATGCTGTCACAACCGTTCATCATCTCCATTTATTCCCAGGAGTTCATGAGACTTTGCTTGGGTCCTGGACATCCTCTGCCCTTATATTCCTTATTGACAGACCCTTGCAGGGCTTTAATATCTCTCTGTGATGCCCAGCTTGTATACTACCAACTGGAAACCGAATCTGTCCTTCTAACTTAGGGCTGTGAATGGGCAAGAAAGGCTGGACAGATTATTAGAAGGTAGAATCATTGCTGTTTGCTGGCTGTTCTGTTCCTACCGTGATAAGGGCTTCCTTCTACTTTTAGAGAAGGATGGGTATGGTGTCTGATTTTTTGTGAAAGCAAGACCACTTGCAACAACACAAATCCCCAGTGAATTCACACTACTTTGTTCATTTAATTCCACATAGACTTATACAAACGCTGTAGTGAGTTCATCACTATAGGTGTTAATTCACCACTGGAGATTTTGCAAAGAAATAAATCCTTAAACACTGATCTACTACCCTTAATAACCAGTGGAAATGTCAGTTAAGATTGTTAAATGTAAGTGGTTTATCAAATGCCAGGTGTAAATTCTTCTGTAACTCATCCACCTACTATTCCGCAATGGGCCTATACTTCATACTTTATATACTTCATATATTTGCCACATTTCAGACCCATAGTTATATGCAGTACAGTGGTCAGTTCGATGCAGCCACTAACAGAGTATTTAAAAACATTTCGTTGCCTAGAGCAACATTCACTTATTCTCCTGTTAAAGGTTAAGGTACTGGACATAGCCAAACTACTCACTCCGAGGCACCGGTTCCGTTCACGGCGTTTCCATCAGGAATGGGATTGAGCTGGATCGGCTCTGGCTTCCTCCGTTTCTGCATCACGGCTCTTGGTGACTAGCTTTACAGCAATCTGAAATAAATCAAGGCGAGAAACCCAATCCGCAGAAACAGCAGCGTGCTGTAGAGAGAGCGATCTGATGCATAGGTTATGCAGCTTATCACACCCACCCAATGTCTCTCTGAGAGAAATACACACGAAAACGCCAACGCTAAATGAGCTATAAAAGTCTTCCTGACTACTACAGCGCTGTTTTAAGCCGCTGTCCAGATAACACAGCCACGAATACCGAACCACTATGGGTGGATATGACTGTGGAGATGGGCTCATTGCGTCACGAAAATATTTACATCTGGCTTCCGGACAGCGTGGCTAACGCTGGACAATGGCGCCATCTGCCGGGAGATAAACTGTCACAAAAGGATCACTGGCACACAAACTGCAGATAGTGTGGATTCAGTAATCGATTAATCCAATGCAATTTAACGAACCGATTCTTTTCAGCTGTCTGTTTCAGTGAATCGAATGTCGATTTAACTTTTTTTGTGTTTAGAGAAGGTGGAGTGATGTTTTTGGCTAAATGTTAGCTGACAGTACAGTATTTTTGGCTTTGGCGCGAGCTACCCGGATGTCACCGGTTTTATTCAGCTCTTTGATTCAACCTCTCGAAGGAAAGCGTCAAAAAAGTGAAGTGAATCAGAACTGTGAGTCAGACAGGTATAGTTAAAAAAAATGTTAGATGGTGGAAATTTGTAGCCAGATGATAACATACAAAAAAGGTTTGCTAAGTTAACAGATCTGCTTGTTTGTGTGTAGATGAAAAAAACTTCTGGTTCGTTCGTGCTGGGAGAATCGATTCATCCGGCTCACGGAAAGCAGTTGTTCAGAAACAAAGAATCGTTCACGAATCGTTCAGGAGTCATGTTTTTTTGGCTAAATGTTAGCTGACAGTACAGTACTTTTGTCTTTGGCGCGAAAAAATATAGGCAGAAAATATAGTTTCACAATTACCACTATTTAATCAACCCAGCAGCCGCCTGTGGGCCCTGCTGAAAAAAAAAACACACAAAAACCATCAAAAGTCTCTGCTGGTGGTGTCCAGTAGTCACTAATGGTATTTAGTGTTTTCCTGGGTTGACATCACAGTCCAAAGGATTCTAATGGTTTAACTGGTGTTCTGAGACTGATTATAGATGCATCTGACAGTTTCCTAATGGGATCTGAAGGTGTTTTACAGGAAACTAGTTGTGGATATTGGTAACCATTAAGGCAATTCCCATTGCAAAGCAAAACCATGAAGTTTCAGTCCTGGATAGCAAATAGAATGGCTATGTTTGTGTTGTAGACATTGTGATCCCTGTTGGTTTCACCACTAAAAAATCACCACTAAGAAAATATGAGTTGCTAGTTTCTTTACAGTGAACCATTTTACATCAGACTGACAAATGACTGTGTTAGCATGCAGAAGTTCTGAAAAAATTATGTCATTCCCCTGTTAGGGGTGCTGCAGGCCACACAGGTTTCCTATATGTTTCTGGTGGCTTTGTGGTTAAGGCTTGTGACTTTAAAGCAGAAGGTTGTGGGTTCAAGCCACAGCTAGAGTAGCAAACGTGTGATAGCCTTGCACTGGCTTCAGTGGTGAGTTAAATGTACTGAAGTCAATGGCAGTCACATACAGAAACATGACTCCTACCGACGGGACCTGCCAAGTAGTTGGATCACCTGTGCGATGGTTTCATACAAACTCAATAGCTTCATGTAAAGTAGAGTTTCTTATGAATGTCAGCTCAAGGCTTTTAATTGCTGAAAAAATAACTGAGCCCACTCTCTCTGTTCACATATGATGGTAGGCCCAAAATAGATCAGCATGCAGTATGTGACAGTTGTCTGAAACGATCAGCATAAATCAGCACCATGTTACTGCAGTGTCACTACTGGTAGAAGTTTAATATATCAGTTAAAAGTTGCTGGACAGTCCTGCAGCACAGAATGGTTTACTCAGCAGATCGTGTATAGCCCCCCCGCGTGGTGCCATTGGGAGCAGAGCTAGATAATTGCTGGATTTGCATAGACATACACAAGCACTCTCCCACTGAGCTGCATCTGATCTTTTTCAAATGAGACACTGTCAGATTAATGATGCATCATGTGAGCAAAACCATGGTGTTCATTGCCTAATATGAGTCTGCAGTTTCAGAAAGGTGGCTCCCTATATGACCTCCTCCTCCTTAGCAGAGGGGTTTTGTTTTTGTCTGAGTGAGCAATGTTATAAAGAAAATCTGGGCTTGGATCAGTGTTTCTGCATTGGCTGCGTTCTGCAAGCAGGTTTGCGCAGCAGATGTGCATAATGAAGCTTTCTTTATGGATGTGAAAGGCTCTGGCACACAAGTTGGCAGCATGGCTCAGCGTTTACTTGCATTTATTTAGCACATGTTAAATGAAAGAATGGCTTACAGGCCGTTTTACTCATTATTCCTTCAAAGCAGCCCAAAGATCATTTATCCTCCTCCTTCTTCCTTATTTGGACACTGATTCTGCAAAGATTTTTTCTGCGAAGATTTTTTAGTTAACTTAAATGGTCTTTCAAATTTTTATCTGGAAATGATTATTGCCTACAGGTTAATTTTAACTGTCAGAATTTTAGCTGTTGTAAATGAGAATAACTTAACTTGATGACTTTATTAGCCATCAGGATCTTGATCTTCAATTTTCTCTGCTGTAAGATTACAACAAATGTTAGTACTAATGGTTCGAACAGATTTGGATACTTGTGGCAGATATGAATGTTTTTGTTTGCCTGACCGTGAACATGACATTACAAGATTCTTTGTATTATTAATCAAAGAAAAATGCAAATAAACCCTTAGTCAGCTGATTAATGAAATGTGGGTGAGCCTACAAACACAAGAAAAACAGCACACATCAAAAAGCTCTACCATACTCACTTAAAAAAGATGGTAAAGGCAATGGTTCTGTTTAGAACCATGGGTTCTATACAGAACCATTTCATGTTGAAATGAAGAGGCCTAGACAAGATCATAACATATTTAATGCTTAAATGGTTCTTTGCATGACGAAATGGTTCTTCAGATTGATGGAGAATGTGTTGTATATGGTTCTATATAGAATCTTTCTGAAAATGGTTCTGTATGTTTTCAAAAAGGGTTCTGCTACTGTTACAATGTCAAGCTTGTGACAATAGAACAATCTGAAGAACCATTTTCAACCATTTAAAGCATAGAGTACAGAAATTAAGTAACTGTATTCAGTCCAAGTTACATATTATAAAGGCAGTATTCAGAATACAGTTTTTACATTTTTACATTTTTAAGAGAATACTTTTTGAATACTTGCTGACTAAATATAGAAAAAGAAACATCAATGCTTATTTATTAACTATTTTAAAATCAAAGCACAGTATGTAGCAAACATGCTTGTTAGACGAATTCTACAGAGGAACTCAATTACCGACTTCTTGATAAACACTGAAGTTCCTACTAAAGCCTGAGTAGACTGATAAATCAATGTGATGACCAGTTATTTATCTCAGCTTTACTGAGCTCTGCTAAAGCCTGAGTAGACTGATAAACCAATGTGATGATCAGTTATTTATCTCAGCTTTACTGAGCTCTGCTAAAGCCTGAGTAGACTGATAAACCAATGTGATGATCAGTTATTTATCTCAGCTTTACTGAGCTCTGCTAAAGCCTGAGTAGACTGATAAACCAATGTGATGACCAGCTATCAATCTCAGTGTTACCGAGCCATGCAGTCATGGCCATGCTGATAACCATGCCAGGAGGATGCATGTGCTGGAAAAGGGACTTAATGCTGTTGTTGTTGTTTATTAGTCCAAAGTGTGTATATGTTTTATTTGTGTTATTGTGTGTCAGGGGATGTGGGTTGTTAGTGTGTTTTGTGTTAGGGGTTGGTCACCGTGAGGGTGAAGTGTATTAATTAAGTAAAAAAGGTGTTTTTCCTATGTACCAATATGTATTCTAAATATATTCTAAATAAATTACTCGTTATGTACTGCAATGGAATACGTTACTGAACACATAGCAGGACAGTGTATTCAACATTTAAGCATCACTACTTTTTAAAAATATTTCAAATACTTTTTCAATATATGTAAGCCTTGTGTTGGTCAGATCGAAAAGAAAGTGAGTGGTATCGCCCATCCCCGACTGACGGGCATCGGGTCGCGCGCGTTTCCCCGAACACGCGGACTGCGCTCATCGCCGCTGACGTCACGTGAGTTTAAAACGAGGCCGCGCGCTTCAGGCGGAGAGCAGCGCGAGGCTGCGGGAGCGACGGAGGGCGGTTAGAGACAGAACCGAGTCTTCACACGCCTGAGGAACCGACACGACCAGCGCTCATTTCACTGAGCGGAAAACTCGCTTCAGGACTGTTTCGCTGCTGTAGACTCGACAGATCAACGATGTGCGAGAAAGTGGAGACTAACATTCCCGTCACGAAGAGCAAAGGCTGAGCAGAGAACACGGAGGAAAGCAGGAGCAGCCGGTGACCACCGCGAGGTAGGCAACGCGCTCCTGGCCAGCACAGTTAAACCTCTTTAAAACACGTTTTACATGTTTGAAATCCATCGTGTGGCTTGATATATTCACGTAAAATACGTAAATACTTAAGACTTGGACTACCTGGGGAGTTTTTATTGACATGTCACTGAGCTGTTGGTGAGGCTGGCATGATGTTCCCCGAGTTTGAAGGCTTTATTTCAGATTTGTAACAGTGAAGGTGTGAAAACGACTCTTTTCTGCTAAATAATGTCGGCTACATTCAGACAGTCAATGGGACAAAATATAGTTGTGTAGCCGAAATAACGTTATGTAGCTCATATGTGGGCTGAGTTGCAGAGCCTGTGCGATGAAGACTGACTGACCGCGTGGCTCTGGACTCTGTTGATATGCATTAATAATGTGGTGTGTGTCTGTTGGATTACTCCCAGCGGGACTGTTTGCTCTCTTTGATTTCCAGAGGATGTAGTGCATGCTGCTACAAATGCACATTATTGCAGCACAATAATAACGACCCCAACTCCTGATGACAGCTAACAGCTAGCAGATTTAATGCTTATTAAAGGCGCCCGGTTACTGATTTAGCCAATTAGCCTATTTGTTTCGGCGAGAAGGTAAGAAGCCTTGCGCTCATTTAATCAGACTATGCTGGGATAGCTTTCTTGATTTAATCTAACCTCCGCTGCTGTGTGTGTGTGCTTTTTCCTGCTTTTATCGATCTCCAGTTTAGTGATGAAGAGATGCCCTAATTCAATAGGCAATAAAAGCTTGTGTTGCTCACAGTACAGATGTTTTCTCTTAATTGACACAATGCATAGGCCTATTAAAATGCTCTAGGCGGTGATAAATAACTGGGGAATTACGTAGTAAGGCCATGCAGTGCTATTATTTTAACAAGAAGCCAATACATTTAGCTTAATTGCCTGTTTGTTTATTTTATATTCAGCGTACAGACATAACATCAGCTAATTTGGGTTTTTCATGTTTAATCCCAAAAACGTAAAAATCAGGTTCTAATCTCTAATCTCAGGTTTGTGATATTAACACAAGTTTATTCTTAATAAACACAATTTCCCCCAAAACATCTATTTAATGAACTGATGCAGAGTCTATAGCCCAGGCTAAAACGACAGGATTCTGATATATCTACTAACTGGGAGGATGAGTAGCAGATGTATAAAGGAGTGTGAAGGGAATTGTCTGTTTTATTTATGTTGGTTGACTTCATTTACGAAGTTTTTTATCACGCAATTGCACTTTATTGTCACTAGATGGCTCTGTTGAGCAAGGCATCGGCAACATGCCAGTATGATTTTCTGTGGCTCTGTGTTAAAACAGATTCTACCAAAACACAAGAACTTTCCCATTTGACCAAAAAACACGTGATTTTTTGTCTAATTTCAGGTTTTTAGGATAGCATAATACAAAAGCAACACATGTGCTCTTCCAGATATTTTTGTTAAATATTGAGTACTAGCACCAGAAACTTAGAAAAATAAATACTGGGCTCGTTCTCTGTATCTGAATATGAAAGGGCCCTTTAGAAAACAGTGGTGCTGAGTTGAGTAAACCCTAGTTCATGCTTCAAGCAAAACAGCATAAAGCATTTTGTTTTCACACAACTTATGGTTTTCATTGTCTTACACAATGGTTTGACAACATGGTACGTTAATGGTGTTGCCATATTCCCCCTATTTGTAGTGCACTTGTAACCTTGAGACATTTTAAATGGCTATTCAGGTTGTTCAGAGTGATATTATGACTCTGACTCCTGGTACATAAATGTCAACTCCGTGGCTTTTGTTTGAGTTAATTGTTTAGATTCAAACCCTGCTGTTATGCAGCACAGGCTATGGCACATTTCCTTGCATTGGTTAGTAGCCTACTCAGCCTTACAGCAATCCGTCAGAAAGTCATAACTGTCATAAGTGCACTTTGCCAATACAGTAATGCAGCTTTTGTTTGCAGTCCTGAGCTTTTAGTCTAATTAAACAGCTCTCTATCGAGAAGATGTTCATTACTTGCCTGCTGTTTGTTCTTTGAAGTGACTGGTTATTCCCTCAAAGCAGCCCAAAGATCAATGCAAATGCATTACTTTCTTTCTCCTCACTTTATTTGGTACCTGTGTGGGCAAAATTTATGTTGTTGACTTAAATAGTCTCTTAAGATTTTCAGGTGTAATTCAGTCATTGCTTATAAAAGGTGGCTTGTAACCTTTGTAATTTTTAGGTATAGTAAAAGAGAAAAGGTTTACTTGATGGCTTTATTTGCCCTAAATGTTTGCATCTTAACCTTTAGCTTTGTCTGCTTTGAGATTACAGCTTGGCTACAGCTAATGGTTTGGACAGATGTGAAGGATGTGCATGCTTTGTAAATGCCTGACCCTCCTCTCTCAGCTGAATATGACCTTGGTGCGTCTTGTGCCGAGCGCCGTGATATTGTTGTTGAGCCAGTGTGTGCGTGTGTGTTTGTGTATGCGTGTATGAGGAGCCTCCAAACATTCAGAGACTGAGTGAGTATTCACCTCTGCTCAGCACAGGTCTAGATCTGATTCATTCTGACAGCACTTAATGAGAGGGAAGCAGGGACGTTTTTGTTTAATTTCCCAAGCTTTTTGCAAAAGTGAGGCTGGATCCAAGGGCGAGACGGCGTTCTCGGCCCCTTTCAGGCCTGCACTGTTGCCTGTAATGTTTCCGGTTTGCACACTAGTAAACCCTTTCGGCTGGAAATCCTGATGTTCGCCTCAATCAATACACTTAATTAGTGTTGATTAATGAAGGAACACTGCCTGCTCAGTGCTGACAGTTGTTTGAATTCCCAAGGACAAAATGTATTGGCATTCTGGCCTGTGCTGCTTTGCTCGGCATAATAAGTTCAGAGTCAGATTTGAATTTATGACGTGCATTTGTATGTTTGTGAAATATTCAGATTCAAAGATGTTCAATCAAATGATGAGACTCATTTCAATTAGTTAGGTAACGGTGGAGGCAATTTGGTGCAAAGAAGTAGTTTTCTAATTACGACCTCATTTGAATTCTGTGCCTGCGTCCTCGGATAAGTGCAAAGAAGCACCGATCTTTTGTCAGAGTATTCAAAAAGGAATGGCCATTTATTTATATGTATATTAAATCAGGGTGCTGAAACCTTTTGTCTTTAGGAGCCAAAATGCACCACTTCTGGTGGTGCTAGGGCCAAAAAGACAAAACGGTATACAAATAATGAAGGACGTTTGGTTTTCAAAAACATATTTTATAACATGACACTATGTTTTGTTAATAAAATGCTTCAAAAATATTAATTTTAAAGGAAAATATGATTGCAATAGGTCATGTATAATATAAAAAAAATCTTGTTCTCTTATTAGGTGAGGGGGTTGGGTTAAGGTAACTTTGTGATGGCCCATGTCAAACATCCTTACAGGCCAACTTTGGGCAGATGTGTAATAAATGATAACAAGCAATATTATCACAAGGCCTCAGTTAATACTGTTTTACATTCTGATGAATTATGAGATATACATGAAATAAAGAAAGTTGAAAGTCACCATATCTTGAAAATTCTAGCAAATGTTTTGAGGAGGACAAAACGTTGCAATGTAGCCTCTTTTACCCAGATTGCAAAAAAAGAATGGTTTTGTCTGAATGGTTGTAAATATTTTGTCTGATTAACTGTAACCCTTGATTTAGGGTGGGCCGATTATTGAATGGAGTGCTTTTAAAGCACCAGTAATGGAGAAGAGAGAGAGAGTGTTTGAATTCATCCATGCAGGCGGTGAGACACTGAAGTCCTGACATTGGAAGAACTGAGGTGGTAAGTGTTTGCTCATGGTGCCGTAAATTACATCTGTGCAAATGCTTTGTAGCTATGCAGATTTATCACTTTCTGAATTTCATAATTACTGTCTGTGAGTACACTTAATGGATGCAGGAGGAATTCAGATGAGGGCACAGGAGGCTTTTCCCTTTAAGTGCGCTTTATTAAACATACGGATTTTGAATCGGTATATCTTGACATTTTAAAAAATGCTCAGCCGCCATCAAGTTATGTGATTGTCAAATCATATTGAGCCTTCTCAGACTTCCTAAAATAACTTCCCTTTCTAAAGTAAATTAATAAATGATTGATGAAAGTGTGAACACATAGAATGGGAATGAATTCTTCATTAAACTGAAGTGGCCACATAAAATTAGAATCAAGCAAGTTCACTTCTTGAGGCTGCTTTATTATGCTTATGGGATATTTATTATTGACGTTCTGATTGATCCAAAGTTTCAGATGTAAAGCTGCTGAATTCTGAAGGCTTGCAGGACTTCCAAATTCCTTCTTATGGTGGTATTAATTATATATTTTGATGTGAAGAAGCTGAATGATGGACTAATCCCCATAACACACTTTTTTTGGAAGATTGTTTAGATGCAATAAAAAGGTAAATTATGTTGGCATGGAACCAGCACATTATATGATATTATAAATACCACCCTAATCATGCTCGGTTTTGATGTTTCAAATAAAATGTAAATATATCTAAATGCAAAATATGTTGTATGAATGATAGAGAGAAATAGAATATGAGAAACATGGACTGATTCTTGGTCTCCCAGTAAACAGTTCTCCACCACAGACCCTAAATGAAACAGCAAACCCTGACCTTTATTCTGCAAATTAAGCCATTTTTTTTTTCGATGAGCTGACTGACAGATGTTATTTTAGTAAAAGCGCATTGAGCAAAGTGCACTGACCAAATGCCCTGGAGCCATGGCAACTGCATTAGAAAATGCTAATGAAAAAGCTGAACTTGAGTTCCTGCAAAACCTTGATGGATGTGCCCGTTACAACAAAAAATGCAATAAAATACTGATAGTAACTGCATCATTACTCAGCAATAATGCAAGAATTATGTTATTTTAAGGTAAAAATTCAAAGCTTTTTTACTTATTAACTAGTTTCTGAAACACAGATTCATAAACCACAACATGAGTGACAGGGCAAATGTTAGTCAGCAAGGTCAGGCCTAACGACTGATGATTTGTTATGATCTCTTAGTGACGTGTAAAATTGCTTGTAGAAATAACAACGTAGGTTTGTGAGGCTCACCTTTATAGTCCCAGTAAACTGTTCAGAGATCTGAGTTAACATTTCTTTTTAGAGCTGTTCAGATTGTTCTCATTTTGCACTAGTAATGGAAGCAAAGTGTCTTTACTTTAAAAGCTTGTCTTTTTTAAGCTCTTTGAGCTTTATAGTGCAGTTTTAAAAACATTGCCCAATCCTGCACCTTTATTTATCAATGATGTACTGACTTGGCTCCACAATAGGCACCGGACATCCACCACAGCTCTCTGATTCCATCTGCAAGGAGATCCACAACCTAGTGAGCAGGCTTACATGTCAGCTGAAACATCTAGCAGTCTTATTTATTTCTAACAGTCTGTAACAGTCTGCCTTGTAATATTGTCAGCCTGAGTTTCTCTGGTTAGTGTACTTATTCTTTCTTTTAGTGTCATTTATTTATTACCTTCAGTGGTAGGAAATAACAGCGTTTATCAACTATTGCTAAAGTAACTCATTTGAGGATCCTCTTATTACTTCGGTAGTAATAGTTTGTTATTCATTATATGTCTTATCTAGAGCAACTTGCAAACACTTGCAAAGAAAAGAAGACAACATGATAGAAGTATCCTAACTTTAAGATAAGAGTCTTTTCCATATTTCAAGTGTAACTTAAGATGAAGAAACTTTTCACCAGTGCTGGAACAGTGCAGTAAGATCAAGATTAGAGATTAATAGGAGCTTAAAGAAGTTTGTTAACATAAAACATACTTACTAATAAGTATATTTTGCAAATCTTGCATGTTTTGCATCTTTCACAAACTGCTGTTAAATACACATTTACATATTTTTATATGTAATATGTATATTGTATATTTTATATGTATATTTCTGTTTTTACAATGTTGTCAAAAGCACATATACTTTAGGCTCTCATGTGGTTTAAAAACCTAACAGGCATGAGTGCTGATGAGGGCTGACGTCACAACAAGAGGATAAAATGTGTTGGCTGTAGCTGTAAAGGTGTAAAATAGGTAGTGAAAGAGTATCACATATTTAAGTAGTTTTTACAGTGTGTACTGTCACCAGTACTTATGTTACATGTGTGATATTGTTTTAATTAACAAATAAACAACGAAAACATGCTCATTTATTAAAACGTTTTGCTTTAATAAAAAAAACCTAGGTGTCACCAGACTTTTGACAGAGAGGATGCATTGCATAGCTGTGAGAGATTCATAGAGCAGGAGTTGGAGACCAGCCTGAAAAGGTGCGTCTTAAGGCCAGCCGTTTGAACCTGAGGGGAAGGCTTGTCCCACCTATGAAAGACAAGGACACTAAAACTGAAAGCTCTGAGATTTTGTGTAGAAAGCTTGCTGAGATCTTACAGAAGCAGATGCCAGGTGCCCTGCAGTCGAGGATCTGAGTTGCTGTACTGAGCCATAAGTTGGAGGCAGTGTGGAATTGAGCCCTTTGAGGCTTGGAAACAAGGACAAGAGTTTTGCATTTGATCCTTGATGCCACTGGGAGCTAGTAGAGTGATCTTGGTAACAAGAGTCGTGTGCAAGATCTTTGGAAGGTTGTAGACTGGGTGCAGAATTTCAGATCCTTTGTGTAGGAGTGGTAGCATATGAGGGAAAGACTAGCCAGTACAGCCAGCAGGGATTTACAATATTTTAGTCTAGATATGACTAAGAGCTCCTGGAGCCTATGTACTCTTCCTAACAACTTTTAAAGGGCCCATATCCTACATTTTTCTAGTATTTTTATTTTTTTTCTCATAAGATCAACTTGTAACTTTTGTGTGGTTTTATGTACCAAAAGTGTCATGATTTATTTTTACATGACCACTTTCCAACCTCTCATTATCCCCTAGAATTAAACAGGCTTTTTTGGGACTGTGCCTTATGACTAATATATGTAAATGAGCTCTGCTCTGAGTGGTAGCACTGCACTGTGCATCAATAAAAAAAAGCACTCAGAGCTGAAACACTCCTTAGAATTTAAGCAGGAATGGGTGGGGATAAAGGGCTGTAGGTGGATATATGTAACATAGTTGATTCTCATGACATCACAGAAACAGTGAATTCAGAATGGGCTATTGTTGCAGCTTAGTTTCCATAAATGGATTGTATGGGCTGGGAAGTGAACGCTAGGTTTTGAAACTTTAACAGTGTTTACTTACTACTTCAAACTCCTTTATTTCAAACAAGTTACATTGCATCAGGGAGAAGATGGGAACCAGCTGATATCGACAATTGTATTAAAACAAGTGTTTTTTTTACTTTTTATATTTGCATACTTGTATTTTTTCTAATGTTGTATAGTGGTTTTACAGACAAAAACATACTGCTAAGATAAGAAGTTTCAACTAATTTGCTTAGGTACCTAAGAGTTTTGCACAGTACCTTATACAGGACAAATACATAGATACATCCCTTAAATATTTGTCATTTTTTTGTCACTGTTCCCCTCGATGCAGATGCCTCAATAAATCTATAGCATTTACCAATCACATTTTCGGTTTGTGAGCCCTGCTGTGAAGTTAAATGAAAAGTAGAACAAACCAACACTCTAAAATATGCTGCAACACACAGCTTTATTGTGACAAACTTTGTCACAATAAAGGTGCCTACTGGAACCTTTTTCAAAGTGCTGGCTTATCCTCTCTTTGTAGTATAATGCCACAGCCCACACCTGCCAAGCTCAATGTGCATATGATTACTGCGTTCTCCAGTTGTGAATTTAGCCATTCAGTGTTAAATATGTGTATGTCAATTAAAAGTGGCCTTATGACAGAGAAAATAAAGACAATTAACTGAGAGAATAATTTAAAAAGCTACTACAAAGTAGTAACAAAGTAGATATCTAGGTTGGGAATTCCCTGGCAGGGTGTTGAAATCAGAGAGCCATGTGGATGTCCAGGGCTGCAAGAGAGCCAAGAACATCTATCAGTGATGATTAAAGTTACAGAGTTAGGATTTCAGTTTTAAATAGGAAGCAGTTTGGGGTATTTTTTCAAAATGACAACTGAAAATACATGTTTGGACGCAGTTTTAGGCTTCTAAACTTGCTGATTGGAATAGATTATTGCATCACTCTCTCTCTCTGTCACTGTTGTGAAACACTGCTTAAGAAGTTGTTTTGTGACTATTCTTGCTGCAGCTCACACTGCCTGCCTGCTGTTTTTTCATAGGTTGGAAAACTGTACCAAAAAGAGCATAGCACTGACAAAAAAAATTCAGCATGGATGTGTTTAACCTTTTGTTGAATTTGTTTACTTTCAATACTTTAGCCAATCCAAAAAGATCTATTTTTTTCTTTGGCAATTGCCTCCCATATACTGTTTGAGTAAACTGCCAGAATGACTTAAGAGTGCAATGACACATTGTTAATATATCCAGAGGAAAACCTTATTGCTCAAATGTTGCTCTTCAATAGCTTAGAAGACTTAATATCCTAAGTTCTGCTATTTTAGACAAAAATGAGATATGGAATGTGTTTAGCCCAAATAAAAAGTTTAGTAGTTGCAGCATCAGAAGTTAAGGCTCTAAGTCTCAGTTTAGTTGCAGATAAAAATACATGTTATTATTTTTGAAAACCTGAGCACAGTGTATGACTTCAATGAGATCTCTACTAACCCCAAGAGGAAATGTGAGATTAGTTTTCTCAGGAGAAATATCTGAGCTGCAGGAGACCTGAGCAAAGGTCTCCTTTGACTTTCCATCTTTTTCTGTCCTCACTGTTGTCTAGGAGAAGCTACAAAAGGAGATCTCTTTTTTGATTCTTTCATATGGATAAGAATAATAATTATTCAGTTTCAATTTTTATAGCACTGTTCTTACACTCAGGGTTGCTTTAGAGTTGTAACTAGGGGTGGGCGATAGGGCAAAATGTTATAACACGATACTTCAAGACTTTTTTTTTAACAAATAACAATAAGCATTACAGTATTTAGTTCTTCTGAGATTTAAAAAGGTGGAACAGACAAAATAGAACTATTCTATAAATACTTCTAAAATATACTATAATAAACCTACAAAACTGCAGTGATTTTTATTGTGTTTCACAAATTGCACTGCAATAAATTTAATTATACAGTACTAATTATGCTCTATTTGTAATGAAACATTCTTTAAGTTCTGATGATATCCACAAGATTCTCAGAAAACTGTGTTATAACATAATTCATCACAATACCAATAAAATATCATCATGTTACCCAACAGTTGTTTGTAACTACAGGGTACACCGACTGTAGGTGTAAAATTAGAAACAGTAGCTCATCTATTGCTGTACAGTTTGTGTTAGTCATCTTCTGGTCCTTCATCAGTGCTCACAGGACGCTGTTGGTTGGATATTTTTGGTTGATGGTCTATTCTCAGTCCAGCAGTGACACTGAGGTGTTTAAAAACTCCAGCAGTACTGCTGTGTCTGATCCACTTGTACCAGCGCAACACACACTAACCCACCACCACCACAGTGTCATTGCAGTGCTGAGAATGATCCACCACCCTAATGTGTATATGTATCTCTGTAATGTGGTTCATTACAATCTGTGAGCTTCTAGAGTGGCTTTTTTCAATCTTGCTTTAAGTTGCTGGCAGAAAGTTGTCAGTATATAGAAGAATGCACATGATGTTTGTGATTACAATTTTTTTTCTGCTAGTTGTGCTCCTTTAATGACTCTCTGTTTTGAGTGTTTTAAGGGACTGGTCCGCACTGTATGTGTCTTGGACTATCAGAGAAGTATGATGTCTGTGCAGTGGTAGATGTTGGCTGTTTTCAGAGATGCCCCATGTTTTATTTTTTCTGTATTTTTCATACGGATATATTGCTCATCAAGCAAGCAGTTCTTGCTCTTGTGATGTTCTGTGAAAGAAGATCTTGTCTTTATTGGGTTTTATAGTGAACCCACCTGTAAGACTGAGTTTGGGGACAATAATCTAATGAATTGATGTGTCGCAAAAAACATTGAGGAATTACGTTTATATTTTGTCCATAGCGACTTAAAGTAGCCTGAAGGCATATTGGCATCTGCCATCAGTTTGGACTGAACCCATCACCACTTGAGTCATAGCCAGTTGCTTAAACTTCTGAACTGCCTCAGGAAGCATTCTCATAATTTTAAGATAAGCACACAATGTTTCAGCCAATTATGTTAATTGATCAGCGTAATATTTTGTAATATTTGTTCAAAGGCATTCTAATCATTAGTAATGTTTGGACTGTGTTTCGCCCTGTTACCCTAGACCACTTTGTTGTTTTTTCGGCACAAACACATCTACTAAACCCTTATAGAGTTTAACCAGGTGTGTTTGAGCATGGAAATCATCGTACTATGCCACACACCGGCCATCCAAGACCGGAGTTGAAGAGCCCTGCCCTAGGCCTAAGTATTATCAAATTATTAATCCTTAGAACAGGTGTATCCGATCTTATCAGCAAAGGGCCAGTGTGGCTTCAAGTTTTCATTTTAAACAAGCAGAGGCAGATTTTTCTGGAGCTTTAGGTAAAAGGCAGGAATGGGGTCCCCTGAATGCACATTTTTAGTTGAGGGTCTTTGCTCTTGGGTGGTACAATGATCTGCACTGCAAAAAAGATAGTTGCAAAGTGAAATGATATTAAATCTAGTGAATCTGTCTAATATTTTTTATTTTGAGGTTGTTGTAAGACTATTGTGAGATTATTTAACTTATTTCTAAACTTTTTTTACTGAAGTAATTATATTAAGTAAAATTATCTCACTGTATTGGCAATTTTTTTGTTTTGTTTTAAGAAATAATGTTTTAAACAAACAACATTACAAGCAAGCCGATATAGTGAGACAATTTGGTACAGAGTAAAATAAAAGTAAAATAATGAGAACTATTGATCAAATCTTAACATCTGTCCAATGCCAATATTTTTTTTCCAATCTTCCAGTACCAGTATGATTTCTGATATCATTGTGTATCCTTATTAATTATGTAATTGTGCTACATTTAAATAATATAGCAAAAGGCTACATCACAACAGACTTCTAAGGGTTAAAAGTGAGAATAGAACTGTCAGTCCAGTGTTTATCTGCATTAAAGCATTAAAGCCTGTTAGTAATTTACATCTGCAGGACAGAGAGAAGCTCTGCTATCCTTCTTAGTCAGTGAGAAAAGCCAGCTGAACTCTTAGAAACTCCAGGCATAGATGGCATATGGCACCACTAGAGCTCAACATCCTGGTGGGAGGGCTTACCTTTACACTGACGAAACAATGCTTTGGCAACCTGAGGCACCTGGAAGAGGTAAAGAGTTTTTGTGGCTGTAAAGATTACTGTAATGTCATAAGTGTGTCTTTTCAGTTACAGTTAAAGTGGCTTTCTCATTCAGTCTGGAGTCTCAGAGTCAAGCAACAAAGGTTCTGTGACATTTTGGCTTCCAGTGGTTAAAATGTGGTAAATTACTTAAACATAGTCACTTTGCTCTGTTATTAATAATAAGACATGCTTTTCTTGCTTTTCAGTGTGTAACATCAGTGGTGCAAGCGGTTTTCCTCAAAGACACAGCTAATTAATGCACTGGCTCAGGTATACCTAAATTGCATTTAAATGACTAAATTAATGACAATAGTTGATTTATCTTTCACACAGTCGAAAAGTGAAATGTTCAAATTAATGGTGATCTTTAACACAATACACCATAAACCAAGAATTAGATGATGAATGGAAATGCATAACAGGAGAGGTAAATGTGTGTTGGGTTGTCAGTTTTATGGAAGGTGGATGACATAAACATAAGAAACTTAATTCATAAGTGGAAAATTTACATTTTATGTGAAAAAACATTTAAGGTGAAAAAACATCATTATTATGCTGTATTTCACCAACTGCAATTGGAGAATCATTTGCAGTTTACAAAATCATCAGAATCAACAGTGCAATGGTCTCATATTTGAGAGTTGAGAGGAAATCTTAAGATCAAATATTAAAATGACCCCAAAAAAATAAATTCAATGTCTCTTACTTAATATCATTATGCTCACATCTCTTTTTCTTTTTCTATCTCTTTCTGTGTTTCTCTTTTCCTACCTCTGGTGTTGTTTTACATGTCAGCCTCTGCCTTTCTGTGTCACATTGTGTTATTTCAGGGAATATGTTTTCTGAAATGTGTCCAGATGTGTCCCTCTCCTCTTATAGTCACTGTGACCCAGAGGTTACTGTTTACTTCATCTCTGGGATGCAATCTCCCAAATCTAATTTGGTGGAACAAGGTGTATGAACAAACGCTCACTCTCAAGAACATTGAACAAAAAATAATAATTACACTTAAGCTGATGAGTGATGGTTTATTTTTCTTGTGAAATGCTTTGTATTCATGTTGAAATTTGGAGTGTCATTAACAATGGCAACACGTTTTAATTACATTTTTTATTTAAACCCAGTTAGGAAAGGGATCGTCAGTGAACAGTTGCAAAATGTATGCAGCATTTCTTTCTGCAGCTTACACAGACATCACTAAGCAACATGTGTTGCCAGAGCTTCTATTGTTTCTGAAGTAGCTTTTCAAAAGTCTTAAAAATATAATGAGCATGTTTAGTGGTTGACCCCACAGTGCACTGTCTGGATGTTAAGAATGATTA
Source organism: Colossoma macropomum (assembly GCF_904425465.1). Classification (NCBI taxonomy): domain Eukaryota; kingdom Metazoa; phylum Chordata; class Actinopteri; order Characiformes; family Serrasalmidae; genus Colossoma; species Colossoma macropomum. The sequence continues at coordinate 13,659,576 of NW_023494798.1, forward strand.
AGATAGGCCAAGCATTCACAACGCAAATGGACTCAGAAAGGGAAAAAATAAGTATGTGTTTATTACCACTCTTGGACCTTTAATACATTTTCATCTCTGTAAGAAACAGCAAGAGCTCAGTAGTGGCCAGTGAGTGCTCGATGATTCATTTTATTGATAGAACATCTGTGCACAATACTGCTTCCGCAGATATAGGAGATTTGCTGTGTGCTTGTGTTAGAGCAGTATGAGAGATTACGCTTGTGTTTTGGCTCATAACAAGGTACCTGCTATACATCCAAGAGTGAAGCTCAGACCCACTATATTTGGATTGACTACAGTCCCCAATTCATTAAAAATCCAACAGCTCAGAGTGCTGATCGTCATCCAACGAAGAGAGATGGATTATTTAGAAAGCTCACACTGCTCTTTGGAGAAAACATAATGGTGAAGGAGAACACAGTGCTGTTCTGTATCATTTCAAATTTAGAATGTTGAAGACCTACTCTGCTTTAAATCTGCACTTCAGTTCTTCAGCATGTAGTGTCCTGTGAATGTAATTCTTCAGAAGGTCCACAACAAATCACAGGACCATACCCAATCTGAGACTGAAATTATATGAATCATAAGAAAAGTCGATTAAAAAAATAATTTAAAACAGTGATCTTATTCTAAGTCACTTTGGACCATTTCTGTTCATTCATCCATTATAAAATTTGAACAGAATACTTTTTTGCTCATCTCTTAAGATCAGTTTCCCTTTACATTGTCAAAATTTCATAGAAAACGAACCAATAGAAATGGTTCAAAATGACTTCCTTTTAAAGTTAACTGTGTTTTTTGTACTCCCATAAAAGACTTTTATGGTAAATTTATGTTCATGTTAATTTTTTCCTTTTCCTTTAACATAATGTTGCCACTGGACATATGGAAGGTTTGTGGATACAAATAGGTAGAGCTTTGTTATGAGTCTGATAAAGAATTTTCTTTTTGTTTTGTTCTGTAATCACAGTGGTCAGAAGTGAATAATTTTGATATTGGGAACAAAAGTATAAAAGTAAAAGTAAAAGTACAAAAGTATAAAAGTACAAAAATAAATTAACAGAAAACATTTGCATGTCTTTAAGACTATGGACATATTGCTGCTGTCAGAACAAAACCTCGCATCTCCATTTTTGTTGTTTTTCCGTTTTTTTGACACTGTGTGTAAATTTCAGTATGAATGGACCAATAGAAATGGCCCAAAATGACCTGGAAAAAGGTCTGGTTCCTTGACTTACATCAAAAGTATAATAGGTTTTTTCCTTCTCCTGTAAGTTAGCATGTTTGGAGATATGAGGTTTTGTTCCGGGAGCAGCGATATGCTGATGTGAACTTGAGTTGAGACTCAATGCAACGGCTGCCTTTGACTCCTCGACCGCAGCTTTGCTCGGCTCTAAATAATGCACTCATCAGGTTTTTTCTGCTCATCCTAATGACAAGCAATTTTCCCACAGGAGTCCTGTGACTTGTTACAAATACTGCTGATGAGCCTGCTTACATCTGCCACTTTATTGCCATCAGAGGAGTATTACCATAAAGCCCTGTTCACCCTGCTGACCAGCTTCTCCGTTATCTCTCATGCACTGTGCGCATGCCTCTTCAAGAGATGCCATGTGTGTCCCAAGTGCAGGGACACAAATGAAATGTGACTGTACCAATCTGTTCTGTAATTATATAAAATTAAAGTTGTCAGAGGGGAGGTGGTGGTTCTGTAAAATGCATCTCATGTCATATTCAAGGTTTTTTAAAGGAGCTTTCCATGCAAAATTCATTATGTAATATGTGACTCCTTGTTGGGAAATTAAATTTAGCCAACATTTTCCAGGCACTTTGCATAAAAAGGGCCAAATCACACATGCTAAAATGGAAATGCGTTTTTGTTTTTCATTTAGGCAAGCCATAATCCAGTGGTGAAATTGCAAAAATCAGTGGGGATGTTGGTCGTGGTTGGTTATGAACTGACGCTGTTCTTACTTTCTTTTTTAGCTCGGGAATCCACTTTGACGTACTTGTTGTTATCATGATAAATTACATCATGTAATGTTTTTCTGAACATATCTTGGTTATCGTCAGTACTTAATAAACGCTGACCAACTGCATGTTTCATTACATAGAGAGAAGAATTGGTCCTGTTTATCTGTATTTAGAGCAGTATGTGAAACGTTGAGTAAAATCATTGTATTTAAATTTTTTAATAGCCAGCCAAAACTGTTTGATTTTACATGAAGCTGTTTACATGAAGATGTAGAACTCCCAGTTAAAGATGGCATGATATCCCTTTTCTTTTCCAGTGATATGCCGTCTTTACTCCCAAAACATTTAAGGCAGTTTGGGATATAAATCTCAGATATGGAGAGAATTAAAATATCGATAGATATCTTAACTGAAATAACATTAATCCAAAGGGGATGGAAAAGGGGCTTGACTGTTTTCCAAAGAGGGTGTTTTTTTTTTTTACTTCTATTATGATTTTTTGATTCAGGGGGTGGCATCTCCTTGTATCCTCCTTCAAATCAGGCCTTGCTTATACCTAGATTATTTCAGAGATACTATTAAGGTTTTTAGGTGTTTTTCCATACTTCAGTAACTTATTTAAAAGTAAGACTTGAACTGTGGAGGTGTTTCAGTTTGACACCAACATTAGTGTAGTAGGGAGGCATTCACTCCTCTATCCCAAGCTGAAATGAATCACTGCTAGGTACTTTTTTCCTAGCCACCATGTGCCTAGGGATATTGGCTAAACTTCTTAGACTGTCTACACTGTTAGATACCACATTAGATTATGGACTTTGAGTGGAATACTCCTATAAGTATGAATAAATGCATGCTGTAAATGTATGAAAACGTCAGGCCAACCCGTCGTCGGTTTCTGTGTATCATTTGAGAGTTGAATTAGGTTGGATATTCATTACCATTGCAGCATCTCAGTACCAGGGCCATTATGCACACTACGGCCCAGGGACTTCGTGCACTCCTTACCGTAAGCTGAGAGTGCTCCTGAATTGTACATTATGGCACTCATAATTTACCATGGAGTCCCTGAGAGAGTGTTCCCCATTAGCACCATGCTTTCGGCTGTATGCTATTCCTGTCACTATATTCACAATGGACAGAGCTCAACAAGCCCTACACATAATTTAATTGTCTTGTTTTGCTCATGAATTGCACCATATATTTATGAATGCGCTGAGCTGTCTAAGCTATTTAGATATATTTAGCTAAGGTTTGTTGTGCTTGAACGTCAGCATGCTCTGGTGTCTTTCTTTCTTGTATCGGTCATGAACTCATGTTCTTTCTGAATTTTCCTCCTTAAAAGTTTCCTCACTGCGTCTCCGGATCATCTTGAATTTTATGCAAATTTACACGTTCAGCTACATTTTTAAAGTTATGACTTATTCTCACAGCATGTTCTTTCATGGTCTCCGTATGAGTGTAGCATGATGTGCAGATGGTTGTTCCCTACATGTATGCAGTAAGAGCAGTTCGAGTCAAACCCTGAGACGTCTCCATCACTCAGGAAAGAGGGCATTAGTGATTCTGAAGGAGCACTGCCGCTCTTCTAGCCCCGCAGGAGAGCTCTGTCTTTATTCTGTTAATATTTTCTCTGTGAAATGGTAAAAAGCTGTTCGCCACAGCCGTTCATTTGACTTGGCCTCTCCAGCAGCAGGAACAGTATGGAGTTTAATTTCCTTGTCTAAAGCCTGCTGGGGGCCTGGGGCGAGATCACCTGGGTGGAAATTGCTTTGAGTGTTCCCTTCTGTCCCGCCCCAGACGACTGCAGTTGCACACAAGCAAAATTCAACCCATACTGCTGAACCTTTTGCTTCAGCTAAAGCCAGCTGACGCGTTCCTGAATGGAGGAGAAAAACAACATTGCCTCTGGAATAGATTGCAGAACACTGGCTTTTTGAGACTCAATGAAATAGCACAAGTTTTATTATAACAGTTGGGGTCCACACAGTCTAGGGAACTATGTATATATGCTTTGAACTGTATCTCATGTATTTCTTTAATAAAACTTTTTACCTTAGCCTTAGCCAACACAAATGGCAGGATGTCCACCAAATCATTAAATCCCCTCATAGCCTTTGATATTCTTATCACATGGACAAGAACTTGAATTTACATGAGGATGGATAGCTCAGACCTCTGTACAGACATATGCATGAACCTTTACGTGACTGCATTTTGATGTGACACAGACAGATGTGACCTTTAATGTTGTGCGACGGAGCACGTGTTTCACAGATATGTGTTTCTTGCCACTGTTAAAAGAATTTATTTAGTATTTCCATTCCATTATGAATGTAAGATGTTAAGTTAATTTTTGCAAGTAATTAGAAACAGTGTGTAGATCGTTGGATTGCATTACAGGACAGGTGTGTGTCTATGAGTATACCTGAGGAGGCCAAGCCCTGCTGGCTTGAAAGCCAAATTTCTAAGTCCTTTGATGCTAGTGAGAATGATACAAAATGTAATTAATCTTTCACTATTATAATGAAAGATGAGCCCAGTGGATATTGCATTTTGTTTTTTCCACCTTAAAAAAACGAATACAAATGAAAAAGTTCTCTTTTGGTCATTACAAATGTTCCATCTATCACCATCACATTGTTTATGAAGCTCATTGTCTCCACTGATAGCATACTGTGGCTGTTTTTCACCAAGTCTGTAATAAGGCACAAAAGATGCTAACAGGTTGCATTACCCTGCTCGATTGTTTCTGTTGTGGGAACTTAGCTGAGCCGTACTAGTTCCTAGAGTAGGCTAAAATTGACCACTGTAGTCTTTAGACATTTGTCCTGGATGCCTAGTAAAATGTGGGCCTATGGTTAAAAATGGCAACTTTGGCCTGTGGTTAATTTGACCTGTGGTATGCTCTGAGTTGTTATAGTTACTACGTAAATACGATGCCAGCAATCGTGTGTTGTGTTTAATTTTTTTTTTTCAACTGGTCATGGTAGCTGTAATGAAGTACACAAGGTGGCTGATTGGTGTTTGTCTACGTGGCAGTAGTGATGTGGACTCAAAGCTTACTTGGTGCCCCTCCCAAAATGAAATCCTGGCTCTGTTTCTATAATAGAACTTTCTTCTTGATAAGAATTGTCGCACCTTTTACTTAAGTTAAGTGCTTTGATAAACGTATTGGTGGGGTACCTGCACTGCAGAACATTTTGAGTAAGTTTTTCTGCATTTAGCTAACCACAAATTGGGAAGGGCTTCCAGAATATTCCAATTAACAGCAAATGTGTGCTACTTATTATTATTTCTTTAATTCTTGTTGATATGAATCTATATGTTCCTTACTCAAAGAGCCCCACTCTTGGCCTCATTGCAGTGTGTCTGGATTTGTTTCATAGCTTTGTACTGCTACAAAATACAAACACCAAACTGCATCCCACAGTGTCGAAGGTCAGCTAGATTGTATTGCCATTTAAGATGAGGCCTGGTCATACTAACTACACTGCTCTCTGTCCATCCTTATTCTTCTGTTTTTATGAGATTCAGGTTAGGCAATGTCTATTGGCCTTCTCTTTCTCAGTGTCCCAGCAGTGACCAGCATTCAAGACAGGGTGATGGATCTGTGGGTTATTGGTGTGGTGCTATGTAAAGCCCCTGCGCTTATTCAGCAGCAGGATCCCCGGCCTGTGATCAATGGCAGATATAAGTAGGGGCTGTAGGCCAAGTGGACTTAAAGCCGCACCTTGGGCTGAAGATCTGTCCGCTCAACAGCAATCGCCAATCTCATGAATAATGCAGAGCCTTGTGACCGGCCGCACTCCTTCGTCTTTCTCGTCATCAACGCAGGCAGTACAGGGCAGACCCTGAGCCCAGTGTGCAGGATGAGGGCAGAAAGGACCTGCGGCTTCCTCTGGTGACCACAGCATGGTTGCAGGTCGACTTTAGTAAAGGAGAGGGCTGGAGCTGAGAAGAGGAGACAGCCAGCTGCATGGTGAGCTTGTTTTACCGTTCTGAACAGGTCCAGGAGTTGGAAAGAGGGAGGTTAATGGATGATATTGATAATGCCTGGATAGAAAGTGGCGGTGCAAGGAGGTGCACAGTTTAAAGAGCCTATGATCTCCTCAGATGTTTGTGATGGTGAATGCTTTAGTGCTGCAGCTGAAAGCATATACTTGTGTGGAAATATCCTCAAGGGACACTGAATGCAGATCTCAAGGTGGGAATCTTGTAATTTAACATGATATATTTGTCACACCTACAGTGTGCACAGCGGCTGACATTGTTTTGCCGTCTCTGCAAGATTCCACCTACACAGCTCTCATTAGACTTCATTCAGTCTGTAGTGTGTGATTTTTTTTTACTTTCCCCTTTTTGGCTTTTTTCTTTCTGTGAGTTGTACTGCTAAATTTTAATTCACATGAACTATTTAATTCACATAAAAGTGCAGGATGGCACATGTCCAGGGAAAGTATTGGAAATTAATTTTAGAGCAGAATGTCAGGAAGCTCTATCACCTCCATGTAATTAGTGGTGTTGAAATTCACACAGTTGGGCTTTAATTGGCAGTGATTGCACAGAGCAGGGGCTGAGGGCTGTTTAATTGGAGACTGAGTGATGGCGGTAATGGCTCATTTGTTTGCCTGTGTGTGGTGAGGGACCCCTCATAATGACCTGCGTGGAGAGAGTGGCATCAGAAGTGGGTAGGGAGGGGTATTGTGCAAGATTAATCGCACTATCACACTCTGCACAAGCATGTGCCCCCCCCCTCACCCCCACTCGGAAGAGCTGAGTCTTCTAGTATGTTCCACTCCATGGGTGCAGTTAATCTGTGCGCACAAATGTCATATGTTTCAGCTGAGAACCAAGGAGGTGTCCATGACTTCCCTGCTGACTTTGTTTCACTGTTAGTATGGAGATTTTATCACAGGTACTTTTCAAGGGCAGTCGAAGGGTGGACCAGGGGAAAGAATGACCATGTATATTTAATGGGTTGGGTACGGTAGATGGAGCAAATATGTCACCTCTCTGGAACAAGAGCAGCGAGGGGCACGTCACCCCCATCCGGAGCCATCGGAGGAGGCCAAATCTTGCTACTGCATTTCACACACTCATGTCACGCTCATGGCCTCTTGTTCTCTGTACATCAATGCAGGAGGAACACTGCAGGTTAATTAGCCATTAGAACAGTGCAGCTGACCTTGACAAAGTCAAAGTTTGGGGCAGGCACACCAGCAGGGTTTGGGTTTAGGGTAATAGGTTTGTTTTGCAGAACTCATATTATGTTGTGATTGCAACGCCTCAGCCATGTGAGACTGCCCGGCCTTCATGCTTAAAGATATCATAACTCATCTAATTTAGTTATTTTCTCTTGGCAGACATGGAGATTTAAATGCATGCATTTATTTGGCACACAAGGCTAAAGTGAGTCAGAATGGACAGCTTCACTTTAATGAAGTGTGAAGTAAATGCGCGGCGACTGATCTGGCTGTGCATTTTTGTGCACGAAGCTCATCAATAATCATTCCAGAGAGTGAGGATAAGGGACACATGGCCCACCGCTTGGGCTTCGGAAGGCAAGCAACGCTTTTCTCCTCATTGCTCCTTGTCTGCTTCACACACCACTTACCCCAAGACATTTGGGACGAGTCCCCCCCTCTTTCCTTGCACGGCCTCTCACATCCTCGGACGCTGACACCAAATAAATGAAGACACAGAACAGACTTGGAGGTTCCGAGCTGGAAGGGCGACGGCTGAGGTGTGAAACCAGTGGGCTGTAAAATTGCCCTGGCAGCCATGCTGTTGTTTCAGCATTTCATGGCGAGTTGCTCTGCCTGCTTCCCTGCATCCTGCCCGTCCCCCTTCCCCTCCCTCCCTCCCTTACTTTCTCTGTCTTCACCCGTTCTCTACACCTCACCTCATCGTGCTTGTGCTGACTTCAGCCCTGGCTGGAGGGTCTGCTCAGAACGGCCAATAAAAAGCAATAACTGATCATCTTCTTTGCTATGCACCACCATCTGGCACCATGCTGGAAACCCGGGAAACGTAATATTCCTCTGTCATTATGCCCCCACAACTCGGCTGATCCACAGAGCAGAGTAAAACATCCTATTCACAAACTTAGCACCATCCCACTTCTAAAAAGCACAACACTCATTTGTTCTAATTAGCAACATGATATGCGCCAGGCATGTATTATCCCATTATTATGCAAGTAGTCACGGCGAGTAATTGACTAGACTGTGGCAAGGGCGTCTGGAGCCTGGTGGGAGACAAGCGACCCCTGAGGGTGCTGTGTGACGAGGGCAGTGTGAGCTCAGCTTCTGAGTAGCAAGCAAACGTGATAATGGATACAGTGCAGCTTGATCAGTAGTAGTAATTGTCATGAACATACAGATACGACAGAGAATCTGCAAGAGAGAAACAAATGTATGTGATTGCAGAAAGGCTGCCATGGTGGTCTATACTGTTAGATTACCTTAGAGAGCCCTTGGAGACCTCACTCACTTTGTTTTCTTCAATTAAGCCTGTTTTCAACTTTCTTTTTCTCTCAGGCTCAAGTATGTCTTACCAAGACTGTCACTGAGTTCAAGAACAAGGGTCTTTGTCTCTTCCTCGAAGTAAATCCAATTAAGAATGCCACGGTGCATCTGACACAAGCAAGCAGTGCGCTATTCAGAAATAACAAATTGACGGCGTAACAGTGGGCAGTGAACAATTGTTTACATTTCCTGTCATGGTAAATCTATTTATAAAACATATAATGTTTGTTCTGTTTTGAAGACAGTATTCTTCTCAGGAGATGGAGCTATGAGGATGGTTCCTGTGGAGTTGTTGGTGTTCTCTTTAGGACTGCTTTTGGAGGCTGACACTCTTCAGTGTACCAGACCTTATCTGTCCACAGTGGCTCACCATGACTATTAGAGCTGAGCCTTCAATTTGGGCCATAAATGTCAAAACTGACTCAAAAACGAGGAACGAAACACCTCCTTGATAACGCTACTGTCTGTTAGTGCCCTTTGGAACTCTAGTAGTTTGTTAGCAATAAGGTAACGGCATTTCACATGAACATTTTTTGGCTATTCTAGACTGAACACAGATATTTGAAGCTTTAAAAGACATTCAGTATATTTTTGATGCTTGTAACAGACACAAGATGTATTTTACCTTGTGACAGTTTTAGTGACTCTTTGAGTAAAGGGAGTAAAGAGTCAACTTTTAACAACGGACTGAAATACTTTGGCCAGGCTACTGTATTCACAGTCACTAACGTATCTAGAACTTCTAGAAGGCCTAGAGTGATGTCTCTGTCACAAATTGGTCCTATCTATTTAAAAAAAATGACAGTGTAAGTGGTTCGAATGTCAGTTCCGCATTATATAAGTGATTAATCTGACATGTTAGGCCTTCAGTTCAGCTCCTGAAGTCCTACACAATGGTAGTCCTCATTTGGCTGTGTCTACCTAGATAACATTACAAAAAAAATGTTTTCCTTTGGTTGTTTTAAGTTTTTAACCCTTTTGTTTTTAACCACAATTTAACAAAGCAATGAGTATTACTACTAAAAACTAAAAATTACAGACCTTTTTTACTTCACAGAAATCCATAAGCCTTTTCTGAGGTTTCATCACAGTCTCTCCTACACTGAACAACCACTGCACCTTCACTGTCAGTGCCTTTATCTTAATGCAGACTCACAGCCTAATGCAGGAGTATTCAATTCTGATCCTGAAGGGGCAGAACTGAATACCCCTGGCCTGGTGCTTGAGGTGGACAAAGTTCTGTACCCAAGTAGTCGAGTCAGACTTGTTGTACATGGCCATAGGCATGCGCTTTTTTCCTCTGCTTAAAGAAAGTATTCGAGTAAGTCCAGGACAGGGTCTCCTCCCTCTGCTCTTGTCCGTGTCTGGAGATATTGGCTGTGAGTAAGGCAAGGTTATTGCGATGAAAGATGGCGTTGAGATTAGCGGGCCGTTCCTAGGCCTGGTGCTGGCAGTGGTGCGGAGGGAGCTGCATCACTTGATTTATGAGGGTCGCCACCATCAGCACTCGCCGCATGAATAAACCATGTGCCTAGGATTAAACTCCTGTTAGATGACCTAGAGCATTTGCCAGGTGTCCCCAACACCTATTTACAACGTACACTTACCTAGCCCCACGTAGACCATCCTACACTAAATGCTACTGATGTCAAAGCAGACCTATGTATTGGCTCTGGTTATTTGTCTTAGAGGATGCTGATGTCTGAGCTTTCAAAAGCCCTTTGGTGGTGGTCTTTGTAAACACTCTGGTGTCATTTACTTGTGACTGAGGGTGTCCAGTGACTGCTTGAGGATTAATACCTGTTGAAACTGATATACGAACATAAACAGTAGGAAATTTGTAGACGTGTACAATGATATTGGTGTATTATATCGGCAGATGTTTGCTTAAAAAGGATCTGAGAGGTTTGCCTAATATTTCAAACCTATATTTGATGGTGTACGTATTGTTATTTGGTTGAGCAGAATGATTAGATGGCACTGAGCTACTATGCAAAAGTGTCTACATTTTATTAATTTTACTGTATTTGTAATAGTGCCGAAAGAAATGTTGTATTCCCATAAGTCCAGGTGGATTTTGTCCTAGTTTAGTTCACACAATTTATTTATCAGTATTGGTATCAGAATTGACATCAGCCCACGATTCCCATATCGGTGCATCCCTATAAATTTGCAGAGCTAGCTTGTGCATACACTTGTACATTAACCAGTGACACCCGCAAGCACACACACACAGAGTGTGCAGATGGAGGTGGGCCACTACAGTTTAACACACCATGGGTCTCCTAATGGTGCATGGCTTCTAATGAGGGCACCGGCAGACGTAAGCTTCAAGGTCAGTCAATGGTCAGTGTGTGGCACAGCCAGTAACCTTTAGGTTGTGGAGGTCAGTGTTTCAGCTTGTTTGGATGTGCGTAATCACAGCGGCCACAAGAGTTTTTTCCTCACAGAACAATGTAAGGCAGAAATATTTGAAAAAATAAATGTTCCTTAGCTTGTTATTTGAGTTATTAGGGTACCACTATAGAGGTAAGTGGTTACAGAGATGCAGGCTGTACAAACTTTTTAGAGCAAATATGTCACTGTATTAAGGCTCTAGGGGCAAATATTGACAATCCAAAAGAAACAAAGCCTTCAGTTTCCTTTCTTTGTGGACTGTCAACATGTAGCTGATTTTAACTGGGCGTACAGGTTGTGTTTCAGTTGTATTTCTGTCCAAATAAGATTGATTTTGTGTTTGGCCATTAAAGTTTTAAGGTTTTCTGAAGCGTAGCAGAATGCAGTTTGAGTCACAACCTAAAATGGCTTGTGAAACATTTCCAGTACAGTGAAACTTAAAATCACCTGAATTAATATGCTAAGGTCTTTTCATTTCCTGGCATAGGCCACGTAGCTGGCAATTTCCTGTCAGTATGAAAGCCCATCTTCATTAAGAGCTGCGATGTAAACCCAGCCGAGAGCCAGATTTACAGTTTTTTTTTTTTTTGAGCGAGTCAGCGAGCAAATGCTTTAAATAAATAATCACTTATTTGTATGTACCACAGACTTGACAGGTAACTATTGACCTTAGTCCCTTTAGACCTATTGGTAAATATACACAGCAGTTTGAATGGTAAGTTCACTCCAAAGTCAGCAATCATTTCCATTTCAAATGATCTTAATAATTCGTAAACAGACTCTAGCTAGGAGTAAATGAAGGAATAAATGAATTCTGTATTGGGCTGAGACGAAGTTGTATAGCGAGCATGCCTCCTTGAGGGAGGGAGGGACTGGTTTATCGTTTTGAGGGCTGCCAGCAGGCCCAGAACATCACTCAGAGAGGGCCGCAGATGCTGGAGGCTCAGGGGATTGGCTGGTTAATTGCATTGAGCTCTAATAAGTCACACATTGAAGACACGTGTCTTGAATCATGTAAATGTCTCCTCTGGTAGACAGTCAGGGGAGACATGGAGTTTGGTTTGAATCCTTTGAGTGTTCCAAGGGTTCATTGGCACTAGTGCTATGTGAACCAAGTACAGGTTTGCACTGTCCAGTCTTACGTGGACATCTGAATGCTTCACATAGTTTTATTTTATGCAAAATTCAAGACTCAATAAACTGCTGCCTGCATTAGAGGCACTGCTCACTGTTGCACACTTCCCAAGAGTATCATTCAGGCAGTATGGCTTTCCCCTTTGCTGCACAATGAAAGAGACCACAAATCTTTAACATGGGGAGCTTGGGTTTTGCAAATTGGGCCTTTTTGTATTTTGACGCTTTGTGAAAAATACAGATAAATGAAGTCAAAGGAAAAGAGTGTTTGCGATTTTGGGTGCCAGGCAGACAGTGGACAGAAACACAGCCAAGCCTCCAGCATATTGATCTGAAGGTTGGGTTATTGTTCTGTGTTTACAGACAGAAGGATGGCTCCGTCTCACTGTAAAAGGCGTTTTTTTTTTGTTGTTGTTGTTTTTCCCAGTGTTGCCTCCGTATCCACTAAAACGCATATGTCAGAGTATATGCCGGCAAGCGGACAGTAATGCATTTTGGCATTTCAATAACAGCAAGTTTCTTGTCTGAGAAGTATTGTCTCTAAAGATTAAGAAATAACCTGGAGGCAATGGAGTGTGATGGAAAGGTGGTGCTTTTTTCTTTCTTTTTTCTGATAATGTTCTGATGTCTTTTTTTGTTTGTTTGTTCACTTTTTCACATGTCAAAAAGTTATATTCATCTTTAAATGCTTAGCTCCTTAAGTATTGTCTGCATTTTAGAATCAACCCATTTGTCTGTTTGTGTTATTAAAAAATATCAGTGCTGTCAGCCAATGATATCCAAAATATATTTGTGGTGTCTTTTTTTTGAGGATTTTTCCTTTATGTGGAAAAATTTTTCATATGGCAACTCTTTGTGAGAGATGAGAAAATAAGTGTGATAACGAAGTCAGTGGAGCTAACAGCTCATTTCCTATGTGTCTTAATGCTGCAGCTCAATTTAAAGCGTAGATACTCAGCTGAATTCAATAATTTCTGTAGTGTGCATTTTATTTAAACCATCTGCCACAACATACACATACTGTATACACACAGAACTAGTCCAAACTGCACTCCCGCAGTAAAAAAAAACAAAATAAAAAAAAGAAACAAAAAAAACAATTATGTATTCAGACCTTAGATGTGTACAAGGATTATCATATGATCTATTTAAACCCAAGGCATTTATTGAGATAGTATTATGTTAAATATATGTAAAATCATCATTTATAGGGTACTTTCCATGGGGAGGTTGCTGTCCCAACCTAACCCTAAATTTCAATCTTTCTTTTTCATTAAATTGAAGAAAAATTTAAATGTATCATAAGTTATATTTTTTAACTTATGATAAATCCTAGCATTTTAAAGTAGTGATGTGAAATCATGGTGTCCCACCACTAAAACATTGTTTTAGTTCATAGACAGAGCCTTAATTCAGACACACACCTGCATTTTAGAGCAAGAAATGAGACTGCATCCCTGTCCCTCATGGCCACACGATGAGCTGTTAAATCCCATTGTTTTGAAGCAAATGTGTCTCAAAGTCTGAAAATCAGTGTAGAACAATAAGAATTGTCACTACAGAAACACATATTTTCTGCAATCGATATGTGAGATGTGTGTACAACTGTTCAAAGCTGCGTTTGCTTGTCAAGTATTGGTCAAAAATACCCAAAGTTTTCATTACTGAAACAATCAGTACCAAATCATTTTCTGAAGTTTCATTAGTGTTATGATTGCTTTGTTAGTGACAGAATGGAATGTTCAATAATTTATCTTAATATAATAAACATAATTAAGATATAGGGTCACTATAGGGGTGTGGAAGGAAGTTTACTTATTCATGTAATTGGATAAGGCGTGTTCTTCATTTTAGATGTGGAGCATCTTATGGACTTGGCTAAAGTGAAGGTTTTGGTTCTTGTAAATGACCGCAGGGAAAAACAGTGATGCTTTATATCAGTGACAGTTTGTGCTACTGTTGATTCATAACGATAGAAAAGATTTTCTCTTTGGAAATTGTTAAAATGGGACAAAATGGAAATTGGTCCATCTGACCTGTATCAGCATAAGAACTGGCGTTTGGTTCTATTCTTCTCTTCTTGGGATCCCTTTGGTCTAAAATAAAATAATAAAGCTTTAAAAGAGGTGAGAGGTGTGAGCAACGCTAAATAGTCCCGGTGCTGAACTAACAGAACAGAATGAAATCAAAACCAAAAAATGAATTTACTAAATAAATTTAATTGAATAGCTAAATATAACTGAGTAAAAATAGATTCCTTTTCTTACAAATATGCTAAAGTAGAAGTAAAGGCATAATAATTTGAAAGCACAAAGCCAAAATTTTTCTTCAGTGCATGTAACTGAGTAAATGTAACTAGTTGCTGCCCACCTCTCCCTGCACTGAGCCAGCGAATGCTGCTTAAAAGAATTTTGGTAGATGACATTATATAAGGGAGCCGCGTTGTGTTTGTTTCCGTTAGAGAAGTATAGATTCATAAAAAAACAAATGTTTCCCTCCTTCAAATGGAAAGTCTGCTTCCAAACCTCAATACACCTCTCACCTTTTATTCAGTTAACGTTTGGTTGCACACTTCATTAGGTCCTATAATGAATCTAGTGATGTTTTTATACGTTCCACTTTGAGATTGGAATAATGTATTCACTTCCATTCTGCACCCCAGGGGTTGTTGCCTCTAACTAAAACAGTACATACGAGTGGGATGAGCTGAGATAACCACGGTCAAAAAATGTATAGCTAACACCAGTAGTGGAAACTAATGAGAGTATGTTTACTTTGGTACGGTACTTAAAGGCTCCAAGTAATTTTTAATGAGATTTTGTTTACAATAGCTTTATTGTATATAGACTTTGCTGTAGTTTAATCATTAAGACAATTCCTTTTGCATGTATCAGTAGCCCTGAGAAACTTTCTCACTCTATCAGCCGGTATATGAGAGTATTTTTGTTCTCAAACAATGAGTGAGCAATGCAATTACAGCTTGCTGACTGTTGGTCCTCGCATCTATAGCTCTGTCTGTGACATTGAGGGCAAAATCTCTATAGCCCTTTCTTTCAATTTCATAGAAAACCAAGGGGCAAGGTCATTGCTTTGATTTTCTAATGTAACAGAGCCTACCTATAATAAGTGTGTAGCTATTACAAGAAGATGTACTTTCATTTCACTATATTTTGAGAGAGAAGTGAACTCAGTTACACATGAATCTTTCTTTTCTGCAGAAAAGACAACACATGAGAAGAATAACAACAACAAACTATTCATGTTTATTAATGCAACCTTATTATAATGTGTTACCATAGAAGATCAAAAAAATGAGGCACATTTTGCAAAGCCAAGCACTGAAGTCAAAACATAGATTCATTTCATCCTGCCTGCACCAGCGGTGATAATCTAAGCTAAGCCTATGTGTGAGACACAGTATACTAGACCTCTAACACTAATTTACATAATTGTAAGATTTGTTTGCTTTTTGTAGAGTAACAAATGAGGTAAATACCATTCTTGCTGATGCTGGTATCCAGTAATCCAATAGACTGTGTAATAACTGTAGGCAAGTCCTCTGAAGCAATGAGTAATTCTCACTAACAGTTTGGACTATGTATAACTACATCATCATGGAAAGCTGAATTTAACGATAGTGTATAATTCAGTAATTTATTTGTTTTTCATTTTAGGGAATTAGTGAATGGAATCTCAGACAATATTTTTTAAATGCTTACCTCAGTTTGTATTATTTTGAACTGTAATTTTCTATTATGTCGTTTCTTTTTTTCTTCTTTTACACAAATAGTGTAGGTGATGTATCCATTTATTTGTTTTTCATTTTAGGGAATTACTGAATGGAATCTCAGGCAATATTTTTTAAATGTTTTCCTCAGTTTGTATTATTTTGAACTGTAATTTTCTATTATGCCATTTCTTCTTTTACACAAATAGTGTAGGTGATGTATCCATCACGGTTAAGGGCAATAAGGTGAGAGACATGGCTAATAAGACAATAAGGTTTATTGCTTTAATATAGTACTGTATCTTAGACTTTTGCTGGTCTGTAGTATGTTTTTGCACACCAGTGATTAAAATACCCCCTGGTGTTCAGGGGTCCCATGTTTCCTGGCTACTTTAGAGTTGGCTGGCTGCTAACTCACTCGCCGTAGCGGCACTAATGCTAGCAATTCAATGGCAGTAAAATATCTGGTCTGACAATTCCTCTGAAAATGCTCTTTTCTAGTTTGGTAATGTGGTCTCCCACACAGTAATCGAGATCTTACACATGTCTTCTGTCTCTATCTTGAAAAATGAGCAACAGTTTACTCTTTCCACCTTGGAACTCTTGGACACTTGAGCAGGTTTTCTGAATTACAAATGTGTTGCAGCATATTGTAAATCAAAAGAACAAAAACAAGTTTTTCAGAGGTATCCCAGGCATTGGTAAAGCTGTTAAGCTATGAAGGACCAACTGGGTGAACCAGTCTGCTACAGTGCCGCCCTGAGGCAGACCAGGGATGCATCTCTAGTTAGTGAAGAATACCAACAGACAGAAGTCTTTTCCTTTAAGTTCTTCTGCCTATAATCCTGTTAATTAAGAAACACCAGTACATGGAATCTGTAAGGGTGTAGGTTGTGTCACAAAGCTACAAAAGGGCAACCCTCACTTTGCTGACAGTTTCAACACTTTCAGATGGAAACACTTAGCACTTGACCTGAGTCGTGTAACCACGTAATGCCCACTTGGTTTTTCTGCACAAGTCCTGTGATGTGTGGGGAACATCTCCAGGCAGTGTGTCTACATGTATGCTGTAACTAAGTATTAGATCAGCATCAGAGGCAGGCTGCTGAACTCCTCAGCATGTAGCTGGAGCAGCAGCATTGGAGGTCAATGGCAGACAGCCTGTCCCCTCCAGTATGCTCCTAGCCCATCCTCCTGCTCTCATCCCATTTCCTGTCCTCGCCTCCGGCTCCCCGCCCAGCCTCCTCTGCATCTGAAGGAGCAGACTGATAAATTATGCATCCCTGCGAGAGAAAAAGAGGCCAACGTCCCTTTTGTTTGGAGCCATATTTTCATCTCCCTGCCCAAAGCCCAAGCAGAGAGAGAGAGCGATATGGTTGGAGAAGAAGCTGACCTCTGCCCAAACTCAGGCGGAACGACAAGCCGTGTAATGAGCTTGAGGAGCACTGTGCTCCTGGTTAGATGAACACTACCGCCATGACAGCACTTCGTTTTGTCATTAATGCGCATGAATAACCTGTTCGTGTGTGCTATTGTTGAGAAGCCTCTCGAGGTGTATGCTATGAGATGAACAGTGATGACACTACAGGCTCTTAAGATAATGCAGACTCTCACCCTAGTGCGCCTTCAGGTGAAGAATGAGCCCAGCGCTTCATCTCCTCCAAACATAGGGACACTGTGTAGATTTCATATGAGGGATTTAGCAGCTGTTCAGTTCAGTCCCACTGCACCTTTTACTGACACTCTACCCCTCATGTATCTCTCATTCTTTTTTTCTTGTCTCGATTGTTATCTTCAGGCATTTAGAGGCCCATCTTCATCTCAACCAACAGCACACTCACTGTTTATTTCCTATTCTACCTCTCCTGTCCACCCTTTAATCTACTCTTCTCCTTTAATAACATGATTTCCCCATGCTGTTGTCTGTTCTCATTTTGAGACCCATCCTTCTCTCAATCAAAAGTTGTATACTCACTGTGTATCTTTCACTCTCTCTCCCACCCTTTCTGTATTCCCAGGTGGCTTCCCTACTCTTTCTCGAGCCATTAGTGAGTTTGTCTGTCTACGTTTCCACTCTATAGCCTGTACAGACACTGTGTTTGCTCAGGCTGACTGCGACCCTTCTCAGCTTTAACTCTTGAAGCCCTTTCTGGAGCCACCAGCCTGCAGTCTGAGGTGACTAAATCCTTTCCTCATTCCTCCACCCAGGCATCGTTCTTAGAACTCAGCCTCCATTAGGATCATCCACAGTTCAAGAAGAACCGCGCAGTAATTTGATTTCAGGGCCCTCATTAGCGTTTTCTACTAGAAGCCATGAGGATATGTCACATTCTCACAAATCACCGGGAGTCTGTTGGAATGACTGAGAACTTCAAATGCATTTTGATGAAAGACTAACCAATCATACCACAAAACCCAATGATCTATAATACATGGACTTCATCTGACCAAAAGTCAATTGAGAATGGTCATCTCTCATTTAATGTTTTGCCAGCTATGACTGTATCACTCCATTTTTTGCCTTATTTAAGCTCTGCTTACAGAACTGCTTTAGACATGACTCTTGCTAATGGAAATATTACTAGCAGTATGTATTCATCTGGCCAAGGACATGGTCTACTTATGAGTCCACTTAAGAGACCTGTAGGACCATATTCAACCATTAGCATTTCAGTGTAATAGAGCAATTTTCGGTTTACTCAGAGCAAAAAGCACTACACATACTGAGAAATCTGTGTTTATGGGGGGTGTGCATGAATGAATCATCCTGGAGCAAAAGGTAACAAGGCTCTAACCTCTGCCTTTTTTATATGAACTGCTACTCCAGGGAAGTAAAGACAATTGATTTTTTTCTCTCTCATCAATGAACTACGCACACCTTTGAGTGGCTGGAGATTAGCTGAATGTTTGACACCCCGTATTATCAAGCACCATCGCAAAGTGTACTACTGACAGAACCTTTTAAGATGTGCAAGCCTATTACAGTACAAATGATGACTCTCTTTCCCAGACGCACACCTGGGGGTTTATGGCAGATAGTGGCAGTGCACTTACTCCAATAAGCTGATCAGTGGAGGATATTGAGTCAGATACAGCCCCTGGCTTCGGACTGTCAGGGCTACCTCCGCTACCTACCACTTACACATGCCATGGGATCTCATTAGTTCTATGTGTAGCACACTTCACTATCACAGCCTTGTATGTACTGTGTCATTCACATGCCCTTTGTGTAGAGGTAAAGTCAAGCATGCATCAGTGTCTGTCACTGTCATGTCCATCCATCACACTTGCGTGCTCCTCACCTGTCAACTTTCTAATGAAATGTACTGACAACTTAAAAGAATGGCCTCCCAGTGTGCTTCCACACACACTCCTCTGTCACTGTCTTGGTACAAATCTCCTTAAAGCCATAAACAAGGATTTCATGCTACCCGAACAGTAGCCCTGGCAAATGTTTAAAAACAAAATCAGAAACTAGAGGCTTGTGAAGCAAAGTTCCCCTCCCCACATTCAGAAACAGGGCTGAATGCAATAAAAATCATTCATTCATATAAGGAAGCATATTTAAGGCTCTAAATAGTCTATATTTGGTGAAAATGTGAAAATGGAAATTAAGTACAGGTTATTCATTTTTCAGTGTCAGAAAAAAGCAGAAAAAATATTTAACAGAAAATTACAAAGAAACCTCAATGACTAAATATAATATCGAACTTTTCAGCATTTGTCTACTCATTGCCTTTATTGCAGCTTTCATGCTTTACAGGAGACTTGCTTTCCATTTTTCAAAGAAATCTGCAGGAATATTTTTCCCAGCCTCCAAAGTTAAGTCTGAGAAGTTGGTTGCATTTTCTACTTCTCACAGTCCAAGTAATCCTAAACGCATTCAGTGATGCTGAGGTCTGGAATCTGGGGTGGTCTGTCCATCAGCAGCAATGGTCATCAACACCTTCTTTGTATCATTTTTTTTAATTTTGTTTCCTTTTTTCAGTAAAGGCTTCCTGACAGCTACACATCCTTTCAGTTTTTTGGTCTGCCGCATCTTCACAGTTGTTAGAAGTCCCATTGTCTCTTCATATCTTTTTAATCATTTTTTTAACTCCAGTTTTGGAGTTTCTGTTTTTTTCACTTATTTTCCTTTGGCTTTCCCCATCCTTATGCTGGTGGATTATATTATACCTAATCTCCTCAGATATATCTCCTGAAAAATGAATATTTTAAATTTAATGGCTGTTTTGACTGGAAATTAAATAAATGAAGGTTGGTCTCTTGGGCTGGGAAATATAACAATGTTTATCGTGATGCCACAATATGCTTTTCTGAGCATATCATCGATATTGTCAGCATTTAAAAAACACTTCCCATGTTTGACTACAAAGACAGCATAATTAGTCCTGTTTAATTGGATTTAGTGTAGGGCAGTAAGTGAATATCAAAATCTCATAACTTGTTTTTATCTGTTTTTATTTTTTATTACACTTTTTGAAAACTCATTGGTCCAAAATGATGTGAAATAAAGTCTTGTTGCATTAATGTACAATAAAGTTTCCATTTTAAGATTTTCTTATGACAGCAACGAAAAATAATATTAGTATTAGTAATAGCATCCCAGATTGTGGCTTTTATGCCCTTACAAGTCAGTTATTCACAGCCAAACACATGTACAAACATAGATGAGCATGTGGTTGTAGTACTGTAAAAGAATCAGCACACTGAATTCTTTTCATGGTGTTCCCACGAATGCAGTCTAGACGGTGACTCCAGTTTAGAACAGCGTTAAAAAGAAACAACCAGTGATTCCCATTTTCTCACTATCTTTCCCTTGCACTCCCCTCCCCTCTCTCTATCTGTCTGCTTCTCTCTTAGGACTGGTGATGGGGCCTGTGCGGGCCTCGCCTTTAGCCCAGCCTGTGCTGGCTGTTCTGGGGCTCGTTATCGGCGTGTGGAGCCTCAACCCGGATGACCCTAACGTCTGCAGTCACTGGGAAAGGTGAGGAGTGCTGTCTTTCTCTCCTGTGCCTCACTCAGTCTTATCTTTCATTTAACACACTGCAGCATACACACTGCACTCCTCCACTCCCACCAACAGCTCACTGAACAGAGATCTTTTATTCAAAAGGCAAGGGGATTAGGATTGTAACATTGTAGTGCAGTGGTGTATGTCTGTGTAATTATTTGAGTATTAAACTGTGTCATATGCAGTCATCAGCAGGGCCAAAGGTACTAAAAAGCTTTACTTGAGTTAAAGAGGTCCTTTTAGAGGACATGCCGCAAAACAGGCATAATGAGAAAAGTTGAAACTGTTACGTTAAATGTGCAAAATTATCATTGTTGAAAGCTGGCCAAGGTTAATTTAGTATGGTTAGATTAAGTGCTGGTAGTAGTATAGCACATATTCATTGAGTATTTCAGATAGAGGGTCGGAGATGTGTCAAAAATATTATCCTATTATCCAAAAATATTAATACTACAAGACATTTTCACATTACAAAATATGTATCACAATATTTTTTTAGATTTAATGATTTGGCATAGACAAAATAGAACATGTAGTGCCACATATAAAGATATTACTATAACAAACAATAAACCTTCAATTACACTTATTTTTTATTCACTGTTTTACAAACTACACTAAATCCAACTATACAGGCTTATTATGCTCAACTGTATCCAACTAATATTAATTAAACATTTTAACTGAAAGGTTAAGAGACTAAAAAGTAAGTTTCAGGCAGTATAGTGAAAATATTCTGAACCTTAAATTATTTTTTGTCTTCAGAAATGTTCTGTGTTTACATATATCATCTGGGTAGTGGCTGTGTCTCAAAAGCACCCACCATCTTGACAGTTTAGAAGAATATTTATTTAAATGTTCATCTTTATAGTCTCAAAAATAATGTGCTAGTTAACAGTGCACTTTTGTGTGTTTCTGTGTTCTGTTTTAATGCATACTGAGCCAGATTCATAAAATGCACTACCACATTTAACATGGTGTTAAGAGCAAATAACATAACAGTAACATGTTATCTCATTTATAAACTAGGATTACTGGCCAGTTTTACTGTTGATATGTGTGATATTGGCACTACTGCCCTCATTTGCCACCCTGCAAAATAGCACTCTAATACCTCAGATCGTTTCCCTGGTAAGAAGCCAATATGGATTTTTATGGATTATTATTATCTTTTTATTATGTTTTAAATTACAAGAACACAGAGGTTAGCAGTACATTTTCTGTAGACACTCTAGATGGTATAGATGGTGGCATCTTTATAGACATACATTTAAAGCATTCACTGGAAGTAGAAGTAGACACGAAATAATGTGTAAATAGAATTTTTCCAGGTTATGGTGCAAGTCATATATTAATTTCTCCAAAGGTAACTACTTGGACATCTAATTTAACCACGTCTTAGAGGAACGAACATCAGACCGTGGTAACAAGAAGCATTTTTTAACAAAGTAAATTATAATATTTAAATGACAGTTGATGTTACCTGTTGTAGACTTTAAGAGAGTTTAGAAGATATATAGCTGGAGCAGATTGCAAATTGAATGTCAGTTGTTTGTTGGCTGGCAAAATGAATGAGTTTGCACTAACATTGTGTTTTGTCACAAGGCCAGAATCCATGCATAAAACACCTAAACACAGATGTATTAGGAAATATTTCTAACATTTTTCTGTATATTCTTTAAATACATTTATACATTTTCACGTGAACCTTAATAGTGGTACATTTAGGTAAGATCTTCTTACAAGTGTATGACCATAGCCTATATGGATTAAAATAACTTTTCTGTAACACTTTGCATGTCACACATTTAGGTCATCAACAAATAATGCACATACATCCATTCAGTTGATTAATCAAAGCAAATTTTGATCTGTTGGGATTTAGTATCTTGTCACACATTGCAACTGCAGTATATGAAGAGGAGAGTGATATGCTTGACAAGGATTTTAGATTGCTACAAACTTTTGCTTTGAACCATGTAAATGTTTGTGAGCACATTATTAAAGCAGTAGGCTGTAAGAGGTCCCGGTTTGTTCACACTTAGAAAATCAACACAACATGTAATTCAATCAGGGGCACCCAAACTTTTGTTGTAGTTTGTAAAAATGTTTTGTGCATATCAGGTGTTATTAAGAAGATCATGATGTACGCCCCCCTCCCTCCAAAAGTCCTGCCCATCCTGGTAGCTTTGCCACCAGGTCTGCATTACAGTGATTTCACCATGGTATGCAGATGTTGTTGCAGAGTTAATAAAACTCTATGACCCTTATTAGTCCCACAACGGAGAAATTTGACCTCCGCATTTTAACCCATCCGTGCAGTGAAACACCACATACACACTAGTGAACACACACACTAGTGAGCATACTTGCCCGGAGCGGTGGGCAGCCCACGGCACCTGGGGAGGAGTTGGGGATTAGGTGCCTTGCTCAAGGGCAGTTCAGTCACATACTGTCGGCTCAGGGGATCGAACCAGCGACTTTCCAGTCACAAGGCTGGTTCCCTAA
Source organism: Colossoma macropomum (assembly GCF_904425465.1). Classification (NCBI taxonomy): domain Eukaryota; kingdom Metazoa; phylum Chordata; class Actinopteri; order Characiformes; family Serrasalmidae; genus Colossoma; species Colossoma macropomum. Next base: position 13,682,878 of record NW_023494798.1, read on the forward strand.
CCTTCAGCGCCCCCCCCCACAACATGCTAAAATACACAAGTGCTCAATAGATAGTTGTATTTACTTACAAAAAGCCCCAAAATGTCTGTTTTGTCTTGAATTTTAGTAGCAGTAAGTGCAAAATCGATCAAAAACATTTTGGCACAGAGTAGATCAGTTTGTGTTAAGCATATGTCTGATATGACTTAAATGCTATCCATCCTCTTACAGCAGGTGCAGATCAAGCAAAGATACTAAAGTAATGCTGTCTCCTCTCTCTTAGATAAGCTGCAGGTCCTCAACATGTTATCAAGTAAACGGATGATAGACATAGGTACAGTCTCAGTTGGTGTAGTCAGAAAGAATGTGATTTTGCTCTGTAGTTGCACTTACATGTTTAGGTCTAGGTTTTCAGGGTTTCTCAGCCTATGGGCTGTGGACCACCAGCGGGCTGTGAAGCACTCCTGGGTGGTCCACGGGCCTGTACTCAGGGGGAAGCAGTAGTTCGTAGTAGGCTGGTAATGGCACTGTGAGTCATAAAAACATAAGTGGGAAAAAGATAAACTTAATAATAATTAAATATCTAAGAATTAAACATTTTTATATTATAGCCAATATAAATATTAATAAAGAGGTACAAATAAAACCGGCTAATTAAACATCATCAGTTTGAGACAACACAGCCGTGGGCGTGTGATGTAGACAGCTAGCCAGAGATGGAAAAGTTTCTCAGGGCACTTTGTTTGGTGTGGACTTATCACACCTTTTTCTTTAGTTCACTCTGTTTTGACGTGTAAACAATTCACCCATATTCATGCTTATGGAAACGCACTCTGTGATCAAATTAGGGAATTCATCAACAGAGCTGGCTTTCCTTCTCTTCTAGAGGCACGTCAACACCGTACAGTCAGCATAATGACTGTTTTAATGACTGACTCTTTACAGACTCCCAGCACAAACTGCTGTTAAAAACAATAGACATGGAATGATAGCGAAGATATGTGTTTAACTCACGGATTGCGGTCGTGTATCAGCATCAGTGACCTGAGTGGTTACACTCAAATTGTTAAACCAATGACAAAGAGGCTGATATCAAGTAAGATTTATCATTATTGTTGATTGTGACTACTCTAATCCAAAAGCCCTGTGAGTGAAGTGTGGCTTGGCTATTTCAAATGGATCACAAAACCCCTCAAAACTAAAGAGACATCTTGAAACCAAACAATTACTCTTTTGGGAAAGCCAGTGGAGTGAAAACACGATGGACTGCTGCTCCAAATTACAGTCTGCATCTACCTTGTACATTTTTTTTTCGTTTTCCTCCTTTTAATGTCACTACAACCATGTGTTTTTAACATGTTTTATGATTTTAACAAACCTGTGAATTTTGCAGTCCCTACTGAGAACCACAATAGCCAATCTGATCTTTTTCAGGCCCTAATTCTCAGGTTTTCAGTGTCAGCATTTAGGAAAAGAAAAATACAGTTGTATTTTAGAAAAGTTTATTTTAGTTTTCCTGTTGGCCGCTATGCCTTGTAGTTATACACAGGTGGGCTTTGGGATGGAAACATTTGAAAACCCCTGACTGAGGTCACAGCACAAATATTTTTTTTTTCAGAATTAATGTTTCTTTGTTCTCACTAATTATATGTCAAGGGAATAACATTTCTACAAATTGAGTATCAAATTTAACTGAAAGCGGCACACTAACCTCTATCAGACCTGCTCCTTCAGCCCTGTCCGTATTTTTCAGCTTCTTTCTCTCCCTTGCCTTGCCTTGTTTATTAAAGATTTACAAGAGCTGATCAGTTAGTTCAGATTGTTACTTGAACTGGCAATGAGCTGCCACCTCTCTTAAAGAAATTTAATTCATCCATCTGCAGGTTGAGGGATACAAAATTGCATTATGATTAACACTATGTGACCTTAATGACGTTACCTTATGTATGGCTACTACTGATGTAACTGTAGTAAATACAGTTGTATGCAAAAGTTTGTATTTTAATGGAAAATAAGTTAACACTCATTTTCATCTACAGAGAACAAACTTTTGCTTATTTTAATTGAACATTTAATGCTCAATTACTGTTTATTGGCTGAATTCAACATATTGGGAAAAAAACATTCACAAAAGTTATGGCACGTTTTACGTTTAATTTTTTTTCCAATGTGTTAAACTCAGCAAATAAATAAAATTGCTCCCTAGAGGAGGTGTATACTTTTTTACCTTTGAAAATCAACACAACATAGCTTGTCAGGGTGTTAAAATTTTTGCACATGATTGTGCACAAGAAAAAGTTAGGAATCACTTGTCATATTAAGAATTGCTGTTATTTTATCATGACTTGACTTTTTATGTTTTTTTTAAGTTAGCAGAAAATCTCAAGTTTTTCCTAACTTCATTCTCAGTGTTTTACAGCTTTCTCAGTTATTTTTGAGTCATCTGTAGTTCTGTTTGCTGTTCTGGGCACATCTACAATTTCCTTCATATCTGTTTTTTTCACCCCTTTCTACTAATTGTTTAAAATCTGTGAAGTTGTAGAGCAGTAGCATCATAACATAACCATTCGTACATTTATCTAGAAATTTTATATTAACTTTAACTTTTGGCTTCTGGTATATATGAAAGCAAAGAACATAATAGAATAATAGAAGATCTGTGTAGTCATATCTTTGTAGTTATATTACATGTTACATATCCAAAAAAAATTATAGGCCAGCCAAAATCTCCAAAGCAGTTAGAATTTGAACTCAAATCAAGACTAAGTTAATTAAACTGCACTTGTTTTAATCAAGACTTCTGAACTGTATGTAGCATTGTTGTGGGGTTCAGTCCAGTGAACATTAGTTATTTGTTTTTTGGTATGAAACTTTAAACAGAATAGACTACTACTGTTTCTGTACAAACTCACACTCCTCCAGCAGCAGCTCTGCAATGTTTTTTCTTTTTGTTTCTGTCAGTGGATTAAAGTTCTAGTTACATTTGATTCTGCGTTGATATGTTTTGCAGTCGCCTATCAGATGACTTTCTGTTCTGCATTTTTATCAAATCGTACTTATACTTTCCTTCTTAACATCTGTAGTTCTGATTCTGAGATTATTGGGTTACTGTTATGTAGCATGTCCATTTTGGCACCCAAAAGGCCTACCTGTTGGTCTTTGTTGACATTTTGATTTTGATAGGACAAACATAGCAATGCCAAAATGGTGAGAAGAGACCAGTGCACTAATCACCCGTACAGTGACTTTATGAATAAGACTTTACAGTGCCACACATGTTGTGTGGAGTAGCATGAATCTGGCACTTTGTGTCATATTGTTATCTGTTTTAACACATTTCACACTTTCCCCTAGCATGCAATTGCAACTTAAAATATAATTAGGTTCACATCATAAGAGGTGTCATTGAGGTCTTCCAAGTAGTACTTTGTAGGCTATAGCTGTGCATTTGTAAACCTTTTTAAAGCAAAAGAAGCTTTTTTGACACGGTGCTTGCACAGATATCTTTATCTCTCCTTCTTGCATATATGTATTTACACCTTATATATCAACTTTTGATGCTGTCAAATATTGTTAACAAATTTACATGTGCCTGTTTGCAGCCCTAGAGGGGCGCTTAGGGGCAATGACTACATGAGGGAACAGCAAGCTAGTTGCCATTGCCAAGAAGGAGAAAGCCTGGGTGCATTCACTGCTGACCTTTACTAATATGCACAACACATCTGTTTGATTCCACTGCCTAGAGTGACCTGGCGCGAGCCATATGTTTGACACCACACAACACTACCAGCCACTCTCCAGCACTGTGTATGCCAGGCCAATGTAAGTGACAGCACTAATGATGATGACAAGGTGGTGGCCTGCAAGGCCCAATCAGCCCAACCTTGGCCAGCCTAGTGGCAGCCCTGGTCAAGAACCTTGACTGCCTGTGAAGAAGAGCCAGGAAGAGCCAGGGTGGAGCAGCCTAAGCTCATAGTAAAGTAAAAGAACTATTCTTGCTTTGGTGACATAATGACTCAAGTATAAATACGTTTTCCAGAAAAAAGTAACTTGAGCAGGATGACATAAATTTCAGGCCAGAAAAATACTTAAGCACTGAGCTCCTTATATAACTGCAGTGGAGCTTCTTAGTCTACCCAATACGTTTTAGCAGAGGAACTGAATGTGTTCAGTTTTATTCTAAAATAAAACGATAAACGTCGTAAGTCAGAGGTGAATTATATAGCATAATAAAACTAAACACAAAACAGCAATTCATAACTAAAATGTAACAAGTAAAAGAGTGTAGTCTTTTCTTTGTTAATATACTTGAGTCTAACTAAAATTATCATCAAATACTAAGAAAATGATCAAATACATCAAAAATGCACTTATGTACATGGAAATAAGACTACTTACTACCCATCTCTGCCTGGAGCTGTTTGTGGACTGCAGCCTTGAAGGTCACAATTTCTGGGCCTTGGTGCATGGGTAAGTCCAGAACAGTTTAGTGTTTTACCTGCTCTAACACGCCAACTAAATATCGGCACATTAACTGATGAATCAGCTGTGTTTTTGCAGAAAGATCACTAAACTTTGCAAGAACCAGTCCCTCCACACCCTGCTTTAAGTGGATACTGGGTCTACCATTTCCCTTATTCAGTTTTGTAAGCTCCCGAGAACTTATGGCTCGTGCTTTCCTGGCTGGATACTCCTCCAGTGTGCACAAAAAGGTGGTGATGGACACTGGGGAGAGGAAGCTACCTATGGATTCTAGCTAGACTTTGCAGTGTTTATGCTTGTCTTTGAGGAAGTCCTGACCTGGGCCTTTAAGACCACTTCTCTAGCTGCTTTCTAGCCTCCCTAGATACTTAATCGCATCTTTCATTTGGACTCTCTGCAGTTCCCACTCAGAGATTTCATGTTGTTGGGATTATGCTGTTATGTATCTGTCACATGCAATATACTTTCCTGTTAGTGTTCACTCTCTTATAATTTACTTATATACTCAATTCACACCCTAATACTTCGCTCTGCCTTATGCACTTTACACTCTTTATACTGTTTAGTGATACTGCACATTAATATTGTATTCCCTTTATTGTTCTGTATGTATTGTTTATTGTGTCTACAATTGCAGTAGTGTTTATTATTAATATGCATCTTGTCTAATTACAGTACGTGTCTGCTTCTCTACAGTCTTCTCATTTTGCATTCTTGTTTACTTGTAGTGTATGCAGCTCTGACTACTGTGTACACAGCCCCTGCCTTGTTTTGTTGTTGCATCAAGGCCCTGAAGTAATGTGTGGAAATAGAGTTCTTCTTGAGTCTTAAATAGATCTGTTACTATATATGCACTTAATTAATGATTAAAAAAAAATCCAGTTGTGGGGTTCTTTAGCCTCTTTGTGTAGGGACACTTTATGATTGTACATTGTTGAGCAATGGTTCTACTGTAATAAAGTGTCAAGACAAGCCTAAAAGGGATCTTTAATGATAAATGCAGTGCTGTGCAAAAGTCAGAGACCACCCTTCATTTATGTAATTTCCACTACGCTAGTAAGTACGATATTTTCATTTTTCAGGAAATATTTCTGTAAAGAATAGACATAAGATAATCCATCTGCATATAAAAAAGGGGAAAAAGCAGGTGTTTTCCAAAACTGGAGTTTAACAAATTATTAAAGTATCTAGAGAACATCTACACTCTAAAAGTGTAGTGTTAAATAACACCACACTTACTTGCATTACTCATTTAGACTTGCAAATTTCTTCGAAAAACTGAAAGCAAGTCTGCTGAAAAGAATGGAAGCTGTAATAAAGGCAAGGTGTGGACACATATGTAATAGAAAAAATGACATTATGTTCAGTTGTTTGAGACTTCTGTGTAATTTCCTGTTAAATATATGTTTCTGCCTTTTTTATGAAAAATTAGTAACTTGTACTTAATGACCACTTTGACTGTAAATTCTATGAAATATAGTCTCTGAGTTTTGCACAGAACTGTATATAGACTGCATTTGAGACCGGGGTGACGTTTCTGGGGTGACGGTTCTACTAACAGAGGTTGCGTAGAGGGGAAGAGCATGAATATTAGAAGCTGCAGGTCTCAGACATGCTGTACCATGCTGAGATGAGAACTATTTCAGTGTTATTGCCATCAATCCCAGCAGTATTCCTCAGACTACAAAAGCACCCTTTCTGAATCTGAAACGACCATTCAATAGGGATAAAGCGTTTTCATATTTAAATGCCTTCATTTAGAAGGCCACAACTTTATCAGGATCTCTTTAAATACAGAGCACCTGAATATAAGTAGGTTTGAATATCATGTTACTGACACAGCTTGCATATTTAGAACATATTCTGGAGTTGGCAAGCATCACACAGCTTCTGAGAGTTTTAGAAGATCTCCTTCGACTTTCCTGACTGTATTGACATCTTGAGACAGTTGACAGGATGTGAAGGACAGCATTTGGGGAGTGTTGATTTGGGGACACTTGCCAGCCTTTAGGGATCAGTTACAATCAGAAAATGCTGAGGAGATTATTGATCTTGTTAAGTTGAGCCGTCCCCGGAGAGGCAGAGGAGGGAACGACAAAGAGGAAGATTTTGTGTGCGTGTGTGAGTGAGGATAAGTTGCTAAAAATGAAACAGGCCTTAAATTGATCAATGCACTCTCGTCCTAATCAATCTTTGCAAGCATATTGCCGGAATAATTATGAGTTGTGCAAGAGGGTGTCAGTAATGAAAAATAAGCAGGAATGATTTCCTCCACAGAGGGGTGGAGACAACGCTGCAGGGATATATGAGCTTACACTTTGCCTTACTGAAGGAGGATATTTGGGGGGGTTTGGTGTCACTTTGCTGGCTGCAGTGTAACAAAATGACATTAAAATGATTAGTAAAGATGAACATTTGTTATGGATTTGAAGTTGTGTTGTGAATGAAGATGTGAAGCTAGCCTGATTTCAGCTTCACCTTTTGGAAGAACTAGTAACAAGTGCAGTGATTATGGAATGTGTAAGGTAGTGCTGCATGATGTATAGTCTATACCAGTGTATAGGTATGAAAATCTTGACTTTTAGTTTTAATAGTAATGATAGACATCAAGGATCCATAAAAACTAGGTTTGCACTGATATGTACAGAGATGTAACATTTATTTTTTGAAGGTTACAAACAAGGTAAAATGAATAAAACGCAGACATTTCAGCTCAGTAGCCCAGCGACACTTAAACATTCTACTATTCACAATGTAAAATATCATTTGAAATATCTGCCAAATCTAAAAATCTTCCGATACTGATATGATTCCATATATGAAGTCATTTCAAAGAAAACTGAAAAAAACAGTTCAGCCAAAAAAAAAAACTATGGCAAGTTTATTGGATTTTCATTCTTTTAGCATCATGTACCAACATTCAGAAATTGAGAGTTGACTTTGTAAACTGATATCAGTTGCAAACTGATATCATGACATATTTGGAAAATATTGTGATATTGAATTTTGTCAATACCTCCATGGTACAAATATGAAGTATAAAGTCAGCAACTTAATGTTTTATGTCAAATGATACCATTTTAAAATGATCAAATTCTCAGCTGTTTATTGCTATTTCAGAACATTTCTCCTCTTACTTGTCTTACTAGTCTGGCACAAAGGCATTGAAAGCATAATTAGTAAAATCTGAAATTTGATTCTACATTCTCCTCCACGCTCTCCTCTTAGCTATGCAGTGACTGTGCAGGAGTCGTACGCTCATCCGTTCGACCAGATCTACTACACCAGGTGCACGGACATCCTCAACTGGTTCAAGTGCACCAGACACAGGTAAAAACTAATCCTGAGTTGTCCCTTGCTTTTGACCTCCTGACCCCACCATCCATCCTGTATACCCTAACAGCTCCTGACAACCCCCTCCCATCCCCCAGCTTGAAGTATTAAAAGCTACGAGTCAGAAAGGGTGCTGAGTGTGCCTCTGTCTAATAGCACTGTGCTAATGTAACTGACAGTGATTGCAGTGGTCGGAGCCGAGATGGAAATGGCCCTTTGACTGTCATCAGACACTGCATCAGTTTTAATGGCCACATTAAAGACTTTATCGTTGACATTCCCAGATAAAAGCGGCGCACACAATGAGTCACTGCCCCGCCATATTCCCCGTCAAAGGGAGACGTCCTTCACCCGCTGCTGAAACTTTTCTTTAATTCATTTTAATTATGTTTATTTCTCTCTCTGGTGTTCTTTAGAAAAGTGGTTCAAGGCTAATGCTAACCAGCGGCTATACTCCTCCTTATGTGCTCCACTGGAATTTACCTGCCAGCTTACTGCTGATTTTCTCTTTCACCTGTGTGTATCCATTCCAGAATCAGCTACAAGACAGCATACCGGCGGGGGGTGCGCACCATGTACCGCCGCCGCTCCCAGTGCTGCCCCGGCTATTTTGAGAGTGGAGACCTGTGTGTCCGTAAGTGTCTTTCCCCGTTTTTACATGCTAATTTCCCCTTAAATCAACACAGCCCAATTCCCACCCTTTTCGCTAGCAGTTATGGGCCACAATAAAAGCATTCATCTCTTCTGCCTGCCTGAGCAATGCCCTCTCAAGCCTTTAGCTCTCCCCTCCTCTCCCTCTGGAGACATTTATCAGACTCTTAGCCATCTTGGAGGCATTTGTCCAACTCCATACCTCAGATGTAATTTGTTCCTTTCATTATTGTCCCTACTCATGTTCTACAGTCCTCAAAATGCCTGGTTTAATACAACACAAAAAAATTAATAGAATTAATTTATCATACCATTTAAGAGTTAGACGTCCCAGGGTCGATTTCTTTGAGAATACATAGCCCTCATTCTTATCGTGCCCACAATAACAGAGTGCTAAAGAATGCTAGAAATTTCTGGTGCTCAGGGCCAGGTTGTGGACTCGGCTCCACAATTGTTCATGTTGATGGGAGAATACTTGTGTTTTATGGTATTTATTTATTTATTATTATTATTATTTTTTTGCATCTACCTGGACGCGCCAGACTGTAAAAGTGCGTGGGTAGACTCTTGGTCCTCTTGTCGCATAAGGGCCAGGCTCGATTTTCCCCTAATTCACTTTAATCATGAGTGAGTGGATCCTATCAGTCAGCCAAGACCTCTGAGGACACGGTTCAGCAGTTGTTTGACAACACGCTAAAATCTCAGAGTGAAAGGACCTCACCCAGCCCTGTGTCAAGGTGATGGAGTAAATGACAATTTCTCTAAGCTCCAGGGAAGGGATAAGAATCAACACACGTAGCATAACGGATAATGGGATTTGATACATCCACGGCTACTCAACATTATTAACCGTGGGACAGGCCTGACTTTCTGATAGATATCTATTTAGTATGCGCTCAGAATAGCTGGGGTGTTTTTTCCCCCCTTGTGGCACTAACCTGTGATGATTGCAGTGTCACACACCCTCTGCATATAGTATGTCCGGATGAAATGCACACAGAAACTGGCCATGTGTATTGTTTGCTGTAGTTACATGCTGTCATTCATTCTGTGTTTGCTCACTGTTGTGTTAGATAACATGTATCTTCCTTTTCTGTTGTGTTGCATCACTGTTCTTATGAAACCCCATAACCTGAATCAATCCCACCTGATCTGTTGAGTTATCGCCTTCCAAAGTCCTTGATTAGTTGAATTAGGCATAGTAGATTTGGGTTGGAGGTAAAACCTGCAGGAATGTAGATCTCCAGGAGGAGCAGGGAAGAACTTCAAAGAAAGCCCAAAGATTTATGTTAAAAAAAAATAATGTCCGTTTTTTAAGTTCATTTTTATTTGTGTTGTATTTAAACACTGCACTGATAATTTTTGATTGCCAACAGGAAATTATTTAAGCAGGATTTGTTTTCTCCACAAGTTCAAATTCAGGTTATTTTACTTTATTTGTACCCAGAGGTAAATTTGGTTTGCAGTAGAGTCAACATCCAGCTTGATACTCATTTTACAAACAACACAAATTACTGGTGATTAACATAAAAACATAAAAAATGCTGAAGGTTCCAGTCCTCTGTTCAGTGTTACTGCAGCCTGTTTATCTGAATAACAACTGCTAAAACAAAGCTGTTTTTATATCACTTTGCTCTGCACTTTGGGATTATAAACCTACTCCCAGAGGGAAGAAGCTGAAATTCAGTGTTTAAAGGGTGAGAGTCATCATTTAAAATCGAATCAGATATCCGCTTTAACTGGTGTCTGGTTTACAGAGAGTCTAGAATAATTTGATTCACTGGTCAGCCTACCAGACCATTTAACAATTTGATTCAGAGAATTTCTGTTCTTTAAACACGGCTTCACAGTTTGCTTTAGAGTTAAATTTTGAGTCAATAATTGTCCCAAGATTGTACACATTCCACTATCTGACTCATAATAGGTATGATTTCATATCTATTCCACATATTGCACAGTATCTAAGTGGACACAGCCAAATGAGCTCTCCCATTGGTTAGGACTTCATGAGCTGGACTAACGTGTCATATTAACCACCATTAACTATTACTAGGAAGTAGCTGGTATTGTGGGCACAGTCATGTTTTGATGTACAGTGCGTGAGACCAAAAACCTCACTCTTAGCCTTCTGGAAGTTCCAGATATATCACTGACTGTGAGTACGAATGGTAGCCTGACCAATGCATTTCAATCAGATGTTAGTAATGGAAAACAGTGGCTGCTCTATGCCAGGGCATCTCTAAAATGGCTACAAGGTAAAATCTATATTAATATGTCTGTTTAAGCTTCAAATAAAACATAAACTTGGAATGTCTTCAAATATCCATATGTAATCTAAAACATCCAAAAAATGTTGTGAACCCCCATTAGCACCGCGCTCAAATATTACCAGAATCCCATAGGCGTGCTAGCAGAAATTAGGATTATTGTAGGAATGTTTTTCCCTCTGGTTTTAACAAGGTTTTGACATTTATGAGCCAAACCAAAGACTTTGCTCTAATAGTAGTCATGTTTCGCCACTGAGGAGAAGGGTTGGTGGCCACTAATCTAGAATGAATGCAGCAGGAAGATGTTTGAACATTTTATCTTAGAAGAAAGATTTCCTAGGCTACATTAATTTTGTATTTAACTTAATCCTATACTTTGCTAAGGTTTTCTAGTTTGTGGGACTTTTAGTTTAGCTGGGGGAAAAAAAAAGAAAAAAAAGACACTCGCACACAGCAGTCCAGTCAAATCACGTATTTATTTCAGCCTCTCTGTTTATAATGGTGAATTAAGCTGCTGATCTTTGAAGCAACAGAGACAGGTCTGCTATGCCTCATGAATATGTGAAGTAACAAAAGAGCTAACCATCATCCCTGCTGATGGTGAATAAAAATGCAGCAGTTTAAAATGCAACATTATAAATTGTAGTCTCCTGAAGGCATGAATAAGTCTCCCCAAGTCGTTCACGTTGGGCAATCTGTAAGTCTGCCATTGCTAAATTAACCAAAATAACATATTTTCATTTAAATGAGCTGGCCTTTTATATATAGTGGGCCTTTTAATGTAGTGGCTTTACCTTGTAATTCTGCAGCATAATTTTAACTTTTATGTGAGTAATTGGTATCTTTAACTCAAGCTGAAGGTTTTAGAGATTTTTCCATTACCACACTATACTGTGGTTTATCAGCAATGTGCATAATAGAAGGTGAATATATCCTGCATAATCTTTTCAAGCACACTTGAATCACCCTAGGCTAATTACAGCCTGTTTCTTCTGCCAGTGAATTTCCAGGACAACAAAAAAGAATCAAGGGAATGTACAGGACTGCTGTCATGGACCTGTGTATGCTGTGGGAGCTCAATAGCACCCAGCAACTCAATAACGCCCAGAAGAAGAGCCACCAACAACCAATATGCTGATTACAAACTTACAATGCGGTTATTTACGGTCACATTAATTCTTCAATTGATTTTCATTTGTTGTTCTGTATCAAAGGGAATTTTACTCATTTTGATGAAACAGACACAGAAACCCAACAGTTGTTGTGCCACTGTCGTTAGACAGAGAGCAGACAACTCATCACCCTTTGTTGTTTGATTTGGAAGCCCTCAATTATTAATATGGGCTATAGAGAATACATTTCATGCAACAGGAATGAAGGGATGTTCCAGCATCAGGCTGTTTCAAAACTCCCTCCCCACATGTTATCTTACAACAACTCCGTGACTGAGAAAGCAGAGAATTCAGTGTCAACCTCTGGCAACTTTTTTTCACTGAGGGAAAAAAGAATGATCTAATTTTTCTGCCCTTATTGACTGAAACAGAGGCATGTTCTGTCTGTAGCCTGAAGGCTCAAACCAACTAACAGCCGTGGGATTAGCTACAGCTGGGCTGGGGAACTGTTTTGACATTGTCCGGGGGTCTTCGTGTAGCAGGGGAACGACAGTAATCAATAATGTTTTCATTACCACACAATAGCTGCCACAACTACACAGTAGCAGTCACTCCAATAATAGAGCATCACCATCTGTGGGGAAAAATGGTAAACATAAATATTGTTTCTCCCTGTTGGCCTTCCACAGCATATTCTCCTCCACTGGGTTACAGTGTGTAACTGTAAGCCTCTCCGTCACAGGCAGAGTTATCAGTTTCCAGAGTTTTCAGCTTTAATTGGATTATTTTAAAAGTGGCCAACAGAAGACAAGAAATGTGAAGATTAGAGTGAGATTAGATTTAGATGAAAATTTAATTATTATGATGTGTATTAAGTTGTGCGTGTGGCCAGGTTCAGTCAGGTGTGCGGTGTGTGTGCAGGCTCTCTTTTTGCTGGTTCTGCATAGCTCTGCTCTGTGGCTAATCCTTCTGTTCTCACCGGCAGGATTAAAAGCTTTGTAGCGGTGCCGATGTTCAGCGCATAGGGACAAGAGTCTGCATTAGAACCGTTTTCATTATGTATGTGTTGATGCTTGCTTTTCTCCTCAAAATTAACTGCCTGGTTTTTAGGTTTTATCTCTTCATAAGTGCCTTCTTTAAGCAGTTTTTCTCCTCTAGTGGCAACGAATCTCCCCCATGTGTGCCTGCTAAATTGTAAGGTCATGCTATAACTCACAAGATTGTTGGACTGCTTTAAAGCCCTAATCAGGAGCTGCCGAAACTGTGTCGTGGCCTGTCTAGCACTAGTTTTCTAAGAGAGAACTTGGTAAATGTACCCTTTATATCCTATAGTGCATGTGTTATTTGAAAGCCTGTGTTGTTTAATAGGCCCATTTCATGTAAAACTAAATATTTTTTTAACTACAAGACGATGATGTACAGTGTAAACATTGTTTCAAAGTTTCAAAACATACAGTTCACTCGTCAATCCATTCATTCCAGATATGGACAAAAACACGCTGTTTTGAATCCATTGTTTTTTATGATGTCATGAAAACCAAATAATTTACATACAGTCAAATGCAAAAGTTTTAACACCCCCCGCTTAAATCACCTGTTTTATTGATTTTCTAAGTGAAAATAAGTTAACACATCATCTACAGCAGTGGTCACCATCGCTGGTCCTGGAGATCTACAGTGCTGTGAAAAAGTATATGCCTCCTTTAATTTCTGCTATTTTTGCTTCCAACTAATTTTAATATAAAGCCAACACAAAACATAGCTTTTAAATGACCATTTCATTTTTGAAGATAAAGATTAATTTAAAATCTACATCACCCATGTGAAAAAGTATTTGTCCTAAACCTAAAAACTGGTTGTGCAACGTTTGCAATAACTTGCGATGAGTCTTTTACATCGCTGTGGAGGAATTTTTTTGCACTCTTCTTTGCAGAACTGTTTATTTTGGCTTCATTGGAGGGTTTTCAAACATGAACTGCCCATTTAAGGTCTTGCCTCAGCATCTCAGTGGGATTCAAGTCAGGACTTTAACTTGTCCACTCCAAAACAATACTTGAAATTTGTTTCTTTTGAGCTGTTCAGAGGTGGAATTGCTTGTGTGCTTCATTGTCCTGCTGCATAACTGCTGTTTTTGGCACATGCAAGATGAGACTTTCTGTTCTTTTGGTCAGCAGTAGTTTGTGCCTTGCAACTCTCTTATGGAAGCCATTTTTGCCCAGAGTCTTTTTTATTGTGGAATCACATACATTGACCATAATTGAGGCAAGTGAGGCCTGCAGTTCTTTAGATGTTCATCTGGGTTTGTTTTGTGAACTCCCGAATGAGTCATTGATTCACTCTTGGTGAAATTTTGGTAAGCTGACCACAGCTGGGAAGGTTGATCACTGTTTCAAGTTTTCTCCATTTCTCCACTGGCCCTTACTATGGTTCGCTGTGCCATAGCAATGCCTTTGTAACCCTTTCCAGTAGGGGTGGGAATCTCTAGACACCTCACGATTCGATTCGATTACGATCTCGATGCATCTTTTTTTTCTATATAGCATTTATATTTTCTCACTGTGTGAGCTCAAGTTTCAAGTTCAAGTTTCAAGTTTATTTGTCATTTGCACAACATGTCAGGACATTTATGCATTGAAATGCTTGTGGTGAGGCTCAGCTAATCACTCTACAGAAAGTAAATAAGTAAAAATAAAAATACAAGAAAAACCAACTGAAATATATTAAATATACACAAAATACACACAGAATATAGAGACAATATACATTTTAAAGTGACTAAGTGACTCAGTGTTATTGTTATTTAAAGTGACTTGGTACTTTTAAAGCAGAGTATTTTTAATGATCCATAATGAACTTACTTCCAAAATCTTTTTTAATAAAACAAATGGAAGTGATGTGGCAAGTGAACTAGAAGGCTCTCATTCAGTGCTCTTGTTTGGAGCACGAGAAGCTGCTGTTACTCATCTGCGATAAAATGCGCAGTTACGGTGAAATAAGATCCAGTGGTAATGGATGTCCACACAGCATGTTACAGCTATTCTACCCGTTTTCTTTAGTGATTTTATAACTTCGGTTTTGGTCTCGTTGTAGAGACGAGGGGGATCGCTGTGTCAGTAAAGTATCTTTGAGATGGGACATGTGAAACATAGCACAAAAGCCCTGTTTCGCAACGACTGAGAACCGGCGTGCAGACTGCAGGTCACATAGCAACAACGCGTTATTCGCATTTATAAACGGCGCAGTTTCCTGGTACGTTAAATCTGCAACGAGAGACTGTCACACACTAAAAAGTGGCGAAGCTGAAGTCGCTTCTCTTTCGAATTCTCCCATTCCACCTCAAATGGTGCCGCATTTACATTCAGTGCCTCAGTAAGAATTTAAGGTGGAACGGGTAAATTCGAACAAGAAGCTGGAGAATAAGAAGCGACTTCAGCCTCGGAAAACAGTCGAACATTTTACAAGAAACTGATCTACGTCTGAGGAAAAGTTTTCTGGCGGAGATGGGAGGAAAGCGGCTGTAGCTGAAGCTTAAAGCAGAGCGAAGTAAATCTGCGTTTTCGTTTATATTGTTTAGCCTATACTAGGACATCATCACATACTGAGACATACTGGACATTAAATGTTGCGGCTCCCAAGATGGTTTGATTTTTGTTGAAAGGACAAAATGTTATAATTTTGGGTTGTGACTCCTGATCTAACCTGGCTTTAATGCAGAGGCTGCCGGTCGGGTTTCTCGCTCTTCCACTTGTGTTTTTGTTATGTGCCGCCACAGACTGTCTGGGCGCTGCACTTCCGCATTCCAAGTTCTGCCTTTTGCATTCCGTCAACATTACGGTATAAATTAAATATTTAGAAAATCGATTTTTGACATTTGTGAATTGATTCAGTATCGTTCACGTCCGCATCACGATGCATCTAAGAATCGATTTTTTCCCTCACCCCTACTTTCCAGACTGGTAGCTTTCAATGACTTTGTTTCGCGTCTGTATTTGAATCTCTTTAGAACATAGCATCATGCTGTTTTTTGAGATCTAGCCTGCTTCACATTGCCAGACAGGTTCTGTTTGTGTAGGTTCAACAGGTCTGGCAGTATTCATGTCTGGATGTGGCTAGTGAAATTGAACCCAGTAGTCAGTTGAATTTGGTTAACTGGTTGATTTAGTAGCTAAGGGGGCAAATTATTTTTTCACATAGGGCCAGGTAGGGCTGAACAGCACTGTTACTTCAATAAATAAAATCATCATTTAAAATCAGCAATTTGTGTTAACTTGGGTTATCTTTGCCCAATATTAAAATTAGTTTAATGATCTGAAATCTTCACGTTTCATATGAATATGCAAAAATAGAAGAAATTGGTAAGAGGACAAATACTTTTTAATAGCACTGTACCTTCCTGCAGAGTCTGTTCTGATCACAATCTGCCACACCTGCTCCACATAGTTAACTTCCTGAAGTCCTTTATTGGCTGGATCAGATGGGTTAGTGTTAGGTAAGGGGGGAGCAGCATGTTAGATGCAGGTTTGAATTAAACTCCGCAGGAAAGCAGATTTCCAGGAGGAGAGTTTATTAGAGGAGTGATTACTGCTTTACAGAGAGCAAACTTAAATAGGGTATTTTCTATAGATTTTAGTGAACAATTTCTCCTTATTTGCTGTGTTTAACATATTGGAAAAGGAAAAACACTATAAAATGTGCCAAAACCTATATTTTATGTTTTGTTTTTTTCCAAAGTGTTTTCCAATATTCAGCAAATAAACAGTAATTTGCAATAAAATGTGTAGAAATGTGTTCACTGTGGAGGATACATACTTAATTTCACAACAAAACATTTCATTTGACCAACATATACGATTGTATATCCTCCTATTCGGCAAACCGCAGTTTAGCCCTGCCCATTGTTGCTAAAGTTATAAGGAGTATTTTAGCCTGCACTGCTTTCTGAATAAAGCCCAAAACAGGGCAGCAAATCAGAACGGAGGTCATTTACTTACATCAATCTTAAAGGCACCATAACAGAAACAGCCTGTTTAATTCTAAGGGGTAAAAAAAAGTTGGAAAATAATTGTAAAAATGTAAAATGAATTATGTGTTTTTTGTACATAAAACCACATAAATGTCATATATGGAGCGCAAGAAAAAAATAAAATGCAAGGAAATGTATGATATAGGCCCTTTAAGTCATGAAGGCTAGCTTGCCACAGTATCTGACTAGGGATTTACCAGCATTGTATAGGTTTATGCTCTGCCCACCCTTGTCTTCACTTATGTGCCAATAAATCTTTATGTGCTAAACCTTGATCTCTGAATGTATTGGATTGTTGTGAAGCTACAATGCATAGTCTGCATTTTAGGAGTCCTTTCTTTAGGTTGCCACAAAGAGAGGTGATGCATTGCGTTATTCTCACAGCTTAGTTGATTTATTTGTATTGAATACATTTTAGAATGCCCATTATGCATTTAGAGTTGACTTTAATCTCGAGTGGTTTTATATTGAACATGCTTTATTGATAAAGCATGGTAATATTAGTCAGTTTAGTTTAACTTCCAGAACTAATGCATAGTAGTACTGGTCAGCGTTTCTTTTTTTAACGCTGAACTTTAAAAGTGCCTTGATTGTACTTTAATGAGACTTTGGGGCTCAATAGGAGGTCTTACGTGAAGCCTCACCAGTTTTAGCCTCTGCCATCTGGATGAGGGAGTGGGAGAGTCTCGACTGGTTAGCGATGCAGCATTAATGAAGCAATGGACGTGCTGCTGCTGCTTGCTGGAGAATTAGCCTAAGATGGTTTAATAAAGTCTCATGCACCAAGCTCAAGTAGATTTCACATTTTGAGTTTTAATGATGGCGGAGATGATGAGGTCTCTCCTTTAAAAGGATTGGGATGCCTTTGATTTCTGCTCTTTTTTGGTGTTGTTCCTAGTTTTTGCAGCTTCAAAGTCCCATCTCTTATAGATTGAGGTGAGTTGAGTTACTTTTGGGGCTAGAGTTTGCTTCCTGCTTCAGGGGGCTTTGCGGACACGGCTTCATTAACTGTTTATATTTATGAGATTACCCAGAACTTTCTTCCTGCTTAGCTTTCTAGGATGTGTTGTTTTGTGAAGTAGGACAGGTGAATCATCTCCCTGCCTTCGCTGTCCTTATCTAACTGCGGAGCTCGAGTAAGAACCTGATTAGAGCTTGAGAGCTGCAACTCCGGTGTTTTCACCCCATAAAAGTTTCTCTGTTTTATTAGTCCATCCGTTAAATAATGTCCAATCTATTAATACCTTGTGCCAATCACCAGTTAGCTCTATTATTAAATGGTGAGATAACACTTCAGTATAATGAGTCTGATTAGCTTTTTATCAAGATGAAAGACTCAATTTTCTACCAGAGTCCATAGATTCTGTAGTAGAAGGAAGGAGACACATTGAAAGTTAATTAAAATGCAAGCCCTCTTTTTTCCACACGTATTAAATGAACGTTCATCAGTTCAGATCTCCGGGGAAGGTATATGTTATCCTTTCACCCACATTTCCTAACTTCATTTTCATTTGTTCAGAAGATACGACAGTATGTTTCTGCTTCCAGCTGATCAGAAACTGCTGATTGTAGCAGAAATACATCATGTCATGTGGTGACATTGGATTTTTTATTTATTTTTTCTACTTTGCTTGTCTTTGAATAGTCTCATTGATTTCAAGAAGTCGATTTTGACGTCTTTGTCAGCATAAAGTGCCACAGGGTGTTTTTTGTTTGTTTGTTTTAATGGCAAAAGAGGAACTGTATGTTTGAACGCCAGGTTTTTCATTGCTGTGTAAATCTGTGCTGGATTATTTGGCAGTGGCAGGTTTTAGCATTTCTGCATGTGGAGCGTTTCTACGATTAGAGCTGCTGTCCTCTGGGTGTTTGGGATTGTCTCTCATTCTCTCTCTCTCTCTCTCTCTCTCTCTCTCTCTCTCTCTCTATCCCCTCACTGTACCTGTGCCCAGTGCTGAGGGCCCAATCGAAGCCTGATTGAATGATAATCCATACCCATGCTGGCCAGGCCCAGGCTCAAGACCTGCTGCCTGCTTTGCCTTCTGCGGCCAGCTAGAGGGTGTGCCAACTGCATAAAGATGCACTCTCAAACACACACATACACACGCAGGCACAGGTACTCACATTCTTGTAATGAGGGGTTTCCTAGAGCTTTGTGTTTTTGCACCTAAAGGCTGCTATGCTTGTACCAAAACCTGATCTTAACTTCAAATTCAGTAACGAGAAGAAAGTCTCTTATGTATTACAGGCAGATGTGAGCATTAGCTAACTTATTTACTAATGTACGCAGTTATAAGTACAGTTTATAAAATTTAATAGATTTCAATTTTCCTCAGTGTTCTCAAATGATAATGCTTTCACTTCAAATCAAAGTACAAACAGCGTTAATGTACCCTCAAAGGTACAACAGTGGTTTTAAGTTCCAATTGTGTACTTAAGTTTTTCCCAAGTGAAAAGCACATTTTTGTACCTTTTCATAACCTAATGTTTTAAAACAGAACATTAAAATAAAAAGCCTGGAGACAAGACAAGATGTGTGGAGTCAAAACAACTTAGAAGATATAACCTGACTAAAGGTACTGAGATGTACCCTTGAGGGTAGCACCCCAGTGACAAGAGGGGTACTGCCCCAGTTACAGTTTCGTACCTTTATTTCTGAGAGTGCATTGTGCTACTTTGTGATTGGTCAGCTCTTGACTTTTGAGGCTTAGCATTTTAGTTCAGATCAAAAGTGCATCAAAAAGCAAAGAATAGGCCTGTCACAATTATTACATATTCAGCTGATGACAATTATTAAAGCAGATGGCAATAATTTTAAACTGACCTGATTATTTTCTGCACTTGTTAGCTTTCTCAATCATTTATTTAAGTCAAACAAACAGATCAGGCCATTTGAGGGTATTTTAATCAGCTTAGTTGAGGAAAATGTGAATGGAAGAAAATAGAGAATGCATTTTTTGAGACATGTCATAGGTCTAAAGAACACAGCAAAGGTTCTAACTTCTGACTAGTGCTAGTACACCTTTAGAGGGCAGTAGTGAGTAATCTTTGTTTACTGGATGTTTTTTAATAATACCTTCAGAGGGCAGTAGTGAGTAATGTTTGTTTATTTGATGTTTGTTTAATAGTACCTTCAGGGGGCAGTAGTGAGTAATGTTTGTTTATTTGATGTTTGTGTAATAATACCTTCAGGGAGCAGTAGTGAGTAATGTTTGTTTATTTGATGTTTGTTTAATAATACCTTCAGGGGGCAGTAGTGAGTAATGTTTGTTTATTTGATGTTTGTTTAATAATACCTTCAGGGGGCAGTAGTGGGTAATGTTTGTTTATTTGATGTTTGTTTAATAATACCTTCAGGGGGCAGTAGTGGGTAATGTTTGTTTATTTGATGTTTGTTTAATAATACCTTCAGGGGCAGTAGTGAGTAATGTTTGTTTATTTGATGTTTGTTTAATAATACCTTCAGGGGCAGTAGTGAGTAATGTTTGTTTATTTGATGTTTGTTTAATAATACCTTCAGGGGGCAGTAGTGAGTAATGTTTGTTTATTAGATGTTTGTTTAATAATACCTTTAGAGGGCAGTAGTGAGTAATGTTTGTTTATTTGATGTTTGTTTAATAATACCTTCAGGGGCAGTAGTGGGTAATGTTTGTTTATTTGATGTTTGTTTAATAGTACCTTCAGGGGGCAGTAGTGAGTAATCTTTGTTTATTTGATGTTTGTTTAATAATACCTTCAGGGAGCAGTAGTGAGTAATGTTTGTTTATTAGATGTTTGTTTAATAATACCTTTAGAGGGCAGTAGTGAGTAATGTTTGTTTATTGATGTTTGTTTAATAATACCTTCAGGGGCAGTAGTGAGTAATGTTTGTTTATTAGATGTTTGTTTAATAATACCTTTAGAGGGCAGTAGTGAGTAATGTTTGTTTATTTGATGTTTGTTTAATAATACCTTCAGGGGCAGTAGTGAGTAATGTTTGTTTATTAGATGTTTGTTTAATAATACCTTTAGAGGGCAGTGATGTTTAATGTTTGTTTATTTGAGCTCAAGCTGTTTCTATCATCAGTTGGGAGCTACTGTGTGTATCGAGAGCTAGGAAGCAAAATAGCCAATCAATTAATTTGAGCACTTTATGTTTGTATGTTAATAGTTTCATACAGTAAACAGAAATGACAAATTGTTAATCGCAATTATTTAAATGTCAATTAATCACCAGATAAAATTTCATGAAGCAGATCTAGCCTGTACTGATATATGCTAGATGTTCTAAGAGGTTTCACTGCAGTTCTATGGAGATTTCAGTGCTTAGGTAGTTTTTTGCTCTGGTACTTTTGGACTTCTGTCAAGATGCCTTTGCGTAAGTACTTTTACTTCTATTTGAGTCATTATTTCACATAAGTAACTAGGGGTTGGCAACATAAAGTTATGTTATTGTTATTGTGATAAATTACCCAACATTCTTTTTTAAGCATACTGTATATATTGTCAGTACTTAGAGAGCACTGAAAACTGCATCATTCATTACATAAAGAGGATAATTAGTCCTTTTTAATTGAAGTTTAGTGGATAGTATGAAATTCGAATAGAGAATTTTTTGAATAAAAAGTGTGCTGTATGCTCTTTCAGTCATGCTGAGAACATAAGGTCATGGATGAAGTTGTTTCCAAAAGCAGTTTCATTTGCTAGAAAAGTTAATCCGCTCCTCTAAAACATTATTTACATCTATAAAAAATAAAAAAACATGCATTCAAAAATGGAAAAGTAAAGATTATCATAAGTATGTGCGGCAGATAGTGTGTGTACTGCCATGCTCCATTTGGCAGTGTCTGCTCCTGTTCCCGAGGCATTGACATTTAAGATTTGTGTCATACTTTGGGCTCTTATGTACGTGATGGAACTTGAAATATCGGTTCTTTCCGAGCGCCTCTTATGCAGCTTTAGAGCTGGGTATAAAGCGGGGATCTTGGGAAATGGGCAAACTCAAGCTGCAGTATATATCAATCTATCAGTCTTCTTCTTCCTGCTCCGTTCATCACCCTAGTGTATATATGGACTCCTTTGTGTTGCCAGTGATTCATAACAGTTTGTCAAAGATCTGAATTTATAAGCTTATCTAGAGACTAGTGATTTATGGATTGTGTATTGTAGTAGTTAAGGTGGGATAGCTCACACTTAAGCCACTCTCCATGATCCGGCTCAAGCAGAACGTGAGCAATAATTGTTTATAACATCATTGTTTACTGATCATCAAGGTGTGTTCCTTAACTTTCCTTCAACAAAATGGTTGACCAAGCTCATTAGTTTCTTTTTAGTTACTAAACCAAACCCTTGCATATTTCAAAGTCAAAGACAAAGGACAAACTATAATATGTGATGCCTTTTTCCCCTGTGTTCTCATTATGCGGAAACCCCTAACCATAGAGCCTCCCCTCTGCTCATACTTTGAGAGAGAGTCACTGCTGATTCCAATCAAAGTGGATTGTTCCAGAAGCTTTGGGGCCTGAGTGTTTCCTGCCTCAGATAAGAGCGTGTCTCTTTGAGTCCTGCTGGCCAGGTGACCTTTACTGTCTCAACATTATTCATGCTAAATGCCTGTCCCCCCTACCCCTTATTGTTTTGTTTTTTTTTCATCGTGACGCACTGTCCTATGAGGAAAAAAAAACAACAACAATAGAGGCAGGAAAAAAGCCATCACCATGGTAAAGCCTCCGTGTAGGTCATTTTATTACCAGCTTGAATCCGAACCTCCGACTGAAGGCGGGGGCCGGGCCAGGAATACCAATGCCTGCGGCCAATCAATCGGCAGTCCTGTTGCTCAATAGGAGTGATCAAGAAAACTGCACACTAGGTAAATGGAGGACTGAGCATTAAAGCCGACGGCGCAGGCAGAATGCAGCCTGATCATATTTGGAGGGATCTACAGTTTCTTTCTCTGAGGCTGCCGCTGCTTACGTTGCCTCCTTTCACACACCATAAGAGAGACATGTGATAAACTGAGATGTTGACCAAAGACTTCAGCTGTAAGAGAATCGTTTAGTGTTTAGTGTGTAGTCGGAACTAGCACTTAATGGAAGTGCCAGTGGGGGTGGAGCTTAGATAAATGGCCAACCTGGTCATTTATCTACCACACCAGGTTTTAAGTCATTTAGAGGCTTCAGAACAGTTATTTCATTTAGAAGTTGTCATTATTGCTACAACAAAAGCTTGCTGTAGTTTTATATTAATTATTTCTCACTCATAACTTATTGAAAAAAGTAATTTTTTTGAAAGTGCAGATTCTCAACTGTGAATCTATAACTTGCGTGTAAGTAGAAGAAATATTTTGTTATGCTTGAAATTTGATGTAAAGTTATTGTTATGTGTGCAGTACAGTGTTTTATCCAGTATTTCATTTTAAGGGGGGCTGGTTACATCATGTCAAACAGGAAGCATTAGGTCACAGAAAAGTCACATGAGTAGCCTACCTCATACAGCACTGGGAGTAGATGTCTGTGTTAAATGGCTGAATACACAGTGGTCAACTTTGCTTTCTTTACCGTAGTCAACTTTACTGCTTACCTAGCTCGCTGTAACTCAGTAAGTAGACTACGCTAGGAAGAACACAGCTCAGATTTATATTTTTCGACATCATTTCAACACACCAGCTTTACGTTGTATGAAAATTTCATGATGAAATGCTCTAAAATCACTTGGAATAAAATCTCTTTACATTAACTTGCGTTGAAAGTTAAGAGTGTTTTTGCCCTCTCCTGTAAAGTTACTATTTTGGAGATACTTGTTTTTCTATATAGATAAAAAATATATCATATTTGATATTATATCATATAGTGTTATTTTCTAACACTAGCTCTGTGGGCCTGGCAAAAATGATGCTAAATGTTGTTTCACTTTTTGATTTCTTCAAGGTGGAATTTGGCTTCTCGGCAGCTTTTTGTTTCAATTTTCCGTTCCACCTTAAATGGATCAGCAGTTACATTCTGACACCATCTCACTTCATTGTACAGACACCTGAAAGTAACTGCTTCACTGTTTAAGATGGGACTGGAAATTTGAAAAGAGAAGCCGGCTTTAGCTTCAAGTCATTTATCTCATATGTGTGTTCTATACACTCATACCTTTGACTACCAGACACTGCTGGAATCTGGAAAATCTTACAGGAGACCTCCTCGGCCAGGCCTCATTGCTCTAGTGTCCATGTTAGGCTAGGGCAAACTCCAAAAATCTGTCCATTCCTTTATGTCTGGTGCTTTAGAAACAAAGTGGACTACTTCAGACGCAATAAGCAAGATAGCTGGAAGTGATCAAGAGACTGCTGCATTTTCATTTGAAACATGACGGAACGTTCCTGGCTCTGCCAACCAGCTAAATAGCTAACATGTGGTTTGCACGATTTTTATGTTTTAGTGTCTGTACTTATTTTTGGCAGACCTGTATAATCGTTATGATGAAACTTATACCTGAGGTAGAATTTCAACCTGTATAGGCACAAAGGTGCAAGAACTTAGCAACACTAGGTTCATCCTACATTATAAGAATATTTTCATTGGTATTGGAAAAGTGGGAATTTTTTTTCTTTCTTTTTTTTCACATTTTTGTAATTTCTTGACAAATGAAACAAGGAAAAAAGTTGATACAGAATGCAAATTGAATGCAAATGTAATTCATTGCAATTAAATATGTAATTGTGTAATTAGAAAAGTAAGGCAAAATAGCATTAATAATGCTTGACATTTAAGGGTTAAGGAAAGTTAGTACAGTGTGTTCGGCTTGTTTGAGCAGTATTTTCTAACCCAGTCTTCCTTGCTACATAGCATGCACTACTTGTGGTAAAAAGACCACTATGTTCTTTGTATTTCGGAGTCTCTCGGCAGACTGTTTTGACAGACGCTAATGTCTCTGAGTACTGTATGTTTGACCACTATGCCCTTCTTTCTCTCTTTCTCATAGCTCTGTGTACTGAGGAGTGCGCCCACGGCCGCTGCGTGTCTCCAGATACGTGTCAGTGTGAGCCGGGCTGGGGAGGGCTGGACTGCTCCAGTGGTGAGTTCACTCTCTCATTAACTCTGAGAGCACAGTTCACTTCATTAAGGCCCTCTCACTCGTACTGTAATGCCTGCTCCTTTCCCCAGAGACCAAGGCCTGCCTCCAGGAGCTCTCAGTCTATTACAGGGAAAATAGCGCAGGAGGAAAACTCTCCACGATCACATTTACGCTGCAATACTATTCAACTCTTACAGTGTAACCTCAAAGCGCAGAAGCACACACACCAAAACAATAGATCTTCTCTTTGAAATGTAAGCAGTGCTCAAAAACTAAGAAATGAAGGATAATGTTTGGGTTAAACCCTTAAAGGTCAACAAGTGATTATTGTAAAGCTATGGCAAGAAAGCTTACAGACCCACACATGTGCTGACACACAATGAAGTGCTCAGTCTTGCTTTAGCGATTATTTGGAGTACCAGAGCATGTGCTAGCATATAAGCAAATGCATGTTGGAGCTTTTCTGTACTTCCTGAGGATGAGTATGGTGGCTGGCTGAAGAGATAAAGCAGGCTACTTGATGTACCACCATGGCCCTGCCAGTGATACAGGCATATTTCAAAGCAGTTATTAACATAATATTTGGTTTATTAGTTTTCAGGCTCAAGGTCACATTTTCAGCCACGTCTTAATTATGCCACCATTTAATTAATGCAGAATATGTGCTGAAAACATACACTGATGAGAAAAACTTAAAAACTTTTAAAAGCGCTCTGATAAAAAATTCAGTTACATTTCCCATAAATAATTTATGTCAGTTTCAAATTGTAACGTGGACAAATGATGATGGGCCAATGTACAGAAAACATTTTGGGTCTCCACTTTGAGTAGAAGCAACAATGAAGCATTAATCCAGCAGAAAGAAACCTGTTTCTCGGTCTGGGCATTGCCTCCATGACTGTAAATCGGGGTACTCCAGGGGAGAGCTGGATTATTCACTCTTCAATCAACTAAATGCTGAATGGTTAAGAGACTCCAGAGAATGAGAGAGAGATAGAGGTAGAGTGAAAGAAAAAAAAAGAGAGATGGGTGAGAGTATTGACTTTCAATATTTATGTGCGAAGAGGAACATGGGTGGGGAAGGAAAACAAACTACCCCTCCTCCGGGTCAGGACAGGGACAGCAAACTTCCTGACCTCAGCTGACTCTGTCCAATGAAAACGGGTAGGACACAAAGACTGTCCAGTTAAATTTTAGAAGTGGCCAGTGATAACAAAAGCAATTCAATATCTGTTATTTCTTACTCTTGGAAACAAACAGAGATATTCTGTCAGAAATGTAAATTCTAAACTTACACACATTTTCTAAACCGCTTATCTTTCTGAGTCGCGGGGGCTGGAGCCTGTCCTAGTGGCAGTGGTGGACAGTAACTAAGTAAATGTAATTCATTACTGTACTTAAGTGTTTTTTTTGTGTATCTTTACTTTACTGAAGTATTTCCATTTTAGATGACTTTTTACTTTCACTCCGCTACATTTCAAAGTCAAATATCTTACTTTTTACTCCACTACATTATGCAAAATCTGTTGTTCCTTTTGGTTTATGTGTATAAAAACATAACATGTCAAAACGAAAGAAGCGTGAAGCAAGAACACCGATCAGGGTACAGCGAGCACTTTGTTTTGAGCTTGTTTTGACCTGTTGGACATATCGACCCAGTGCAAGCATACGGTTCAATGTCAGTGCAGCAGCATAAAATTTTGGCGTGTCTATTCCTACATAAATGATGGAACTAACCTAACTGTGTGTAAATAGACCACAATATAGAAATATGTACACATATGCAGTTGTGACTGGCATGTTTCTTTTTTTCTGAATTTATACAAACACTATTTCATTTTATAGTAAATTTGTTTTGGCTAGTTTATGTTTATGAACAGAGACCTGCAGATGGAATATAGTAAAGGAAAACTCATTTGTGACCCTGTGTTTACGCTTGGTTCTACCTTATGGAAATTGTTTGCCTTCAGTGTTTTGTGCTTATGATCATTTTAATAGACATCAGTGTCAGACTAATTAATGACATTCTGTTAAAAGATTGGTTTACCAAGAGTGACAGCAGAGTATTTTCACCTAAAATGAGTTAATGAAGCAAGAGTCTTGTTACGAAAGTGATCATAGGTCATTAGAGTCATAATTAATCTTTTAGTACTTTCACTTTTGATACTTAAGTACATTTGAAGGCAAATACTTTTGTACTTTTACTCAAGTGGAGGTCTAAAGGGAGGACTTCTACTTTTACTGGAGTAATATTTTACCTTGGGTATCTCTACTTTAACTTTACTTTAAAGTACATGATTTGTGTACTTCGTCCACCACTGCCTAGTGGTCATTGAGCAAAAGGCAGGATACACCCTGGACAGGTCGCCAGTTGCCACACCTAGGGGCAATTTAGCATTTCCAATTGGCCTGATTGCATGTCATTGTACTGTGGGAGGAAACCCATGCAGACATAGAGAGAACATGCAAACTCCACACAGAAAGGACCCTGGTCGCCCACACGGGAAACCAAACCCAGGCCTTTCTTGCTATCCACGCTACCCACTGTTTCTCCTGAATTCTAAGCACTTATTTTATCATGATATTTTGTCATAATTTGAATTTAATGAAAAGTTATAGTTGTGTGCACAGTGTGAATGTTTTGCGTAAAGAAAAAATATCCTTTACATTCACAACTGGGGATCTTTCAAAATGTTTTAATACCAATACTGAAACCTTAACTTTGATACCATTTCCTAAAGGATACTTTGTTTTAAATTACAAATATAAAGTGGGTGTGGCTTAAACTAGAATTAATTGGGAGGTGCTGGAAGCGGTGTATTTACTGACTGTAATGGATTGTAGACTAATCAAGAAATGCTGACATTAATGACATGCACATGTAATTTAGTCAGAATGTAATTTAGACAGCCATTAAATGTTGAAGCAGGCATGCTTATTCGCTCACTCACTCACTTTGAATAATTAGGCACTGAAATTTGGTACTGAATGGCAATATCAAGTCAAGTCATGTGGTCCTTACTGTCATTCCTCAATAGAATAATATGACCATGCAACACAAAACAGCAGCGCATTACACAGGACTGCATAAATTGTGGACACATGAAAATATGCGATAAATACACACACACACACACACACACACACACACATCATCTAAACCGCTTATCCTTCTGGGTCGCGGTGGGGTGCTGGAGCCTATCCCAGCTGTCATTGGGCGGAAGGCTGCGATAAATACACAAGACAGTAAATACACAGAACAATAAATACAAGTGATGATAAACACAAAGAGCAAAACAATATGTATGAATGGGCATCATATATGTAGATATGGAGGGGCATCAAAGCAGCATCAGCATATAGTGGAGGAACTAGAGCATACATTGTCAACTGTAAACTGTACAGAAAGATGGAGGTCTCATCGCAGCATTCAAAGAATTAAAGTGCAAGTGTGTAGTGGTGGTTACAGGGTGTGTGATCAGTCTGTAGAAAATGTTGGAAAGAGTGTAAATTAGTAAATTATTTGCATTTCAGTACTTAGTAAAATTGAAGTAATTCATAGGCACCATGAAAGTTTTGATTTTTGACACCAAGCCCTGTTTATGTTTTTGTCACATTTTTGTCATTTCTTTTCATCAAAACAAACAGAAAAAACCTGCAGTACAGATTTGAAACAAGTTGATGCAAAATGTAAATGTATTTCATTATGTAACTGTGTAATTAAATATGTAATTACATAATTATATTCCAAGAGTATAGCTAAACAAAAGTAGTAATTCATCCAGAAGCTCTGTCTCTTCCAGCACAACATAAATCTCACTTGATATATAGAGCTCTTTCATGCTCAGGGCATCAGGGATACTGACTTGGTGATTCATGGCCTACGTTTTGACCCACTTTGTTAAGTCTTATTGCTGAACTGTTTGGCTTTGTTGTGGTTCATTTGCTTCCATCTCCACACATATTAACCAATGAGTGGTTGTGCTGGACACACTAGTTCCTCAGTGGTATAAGGATCTATTGGGCATTTTCATTAACAAAAGAGCCATTCCGTGATTACCAGCAGTCTGTAAATCAACTGCTGACTCTGTAGCGATGGCCACGGCATACAAGGTGGAAGCATGGGCGCTGCTAGCGACCTACACTGACTCTGTTTAGAGAAGGGCCACTCTGCAGGGGACAGAAGGGGAACTGGACTCTCCCTTGAGACCTCATGAGTTTCTCCTAGTTCGTGGCCGCGTGTTTCTCCATGCAGGTGCTGTGCTAATCTGCCTTATTAAAAAGGGACCTGGTGATTGAGACCGAGGCATTATTCATAACCTTCATATTTCCATACCAGGCACACGGCCAGTCCTTTTCATTTACGAGCTTTCATCTGCAGAAATGAGGAATGAGTGCCAATTTTTAAATTAAATCTGCCCCCTTTTTCCCTTGCACATAAATGGTGCATCATGTTTTTTGTCGTACACTGTAAATTTCCTTCTCCTGCTCTCTCTCTCGCTCTCTCACTCTTTCTGTCTCTCTCTCTCATGGACGGTTGATAGGGAGCTTTACTGATTCAGGGGTAAGTGGATTCTGTCATCACTTTAGGGGCCTTGTAGCCTAACAGAGACAAATAGCGATGCCAGCATGGCGCTCCATAACCATTGTGGAGCAGTTGAGGTGTTATTGTGAAATAAAGCCGAGTGTCCTTGGTGCTGTGTACTGTATGTGATGCTGGATGGAGGGGGGATGGGTTTAGGTGTGTGTGTGTGCGTATGTGTGTGGCAGTAAGCACTGTCGATGATGGGTTTGTGAATGGCAGAGCTGCTTTAGGTGGCATGAGCTCCGAAGCTGAAGTAGCAGGCTCCGGGTTGGTGATTTGGAGCTGCATCAAAGGGGTCTGGCCAGCGTTAGTGGAGCAGCACTCACCAGGAGCTTTCTATGTGGGTCAACAGAGAGAAGTGAGGGGCTGCACGCCTAGCCAGGATAAACCAGAAAACCAGAAGAGAGAGCAAGAAAAACAGAGAAACAAAGTGAGCAACTTTTTGGTTTGTTGGTTTATTCCTGTTGGGCGTACATCTGCCACAGCCCCGAGGCACTGTAGCCTCCACATCTGCCCAAACACAGACCTGCCCAGCCTGGACACAGCCGTTGGGAAAGCTCCAAATACCAAAAAGAAACCACAAGGTCACTGGCGTCTCAGTCATGCTGACTCCGAGCACACTTTTATCTTGCTCCGAGATGCCTCACTCCATCTCGCTCACATGCTCTACTTTAGCTTTCTGTCTCAGATTTGTCTCCAGTGCTTTGGCAACAGGACTTGATTCCATTTGATAATTTGTTCAAAGTCTTGAGAATTAATAGTTGACTGGAAGAGCAAAGAGAGTGCTGAGTTCGGGGAGCTCTCAGAAGAAAGTTTCCCGGGCTAAAGAAGTTCTATATTGATCGACTCAGGGCAAGGATGTTACATACTAGATTTTGTTTTATTTGATGCACCAACTGCTCCTGTGTTTGTAATAGTTACGCTCAGAGAATCCCAAATAATGCCGACCAATAACGTCACGTCACAGTGTAACATCATGTATGATGTTCAAATAAAATGATAGATGTTGTATTTTACTTTAAAGCATTTTTTGTATGCTGCTAGCTCAATTATAAAAGTAATTCATCACTATTGATTGCATTCTTTTATTAGTCAATTATAAGTAATTACATGCTTTTGAGCATTTTACTTTAAGGCATTGTCTTATATCCTGGTAGTAAAGTTGATTTAATATTTTGTGACTGTCTTAACAAAACTCCGAAATGGTACCTTTAAAGGTGAAAGAGGGCTGTCAAAGGAAGAAAAAAATAATTAGCGATTAATCACATTATTTTGTTGGTTAACCATAATTAGTGGACCTGTAATGGTGAAGGACATTTTTAATATGGCTGGTAATAAAACACATTATTTTGTGTAGTTAAAGGTGATTAGTCACATTTACCTTATTTGACCCTAAAGACAGATTTTTTGTAATTTTGTAATTTTGTTATGGCTATATAAGTGGACAAAATAAGCTCTATCAGAGTGTATTTATTACTTTCATTAATTCAGTAACATTATTTTTGTTGTGTGAATGCAGAGTTCACAAAAACTAAACATGAAAGTAACATTTCCATAGAGTGAATGCAGCTTTCATCACCGACGTCCAGTCAGCTGCAGTAGTGGTTGCATATTCCAACCAATGTGTGTATATAATATACACAGTGATTCCAACTCATCCATGATTGTATTGTACATCTTGTTTTGAGGGGAACTGTAGCTTTCCACTTTGGTGTTTGCTTTTTTTGATTTATCCATAGTTCTCCTCTAAGCAACGTCAAGGCTTAAATTAGGACTTTGGAAGAGGGGGAGCCCTGTTTTTACCTTGTTACCAATGTGGGAGTTCTCAGCAGTGTTATTGCGAAAAAGTGGTTGAAAGTAATAATCTCTCCGCTTCTGCTTCTGTTTTTAATGTCTTAATTAAGTAGTTTACTTGTTTTTAGTATTCCTTGTTTGGCAATTTTGGCATCAAAATTATATCAAAATATGATTTGATCTTTCTGACAAAGATGAAAGTCACACTAAAGCCTTTAAACGATGAGTTGTCCTTTTTAACTGCATGCAACTGCCCCTTAGTGGTGACCAGTGCAATAAAATGCTTTGAATTGAATTTAATTAAACTGGTTAAATAATGGCAAATGATATAGGTTGAAGCATAATTTATAAATGTATTTAAGCATGTATTTAGGTAACACTTCGGATATTTAAATAGACTTCACAAAAACTGTATTGGAAACAATTTATATTTCCATCAAATTACGGTATTGGTGCTCAGCACTGTTTGCAATTCATGCAAATTAAAGGTGCTAGAGCACTGTTCCAGTGTGCTCCAGCCCAGTTTAACACCTGAGCACTGTCCAGTGCAGTCAGCTTCCTTTAGTGCTAATGTTACTGCAATTACTGATACCAACATTAGTGGTGTGTTTTGCTTGTAAATGACACTTTAGACTAGATGTACCTCAGTGATAAACAACATCATGGCATTTCATAAGCCGGAAATAACTTTGGTTTTATCAAGAGAGCATCACTGGACTCTGGCATTTAAAAGCTGCATTCTAATGAGAGGACTACAATCACAGAGTCAGTCATATTAGCATACAGCATGCGATTAGCCAGGCTACTGGGTGGAAGTAGGCATAGTTCAAAGGGTGAAAGGAAGAAAATATATTTTAAAACTAGAGCTGTTCGTTAGTGGCGTTAACTTGGACACCACTAGTTTAACTTAAATGTACATTAATATAACAATATTTTTTTTTCCAGGTAGTTGTGAACCATTGCTATATATCCATTTGTCATGACATGTTCAGACAGTATAAGGGCAAAAGGTATTATAAATGGTGTAAAACATAA
Source organism: Colossoma macropomum (assembly GCF_904425465.1). Classification (NCBI taxonomy): domain Eukaryota; kingdom Metazoa; phylum Chordata; class Actinopteri; order Characiformes; family Serrasalmidae; genus Colossoma; species Colossoma macropomum. The sequence goes on from NW_023494798.1 coordinate 13,715,176, forward strand.
AAACAAGAAAAAAAGAAAATGAAGCTACACGGCTTTGATATAATAATGGCAACTTGCTTTATGTAACAATATGATTGATGTATAGATACAAGTTCTGAGGAATTTCTGTGACAACAAGCTACTGGTTCTGTTACAGAGTAAAAGAAGTGGCCTCCTATTTAGGAGGTGGTCAACGGAAAAAGCATTGTGTGTGTATTTGCCTAATGCACATCAGAGACAATATCATAATGCAAACAAAGTAGCCCCTCAAACTCAGTCATCATATGGAAGTGGATCACTTAACTTTACTGTTATGAGGCTGTTGTACCTTCAAGGTTATACTTCCTCTTCTTGTGGAAATCAAGTGTGTTTTTCCCCTATGAGTACTGTGTCCTTCAGAATCAGTCATTTCAGATGCAGAAACTATCCCCTCTTATCTTTACTCTTCTTATCAATATGCTGTTGGATGTATTATGATGCCATCAGACATGCACAAGCCCTTTTAGACTGATTGCGTGGAAGCTGCTCTTCAAGCTGATAGGCACACATGTACACTACACTAATGACTGGTAATAGAAGAGGTCCATAGGGAAACTTTCAGTGATGATACTCTGCAGGAGAGCTGGTGGAGGAGTGCTGAGGGAGAGGAGAACAGGAGGGCCCACGGGGAGGCTCACCTGCTCATGGACGCCTCATTCATCAGCACAGCCTCTCATACAGATGGTCTCATTCCAAACTCTCAGCAGCATCTAACTGCTTACACACTTAGAGAAAGAAAGAAAGAGAGAATCAGTGCGAGAGAGACATTGATATGTAAATTTATGACCTCAAATTATTCTTTAGGAAAGGATTCAATGCATTGTGAAATCTCACATTTCACCCCATTTTGATTCTATTGAATAATTTTTGGTGCTCTTCACTTTGATTGTTTTGTTTATTTTGGATTTATTTGAAAAAATAATTTATACGGTAGTGGAATGTAGAATGTAGAATATAAAATTAATTGTTAAAAAAAATAAAAGTGGTCGTTTCTTTGTTTACTTCTCAGATTTTTACAGAAAATTTTATTTTGGCCAAAAAAAAACACTTTGCACTATGATGAATCGATGTAAAAACTTTATTTTAAATTTTTTTTTCTAATTGGTTCCATTTGAAAACCAGAAAATGGCCAAAAAACAGCACATACCTTTTTGGAGTTATTATAATGATTATTATAATCAGTTTTATTCAAATCTAACATTCCAAAGTCCATGCAGTTGAAATGCCACCATCCAATTGATGCAAAGGCCTGTTAAAGGTGTTAAGTTCAACACAGAAATGCCAGGAGTTCCAGACTTGCATTCCACACTTCTATAAATTAGGCATAACCGGTTTGCATTGCTTTTTCCTGTAATTACTGAATAATAAGCCTTAAAAAGCTTTACTTAAACATAAAAGTCATGAAGTTTAAGAGGTTAACATTCTCTACAGTGTTTTGGGAAGATGAACTAAAATGAATTTGATTTAAATTCATGAAATAATGAAAATGATTCATGTGATTGAAACAGCTCAGAAAGACAGCAGACAGATATAGAGACTAAGACAATTAGAAAAGAACAAGCACTCACTTTTTCCCCTCTCTCTGCTGCTGTCTACAAAACAGTTAAATAAATCATTCTCTTCTTTTTCTTCTCATCCCTCTCTCCACTCTCCGGATCCTTCGGTCTCTCGGTGCTGCCGCTGCTACGCTCTCAAACTCGCACAGTACCAACGCTGCTCAGTGGGATGCACCCTCTACTCTCTGTGTGATGGAGAGAGATTAGTAGAGGCATGGAACAGTGTGTTTGTACCTGTGTGTAGGTGTATATGCATGTGTTTCCCTCCCTGCTATCACCTAGCTGCTTGTGTAGAGTGTAATGACAGAATCCGGGCCGGCGTCTGATCGCTCATCGTAATTGTGCATTCCAAACACAGTGACAACTCTGTCTCATCAGCAAGCTCCAGTCATTTATACTGCACCCGTGCAAAACAAAACATGCCTTAATCAATGGAGTACCTTATTATAACACAGAGTGAACTTGATAGATTTGTCCACGCGGTGTTTTCTTTTTAAAAGCCCGACAGTATGAGGCTCCAGCTCAAAGCACAGTGCTGCTATTGGATATCAGAGTCAATGCTGGCTTTTCCACTCACTTTGATGAATCAAAGCAGCCTGTCAGAGGGGCTCCCACGGGGGGCTCAAGCCAGACGCCGCACGAGCCGCTGGCCTGGAGGCCCACCTGGCCTTTTTGGGTCAACATCTTTTGGGTAGGTGTGCGTTTGCAGTCACCGCACATCCGCGCACACCAAGCTGAGCCCCTCGAGCCCCTCAACCCCCTCAACCTGCCCGAGCTACTACTGGGGCCGTGTCTCTACTGTTAAAACCCAGTAACTCTCACAGATCGCTGTTTATCCATATCCCCGGGCTGACCTGGGCACCCCCACACAAGAGGATGAGGGAGGAATGGGAAACATATCGGGGCGCCAAAAGTATAGCGAAAAAGTTGCTGCAACAATAGCACTTCCTTGGACAAAGTTAGTGTGTATGCATGTCCATCTGTGCTTAGGGAAACGCAAGCAGTTGCTAGATGATTTGTTTTACATTAATTGGTTGAATAAATCACTGTATTAGTGTTTGCTTTGGCTGAGTGGAGCATGTGACCACTCCCTATGCTACTCATTAACTGACTACTCATAATGGGCCAAAACCTGTGCCCAGTCTACACTGCAGCTCATGCGCAGAAAGTCCTAGTGCTGCCCAATCCCAGGAAGCATAGAATGTCCAGATTTTCATATTTGCATAATTGTGGTCTTGTCTACATTGATTTTTGGTTTAATTTTCTGTATTAAGATCATTAAACTATTTGAATACATTGTGAGTGGAGAATTAAAAAAATAACATATTTCAGCTTTTTCAATTCTAAGAAAGGTCAGACTAAGGCACTTTCACCACTCAGAATCACTCTGCATGTCTAGTTGTTTTCAAGCATGACGATATATATTGACAGAGCTGCACTGTGCTGGTTTGTTACACCAGGGGTGACAAACAACAATCATGGAGGGCTAAAGCCCTGCACCTTTTGGTGATTTTCCTACTCAGACTTATCTGATTTCACTCAGAAGTGAATTGCCAGGTTTAGTTGGTGTTAAGAGCAGGAAAATCACCAAACTGTGCTGGACACTGGCCCTCCAGGGCTGCAGTTTGCCACCCCTGGTTGTCGCTGTGAAAAAAAAAATGCTGTAAAAATTTATAGTGAACTACTGGTGACATAGAGGCCAGGAAAATACTGTAATCTTAATGTTGTGGACTTTGAAACAGTGTCGTTAGTTTTCTCGTTTTACTTTTGTAGAGATTTCAGGGAATTCTGGAATAGTACTTTTCTATAGGAACTTACTGTGAATGACACAGTAAACTGTTAAGAATTGACATCATCTCCCAGAATTTCTGGCAAAACACAATAACATACCATGATTTAAGAAAACAGTTTGTTGTTACGAATTGTACTTTATTGTTTTGCACACTTACAACGTTTTTTCATTATATTCTTGGGAAACAGTACCCTAGTTATAGTTTTTTGCACTTTATGCAAGGACATAAATACTTGTCTGTTTTGCATTTTTGTTATCCTGTCAATGCTGAGGAAATGCTGCGTCCACTGAGGAAGGAAATTTCACAATAGTTTTATTACCATGAGTTCTACAGTAATGTTCCGGTCAGTCAGACACATCTTACGATAACCAGAATTCAAAAAGATTGCATTGATGTCGAAGGGTGACTATGATGGTGATGATGATTGCAGCATTGGTGATTATACAGATATCATCCATGCTTCTTTCCGCTGGTTGTCATTAGCACATAGATGTGGTGCCATTACGCTTAAAGCAAGATTCTCGAACATTCTCCTCAGTGTCAGGAGCCTTTAGATAGCGTGATTTAATAAGGGCATTAAAAAGCCCTATAACTTGTCCTCAGGAGAAGGTTAGCGGGTCTAAAATAGCTGAAATGCTGTAACAGCACTGCTATCAGCTACTGCCAGCATACTAATGTAAGGCTAGGCTGTGTTGTGGTCATTTCACAGTCTATGAGTCACCCTTGATTTTGTGGTCCATTTCCATGTTTATGAAGTTGAGCGCTACAGGATTCAATTTATTTCATTGATCATTACGTTTGATGATCCCTTTGCTCGCTGTGGCGAGGGCCGAGATGTTAATTCTGTAGCTCTGGAACTGCAATTGCTGGTGGCACTAGAGGTCTTGTTATGGTGAGGTGAGGCTACTGAAGGGTACTGTAGATAGGCTCTGTTTTTTTATTGAGCCAGTGTGTGGATTCACTTATTATACATCTCTCACTGCTCACAGGTCACTGACTCTTGCGTTATAATGCTCTCACATACCAATCATTGGTATTCTTTATTTACTATTGAATAATGTTCCATCATCCACAACTCTGTTCATATTTGGACCTGCTGCCCCACTGAGCTGGCATCAGCAACCCCCCACCCCCCTTTCGGAGATGGAGCGCCTTTCAGAAGTTTGCTTTGCTTAGACCCTGAAAGTGCATACCACTGAAATGACTGAATGCATATTGTTCAATGCACGTTTTTCCAGTCCAAATTTGCCTCTCTAAATTAAAACATAATAAATAGTTTTGTTAATTAAACATGATTTAGAATAGCTTTTTTCATCTCCTATAAAAGTTACCATTTTAGTAATACAAGGTTTTTATATGACAGTTTGAGGGTTGAATATGCTGGAGTGCTAAACAGAAGGCTGAATTTTAGTGCCATCATACAAGCACTTTTGGAAAGCATTAGATGGCCATGCTGTTCTGAATCAGAACTTACCAAATGGCACAGCAAAATACTAGCAGATCCAGATTGTAGAACACCAGAAGGCTAGAATGAAATCTACTCCAGGTTTTTGTAGCATCTCTGTAGGGAAGATCTAGCGGTGTGTGAGTCTACAAGTGCATGTGGAGGCTTTGTATTGCGGGTTTTGCAACACGTGCCTTACTGCGCTGTACTTGGGTACACCGTGGGGCAGAGTGGATGTGCTTGTGTGTGTTTGTGCGGGGGTGCTGTATTTGCAGCCTCCGTCGGATCCTCCTGCACCTGCAATCTCCTGATGTTTAACCCCGCACTCCATGGCAGTGTTGCAGTGATTACGGGCCGTCCTAGGGGACATTGATTGTCCCGCTCCTCACAGGCAGGCCCCACACAATGCTGACGAATGAACTCCCGGCCCTGCCAAGTCCAATTAACTGTCAGTGCTGCATCGACGCGCCCCCTTGGTTTGCTAGGAGAGCAAAGAAAAACAAACTTTTAATCAAATTGTGCTCCGGGTCCCAGGGTAACTGGGGTTTTTATTCAGAATTCTGCTCTGCTCCTCCTCTGTCTGCTGTTCCACACTTCTCCTAAGAAGGCTGTTTGAGAGGACGACTTGTTTTCTCATGATTAAGAGCAAGGGCTAACTCATTCAACGTTTTAATGATAGACTGTGTTAACCCAGTTATCCTTTCTGCAACATCATACATATATTTGTAATGGAACAAAACTTGTTTGCAGAGTGTAGCTCTTGAATTCTCTCTCCTAGAAAGTTTAAAACTAATGAACAATTCAGTGTGAAGGATGGCTGCCTGAAGGCCAGTTTGGAGCACGCTTGAATACAGTGTGGTAGATTCTGGGCCTAAGTGTTGTTTTAGTGCAGTTCCGGTTATAAATGTTTACCTATAAGAGGTATTTCAGTAAGTTAGCACAAATAAAAGCAGTGCAAGAGCTATAAGAATGATACCAATCTACTCATTAATTATACAACTTTTTACCTGTGACTGTCAGTATTTCCCACTCACTGAACTATTGAAAGTCATGAAACAGCTCTTCACATGCTGCATTTTTAGTTTAAGTCATAAGTAGCTTGTAAAGTAACTTGTAAGAGATATTACAGCCCTCCCATGCAGGAGCCCCTGTTCCTTTAGGGTAGACCCTCAGATCGATTAAGCTGTGCTTAAATTCCTGTAAAATACCATTTGTGTTTTTCTTGGGACTTGCAGCCATCTCTGAGAATGTGGCCCTGCTAATTCTTCCAAGGTCAAGATAAACAACTCAAGCCTCTCCTGCTTTGATTATCTTAATGCAGACATTAAAAGCCCAGGAATTCAATTAAATCCCTGCCTTTTGCCACTGAGGAAAAGGCAGAAGCCAAAGGGACAGAGACGCTATCATGTCGCTAAGGCTTAATAAGAAGAACAAAGGCACAGAGTCTGTGATCTGTGCGTCTGAGAAAGGGCATCTAGACGATAAGGATCAAAGGCGAGTTTTACAGGAAATGTAGTTGCTGCCCGATGACAGGACGCATTCGTGGCAGTGGAGTCAGAGTTGCACAGTCCTCTGTATTTGAAGAAATGCTGCAGGAACCCAAGGTCAAGGCTGCAGTAGAATAGATGACTTAATTTGCAGTTTACTGTGGAAAAGATTTGATACCATTCCAGTGAAATACAAAAAAATACCTGGGATCCTGTATAACGTCAACGTTTTCTTGTATTTCTAAAAGGATTCCCACTGAAAATCCTGGCCTGTGAAAGTATGCTGTATAGTATATTCTATAGTCTTGAACCTGAGAGATATTCAGCATTTTACAAACATCTTCTCTGCTGCATCTTCCCCACCATTGATTACTTTTTTAATGTTATATTCCTTTGATAAACTGGATTTCAGCTCATGAGACTCAGACTGATTCGTGGACTTATTTAGATATGATCAAGTGATATTGCCCATCAGGGGAATAAAAAAAAGCCTCTTCTCTCAGTAGATCAATACAGGCACCTTCTCTGCTAGACTGTAGCACAGACTTCCAAGCAGTAGAATTAGATTTTCTCTTTTACATTCTGTTTGTTTTCTCATAAGACATCTGCAGCTTTATCTGTTGCAAGCAACATGACAAATCATTTGTAATTTTTTCTTTTTTTTTTGAGGGCTTCATGTTTGCCAGATGTTCTGTTAACCCATTATCTCCAGCACAAGAAGTCACCCACTGCTGGGTGTTTTTCCCCGCTATTTTCCTTTATTTTTAGGTCTGTTTTTGACTGCCAGTCACACAAACACAATGGATTTCTCAGTGAGTCACTCTTGTGTACCTTTGACTTCACTGTGACTTTGAGAATCCACAGGAATAATTCATGGGCTTTGGCAAGTTTCCAGAGATGAGTGGAGAACAAAACTGCATTCAGAGCTCCTGAGGTTCGTTCAGGATAATTTTTTGCACCATGAACCCGCCAACCTTTCTTTTTTCTTTCTTTCTTTCCTTCTTTCTTTCTTTCTTTTTTTATTTGGAGAGGCCTGTGGTCTCAGGAGGGGCCATGTGTGACTGTAGAGCAGATGAAGAGGCCGAGGGACAGCTGTGATTGACACACCGCGGCCACTTCATGCAGCCGCTCAGACCTAGAGAAGGCGGCCAGTGAGGTTGACGCTTTGTTCCGAAGCCTCCTTCCGGCCGTAGTCCGTCCCTTTACTGCCACTCTCCAAATTGCAGTCACTCATGAAATGAAGCTTTAATGTGGCCCATATTTAAGTGGCAGCTCTTGGAGGGTGCTGGAGTGGGCAGATGTAGCAGGAGAGTGCTGCAAGGCTGATGTGTACAATTTTGTAGTCACTCTTCTGATGGAGCCTGCTTTGTTCAAATCACCTCGCTTTCTCAGCCTTTCAGCTGTTCATGGTTTCGCAGTAATTACAGTGACTTTCAGCACTGACCTTTGCATGATTTCACACATCTACTGCATATCGCTGGACATTGATCAATAGCGATATTTACAAACACAGCTCTGCTAATCATAAAGTTGACAATGTAATTGCATGATCTCATCGATCATGAGTGACGGGTGATAATGGTTCCGCCCACTAGTTCAGAGCGCAGTCGCTGATGGGCGCTGACACTTTGACCCTGGCTGGCAGAGCATAGGAGCGGTGCTCCCCTTGGTCTGTCCTCTTCGCCTGATCTCCTCAACTGTGGTGGGCAGACGGCCACCTGCGGAGAGCCAGAAAACCCCGCACCAAGATTTATCTCCTCATGAAGAGCATTAGCATAATGTCAGATCATTAAAAGCTAATTATCCTAGCCTGCGTGTGGATGTGTGGTATGTGAGTGTTTTGTCTAAAAAGTTGCTTAGCACAAGTTTCACCAAATGTTTTACCAAATGTTCACTTATGTATAATCAGAAAACAGCCATTTGCTTTTCCTCCATTTGGTGTCTTCTACACCAGTAACATATGTAGAACTAAAGAGGGTGAATCACAGCCACTCTCTGGAATTAACTCTGCTGTTCTGACCTGATGAAATTTAAGTCGAAATTAGAAAGTGTGACCAATGTATTGATCTCAGTTTAGGATTTATATGAGTCAACAACGTGTTTTTTTGTTGTGGTTGTTTTTTGTCAACATTAAACCATTGACCATGGAGAGTGTTCTGTAGTGTTGTTGAAGCCTTTTCCCAATAATGGCTCTCTATTTTTGTCCTGTCCTCTGAGTAAGCTCTGTACAGATTCCTTATATGCTACTCCCAACACCTGCACAACATGTTTATGCTCAGTAGACTCAAAGCTGACCCAGAAAAAGATGTATGGCATAGCCCATTTTCTCTTCATCCCTGCCTGTTTTCAGCAGGTGCAAACCCATGGAAGTGCATGATATGTCACCAATGGGAGTCTGTGGACAACTGTAGTCAGAAAGAGTGTGTGCTTTGGCCAATCATTCATGCCTCTGTTTCTATCCTAGTTAGGTTCTTATTGGAGATTTCATTGCTTTCTTTTGGGTCTCCTTTTTTAGATGCTTTGGCAACTTACTTAAGTGCATCAGATAATAAGATATTACAAGGCTAGAATGCAATGATAACCACTCTCAGAGGAAATACTGAGCTATGTGAGTAGCTGAAAGGCACCATCCCCTGCGTAAGAGCAGTTGCAGCGAGGTGCTGAGCTCTTTCTTATGTGTAGGTCAGCCTATACATACACTCTCCAAGAACTGTAGGAGGAGTAAATAAAAGAGAGAGCACTGACTGCATCACATCACATACAAGTACAAAAATGGTTTCAAGGTTTCAGATCTGTGACACCTGACAGTGCAGCCAATCAGACTTGAATACTTGTTTTACAGAGTTTGCTTCAAAGTGGAAGTGAGGCAGATGTGAAAAAAGGAACATGGTTCAAGATGCACGAATGTCATTCAAGTAGATTGTGTTTTATTTTGAGTAGACCTAGTAAGACATCAACTGAACTAGCATGCACTGAATTTTTCCAGTATGTGGTTGCACAAATCTAGTCAAAAAGTGTTCTCAGCTGTCTTTCACCTAACTTTCGATACATACATTTCCACTGAATATTGAAACTCAGTTCAGAGTCTGTTTACATCACCTTGGTGTGTTTTTCAAAAAGTATTTTAGTTTCTAATTTTTTCTGATGAGAGAAAGTCAATTAAAAAGGTAATCAAATTTGTATGGGGCCTAATGGGTGACTGTGTTTACTGATGAATATGCATATTGGGGTAATGCATCATGGCTGATGTTGTTGTGCTCGCACTTTTTTAAATCCGGAGCAGAGCAGAGGAAGGGGTGGAACATTCACTGCTTGGTGACAGAGTAATTACATATACATCATCCGTCACCTTTATGTCTACTAGGCCTTGGCTGCAGAGGTAGTACATCTGTGCTTTTAAGTGACACTTCATATGCAGTGCTGCCCCCTGCTGGAGCCATTTCTGCCCCATCCATCAGCCAGCCCACTCATCAAGAGCTAGAAGGGCATGATAACCCACTGTTCCATATCAGCGTTTCAACTCAGCTCACTTCTCTGTCAAAAGTAAAAGTCTAAATATAACAAGGACATTTCCAGCGCTTGTGCTCTTTCTTTTTCTTGCAAAAAAAAACTGTGCAAAATTGAGATTATATGGATGCTTGGTTTGTTTTCTAAGTGTTTTCAAATCTATAAAATAGAGTGGTGTCTCTCACACAAACACGGGTAAATTTCTTGCCTCCATCAGTCCAGTCCATCCCCTCCAAATCGACCCTCTGCCATGGCCACTGGCACCATTCACTTCATCCTAATTAGAATTAATAATTGAAAATAGGAAATCAATGGGTGCAAATTAAGTGCCGCACGAGCGAGCTTTATTGGGTTGACATTGTCTTTGGAACACATGCTTTTGGTCACTGCTGACCTCCCACGTGTTTGCCACACAGACCTCCATCCCACCTTCCTCTTTGCGTCCTCTTTGCATCCTTCATCTCTCATTGGAGGCATCTAAATAAATCTGTGTTTCTTTTCTTGTTTTGATGTCCGCATGTGAAAGAGATGGGAGAGCTTGTTGCTGGAACCCTCCCCCCAAGAGGGAGAGTGGGGAGAATGAAGAATAGGGATTATTAATTGGTAAAGGTAGCAGCCCATGTAACAATCTGCTGATGAGGACACTTCTGACTTTTGTTGAATAAGCTGCTGGTTTTGCTGCACTGGGTCAAGGTTTTTCTCACATTATTCAAGAACCATATAATGACCCAGCTTCTGCCTACCTCATTCACTTCCCTCCTCCCTCTGCATAGGCTCTGGGATTGGTTAACGACTTTTCTCAGGTTGTCTATAAAAAAAGCTTGAAACTGAAGACTGAATAGAAGCTGACTTGTTTTCTCAAGGCTCCTATTGATCCAAGTTCAGATTTAAATAGACCTTGAACAAATGACCCAGATGTATCCTTGGTGGAGCATCCATTTTGGTCGGTCATTAGCCGGTAATTAATTGGTTATAGATGTCTCTAAACATCCCTCTGTGAACATGATGTTATCAAGAGAGGGGCTGCAACTCAATCATGACTCCTCTCTCCTGCTAGGACCAGTTTACTTTGGTTCTGCAAGTCACTGCTTTCACATAGGTGAAGCATTATTCGAGCTGGATTAGTTTTTACCAAGGGAGGTTCAATAGTGTAATTTGTAAGGGATTTGACCGTAAGGGAGATCCAAATCGTACAGGATAAAGTATCTGTGTTTCTCCTAATCAGGCCCATGCTCAGACATCGTGGGGGGTAGAGGCTCAAGATAAAAAGAGCAACATGAACAAACGTAATTTGCAAACACTTATCACGAGAGATAGCGTAATCATGTTTCAGAGGAAACTAAACCCAAAGTGCTACCATTACTATCTAAGCAAGTATTTGAACCCCAATCTCCAGCAAGCAAGAACCTAACATTACCCACTATGATATCTAATTACTATAAACCCTGCAGTTGCAACTCTGTTTAAGAGCTCCCTTAAGAGGCTTAATCCTATTGTTTTTTAATAACAATAACGACTTGCTTTATGAAATTATTAGAGGCCCTTACTGCCATTTGTTTGGTTATTGTTCAGTGTTACCATGTTACAGAGTTTGATGTTAGTTCATCAGTTACCTACAAAGGAGCAGGGGCTCAGGCTTTCCTCTGGGGTCTATCTGTGCATGTGCGCATCTGCTCCAGATGCCACAGTTCACCTGGATTTTTACATCAGTGTTATATGACAGGCGCCACACTCAATAACAATAACAACACTGCATACTGCTGGGTCAGTTACCAGTTTTTTGGAAGTACATTGCTGTGAGGTTGATTCTAACAGGGCTGGTCTTACTCAGAAAAATGAACAAAATCAACTCACAAAATAAAAAAAAATCTCTCTAGAAGTATTACTGTCAACCTTGAATAGACATAGCAGATTTGTACTGAATTAAAATCACAGAAGTGACAGTAAACTCTATAGTATGTAGTAGCACTGCAGGTAAAACTAATTCAGCTCAAGTAGACAACTTGTTATCAATCATGAATACAAACACCTTTTTGACTCTTTCGAGTTTAGTTTATGACTTTGTAATAGCCAGTAAACAGCACTTCCAACTAATCTTGGAGCAGCTAGGAGTTTAATCTCATATGTGGACACATAGTTCGGGTGAGCTCTCTTTCATTAAAAAACTGCTCTTTCTCTAAAGTCTTCAAGCAGGAACACAGTAGGGACTACAGCGTCAGCTCCAGCATCAGCATATCTTAATGCTGTGTGTTTCTCCTGGGGCTGGGCCAGTCCCATGCCACCCCTCTCTCTCTTGGGGGGAAGGAGGAGTGCATGGCAAGAGCTTGTCTGAGATGAATGAGGGCAGGAACGATGCCTAGCGCTGTGGTGGCAGCACAGCAGCTTACAATGCACGCACTCCTCTCTGTTATTCCTACTCAGCACTATTCGCCCCTCATGACTATTGGCAGGTCCTCCTGTAGATTTAGAAAAACATCCATCAGCACTCTGCTCCACGTGAGGCATCCCAAAAGCTCTTTCTCCTCTATTGAGACCGGGCTCATGCTCCAGTCTAATAAATAACACAGTGATGAATGTCAGAGGAGTTCTGGAAGGGATGGTGGGCCACGTCATGCAGAGGCTTTTGGCAGTTTTTATGGTGGTATGCTTAGCAAAGCTGCCAAGTGACATTTATCACCAAAGTTTACCAAACAATCATTGCTTTCACACCAAGCCCTCAGAGCAATACAGCTGTCCTTGTAGGCCCATTAATCTGTGACAACCAGCTTGAGGACTCTGATAAATGTCTTGGAGGTTACTTACAGTAGAAACCACATGATATTAATCTGTGCTTTGTTGGGCCTGCCTGTCCATACTACCATTGTAGCAGTGTGGAGGCAATATTCCTTGCTTACAAAAAACAAAATCTCTGAATGCAATTTATATTAATGTGCTTTAGACTTAATTGTGCTGCAGACAGTCCTCCCCTTAAAGGAATACCCAGATTGTGTTTTTGTGTGGTACGTTGTGTGTAATAGACACCTTAAAAATAAAGTCTTTGCTTGGGTGTGTGGTTTTTGCAAAAATCTTTAATTGGTGTAGAATCTTTACATTATGTGAAAGGATCTTTTGTGGTGGAAAAGTATAAAAGTATATTTAAATATTAAAAAGGTTCTTTGGACTTGCATATCTCATTTGCATGGATTTTTTTAATCTACAGCTCTTTTGATCATGTATAAAGCACGGAAAGATCAAATGCTTGATGTCTAGGTTATATGGCTACTCCTATAATTTCTCTCTCCTTGAATGGCAGCAGGCTAAAGATAGCTTATATTTATTTTAAAATAGGCCCAATATACATAACCAAAATACAAGATAAAGCAAGTTTTCTTATTTTCTAATTTTGTTAATCACCCCCCAATAATGAGCCCATGAGGAGGCCATTAAATTAGCCCATGTGTGCACATGTACATAGGCCATTTAAAACAGATAGCTGAACTAAAACGTGGGGACAGTGAAAGATGTTTGTGAAACCTTTGCCTTTAAAAAACGTTGGGAAGTGAGGTTTCATAAACTTTTGTTACTGTTTACAAAATAAGTCAAGATAAGGTATAAACACAGGATGCATGCTCAAGTTTAAAGTTGAAAAAAAAAATGAAAAAAAACTAATAAAACAAACATGAAGAAATAGAAGAATCAACACACAAGATCAGACGAAGGACAAAGAAACAAAAGTGCTAGATATACACAGGGACAAACAAGAAATAAGTGGGAACACTAATAGGTAGGTGGAACCAGGGAGGGTGCATGAAAGGAGACAGGGCAGAGCCAGGAGAGGGCAGAGCCAGGTTAAGTAACTGTGACAAAATATCATGATTTATTATATGTTGCTTGCAGTATGAAGGCATCTCAGGAAGTCAAAGATAGTCTGGTGAATTAACAAGCTAATGTTAAGCACTGTTGACTGGTTACCTAACTACTAAGTTAGCAAACATTTTGCGTCTGGTAGCTAGTGTAGTAGCTAAGTAACATTTAATAACATCGGCATACAAATCTATATTTGATAACGATGTACTTTTTTTTTTAAAAGGTACTTTGAGGAACCCAAAATGATTGTTTAAACAACTATCCATTGAAAGGTTTTTTAGGGGGCCAAACATTGTTCTTCAGTGGCATTGCTCAAACACCTTAGTGCCATTTGGCATCTTTATTATAGAGTGTACTTATCTTGAAAGCTGTATCTTTTTATTATTATTTATTTATTATTACCAGCTTTAGTTTGAGCCATATATACTCATAGATTGCTTAGTGGAGTTAACAGTACAGATAGGTACAGAGGACTTACTCTATTGTACCGTGACCGAGATTCAAACTAACTCTGGCATGCAGTCATACAGTTACACTAAGGCACAGTGATGGATTCACAGAGTCACTGCCTCTGTAACCATAACACCCTATAGCCTATGCCTGTGACTCATAGGAACACTGAGTCATAAGAATATACCATTTTGAACCCGTGCAGAAGATCCTGTCAGAGTTCAGGGTCTTAGTTTCACTAGGTCCAATTTGCCACATCCCATAGCCATTAGCTAAAGAGCTAAGTTTTTGGTGAGTTGGTTGATTAGAGTACGGCTGTGAATTTCTGAAGTTTTAATTAAAGGAGCAGAGTGTGGGACTAGGTGCAGGGAGACTGTAATTGGCCCTAGGGGCGTTGTGTGCTTTGATTGAGGCACAGTACTGTAATCAGTCTCTCTTACTGTGCTTTCCTTTGCAATGACTGATTCAGGCCCTCCTATAACGTATTGAGATAGCAACATTCTAACATTTGGTTTGTTGGCTGTTATGGACAGATTGTCCTTGTCATGCAATAATTAGTAATTTAACAAATTTGTTTATTATGAATAAATCTCTTTCTGTAGAAGCACTACATTCAAATGCAACTGAACACATTTATGGTAATTGTGCAAGTAAACAAAACTTTGAGGAAAGAGATTTATTTACCAGCATATCTAAAACCATAGAAACACTTGTTCATCTTTTGGATAAAAGCTGATCCCAAATTAGTAAGGCACCAGGCTATGAGAGAAGAAACACACAGACTTGATATTCATTCCTTGTAGACTTCATGAGGCACTGTGTTTACTTCTAAGGTATGAGACTCTGAAGGCAAAGAAATATTACGGCAAAAAGATATTCTTGACAACTTTCAGTACATCTGAATCAGACCGGTAGCTGAAAGGATTTTGGGTTTTGTTCCTGCAGGCTAGGCCTGTGCAGACTTACTGTACTTCTGGGAGAACTTCAAAGGCTAACATTATGGATCTGAGCCTAGCTTCTCCAAGCATCATGGTGCATGCTGCCCTTCACGGAGATCTTTCCCATCCATCTGATCGGATTAGACCATTGGATTTCCCCTCTTATAAAAGTACAGTATACAAACTCACTCCCACAGCTCAGATTCGCTGCTCTGAGCCCCAAGTTTGTTGAGTGGATGAGCGCGGGTTGCATCCCCATATGCACCCTCTGATTAGCTGGTTAGCACAGAGCCTGTGCCGTTAATGGGGGTTGCGGTGCAGGTCTCCACATCTCCTCTATTCCAGCTGAATTCTCTGCCCACACACTTACGCACTCTCTCAAATACACACCCACATGTGTTGCGCCCCACGGGGGGGTCCTTATCCGCTCCCCTTCATCCCCCTTTAGATTTGTACTCATCTTTGTGAAAGCTTTCGTTGCACACCCTTGGAACACAAAACGATGGGGATGAGCCCATATGTGTATTTTTTGCAGTCTTGCCTGTGGCGCAGAGTGAACTCTGACTCCTTAATCACTGCTAAATGCTGTCAGAGGCCCACAGTTAGAGCAAGGCTCTAGCAAGTCTGGGAAAGCCTTGGCGCTGGGAGAGAGACGGTGAGATAATGGGCTTTAGTTGGAGTTGTGCTGAGGCGTCGCTCTGCCGGCGGAAAAGAGGCTTTAAGTCTTCCTATGGCAACATTCTGTGGAGCTCTTGAGTGCCGAAAGAAAAAAAAAAACGTATCCAAAATTAAGCTTTGACTAGATTTCCCTCTTTATTTGTCTGTCCTCCTCCACAGTAATTTAGCATCACAGCAAACGAGCAGCCCAGGCGGATTTGAGGCCAAGGCAGGACTTGGATGATTTTTGTGGGGGGAGGGCGGGGTGGGGGGAGAGACCATTCAACGCCTCAATGTGAGGTGCTTGCAGAAACGAGGCTTTCACTTTGGGTCTGATGGGGAGTTGACGAAGTCTGGGGTCAGCTGGCTGGCGAGTTAGTGGATGTGTTGTGTTTGTCTGTTCTCTCTCATTCATCAGCGTGGGAGAGCCGAATGGCAGGGGGTGGACGGGAGATTGACTGTGAGCGGAGAGGGCGGCGGACCGCTCATCCGTCTCGCCCAACCACCCGCTGACTCGCCGCTTCCAAAGTGCCCTGGTCATTTGTGTGGCACGAGAGCTCAGCCTACACAAGAACACATCCAAGCCGGATTTGCTCAAATCAATAACTTGCTCACCCGCCCCCTCTGGGCTGCTTAATACAGTGTACTCCAGCCCAGTCGTAGAAGATGCTGCCACTGCATTGGGCGACCCCCCTCCGCGACATGATGTCCTCTTTTCCAGCTCCTGATCATCCTCCTCATGTTTGCCTGGCACAGAGACCAAGCGCCGCTGCCTCCCTGCCAACAGGTTTCATTAAGACTTCATTCATTTTCAACACCCTATCTCAGCTTAGCCAAGAAAACACAGGTACACCGATCCCCAAATCTGTTAACATTTATCAGAAATGATGCTGGAGTCAATAAATGAATATTCACTGACCTGGCAACTCAGGCCGCATGCTGGTGTTTTTCATTGAAGCGTCTGCTGGGGGTGAATGAGAGACATAAAGCTCTCTCAATCACCAAAATCACCTCCAGATGCACTGAGACATTTATGCTGGCTAGCTGCTTATAAGACACCAGAATGACTGGGCTGCTCTCTGCTGAAATCTTCAAAACTCCCTAGGATCAGAGGCTCTACGTTATTGATGGTGTTTATTTTAGAGATTTTATTCGCAGTGGTATTAGTGACTCGCTGATTTAGAGAGAGTATAATGTATGCACCATCCACTCCCCACTTTCTACGGGATGCACTAGTATTGATAAAACATTTACCAATGTCGTATGCCTTAACATATGTTTGGCAATAAAAGTCTACGACTTCACACATCTTGCACTTTGCCGATTCCAGGATGCAGTCCGCCAGTTCACAACCTGTTGAACACAGTTTACAGGGACGGGTCTTGTTGGTCATTTCTCTCTGAATAACAATGTTAATAGAAGAGGTGGGGAGTATTAGCATGCTCATTGTCCAAATAGCGTCATACAGATGGATGGAATACATGTTAAAATGCCCCAGTAATAGTTCGTAACATTTGGATACACTTTATTATTTATAGTGACAACACACTAGTAGTACCTTAAGGCAGTGGCTTTTAATCTGTGGGTCACAAGGACGAGTGGGTCTCGAGTAAGCCGATGCACATATTTTTTTCCCACAAGAGCAGAACTAAATGAAGGACTTTTTGGATTAGATATTCTAATCAGTCTGTTTCTGACCCAAACTGGCATTATATCAACGTTATGAAGTTAATTTTGTGCAAAAAATTTCAAATATAATAATAAAATCCACAACACAGGTACACAAAAAGCAAATAGAAAAAAATAAAAGACTGGCAAAATTAATGAAACATTTATATCAAAATAAACAATAAAAAAATAGGTTGATTTAACTCATTATTTGTGTTTTCAACATGTTTCGAAGACTTTGATACTTAACATTATGCTTGTGGATTTTATTTGAAACTTCTGGCACAAAATTAACTCTGTACAATGTAGCCTTCATACCGGCTGGTATTGTAGGGCATGCGGTTGCTGCATACAGTCAGAGCTTCAAGTATATTTATTGCTGCCTGCTGCAAGTTACCTGCCACTAGAAGCATCTGTAAAATACTCAATGCAAGCTGAAAACATTGGTCAGATCAAATTTAAATAAGATCGTCCAACTAAATAATAGTCAAATGTATGCATGTTTAGAAATCTGTTTACACTGAAGGTAAGTAACAATGAAGGCCCATGCATTTTCATTCTTTTATCATGGTATGCTGTTGCGTTTGTTGATGTAAATAACATTATATTGAGTCAAAGTGGACTGACGAGTTTTTGAATGTAATATGCTTTTAGCTGAGAGTTAGTTCACTTCACAAAATATGTGTTGACAAACATTATATATGTGGGTCCTGGTGTGAAAAAGTTTATGAACCCCTGTCTTAAACTGGTGGCTCTTAAACTAGTAATCAGGGGCCCCCAGACAGTCTATATTTTTTTCCAACCTAACTTGTAACATATAGGGATAGAGCAAAAATGTGGGCTGTCTGGAAGTCCTTGAGGGCCTGTTTAAGAACCACTGCCCATCTTTGTTCAAAATAGCTATTTACCTTTATTCACTACTTGACAACATTTTTTCCTGGCTTTTACTGGGCTGACATTTTAAAAGTATGTGTTACTGTTGAACATTCTGTTACTATAGGCAAGTTATGTTAGGTAATGTGTTTTTTTCAGCTGGTTGTATTCCTGGGTTCAATCATCATCTCCATTCTCAAAATTATTACATAAAATCTGCAGACCTTGACTACCCACACTTTCTTAAAAAACAATCCATAATGCTGGCCATTGATCCCCTCTGTGCCCTCAGCACTCTTCAACAGTTTACTTCTGAACTTCACGTAAACACCAACAGAAACATCAGTGAATCAGGCTTGGTGAAGTATTGACTTTCAAAACACACCTTTCCTCAGTAGACAAGAACAGAATTCCAAATCCAGCTTCAGATGTTTCTCAAAACCTCACCTAGCTCAGTACAAGACAGAGCAAAAGGCCCTGCTCTCTGAATAATAATAATAATAATAATATTAATAATAATAATAATCATCATCATCATCATCATTGTTATTCATAGAGCACTTTTCATACAGGTGGCAACACAAAGTACTTTAGACAGGTGATAAAACAATAATAGAAGAAACTATAAGTTTTATTTTTAAAATCATATAAGACAGTGACAGAGATCAAATTAAAAAGATAAATACCAAAAGAGATTTAGAATTTTAATTGAACACTAAGTTAGAGATACATTTTCAAATGCTTCTTAGAAGTGTGCTCTGAGCTAGACTGTCTCATAAAAACTTGAATTGAGTTCCACAGTTTAGAAGCATAATAACCAAAAGAGAGATAGACAAAGTAAGGGATAAAACAGAGCTCAGAATCTAAGATTACACCCAGGTTTCATACTTCAGGTTTGGTATACAAAGCTAAAGAACCAAGCTTCCCATAAAGCATTTTTTTTGTACCAAGGATCAAGTATTTCAGTTTTTTTCATAATTTAGTTGTAGAATATTTTGTGATATCCACTGAGAACAATCTGACACACAGCTGGTAAGTCTGTCAACAGGCCTGATTATCATTTATATAATTTCCAAAAAAGTTGGTGCGCTGTGCAAAATGTAAATAAAAACAAAATGCAATGATGTGCAAATAATTTAAATAGAAATTGTATTGTTTTTGGAAAAACAGATGCCCATTTTGAATTTGATGCCAACAACATGTTCCAAAAAAGTTGGGACAAAAAGCTGGTAAAATTGTGTAATGCTAAAAAAACACCTGGTGGTTGATCGGTAACAGATCAGTCATATGATTTGGTATAAAAAAAGCATCCCAGAGAGGCTGAGTCTTTTAGAAGTAAAGATGAGGAGGAGTTTACTACTCTGTGAAAGACTGCACAAGCAAATAGTGCAACAATTCAAGAAAAACATTTCTCACATCTGTGATGTCACCATTAATGCTGAACAGTCTATACATGTTTTGGCAACATACGCTGCCATCCAGATGGCGTCTTTTTCAGGGAAGGCCTTGATTATTTCAGGATGACAATGTCAAACCACATTGTGCATGTATTACAGCAGTATGGCTCCGTATTAAAAGAGTCCAGGTGCTAAACTCGCCTGCCTGCAGTCCAGACCTGTCACCACTGAAGACATTTGGCGCATTATTAAATGAAAAATACAACAAACGAGCACCCAAACTGTTTAGCTGCTAAAATCCTATATCAAACAAGAATGGGAAAACATTTCACTTTCAAAACTACAGCAATTGGTCTCCTCAGTTCCCAAACGCTTACAGAGTGCTGTTAAAAGAAGAGGTGATGAAACACAGTGGCAAACATGCCCTCATCCCAACTTTTTTAGAATGTGTTGTTAGCATTAAATTCAAAATTTATCAGAAAACAAAAAAAAATTCTCAGTTTCAACACTTGGTATGTTATCTTTGTAGTATTTTCCTTTAAAAATATTATTTACATGATTTGCATATTATTGCATTCTATTTTTATTTACATTCTGCACAGCATCCCAACTTTTTTTGGAAATGGTGTTGTATAATTAGATGTCATTAGCATAACTATGAAAACTGATATCATGTTTCTTATTGACATCCCTAAAGGTAAGATGTACAAAGAGAAAAGCAAAGGCCCTAAAGTTAAAATGGTAAGAGAGGGGAAAATGGCTTAGTTCTTCTCTCCTGTTAAACTTCAGTCACACCCACCAGTAACGGGGATCTGCCAGCTCACATACTTAAGTAATTCCATATACTACTGCCCAACTCAAACATTCTGCCAGCTAATTTTCACTCTGGCGCCCTGCACATGGTGCCAAACCTATTGGTACATCCTCATGTGCTAAATCCTCAGCAGTAGATCCATATGTGTTAGAATTTTTATAGCCCTGGATTGAGCTCCATCATATCCTCTCACTCATGTCTCTGTTGGCTGTATAGAGCATTTCAAGTGTTGCCTGATACATCTGGACTTCCCTGCTCACGGGTGCAGTGGTGGGGTTTTTAGTGTCAGTGCTGACTCGTTTACACATGCCACTGGCACTGGATGCTGGCCTGGGCCTCTAGGTGCCTGCCTGCTGTAATCTCATTGCTATTATAAAATGGTCATTTTGCAGTATACAGCGACAAGCCACTTTATTAAAACAACCTCCTTCTTTCTACACTCATTGTCCATTTTATCAGCTCCACTTGTAGTTCTACAATTACAGACTGTTATCCATCTGTTTATCTGCCTACTTCATTAGCTCCCCACCCCATAGAGTAAGTATTATTATTTGGGTGGTGGATCGTTCTCAGCACTGCAGTGACACTGATGAGGTGGTGGTGTGTTAGTGTGTGTTGCACTGGTATGAGTGGATCAGACACAGTGCAGCTGGAGGTGGATCAATAAAGTAGTAGTGTCTAATAGAGGGGACAGTGAGTGGACACAGCAGCACTGCTGTGTCTGATCCACCCGTACCAGCACAACACACATTAAACGCCACCACCACATCAGTGTCACTGCAGTGCTGAGAATGATCCACCACGCTAATAATACCTGCTCTGTGATGGTCCTTTGGTGTCCTGACCATTGAAGAATGGGGGAAGGGGGCTAACAATGTATGAAAACAAACAGTTGGACTATAGTCTATAAGTGCTCCTAAATGGTGAGTGAACGTGTAAAACTTTGCTGAAATTAAACTTACAGTTTAAGAGAAGACATGTTATATATTGTTGCTGTCAAAAAAACCAAGCATCTCCTTTTTTTTGCAACTTTTATTTTTCTGCATAATTTGCATAAGTTGCTCAGCAGCTGCCCATTAAATTACAAAAAAATCATGATGATTTGACCAACAGAAATGCTCCACAATTGCTTTGAATAAAATTTCTTTACATTAATTACATTGAAAATAAAGAACATTTTTGCCCTCTCCTATCTCCATTTTGGAGATACTTAATTTCCTTTGGACAGCAATGATATGCAATTTATCCAAAAATCTGAAAAATTATTGATGGAACCAAAATCATCATTTCTGCTTGTAGTGTCTTGCCTTAATAAACATACCAAATTCTAGTTTTTTTCTGGTTTTCTGATTAAAACTGCACGTGGGGGGTAAATCAGTGGTTGTTTGAAGAAATTTTTAGACTAAGAAGAAAGAAGAAGTACCATACTCTGAACCTAATTGGAAAATTCATTCTATTTTTGAAAGCAAGAATTCAAAACTAGTTACATCTGACCTTACAGACATGCTTTGCCCTCATGGAAAGAGTCCCAGCTTGAAAGATTTCCCAAACATTTTATAGTTGTGAACTTGGTTTGGAGGTACTGAGGCTCTGTGCCCTTTAAGGCTAGGAGTGTGAGCAGGATTGAATTTCTGTCATGTTCATGTTATTCTTTGGTTTTGTGCTATGATTTTTCTTTATTTGTCTTACTGCACATTCACTGACCTCATGCCTCTTGACTGAGTTGTTATTGTGAAAAAACAATTGAATGCCTGTCCCTACATATCAAGCTTCTCATTTCTCTTAGTTGCATAGGCCCATAAATGACAGAATTCCCCTTTGGTCATCTCTGTGATGTTTTCTCCTCTCCCTTGTGTCTCAGGCTGTGAGAGCGGTTACTGGGGGCCGCACTGCAGTAACCGCTGCCAGTGCCAGAACGGAGCTCTGTGCAACCCAATCACCGGAGCCTGCGTCTGCACCGACGGCTACCAAGGCTGGCGCTGCGAGGATCACTGTGAGCCGGGCTACTACGGCAAGGGCTGCCAGCTGCAGTGCCAGTGTCTTAACGGTGCCATCTGCCACCACGAGACTGGGGAGTGCATCTGTGCACCAGGGTATATGGGCGCTGTGTATGTAGCCTTTCATATATGACTAATGTATATTGTTGCTGTCATAACAGAACCATCTCTTTGAAACGGTAACATTATAAAACAAGATAAAAGTATTTTAAGGAGCCCATATCCTGTATTTTTCTTGGATTTTATTTTTCCCTTGAAATACACTTGTAGCATTAGTCTGGTTTTATGTAGCAAACATGGTTATAATTCATTTTTTCAATAATTACCATTTCCAATTTCTCTTTATCCCTTAATAGGCTGCTTTTGTCACTGTGCCTTTAAGATTGATGTATCGCTGTTGTTGGAAGAAAACCTCATATCTCTAAAATGATAACTTTACAGGACAAGGAAAAAACCTACTTTACTTTTAATATAAGTCAATGGAACCAGACATTTTTCCAAGTAATTTTGGGCCATTTCTTTTGGTCCATTCTTCTTGAAATTTACACACAATGTAAAGGGCAACAGGCCTTTTCAAATTATGTCAAAAACTGAAAAATGACAAAAATGGAGATACAAGGTTTTCTTCCGACAACAGCAATATGTAGATTAGCTCTGATTGGCTGCCTTGCATTGTCCCAGCACTCAGAGCTAAAGCACGTCATGAATGGGCGGGGCTAAGCTGCTGCAGGCTGAATAGGTGGATATATGTAAATAAGTTCTTTCTCTTAACATTACAGAAACTTAGCTTTGTTTGCCTATATGGACTCCTTTTTTATATTCCAAAACTCATAGGGATTTGGTTGTGCATGATGCGGACCCTTTAAATTTCAGTGTATGTTAATGTAACAAGATGTTAGTCCAAGTCATTTTGGACCATTTCTGTTGATTGATTTTATTATGAAATGTTCACACAATGTGAAGGACAGGTTTTGAAATGACAGCAATGATATGGAAATGCATTGCTATGTAGTTTACTGTAGTATCACAAGTGATTCTGCATATTATTATCAATGCTGTTACTTTAATGTCATAGTAACTCTTTATTTTTAGATGTGAAGCACCTCATGGGTCTTTGTTCTTACAGTAGTTTAGTAGCTCTTGGTATGGGTTGGTAGTTTTTGCTATAGCTTTAAAAAGTCACTTTTAATCATTTCTAGTTAAAGTAACAAAACAGCTAAAGCCTGTTGTATGAAGTCAGCCTCTAGATTACAGTTCTTGTTAGCTTTATTTTACTGTTATTGTAGTCTATTATTATTATAAGGCCATTAAGAACAACAGTACCACAATGTCAAAAATGTCACCCTTGTTCTTGTTTTGCAAGAGAAGGCATTCCATGCGTGGAAGGCTGCAGCATGGCTTTATCTGTTTAACAATCATGACCACAGTTAAAAAAAAAGTACTATCTTGCGCTGCTATGGAATGTTTTGAAGCCACACAACATATTGAAAGTGAAGTAGTAAGCAGTATGCAATATGTGACCAGCATTAATATCCACAGCATGTCAAAGATACCCAGATGACATACTGCTCTGGAGAAATATTCCAGATATATGTACAGCACATCTATATTCATGATATACTGCATTCCAAAGTGCAACATGGTCAATTCACGAATACGTAATATCCGCTGACAGTGGTTTAATTAAAGGAAATAGTTTATCTTAGTACTGCGTTCTCTGCTGGTCTTGAAGTGAGTTTGCTTGCTTTGTTTATTAAATAAAGTTAACTAACATACTGCATAGATAACATGGTTAAAACAGTAGTTAATTAAGTAAAGTTGGTCTCAACCAAGCATTCTGCTTAGCTTTGGCTTTTCAGGCTTACTTGTGGGGTCACACTGCTTATTATTCAGTCAATCTTCATATAATATTCATATTACCAACTATGAATATAATAAAAATAAAATGACTGACCTTTAAGCAAATGGAGGAAAACAGGTGTGTTTGGAAAGCACACAGGTTTACCACACAGAGGAATCCAAAGCTGACATTTGTAAAGTTTATTTGTGGCTTTTGAGATAAGTAGAAAACACAACCCTCCACTCTGTCATGGTATCTTTCAAAACTCAGCAGGTACGTCTCCTGACAAAAATATATCCACACATGTTGCTAAAGACTTGACCTGAAAAAGAACTGAAAAGCAGCTAGCAGCAGTTGCTAAGCAGTGACTGGAGAGCTGAGGAACACTGAGTGTGTATTGATATGAAGCTTTTCTGTTACTCTAAGTAAACAAAGTAAGCACTTACTGATCTGAACTGCACTCTGAATGAGCTCTTGCACTCATTTTGAAAAAAACATGGTGCATCCAACAAGACAGGAAGCCTCATCTCCATCTTTTATACAGTGTTATACAACAGTTAGTTCCGGTGACTCAAGCTAATTGGTTGAGAGGTGTTCTAACCGTGCTGTTATTTCACCGTAACAGCATGTTTTTTTCACATACACTATATCACTACGCTGAGACGCCGTTGCTAAGCAACGACTTTGACAGCTGTAGGAGACGCTCAAGCCATTTGAACATTTTTACTTCTTACTTTGTGCGCAAACAGAAAATGGATACTTTTAAGATCACATTTGACCTACAGCCGATCTGGTCAGACTCTGAAGATGAGACTACACTAAATTCCCAAACTGTCATTACCACTGAGCAAGCGTTTCAGTCGGCAGCTGTGACAGAAGAACACCTAAACAACCTGGAATTAGACAGTAATTAACTGAATACCATTCGCCAAACAAAATGGGCTGTAAAATGCTTTACAGACTGGCTGGAACAATACAACATTAATATGGATCTAGCAAAAAATGACAACACTGAGCTAAACTTGATATTGTGGCAGTTTTATGGCTCAGTCTGTACTTCAGAAGGCGAGGCTTACAGCACACTGTGCAGCAAGTGAGCAGAGTTTGTTACTGTGACGTAGCAACAAGCTGCTAGTAAAGGAACTATAATTTGACAGAAGGAATTGCTAACATTAAAACATATTAAATGCCACATTCCAGGCCCAATTTATTTATTTATTACTTTGTTTATTTAACTGTTGTATAAAAGCAACAGAACACTCAAGGTTGTGTGTTATCGCGAAATAACATCACGGCTGTGACCAAATCACAGCCGTGATGTTATTTCGCGATAACACACAGCCTTGAGTGTTCTGTTACTTAAATAAATCATGGTATTTAAAGGTGTGGCTTTCTTTCTCTTTTTTTTCTTTGGTTCTGATACCAGGCCCTCAAGGTTCACAGGCTTTACAGAAAACATACTAAAAGAAATCAAAGAGAAATATAATTACTTTGGTGCATCTTAAAGCCATTGATTGCGCGTTTTCTGACGAATGGAATCTATTAGTGAATCAGCTCAAGCCTACTTGTAACTCACTCACATACTCTCTCACATTTAGCAGGTCAAATATTCTCCACAAGGGGTTGCTGTTAGCACTCAAATAGTTTTTGATGCTTCGTATCATTGACACTGTGTCCTTGTTTGAATATATATGTTTTTTGTCATACACTTCAATTCAACACAACTGCATGGCGCACATTAGTTCCTATAGTTATTGAATAATTCATAGTAATTACTGAATAATTAGTCTTAAAATTAACAACTGAATAATGAGGATAGGGTCCAAGGGGTTAAGTCAAGACAAAGAATAAAAAAAAAATAGTCGTTGAAGTCTTGCGTTTTATGCTGCAACCCAGTGCAATGGCACTCGCAGGCTGAGCGGTCTTTGTTCTTGTGCTGTGGCAGCTGCGGAGAGCGATGTCCCTCGGGCAGTCATGGGCCTCAGTGTGAGCAGCGCTGCCCCTGCCAGAATGGAGGAACCTGCCACCACATCACCGGAGAGTGCTCGTGCCCGGCTGGCTGGACCGTAAGGCTCACTGCAAACATCCAGCGAATGAAAGACTTCAAATGAATGAGTGGAAGCAACAGGGAGAGAGGAGGGGATTAGGGACGTGAGGATAGAGGATAGATAATGAGAGGAAGGGTGGAGGGAGAGTGAAGGAGAGGGAAAGGGTGAATGAGTGATGAAGGGATAGATGATGTGAGATGAAGCGAGGGAGAGAGAAAAGGGGGAGAAAGGGTAATTAGGGGGCTAAATGAGGGGTTAAGTGTAAGGAAAGAGGGAGTGAGAGAGGGAGGGGTGAGTGACTGAGTAGGAGAGATACTGAGTAAATTTAAGAGCGGAAGAAAATGTTGGTCGTCTGCAAAGGATCTCAAAGCAACCAGTGCTTATTATTACTATTAAAAATGAAATATGCAGTTTTCTGAACCTCATTAACACTGGCTTTGTATCGTCTTTGTGTTAAAGCACTGAGGCTTTAGTGATAGATTTGATTGGATTTGTATGGATTAGTCTCTTCTATCCTCCAAAATTCACACACGCTCTCTCTTCTCCTTCTCACTGCGCCACAGGGGTCCGTGTGTGCCCAGCCTTGTCCATTAGGCAAATATGGCATTAACTGCAGCAAGGACTGCTCGTGCCGCAATGGTGGACTGTGCGACCACATCACCGGGCAGTGCCAGTGTATGGCAGGCTACACTGGCCGCAGGTACACAGCAGCATTTCTTCTGGCATTATTTCTTCTATTCATGGCTGCAGTAAATGTGCAGAATGTGACTTCATCACAGAACACTCTTTGTCCTCTCAGTGGCGTCCCAAATTGCTCCTTCATCTTAGCAAAGCTGTGATTTTCATGTTTTTTTCTGCAAATGACTCAACAAGAAAATTGGACCTAAAACTACAAAGTAACCACTGAGTCAAGCACCTCTATCACAATGTTTCATTTTGTTCATATTAAAGAAATCAAAATGGACCTTTTCCTTGGTCATATTAAACACAATCTATTGTGTCATTTCATTTAAAAGACGAAATTCCCTTTTCTCTGTAATCTTTGATCAAAGCGTGGTGACTTTTGCCTGCCACTAAACACCTTATGACATTTGACAACGTCAGTTTGTATAGGACAGGGATGAATTAAGCTAGCCATAATATCGTAGCATGATTTCCCACCCCTCCCGTCTTCCCCACCCATCATCGAGCAAGAACGCTGGCCGTCAAAATTGTCATTTTAGCTTTATACAAGTACACAGTGAAACGACACAACATTCTTCTAGGACCATCACAGGAACACAAGTGCAAAACAATGCAATATACACAGTGCAGTAAATACGAAAAAAACTTAGAATAAATACAAAACAGAACACAGGCACCACACGGTACTTAAGAATATGTAGAGTTGTGCAAAGGAGGATGTAACATACTATGACATATTAGCAGATTAGCAGATAGCCTAGCATATCTCTGCTGTCAGAACAAAATTTCTTGTCTCTGAAAAGGAAAAAAGTTTTTAACTTTTAATAGAAGTTAATGGAGAAATAATTTTCTCCAAGTAATTTTGGACCATTTCTGTTGGTCCTTTCATCATGAAATTTTAACACAACATAAAGGACAACTGGGCTTTTCACATTATGTCAAAAAATTAAAAATACGAGGTTTTGTCCCGACAGCAATGATATATAGCGTATATGAGCATAGCAGCCACTGAGGTAGCAGCCAGAACAGCAGTGGAATATGGAATCTCTGCCTTATCACTCTTGTCACTTGATTTACTCGCTCACCTTTACTTACGGTTTTTGGACGGGTTGTAAAATAAACACATCGGTTGTTTCAGTTGGTTTATGCTGCGATTTATGTTCATGTTAACACAAATGAGATCGCTCAGTTACCTCACAGTCTCTGTGAGGCTCTAAGGCAGGTCAGCGGATGATGGAGGGCATCGTGTACCACACACACACACACACACACACACACACACACACACACACACACACACACACACACAGTCCATCTTCTCACACTTTTAAGTAGTTACTCTCATACATGGATGTATTTTAATGATAACCAGACAGTCTTTTTTTCAATTGCTTGCTGTGAAAATGTAAGAAAGTGAAAGCAACATGGATGCTAAAAGGCTAGCCAGCTAACCGGCACATCGCCTCGTCTTTGCCTTAAAAAGTGAAAAAAAAATACATATTAAAATAAAGCTTTCAACAAATGATTCAGAAACTTCAGCAATTATGTTTTCAATTCCTTCGGCTTTTCTGCAAAACAAACAGATGCCTGCTTTTCATGTTCCAATCAAATCCTCTCAAATCATGTCCCACTCACAGTTACCTCCCATCCAAATAGTCATTCTCACTTGCAAGTATGTCACATTGAGGAAGAAAAATGTGTTCTGATTTCATGGTGACTTTGAGGTTCATTTATTTGAACGACCTCTTGCCTTTAACAGACAGACATCAATGGTCTGGTGTGTTTCTTTACTCATTAGTGTAGTGTAGTTTTACCTGCTCTACTTTTGTGTTCATCTTTATCTGTTCCTGTTGTGTCTATCAGTCCCACTCCCGACTCTCCACTGTTCTGTTAGGTTTCTGCCCATTAATTACCAGTAATTAAGTTGTATTACGAGTCAATTGAAATGGCTGGGTCTCTTCATTTTCCTGTGACATCCTGAGGGTTTATTAGCTTGCTAAAGCGATTCTCTGCTGGATGAAAACACTTCCAGGACAAGCCCTTCTTTTTCTCTAATATTTTGCAAAATTGCCCTCATTCATTTGCGCTGTGACAGGTGAATTAACCCAGCAGGAATAATCTGAGATTGCGTTAGAAGCCCCCCTCCCCTTCGCAATAACACCCATCTCTCCCGATACGGCTGGTGCCGCTGTAATTTAAACGTGAAACATAACTAGTCCATTTTATAATTTAATTGAGCTATTTATCTGTCTCCTAATGGCTTCTTTGGACACCCGAGATTGATGCTCTGCCAGGATTGTATATTTAACTTCTTGTAAAAGTCCTTTCTCCTTAAGTCACTTTGCTATTCCATACAGAGAACAGGCCCCAGTCTAATTGTATTCACTGTAGTTAATGACAGTGGTCTCACCTTGCTCTGCTCTAGAGAAGGAAGCCGGCTCAGTGATGAGCACAACTAATGCCAAAGCAGCCCAGAGCTCTGACTTACGACCTCTAGTTTTGCCCGACCATGTAGATGACTGTCTCAGACTGTGTTTTTTCTAATGGGCTCCTTGTCTTTCACTGTCACTGAGTAAGAGCGCGCAGCAGGGCACTGTGTATTAACCCTTAGAAGTTATAGTTATCACAGGTGATAAAAAAGGGTAATGTGGAGGTACCAATTTTAAGTTGTCAAGCAATAGTACATTTGTGTAGTGGTGATATTTCCACCCTCTATACAGCAGACAGGAGGTTCAATGTCCTGCCTGGGCAAGCAAACCACTATATTTGCCTGTATCTGCAATTGTATGCTTAATTGTAAGCTGCTCTGGATATTAGCATCTTTTAAAAAATTAAAATGTCAGGAGTACAGATTGGAATCTGCCAATACAGAATGTAAATTGAATAATATCATTAATTACATAAACTCTTATGTAATTCAATTTGTATTTTACCAGTGTTTCAAAGTGAATGAGTTATTAATTTCGAAGACAATAAATTGCTAATGACTCTAATTGCTTTAATGCTGTTAACACATTTTCCTAATTTGACCCTTGAACCATCCGTAGTTCCACAAAGCTGAAGCTCTTCTTCAGCTTATTATTTGAATTTGCTCCTTCAATGTTGCAGCACCTTAAATGTTACTGCAGTTACATTCTGGCACCTATATCATTTAAGGTGGAGTGGCGAATTCAAATAAGAAGCCAACTTCAGTCTTGTGCCAGTTCCAGCCTAAACAACCTAAGGCCTAGCAGCTTGCGTGCTGTACCTTGACTTCACTGCTGTAGTTCTCTGGTTCAAATCCAGCTTTTAAATGGCGAGTTCTGTTGATAGATCTCTTAATAAGACCAAAGGCACAGAGGACGCCTTCAGCAGACAATACTGGACGTTGCTCGCAGGAGATCTATGGATAAGTCAATGCACAGCAACCTAAAAAAGCAACAGTAAAGTGTAAAACTACAGTTCCTCTTAAAACAAGATGTAATGTAGCATTACGAAGGTGAGAGACTACAATCGTGGAGCAGATGTAACAAAGTATGTAGAAAATGCATTCACCTTATTTATGTTTAATCACAGGATAAAATAATGTTGTAGAATCATTGAAAGTAATAAACATAACACTTTTTTGTCCACCAATGTAGCTAATAATAATAAATCCACTACTTTTTTAAATTTAAAAACTTCCTTAACGGTCAAATTTGAGCAAAACAAAAAAGGGGATTAATAGTAATTAACTGTAATGCGATTAACCATGATTATTTATTTTAATGGTTGATAGTCCTAGTAATTACATTTGAGTAGTATAGCACTCAAAGCTAATAACTCTACTTTTAAGGGTTAAGAGTATGACAGGGTGCTCTACTTCAGTAAAGTGTGTCTGATGTGCCCAGGTGCCAGGAGGAGTGCCCCGTAGGCACGTACGGCCCGCAGTGTGCCCTCCATTGCGACTGTCAGAATGGGGCCAAGTGTTACCATATCAATGGGGCGTGTCTATGTGACACAGGCTTTAAAGGACCTCACTGCCAAGACAGATTCTGCCCCCCAGGGTTATATGGCCTCATCTGTGACAAGTACTGCCCCTGTAATGCTACAAATACACTCAGGTAAGCACACGCAGACTCCTGAACTGAACTTACTCGCTCTAAGGATCACAGCTGAAACCTAAATTAGACATTGTTCTAGCGAACTAGACATGATATACATTATAAACTTTGGGAGCTCAACCGCTGTCATGTACATCTGCAGTGTCTACAGGTATTTGTTCCAGCCATGCACCACAGCACCCGATTGCACTAATCAGGTTTCTTCCTTGTAAAAGCAGAAAGCTCATTAGGGAAATAAGGTGATGCTGTGCAGGGTTAGAATATATTTGCCAACACTACACCCCTTGTCGAGGGCTAGAACTATAATTGTTCCTGTCATTCCATCTATCTCATGTACAGGGCTGTGAAATAGTTTTTGAAAAAGTATCCTGATTTTCTTTATGATTTTTGAATGCTTTTAAGTCTTTAAATAAATTGTATCATTAGACAAAAATAACCTTAACAAACATAAACACATTATTTAAATAATTATTATTTAATTTATTAGGGAGCAAAGATATCTAATATGTCAATCACTCATATGAAAAATGCCCCCTTTAAATTAATAACATCTTTTATGTCCTTTAGTAGCATTAACTGGAACCAGCATTTCCTATAATTTGAAATTAGCCTTTAATGTTGTTGTGAAGGAATTTGAGCCCATTTTTTTTGCAGAACTGCTTTTATTCAGATATATTGGTAAGTTTTGGAGCATGAAGTGCATGTTTCAGGCCCTGGCACAGCATCTCTATCAGCTTCAAGTCAGGACTTTGACAAGACCACTTCAGAACATTCATTTTGTTTCTTTTCAGCCATTTGCTTTTTTGTTTTGGATTATTGTCTTGCTGCATAACCCGATTATGTTTCAGCCTCAGCTCCTGGACAGATGAACAGGCACTCAATATTTAAGAATTCTTTGGTAAACAACAGAATTCATGGTTCCTTTAATAATAGTAAGTTGTCATAGTCCTGAGGAAGCAAAACATCCCCACACCTTCCCACTACCATCAGTATGTTTGAATGTTGGTATGATGTTCCTATTGGGAAGTGCAGAACATGCTTTACAGCAGATTTAAAGAGACCTGAGTCGTCCAAGGAGTTACACTTTGGACCGTCCATAGAACATTATTCCAAAAGGCTTAGGGATTGTCCAGGTGTTTTTTATAAATGTGAGGTGAGCATTGATGTTTCTTTTGGTTAGCAGTGTTTTCTGCCTCACTGCTCTTCCATGAATGCTACTTTGCCCAGTGCATTTCTTACTGTAGACTCATGAACACTGACCTTACATGAGGCTACAGAGACCTGCAGTTCTTTAGTGACTTTCTGGATGATTTGCCTCTGTGCTTTTGGGGAAAACTTTGGCAGGATAGCCACTCTTGGGAAGATTCACCAGTGTTAATACAGTGCTGTGAAAAAGTATTTGCCCCTTCGCAGTTTCTTCTATTTTTGCATATTTGTCACACTTTAATGTTTCAGATCATCAGACTACTTTTACTATTAGACATAGATAATCATAAGTAAACATAAAATGCTGTTTAAATGATTTCATTTATTGAAGTAAAAATGTTGTTCAGCCCTATGTGGCTCTGTGTGAAAAAGTAAGTTTAGCTACTAAATCAACCAGTTAACCAAAGTCAATTGACTGTTGGGTTCAGTTTCACTAGCCACACCCAAACATGATTACTGCCAGACCTGTTGAATCTAAACATCAATTAAATAGAACCTGTCTGGCAATGTGAAACAGGCTAGAAGGTCTCAAAAAGCAGCACAAGATGCCACGTTCTAAAGAGATTCAACAGATGCAGATGCCAAACAAAGTCATTGAAATGTAACAGTCTGGAAAGGGTTCCAAAGAGATTGCGGAGGCTCTGGGACTCCAGTGAACCACAGTGAGAGCCATTATCCACAAATAAAGAAAACTTGAAACAGTGGTGTACTTTCCCAGGAGCGGCCAGCCTACCAAAATTTCACCAAGAGCGCATCAGCGACTCATCCAGGAGGTCACAAAAGAACCCAGACGAACATCTAAAAAACTGCAGGCCTCATTGCCTCAGTCAGTGTGCACGATTCCACAATAGGGAAGACACTGGACAAAAATGGCATCCATGGGAGAGTTGCAAGGCACAAACCATTGCTGACCAAAAAAAGCACAAAGTTGTCTCATATTTGCCAAAAACATCTAGATGACCCCCAGACTTTTGGGATAATATTCTGTGGACTGATGAGTCAAAGGTGTAACTTTTTAGAAGACATGGATCCCGTTACATCTGCCATAAAGCTAACACTGCATTCCACCATAAGAACATCATACCAACAATCAAACATGGTGGTGGTAGCATGTTGGTCTGGGGCTGCTTTGCTTCAGCAGGTCCTGGACGACTTGTCATAATTGATGGAACCCTGAATTCTGCTCTCTATCAGAAAATCCTGAAAGAGAATGTCTGCCTGCAGCTGTTACTGCCAAGGATGGCACAGCCAGTTATTAGGTTAAGGGGGCAAATACTTTTTCATATGGGTGATATAGGTTTGGAATAAATATTTGTCTTGGAATGATCATTTAAAAGCTGCATTTTATGTTTACTTGTGTTGTCTTTATTTATATTAAAATGAGTTGGATGATCTGAAACCTTTGAAGTGACAAGTTAGCAAAATAGAAGAAATCAGGTGAGGGGCAAATACTTTGTCAGAGCACAGTAGATTCACCAATGCTCCTAAAAACTGTTTTCGTACTGATATATTTTAACAGCTTCCTTTAGTCATGGCCTGATGTGCTTGTTAAAAACGTAGTGGCGATTTCATCAGTCTGATGGTAAAGTTCAATACAAGTGAGGTTTACATTCATCAGGGCTGACTGCATTCGAGCCTACCTGGGTTCAGTCAGCTGAATCTCATTATCAATTAAATTTGGCTAATTTGTTGCTTGAGTAACTAAGGAGGCCATTACTTTTTCACATTGCATGTTGGTTAAATTTGCTCCTATATATATAATAATTCGTCTTTGAAAAGTTTCTCTGTCTAATATTACATTTTATTTAAAGATCTAAAAGCTGTGGCAATATACAATCATAGAAATACTTTTTCACAGCGCTGTAAATCCTTTAATGGTGATAGTGTAACAGTAACATAGGTCAAGGTTACAGTCATATTAACATTCTCACTCAAATTATATATAGTGCCTTGGGATAATATTTTAACAAATGATACTTGCACATATTTTTCCAATTAATATTTTTATTGTGAACAGTTATTATTGTGATATGCTCTAGTATTACAATTGCTCTAACATTTATTAAAGCCAAATTATGTTATCTGTCTGCAGATATTTTAAAGAAGATGAAAATCTGAAATATGTTGCTTTTGTATGTTTGTCTCCAAACATTTATACGGTAGAGCAAGAACAGCTTAGTTCTGTAGAATGTACCAGCTTTGCACACTTTTTCCATTCTCCTTGGAGAGAATATTTGTAGTAGGTTGTTTAGGTCAGTTGGATGATGCTTGAGGACTGCAATTTTCAAATATTCCCACAGATTCTCAGTAGAATTGAGGTCAGGACTTTGACTGGGCCCCTGTAGGACATTCACCTTTTCGTTTCTGAGCCACTTCACTGTTGCTTTAGCTTTGCGCTTTGGATCACTGCCCTGTTGAAAGGCGAATATTCTCCCAAGCGTCAGTTTCTTAGCAGAATGAAGCAGGTTATTTTCCACTATTTCTCTCAGGTTTGCTCGATCCATCTTAACAAGATGTCATGAGCCTGCTGACTATATAGGAGCACATGAGTTCATAAGAAAAATATGTGTATGTATGTAATCTAAGAAATGTTAATAACTTTCAAGAGGTTTAAATATTTTTACAAAGCACTGTATACTAATAAAGTACTCAACTACTGTGGAAAAATAGTGTTGCTGAACTGGTCCTTGAAATCTTTTTTGGTGTCCAAGAAAAGGTCATGCTAAAAGGTCTGCTAAATACCAATGGGTTCCATGCAGTCACATGATTTTTTTCCTCAAACCTCTGGCATTAGTGCCTTATTTCAAAGGACAGTGAAAAACCTCCAACTCTGTAAAATATTTTCATGCAGAAATAAGAAGGTATGATACAGTGATTATGGATGTAAGGCATCCTCATACCACTGTAATCAGTAACAGCTTGTGCAAGCACCCAAAAAGAATCAATTTTTAAAGGAAAATAATTGCAACTTTAATCTAAGCAGCAGTTGAGGAAGTCACTGTAGAGCTCTTTTTCATAGAAGGCAGTGGCCAGCTCCGCCCTCATCACTTTACAGCCTAACCCAAGGGTGTAGCGCCGAGAGCCATTTTACTTCATTTAACTTGCAAGTCGAATTTTGAACACCTTTCAGCGGTAGCGTACCACTTGCTCTTTATCGTGACCTGTGCTTCATTCATTATTTCTAAGCCGCATTCACGGCTAATGCAATGTTAATGTTCTGATATGGGTGGATTGGGCACCAAGACAGCGGAGCTCATTACAGTATGAAGGAGAAAAAGGATGCCCCATCCATCTGAATGGAGAGCACAGACAGCAAGATGGATGAACTTGTGCCTGGCCTTGGTTCCTAACTTTTACTCTGTTGTTGTTGAAATGCTGCTGCGTTTGTGTTGCCTTTTTTTTTGTAACTACTCTCTTTCTCTCTCCATCTTCTCATCCCTCTTCCTCTTTGTCCCTCTCTCAGCTGTCACCCTCTCTCAGGGGAGTGCTCCTGTGCCGCAGGATGGACTGGCCTGTACTGCAATGAGACCTGTCCCCCAGGCTACTACGGCGAGGGCTGCAGCTTGCAGTGCCACTGTGCCAATGGAGCAGACTGCCATGGGGTCAGCGGGGCTTGTGTCTGCGCCCCTGGCTTCACTGTGAGTCCAGAACTGATCATCCAAATTACTGGCCTAATCATGTTGAAAGCCCCTATGATGAAATACTGTAAAATAACACCTGACTCCTGAGCTATTACAGCAGATTACATTGCTTCTGAAAAAAAGGAGGGACTTTTTTCCCTTTGTTTTTTTGATACTTAAAAAAAACAATCATTTTTAAGGGTAATCACATGTTGGGTGAGCAATATCAAGAATAAAAGAGGTGCATTGTCATGGAGATCTGGCACGCAACACCTCTGCCATCTCACAAAGTGTGTTCTTCAAAGTTATTTTCCTGTCATCTCACTTGAGGCAGTAGTCAGCAAGTGAAGTTTAGCTCTTTGAAAATGATCTCTTTAGCAGGGTCGCGCACGCACACAGATACACTCACTCACTTGCAGTCTCTCACAGGGAGGCTGAGAACAAGGTGAGACTCTTTAAGCTCAGCAGGCACTGGGCGCTTAATGCTGCCTCATAATGGATGTGCCCTATTACACGGCAGGTTTGGGCTTAATACAAAGACCTTGCCAAATGGAGGAAGGAGAGCCAGGTACATGGACTCTGAAATAGATTATGTTTCCTAGACTAGACTCCCTCTGACATTAATAATAAAGTGCCCAGTGTATGGTGCATGTTACACAAATCAGAGCCATGGATCAAAGCAGGTCCTGGATCAGTTTTCTTCCACTAGCTTCTGAAATGCAGACAAGGAAAAGAGATTGAGGCTGAGAAGAACAGTAGAGGATGAAATATGGGTGGTCAGAATAGATTAAGAATTAGGTTTATATAAGTCAGTGACCTAGCCTTTGTGTTTTTTTTTGTTTTCTTTTGTTTTGAGATATGGCATGCTATTGTCGGTTTGAACCTTGTCAAAAAGCAAATGTAGTTTCCTTTGATTTCATACAATAAAAAGAAGAAAGAAAGACAAACTTGGTGAACAGTTTCCCCAAGATACTTTACGCTAGAGAGAGTAGAGAGTATTGCGAAAGAGAAGAAGAAATAGACTCCATGCTGGAGATAAAGACCGAAGCAGCAGGCCCGATTAAGACAAACACAGAGCGGGCATGTCTGCCAACTTTTACCTTGGCTGGAGCCGCCGTGCTGTCTGGTGGCAGATACTGTGGCGATTTGAACCAGCAAGCGGAGGCACAGACTGCATCGTCTTTTTTCCCCACCTGCTCTGAGTCTTGGATTTGAGGGGCCTTGTGCCAGTTCCATTAAACACAGCTAGAAGAGCTTTGGCCAAAGGGGCTGAGTCAGCCACTATACGATGGAATGGGGACACCACGCTCCGTTTCCCAACAAGATCTTCAGTTCAGTTGTCTGGGACAACAGGGCTGAACTGTTTGGCCTGGGCCTGGAAGAATAATGGATATGTAATAGCCCCCAGGCATCTTTTCTGAGGAGTTCTTATGCATTGATATGTGTAGTGGTAGAAGAGGAGCTCTTGCTGCTGGTACTATACTGAGTTTGGATGTGACCTTAAAGAAGGTTGATTGTAGCACTCATGGAATGGAAAACATGGAAATGTATTCTCACTGACTCGTTCCTTAGAAAAGACCATTAGAGTGGAAATCTGACAGTGCTTTGTTCCATTTTAGTCTGAGCCCTGCCATTGCACTTCATCATATGCAGTTCTCATTATTCTGGCAGCTTTCAATCTTTTCATCTTCACAATGTCAGATTTCATGTGACTGCCACCAAAGCTCCCACTGTACATTATACAAATTAATTGTTCTTGTGAGCTGTTCATACCATGACTCTGCAAGCTGTTTTCACACCAATGACAAGGGTTTCAAGCCAACTCTATCTTCACACATTTTCAGTGTTGTGTTATTTATGGGCCAACAAAAAAAAAAATGGAATCCGAATTTGAGTGAGGATGTTCATTTGTGTATATGTGCCTTTTATGTTCTCTATATTTATCCATTATGTTGTTTATCCTGTGCCATACTTTTTTAATCCCCCAAGCCAGGTTCCTCTGCCAGTATGTCCTGTAAAGTGATATGACTTATTCACATGCTGTGCTGCTCTATTCCATAACATTTTAAGACTTAACAAATTCATTGGAGCCAAGAACAGCTTTCCTCTAAATGGAAGACTTGCCTTATCCCCTATGAGAAGTTTCTTCCTTAGCTCCTCAGTGAGTGCTCTAACCTAGTGTGTTCAGAGAAGCCTCCAAATCCCTGTGTTCATTTGTGGGTGGGGGATGCTTCTACCACCAGATTACTCACCAGCAAATTGCTGGTGTGTTAGAAGTCAGGCCAACAAACTTTCCAGCCGGCACGTGCTGCTGCTGCCCTCACAAACTAGTTTCCGCGTCTCCACAACCTCCTGCAAGAGAATTGCCAATGTTAGCAGTCTGGAAGCTGTCACTTTCCAGCGGAACAAAGATAATCGCACCGTAGATTGATAAAAAATTAATTCGCAGATGTAAGCTTTTCATGTGGGCATGTGGGGAGAGAATGGGCGCAGATGGAACGGCAGCGTACGTGAGACAGAGCAAGGGGAAGAGGAGGAAATGACAGAGAGTAGAGAGCTGGCAATGAGAAGTGAGAGCATGTGAGGAAGAGACTGATTGAGAGACAGCGCAATAGAATAAGGGAGAAAGAGAGAGAGAGAGAGCTTCACTTTGAGTCTCTCTCTCTGCCCCCGGCGCCCTGTGGAATGTCTCATCCAGGCTTCGCGCTCAAACCTACTTCGGGATGCTAATGAGCGTGCTCCATCCCCAGTGCTGGCGAGCGGCAGGCAGGAGCCGCCCTGCTCCCTGCTGCTGCTCTGCTAATTGGGAGGCTAAATCATTGTGTCAGCTGTCAGTCAGAGGCAAGGATGAGAGAGCCACTTGCTCGTGATGACCAGCTCGGGGAGAGAGGAGCCCGGTAAAGCTCAGAGAATTGTGCGGAGCCTCGGCTCAACAGGGGCCGGGGCTTTGTGGGCTCTGTGCGCGTCTCGGTCGCCCGTCACTGGATGGTAATGGCTGAGTGAGGCACTGAGAGACCGGGTGCTGCTCAGACTGCCGGCTCATTAAAACTAGGGAGGGGGGAAGCTTGGCTCTGGCACTGGAGCTCCAAGCCTCCTCGGCTCCCAAATGCTGTAGGGATAAAGAGAAGGGCCAATTCCTCACTCACTCCCCTTTCTGGGAAGGGATGACCATGTGGATTTGGTGTGGGTCTTACACAGAGATTGCACACAGATTTTTTTTGCTGGTTGCAGTTTGGTAATGCTCAGTGAAGGTTCAGTGAGAGTCTGATACTAATAAGATGAAATGAGTGGCTTTAGTTGGAGTGTTATTAATTAGCGCTATTATTGTTCTCCCTAGGAGCTGGGTCTGTGTTGCAGATATTTCAGTTTCTTGACAGTGAACTAGTTTGCCTTGAGCCAGCCAGCCTGCTGACCATTTGATGCTTGATATTTTTTTATTCTTCTCTGTGTATGTGTTTCTCAGGGAGATGACTGCTCCCGCACGTGCCCACCTGGATTTTATGGAACTAACTGCACATCCACCTGCTACTGCCATAATCAGGCCTCCTGTTCCCCCATCGATGGCTCCTGCATCTGCAAAGAAGGTACACTCTCTCGTGCTCACTTTTTCTCATTCTCCTTTAAACTCTGTCTCATACTCAAATAGATTACCGATATTTGCATAAGCCCAAACAAGGTTATAGCATGAGCCACACGAATTCAATCAATGCGTTGCTTAATCAGAATCATTACAATCGATTAACCATTGCCAAATTAATCAGATCTTTCTTTGCTTTAAGACAGTCATTGATGTTGTGAGAATTCCTCCCCATCTAGATTTGTAGATGCTGCATTATCGACCTGTTCGTTGCAACCTGTATACTCAATAGCACATGCAAACTTCTGAATACATGGGAACTCATATATTACACATTTATTTCTCTTCTAGTTTCAAAGCACAACTAAACATTGTTATCCTTTAATCAAAGGTCTGTGCATGATCTGCCTGAATCATATGCAGAAGTCAATTTAGATGTAAAAAGCACAACAGCATGGCCTGAACTCCTGAGAGCAGCGCGAGTTCATGGCAGCTGGCTGACCGCAGTCGACCATGCTTGAGGACAGCACTGGTGCTGCATAAACATGGGCTCATGGTGAGTGGAGCCCAGCACCGCTAGGCCATACGGCAGCAGCAGGGCTGCAGGCCCAGTCCCATCAGCCCCGGCACAGGCTCATTACAGACGCCACCTTTAATCTACATTCCATTCATAATTCACCACCCTGCTGAACGCCAGTGTTCTCCACGGCCTTCCTCCTCTATCTCTCTCTCGCAGTCTCTCTCTATTGTTCTCTTTCTCCCTCTTATGCCTAGTCTTAAGCCATGCATATATTCCATTCATTGACCACAGTGCAGCACAGGCAGCAGGAGGCTTAGGTCTTCCCGACGCCTTTATCAGATATGACCTTGCTTCCCCTTTCTTCCCTCCTGAGCTCTCGCCTATCGATTGGACTCAATTATAGACTGGAGGGAGCGCATTTGCGCAATAAGGAAGCCACACAGTGTCGTCAGTAGTGAGTTTTGTTAACAAGTAGTTTTCTCAACTCGCCTCCTCTGGTTACATGTATTAAGTTGAAAGAGAGTGAATGACTGGGCTTTCCTTTGCACTAGGGATGATGGGCAACATAGCAACATGTTATCATTATTGTGATACATAACACACTTTTCAGAGCATAGAGGGTTCTTCTAGAACATTGATCAACTGCATTTATCATCAAAACAGGTTTAGACTAATTATAGAGGGCCTGTAAATGATAACAACTACTGTATAGTAACTGCATAAATTGCATAGTAAGAAGAAGCTGATTGTTTTATTAAATCATTCATGTCCGCATCTGACTGTATCATGATAAGGAAAAATGCAGAACTTTCACAGTTTCGTCTAAAGTGGTAAAATATTTATACCACTGACTTTTGCATTACATGTATTACATATCATTTTTAGACCCATAAAGTACAGGTTATTTATTTTTCAGAAGATATTTCTGAGCAGAATAGATGTACGTGAATCCACCTAAGGAATGAGAAAGTCAAAGGAAAATAAATGAAACAGGAGTTCCCAAACTGAAGTTCAAAATATTTTTAGAAGATAGAAAGAAAATGGGACAACTATGCAAGACCTGGTAGACCAGCACAACTGTCACTGTCAGATAGACAGTCTTTAAACCTTTCATCTTTCAGAGAGAGGAGAAAATCAAGCTCCACTTTTGCTTCAGATATGATAAAATGCACAAGTGTTTCTGTCCATCCTTCCACTGTGAGAAGGCAACACTGAGTCTGAAAGAATGTGTAGCTGTCAATAATATTGAGAAAAGGAAACAGACAAAAAAATGAATTGCAAATCAAACAAAGAAGCTGCTGGTGTTCTCAGAACAATGGTCTGACAACCTTGGAGTCCAGACCTCAAGTGAATGTGTGTAGGATTATTTGGATCATGAAAAGCAGAAAAATGCAATCAATTTAAAGACTGAACTTATATCCCTGCAGATTTCAATGAAAAACTGAAAGTAACTCTCACAAAAAGAATGGAAACTTTAAAAATAGCAAAGCATAGACATGGTAAATACTAATATTTTGTTATCATATTTAGTTGGTAATTGCATTTGTGTAATTTGCCTTTAAGTATTCAGATTAATAAATTGAACCTAATAGCCGTTTAGACCGAAAGTTAAATAAAATAAATGAATGGTGGCCTCTGACTTTTACACTTCACTGTAGATCAGTCATCCCATGTGACCAGAACACTGAATATCATATGATACATTAAGTGATTAAAAACTCACTTTTTAGCCTCATGATTTGATTCGATTTGAAACATTTCTTCAAATGTATGCTCAGGTCAGGTAAGAGGACATAGGAACCAAAGGAAATGTAACATTTCAGATGTGGACATGGGATTATATATTTTTAGCAGTTGTTTGATTTTTTTTTCTCTCTTGCTCTCTCTGTCTCTCTCTCACTCACTCACTGTGTCTTACATCTCAGGTTGGCAGGGTGTGGACTGCTCCATCTTGTGCTCCAGTGGAACATGGGGTCTGGGCTGTAACCAAACCTGCGCGTGTGTTAACGGGGCGGCCTGTGACCCCATGGATGGATCTTGCTCCTGTGCGCCGGGCTGGAGGGGCGAACACTGCCAGCTACCTTGCCCTGTGAGTGTGTCTTCACCAGCTATAGAGACAGTTATCTCTGTCTGTTGCAGCATATCCATGCTGACAGTGTTCAGTGTTTTGCTGATATAGATTTGTTTGTGCGCATGTATGTCAGGATGGCACCTACGGGTTGGATTGTCGGGAACACTGTGACTGTAACCATGCCGACGGATGTGACCCAGTCAGTGGTTATTGCCATTGTTTGGCAGGTTGGACAGGTGAGTTACAGCATGCTATGGCAGCACTCGCTTTATGCCAATAAACACTGTCATTAATTGATAGATGATAGCTAAACCTAGCAGGAGAGCCCACACATACAACAGCAGTGGCTCCAACAGCATGTAGGGAGAATTAAACCAGCTAGCCTGTAGCAACAGGTGTAAGAATCATTTTCATTCCTCTCTGATATCAGTAAGATCTGTGGAATCCTTAACGTAAGGAAAATGTGGCAAATTTGTATTCATGACTATATGGATTTGCACCGAGCTTCTGTTAAACATTACTATAACAATTTGTTCTGCTGCTAACTGATACTTCACATTATCCTGTTCCTTAAAGTCTAGGTACAGACTTGGCCCCAGTTAAATGTCCTGTTCACTTTGACATTTTTCAAACATTAAACTGAACAGGCTAAATTAAAATTTATTTGACACAATTACTGCATTGTAATAAACTCTTAATGCGGCTTGCATAATACCATTAATTATACTGCTTAGCCTTCTTGCTGCCAAACCACTGTTAGAACAGATCTGTATCTTATTTTCCTTTCTGTATGGCATTCAGGCCAGTGAAAACTACAATGTAAACTACAACTAATCACAGTAAATTTGAAATACTGCCTGAAGGCAGCACCATATAGCCATTCTTTGAGCAACAGAGTTTTATAATGGCTGCCTGTTTTAAACATGCCATATAATTACCCTGTGCTCACTCAGGAAGGAGCTAACAGCCATGTGGACGCACGCAGAGCAGGCTTTCAAACTGTGCTAAACCCTTCTGTGATATAAAAGTGGCTGACACTGGGTCTGTATGTCCGTGTTAGCAGAGCCAGAGAGAGAAACAGGCTCATCTCCTGTGTTCAGTAGAAGGCTTGTGCTGAAGAGGTTATGCCTGCAGGGGCTATGTCTCCCTCCACCCAGGCACCTGTTCTGGGAAAGGATTCTGCTTTTATTAGTGGCAAGAAGTGAGCCAGCCGCTCAAATATCTCACGCTCTGAATCCTGCCTCGGTCTCGGACATCTGCCTGGCCTAATGGACTCACCGGGGTGCAAATGGGCCCAAGAGACACACAGAGCATGTAAAGAGATACATGGTGCATGGTGGTGATTTATGGGACGTGCACAGAAACACAGTCCTGGAAGGACATACCGAACAAGAGAAAAGGGTATGGAGGCCCCAGTTTGGTGTTTGTATGTGCGCAAGGGAAAAGAGTTAAGCAAGAGAACAAGAAAGAGAGGGGAAAGAGTACAACTGGAAATCAAAATTCATTACTTTTAT
Source organism: Colossoma macropomum (assembly GCF_904425465.1). NCBI lineage: Eukaryota > Metazoa > Chordata > Actinopteri > Characiformes > Serrasalmidae > Colossoma > Colossoma macropomum. Next base: position 13,758,783 of record NW_023494798.1, read on the forward strand.
GGTGTCATATGAATTGCTTTGATACCAGAAAATTATGTCTCATTCAGTAACAGATTTCAGTACCCAAGTAGTCAATATTGTCAGTGACAGTGAGGCTGCAAGCATTGCTTATTCCGAAATCTAGACTGGTGATTGGCTGTAATACCATAAATGAAGTGATAAAAACTAAAAGTCATAATAGAAAAATATAAGAAAAACAACACTGTAATAACTGCTGGAGCCATTGCTTAAGTGTAAACGTGTTTCATATACAGATTTACTTTGGCTGGTTTCCATTTACACTTTTCACTAAAATGCATCCCCAGTGTGACCAGATGAGATCTGATTTTATATGTCATTTCCATGTTATTTTTGTTTACTTTTCCCGATTACGATACAAGTCAACAGGCTTGGCTCGAACATTTTCATCAGCCCAACATGCAAGACTCTTAGATTGAGGATAAAGCCAGCCTCATGCATCCCCATCTTTTGTTTACTTGTTTATCCTGTTACTCAGGAGGTGCATTTCCACTCACATAGTTGTATATGATGAAAACACATTCCGTTTACACTTGTGTTAAATGTTGTCATGATGCATCTCTGACCACCTCCAAATGTGATTTGAGTGATCCAATCATAATCCACTCACAATACAAACTGAGGGTGTTTACTCCTGGCTTTTCACATGTTGATGCAAGGTGTAAACAAGCCCATTATGTCACCAAAGAGGACTAAAGTGATTTTCTATACAGAACGTACAGAGGGTACAGTAATTATTAAATAAAATTTGATATTGAACATTTTTTACATAATTCTAACTGTATTTGGTTCAGAAAGAATATGGTCGCAGTCAAAACACCCTGTGTCTCTGACTTTTTGCATAATTCAAAAATACCAGTTATCCTTTGCATTGTGTTACAATTTCATTATAAATGGGACAGTAGAAATGGTCAAAAGTTACATTGACTTACATTAAAAGTGAAAGGTTTTTTGTTTCTTCTGTAAATTTATTATTTTGGATATATGAGGTTTTCTTCCTACAGTGACGATGCTGTCTTGCAACCCTCAGATCAAAAACAATGATGACTAATATGGCAATTTTAACACCCTTACCATATTGATACTAGTATCAACAAAAATAAGAACCCTACCCAGCAAGTGGGTTATAATAAGACATGGTAAATCATGAATGCTAATAAATATGATATTACAGATAGTTCGAGAGCAGCTTGAGAGGAAGGTGAAGAGGAAAAGCAAGATGGATGTGCTGCTCCTGAGGGAGGAGTTGGCGTAGTACCCGGTAGTGGTGTAGAGGTAGAAGGACTGAAGGAGAGAACGGACTGAAAGTGGAGGTGTGCCTTAGGATAGACAGGTTGAGAATATATTTTGTCAAAGGAGAGTAGAATGGGAAAAGAAAGAGATTAAATGCTCAGTCAGAGAGAAAGCGTATGTGTGTGTGTCAATGAGTGTGCATGCGGAGTAATTGAGAGGGAAAGAAGGAAAGACAGGAAGAGGACAGCAGGGATCTGGTGTTCGGAGAGCTGCAGAACAAGAGAATTGGAATGTAGCACTGCGCATACTGCAAGCTCTGTGTTGAATTGTTCATAGTTCAGTATACGGTATTACACTGTATACATATATCTGAAGTATCTGTTACATCTCAGTCAGGTGTCTTTTTTGGGATACATATATTCTTTTTTTTGTATTACAGAAAAATACAGACACAGAAAAATCAGTCCTCTCCACAATATTCCCTTGTGCAGATGAACCTAATAAAATATTTACCATTATTTTACCGACATACTCACCCCCTGCGCTCACACACTACACTATTCATTCATTCACCAAAGTCCTAATGAATATGTTACATAACCTGAATGTAGAAAGCATGTGCAGCATTCATAATTTTACATATTCAAAGGACATTTTTAGGGCTTTTATGCATGTTTTACATGCATGTGCATTCCCCCATGTGTATGTGTGTGTGTAAGTTGTGGTATGCAGAGGAATGACTTGTGTGTGATGGTACTGTCCATTCACCTCTTACTAATTGGCTACTGGTAGCACTGAGATGTTTTTACTCTTTATTTTATATTTAGAGGCTTTGCCTCAGTCACTCCTATATTTCTTTCTTTCTATATTTTTTTCCCTTTTTTCCTTCTATTTTTCTTATTTCTTGCTTTCTTTCTGTTTGACTTTTCCCTTGTTTTCTTTCTTGCTTGGTTTCTTTCTTTTTCTTTCCTTTTCCTGCTTTCTGTTTTTGTTTCTTGCTTTTTTCTTTCTGTCTTTCTTATTCTGTCCTACTTTCTGTATGTCTTTCTTGTTTTTTCTTCCTTCCTTTTTTGCTCTTGTCCTTCATTGATTTTCATCTTCCTTCCTTCTTTCTTTCTTTCTTGCTTACTTACTTTTCTATTTAACTTTCTCACTTAAATTCTTCCTTGCTTGTTTTCTTTCTTTTTCTTTCTTTCTTTCTTGCTTGCTTACTTTCTTGCTTGCTTTTAGCGTTTTTCTCTTTCTTTCCAGCACTCTTCTTCTCTCTCACTCAGCTCCACAGACTCTCTGTTTGTCACCATTAGGCAGTCGCCGCTCTTTTCTATTCTAATTCATTGCTGACAGTAAAGGCAGAAAGGGTGGTGTTTTTTTTCTGCCCAGGCCAACAGAAGCTCAAACAGGCTTGCCCCCTCTTTGAAGCACTCTGGCTGGGCTTGTCTTAATCGCCTGCCCCAGCAGCCCCCATGTCGTCAATATGCCCCCCCTCACCACTGCCACCTCTCCGCTCCCTCACAAAGGCTGTGCAGGTATGGAGGCCGTCCTCAGAGTTTGGAGCCAGTTCTAATTCAAAGCCGAGCCACTAATGCCACTTTAATGGCTGCGCCACTCGCTTGGAGAAGTCTCCGTCAAAGGAAATTTCAAATGAGGGCTCCTGAGAAAAGGCTGCTGCTTGAAAGGGTGCTTAGAATGTGTGTGTGTGTGTGTGTGTGTGTGTGTGTGTGTGTGTGTGTGTGTGTGAGAATGAGAAAAGAAAAGGCTAGAGAGTACATACAGTTATATATGGTCGTGCAAGTGAGTGTGTATGCTGAACTCTACACTTTCTTCTCAGCTTTTGTATATAAAGCATAGCTCACCTTAGCTGTAAAGGGGCCAGTGTGGTTTGCCTTTTTTTCTACTCTTTCTCTATATTCTATGTGATTTCTGTGCTATTTTACATTCTAAGTTTATCACTGCGTATGAGTATATGTGTGTGCTTGTATGCGTGGTCAAAAGTAGGCCTGTAGCAATCATAAGATTTTGGCTGATTATTAATTTTCATATACATAATTGCAAATAAACATTTAATTTTCTTTTTTTGAAAGGTGTTATTAACAAATGTCAAATAAACAAACATTACCCATGGCTGCCCTCTAAAGATGTTATTAACTAACAGCAAATTAACGAACATTACTCACCAGTTTTCTAAAGGTGTTATTAACTAACAGCAAACAAACAAACATTACTCACTGCGTCTCACTAACGGTATCATTGAACAAACATCAAATAAACAAATATAACCCACTGCTGCCCTTAAAGTTTTATTAACAAACATCAAATAAAAAAAACATTACTCACCACTGTCCTCTAAAGGTATTAACAAACATCAAATCAACAAACAGTACTCACTGCTGCCCCCTACAAGTGTTCTAGCACCAGTCAGAAGTTAGAACTTTTTTTTTTGTTCGTAAGACCCATGACCTGCCTCAATAAATGCCTTTTTGCTTTCTTTTATTTATGTGAATTTGTCTCAACCCAGCGACTAAAAACGCACTCACATCACCTTTTTTTGCGACGTAAACATATGTTGTGAAAGCTAACAACTGTGGACAATAATTGCGGCCGGCTTAAATAATTGTGGTGAACTCAAGTAATTGCGATCAGGCGATTATGAAATCATTGTGACAGGCCTAGTTAAAAGTGACCTCTTTTTGGCCGCATTACATGTGGACTTCTGACACTGCACTTCAGCATTTGCAATTCAGGCCGTCCATCTCTTCTGTTTGTGTGTGTGTGTGTGTGTGTGTGTGTGTCCCTGTTGGACCTCTCCCTTGCTACTCTCCACACAAGCCCTAGCGCAGCTGAAAGAGAATGGCAGAGGAGGCCGGGCCGCTCGGGGGACTCGGCCCTGTTAATGAACACGCTGCACTGGCAGGGAGGCCCAGTCTGATCAAAAATACATACGGAGCAGAGCACAGCGCCGCAGCCAAGAGACGGCTGAACCCACACAACCCGCGCTTTCAAAACCGGGACTGATGTCTTCAGAGTGTGCCGCCACTCAGCTCCGAGTGTATACACACAGACACACACCCTCTTGAGTGTCAGCTTAGCCTCACTCTCGGACGCTCATACACAAATGCACTTATATAGAGTACGCAAGCGATGCTGTAGACCACTCCTGTCCTGTCCCACTGGCTCCTTGTTTTTTGCAGAGATGCTGAGAGATCTGATGCTGTCACAGCTTCCAAAAAATGTAAAAAATAAAACACTGCCGCTGGTTTTCTCTGCCCCTCCCATGCACTTCTCCTCTTCACTGCCTGCAAGCACTTTTGATTTTGTTTTTGTTTTCCTATATGCCAGTTTTCTGCGTCTGTGGCCTCTGTGTGTTCAATTTGTCCAGAAAAGAGTCTCTCAGAGACTGTGTGCCTATGTGTTTTTTTTTTCAATAGGGATCCACTGTGACAACGTCTGCCCTCAGGGTTTCTGGGGGCCCAACTGCTCCATGACCTGCTCGTGCCAGAACGGAGGCTCTTGCTCCCCCGAGGATGGCACCTGCGTGTGCGCTCCAGGCTACCGCGGCACCTCCTGCAAAAGAAGTAAGCCTTTCCCTCTGAGGCTCTCTCTCTTTCTCTCTCTCGCTCATAAGAGCTCACTATCTCAGGTCCCTTGACATGCAAGTCTCTTGGTTTAACCGTCCTAGGTTTGCAATGGCGTATGCCTCTATTTTCATTTTCTTAAACTACAGTACTGTGCAATTTGTTTAATTTATAATCAAAACAGCCATTAGGAACAATTATTATTCAGCATCAAGAGAAAAACATTAAAACATATTTTTCACAGAATAATACAACATAATATACCTTTTTTATTTAGTCTGTCCACGCTTTGCCATAATTACAGCTTCCATTCTTTTTGGGAGACTTGCTTTCAGCTTTTCATAGATATATATAGGGATTTTTTTTCCACACCTCAAAGGTTCAGTCTTAAAAGGTGCTGGTTGCATTTTCTGCTTCTCACGCTCCAAGTAATCCTAAACACATTCACTAAGAGTTTGATTTTCAAGTTTTCTTTTTTTTTTTGTCTGTTTCCTTTTTTCAGTAACAGCTTCTTGACAGCTACACATTCTTTCAGACCCATAGCTTTGTCTTCTCACTGTGGAAGGATGGACAGAAACACCTGTGGATTTTTTTCAGATCTGATGTAAGAGTGGAGCTTGATTTTCTGCTCTCTCTTGAAAGATGAAAGCTTTAGGTACTGTTTACTGATGGTGACAGTTTTGGTGGTTGACCAGGTCTTGCATGTTAGTAGTCCTCTATGTCTTTTAATCCTTTTTTGAACTCCAGTTCTGGAATCTTGTGTTTTTTCACTTATTTTCCTTTGACTTTCCTCTTCCTTATTCAGGTGGATTAATTTGCAGTATATCTAATCTCATCAGAAATATCTCCTGAAAAAGTTGTTGTTAACCCCTTCAAATCCCAGGATTATTACATACTAAGGCTTATTACCTACAGCAACTTGAACGCCAACTGGTTGAGCTACTCTTATGCTATAGAAGTGTCTAATAAAACTTTTTGCCTGCTGGCAGGCCCTGACCTGTTAAGGGGTTAATGGCTGTTTTGATTAGAAATGAGTGTTCTCTGACTTACACACTGTACCGTATGTCTCACTTATAAATCACTGAAACAAGCAGAGCCATTCTTTTGAAAATGCAGATTGCTACCCATCAGTCTATAAATTTTTGTTCAGAAGCAGAAGAGGAGATTTTTTAGGATTTGAATTTAATAAAAAGTTATTGTGTATACAGTCTTGTGTATAATGTCCTTGACATTTTTTGAATGTTGCCACCATTTCAGAACTGTGTAATTAATTTTGTAAGTCTGTAATAATATAGCAAAACTGAACAGCAGTAATCACTCTAGACCTCTAACTGTTAATATTGTTGAAGCAAGCAAGATCAGATGGTGCACATCAGGGAGGGTCATGTCCAGTACATCCGGATGCTGGCTCTTGAGGAGTCGAGTGTGGGGTGGCCCAGAGAAGGCTGAGGAGAACAGCACTCAGCTCTCGGTTATAAATGTGGGCACGCAAACCCTTCATCATGGAGCAGATCTTAATCACTCCAGCCACACTCATGGCCCTCTGTCCCGGATAGAGGCCGGGGGGCCGCGGGTGGCCTTCATCAGAGAAGCCTCTCACAGCCTCTCTCCTCTCTCTACCAGCATGCTCAAATGATAAGCCTGCTGATTGCTGGCCATTTTCAAGGGGTCAAAACCCATAAATAGAAGCTGGCGACACAAATATGTACAAGTTTGGGAGGAGAAAGGGGAGGTATGTGTGTATATGTGAGTACGTGTGTGTGTTTAGGGATTAGAGAGCGGAGAGAAAGGGGACGTGATTAATCTTCCCCACACTGCTCACTGTTCTACAATTATCTTAATTACAAAGGGTCCACCGCCCACAGAAGGAAAGGTCAGCCCGTGCTGCTTTCCCTCACTACTTAACGCTACAGCAATTAAAGCAAATCAAGATCCTAATGAAGAAAAATGAGTGAGGAGCAGCACTTCCAGACAGGCCTGAGTGACGGAGAGAGGCCAGGTCTTTGCACTCTGCGTGACAATGAGCTGGACAATAAGAAAAAACAAAGCCCCTAATTCAGTGCTCTCCGCCTCAGTCCTCAAGCCTATTCTATCCATTGTTTAGATTATTTTGGATGATAGCTATCATTAACATTTTAAGACTGTTTCTGATGCTAAGACATTGTAACTGCTGAAATACAGATGTTCATCATTGAATCATAAACTACAGTGGATCTAAAATACTTGAACTTATTTTAGCAGACTTGCTTTGCACTTGCTTTCATTCCTTTTTTTCATTTCATTTGCTCTAGTTTCTCTTATAGTTTCTCCATGGACCTCAATGCTAATGGAACTGATAAATATTAATGGCCAACAGCTACTTGTTTATTTGTGTGACACTTTCTGCTTTCTTCCTTCCAATATCTTTCTATCCCTTAACCCTTATAAGTTGAGTAATTAATGTCGTTTCACTATACCATTTAAATATAATTACAAAATTATTTGATTAATTGCATGGCTAGTTACATGAGGCATTACATTTATATTCAATTTACATTCTGTATTGTCACATTCTAGGCTGCGCTTCAGACATTTTTCTGTTTCGGTGCCAACAAATGTTGTTTTCTTTCAGCAAAACAAGATGATACGCATGGCGATTACTTTCCATCAAATTTACATCAGTACAAAATATCTCCTCTTCTACTTGCAAACACAAACATGGTATCAATGGAAAGTCTATAATCAGTATTTCCAACAAAATTTCTTTGCTTGATTTAATGAGCAACGAGTGAGAAATAACTAATATGAAACCATGATAGGTGTCGACCTCTAAAGACAGTAACCCTGATAATCATATCTTCCAAAGCGTATAAATTCACTGATACCCATATAGTACAAGTCTAACGTTTAAGTCCTTGGCAACAACATGAACACTCACAGATGAAGCGAATACCGTTGATTATCTCAACAACAGCACATATCAAGGTCTGGGATATATTAGATGGTAAGTCTGTTCCCGTAGTTGACATTTTGGCATCAAGACCTGAGCGACTTTGACAACGGCCAAATTATAATGGCTAGCACCTACAAAAGCACCTACAGTGGGCACGAAAAAGTCAGAACTGGACCTAGGAGCAATAGAGGAAGGTCGCCTAGTCTGATGAATCCCATTTTCTTTTACATCAAATTAATGGCCAGGTACATGTGCACTGTTTACCTGGAGGAATGACAGCACCAGGATGCACTGTGGGAAGTGTGATGCTCTTGCCAGTGTTCTGCTGGCATTCATGTGGACATCAATTTGACACAAACCACCAACCTAAACATCATTGCACACCAGGTACACCCCTCTTTCAGCAGGATAATGCGCTGTGCCACACAGCACACATTGTTCAGGAATGGTTTGAGGAACACGATGAAGAGTTCAAGGTGTTGCCCTGGCCTCCAAATTTCCCAGATCTTAGTCCGATCAAGCATCTGTAAGATGTGTGGGAACAAGAAGTCTGATCCGCAGCGGCTCCACCTCGCAGTTCACAGGACTTAAAGGATCTGCTGCTAATGTCTTGGTGGCAGATATCACAGAATTCCTTCAGAGGTCTTGTAGAGTCCTCATCTCGGCAGATCAGAGCTGTTTTGAGAGTTGTGTTCTACAATGGCCTAACAATACAAAAAATGTCATGGCTTTCTTTTACAGTCCCTTAAGTTCCAAGTATTAACCAGCTAAGGAACTACGTAATTATTTGGGGTAAAATAATGGTGAACTTCAATTGCATTGAAGTTCCCAGCAAGTTTTGGGTATTTACTGGTTAAGTATGTGGTACAAGCTCCACAGTGTTGTGCAGTCATTTTGGGTAAAAAGTACTCTGTAGATATATGACATAAAACACAAATATAGTACAAACAGTCTTACATAGTATATATCTGTCTAATACCTATAAATGAACCTGAATGTGTTTGCTTGCACGAGAGAGGGAGAGTGAGATGATAAGCTAAAAATTGCTCACGGGTTTTGAAATATTAGCTTATCTGATTAGTCTGGCCTAGTCTTCAGTTCACATATAGAGTGACCTGCATTGAAATAGCAGAGCTAGCTGTCACATAGTGGACAGAAAAATGAGTCTACTGACCTCAAGTTCACTTTGGAGAACAAGCATTCCATGTAGCCCTTTTCCCACAGCCAAGAACAGCTCCAAGCTGTCCTTTTCCGCAATTTAATGTGTTTTCTTTTTCTTTTTCAGGCAAACATTGGCACTATTATACAGAGGGATTTGATTTACATGGCTTTTTCAGCCAAAAAAAGAAAGCGCATCTAGAGAATGTCATCATTTTCTTACATTGTAGATCTATCACCTGTAAAATCTTTATGGTTTAATCTGACGTGCAGCAAAATTGAATTCGCTCAGTCTGACATGGAGTTTGTCCAAGCTTTTATTTGCAGCATGTTGGGCAATGTGACATGCAGTAAACATATAAGATTGCTGTAATTATACAGTGTAAATCAGGCTTAATTCTAATTAAGCATAAAGTGAGAAACAAATCTGTATGTGACAGAATTTGTGTTTTGTTGTTACTCTTAAGGGTTAATCATCTTTTCTTTTGTTATCTCCTTTGACTGGTCCTCTTCTCTTTTTTTATCTCCTTCTTTCTGATCTTTTCTCCCTCTTTTCTGTGGCAGTCTGTTCTCCTGGGTTCTACGGCCACCGCTGCAGTCAGAACTGCCCTCAGTGTGTGCACAGCACAGGTCCATGCCATCACATCACAGGCCACTGTGAATGCTTGTCCGGTTTTTTTGGCCCACTGTGCAACCAAGGCAAGTGACTCTACTTTCTTTGTTTCTTCCACCCCCTCTCTTTCTGTCTGTCTCTCTCTGCCCTCTGTTCCCCACAGATCCTTGGAGGCCTTTGTTACAGATCATATCAATGGAAAGAGTTAAGAGGGAAAAGTTCTCTGTACTGAGAACACAAAGACTAATGGATTGCACGTATCCACCGTTTAAACTGTCTCTCGTCCAGCTGATGCAACAACTGTTCATACACATCAAGTTTATTACAGAGAATGATGACAGCTTTTGATGCATGCCTTTAGTGAAAAGACATCATGTTAAAACCCAAATCACCTGCAGAGGCGCATATTACATGTTAAACTATGACAACGTTATAAGACAGTTAATGACCTGGTTTAGTTGTGATCATCCTGCGCTGTGCCATATATCCTTGGCCTGGTACAGTATGGTACTGAGTGGGACCTGGGGCACGGTGCCCATCTGCGACATACTGAGCTGACTCTGCGCCTCCACCACAATGCAGATAATTGGCATTATCACTGACTCTCTGACAAATAACCTTCAGAGGAAATCTGAATATTGCTGAGGCCACTCTTTCTGGCTGAGACAAACAGTGAAGAGTCAGGTCGATACCGCAGCATTCTTGTTCAATGCACTTGAACAAGAGAGGCAAAGGAAGACAAGCAAGCAAACTCATAGGCAGGCAAGACAATTTGGTTGGTGCAATACTCAGCAGCCTGGAAGATCTGAATATTACCTGAAGCATAAAAGAGATAAAATTGGTTTATTTGTGTTTTCACATTTGACCACACATGATTCAACACTTGAGCTTGGGAGTTAGCCCAAGGGTCCATATACTACATTTTTTGTATAATGTGCATTTGTGCATTTACCCTAGAGGTTCACTTCTAACATTTTGGGGGTTTTCTGTACCAAAAATTGTCATAATTCTTTTTCATTTTTCATAATACCTTATAATTATTATGACCATTTTCCATCCTCTTTTTATCCCTTAAAATTAAATAGGCTGTTTTTGTTACTGTACCTTTAAGACTGTTATAAGGTTAGATGACTCCTGTTCTGGTTGACTGTCATGAATTGTGCCTCCTTAGAAAAGCACTAAGTAGAATTTCAGTATGAATGGGCAGGGCTAAACTGCTGTAGGGTATCTGTAAAATAGTTGGTTCTCATGACATCACAACAACAGTTAATTCAAAATAGGCTGTTTTTGCAGCACAGTTTGCATATGTAGACTATATGAACTGAGTAGTGAACGATACAAACTTTAAACTTGAACACTGTTTATATATTACCTCAAACTCCTTTATTTCAAACACAGCAAGGGAAATTCAGGTATCCACAATACGGGCCCTTTAAAATCAACTGTGTTAGAGCGCTGATACTTTAGGATATATATGTCTCAGATTCTGTAGCTCAAACTCAGCAGCTTTGTTTTTTGAGCTTTTACTTTTACTTAGCTCTCTGAGTTCAGTCTGGCACCTTTGCCTCTCAGCCTGTCTGTGCATATGGGCATTACTAATAAGTGGTGAGAAAAAAATTTTCCAACTGATTGGTCATCCATTGTTTGTTGCTTTCAAGCTCTGAGCTCATTACTGCCACTTCTCAATCACTTTATCAGCCGAGACAGCTCTACTGTTCACCAGAAGCTGATGAGTGGAGTAGTGTAAAAACAGCAGAAAAGCAAAAAAACACTGCAGCAATAGAGTTTGTGCTTCATTCTGTAGTGGGTGGTATGCCCATTTAGGGAAATCCTGGTCTAAGTGGTTTTGAATGAATGAACAGCATTTTTGCAAAAAACCCCAAATTTCACCCTGTGATGAATAAAAATGTTCTAAAGCTGATATGTTTTGTCTTGTGTACACTTTTCCCCTAAGTGTCACTTGATCATGTGATATGAGGTTTTTAAGAACAAGAATATGAATACTGCTACATTCGTGCTCCAGACAAGCTAAAACCCCTGCTCATTGAAACAATGTCACATTAAAGTAGGTCTAATACCATACTTCAGCCTTATTCTAACAACACCAGCTACCCAAACTTTAGGCTACCACTAGAAAAGCAACATAACCGCCAGTCAATTAAATGTGAATTCATGCAGTGTTAGCTTGCATGTAGCAATACCCGTATTTCTACTACTTAACTATTCATAATTCAGACCATCCAGTGATATTCAGAAGAAAACATGTCGACTTCAGAACATTTTTATGTACCACACAGTGTAATGGAGGTAATTTTTAAGAATGCCATTTATTTTTACCATAGCATGAAAAGCTTAGACCTAAAGTTTCTTAAATGGGCATGTCACCAACAACAAAATCTTCGACTTCGGAGGTCTTTGTATACACACCATTAAACTTACAAGGATGCTCAAACCAGACAACTAACTTAAAGCCTTAACTAAGCATATCCATGTTCATGCATAACTTGATTGGCTTGGCTATATTGCATACATGAAAGCATGTCAGTTGTTCTGAAAGACAGGGCTATGTGACATCGTTAAAGTCATGTCAATAATTCAACATCACACTCTCAGTGAATATAAATCAGTGACAGCACTGTTACATTTTACGGATAGAAGTAATGCAGGGGTCTCCAGCATTTCCTGATGCTTTAACTATTCTGCAAAGATGAAGCCTTTGACAAGCTATTAATAAGTCATTCCCCCTCCAGCATTTGAAGTCTGTATTTGTAATTCTAAGTTAGGAGAGACAATTGAAACAGGCAGTACTCCTTCTGGACAGGAAATTGTGCTTAGGTGAGATACTAGACGAACGATTGAGTGTCCTGAAATGTCTCAGTTTTTGCTTGCGCTTATTTAACAGGTTTTGATCCTGACTTGTAAATTCTCAAGCCACAACAGAAGGGGTCATTTGTCTCGTTAGCACTTGTGAAGTACAGATCAACACTGTTTTTGAATTTTACAACTAGGTACAGGATGAAAGTCATGTTACCTAGCAACAAATAAGGTAGAAAATAGCATATTACCCAGGGACTTTATTGTAGGTTTCTCCTTAAAGATTGGCTGTCCTTCTGTTCAGCTTTATGCATGACATGCATGCTGGAACACAGCTCATTCATACAACGCTGCATCTTGCTGGTATAACATTATGGTATTACATAGCTGTAGAAAAAATGTGCTCATCATTTTCCAATATTGCTCTGCAAACTATTCTTCAGCATGTTGTGTACTACAGGTTAGAGCACCTGTCACTGATTCTAGACACTGCAGAGTTTAGCGTTCTGCCTCATTAAGTGCATCTGATTCAATTCATCAGCTAATTAGCCAAGCCTTCGTGACTTGAATTCAGAGTGTAAGAAGAGGGAAAACACTCATCTCTGCAAAGCTGTGGCCTGCTAGGAAATGAGTTTGACCTAATATCAGAGGCGAGAGGATCCTCAAACTCTCATATTGTTACTTTTGTGAAATAATGACTTGTACTGAATAATTTATAGAACTGCAGCAGAGCATCTTAGTACATCCAGGATCTGTCAGCACAGGAATTGAAGTTTGTTCTTGTCTTTATGATGCACTCTCTGTCTAAAACAATACAACTCCAAATTTGGAGGTGTGACCAGCTGCAAAGTAGATGCTGTCACCATCATAACATAATAAACTAAAAAGGAATCAGAGATCAGTAACTCAATATAATATTAGAGCTGCTGAGTGTTCAAATAATGGACTTCACATGTCCGTGATCTACCCGTCATTAGATGAAAGCCAGAGTTCTCAAACATTAGCTGCAAAATTATTAGATCTCTAAAATGACAGCTTGTCTTCCATTTTGCACTTTTTACTCACCTTTCAGAGTCTGTTGAGAAGAGTCTTTTGAGAAGACTGTTTTTATGCGGGGAAGGCTCAGACTTTTAGGGCTGAACCACACCAGTTGGCAGCGTCACTAACCAGTGCCACTGATGCAGGGTTGTTTACGTTGCCTGGGAGACACCACTGTCAATCATTTTGTGTTCTGACACACCCACACAGTTCTGAGCAGGCAGCAGGTCTGAATCTTTGAATCATTTGTCTATTATTAAACTGAATTCATTTATATATATTTTTTCTGAGGCGTATCTTTACTATCAAAAAAAAAAAAAATTACACATTTCAAACCATGTTGACAGGGGCTTTGAGAAGATTACGAAATCAATATATGACAGCCAGTAACTGACATTTAGTATTGTTGGCCATATTTTTGCTTACAAAGCAGTTTTTTGAAAAGTGGCAACTACAAATAGATGATTCAGATTTTTAGAATATTTACAGATTTGTCTGTATTTGACCGATTTGGGACCTTTCTGAACTCCTGCAAGAAAACATTGTGCAGCCCACTGCTGGATGACACTGTTAAAATAGCACTGTTGGATTACTGTAGTAAAATTGTATCTCTTGGATCTTGTAATTTGTGCTGCCTTCACTATGTTCAATTCTACTTAACACTAACTCAGTCAAGACACTAAGGCCTTCATTGTTTTTAAACATTGGAATAGGCTTCATTGTGGTTCTTTTGCTTCCATTCAGGAGCCTCCAGCTCTGTCCCCTTGTGTTGGAAAATAGCCATGGTCAGTACTCTGTGCTTTTGCAACCCTGATAATGACTCAAGGATCACATTATCAAAATTCAGCCGGAACTCAGCATTAATCATGAAACAATGCTATACTGTTATTACTGTGTAATACTATGACATACATATTTGTATTAATATTCTGACTTCGCCAAACTGAGACAAACTGACATAATTTGTTCCACAATGTGATTTATGTTCATTGACAGTTGTTTGAACAAAGGGTCCCTAGGCCCTCTTCCACTGCTGAAGAAGAGAAAATATTGATTATGGGGTAACAGAACTACAGACATACACGTGATTTAAGTTGAGTTTTGGGTCAATGAGGCAGATTTCCAGCTCAAACTAATGAACCTTAACATCTACCTCCTGTCCCACAGCACCCAACTGAGGGTAGACTTCTAAATGAAATATAGATACAACTTCTCATAATAATTAACTAGTCTTTTCATGAATTAGGGAAAGGCAGTGGGCATATATAGAATTCACTTTCATGGCTTTCAGAGCTGTCTCATGAATAAATGTTTAATATGTTAAAGGAGAAAAAGGATAGAGTCGGGGAAAGTAGGGGAAAGAAACCATACTGCCGTTAATTTGTCCGGATGATCATTACTGGAAGAAAGGCAGGGCTCAGGGGAACCGTCAGTAGTTTGGAGTGTGTTGGCGTCCTAGGCCTTACCAAGTCCACGCTCACGTGTCCAGGAAAGCTCTAATGAAGCTTGGCCAGGCCGAGGAACGATGCTGAGAAATAAAGCCGAGACTGTGCCCCACAACCAAAGGAGCAGCGGAGCTCCCTCTGGCTAATAAGAACCTGCTTTGAGGGAGTTGAAAGAGCCCTTTCCTCAAGGAGAGAGGAGGGCCGTGGAGATATGATTATTAAAATAAGCCGCTGTCACAAAGATTTAATTTCAACTTTTCTTTAAAAGGAGACACCTTATCTGATTCCATTGTGCCGTCCCATTTTTCCTACATGGCAGAGGCGGCTGTTTACCCAGCGGTGGGGTCTCTCCTTGTCTTTGGTGAAGGGGCAAGACCCCATTGTATGTACCTGATTGAATCCCCCACTGCCCTCCTCCCCCAAACCAAGAGTAGAGGAGTAGAGGAAGAAAAAAAAGACCTGATGGAACTTTAATCTGAAATGAAATCTCTAATTGAGTAGAGTGTCAGAAGGCGGCTGAAATATTCGTTTTATTAAAAATGTACACAAGCTCTATTTTAATTCCGTGGCACATCAGTCGTCCTTGTTCTTGCGCACGGCGAGTAGAGGTGGCACAGATGGATAAACGGGGGCACTGATAGATGTGCAATGCTCTGCTCTGAAGCCTTATGAAACAATGCCACATGGCTACCGTTCACACGGCCCCATTCTAGTGTCTTGCATTGCAAATGCTCTGGCTCTGGGAAATGTCATGTGCGTCGTTGTGGCACGTGAATGGTTAAGTGAAACCCAGTTGAGAATCTGTCATCTTGAAGAGTTTACTTCTAATCCTAATTTAACATTAATGAACAGACAGAAGACCGAACAAGGCCTTGATGAACTCAGAGCACAGTTAGGCACACCCATATATTTCAAATATTGCCAGAGTCGAAAATTCAAACAGATCAACTGTTCTCTAATAGAGCTAATTATAACTCCCGGTGAATTTAGTGGGAATTAAAGCAGTAGTTCTGATTCTAATTAGGGCTGCATGATACGGACTAAATACAATATCATTACTATATTGCTACATACTGCGATATACCTTTCAATATATATTCAAAACATATCAGTGCATCACTGATGTGCTGTAGTTAAAGACTGGCCTGCATTACTTTTGACCAAAATTTTTTCTGTTTGTTTGATTATATGAGTGGCTTCCTTCATCCAAAACTCCTAACAACTTCTGTGATTTGATTTTTTTTTTAATTTGCATATTAAACACACGTGTGTTATTAATTTACATTACATGCAAATGTAATGTAAATTAATTTTGCATATTGAACACATCTGTGATCCAGAGTGACTTACAATTTAATTTTGTCATAGAGACAGACAACTTTAGCATTAGGAGTCCAAGGGCTCTTATTGCTCTAGGGTGTGTGCTTTATCAAGTAGAGAATCAAACCCCAATCTGCTGCATGGAGGGTAACCCAGTATTCTAAATCAACCACAGAAATGTACAGTGGCAGGTTTTTCTCCCACATGAAAAGCATATGTTTATACACTACAACAAGCTCTTTATTCCACGACAAAGGAGTTTTTGTTTTTGTGTGATATGGGACCTTTAATGTGTTTATTTAGCTAGGTTTATATCAACATAATTTTATGTGTATTTTGGCTTATTGAATAAAAAAGATTTTATAGAAATGGCAGATATCGAATAGCATTGCCAAACTTTGTGATAGCTGTTTGCCGGTAAAAAAGAAATGCGAAAATTATGAAGGAAAGGTACATGCAGAATAAATACTGTGAATGCAAAGTCATCTGACTGATTAGGTGTTTCTGTTTTTGCCTGGTTGTAGGAAAAAAACATGACTGAATAAGGCAGCAGGTACCTGTGAACTGACAAAGAAATGAAAACAAACTTTTTCCCCCTTTGATTAGATAAAGGTAAGTTATAATTTCATCGTCAGTCCACAGGTACCTGCTGCCTTATTCTGATATTATGGTTATATTAGACCATACAAGACAGTTATGTTTGCATCTGTCTTGTCTCTGTGTTCTTATGAGGTAAAACGCAGCTGTAAAGTGAATGCAAAGAGAAGCTGCTCAACAATAGAGGTTTTTGTGTAAATATGCTCCATATTTCTCATAAGTGTTTTTACAGATGTGATGTTGAGAGTTTAATTCTCTTGTACAGAGCTGATGGAAACGCAGCCTTATTTGCATATTTCTTTGCAACATTTTACTTTGACAGGTCGATAAAAACCAGGCTAATGTCTGTGACTTGGTGATAGAGCAGTGTAATCAGATATCGGCGATGAATGGCAAGTTATCTGACACTGATCCTTGACAGGCAGCAATGGCCCATTTGATTTAAATTTGATTTCAACAAGTTTTTCAAATGAGATTTTTAACAAGTAAATACTGCGATAATCATTTCCTAGATATCACCCAGCCATAATCTGTGTCTGTGTCTGGGGTGTAAATTTATCTGGCAACCTTGATGTCCAAGTCACATGTATGTTTTACAATTAGTCCTGTTCCATCTTGTCCTGTCCTAACATACCCTACATGTAGATCTTCTCTCAGCAGTGGGAAGTGTTAGTTGTAAGAAAAAGTAAGTGAACACATCCTCTGCAGAGAACACACTTAAATATCACATTTTTCTGCAAATTTTAATGCCCAATTTCTGTTTATTTGCTGACTTTAACATATTGGAAAAAAAACTGCATAAGATATTAAATGTGCCACAGATTTTGCATAGGTCACATTTTATCTTGGTCTGTAGGTCTATTTTTTCCCAATATGTAAAATTCAGCCAGTAAACAGAAACTGGACATAAAAATGTGCAGAATGTGTTCTCTGTAGAAATTGTGTGCTGATTTTCACTTGTAACATGTAGTTTGTCCATGGGTGCCCAGATTTTTGCATTTGACTGTATATTGGGATATAGTCGTGCGCTGAGTGTGTTGTGTGTTTGCAGTGTGTCCCAGTGGACGGTTTGGAAAGGCCTGTGCTGAAGTGTGCTTCTGCACCAACAACGGCACCTGCAACCCCATTGATGGCTCCTGCCAGTGCTTCCCTGGCTGGATTGGAGATGACTGTTCGCAGAGTATGAATAAATTAAGTACTCTGAATTTCTGTCAGTGCTTCTCTCACTCTCTCTTTCCCTCTACCCCCCCTATTCCTTCTTGTTTGTCTCATTTCCTTTCTTCTTCATTCTCTTTCCCTCTCTCTCTCTCTCTCTCTCTCTCTCTCTCTCTCTCTCTCTCTTTCTCTCTCTATCTGTCTGTCTACCTCTATCTCTGTGTGTCTTTCTCTCACTCTCAATGTCTTTTTTTTTACCTCATTCCCTTTCTTTCATTCTGGCTCTCTTATCCTCTCCCATGTCCACCTAATGTCAAGCCAGCGCATAAATCATCATCACGGCCATATTTCTTTCTAAAATGACCCACGAGCACCACTGATGGAAACCGACCGTTTCCTCCATAAATTACCTCCTAGCACGCTTTCAATGATTTACACCGCTTCAGAGTAGAGATATGAAACTGAGGCGCGAGCCACAATGCCTTACAGAATTTATAGCCCGCTACTAGAGGCAGTGGCTAACCCTTTATTTATGTCGAGGTGAAGAGATGCACAAGTGAAGAATATGTCTTTCAGTGACAGTTTCATTATTTGTATTGAAAAGCGAGAAGAAAATGTGGGTTTTTTTTAAATAATGTTGATATTTTTCTTGGCTCGCGGCACATATCCTAGTAGGTTTAAATCAGTTCTCCAGATTTCACTTGCAATTCTGATTTCATTATCTGATTGACATTCTGTCTTGGCAGTAAGTGCCATATATTAAAATGTGAACACAAGAGATACACAAACATTCATACAGATAATACAGCACAGCTGGCTACATTAGGCCTATTGTGTGTGCTGAGACACACAGGTTTACATACTGTATCAGGTCTATGAGCGCCTGTTCTTGCATATACATGTGTATGAGAGCCTTCATTTGACAGTGTTTCTGGCATCTGCAGCGTGTCCAATAGGCCAGTGGGGACCTGACTGCCTGAACTCATGCAACTGTCACAACGGAGCCCAGTGTAGTCCCTACGATGGAGAGTGCAGGTGCAGCCCCGGCTGGACTGGCCTGTACTGCACACAGCGTGAGTCTCTCTCTCTCTCTCGTACACACAAACCTCTCACAAACAAACGCACACATGCAAATGCTCCACATCACTCACAGTCAAACAGTGACACCTGCTGGCATTCCAGTGGAACCA
Organism: Colossoma macropomum; assembly: GCF_904425465.1. Lineage (NCBI taxonomy): Eukaryota > Metazoa > Chordata > Actinopteri > Characiformes > Serrasalmidae > Colossoma > Colossoma macropomum. Next base: position 13,777,868 of record NW_023494798.1, read on the forward strand.
CATGAGATGTTATAAATCAAAAAGGAAGTAAATTAGAATCATTTTGTAGGCATCTCAAAATGGCACAGCCCTGAAATGCAAAAGTGATTTTCAAATAAATCACACATTTAATTATGATCTCACTTTTCTCATGTCACGATAAATATACCAACAGTGTCCAGATGGTGCAAACAACTGTCTTAACTGCAGCCTTTCATTCGACAGTAATCTGTCACCCATGGTCATTAAATCAATCATTTATGTAATCTTGACGAAACCTCTTTTGTTTCCACTGTGTTTTCATTCATTTTTTATATCAGCAGTGGTGCGTGCTCCATTTTACTCGAAGGATGATGAAATCAGTTTGTGTTTTGCTGCAATGTTTTGCTCCAATGGGCTCATTAGCTTAGTGTCCTTACTGTGTGAACCGTGTATGTATGGGTACGTCTAAGCAGTGCAAAGGACTGTTCCACTAATGCGGCATAATTAACTCACATTCTTTAATAGACATTAAATAATTGCACTCTTTTGTGCCATCTGGTTGCACTGGCTTTGATAATGTAGGCTCTCATGTTTGACATTGTTAATGCCGTCAGTAAACTTTGTGGGCCAATTTACTAGACTCCGCTTAGGCCTCAACCTAGACTCAAAAGTGTTTTCAGTAGTGAATCACCATTGGCATTGCAGTTTAGTCAAAAATAGACTTGGACTAGACTAAATCTTTATATGTGAAAGCGTCTACATACAGTGCCCCCCCCCCCAAAAAAAAGAAAATAAATAAATAAATTTGGACATTTGTGTCATATTTAAAAGTGTATTAAAGGATAAATCCACCCATTTTTCAAATTATATGTGTAATAAAACCATTAAGATATAAACTAAATCATTCAGAGTGGTTTGGTGTAAGATGCTGCATTCTAAAGAAGCTTGATGAGTTTTTTTTCACAGTGGTGGTGATTGGAATCAGACATTTGATGTTTAGTTCCCCTAAAAGCTCACACACAGAAAGTAACTACATGAAGTAGTCATGAATATACTGCCTGATGCCTAAAACATTGTTGTGTCACGGTATATGGAGATAATGCAGGGCATTGCAAGGCAAACAGTTGCCAAAGAAAACATTTTTTGGGATTTACCACTAATTTTAGCATTACACATGACACATATAGATACAATAGTCAAATGAGATGGCAAAACTGGTGTTGTAGACATCTCAAGCTCTGGTTCCTGTCACCACCACTGTAAAGAAAAAAGAGCAGTTTCTTTGTAACCACTCTTATTTTGTTTACATTTTAATCATTGAATTGTGCAAAAACTCTGAAAAATCAGAATTCTCATTATGTTGGGAAACAAAATGTCAAACCAAGTGGTATTTATTTCAAACAGACCATTGCAAGACTGTCATTTTCTTTTTGCCAAAGTATTCTTTCAAAAGGCAGCTGGTGTGTTTTTTTTTCAGACTTCTGCAGGTTTGCATCCAAAATGTCTTTGTATACTCCTAAGTTCATGATCCTATCAATGAACACTCGCTCACCAACAACACTGTAAGAAATACAGTCCCAGATTTTGATGTTTCCACCTCTGTGTTTTTTCCAGTTCCCGTTGGAGCTCTTCTCCAGGCTTTCTCCACACAAAGAGCCTACCATTGTTCTGATTTTGTGTTAAATGTGTTTCTCTCTGAAACAGACAATGACACATTTCATGAAATAAACTAAAGAACCTCTTTTTTAAAGTTTTCCAGTGGTTAACGTGTCCAAATACTTTTCTTTGCTGTATATTGTAAGTTGTAAAAGTGCTAAAGTTTTCTCTTTTTCTCTCTCCGTTTCTCTCTCTCACACAGGCTGCCCCTCAGGCTTCTATGGGCGAGACTGTGCTGAAGTGTGCCGCTGTCAGAATGGAGCGGACTGTGACCACATCACTGGCCAGTGTGCCTGTCGCACTGGCTTCATTGGGGCCAGCTGTGAGCAAAGTAAGACCACTTTGTGCTTGTGAATGTGTTAAAGTCACCAAATTCTGCAAATCTGACAATGCTCTTGTGATGAAAGTGTGTGTAATCTATAACCGCAGTGCATTAACTGTGTGCTTGTGTGTGTATTGCTCTTTCTGTAGAGTGTCCTCCTGGGACGTTTGGCTATGGCTGTCAGCAGCTATGTGAGTGTATGAACAATGCTACCTGTGACTATGTGACTGGAACCTGCTACTGCAGCCCTGGATACAAAGGGATTCGCTGTGACCAGGGTAATCACAGCTCTCTTACACTCACACACACGCACACACATTAAATCTCATTCAGCCACTATTATTTTGCAGTTCTTTCGAATAAACTTAGAGTTGCCAGTTTATCAGATACACTTGCAGAATAATACACCTGTGCAGAAATCAGAGACCACCTTTCATTTATTTAATTTCCTGTCAAAACAGCCATTAGGTCATTTATTTTCCAGGAGTTATTTCTGAGGAGATTAGACATAGCATAATCCACTTGAACTACAGAACTGTAGTTTCCAAAACTGGAGTCCAAAAAATCATCTTTGAGAGGTAAGACTGAATCAAGCTCCACTTCAAATCTAAAAAGAAGCCTCCTCTGTTCTCAGAACAATGGTCTGACCACCCAAGAGTCCAGACCTCACTGAAAAAAAAGATATTATACTTAGCGTTGGAAGCTTTTGCATAATTTTCTGTTAAATGTGTTTTCTGCTTTTTTCCCCGATGCTAAAAAATGAATAACCTGATGGCCATTTTGACTGGAAAATAAATTAGTGAAGCGGGGTCTCTGAATATTGTTCCACTTATGGATAGGGTAGAAAGTAGTGTTAAATTATGCATAGCAAACGGTGGACTTCAGTCAGTAATTATGTACCTACAGCATGCATCGATATGGTAGAAGTAGCTATTAAAATACCTAGTGAGTGTAATATCAAGTTAAGTGTACTTCTCAAACTGGCAATACCTTCTTACATTAAATAAATTCTATATATAACTGTATATATATGTGTGTGTGTGTGCGTGTGTGTGTGTGTGTGTCAGCGGCCCTAATGATGGAGGAGCTGAATCCCTACACCAAGATCAGCCCAGCCCTGAGCTCCGAGCGCCAGTCGGCCGGCGCCGTCATGGGCATCATCTTCCTTCTCCTCATCATCATGGCCATGCTCAGCTTGTTTGTGTGGTACAGGCAGCGGCAGCGGGACAAGGGTCAGGACATGCCGAGCGTATCCTACACTCCGGCCCTGCGCATCACCAACACTGACTACTCGCTCTCTGGTGAGAAACCCCACTGAGACAACAGCCCAACAATGTGGTACTCATCAAAATGCCTCCACAGGCCCCCCTGTGTCTCGCTTTACCTGCTTTGATCATTAGCAAGGCTGAAGAATCTTGCACTGCACTGTTGTGAATGTTGCATGAAGTTTCATTAACTCAGCCTCAGGACTTTTTACTCTGTCTTCACTGTGCAAATGATATCAAGGCTTTTCTTTTTTGTCTATGTAGCACCGGGTCTGTTGCACTATGCATCACAACTCAGCTTTGTACCTGGTGTAAGATTAGATTTTGCATTTTTGTAGGAGTAGCATTTTATCCTCAGAGACAGGGCAGTGACAGAGCAGGAGGATAGGAGGATAGACTCTGTGTTTTGAATAGTTCTGTAGATGTACACTGAGTTGCCATGTTATTAGGTACACCTACCTTGTGCATGCACTCATTGGCCAGTTTATCAGGTATATCTATCATGTGGGTGCACTTACTGACTGTAGCCCATCTAACATGTAACTACTATGTTGTAATCACTGCTGTGCTGAAAATGGTCCACTACCTAAAGCTGGTCCTTTGGTGGTCCCTTTGAATTGATGCAAATTATTGAATTGTCAATACTAGGAGTTGTGCTCCAGTCAGTAATTGTAAACCTACAAAGCACAGATGTATGGTAGGTGTAGCTGATAAAACGGCCAATGAGTGTAGAAACAAAAAAGTAACACTTTACTGAAGGACAAAGTTCATAAGGCAAGACAACATCTACCATCTATAAGGCAAGATAACATGACATCATGACAACTGACATAAACCTATATGAATCATTCTGACAAACTGTTTTAAAGTTAGAGTACAAAACCCATTGCAGACTTTTAACTCACTTGGACTTTATACTAAAATCCTTTTGTTTTGAATGATCCTATACCTCAGTTGTGTTTATTAAAACAAATAATTGAACATTCTTTTCTTTCTACCAGAACAACCATAACACTACTGAAACTTTACCAGATGTTTCGGTAGTGACTGTTTTGGTACTGACAGTTTTAGCTGTTTTTGTGCATGACTCAAAAACGCTAGCCAGTACATGACTAGCAAACACAGCTTTGAAAAGTTGCGCACACTAAAAAATCATATTTTCAAAAATCTTTTTTTTTTTAAACCACAAGAAGTTTACCTAATTGTAGAAAACATGTGTTTGGTAGTGATGATTCCCAATGTTACACACTGATTTTTTTTGACGAGATTAATTGCTCACCATGTGGGGCCATGAGGGACACTTCCTGCTCTAAAATGCAGGGTATACCTAAAATAAGGCTCCACTTATGGATTAAATCTCTTTGTGCTTCAGTAGTGACATGAAAATGTGGGACAGCATTTTTTGAATAAAGTTTTTTTATTATTTAAAAATTAAAGTGATAAATCTAAATCTTACAACTTCACTTCAAGATCTTAAAACTTAAAGTAAAAGTATTATTTTCACAAGTTGTAATTTAGGAGTTAGGGTATCCTATACATGATATTTGGTATATATTTTTCCTATAACTATCTCAATTAATGCCTTGGTTTGAAATAGATCATAACATAATCCTTGTAAATATCTAAGATCTGAATCCTTTGTTGTTTTTTTAAATAGTTTTTTTTTGTACTCTGGGACCACACACTAATTTGGTAGAATGGTCCATATAGACATTAAAGGCTTATTCCAACAAGTGTCAGTTGTTTATGTAGGTTAATGTCAGTTATCATGAAAGGCTTATGTTTCATGTAGCTTAACAAATACTGCCCTTCAGTAAAGTGTTACTGGTATACCTAATAAACAGACAACACAGTGCACTACATAAGTGCACTATGCACATTTTCTGTCTGCCAGATACGTCTCAGAGCAGCAGCAGTGGACAGTGCTTCTCTAACCCCAGCTACCACACTGTGGCCCAGTGCACCGGGCCCTCTTCCAACACCAACAACCTAGACGGCACGCTCACTCTGAAGGTAAACACGTGCACACACTGCAATTATCCATGACCTTTTCACAGTTATGAAATAAACCTTGAATGTAATTAATCTGTTTTTTATTGCTTTATCACAGAAAGGAGACAGGAACAGTTCAGAATGGAGAGCATACTGCAATTTGAATGACCTTGGTAAGTCTCTACTCCACCTGTGCTCTTAGTACTGTGTGAGAGTGCAATGCATGCAGATATGCTCATATTCAAAGCAGAGTGTTACTATGTTACCTTAAAACTACAACATACACCCCTGCACCCGCCACCCCCTCCCCCGAAACAAACCAGACAGAAAGGTATTGAAGAATGAAATGAGTTTTCCATGTCACTACCAACGCTAGCTGATCTCCAGGCACAATAGACGCTGCGTGAGGGCCAGCCATCCTCCACTCAGCAGTGAGTGCTGATGGCAAGTGTTTTGCAATAATAGAAGCTTCCGGCACTTGCATGTGACGTCCCCTGCTGTGGTTTTAATAGGTCCTCGCTGTAGGTACCCTCTCACACACATAAACAAGTCCTTCTCAGCCTACATTACCCAGGGTCACTGTGGCCAGGGGAGAGAAGGGAGCTCATTAGTTTCGTGCCCCTCCTCCCGAGGCTCCTCACCCCATTATGTCCGGGTGCAGGCCGGATGATAAGGCTGCCGCAGCACATACGAGGCCAGTGGGGATTTGAGCTCAGGGTTGGGTATTTCCATCAGCTTCAGCACTCCGCCCTCAGAGGAACTAAGATTACACTACCCAAGACCACAAGTTCAGGCAGGGAGGCAGTCGGATCACCTAACTGCAATGAAACATGACATTATTTTCTCGGCGGTACAGGTTCTATGATTCATAAAGGAAAGATCGCAGTCTTCGACAGGAACAGTGTGTGACATGGAATTAGCTTTTATTCTTTGTGTGAGTGATCTTTACTTTTCTAAATAAAGTGCTATTGACATTGACATCAATTTGCTCCATTGTCCTGAGATTTGTATTTACTCACTGAAAATTATGTGCACTACAATACTGTGCAAAAGACAGAGACCATCAATGTTGGACGAGAAGACCTGGCTCACAGGCGATGTTCCAGTTCATTCTGAAGGTGTTCGGTGGGGTTGAGGTCAGGGCTCTCTGCAGGCCACTGACTTTTCTCCACATCAAACTTATCAAACCATGTCTTAATGGTGTTCACTTTGTAAACAAAGGGCACAGGCCTGCTGGAACAGGAAAGGGCCTCCCCCACTCTGTTGCCACAAATTTGGAAGGATATAATTATCTAAAATGTCTTTGTATGCTGTAGCACTAGCATCACTCCTCACTGGAACTAAGGGGCTGATCCCAAACCCTGAAAAACAGGCGCAGACCATTATCCCTCCTCCACCAAACTTTAGTTTGTCTGCAGCTGTTCGGCCATGGAAACCCAGTTAAAGCACCCATTCATGAAGTTCATGAAAACCAGTTCATGAAGTTCTTGTTCTGATGTTGCTTCAAGAGGCAGTTTGGAACTCTGTTAAGGAGTGATGCAACAGAGCACACACGTTTTTTATACATTTCAGCATTTGGTGGCCCCGCCTTGTGAGTTTGCATGGTCTAGATGCTTTCTTTTCACAATAGTAGCACTTACTTACAGTTGACCAGGGCAGATCTGGCAGGGCAGAAATTCCATGAACTGACTTGTGGCAACGGTGGCATCCTCTTATGATGCCCTACGATGGACTGGTGACCTGTCCAGGGTGTTTCCTGCCTTCCGCCCAAAGACTGCTGCGATAGGCTCCAGTACGCCCCATGACCCAGAAGGATAAGCAGCTTAGATAATGTGTGTGTGTGTGTGTGTGTGTGTGCTTGTGATCTACTTAACAAACAGACAACACAGTATACAAGTATACTATGCATATTTTCTGTCTACCAAATGCGTCTCAGAGCAGCATCAGTGGCCAGTGCTTCTCCAACCCCGGCTACCACATTGTGGCAAAATGCACCGGGCCCTCTTCCAACACCAGCATTTCACACTAATAGCACTTACAGTAATACTTTCATTTCACAATAATTGCGCTTACAGTTGACCAGGGCAGATCTAGCAGGGCAGAAATTTCACAACTTGTGGCAAAGATGGCATCTTATGAAAGGGCCACATTTAAAGTCACTGAGCTCTCCAGAACGACCCAGTGCTTGTCTCTGGACACTGCATGGCTATGTGCTTTGATTTATACACCTGTTAGCAATGAATATGGCTGAAACACCTCAACTCAATCATTAGAAGTCATTAGAAGCCCTGTTTTTTCTCTTGTTTTCTTTTGAATTTTCCCTCCTTTATGCAATTTTATTATATTAAGATGTATGTTTTCAGAAATATCTTCTGGAAAATGAAGCACTTGCACTTAATAAATGAAGGATGATCTGTGACTTTTGTACAGTACTGTATGTTCCCTGAAGCCTCCTGAAAATAAAATGTAGTTTCTTTTAATGCTACACTGTACACTATAAATGGTGAACAGAGTAGAATAAAGGATAAACAAAGGGCACGTTAGAGCCGTGCAAGTGGTTGATAACCAGTATGCTATCATGTTTCCACAGAGTCTGTTTACTCTGAAAGCAGGAAGCAATGCAAATACTTAAATAACTTTATCAGAAGGGAAGTCCAGTTAATGTTAAGTGCAGTGAAGTTTACATTCTTCACATTACCTTGAAGGTCTGGAAAGATTTCTACAGGGGTGGCCACTGAAATTAAGTATATTTCCTATAAAAAAGGCAGGAGACATCTTGAAAGAGATTAAGAGAACTGTACTAAAAATGATTAGATTTTAGGATTCCATCACATAGCTTTCTTTTGATACATTCGTATAATATGATTGAGCTCGAGCTTGAATTTTGCCACTGGGCCTAGACTGCGTTGTAGCCTTCTATACTATCCTTACAGTTTTTCCCCTGTGTGTAATAAACCCCATCTCAGCTATGCAGAAATCTAGCACCCATTGGGGAAATACAGTTGCAGTGAGTATGCGGAGATGAAGTTATATAAACGTATAGAACCATTCCAACAACAAGCGCTTCAATAACAACATTAGCTATGTGCACCGACAATCTCTTGCTTAGTGTATGTGTCAGCACTTGTGCCACAGGTATAAATGGTAATTTCTGCTTAGATCAGAAACACAGCTCTTCTTTTAAATGACAAATCCTTATAGTTCAGCTCAGCATTCCCCTTAAGCTTGCCCAAGTCTTTTATTAGAAACTGTGCAGAAACCAAAAACCTGTCAGGACCATGCTGATTATAGTAGTGCCTTTAAAGACCTTTGGGTTCCCTTCTCTGATTCTTTTACTATCAGTTACATAAGATTGTATCATACTTTCCAGCTTAACTTGGAAAGTGTCCTAGTTTTAAGTTTTAAGTATCTTCTAGTTTTAAGTTAGTCCCCCAGGTTATTATTACTAGTTATTCACTAATTATTGTTATTGATGTTTGTGCTTCACCTCATTAGGTGTGACACGGGAGGAGACGCTAACACTGCGGGACAACAAAACCACTCGAATGGCTAAAGGTAATGACCCCAGAATGTACATAACATCGCTGTCCAAACATGTACATGAAAAACATGTATCTCTACAATGGTAATTGTACAGGAGAAGACCAAATGCAATTTTGGAGCATTTCTACTGGTCTGTTCATGAAAATTTGTTTTTGTCAATTTTTATTTTTGAGACTGCACCGTTTACTTTGCATACAGGCCAAGCTGCATGCCTAACCTAAACATACCATTCTCATGGAAAAAGGTAAACTAGGCAGTATGTCTTTCTAGCTTTCTGCTGCTTGACCTTTACGGTGGTCAGTTATATTGAGACCACCATGCTACGTGACAGCCCACAGCATCCACTTAAGGCCCGGAGCCCTTAGCCCTCTCTGCCTGTCTGAGTCTCAGTGCCTGTGATTAATGCGAATCCCTGACCTCCCCGGAGCTTGCTCTCCAGACACACACACACTGGAGCTCACACACCCGCCTCCTTAAATTGATCTCTCAGGTCCAGTGTTGGCTTGGTTCTGATGTAAACAGCCTGACAAAGGGAGCTGCAGTGGGTTAGACTGGATCAGCTTGGATCAGTGGAGAAACTTTCAAAAGTTTGGCTGCTGACCCAAAAGACCACAGCTTGCTACGCCAGTAATGATAATCTGGTTTGGAACTTTCCGTTTATACACAACCAGCCACTCCAGTAAGTACACCTCCTTGTATCTACACTGATTGTCCATTTTATCAGCTGCACTTACCATGTAGGTGCACTCCGTAGTTCTGTAATTACAGTCTGTAGTCCATCTGTTTCTCTGCATAATTTGTTAGCCCCCTTTTACCCTGTTCTTCAGTGGTCAGGATCCCCACTGACCAATGAAGACAGAACAGGTATTATTTGGATGGTGGATCATTCTTAGCACTGCAGTATCTACAGTGCACCTGATAAATGTGCCTGATCAGTTAGACAGTGAGTGTAGATACAAGGTATCTACATTGTATCTCCATTTTTCAGTTTTTGACGTAATTTGAAAATGCCTGTTGCCGTTTATATTGTGTGTAAATTTCTTGAAGAATTGACCAAAAGAAATATCCCAAAATTACTTGAAAAAAATGTCTGGTTCCATTGACTTGCATTAAAAGTAAAGCAGTTTTTTCCGCCTCCTATATATAACTTTCTGTCAAATGTTTTTTTCTGTTTACACAGAGTTAGTATAATTTACCAAAAAGCTCTAATTGTGTTTCATCTGTCCAAAGGATAGTCTCCCAGAAGTACTATAACTTTTCAGCATGCATCTGGTCTGGCTTTTTTGTGTTTTGCTCTTATAAGTGGGGACTTCTTGGGTCTTCTACTATGGAGCCCATTGTATTGAAACTGTTGTATCTTGAACTTGAGGGTCTATCTCAAAGTTTTCCATGGTTCTTTCTCCACCATTCAAACAGTCTTTTCCTTTTGTCTAGGGTCAATTTTCCACTTATGCTCACATTTAGAGATGTTGACTACAGCTCCATGGGCCTTAAATTCTTGATAGTGTCGGCAAAAGTAGTCACATGAATATTAGGCTTTTTGGAGATCTTGTAGCCTTGACATTGATCACGCTTTGCCATGACCTCATTAGAATTCTTTTCCTTATCTTTTCCATATTTAGCTTGATATAATAGTCTGATTGAAATATCTCTACAATACAACTACTCCTTATCATTTCTAAAGGTTATCAATAATATTGCTCAGGCAATTTAGAACATCTTTGTAGAACAAGCAAGAATTCAGTTCTTTTCACATTTTTTGTTTTGTTCCACTGCATTTTGAAGACATGCATGTATGGATTACAAGGTCTTTTAATTTTAACACTTTTCAACAAAATGCAAGCTTACCAGTAATTTCAGCCATGTCTGTATCTGGTCAGTGATGGTCCTATGATGGTTCCTTTCCATTAATGGAGAGTGGCTGATAAACTGCAAGCTATAGTCAGTAATCTTAAACCTACCTGAAAAAAATGGTCAATAAGTGTGGTTAGAAGATAGGTGTACAGTACAGTAACACAATCCTCTCCCTGCATTCTAACAGGACTCGCCTCCTGAGGATGCTGTTGCCAGAGGTTATATGTAGCCCAGCACAGGACAGCCATACAGATGTGTCCCAGACTATAGCCTCTCAACCTTTTCTATCTCAAGGCCCATCTATTTATCACTAAAACGCATGAAGGCCTACAGGAAAACAAAACGTTTTGGCTTAAAAATGTCATTTTCGGGTAATTTACAGTGCAGCTGTGTTAAGTGCCTTCCCCTGTATGTAATGTGTATCAGGAAATGTAAAATATCAACAGATAAAATTAATGGAAATTTGTTTTATACCAGAAATCAGGCAGAATGGTAGCACATTAAGTGGAATGTTTCTATAACCGTTTCTTTTTTTCTTTTTTTACAGCAGTATAAAAGTCAGGGAAGGTGTAAAAAATCAGTGAAGCTACCTTTGGGGGGCATTGTTGCAGTGTTTGTATTAATATTGTTTACTATTTGAAAACATTTAGTATTTTGTTTTAAGTCAATTATGTTTCACTGATTTTTATGACAAAGTGCCATTACCAGCCCACTACTGATCACTGGCCCCATCTCAGTACTGGACTGGTGAACACCAAAGGGTGTTTGTGGTCCATGGTCCAGTGATTGAGAAACCCTGGACTAAGTAAAATCAAATCAAATCAAGCTTTATTGGTCTCACACACACAGTTATACACAGTTCAGTGAAATGCTTATTTGACTGTCTGTTGCCTTAAAAAACAAATATACAGTAGAAAAAATATAGACAGAATATATAAAAGACTATATAAAATTATAGGCATATTATAAAATACAAGTATATGTGTATATATATGTATAGTATGTGTGTAGTGCCAATGAGCAAGAGGCAGTGGAATGAAAGGAGTTAATAAATATTATAAATACTTATAAATATGGCAGTACATATTGTGCATGTAGGGTGTATGGGTGTTGTGCAGTTGTCCTGTAATATGTATGTGTGTATGTATGTATAAATAATCCTAGTAATTGTAACCCTGGTTGAGGGTCTGAATAGCCTGAGGGAAGAAACTCCCCCCTCATTCTCTCTCTCAGAGAATGAAGTCAGAGTAGAGACAATTACTAAGTCTTAGTAATGCGAAGATAATTTGAGCTCATAAAGTCGCTCAGTTTCCTCAGCTTCTTGTGTTGGCTTATGGTTTATAATGTGTTTGCGTTTTCTGCAGACTACATCAAGACATCCATGTGCAGCTCCAGCTCCTGCTCCCTAAATAGTGAGAACCCCTACGCCACGATCCGAGACCCACCGGGCTTGGCCTGCAAGCACACAGAGAGCAGCTATGTGGAGATGAAGTCTCCTGCACACAGAGACCTGACGTTCTGCTCCAGCACCAGCACCACCCTCACCTCTACAAGCAGGAATGTCTACGATGTTGGTGAGTCAGTGATGGTGAAGGTCGTCAGGAAGCCACCAGGGGCAGATTTGTGAACACACAGAGCTCAGTGTTATTGCTAAAGCTGAACATTGTTTGCATTCAGTTGGATCCACATTACATCACACTATTTCATCAAACACTTCATCAAAGATGTGTAATGTCCGATCTCATCGTAAAATGAGTGTACACAAATTTACAGCAGTTTCATTATTTATCAGTTTCAAACACCCGAGGATCAAATGTGCATGGCAGATTAAGCAGTCATAGAGGACTACAGTGTTCAGTTTAGTCTATTCCATGACTGGGCAGACTGTTTAATGTAGGACAAAGGCGGAATTTGAGGTTTGTGCTGGAGTTTAACACTTCACAATCACACCTTTCTGTCATTTCAGACAGAAATGAGAATGAAAAATTTCAGAAAGGAAATTACATTGTTTTTCCACATTTTATTCTTTTTAATTCTATTATTTAAGCTCTATTGCTTCCTCACAAACTCCGCCTACAAAGACAACCATTGGCTCATGAGTCTAACGACTGCTTTCCTTTTATTTGTTACGTTAAGATCAGCATAAATTTGTGCATGCTTCATGTAAATTACATGTGCAAATTTTGAGTGTTGTTTGAGATTTCTGTGGTAATTTTACTTTTTTTCGACGCACTAGCTGATTCATCAATTGCACTCAAATCTCTGTTCGTTTTGAGGTTTTTCAACACACCTGCAAAAAACAAATATTTTGATATAGATAATATTCACAGTAAAATGTTTGGAAAAGTTCTGCCTGAGGTACTGTTCACCAAGAGCCAAACTGCTACCACAAAAGAAGTGGCGCTTTGTTTAAGCCTGCACATGATTTTGAGCTACAGTAAGCAATAAGCAATAGCTACAAATAACTCATAGAATAATGAATATGTAGATTAATGCTGAGATGTTCAGGCTACAAAATTGCTTGACCGGTTTAAGGTGCTAGTTCACTAGAGAAACAACATGTGAATTGGCTTCCAGAACAATTTTTTTTATTGTCAATTTATTATTAATTATTGACAACACTGAATAATTGTTTCAGCCCTCTTTTGCAGTTTCATGAAATAGACGTAAAGTAGTTCTTACTAGGGCTGCTACAACTAATCAACATTATCAATAACATTGTATCATAAAAGTTTATTGGAAATTAATCTTGTTATTGATTAGTTGGCTTGATGACATTTTTCGCTCCCCATTTACATTAATGGACGGAAAGAGTGAAAATACAGATTACACACTACAGTACATGGTTATGCATGATTTAAAAAGTCAAAAATATGAAAACACTTCATTTTAACCTCAATCAAAACATTTCCTGTAAAACGTGTAAAACTGAGCTCATCTGGCACAGAAGATATGGATATTCCTTGAAAACACATTATGGCCTTTCTCCCATACAAAAATGATGTTTTGTTAATACATTGTTCCTTTGTTGTTCCTGCACCTTTCACATGGATCAAAATGCCATTCCTCAGTGCAGAGGATCTGATGATCTTGATAAAAGTCATGCAAATACAAATATGATTTAGAAGATAGGGTGGGTGTTTTATATTTGAAAGAACAAAAGGAGGGAAAAATAATTCTTGAAAGAAACATTGTGCATGATGTGAAATATTTAGTTACTGACAGACAACTGGCAGGACATTTCCTTTCCCCAATTAATCTAAGCTACGATAAATGTAAGTGCTAATTTCTGTGCCACTTTTGTGAATAAAACCCAGTAGTGTTTAAATAGATGATGATTGTATTGGTTAGGGCTGACAACTGGCTGCCAGTCATAGGAATAATTTTCCATCACACAGTAAAAGTTCAAGCATACAGTAAAGAACAGACATAACTTTGAATGCTGGTGGCGGCAAAGGGAGAAAAACCAAAGACAATAATCACATTTGTAGATTGAATCATAGTTCATAAGTTCATCGATTATGGAAATAATTGTTAGTAGTAGCCCTAATAAAACAAACTCTTTAGTAAATTCCCACTCTTTATAAGACAAGCCAAAGAAACTAATCAAAATAGCCATTAGGGTATTCATTTTTTTTTGAAGATTTCTTAATATATTGAATATGAGAATCCATCCTTCCATAAAGAAGAAGAAAGTCAAAGGAAGTGAAAAAACAGGACTTTACCAAACTGGAGTTAAAAAAATATATGAAACGGTAGAGAGAAACTGGACCTGGTAGACCACCAAATTGTCACCACCATGTAAACAGTACTTAAAGCTTTCATCGTTGAGAAAATCAAGCTGCACTCTTGCTCTTAACTGATTAAAAAAACCACAGATGTTTCTGTCTATCTTTCCACTGTGAGAAGACAACTCAACGTTATGAGTCTAAAATGTTATGTAGCCGTCAAGAAGCCGCTACTTGGAAAAATCTCTGCAGATTTCTTAAAAAAACTGAAAGCAAATCTTTCTAATAGATTAGAAGCTATAGTAAAGGATTTGACACACTAAATATATATTTAGTTGTTGAGGCTTCTGTGTAATTGTCTGAAAAAATATATATATAAGGTGGTCTCAGACTTTTGCGCAGTACTGTACTATGTACATGACAGAATACTATACTGGTAGTGTTTAACCACTACATTCTCCTCTCTCTCAGAACCCACAGTGAGTGTTCTTCAGGGACCCAATGGCTTGGCCACTGGTTTCTCCCAGAACCCATACGACCTGCCCCGGAACAGCCACATCCCCAGCCACTACGACATCCTGCCAATGCGCCACAGCCCCCCCAACACCCCACCGCCGCCAGACAGCCCCCCGAGCTCCCTGCTGTAGAGCCCAGGCCACAGCCTACCTCCACAATACAACCTCCACCACCTGACTCTGCAGGACGTTCTCGTTTATCTTTTTTATCTCATCTGATTTCTGTCCATCATGCTCACGCACAGATGCATGAGAAGATGGACATAAAGGCAGCAGCGATACCACATTTTGCTGGATTTTTGTGTGCGCTTACACTGATGGCAGGGAAAGATACAAGCAACTACTCACTTCTCTGCATTCAGACCTGGATGAAGGGATTTCATTTTGTGCAGAAAAGACTGAACCAAGGAGAAACGAAGAAATCACAAAAACCTGAAGTACTCTGTAATAAATTGTAAATATTGCAGCAGATTATGGGGCCAGCAAAGTACTCTTGATCAGTTCCAGAATATGAGTGCTGTCTTCAGCCATGGAAGGAACATTCATGGGAGTCTCGTGTATATAATATCAGTGGTAGACTAATAGATGGCTCATGCTCCACAATGGTCCATCTGTCCCCTCTACCAGTCAAACAGTGACTGACCCAGGACATCTTGTTTGGAGCCAAGGGGAACTGTCAGCCACAGATGCAGTGTCAACCTCGACCATTCACTAGTTAAAGAGGACTCAAAACCCTTAGTGACAAAGCATGGTTAAATAGTAAGTAGTTATTATTGTACAAAGAGAATTACCAAAAGAAGAGTTTTTAAGAACGTTACTTTTTTGATAACATTATAGTATATGGGACTTCAAGACTTTAAACCACATTCATGGGGTATTTTAAAAATGATAAAACAACTGTAGCTCGATACAACTTGTGCAATGTCACTAATGGTACTAGTCTATCAACCTGCTGTTTCATAAAAATATTTTATGAATGGTTATATTTCAAGGTAGCAGGTGTAATGTCATGTGAATGTGTGAACTCAAACTATAGTGTCAAGTTATTTTTGTTTTGTTTTTTTTCCTTCTTTGGTAAACATATTTTGCCTTTCTTATTTCTCTTTGTATTCTCAAAATACCAATTGGTGGTTCTTAAGGGAGGCTTTTCTTTTGTATTTATGTATTTATGGTGTATTTATTTGTAATTTATTTGTGATGCTTTTGTTTTTCTTTCAATTGTAAAGTTTAAACGAAAAGTCAAGCATGAGTAAATTATACCAAGTGACGCTTAATTATTTTAATGGTTGCGCCATTTATGCGTACATATTTATAATATACAATGCAAGTTAGCTTTCATGTCTAAGTAGGTGCATCACAACAAACAAAAACCATCTACATATTTAGAAATCGTACTACATTTGGAGACATTTCGCTTTTCTGAAGTTCAGTTTGGTAAATCTGCTTTGCCGTTTTACTTTGTGCTATGCCCTAAATGTAGTTGCATACCCCTCACTAAAGCAATAACATACTGACAATCACGCATAAGGACAACAGTGCAGATTATCCATCCATTCATAGCTGGAGAGTGTGCTTACGTTAAGCTCATGTGAGCTGTTAACACAAAATTTCATTTCATCTTTGTGTCATTTAAATGCCGCTTGATGTTTTCTTACAAAATTCAAAATAAAGTGTATGGTGAACGAGTCTCATTTGACAGTAGCCCTTACATCTGTGACATTAGTACAGACCCATTAGTACTTTTTTTTAACCAGCTCGCTATTCTAGATGAGTTACTTCTCCTTTCCTGAAGGTTAACCACTTCTGCTTTCTTTCATGATGAGGGATATGACCAAAGAGTATAAGGGAACTGAAATGAGACTGTTTCAATTAAGCGGTTAATAATTTATGCGTCAAGAATGATGAAATCAGTAAACTATTACAAAAAACTGGCATTACAAACATTAATTTCACATAACAGTCATCACAAATCTTCAAAATGACCTGTGTAGCCATTCTTTTATTTTTCACTTTGAAATTGGAATTACAGTGGATAGAGTAATAGTATAATTATAATAATAATAATAATAATAAAAATAAAAAAAAATCACAGTACAGCGCAGACAAAAAAAATGTTCTTGAGGCAATATGTGAAAGATAACTGACAGTCAGAACATCAATATCCAGGTAAACTAATTAACACAAGCTATGTGCAGTGCTTAGGCTGGGCCTAGCCGTGCCATCTGTACCCATACATCATTGGCACCGCCCCTCATGCTTCTACCGGTCAGTCACACATCAGTTTTAAGGTCCCGAGGGCCAGTCTGAAGCAAGGCCCAACACCATACAGACAGAATGCACAGAGAAAGACAGTGCCATACTTTATATATGTGTATGATGTGGCCGATCCTTCACAACAGTAACTAGATTCTGTTTGACACTGTTATATTGCTATGTTCATACTGAGCGAGGTCTAACACTTGGGGTCAATTTTGTGAAAACCTGTCGAAAGGCTCACACCCATACACTTTGGCAACGTCAGTCCACACTATTCATTCTGATTCTGTTTTACTACACCAGCTACTACAGCCTGGGAAAGGCTTAACCACCTTAACCCTGGAGAGCCATCACTTCTTTCTATTTCAGTGAGAATCCTCCTAAGTGGATATTGGTCATGAATAACATTTTGAATATCAATATTTTAAGGGGTGCAGGCTGAGTAGCTGATGAGCTCTGAGGTTATTTGGTGTAACCACAATATACCATGCATTACAATTCCAGTCCACACTAAAATTTCTACTTCACACAATACAAATCCTTAAGACAGCTATGATGCACAAAACTGTTGCAGCTTGTGGCCAAGCCCACATCTGCTGAATCATAGGAATGCTTGATTTTACAATCACAACAAGATTATACTGGGCTACAATACATTATACATTCTTAATTTACTCTGATCATTTTTCATAGACATCGCACATCCTTAAATTTCAAGAATCTTTTATAATGGGGCACAATAATATGCTAATAAGTCAGTCAGCTACCACAGAATAAATACTTGTTAAAGGTCTAAAAAATTAACTGTAGTGTGGGTTAGTTCAGGAATATTGTGTTTGGTGCAAACATACAGAAAAAGCTCCAGTCTACAGTCATCACTTATGGTCATATGAGCAGTATTTCACCCCTGCTGTTCTAACCCCAACTTAAAAGAGTGGCACTTTGAAGGGGATAAGCTATTATGTTAGGTGCCATGTGGTCTTGAGAGGTGGACGGTTTATGATTTTCCCTGACTTATTATATTACTTATATTCTGATAGTGTTTTCAGAGTATTATTATAATAATTTTAAGAGTCTGGTTAAAGAATTGTGCCTGTATTTACTGTCAAACGCTTAAGATTTTCACTTTTTAATCACAAAATGGATTGATCCTCTATATATCTTCCTAAATTTGGACTTCAGTTGTTCTTTATGACAGATTTAACCTGGCTATTAAACCTGGCTACAAGATCAATTGTATTACATATGAAGGGCAAAAATGGAGATCACATCAAAAGGCAGGAAACATCCAGAAAAAGACAGCAGTCACACAAGAGAGTATGAATGCTGCTATTATAGGACTACTGAAGATCATGTGATGATGGCCTCGCGGCACTGCTGCGCAGAGCAAGAGGACTGCGGAAAACCCCCACAGTGGGAGCACATGCGCGAAACTGGAGGCGTCCCCGTGTGACATTCCGTTGAGAAAGGCACTAGAACCACTACTCTACCCCACAAGAAGATGCAAGAGAAGCACAAGATGAGTGAAGACAGCAGTAGCAGCAGCAGCAGGAGCTGTGGGTCAACGTGAAGAACCATGTCCGGGGTGTTCCCTGTGCTGAAAGCTACAATCCTCCTCCTTCACCTCCACCACTTCTCCTGATGCTGATATAAAGCATGCAGGCATATTCTGCCACAGGAGCCACCACCATCTTGGTGACTAATGAGCAAAGCTACTGCCCAAATGGTCAGCGTCAAAATATGTGATAAGTGTGCGTAAGCTGGCATTTAAGTTTACATGCAAAGTGACGTATAGGCTCAAAATGCAGCCACAGCCAAAGATGGAGAAGTCAATGGTCTCTGGGACCTAATGCTAATCTAACATGTATTAATGGAGACTATTCATCTGTCTAAATCACAACGCCGATACAGTAACACCTCCAATACTGCAGGCCGCAAGCCCTGCCACTGGCTGAGCCACAAACACGAGGCGGCCGCTTACAACATGGACACGAACAAACCTTGCACCTTTTCGCAAAATGAAATAATATATTAAGACATTTCTGTGAACATCAGCATGACTGATTATTAAAATTCTGCAATATAAAAGCCAAGGACGGCAGGAAAAAAAATGATAAGCTTAGTCCAGAGCGCAGGTGGTGACCCTTTTGAGATCCGAGGTTTAGAAACACAGCTTCTGTGCTGAAGCCTGGCCATGCAGCTGTGTCTCGGAACCAAAGCAGTCTTTAAGAAGTGGTGGGGGAGAGGGTGGGGGGTGAGAGGAGAGAAGGGAAGGCAGGGGGGTGAGGGCTTCTGCAGGTGGGCTGGGAAGAGGGTCATGGAGGGGGCTAGATGCTCTGGCAACACTGCATCTTTGGTTTATTCTCAGTGGGCTGCACCTGGATGGACACCACGTTGTTGCTAGGTGACATGTCGTTGTCCCGGCGGTCAGACATCTGCTTCTGGGACACGATGCGGTAGATTTCTGTGGGATGAGGCAAGATTTGAATACCAAAGCTCAGTAACTAACCTGAAGCTGGAGGTTATTAGTTAAGCTTCTAACAACACGAATGCCGTTCTGGGATCCCTTTGCTTTGTTCATGATCAGTGGATGCATAGCCAACAAGCCCCAAGATCAGTAGTGCCATTCTGAGGCGTTTTACAAATGCAGAATCTGGACTCATTATGCTTTTATAATTACCCTTACCCATAAAAACCTCACAGGACGCCTGAGGTAATGTAATTACTGTGTTATATCTGATGCCCTTTTAAAAATGTATCCTTTGAGTTCACTATGTAGAAAGGACGTTAAGACTAGGCTCACTAACAGAGCGGCAACAGAAGCAGGAAGCTTTTTATTACAGTCACGTCAGGCTAGAGGAACTCAGAGGACCCACCCCAGCAAGGCCAGGCCTTTGATTAGTCATTCATAAGGATATGGCCTTCAGCCAAAAGCCAATCACTTACAATCTCCCTCTCTCTCTCTCTCTCTCTAACACACACACATTCACACTTTCCCAAGCTTATCTGTATGCAATTCTGCTCATCAACTTTTATTCCCCTCATGTTTTGTTTACCCTTCACCCCTTCAGATTAAAAAAAAGGGTTTTATCCTTTACCTGACACTGCAGATAAGGAACCAAAAGGACATGCCAGCACCTTCCTCACCTCCTGCACTAAAAAGCCTACTCACCAGTCAAGATGGTCTGAAAGGCTGTCTCCACATTAGTGGAATCCAGAGCTGATGTCTCAAGGAAAGACAGCCCATTCTTCTCTGCGGACACAAAGAACATTCATCCACTAAGATAGCATCTCACAGTCAGTTATCTAGCTAAAAAGAACACAAAACTGTTTTGTTTTGTTGTTTTTTTAAGGTAGCCTTTGCCCTTACTTTATTGCAATATTTCTAAATTAAAGACACGATCAACAAGGTCATAATAGGAAAGAGCACAGCACTAGGTTGTTCTAGGCCTACGCGGACATGCATGTCTGACCTGCAAACGCGCGTGCTTCATCGGTGGGCACGGCCCGGAGGTGACGCAGGTCGCTCTTGTTGCCGACCAGCATGATGACGATGTTGCTGTCTGCGTGGTCTCTCAGCTCCTTCAGCCAGCGCTCCACATTCTCATAGGTCAGGTGCTTCGCAATGTCATACACTAACAGAGCCCCCACAGCTCCACGGTAATACCTTCAAATGGAGAGACAAATATTTGAAAGAGGGCATATAGATATTATGCTGAACACAAGTGTTTAGTATATGTACTATTTTGAACGTTCTGATTGTAAATATTGTCATCTGTGGTGTGGACGGGTGGCGGCGGTGTGTCTTACGCTGAGGTGATAGCTCTGTAACGCTCCTGCCCAGCCGTGTCCCATATTTGGGCTTTTACAGTCTTCCCATCCACCTGAATGCTGCGAGTGGCAAACTCCACTCCAATGGTGCTTTTGCTCTCCAGATTGAACTCATTCCGGGTGAAGCGGGACAGAAGATTACTCTTCCCCACACCAGAGTCCCCGATCAGAACCACTTCAAAACAAAACATAGAAAGGATTCAAATTTCTGCATTAATATCAGGTAACATCTATTTTATTCCAGCCAAACATTTTAACATTTGAATGTGCTGCATGCTTGGACTTGTGCAATCTGTTTACCTCCAGAAGCCAATGCTAGCCACACATGTGAACAGCAGATGCCCCCACCCCACCCCCACACTGTGACAACACAGCAGCTCAAAGACACTAAGCAGAACTTTCTAAATGCTGGGGTTAATTTCATCAGTTCATTTAATCATCAGTCATGACAGATAAATAGTGTTACCTATGCAGGTGTAGAAAGAAAGAAGACATACAGGGTCTGCTTCAGATTTTCTGGTCTAATTTGTCTTTAATGATTAATACCTTACACCCGTCCTTCTGCCTAACCCAAACACACATAGACAGTCAAAAGCCAACCAATGCACCTACATCTTGTCGCCTCTAGAGAGCGATGCATTTTATGAAATCTATGACTTCCTTTATTATGTACATGTAATTATTAACAAATTTTAAGACATAAACATAGCAATAATTGTCCAGGGAAGGCAAAATATAGGTTAACATTTGCTGAATGTCGGTCAGCAAACACACAAAAAAGCAACGGAAGTAACGTTATCAGATTAATGCTACCGTCGTGTGGAAACAGTTTATACGTGTAAAATATTTAATGTAGACAAGGCACACTGACTGTATATAAGCTTGTTGTGAACTGACGAAAGCTGTCGTTGACATAGTTAGTTAACCTAGCTAACGCTAGCACTGTAGCGAAATTAGCCAGTATGAAATGAGCGTTGCTCCAAGCTAGTTCTGGCTAGCTAATACAGGGAAGCCAGTTAACCATGAACAGTAGGACATCAATGTTTCCGTTTCTATTTAACTGTTATGTTTTTCGTTACTGGAAGAGCTAGCAGAAGATACGACAAATCAGTCAGTTACAAGTACATCATTTTCCATCTGTCAACAAATGTGTTTAACGAAGCTGGCTGGCTACGTTAGCTCCAAGACTTCAGCTGCCTGGCTCGAAGTCTCCTGTAAGGTGTGGTGCTGGGACAATGTTTGGATGGAGTTCAAACAGCCAGAACATATGCGCCCCCACTGCGGCTCGCGGGTTATAAAGGTATTAAAGCTAACCAGCTGCCCTTTTAGTCATATTAATAACACCGCCAAACACCTATCACCACCGTCTGTGAAGTTTACTTGTAATGTTTTTCAGCAGTAAACGAGCTTGCTAGCTAACGTTAGCTAGCCTGGATGGAAACAGTTAACGCTAGCTAGCTAAGAAATGTTGTTATAGCTCTTGTCATAGCTACGATTAGCTCTATGCCTCGCTAGCACTGTAACTTAACAATAGGAAAACCAGCAAGACCGCTGTCGGTTATAAACGTAAGATTGTAGCAAATGTTATTTACCTTTAAACAAATAGTCATATTCGTCGTCTCTTGTTCCCATCTTGATCAAAACAAAGGTTAAACAGAGATAGATAAACACTTAGCAAGTAGAAGTGGCCGCCGCCAGCCCTGTCCTCCCCGCTCCGCTGCTGCACTGCAGTCAGATTGTGTGATTAGGCGGTAGCCATGCTAACTAGTTAGCAAGCGAACGAGCTTCATTCAGGGGTTCAAAACAATCAGTACCATTTCAAAATAAAAGCTTCGACTAAGCGACGACTAACCCTAAAGATGATGGGTCGTGCTATGAGGGAAAACGCGCAGTCTTACGTTAATTAATTTAAATCAACTTTGAATGCTTATCCCCGTGTTACTGGAAAAAAAACTGAAAAACTTGCATCAGACCCAATTCAATAAATTGAACAAGAACTTTTAATTTTTTCAGGGCTACTCTCTGGCAATTTTACACACTGATATTATAGTTTTTTCTGCATTTCTCTTCACAGACTACATCTGTACATTTCTCTTCACATACATACACATGTACACATACATATGTACTACATATGTACATGTGACTGTCAACAGGAATGGATGTTTGTATGTGTATGTGACAGTGTGCATGTATAGCAGAA
Source organism: Colossoma macropomum (assembly GCF_904425465.1). NCBI lineage: Eukaryota > Metazoa > Chordata > Actinopteri > Characiformes > Serrasalmidae > Colossoma > Colossoma macropomum. The sequence goes on from NW_023494798.1 coordinate 13,800,994, forward strand.
TGGGAAATTCTGTTGTCAGTTACTGTGGGCTATTAAATAACCAAAGACAAATTTCTTGGATATGCAAACATTCTTGGCCATTAATGTTTGCATTTAATTCTCTAATATATTTCTCTCTTTGCATCTAGTTCTCCAATTCTTTAAGCCTTTCCTTTTCTAATTATTATAGACAGCAGTTTTAACACTTCGAACAGATTCCGTTCACTCCAGAGTAGCGTTTGACTTGCACTTTTGATCACTGAATTGCTGAAAAAAAAAATCTGAAAAAAATATTGATTTTTTCTTTTTATGTATGCCAGTATTTTTGTTTTTGCTCTGTTGTCTTTCTGTCTGAAGTGTTCAGATCCTGCTGCTGCCTCAGTAACCAGTCTTGCCCGTAGGGATGATGCTGGCTAAAAGGTGGTCTAAACAAAAGCTTATTTTTGCCTGTGGGATGCATCAAAGCTGTCCATTATCACCTTTAGTTTTTGCTTTGACAATAGAGGCTTAATACTTTTAAATGTAGGACTTTATCCTGTATTTATGGTGTAACATAGGAAAGAATAGTGAGCTTTCATTAATGCTAACTCTAAAGACAGTCTGTCTTTCTTTGTCAGAATTTTTTTCAGAAAAAAAACAAAACATATACCTCCACTTTTTTCTATTTTTATTTTTCTACATCGGTTGAACAAAACAGCTGTCCTTTGCTTTGTTTGAAAATGTCATGAAAAATGGGGGAACAGGAATGCTCCAAAATGGTTAGGAATAAAATGTCTTTGCACTAACCTGCATTAAAAGTTCTCAAAACATTTCTGTCTTCTTCTGTAAAGTTACAGTTTTGGAGATACATGTTTTTTTTTAAAACAACAAAGTTATCTTTGATTTTACTTGGAAGAATTAATGCAGCAAAAGTGAATATCCTGCCCAAATTTCTTTATTTGTTCCAATCAGTTCTCATCTTTTTTTCAAGGCCTTATGTACTACCATATTTCCAAAAAAAGTTGGGACGCTGTGCAAAATGTAATGTCATTTAAACCCTATATTTCATTGAAAGTAGTACAAAATATCAAATGTTGAAACTGAGAAATTTTATTGTTTATCGAAAAACATCTGCCCATTTTGAATTTGATGCCAACAACATGTTCCAAAAAAGTGTGAACATGTTGGAGGAACAAAGGTCTGGTAAATTTGTGTAATGCTAAAAAAACAACTGGTAGTTAATTGGCGACAGGTCAGTTACATGATTGGGTATAAAAAGAGTATCCCAGAGATGCTGAGTCTTTCAGAAATAAAGATGAGGAGGGGTTCACCACTCTGTGAAAGACTGCACAATCAAATAGTGCAACAATTCAAGAAAAACATTTCTCAACATAAAATAGCAAAGAACTTTTGCTTTTCATCATCTACAGTACATAATATCATTGAAATATTAAGAGAATCTAGAGAAATATCTGTATGCAAGGGACAAGGCCAAAAAACAGTATTTGCTGGCTGCGATCTTTGACATGATTCTGTAGTGGAAATCACTGCATGGGCTTAGGAACACTTCTGAAAACCACTGTCTGTGAAAACAGTTAATCACTGCACCCACAAATGCAAGTTAAAACTCTAAAAAGCAAAGAAGAAACCATATATAAACAGGACCCAGAAACCCTGCCACCTTCTCTGGGCCTGAGCTCATTTAAAATGGACTGAGCCGAAGTAGAAAAGTGTCCTGTAGTCTGATGAATCAACATTTCAAATTCTTTTTGGAAATCATGGACACTGTGTCCTCTGGGCTAAAGACCACTCAGCTTGTTATCACTGCACTGTTCAAAAGCCAATATTCATGATTCATGTTTTGGCAACATATGCTGCCATCCAGATGACGCCTTTTTCAGGGAAGGCCTTGCTTATTTCAGCAAGACAATGCCAAACCACATTCTGTATGTATTACAACAGCATTGCTCTGTATTAAAAGAGTCCGGGTGCTAAATTGACCTGCCTGCAGTCCAGACCTGTCACCACTGAAATGAAAAATATGACAAATGAGCCCCAGAACTGTTGAGTAGCTGAAATCCTGTATCAAGCAAGAATGGGAAAACATATCACTTTCAAAACTACAGCAACTGGGCTCCTCAGTTCCCAAACACTTACAGAGTGTAGTTAAAAGAAGAGGTGATGAAACACAGTGGTAAACATGCCCCCGCCCCAACTTTTTTGGAATGTGTTGCTGGCATCAAGTTCAAAATGGGCATATATTTTTCAAAAAACAATCAAATTTCTCAGTTTCAACGTTTGATACGTTGTCTTTGTAGTATTTTCCTTTAAAAAATACACTTTATATGATTTGCATATCAATGCATTCTATTTTTTTATTTACATTCTGCACAGCGTCCCAACTTTTTTGGAAATGTGGTTGTACTATAAGTGTGTTCAATTTGCCCTCATACAGTTCAAAGCATTAAACAATATTTTAACCTGTCATAACTACATCCACAAAATAGGTGAGACAGATGTTATGATTCTCTCTGTGATCTTAGTCGTATGTTCTTCTTCTGTCCAAATTTGTAGTTCTCTGGGTTGGTTTGTTAATGCACTTTCTGAGGTCCTTGAAATTCACCTGCAGGCTTGTCCAGTGATTGCTATTCTTGGAGTTCCCAGAGACATAATCTCTCTCAGTACTAAATAAACAGAAATGGTAACATTTGCATTTCTGCTAGTGCAACATCTTCTGTCTTCTGTGGAAATTGGTAAACTCCCATTTTCAGTGGCTAAAAGATTAAATGCTTTTCTTTAAACCCAGGATAATTCAATTAAATTATTTCTTCTGTTCTTCCAGAGATTAAGTCCTTTATCACCTGTGGTGAGAGCTGGGGGAGCTGTCCCAAACGTTTCTTTGTCTTGATCCTAACTATTGTACAACTTGTCTGCGTTTCTTTCCTTCTTTTTTATATATAGTTAATTTAAATAGTTTGTAACTAATTTTTGCTTTATTTCAATTTCTTTTTTGCCCACTCCTACAGCAAAATGTGGGATGATTCGGTCTCATTGATGAGACGTCACGCTTTCTTGTGTTTAACATAGAATTTAACGAAATTAGTGTTTGTTGGGCTATCGGTCTTTTATTGTGTAAAACCGGATACTTCCGATTAAATGAATAAAAGAACCGCTGCCTGATTTTAATTGTTCGTGTGTACACACGTATGTTGTATGTATACGAACCTAAAACACTTTATTCACGAATAAAAGAGCTTAAAATACAAGTCTCACACCTGTTATCTGTCAAGATGTCTGACCTCGGCTTCCTCTCTCAGAGGTTCCATGGTGTAATGGTTAGCACTCTGGACTCTGAATCCAGCGATCCGAGTTCAAATCTCGGTGGAACCTATACATGTTTTACTCCCCACAGCATCGCTGCAGGAACGGAAGAAAACAGTGATGTAATGCAGTGTTTCCCAACGGCGGAAAAACACGCAACTGTGCATCACAGCTGGTCGAGATAGCTTTATAAACACTGATGTAATACATCTGTTGCATAAGCAAGTTTTTGTGTGTCCAAAGAAGGACCGAACTGACCGAATGAGCAACAGAGAAAGAAGCAAACAAAGAACAAATTCAAACGGACTTCAGGCTAAGTGCCTTAAATGCCTCTTTGTGTCAACATATTTAACTCCGAAAAGAAATAATGTCTGAATTCACTTGAATTATTGGCGCACTGCCTGCGACCGGCCACACGGGAGCAGCACTTCGCCAACGAATGAGAAGACATTCCACAATGTTCTTTGAATACTCCACTCATCACTGGTGTCTGTAACATTGCTCTTCGGCTGAATGAGGGGTTCTCAGCCTTTTTCACCCATTTATCATTAGAAAGTGTGAAGGCCCACAGGAAATTCCAAGAAAATCTGGGCTAATTCGATGATGCTCGGGTGCCTACACACTTAAAAAAGAGGGTTCTTTAGTAAATAAGTCTATGGTTCTATATAGCACCAAAAATGATTCTTCTGTAATGTTATAAGCTTGACACTGTAACAACAGCAGAACCCTTTTTGGTCCTTTATACAATCATTTTCAACAAGGTTCTATATAGAACCATATACAACACATTCTCCATTAATCTGAAGAACCATTTCACGATCCACATAAACATTTTATTATGAAATAGTTCTTTATAGAACTCATGCCTTTACTAAAGTCCCCAAAAGAGCTATCTTTTTTTGAATGTGCACCTAACACAAGTCACTGAACATAAAATATGAAAAGATTAGGCCAACATTAGTCTGGTTTATATAAAAACCAGACAAAATGGTAAGTGTTTTTCGTTTCGGGCAAGAATTATGAAGCTGCTTTGTGCATTGTTGTTGCAGGGCTTATTAATAGCGTTCACCCTTTGAAAACATTTTCCATTGCTTTTTATTACAAGTGCCTTCAACGGCCTACTGAAGACCCTCTCAGCATAGGCCCGAGGACCACCAGAGGGTAGCCTACTTCCCGGCCTTCTTGTGGTCCACGGCCCACTGGCTGAGAAACCCTGGACTAAAACATTCACTACAGTAACACCTTAATTTGGGAGCTCGCACTACCAAAATTCTGATTCTCATAAACAGCAGTATGTCTCAGAATAACGAAGCCTCAGCCTTCTCACACCTAAACTGCTCGCGAACACGTTTTGTTCACTATATTCTTTTCAAAATCACCGATTTTGCTGCTCAGGCGGCCGGGATGCCCACTGCCTCCGCCCCGGTGAACTGACGTCCTTCGCTCGCTGGTGGTCACGTGCGCAGAGAGCAGGTTTAGGGTCGGCGCGTGCGCGTGGAGCGCCAGCGCATCCCAAGAGAGAAAGAGGGAGAGACAGAGAGCGAGAGAGAGAGGAGAGCTAACGGCGGTGTGCTGATCGAGAGGAGCTCTCACACATACGGTATTTATTTAGCTCGTTTGTTTAAAGTCTACGGGAGATAACAGGTCGGTTCTGTAACGTACCCGAAATAACGTGTAGAGCTGAATTAACGGTTTAAGCTTCAATTAACTGACCGTCAAAGCGCCGTTCTACTGATCCCGTAAGTGTTGCTGCAATATAAACCATTCTGTTTGTCAAATGTGTCATTTTAGTGAAATATTTACCTCATTATTAATAACCGAAACAGCAAACTGTGCGGAAATGTGCTGTTTTAGCTGAATTGGTGTAGCTGGCCGACAGAGCGGTGATGTCGGCGGCCGTGTGGACGTAACGTAACGTAAGTGTCGCTGAGGGTTGATTTGTTTTGCTAAAGGCTCTCGTGTTGTGATGATGTCGGCCCGTTCAGGCTTTACCATCAAAGCGTAATTTAGTACGCTACAGCGTTATATACAAAAGCTTGGTCATTATTTATATGTTTATTTAGTTATCCAGTGAATATTTTTTAGAAGTGTTAGACTATACGAATATTTTGGTCTTTGGCTGCAGCCATCAACGTGATCTCATGACTCACGAAGCCCTCCATCCCCTTTGATGGTGATAAATAGTGTAGACCACCAACTACGGGTTTGTATTCTGTGAACACCCTAACTGCTTTGCTCTCAGTTTGCCTGTATTGGTTTACTGGCATGGTGGAACAGGTCAGTGCGGCCAGTCCATGTGAACAGATCCCTGTGGATCTTTAATGGATGAGGGAAAGATCGCTTTCATGTTCTCATTTGATATGCTGGATATTGATGAAAACAGTTTCCAGCTCTGTGGATGAGCGTTCAGTCTGAAATCCGCATGCTTATTTAGTACCAAAGCATTTGAAGTTACTGTGGAAAATTTCAAGTTCAAAGACAGTAAAGATGTATGTATTACATGCCTCCTGCTGATTTATTCCTGGCCTGAGAGTGGGTTTAAATCGTGTCAGATTTCTGAGAAACTCTCTGTAGCCTTGGTAAAGCAGACTCATAAATGGAGTGTGTAGGACGTAAATGGGTGTGTAGGTAAAAATTTGCCAGTACGATACCATGTGAAATCAGTTATGATATGAATTATGATTGTTAATGTTCATAAATGGCTGTATTTGTGTTTGAGTTTGTGTAAGTCCTAACTGAGGAGCCACTCCACCCACAGGAGTACATTAGATTAGATTGTTGTTCATAAGTGATGATGAGATTTTTGTGGTCAAACTTGCCAGCCCACACTGACAGGGCAGGGCCGCTTGCCTAAAGCCTGGGTGTTGTGTTTACTGAAAAGGGTGATTTAATTTCTCATCAACTTGAACAGCCTTATTTGTGACATGTCCAATTGAGACGTTTGTCATGTTGTCATATTCTTTTTAAAACTGCTTTTAACAGTTCAGCGTATCTTGATGGCCTGTTTTATTTGCATTTATTAAATCCTTAGATAAATTAATAAATGCAACCTGTGAAGCTTTGAACATGAGCTGTATGGAATGCAGCCTGAAACATATCAGTGATCTTGTCAGAGGTAAAATGTTGATCCTCAATTGCTCTTGGATGTGCCATTCTTTGTGGTAAGAACTTATGTTGTTTTACCTGTAACCCAGTCTGGTCTCTTGGACAAAACATTTTGGGATAGGAATAACTAGCCTGCCTCCTCCTTTCCTAAGTATGCGGATGTCTGCTTGTGTCTCGCCATGGTGCAGAGGAGTCAAATGTCCACCTCTGTGGCTTAAGCAGGACCAGATGCTTGGCCAAGTGTGCTGTGTTAGTTCCCGCTTCCTGCATTCCCCCCTTGGCCTCCCTGCTGCTCCAGAGCTGTGCTTTAGCAAGAACCTCCCTCGTGCAGACAGCACTGGCCCTGGGCCACAGAACCCGGCTCCTAAACAGCTGCATGAGATCAGGCTCATTGTTTTTGACAGACTCTTGAATTGGCTTATCCTCGGCCTCCTTAGAGCCACAGGCTGGTGAAAGAAGGGCAATGCTTATCTTGCCAGCAGCCACGAGGAAGCCTCCCAGAGAGTGAAGATAAACAATACAGCTATTGGAAGATGGCACGCTGTTGCACCACTGCCGGGAAGACTATTGTCCGGGGAGAAAGAGTTCGTTTTTCACATTGGGAGAATTTAAGGCTTTTAGGCCATGGTCTGTTAGCAGTGATCTATGAGCAGCTAGCGCGTCTAAATCGCTCATGCCACTTTAGTGTTCGCTGCCCTACTACCCTTGTTTAGGTCCTAGAATGCTAGTTCGTACTACGCTTGTTTGCCTTGATTCACAATTGAATATTTCTGCCGATAAGCAGCATCACATGAATCATCACTGTACATGGTTTACATTCCAGTAGAAAACTGAAGTTGTACAGTATTGACATCCTGTTCTGGTCTCGGAAGCTGAGCCAGCATCAGTCTGTTGAGTTGCGATTTCTCCAGTAGATGTGACTCATTTCAAATCAGCCAATTTAAAGTGAAAAAGGGAACCACTGCAACTACTAGCCTGGGGTCAGTTCTCCTGGTCCTCAGTTCCTTAGAGACTGGCAGGAAGTCAGTCATCGTTAGAGCAGAAGAGTTCCCTGTCTCTTAATTGGTGACCCAAGGAGGCAGTGTCTGCTCACGCACTCAGTGCTGTACTTACGCAAGTTCCTCATGGCAGGATTTCCGCTGCGTGGGACCCACACCGACTCTGTGATGAAAGCAGCGCTTCCAGTTTGTTTCCGGACATTCCTCCATTTCTGTATGATGTTGCCATGGTGTTTCTCAATCAGGACGTTACTTCCTGTCTATGCCTGCCCATTTTTGTCAAGACATGTCTGATGAGTGATGAGTCAGGTTCAACAGTTATCTTAGTTGAATCAGATAACTGCTGTCTACCTAAAGGCTTTCATTGACTTCAACGGTTATCATAGTAATATTATTGTCTCAGGTCACTCCCAATTTGAAAATGAATCAGATGTTGAATTAAGCTTTCACTTATGGCTTTCTCAAAGTACAAAGATTGTCATTAAACTGTAAATTTAGTTGGGATGTAAGATGCTAATTATACTGAATAAAATATTCTTCTTCATCAAGTTTTGACATTTACAGATCTTACAAACATCACTGCAGATCATTTTTTAGGCTTGTATATAATTTCTCCCTTCTCAGCAGAACAGAAAACAATAAACATTTTCTGCTTCTTTATTTTTTTTTTCACCATCGTTGCCATGGTGAAGATTATAATTTCTCTGTGCTTGCTGCCAGTCTCAGCGGATGGCGTGGTTTTTGGACTGGGAGATTATGTCTATATATAATCCTAAATCTCTCACGTAACATGTGACACATCTGCTGTGTTTTGCGTCCATATTTTTAGCGGAGTTTTCTGCAGCCTGTGGCCTGTTGCACAGGTGTGGGTGGATCTGGGAACAGAGATGTTTGATAGTGGGCGGCCTCGTGTCTGTTGCTCAGAGAGAGTGATCAGAAATGCTGTTGTTTTGCAGCTCAAACTCTAAACGATTTTGTGCAAAAACATAGAAAGCAGAGGGAAAAAGGATCCAGGAACATGCGTTGATTTTTCTCTCAGAGCTGGAGGGGGCAGAGCAAGCATGTTCTAGATGTGCCTCTAGCCTCAAGGTTTTATAAGGATGAGAAGGATTAGGGGTTTACTCCCTACGTTTAATCTCCGAGTCTAGTTCACACCATTGAAACCAGCTATTTTTGTCACCATCCTCAAAATATACTACAGCATATAAACAAATGCTGCTTAATCTTCATCTCCTCTAACAAACCAGCTTCTCTAAATAAACATGGGTGTGTATGAAGAAGTCCTCACGAAGGAGCTAGTCAGTAGGTCAGTTTTGTTTCCTAAGCTTTTAAGCCTTGTCCCGTGACTCCGCTGGCCCATAATGGAAACCACTGAAAAGCCATTACCTCCAAAGCTCTTGGCCACCTTACACCCTACAGAGAGCCAGAGAAAGTGCTCGTCTGCTGTATTAGTATGGATGATGGCACTCAGCGGGCCCACAAAAGTAGGCCTGGACAAAAGCCTGTCTAATGATATCAGTACTGTAATGTAAAATTAAAAATGTTAAAAAATTGGTATAATGAGCTGGCAGTAGAGGGTTAATACTGTTATTCTTGGCCTGTGACTGCAATATTACGCTCATTTAAATTCCAAGATGTTAGCCAAATCTGCTGCATGGCATTAGTTAACAGGCAGAAAGTACATTTATTAATGCAATGTATGATGATGGTATAAAATCAGTGTTTTTGTACACCTAACATCTTGTTTTTATAGTAGGGTCTGATTTATACTTTAACTGCAAAAGCGTTTCAGATTGCGTGTAGATGTAATTAGTGGGACATCTTGACCCAGTATTACATTGAACAATGGTAGATGACTTTATTAGCCCTGTCCTATACTGACCCAGCAGGGGCATGGATCTAGCCGTTTGTCACTGATTCTGTGGGCATGGGCGACCTGCAGGGAGAAAGTGATAAAGCAGGTAGGGACACACACAGCCACGCACCACTGGCCACAATCTCGCTGCTATTTATGGGACCATGAAACGCAGAGAGAATCAGTCACACTCAGCTGGTTATATGGTTGGAGTTCTGTTCTAGACCAAGGAGGTACTTTCACATGTGTGCTGTAAAATCCCCAGCCTTAGCCCATTTAGAGGAACTGCTGAGATGCTTGTGGCATTTCTAATAGCGACATCTGTTCTTTTGGAAACAGCACATTTCTAATGTCACAACACAAGTCAGTCTTGATTTATTCTATTGACACTTCTTACATGGATGTGCACTCCATTTAAATGTTTATTCTCATAGTACATTTATTCTGTGATGAGAAATTGCACAAATGCCTTCAAAGATCCATAGCTCATACGATCGGAAATATGCCTTTATGCACAGCAGGAATGCTTGGTAATTGCTACCACATGCTCTTTTTCCTATTTCATCCAAAGTTAGTGGCATATGAGTCAGTTTTTGCTGTGCGGGTGTGTTAGATGGTATCCTTTTCCAAGCATAGGAAATACAGCAAGAGAACTAGAGCAGAGAAAGTCATGGCACACTCACAGTGTTCTGTACATTTATGCTAAATGTGGAGTTTTTTGCATGTCTATATATAATCACTGCTTGAGCAAACAGCTGAGTTTTTTAAAATGTCTTTTTTTTACATCAAGGAGATGCTGGAATGCGTTTTGTGTGCATTACTATGCATTCTTTAGATATACCTCCTGCAATGTAGTCATGCCTCATCATGCTTCTGTGCAAAAAAATCGGTGTTGTATCAGAGATTCACAATAGCCAGTTACTGTCTGTCCTTAAAAGCAATATGTGATATTCCTGTATTTGGCATTCATGGTTTAGGCTAAAGTTTCACATAACTTTCTAAAGCGAGTGTCTTCCTGTAATGTAGACCTTGTGTGTCCTACTTTCCTCTGCCTGCATTTGCCCCTCTCTCATGTACTCTCACTCTCTTTTTCTCTCCCCTCTCTCCCTGCCTACCTCTCAGATATACTGTCCTCTCTCTATGGGGAAGGTAGAAGATGGAGGACAAAAGCCCACGTGTAGCGGACTACTTTGTGGTGGCAGGCCTGACCGACTCCTCTAAACCTTTCGAGGAGGATGTGACCTCAGAGGAGGGCTGCCAGAGGAGCTCGGCTCAGCCCAAGGCCCCCATCACCGATGTGGCGGTGGTTATTCGCTCTCAGGGTGAGGAGGTACCACGGGGCTACACCTGCATAGACTGCACCCCCTCAGGCCTGCCCGCCGAGCTGAACGGAGGCAGTCTCATGGGCCCACAGATATTCCTGTGTTACAGACGAGGCCGGGACAAGCCACCCCTCACTGACCTTGGGTGAGTTCATCTGTGTTTACCCTTCCCATGCTCCAGTGTTTTCTAGTTTACAGGAGATAATTATAATAGATATATAATAGCAGTATATGAAATAGATAGTAATAGTGTATTAACGAAGCAAAGTTTGCTTAAGCAATAATTGCTGAAGTAAATAATGATTTGGTTTGTGAGAAAATCTTCGAGTAAATCTCAATATTTTGGAAATAAGGCCTAGGATAATTCATGCAGCTTGACGATACCTTGTACTTATGATTAGGTATTTTGTGTTTTTCCTGTTTAGCTTTTAAAGTCTGGAGTTACATGATTCAGCTTTCAGGCAAGAAAAGAAGCAGTTGCATCAATAACACACTGAAGACATTAGAATTCAGAACATCTCCATATCTATTTTTAGATGCAAAACAACAAAATGTAAAAATGTGTCCAGTGTGCATAGAGACAGCATTCTCTGAGAAACAAATCTTAACATAATATAATCACATTTAATCACCTAAAGCAATTCACTTTTGATTACATTTCTTTGTAGAAATGGATCTTTTAAAGATATACAAAAATGACATTGTATATTGTGAAGCATGTATGCACCAACATTGTCTGTTCCCCTGCTTATTTTCCAGAGTGCTCTATGAGTGGAGGGAGAAACTAAAGCCAGGCTGTCACATTATCCAGACCACACCCTCCGGTCGCCCAGCCAACATCAGTAGTTCCTCCTCCCAGAGGATATACATTACGTACCGGCGTGCCCCTGAGAGTCATTCTCATTCCTCATTGGCTGTCACAGACATTTGTGTCATTATTCCTGGCAAAGGAGAGACACCACCACATGCCTTCTGCAAGGTGGACAAGAACCTCAATAGCAGCATGGTGAGCAGTTTTGCCCTTCTTACTTACAGGCATGTGATCAGTGTATAAATAGTCCTGTGTGTGATAATTCAATACCGTTACAGCCCTGAATGCTAAAACAGCACCCAGGATTAGTTCTGAGTTTACTAACAGATAGAGTTGTAAACATATATTATGCCAGTTTTAGTGGTTGTGGTGCTGTTTTTAAGTCTCTGTTTTTTCAATATTTTTTTCAATTGCCAGCTGCAATAATTCAGCAAAGTTTCACCTTTTTGCCTGCTTTCTGTCCTTTTTCAGTGGGGGTCCTCAGTATACCTGTGCTACAAAAAGTCTTTGGCCAAAACCAACACTCTAGCATTCAAAGCAGGTGTGTACCGAAATGTACTTAAATCACCTATACAAGCTATAAGCAAAAGTGGTTTTCAGCTGAGCAAGAGCAAGAGTGCAGCAGCAAGCCAGTTCCCCATCATCGGAGAGACAGGGGCGGTGGTCATGCGGTGATTGATACTCTCACAGGGCAAGGGGAATGTGAAATCATGATACAGATGCTCATTGCCAGAACATGTCCAACTCATGGGAATAGCGCTTATGTGTTATGGTTGGGCTGCACAGCCCAGTCGGATGAAGCTCTAGCCCCAGACTTTTGCCTCTAATACATTTTTCACATGGAAGAATTACCACATAACTGATGATGTTTATTGTCTGTCTTCAGGCCTCTTGTCCAGGTACCCTGAGGACGACTATGACTCTTTCCCTCTGCCTGAGTCAGTACCCCTCTTTTGCCTGCCAATGGGAGCCTCCATAGAGTGCTGGCCCTCGCACACCAAATACTCTCTCCCTGTTTTCTCGACATTCGTACTCACAGGAGCCTCTGGAGAGAAGGTGAACACACAGTTACTTCTAAATGCATGCTTGGGCACACACACTGCACTGTTCAGTCCTCAAGTCTGCCCCTGCTCTGATAGCGGTTTCAATAAAATCAGACACAGGCGAGAGAGGTGAATTCTCTTGCTTCTTTCAGAACTGTGGTAGGAATTTCAATCAGCAAGAGACTTATGTGCAGCATATCAAAAAGTCACATGAATCATGACCTACAAAAGGAAAATTCAAAGGGAGATGAACATTTATAATTGGTCTGCTTAATAATGCATAGGCCAAATTCTGTTTGGGCTAGTAGAGAGTACATTAGGATCACCAAGCGCATCAACGCACTCCTACAAGCACAAGTCCCCAGGCTATTCACGTTGCACCATTCTGTAATTTATTCATTTAGGTGAGTGACTTCAAAGAAGCCTGACTATGTCGAGATATTTCAGATCTGGCTGTTCTGAAAAGAAACAGACAGCCTAAAAACAAAGCAGTGTCTCTTGAGCAAGAAAAGAATTGGCGTGCCTGGAAGAATATTTATTGGAGACTGTTTCAAAAATAGATCAAAACAATTGATCTGCACTTTGATAATTTGATGGCACATGTGGGCCAATTTATGTTTTTCCATGTCCTGAAAGCATTATGATGTTGACTGTTTGTGACATCGAATTGATGGGGTGTGTGTTGCATGTTCAGGTTTACGGTGCAGCCATCCAGTTCTATGAGCAGTACCCTGAAGAGAATTTGACAGAGAGACAGCGCTCTCAGCTAGGCCTGCAAAGCGGTGGCCTGAAGGCAGACGACTCCATTTCAGTTCAAACCAACAAGAGCATCTGCCTTCTCTCTCACTGGCCCTTCTTTGATGCCTTCCGCAGCTTCCTCACCTTCCTCTACCGCTACTCCATTTCTGGACCTCACACACTGCCCATTGAGAAGTTCGTGTCTTAGCAAGTCTCTTTATCTTTTGATTATTTTGTTTTGGATTTGCATGAATATATTTTGAACTAAATCCATTTGGATATTAAGGTTTAAGTATTAAACTAAATTCATTGTGTCTTCACTCCAGGCATATCTCTCATTTTATGCACAAAGTTCCCTTTCCCTCTTCTCAAAGACCACGGATTCTTGTGCAGGTGAGTTTGGCCTTTGCTAGATGCTTCCACCCTTTGAAACATTGAGTAAGAAGGGTGCTTGGTAGTTTAGCCGTGCAGCTTTTTAAATAGGTATGTATGTGTTTTTACACAGCTGTCTCCACATGATAGCCTGATGCTGAGCCAGCCAGTGTCCTCTCCTCTGCCTCTGAGGTAGGTCACGCAGACTGTGTCAGGTGAATGCTGCTGTTTACGTGATGAACTGCCCCATCCATTTATAGTTGCCCTTCTGCTTCAAGCCTGTTTCATGTGTAATTGAACAGTCAGAACATATTTCATGACTATATTCTGTGTGGGTAAATCTCTGCCTATGTCTCTGTGTGTTCTCCCTCAGTGGTGGAAGGCTCTCCACACTGCTGATGAACCTGGGTCCTAAGAATGCAGTTACTCTACTGGTTCTGGCTGTGACTGAGCACAAGATTTTAGTGCACTCTCTGCGGCCGGCTGTGCTGACCAGTGTGACTGAGGCCCTAGTGTCGGTGAGTGTGCTGACCTTCACTGCTGAGCAGGGCTGTACCTACATGCTGTCCGCTAGACTTCCTGACACAGTTGGCTTCACTTCCAGCTGTCCATCATTGTGTCAGTGCTCTAAGTTTTGGGGGGATTGTGCTGAGAGCGTTAGTTTCTTTTCTTGTGGTTCTTTTGTCTTAACTGATAGTCAGACTTCTTGAAATTGCTCAGGCTTTAAACTCTTTACTGCAGAATTGTATTACTGCATGGTGTGTGCAACATATGCATTGCTACTGGTTATTCCTTCTATTATGGATTGAGCCTGTAAGAGGGTACTGAATATTTACACTCTTTGTTGCCTCTAGATGATCTTCCCCTTCCACTGGCCTTGCCCTTACATTCCTCTGTGCCCGCTAGCTCTGGCCGATGTCCTCAGCGCTCCATGCCCGTTCATAGTCGGCGTCGACTCGCGCTATTTCGACCTGTACGAGCCACCAGCAGACATTAGCTGTGTGGACCTGGACACCAACACAATCTCCCAGTGAGTGATCTTTTGACCTCTGCATAGTTCTGAACTCTCCAGAGAGTCTCTTTTGGAGCTTGAACTGTGATCTTAAGCTCAACTTAGCTCTGAGCTTTTCCATAAAAATTCCAAGAAAATTGAATCCTGTTTTCCCTCTCATAATTTTAAAGTGGACTTTCTGCTTTGACAAAGATTTTAAGTTATGTTCAGTAAAGGTTCTTAACAATGTTAATGGGGAAAGTTATCTCGATCCATATGGTCATTACATTAGTGCTAAATGGCTCTTAACGGTGTTCTCCAAAAGATAAGAGACCCAGTCCCCCATGTGGTGGCCACATGCTCCTGTTTGTTAGCCAGTTGGAGGATGTTGAGGAGTTTATTGAGGTCAACAGGGCCACATTGCTGTCAGATGGAGTTCTCAGCTTTGCTGTCTGTGGGCCTGGCTCCATCTCCTCTTTTCTCCATTGTTTACTCTTACTTTCTCCTCCCTCTAATGATAAATGTCTGTGCGGTTTCAGCAAAGAGGACCGCAGAGCCCTCACGTGGAAGATCCTGCCAAGGAAAGCCTGCAAACATCTGATCAACACCCTCAGCAATCTCCACCAGCAACTGCTGGAGGGTGAGTGTAACGTCAATATGGTGTCGGCAGACTAGAGAATATTTTTTTCACTCTCGCTTTTCTCCCCTCTGAGTCTCCATTCAAGGACATATTTGGCACAATTCACTGCACTAGAAAGGCTGTCTAAGTGGACTTGCCCTGTCCATTTTGGAATGTGGCTGTATCATTTTATCACTTATCCAGGCTTTTATTAACGGTTGACAGAATAAAATGAGGTAACAGCACTAAGCCTTGAAATGCTTTTTGATTTAAAGGCAGAACACTGTGCTGGCCAGAGACAAGGCCAGGATCTGAGTACCTCTTGAACCTTGTGATGTTATCTGTGTATTGCCTGAGTGCTGATTGATGGTTCTGTTGAAGCCACTGAACTTAACTCTGGTCAGCAGTATATATTCTCTTTCGCTATGTACAGTATGATAGGTATGCCTCTTAACATGTGCTTTAAATGTACTATAGTTCCTTGTATGATTACGTTAGAGAGCACAGTGAAAGTGTGCTAGTGAACATTACATATTCATTGCGTCCCTGATGTGATTTAGGAGTACACCATGTTGTTTCTGTTTAAAAAACAAGTGATGGATCACAGCTCACTCTAGTATATCTGTAGTATATCAGTATACATGTTCCTTGCATAACTATGAAAGGGTAAATGGATCTTCTTCAGATGAGATAGGAGTAAAGACTCTGTGACCTTCACTTATGTAAGGCGTATAAATTTTCTTCAGGTTATCAGCTGAGTCGTGAAGAAGGGCAGATGGAGGCGGCCATGAGTGAGCGGGACCCTGGCAGTGGTGTGAAGAGTCTGCAGACGTTGGAGTTAGAGATTCAAGAAGCTTTCCTGCGCTTCATGGCTGCCATCTTGAAGGGTTACCGCTCCTACTTGCTTCCCATTACGCAGGCGCCCTCAGAAAAAGCGACTGATGCCAGCTCTCTGTTTGACCTGCAAGGTGGGCTTTGCCTCTATTTGTTTATCTGGTTTCAGTTTTTTATTAAATACTGTATCTTCACCTTATTTTGCTGAACAGTAGTGCCAGATACGATTGAATCCAACAAAAGAATGTAGCTTGTTTAGAGGCAGAAAAGTCCACAGGAGTTCTTTGGGAGAATGCTTAAGCTCTGCAGCTGGCCAGAAAGCTGAAATCTGGAACTGTGCCTGTGAAGTCTGGCTCAAATCAGGCCTGAAATTAGCATGGTGTTTTTTTTTTTTCTAAAGACCCAGCTCAAATTAGGCCTGGCTGACATGTCCAGCAAATATCAACACTGACTAGAATGTCTCAGAGCACATCTGCAGCCTCTTATGTAACTAGGGAACATGAGTTAGTTGCACTCTCTTACACCATGTTCTTGCACTGGACCACTCGATCTTAATGTATTGAGTGCATTGAGTTTGACATTATTTGTTAGGTGTCAGTTTGACTTCCCAGCCTTGATTGATTAAATGTGTAATTGTAGGAAACTGGCTGGAAATGAGTGGCCTGTCACTTTAACTGTAGCACACAGTCACTCTTGTCCCTGGAACCTGTGTGTCTGATATTAAAGGTACTCCTTGTTCTGTGCAGGGTTCTTGAAGAGCCGTGACCGCTCACACCAGAAGTTCTACTCTCTCATGATGAAGACTCAGATGTTCATCCGTTTCATCGAAGAGTGCTCCTTTGTCAGCGATAAGGACGCAAGCCTAGCATTCTTTGATGACTGTGTCGATAAGGTAGATCTTTTTTGCCAAATTTAGTTTTTGCATCATTTATGATAATAAGATTATGAAAGATTCTACAGACTTCCCCATTTAATGCTAAGTAAAAACTGCTTAGTTTATAGCTTGAGATCCTACAGTTCTTAATAAAGTGTGTGAGTTTTAAACTATCCTCCAGGCATAAAGCCCAGTGAAGTGCAAAAATCTAAAAAGTTCACTGGAGCGAATGCAGAATGACTTGTAAGAACAATAAGAGTAATATTTTCATTATAAGCTCTGCTGCTCAGATCCTCTGGGATTACTTATGTCAGTTAATTCATGTTCTATGAGCAATGCTCGCTGTTGCAGTCTTCTTCTTTTCAGTTTTCTTCTTTCTCTGATCAATCGCTGTTCTGTCTTTATGCCTTTCTGCCTGTTTTTCTTCCTCACTCTTTGGTTTAACGCTTGTCTTTATTGCTTACGTGGAAAGCTCTTTGGCACAGAAAAAGGAGGAAAGGTAAGCAGCTAGATTCTGCTGTGTTTTCATTTAGGAATACAGAAGTGTTTGTTTAGAGGAATTCTGCCTCAGTTTGCGCTCAGTTCTTTCTGCAACAGTTATTTCTTTGCAACATAATTATCAGGAAGACCAAGGGCAAAATTTTTTGTTTAATTTGTCATCATCAAGGCAAGCTAATTTACACAATTTGGCTGTATGAAAAGAAAATCTATTCAGTCCCTCTTCACATGCAGTGCTTTTGTGACGCAGTGTGAGCTGCATTGACTTTGAGAGTGTGTGAAAGATTTCTTAGGACTCTTAGCTCTCTCTGTGAGTTTGTGCCGCTGGCTTGCATTATTAAAGCACCATTACAGTACAGCCCAGACGAGCCTCTGCATAACTAGCAAGACATTCAGAACCGCCCAGCATTTATAATTCATCCAGCGCCTCACGTCACCGAATGTCTCCGCATATGCTCTGTCGTCTTCACACGTCTCATGAACCTACTGCACATGGACGTTGAATGATGTTATGTTGTGTCCTGTCATCCTGCCACAGTTACTTTGACAGCAATGAGGCAGCAGGGACGGACAGCTTCTTCTTATTTAGAGAAGTAAATGATTTCTTGTTCGCCCTCCACCAGGCTTCACTGTGCAATAAAGAACCGGCAGTGGCTTCACTCTGCCTTACACTGTTCATTAGGTCCGTAAACAGCCAAAGTCACACATCACCTACCCTGGCTTGTCCTTTGCTGTTGAAAGTCTGTGGAGGACAGCGCTTTAGCGGCACACCGGTAATGAAAGTGACGGTGTGAGCTGTTTTTAAAGTGAGTCAAATGTAGCTTGAGCACATTGGCTGGGTTTGCACAGCAGCTGGAACGTTGGCCGGCAGAGCCTGAATGCAATTCAGAGCTGCTCACTGGAATGAAATATGGATGCTCAGAGGGGGCACTGTGACTTCCCTGCCCTGCAGAGCCCAGCACATGCCACTGCACTGGCCTGCACATTAAAGCACTCCTGCTGGAGTTGGAGTCGATGCCATCATGCCCTGCTAAAATAAAAAGCCATTGATCCAAAAAAAGAATCTCAGGTCAGCCTATTTGGCCAGTGCATGTCGGGGCTATTGTGTGTCTGCTCCTCCTGCTTAAGAAGGCTATTTGTTACTTTTTCTAGCAAGGAAATGTACAAAAATAAACAAAACACTTGAGTAACTGATTTTTCCATCCTTTGTCGACAAACAAGAAAAAATGATCCGTTCACTTAGGTTTATTTCTTTGGTCTTGGATGTATGTAGGCCAATGCTTTCTGAAGTGTCGGGGGGGAAGGACATTCAGGCAGAGACATCTACAGGCTAAATATACTGTGGCACTTCCGAGCCACTGGCTAGCCTGCCAATGCACCGCATAGTAATGGTTTCACATCCCTGGAGCAACATGACTTCTCAGCATTAAGTTCAGGTCACTGCACTTGGGGTGTGTGTTTGCGGTAGATGGGGGAAGGCTGGGAGGATCACGGCTTCTTAGTGCGCATGTGAGATCAGCCAGATACAGTGTTGAGGGAGATTATTAAGCTTGTTTGCACTAAAAGCTGTCTCCCATCTGATCCCAGGTCATCTGGTTTCCCCTGCAGGTTTTCATGCCAAATGTCGGCATGGCCAGACTGCAGGAAATCCCTTGGCACTCATTGTTGCCAGGCTGTTGTTTGTGTGTGTAAGGCGGAGGCCCGGCTGTGGTTATGACGAGTCTTTGTTTTAATCCTAGGTGGACAGTGAGAGGCCAGAGGACACAAGGCTCATTGAACTGGACAAATCACATCGCAGTGAGCACACAGTCTACATCACACCCCCAGAGTTGCCCCTTGTGCCTGAAGGAGAGGAGCCATCTATGCTTTATAGGTAAAACACACATACTGCACACATATAGAAATCACAGAAAATGAAACACAAATGGCATACATATAAAATAAAATCAGTTGTTTTCAACAGTCTACAATTTTGAAAAAGCTCCAGGCATGTGTAATCCTCAGTGATTCTTCTCTAGGGATGTGAAGCCCACAATAAAAATCTCCAGGGATCCCAATGTTTATGAATCCCCTCACTCAGCATCCAGAATGTACAATAATAGCTGCCTAGCAGAGCATGTGATCATATTTAAATGCAGCTATTCTTTGGAAATGCACTGCTATTGTGATGTTTTTCAATCTGGCACCTTTGAGCTTGTGCATAGTAGGTTCTAAAGATTCTCTAACAATTCTCTAACGATTGTGACGGATGCCACAATTTATAGTCGTCTGGGTTTTGTATGTACATGACAAATTTTGAGTCAGATTAGTTAAAGGAAAGAGTGAAACGTCTTCTGTTCTGCTGCATTACAACAAACAGTGTTCACAATCCAAAATTTACAAACACATTTTAGTCTATGTAGGCCTGGCAGTCTGCAGTATTGATAGATAACATGTCCTGGCTGCATGTGTTGTGTAGATACAGCGGGTTCCCTGTGCTGAATACAGAGCTTTGTGAGCCCCAGGAGGGCCCCAGCATCCCCATGGCAACCTCGACCTCCAGACACACCAGCCCCGGGAGCCCTGCCGCCATCTTCCGTCGCTCGAAACAGGTGCATCCTCACCTCTTGCTCCTGCTCCATCAAGCCAGAGAATGCTGCTCAAAGAGCATGGCTATTTCTGCCCCTTCTTTTCAACTCTGTCTCTCTGATCCTCCCTCCTTTCATCAGGAGATCAAATCGGCCCAGCGCATGGCCAAGACCTACTCGTCCATCCCTCAGATGTGGTCCAAGTGTCTACTGCGCCACTGTCATGGCCTGTGGTTTATCTGCCTGCCTGCCTATGTGGCCGCGTGCCACTCCAAGGTGCGGGCACTGCGCACCGCCTATGACGTCCTAAGAAAGATGCAGGACAAGAAGTTGCAGCCCCCTGATGAGGTAGACTATGAGAATAGCCAGAATCAATCAGCGTGGAGCTAGTCATCTGAAATAATGGCTGGCTTTTTGTTGTCCTGCTGTGGTGTAACACTTCATTATTTTGTGCCCTTCTGCAGGTGTGTTACCGGATCCTGATGCAGCTCTGCGGGCAGTATGGGCAGCCAGTTCTGGCTGTGCGTGTACTATTTGAGATGAAGAAAGCTGGGGTCCAGCCCAATGCGATAACATATGGATACTATAACAGAGTGAGTGTCACATTGCCCCTAATTGGAACCCACTGGATTACATGTAAACATTGTATTAGTTTTCATAATGTCTAAATTGCTCTGTGCCAGAGATAGCAGTATAAGCTGTGTAAAGATAATGTAAGTAAAAATGCATGTTTTTTTTTTGTCTGAGAATGCATATCAACAGTGATACAGTGTGAGAATTCAGGCTGAATTTAAATAGCTAATCTAATTTTAGAGGCTTACACTAGCATAGATTCCAAGGTCAGCTTTGTTTCACAGGCTTCTTGTCATAAGACAAATGAATACGCTACCTGATAGCTTCTCAAGGGACAGCTAGCATTTCTCTGCCTTGTAAGAAGTCCTGAAAAACACCTAGTAGACACACACTAAGACACATGTCTGGACAGCTGAGAGTTGTTCCAATTCTATCAGAGTAATTACAGCCAGTCCTTGAGAGAGAACACAATCTACTTAAGATAATGAGAGGGGTTACACAGAAGAATTACTTTGTTAATCTGTGTCTGTGTGTGTGTGTGTGCGTGTGTGTGTTTGTGTGCGCGCACGTGCATGTACGTGTACGTGTGTGTGTGTGTGTGTGCGTGTGCGTGCATTTTGTGTGTGTGTGTGTGTGTGTGTGTGTGTGTGTGTGTGTGTCTATGCCAATGCATGTATGTGTTCATGCTCATCTCTAAAATCTCCATGTGTTGTTTCTTTCTCAGGCTGTGTTAGAGAGCACATGGCCTTCCTCCACCAGAGGGGGCTATTTCCTGTGGGGTAAGCTGCGGAATGTGGTTCGGGGTGTGGTGCAGTTCAAACAAGTGTGGAAGAGACAGGCTGGTCAGCCCAAAGATACACATCTCTCAGGTACACACGTCACTGAGAAACAGTAAAAAAAGTGCCAAATTAGATCCAGAGAATAATGGTAAATTGTCAGTACTTTATACAGCATGGTCTGTAAGTAATTTGACAGTAACACAGTTTTTCTTTTTCTGGCTCTGTACCCCAGAACACTGAATTTGAAATGAAACGTTGTCTAGAATATCAATTCGAGTTGTTTCTATCCATTCAAGGGTATTCACATTAGTATGCAGTGGACCACACAGGAATTACAACCCTTTTTATACTTAATGTGATCTAAAATTAAATTTTTAGGTTTAGTACTTGGTTGCAAATCCTTTGCAGTCAATGACTGCCTGAAACTTGTGACTGATAGACATCATTAGATATCCTCCCTGGTGATGCTTAGCCAGGCCTGGAATTCATCCACTTTCTGTCCTTCCTTGTTTTGTAAATCTTTGCATTCAGACTCACCCTAAGTAAGCGAAATGCATGGTTAAAGGGCTTCTTGTGAGGTGAGGCAGTCAGTCTAGGAGCTGAGAGTTCCACTTTTTGGCCCTGACAAAAGCCGTGGTTGCTAGAAGATTTGTGTTGGATCTAAGCAGTTAAGATGCTTCTGTACACTACAGAATTAATTTTGCTTGCAGCTGACTGACTGTAGTCGCATCATCAAAAAGAGTAATGAGACAGTTCCACATGTTTGCAAAATGTTTTTTCTTTTATATATATATACAGGTTAATGACTGTCCATAAGGCCAAATTGTACTTGAACATTCTGATAGTGTTTCTCCTTTCTTAGGAGTTAAATTGTCTTGCCATTTTGTTTATGTTCCACTTACAATCTCCTTGCCACTTATTTTTCATCTATTGTTGTACAGTTCAAATGGGCTACCTACCAATTAGAGCTAATTGAGGTCAAATTATATTCTGTATAAAGTTTGCTTTGATTGGCTTTTCAAGTGCAAGAGAAAGAGACTGTAGAGTCGGAGTTAAACCATTTGCACTTTCCACTCTTTACAAATAAGAGTTATTAATGCACCTGCAGTAAAAGCGTTGACAATACAGAATAAAAAGAAATGTACTTCTGTGAAGCATTTGATTGTCATCCAGCTCTACACTAGTCTAAATACAGACTGTACAGTTATTAAGTCATTGTTGGGTGAAATCCTGTACACAGATGGCATTACTTGATACAGTAAAGTATTATTCATTCTGACTTGCACTTCCCTTATCCTGAAAGTGCTTTTTTCTTCTGCTTTCTTCTCTTCAAACGCAGCCAGTCACATAACACCAGTTCACACTGCGCAGAGCGTATTTCAACCCTCAGCCTGGCCTTATGCTTTGGAAAAATACCCTTTTGACAACTGCAGCTGTCAGAACTTTCACTTTCAAAGTATAAACTCACTAAGGATATACGTGGCAGCCAAGCAACTACTCAGTTCTAAGTTCAAAGCTTTAAAAAGTTGATTATTTGAATGTTCAGTGTTGCCTACCTTCCCACAAAAAATTAAAAAAAGAGAAGTCAGGACGCAAGTTTTGCTAGCAGTTATAGAATAATATGTCTCGACAGTTTTCTTAAATTACTAGTTTTTTGAAAGATAAACATGTTCTGAGTTGGATTGTGCCCTGTGAGACCTTTCAAACATGGCTAAAACTACATTAGTTTTATCTGTGAGAGAGTGATCAAATAGCAGAATTTCAGAATTCATCTCTAAACCCTATTCTCCAAATTCAGTTTAATTCCTCTGATCTATTACTCATTCCTTGCAGTCAATCTCAAGATGCTGTGATCTGAGCATTATACAAATTTCCAGAAAAAAGTCCAGAAAAATTCTGGTAGATGCAAAAGTGGTATCGTCTTTCCATTTTACCACAGCAGTGAGGTTAGCTAATTGAAGCCTGGTTCCTTAGGGAACTCATCTCCACAGCTCCCATCTCCCCGTTATTTCCCAAGACCACAACCTCTGCCAGCCTCCCGGGCCATCCAGCCAGGCATCATTGGGGCCAATTAAGATGAGAGCAGATAGCTGCCCCCCCAACTGTCACAGTTCAGCCTGCTCTTGATCTGATCTCCTCCTATTCCCATGGTGTCACCTGCACTAGCTCATTATGACAGACTCATATGTGGCTGCGACTGTAATAGGCTGAAACTGCGATGCGCCCAAACAGAAGTCTTGTCATGCATACGTCATTCAGCTCAAATATCAGGGATTAATGATCTAAGCAGCCGGTCGTGTCTAGCCACAATCCAGTAATTGATTGTGTTGTTAATGAACTATGTAAGATGTACACTGTAGACTCTTCTGTTTGCTGTGGATTAAGCAGTGTCTCTTTTCTCATTCAGTCTGAGTCTCCTGTTTGTTCCTTTGTGTGCAGATGCCAGTGATCTCGACAGTGTCAGCCATGGCAGTCTGGACAGCACCAATGACTCGGCAGAACGAGCCTCTATTGATACCGACTTCACCAAAATGGACTTGAGCGATGATGGATCCAGCACAGGTGCCCTATCTGACCTCATTCTGCGTCATCCACGCCCTTTTTCTCTCCCTCCCTTTCTCGCCTTTTCTGCAGGACAGAGCTTGTGCTCTCTCATTAACTCTAAAGCCCTCTCCCTCTTTCTCATTCTCCATCACACTCTCTCCCTCCTACTTTTTCTTTCACTCTCTCTTGCGGAAAAGTTGAGCCGTTCCGAGAGTCATTATTTCTCGCTGTGGGAGTAAGGAGAGTTCTATCCCTTTTTTCTGCTTCTTTC
Source organism: Colossoma macropomum (assembly GCF_904425465.1). Taxonomy (NCBI): domain Eukaryota; kingdom Metazoa; phylum Chordata; class Actinopteri; order Characiformes; family Serrasalmidae; genus Colossoma; species Colossoma macropomum. Next base: position 13,825,067 of record NW_023494798.1, read on the forward strand.
CGTTTTTCCTCGACCTCTCATTAATCCCAAAACGCACACACATCTGGCACGGTGAACATCGCCACACACGGTAGGAGGAGATGTCATCACACAGAGAGGGAGAATAAAGAGAAAAGAGAAGTGAGGCTCTGTGAATGTGAAAGGGACTCATAACATAAAGCTATAGGCAGCCCTGCTCACAGGAGAGATCTGAGAAGTAGAAGCTGAGATTTGACAGCAGAGACTCAAACGTACTCAGGCTGTGCATGTGGTGGCTTAGCAAGAGTCTGACAAAGATAGCGAGCAAGAAAAAGGAGAGAGAAGGGATGACTAACCGTGTTATTTTAGCTCACCTCTGGAGGCAGGGAGTGACTATGATATTATCTTTAGGCTCCAGTAGCTTTCTCTGTGCGACTGAATCTGAGGCAATCCGAACCTGTGTACGTGTGTGTTTGCCAGTGTATTTCAGCCCAGTTAGAATCTATATGTGACGAAAGCAGTGCCCATCTCAGAGTGTACTGCAGTAGCTGTGTTTGAAGCCATGCCTGTAAGCGATTTGTATTTATTTCAGTAGATGTGGTGTGCGGCAGTGATGGTGCACAAAATTAGAGCTGCTGTGTTAGTGTTGGGATGGATTTCAGAGTCCAGTCAGATTTTTAGAGCCAGTTTTCAATGTTGAATCTTATCTATGTGCCATAACATTTGAAGTAAGGGCTCCTGGGTGATGCATTCTTAAAAATACTATATTTAGTTCCTCAGAGAGTCCATGGGGAATGTAGTTGTCTGCTAACAGTATCTGTGTGTGTGTGTATTTGTGTGTGTGTGTGTATGGGAGTCTCTGTGTTAGGGCTGAATGATTTGTGAAAAATATCTTTTTTTTTCTTAATAATATTGTGATTGTGATTTAAGTGCAGTTATTTTCTTTAAATTAAGTTCAAGGCCTATCACTTTTTTCAGGTTTGAGTCTTGGACACTGAATGTAATGTATTGTGCCAGCCTGCCAGTTCACAAGTGGTATTAGCTTAAATTTACCCACTTATAAGTTGTTAAAGGGGAACTCCTTTTTTAATAATAATGATTAAATTAATTAAATTTTAACTAAATCATTACAGTAAACGAAGTCATTCAGAGTGGTTTGATGTTAAATCCTTTGTTCTAGAAAAACCTCAGTCAGAATTGTTCGCAACAGTAGTGTTTGAACGACTTCTGAAGAGCTTACTTTCACTAAAACCTCCCTCACATAAAGTCATTATATGAAATGGTGACAAATGCACTGTCTGATAGCTGAGACATTGTTTTACAATAGTTTTGACCTAAAACGTTTTTTTTTTTTTTTAAACCATTAATGGTGGAGAAATACATGCAGGCCGTTAAGCTCCCTCATACAAAGGTATTATATCAAATGGTGACAAATACTCTGTCTGATGCCTTTGACATTGTTTTGTGATAGTTTTGAAATAACGTTTTGGTCTAAAATGTATTTTTTAAAAGCCATTAATGGTGGAGAGGTACATGCAGGGTAAGGCAAAATATTACCCAAAGTAGCTTTTTTTCAGATTTGGCATCATTTTATCATTACCAACATTACATATAAAAACAAAAAAGACACAAGTAGGTTCACTGTTCTTTTTGGAAAGTAAATAAAATGCCTCTCATTTGCGTTGGAGACATCACAAACCCTCGTTTCTGTAACCAAGTTTCTCTAGAATGGAGCATTTCACATCAAACCAAAATGGTCTTGGCCATTTAATTATGTGCAAATTTTGAAAAATCGGTTGAAGTCCATGTTAAGACAACATTGAATTATGTCAGACATAATTAAAATTGCAGCTTCAATTTGAAAATTGTACCATTTTAAATTGTAATTTTGATATAAAAACAAATAATTGTTCAAGCCTCTGTGTGATTGTTGTCTGCTCATTTTAGCCTGAGTGGTTCATGGTGGATCCCTTCTGTGTCTGTGTTCAATTGCAGGTGGTCAGTCAGATCAGGGCTATGACTCTCTGTCTAAGGAGGAGGTGCGGATCGGCACAGGAGAGGAGCAGGATGGCTCTCCTCACATGAAGGAGAAGGAGAGAGTCTCCAGCCCACGTGAGTTGCACATCATGTTGTTTTTCCCAAAGCTCAGTGTGGAGGTGTAAGCTTTAGGACTGAAGCCTCACTGCTTCCACCAAGTGACATAGTATGGTATTGCAAGTCATGCATTAACAATGAAGGGTTTGCCCTCTCCTTTTGAAGGTCATATGTTACTTAAGCTTCAGTGAACACATGAGAAAACATGGTTGCTGTGATTTTTGGTTTTCAGTATTTCCTCACCTTAATTATTCACTCTTGTCCCATATTTTTAGTGTCTGAAACAGGAATTTCTAGAAAAGAGGACACCTCCCCTCCACTGAGACCATCGTCCTCCTCAAGCTTACAAAATGGCACAGACGTCCTCTCCAGAGCCCTCCCCAAGAGACCGAACTCACTGGACATCTTTGGAGAGAAGGCTGTAAGGCCCAGCAGGTTAGATCTGACCCCAGATCAGCCGGCAGACATCTCTAGTCCTGCTTCTGCTCAGGGACTTCAGCAGAAACTGCCTGATTCAGAGAAGGAGGAACATGAAGTAGAGGAGGCCAGTGAAAATATGAAAGCTGCTGTAGAGAGGAGCACCGGTTGCACAGTCACCATGGAGACGAATGTTGCCATGGTGCGCGGACACTGCGGTGTGGAGCGGAGTGCAAGCTGCAGTGGTGCTCTAGGCCGGGGAGTGACTCGGACAGGGATTGAAGCTGGCTTTGACCCACTCTCCCTGCTGGCGGCTGAGACCAAAGTGCAAAGTAAGGAGGCTGGTGAGGCAGCTGAAGCTCCAGCTGCCCGCCGCGACCTAGCTGAGGAAATTCAGCTCTACATGGAGCACTTGAGTAGCCCCATCAGCCAGAGGTCACTCAGCGCGGACCTGCGGGGCCTCCAGAGCCCCTCACCACTCGGCTCGCCACGCCCAGCCACCCTTCTTGGGTCACCAGGCGGCTCAGGACAGCTGCAGCCACAGCCCCGTAGCAGACTGTTCTCCTCTCCCTCACTGCCACAGGGACGCCCCCGCAGGAGCAAAGAGGCACGGCCCACCTCCCTGGCCTCTCCCTCCTCCCCCACACCCTCCACCTCCTCTTTCTCCATGGACTCCCTGCTCACGCCCACTCTGGATGTCTTCAAAAGTAGCTTCCTGTCTGCAGGCAAGGGTGTGGCTGAGAAGGCCAGCCGACTCTATTCTAAACTGTCCTCTCAAACATCTATCGCACAAGTGAGTGAAGTTTGTTTTCTCCCCGTTTCCCACTCTTCAATTATCTCCTTCTCGGTCACTGTAATTTCTGTTTTTCCCTCTACAGGACCTGAACTCTGACCGGGTCAGTGTGTCCTCACTGGGGTCAGGTGACCCTGACTCATCCTCTTTGTTTGAAGGAGACTCTTGCCCAGACCCGGAAAGCCTGTCCTCCCCACAGCGAGACACCTCCCTCAGCGTAACTCGGCCCAGGAGGAGCCCACGCAGAAACAGCCGCTGTCTGGAGAGCCCCTCTGCACCACCCAGACTATTCCGCCAGGCCTCCTTAACCGGTGAGAGTCTCTTTGAAACTTTGCTGGGGTTTTTTTTGTTTGTTTGTTTGTTTTTCTTTTTAGTTGCAGAATAACTTATGAATTTCACTTGTTTATCACTTACTGTTTTCCTGCTCAAGTGCATAGGTCTTGTTTGTTGTTGAACTCTTGAGAGAGACTCTTTAGGCTAGTGTTTATCGGTTTAATGTCAGCCAAAGATAAAAGCAATATAAAATATAGAAAAGTAAATGCTTCTTTGTGTGCCTGAGTATTTACAAACAAGCGCATTTCCCACATATGTTAGAGTATATAGATATACTGTCATTGATGAGAGTCAGTCAACAAAGATGGTGTCCCTCATACGCTAATGACATCAGCAAGAGTCGCTCTGAGTCAGGCCCAAGGTCTTGAAGGTTCCCAAATGGTCACCTTTCACCCAGTTCTACAATGATGGAGTTTATTTTTTCAGTCCCGAATCTCATAATGTTAACATGTCACATTTCACCCCAGCTTGTTTACACATCATTCTCATCATCCTTGTTTTCATTCCGGGTCGCATTCACCCACTCCTCATGTGGCATGACAGAGTGAGACAGAGCAAGCAAGCGAGTGTAGCTCGATAGAGTGTAAGGGAGAAAATGCCTGAACGAATATGTAGTAAGTTAACTGAACAATGTGTGTTATATTCGGTTAACTCATTATTTGAAGAGGAGTTATTATAAAAATTTATTTGAAAACCAGCCCAGCCTGAACCCAATGTTATTTGTGAAAAATGTTTACCCAATATGTTGTTGGGCCCATCAGGCTGCAGACTTAAAACGGTGTTTATTGTAACACAAAATTACCCAGATGTAATGCTTTATTTTAGTGTGCTCTTATTTAAAATATTATTTCTGGTTTGGTTTTAGGCAAGAAGAGTTTTACTAAAAAGACAACTCAGATTCTAAAATATTAAAAAAAAAAACTGTAGACAAATTGTTTGTCTCTTAGCAGGACATTTGAGATGTGTTATGTACTTTATGAGTCCTACAAGGGGAAGTTTGTCATGGCTGCCTAACTATTCCCAATCTGGGAGCAGTACAGCATCACCTGGGGCAGTGGGGGTCCGTTTTGTTGATTAAATAACTGTACATTTTACAGGTCAATTAAAAACAATATGGGACGATATCCCAAAACAGTTCTACAATGAACTGGGCTGAGCCCCAGATCTTTACATGTCCAGCCAATGCCCCTACCATAGGTTGTTATCATGTCTGGTAGGATAAATTGGAGATTGGTGTAAACAAGTCCTAATATCGTGTCTCAGCATCCTTTGCAAGAAACATCACAAGCCTCACAAAGATATAAAAGCTGAAGGACTATAATTCCTAGGTTTAAGAATTATATTTTTAAGCAAAATATTTTGTATTAAAAACAATCAAATTTGATTACCAGCGATAATTTATGTCCCTTCACCAACTCATATACATTAAAACAAAATATCGTTCTTCAGGCCCCATGATGAAACACACAACAGTACCACATTACACAGGTGCATATACATAACAGTGATAAAAGAGTGCCAAATATTAAATAAATACACCAGATTAAATATACAGAACAATAAATACACAAGACACTAAATAAACAGAACAATAAATATACATGACAAATAAACATGACACTAGCTAGACTGGACAGCAAAGCGATATACACAAATTGGGGTACGGTAAGATTTAGATTAGATTCAGATTAACATTTAGATTAAGATTTAAGTAATTAAAGTGCATGTGTGCGGTGATGGTTAAGGGGTGTGTGGTCAGATTACATCAGTGGTTATTAATCTGATTCTCAGGGAGGAAGCTGTAGTAGAGTCTGGTGGTGGAATGGATGCTTTGGTATTTACCAACATGTCAATTCACACAGGACCAAAGACTAAAAACACATTCTGATTATAATTCCATTGCCGCATCTATCCATGCAAAACTAATGCTGTCCGGATAGTCCACAAGATGGTGCTGAGAAGGCTTTTTTTCCTCCTCATTAAAGGCTTCAATCAGTGGTGGTATTAGTAGGTACAACTGGTTAATATAACATTGTATGTTGTCAAATGTAATAAATTGGAATGCATTTTATCAAAATACTAAGCATATCACAAATCTTTGCAATAGAATCGGCTTAAATATGGTAATAATATATCTTTCAGTGATTTCTAACCCCTGAAGAGTGGTGCTTTGTGTTTCTTAACTCCAACTACTGCCTCCTAAATAGTTATAAACAGTTGTAATCCTGCCTACTGAGTGTAATTACAGGAATATACATGAATTGCTGTCTTAATCCATATCCCCAGATGGCTTCCTTTGGGAAATCTCTGGTGATTCTGCTGAGTAACATCTCTGACTGAACTTGACGAGAGGGGGAGGGGGGCGGATTTGAGTTTTGGGAAATCACCCAAGAAGCTTGATGAAATATTTATTACAATGCCTTTATCTTCCCAGCATTTAGAGACCACAAACTGGCAGTAAGGAGACACTGAGTTGATGAAAAATACATGAAAAATCTCCTTGTTGTGATTTTGACCTTGCACATGCTTCCCATATATTATCCTGTGATATATTGTAGATTCATCTAGATCCTCTTTTTGGGTCACTGAGCATCATGTTTAGATAGATTCCTCTCTGTTTGTGTCCGTATGTAGTATTTGTGTTTCGGCTCCAGCGGCTGCAGAAGTAGGCCAGCAGACGGGGCTCGAAGTGTGTCTGGCAGAGAGTGCAGCCTCTGATTGGGGCTCTTCAATCAGGCAGCCAAGCTTGTGCTGAAGTGCTCCATCATAATCACTCAGATCTGGTGCACTCGTACCCCAGGCCTCTGCAGAGCCTCTCCTCTTATTATTAGCTCAGGGGAGTGTGCTCCTCTTATCCTGAATGCTATCAGAATTAGCATTCATAAAGCCAGTCATCAGCATTCATCACACTAGTCGTCATGCGAAATGTGGCCTGATTCTAAAGAACATTCTGAGATGAAAAATAGATGTCAAATCAAATGACTGAGTCTGTTTGTGTCTCACTGAATGAAGTGTCTTTCTTGTTGCCAGGCTCATCTTTGGCAGTGGTGAAAGCCCCACAGACTCCCGATGTGTGTCCTGAGGCCAGCCTCGCTCAGGCTCATCAAAATTATGCCATTGAGGTGGGTCAGTCTCAGCAACCCTAAATACACATAACACAGATGATTGAGGCATACAATGGTGATACAAGGATTACCAGGATACCATAATATTTATGCATATAACCAAAACCAAACCAGCCACGATCAGTGTAACACACAGTGATCATCCTCCCAAAATGTTCTGGATGAATTTGTAGCTAAAAGTTGGTAAAGGTTTTGTCACATAAGTTTGGTCACCCTGGTCAAATCACATATTTTTTTGATTTTGTGAAAACACATAAATACAACCTCCAAAGAAAACAATTTTTTTTCCTGAAAAAGTTAATAGACTGTTAGTTTGTATTTGATTAACTTAAACAAATTAGAAATTGTGGCATGTGCAAAAGTTCTCATTACAAAAGTCAACAATTAAAGTATGCAAAACAGCATCAAGGTAAGCCAGGGGCATTTTGGAAATAAGAGCTGTGGACTGGTGGATTAAAAATTGAACTATGTTTGGAAAAAAGGAGCAGAATTTGATGAAAACAACACCTTGTCAGCTGTTCAACAGGAAGTGGATCTGTGATGCTTTGGGTTTGTGTGGCAGCAAGTAGCAGAGGAAACACTGCATGTGTAGATAGAAGATTGGATTCCACTAAATATCAGCAAATTCAAGAAACAAATGTGACCCAATCAGTCATGAAACTGAAGCCAAAAAGAGGCTAGATTCTACAACAGGACAATGATTCAAAACATACCTCAAAATCCAACAATCAGTACTTCAGGAAATGCAAGCTAACTTTTAAAATGGACTTCACAGTTCCCTGAACTAAAAGCAATAAACATCTGAGGATGTTACTAAGTTCTGACTTAGGAGGTTGTCCAAACTTTTGCACATGCAAGTTAATCTGTACATTACTAATTATTAATAATGTACATAACTGTACATTAACTTTTGCAGAAAATGTTATTTTTTAAATAGTCTGCTGCACTTCAAAAATCAACAAAATATGTAAGTCATCCAGGAGTGCCCAAACTTTTGCATACAATTGTATATATTTGCACTGTACAGATGTAAGTCAGGAGAGTCTAGCAGGTCAGCTTATTTGTGTTATGTCTGTGCAGGTGCGCATGTCCAGCTGTTCCCGCTGTAACACCTGTGAGTGTCTTGTGTATGATGAGGAGATCATGGCGGGCTGGACCGCTGACGACTCCAACCTAAACAGCACCTGCCCCTTCTGCGGCTCGCCTTTCCTGCCCCTGCTCAACGTGGACATCAGAGACTTGACTGCCCAGACCAGGTGAGTAGCTCACGTTTGTTCTCTTTTAGTCACACAAACAGAGCTTTAGAAATTTGAGGGAGAAGTCTTGGTCATATGGATCACTTTATACACTGTAAATACATTCAAACACATATTTAGTGTTAAGTTCTCTTTTCTTTCTGTTCAGAACAACTTGTCAAGACCTACCCAGCTCCCAGACTCAAATAAGTGATGCGTCAGAGCCCCAAGAGGAGCTCTCACAGAGCCCTGACTCTACCGGCAGTCCATTCAGCAGTGCTAGCAGAAGCACAGTAAGTGACGCTTTCCTCACTGGCCAATCAGTGTCCCTTTTTTTTTGTGTGTTCTTTGGAGCACATATTCATCATTCCCATGTTGATTGATGCTCAGCATTTTTCAACACAAAATCCATTGTGCTAAAGCACTGCCAAAGAAGCATCTTGATGATTAATGTCGTTTTCCATCTGCTACAGGAGCCAGTGACTGTGCCTTACCTTAGCCCTCTGGTGCTGTGGAAGGAGCTGGAGAGCCTGCTGGAGAACGAAGGTGATCAGGCCATCTCCTCAGCCGCCATCGTGGACCATCACCCCATTGTCTTTTGGAACCTGGTGTGGTTCTTTCGCAGGCTGGAGCTGCCCAGCAGCCTGCCCGCCCTCATCCTCAGCTCCAAGCACTGCAGCCTAGACGAGCAGGTGGGTCTGGCTATGTAATTTATTCAGTAATGACCAAATGTGTGAGGGTATGTTCATAAAAGTTCTAATAAAAGCCTTCACCTTTTTGTCAGGTTAGTGTTTATAAGGTTTATCATTCATGCCTGCAAGCTTGTGTAAATTCTACCTTGGGGTTTATTCCACAGCTCCTCCAGAGCAGTACATCTGAGGACAGTAAGAACGTGCTGGTACAAATCCTGTGGGACAACCCCAAACTGCACCAGGACCCTGTCGCGCCCTGCTACACGCTTTGGAATACACATTGTAAGAGTCTGTCACTCTTTGAATTTATATATTGTTAAGACACGAAAAATGAAACTTTTTCTGTTGATAATTTCCTGTGTGTGCATAGTAAACCAAACCACTGTGAATAATGTTTGCCTTGCCTGTATGGGCATATGTATGTGAGTATACACCTTCATTCCTTATGCTCCTGGCTGGATTTGTACAGGTGCAAATCCGTCTGCTTCTGCCTCTTTGCTGGAGGAGGAGCCGGCAGTGAGCCTAGAAGTGTTGCAGAGCGTGGTCAGAAGCATTCAGAAGAACGACGTCTACCAGCCCATGAGTCAGATACTGCAGCTACTTGGCAAGAGGCTGGGCTTCGTCAGGCAACGGTAAGAGCCTCAGGGAGGGGTCCCTATCCACGTATCTGCTGCAGTTCCCACTTTGGCTTACTGTGTTGTCCAGAAAAAAGACATTTTCCTAAATTCTGTCATTTTGTGATCCCTAACAGGAGCTTGTATAGAGATATCTTGTTCTTGTCTCTGGTGGCTTTGGGCAAGAACAGTATCAACATCGGTGAGTTGGCTCTGTTGTGACCATTTAATTGTTTGAGGGTTGTCCACCAGTAATAATCTTACCGTGTCATTCCTTTACACTGTAGATGCTTTTGATCGCGAGTACAAGATGGCATATGACCGTCTGACCCCCAGTCAGGTCAAGATGACTCAAAACTGCGACCGACCACCCAGCGCTGGAGTCATGGAGTGCAGAAGGACTTTTGGGCTGCCAAGTCTGTGATTTCTCTCGTGTTTTGCCTCTCCCCTCCCTCCATCATACAGAGGAAGAGACACGCAGTCTGAGACACGTCATGCCCAGCCAAAGAAGGAGCACCATACTGACATGATCCTGAAGATTAAGTGTTACCAAAGCTACCTCTGGCTCCCAGCAGCCAAGTAGACACTGAGAGGCATTTCCATGCACAACCGTGGTATGTGGCCAGTTTGCTCCCCATTCACTGTGTACTACCTGTGAATACTTTGTGTTGTTTTTTTAACACACTGTTTACCTCATATTTTCCCCTAAACCTCACACTCCCCGACACATCACCCCGAAGGCCCGAGTCACATTCAAACTCTTAGCTCCACTCAGGTAATACTTAGTACTGAGGTCATTGTAGATTAGGAGCAATATCATCTAGTGCTCAGGTCGTAGCATCACTCCCATCAGATCACATAGAGACGATCATGGAGTGGTTTTGGGACCAGTAGCAGTAGAATAATAACACAATCATGTTTAGGGCCCTAAGTAGAGAAGCACAATGAACAACCCCCCCCCCGTGAAAACTTCAGAGTTTCCACACATTCCTCTCCCAGTATTCCAGGGGCACTTGTATATTGTTGCAAAACAAAGTCACCTTTGTGTATATAGACTATTATTATATTATTTAGAATATTTGTATTATAAAGGTATATTTTAAGACTTGTATTGTTATAACTGACTTGTCTCCATTTGTAAAGGAAATACCATGTGGTGTGTTTGAGAGTGTGGCGTCTGTGGTTATGGTCCTGGAGACCATTGTGGTATCTGTGAAGTGTCTTTTGAGTAGGTGAGGTACAGAACTGGACCAAATCAAATGTTGACTCATGAATTACGAGACTGTTTACATGGTGACTGGAAAATGTAAATGTATTGTGTACTACTAATGTAATTCAGTGATGGGGAATTTTTTCTACTTTTGAACTGAGCAACCAGAGCAATGCCTTATGAAATGGCAAATGAGCTGTGGAACTACACTATGGAGACCAACTACAGAAAGCGTTTTCAACTACTCCATTAGGGATTACAACTCTGGAATGAGACTGATGATGGATATTTCCTTGTCCACATCAGCTGATTCAGATACTTTGGAATAGTCATTACTTTGAAGACAAATGTGGACAGTTTTGCATCATATTCAACAGCTTAAAGAAACACTAGGTTCCATTAGCACAGTGCACTGCTTTCAATATGGGTTTTGTTTTTTTTGTTTTTTGTTTGTTTTTTTTTGTTGTTTTTTTTTTTGTACAGTGCACAGCCCAAAATGCATATTTATCTAGGACATGGGCTGGGTGAAGTGGTTTTGTTTTGGCCCTGCTATTGGTCAAAACCAATTTAAAAAAAGTACTATATAGATTTTTTTAATGACATGGCAGTTTTCTGTCAGTAACATATGGTTCCAGTATTATCATTCATTCCTATTGTGCATTTTTTTTATTCTTTTTATAAATTGTTTACGGTACTATTAGAAATGGTACACTGTCATGGTACTTGAGATGAAATACACAGATGTAAAGAGCACATGAGCACTTAAGTCAGTTACATGAGGGTAATGAAATGTTCAGTGACTGCAGCAAATCTATTTTTACATAGCTTCATCTACCTTTATTTGCTTGGTAGCATTAATCAAATCTACACTGATTTTATTAGTATCTTTACCATTACTGTTTTTTCTTAAAATGCTATTAAGTAAGCAGTTTACTATTATATGCCATAGTTATTGATTATTGGATTATTGGAGTGCAATGATTATTCTATCCCTAGCAAAGAAAATACAAAACAAATACTGAAGAATCCTTCTCCAAAGAGTTTAGTTTACTCAGTCTGACCAGATGCTGTGCAAAACTACGGAATTAGATGCCCTGACACTGCCTTTGATGTTTTGCCTGCTTTTGTTATCTCCTTCGCCCTAAATCTTGTTTCAGTAGTAAAACAAACTAGTGGCAAGCTAATTAAAAAACAAACCATATTCAAATCAAATGCTAAACATTTCAAAACTGTTGAAAAGCGATGTACGAATTGATTTTTTGTATGCTGAAGTACTGTTATGGGCTGACACGTTTTACACACATCATCTCTTGCGTTAATTCGTGTTTATATTTGTATATTCATTATTCCACCAGATCCAGGCGAGATCTGCTGAAGTTGTTTATAATTGTAAATAAACTCACTCCAACAGTCATTGGTGTCTTTTAGGCTTGTTTATTAGAAATAGAGGGAGATGACTGAGTGACATATACATAGTATCCCATTTACTTGGTGAGTGTTGATACACAGAACACCTCTCATTTAACAAAACAAAACGATGTGCGCAATTCACTACATCCCTGGAGCCCCTGGAGTGGAATTACCTGTTTTTTGTTGGAATCCACAACCATTAAGACCTTTTATAACCAGAATACATTAAGACTACTTTCTTGCAGGTGACTAAAAAATGAAAAAAGGGAAAATGTATTTCACGTAAAGCACACATTACGTACTTAAATTGGGTTCTAGATGTGATCTAGGTACACAGTATTCCGTATTACAAAAATAATTGCAGTAAGAGTGTAAATTACATCATTTACAGTAAGCACACAATTTCTCCCATGTAGTGAAGTTTGCATACATTTGCAAATTCTGGAAGTCAACAACATTAGACAACACAATCACAATGCAAGATGTTGTTCATAATAAGCAATTCAATACATTTTATCATTTCTTCTAAAGGACCACTTACTTTGGAAAAATCTTGCCTCAACACAAATACTTTTAATGGTCAGTTTCGACAAGTAACAAATTCAGAGTCTGAATCTGTTATTTGTCAAAACAACCTTTAAAAGGGTCTGGATTTGTCTGCACACATATACTGCATGGAAAACAAGTGAGCCATTTGGCACAATGCCAATGCTGCTTCCAGATTGCAGAGCTTTTGTTAGGATTTTTGTAAAATGTGGGCTTCTGAAGTAAGATACGATGAAAATAATACCTCCCATAGGCTTCCATTGGGCATAGTATAATATAGCAAAATTGCTTTCAGTAGCTAATGTACTGCTATTAGAGTTGCAATTGTGCTTTTAATCATATCTATCTTATTGTTAGATCTGATAAACAGAACACGTAATCTTGTAACTCACCAATAGGGCTCTTATATGTGAATGTTGAGGGGAGCGATGCATTGCTAGTGCAGGTGAGCAGCTGAAAATTGTGCACTAAGATTTGCAGAAAAATGCGAAAGTGTGTTCTCTGTAGAGGATGTGTTAACTTATTTTCACTCAGAAAATCAATAAAACATCATTTGACCAAGGGCGCCCAAACTTCTGTTATAGTTGAGGGTTGTGGTATTTTTGAAAAAGGCATTCTTCTAGATATAACACTACTTTGTAATCATAGTATGATATAATTATATTGTGCATACATAAACACACATAATCCAACAACCAAGCCACATATTTCCTATCAAACATCTATGACAATCATATATTTCTCTCTGTATTAATTTAATTAGGAAATTTTAATAATTACTAGTAGATTCCAAATGTATGTGTGATTGTATATGTCTGTGTGTCTGCGTTGGACTGGTGACCTATCCAGGGTGTTTCCTGCCTTCCACCCAGTGACCGCTGGGATAGGCTCCAGCAGCCCCACGAACATCAGATGGCATTAAAGGTGTTGTCTCCGTACTATGTTTGTTGTGGGAAGCTCTGTGGGCATGTCCTGGGCTTTTTGAACATAGTTCTCGTGTTGTTTTACTTGTTAATAAAATATTGATCACAAGATGGCATTAAAGGTACTACATAAACATGTAAGATAACTACATGTTGAGTAATACACAGTGGAGGTACATTAGCCGTCTAAATTAATTCTGGGAGGATACATTTCAGCTTCACCTCTGAATGCATCAGCAATGTTTATACAGTTGCCCTCTGGATCGAGATACTCAAATCCAGTCTTACAGAATGTTAATCACAAATGACAGGGTGTGTCCAGGAGTGTCTGCCACATACGTGAGTGGACGCCGATAGTCAAGGTGCTGGTCAGATAGACACTGGACACACAATGATACGGTCCTCCAGCATGACACTGAGCACCAGGAACACAAAGTAAAGCATGAACATGGTCAAGCCCAGCATTTTATTCATCCTCCACTTACAGGCAGCGATGGAGATGATGACAAACAGAAGCATGAGGAAGAGCAACACAATGGCACAGAAGAGCCCGTTGCTGCTGACGGCCACAGGTGCCAGCCCGTGGAAGAACGCATACATGAGCCAGGGCACCGGCAGCCTTCAGGGAGAGAGAGCAGAGTATAGGAGAATAAAAATCTGATTCATGTTAAAACATAAATGAATACATCAGTCATACTGCTAAAAATGACCACTCGCTAATGCTGCTACAAATGAAAACTGATGGGCACCAGTACACATTATTCAAAGTGATTGTGCTTAATGGTCCCTTGAAGCTTTCCTGCACTATTTGCTTGATGGGATTTAACGTGATGTGAATTTTAAAGGCAATGTGAATTTAAAGCTATCAGATTCGTGCTTTTGAGGGACCTACAATATAATTTCAAAGTAGAACTGCACAATGTATCGTTTGTTGACTGTTATTGAGATATTGGCTTCTGCAGTACGGATATCGCAGAAGGCTGTGATATGGAAATTTTTGTTTTTTAGATGAGAAGCACTTCATGGTCCTCGCTTGCAACTATTTTAATGGTCGTAGCACAAGCAGAAAAATAAGGTGTAAAAATCACAATGTGGGTGTGGCAGCTAGTATTTCTGACTGGCAGCACAGGCTCTAACCTTGTGCAGAGCCGCACAACTGTAACCAGGGGTAGAGTTAGAGTAAATACGTTATCGAAAGGCTTACTTAGGCCTGCTGCAGTGACAATCAGATCAACTGTTCTCATTCCCTTTAAGAGCATCGTGAACACTGACAGCACAGCACTGTGATATTTCCCTGATGGTGCAAGTGCCTACAAAATTTTTATTGTCATGGATGAAAAAAACTGACGAGGCTGCTATTTTAAAGTCTCAAATTACTCATTACGTTTATAAAACAGTACAAAAATATTATAAAATATCAGAAAATAACTATTATATGTGTATATTTTCATAATAAAACGAACAACAAAAACAACAATAATGCAAAAATAACAAATTATTATTACTACTATTATTACAGCACATCTCAAAATGCTTTAAAGCACTAAAAATATCATAAAACTATCTGAAGTAATTCCAGTAGAAAAAACCTAACTACAAACACTAGTAGTTAAATGGCACTGAGCCAAATAAAACTAAAAAACCAACTGTGGTTGTAATTCTGCAAGCACAGACTTGAACTATTTAATCATAGCCACTGCTTCACCTGCTTTACTCCTTTTCTGTATTTCAATATTTTTCACTAATGTTAAAACCTTGTCCTCTTTTTTGCTCGTGTTATTGTTTTGCTATCCGGTGTCGACCAGAGGAGGATGGGTTCCCCTTTTGAGTCTTGGTTCCTCTCAAGCTTTCTTCCTCTTGCTCTTAGGGAGTTTTTCCTTGCCACTGTTGCTTGCTCGTGGGAGCTTAGACTCAGATTTTTCTGTAAAGCTGCTTTGTGACAATGTCAGCTGTAAAAAGCACCATATAAATATACTTTGACTTGACAGTTTTAATAACTTGGAGCTTTAATACAGTTCATGTGTTTAGGGACACACTGTCTGTTGTGGGAAGATCAATTTGTGATTCCCAGTGAGGAACACATCTGTACAAATACAAATGAAAATTTCCTGCCTATATCTTTTTTTTCTTCCACGCAGATAAACGTGTTATGAGTGGCACCACTTGTTGCAAAACACATATTTTTCTGTTGTATTCGTTGTCGTAACTTAATCCACCCTGGCTGGAGGCCTGACTGACTTACCCTACAGTGATGTCAAAGATGTTGCTGCCCACAGAGCTGGACACAGCCATGTCCCCCAGGCCTTTACGAGCCACGATCACACTGGTGATTAGATCAGGGATGGACGTACCAGCTGCCAGAATGGTGAGACCCATTATCTCTTCTGAAATGCCAATGGTCTCACCCACCTAGGAAAAAGAAGTGAATAGAGGCCTGATGTTCCACAGAGTCAGTATCTTCTTAGATATCTGTCGGTTATCTATGTGCCATCTACAGATATTTGCAAAGGGGGAATTCACTGATTTTTCTTATTCATGCATAATTCAGTCATTGAGATAAACAAAGTCATTCAGAGTGATTTGCTGTGAAATTGTTTATTGTGAAGAAACTTATCAACTCAGATTTCTTTTCAATAGTGGTGACAAGAACCAGGGATCATGATGCTGACAACCCAAATACAGCCATCTATTTACCATCTAAAATGACTAGTGAGCCTATATGCATCAACTGATTATTTACATGTGGTGTTGATAATAATTAAATTGTGGTAAATCAGAAAAACAAACAGTTCTTTTTGGGTACTATTTTGCCTTACAATACTCTGTATGTACCTCTCCACCATGAATGGATAAAAAAAGGTTTTAGGCCAAAACCTTATTTCAAAACATTAATAAATGTCATAAAACAATGTCTCAGGCATCAGGAAATGTATTCATAGCCAAATCATGTAATCACTTTCTTTAAGGTAGCTTTAAGAGGCCTTTAGACACCTGGTTCCTAACACCACCACTGGGAACAATTCTGATCCTGCAAGTTTCTCTACCATTGAGCATTTCACATCAATTCACTCTGACTTATTTTGTTTATGTCTTAATGATCAACTAATGCAGATATTTAGAAAAATCAGTGGAATTCCCCTTTAACAGGAGTTTATCAAAGCCAGATAACATCCCATGAGTTTTTCCAAACTGACCTGATGCGCCCACCACACCATTAGATAGGAGAATATAGCAATCCACACTATGGAGCCCAGGAAGGTAATCACAAAGAACCTTTTGGATGCCTGTGAAGCAGAATGATCAGTGAGTTCAATCAGAACAGAGAATAGAGGTCATTCAGCTGCCTCAGTCCACCCTAACATTATTTGATGCTTCAAGAACACTTTGCATTCAAATGCTTGAAATCAGTGGAAGCTGCTAGAGGCTGTTTTACATTATACAAATGATATCATGCTAGCTAGTCCCGCATGCTTTGATTCATTTTTAACAACTTCCCAGTATTCCACGTCCTCATCGCTTCAGCACTTTTGCCTGAATGACTTAAGTATTTCTTTAAAGCACCAAACAGGGACTACTAACAGAACTAAAGTCTAACTGTAAAGCAAATGGCAACATTCATCTATGTTTAAGCTAAATGTATTCATTTTGATGTATTATTTGTCTTTACGGGGTTTCTGACATCCGGTACGGTCAGCCACAGAGGGAAAACAATAGGCAGCAGGAACAGATAGGTGGCTTGTTTGCGTCTGGTGTCCGGCCACTCTAAGGACAGCGGCTCGTCATTCTCTTCACCATCTGTCTCCCCACCGCCATCTTCATCCGCTTCATCCTCCTCATCATCTTCATCATCATCACTGTCCTCATCACTGTCTTCCTCACTGTCATCATCCTCGCTGTCATCAGACCCTCCCGACCCTTCTGTGTCCCCTCCTTCTGCTGCTGCCTCTGGCTCGTCCTACAGAAAGAGCGAGAGAGAGGCAGACAGAGAGTGATAAAGAAAAAGAGAGAGAGAGATGGAAAGTATGAGTGGCTAATACTGGCTGAAACAGCTGAAGCAAGAGCAGAGCAGGCAATTTCAGTGACATACTGAATTACATGCTGTACGTAATGGAACACCACCGTCAGCTTCACGACATTTTAAAGAACTAATAAGTTGCTTAAAATCACAGAAGTTTTTCAAAGTCTCTACTCCTTCCTAGCTGTTCTTGCAATGCAGGAGTGGGCCCACCTTCTGTCCCTCTGCCTTCTCCTTGCTGCCCTCCTCCTTGGACGCTGCTGGCTCTTTGGAATCTTTCGGCTGCTCTTTACCATCTTCACCTGTGTGGTTTCACAAGATACAAGAGAAGACAGAAAGCAAGCTTGAAATCTAGTCAGTCAATTACAGACCTGTCATATCTCTTGCGTATTTCTAAGAACAACAACAGATCTAGAGTTAAAATGACAGTTTAGTAAAAATTCACATGTATCCAAGCTTAGTCAATCAGCCATGACATGATGTTGGATGTACAAAGTTCTTATTTCCTTTTTCACTGGAGCTAAAAGTAATGGAAGCTTATTCACCACTAGAAAAGTGCTGATATTCAACACATGATACTGGTATTGTGGACACTGAAACACTATCACCACATTTTAATTATAAAAGTTGCAGTTTCACCACGGATACTTTAGATAAGCAGAGTAGACTGGTTTCATTTGCTCCCACTATCCGTGCTTTGTTAGTACATCTGTTTGAGTGCTTTATTGGTTCAAGGACCATCACAGCTCACAATACAGGTTGCAGTGCTATCAAGTCATACTCAGTGAGCCAGCAAGAGGATCTACTACCCAACCCAAGAAAAAATCTACAGGAATTCATGATAGTATGCCCATTAATACTGTCAAAAACAAGGTTCCAGAAATTAATAAAGATTGCTGTGCCAGTGTATAAGAAGCCAACAGGGAAGCTTATCTCCACAATGTTTAACCATCAAAATATTATTGTTATTAAATAACATTCAGAACATTACATGTAAACTCCCTGGACAAAAAATATTACAGCTACAGTCCTGTCAGGCAAGGATTTTGAGATCTTGAGATAGATCTGCGTTTTGTGTCCAAGCGGAACACAACATTGGCACTCCTACATTCCAGGATAACAGCTGTAGTTTGTCTATATGTGACTGGTTCAACAGACATAACAGGAGGGTGGGACAGCTTGACAGACCAGAGGTATCACGAGACTACAATCCTCAATTCTCTATTTGGAACGCAGGTAAAATACTGAAATAGACAAAAAAAAACTCAAGCTGAAATGTGCACCCAATTAGTGGAAGAGTTGGCTAGAGGACAGGAGACAGGTGTAATCCTTACCTAAGCAGACTGACACTGTTTTAAGACAAGACACATAACCAAGAATTAGGAAAGAAATTATGCATGAGAATAATTTTTGACCGGTAAGCTTATGTACATGTATTGTCCTACAGTAGTAGTATTAGTATTAGTAGTATTTTTTCACATTGTGATAATATTGTAAATCATGATAAAAGGTTATGAATGCCTAAATTATCACATACCTGCCTCAAGCCATGTCTCAAACAGACTTGCTTATAAAAATGGATGCATGGAAGCATGTTGCATTGCACATAACACTCCACCTACTAGCATCTAAAGTTAACCTAAATGTTTACTACCTATTATTAATGATGCATATATCATGTTGTGAAAGATCCATTTGAGAATGGTTAAATATTTTAATGGGCCTAGTCACCACAGTCCTCCTGCCCCTTGGGCCACAGTGTGGTTGCTCCTCCTGCCCTCCTAGTAGTTATGCAATTGGTCAAAAGCCACATAAGCAAGTGTAATTCAGATTACTTAACAACTTGATGAATTTTGAGACAGGTATGTGATGATTTAGGCATGCAGTTTGCACAATGCTAATTGGAGACATCTATTCAACTTTCCATTACTTGTTAGCTACAGTCGCCTTATTACAAAACTAGAAAACAAATTTCAAGCACCAAACATGTCTTGGCTGACGGACTACATTTGAGGTGAGGTTAAAAAAATCACAAAAAAAAGCTGCACTGATTTTGACTATGTATCGGTTCCACATGAATAAAATATGTCACATCAACACAACATTTTCTTTCAGTTTACTCATTTTTGGCATGAATTGAGTTGATGTAATATATTTTATTCATGTGGAACTGACCTACACATTTGAGTCAAGTAAAGTTAGTGCACTTTTTTTCAGTGTTGTGCAAGTTTGATTATTCCTTTGTTTCTTAAAGAAGCAATAGGAGCTTCAGATGGAATAACATCATCATATCATTTGGCAGCCATTTCAAAAGCCATTTCATTTCCTCTGTGCCAGATAATCCTCATTGATCCAGAGTCTCATACTTAATTCATGAACTGGAGCTTGATCATTATGGCACCTAATGTGTAAAGAAGCTCATGGGTCCAAACAAAGGCCGGAGCATGGAATGTGGAGCTGTGTATGGGGAGGACAGCGGGACCAGACTACTGGCACATTGCCTTCTCTCTGCACCTTTCATCCGGCTCCCAGCTGTTGCACTGCTGCTTCTGCAAATGCCACATTAAGCAACGGTGTGAATATGCAGCGAAGCTTACCTGCGAGATGGGACAATGCGCTGACCTGTGGACAAAGCTCTCTGAAAACATGACACACTGTGGACTAGGACACACTAAGATGGCGTGGTGGAATACTAGAGCTCACCTGTGCCTTTTTCCTTCTCTTTGCCCTCTACCTTCCCCCTGGCCATGCTGTTCAAAATCTGAGCCTTGTCTTTAAACTTCACTGCAAACCAAAAGAAGTAGAATATACAGTCAGGTGTAGATTTACAGGCACCCTTAGACAAAGAGAAATAAAGATGCTGAATAAAACAGACAGCACAGATAATGTTATGTTTAAAACATGGAAAAAACATGCTTTTATTCCAATAAGACTCTGTATCATAAAATATTTTAAACAAGGCACGTTTGTCTTTTAAAATTCAGTGTTAAAATTATTGATGCACCTGAAGACACTTTAAATGAAATTGTGCTCAACTTTTTGCAAAGCAGCTGAACTGTCCTTGCTTATTTAAAGTAAATTTTGGTGAACAATATAAGTAATTTGTACTATATAAACAATGTTAGAGCTTATGACTGAACTATTTACTCCCCAGGCCACACACAATATATATAAATTAGGCTGCAAAAACAGAACGTTTTTGAAATGAATGTTATGCCACAACCATGAAAATATTTACAGCCAGGCCCATAAATATTTGTCTACAATAGCATATAGGAGTTGAAATTAAATAATGAATGTGAGCTCAAAGTGCAGCTTTAATTTGAGGGTATTTACATCCATATTGGATGAACAGTGAAGGTGTAGGAATTACAACCATTTTCAGACACAGTCCTCCATTTTAAGGGGCTCAAAAGTAATTGGACAATTAGCTGCTCAGCTGTTCCATGGCATTCCGGGTGTATGTTCTTCCTTCAGTATTTCACTTACAAATAAGCAGAAAACAGGTCTAGAGATTCAAATGTGGAAATCTGCAACTGGAATATGTCGCTGTTAACTCTCAATATGAAGTCCGAGGGGCTTCACTGCCAATGAATCAACAATAATTAGGCTGAAAAATCAAAATAAACCCATCAGAGAGATAGCAAAAACATTAGGTGTGGCCAGATCAACTGTTTCATACAATCTTAAAAGGACAGAACACACTGGAGACAAACTAGCACAGAAACACCAAAAGGTCCAGAAGACAATGGAAAACAACTGTGGTGGACGACAGAATAATCCCTTTCCTGGTGAAGAAAAACCTCTTCACAACAGCTGGCCAAATCAAGAACACCCTGCAGTAGGTAGCCGTATCTGTGTCACTGTGAGAAGACTTCACCAGAGTAAATACAGAGGGTAACACAAGATGTAAATCACTGGTAAGCCTCAAAAACAAGAAGACCAGATTAGAGTTTGTCAGTGGGTACAAAGATCAACTTGTAACAGAGTGATGGGAAGAGAAGAGTAGGAGGAAGGAAGGAGCTGTTCATGATCCAAAGCATAGCACCTCATCTGTCAAGCATGGTGGAGGTACTGTTATGGCATGGACATGTATGGCTGCCAAAAGAACTGACTCCCTCGTGCTTATTGATAATGTGATTACTGACAAAAACAGCAGAATGAATTCTGAAGTGTATAGGGCTATATTATCTGCTCAGCCACATGCTTTATTTGGACAGTGCTTCACTGTACAAAGGCAATGTATGAACATGGTTCTGATTTCTGGTTGAAAATGGTTGTAATTCTTACTGTTTGCACCCAATTTGGATGCAAGTACCCTCAAACTGAAGCTCCATATTGAAGTATGTAATTTCTACTCTGATATGCTGATGTACACAGATCAAAAATAACTTTGCCATTTTCCAAATATTTATGGATCTGACTGTATATGTGGCCATAAATAAGTCACTGTAGCACCCAGCAGTTTATTTTACTCACGTTGAAGTGATAAGAAACACAGTTACTGCAGACATTCTGTAGTAGAGATACTGGATTGGAAAATGTGGAGAACAATGTTTAACAATGATATGTTGTTCCTGACTGTCAAAACAAATCTTGTATCTCCGAAATCAGAAATTTGAGGAAGAAAAGTAATTTTTGACAATTTCTGTTCACACAATGTAAGGGGCAGCTGGTGTTTTCAAACTTTACAAAGCTTTACACTCAAATGTAAAGCTTTGTAAAGCTTTCCAGAGGACATAAAACCAAGCCAGTCTTATCAATGGGAAAAATACAGAATAAAAAAATGTAAAATATAGCCTCTTTAATTAACAACTATTTGAGGTAAGATGTGTAACACTTTCATTATTCTTCGCTCTGGTATGGAATGGACAAATATCCAATATCAAATGGTTGTTGATCTTTATAAATACAGCATAATATATAGAAAAACACATTTGCAAAGTTGATGCATACTATAGCATTAAATTAGAAACTGTGAATTGCACATTCTATAGTTTTTGATTATTTTTTTTTTTTTGGTAAAACTCAGCAAGAAATAGAAATTGTTTACTAAAATTAGCACGTCATATTCATGTTGTTCCTTGCAGAGGATGTGTTACTTATTTTTACTTAGAAAACAAAACATGACATTAGAATGGGGTGTTAAAATTTTGCCATACAACTGTATAGCCAGTGATTACAGCTGAAAGAGTGTAGTAATTGGGGAAACTAAATCTCAACAAATGTCCTTGTTACGATAAGTCGCATAAGTGGCTAAATATCAGACACTCTGGCTATAAAATTGGTTGTCTGGCTGGAAACTCAACCCTAGTTGTTTGTAACCCAGGACAACATGTACCAAAAAATGTATCTAATTAAAGATTTGTGGTCTGAAATTCATAAACACAGATCAAACAGTTTCAAAGGCCTGAAAAAGTTGTCCCTCCTAAATGTGTTCTTTGGTCTTAGCAAAGGCTGTATCAGAAACGGCTAAAACAGAGCCCAGCCCAGGACTGACCATAAGGTTACTTACACTAAGCAGTAGAGGTACTGTTATAAATCATGACAGTAAATAATGGCCTACAAAACTGCAGAAATTTCTGATCATGGCTATTAATGAAAAATGTACTTTCCTGCTATCAATCTATAGAAGTTCCACCAATAATTTGGTCCTTATTTTTGATGACAAAAATATCTTATAATGTCTTATAATGTTTAACACTAGAATAAAAGCATGTATTATTCCCAAATGTTTCACATAACACAATGTCTATGCTATTCATCTTAAACAGCCCTTTTGTTCTGAACCTGACTGTAGAATTTGCTTAAACACACTGACTCAACAACTGTCATTTCAATATAAAGTCAGACCCATCACATCACAAATAAATAACCACAACAACATGGACACAGAGACACACCCTGAGCCTTCTTACCTTTACATTCCAAAGAGCTGCTAGGCTTTGCACCTCCATTTAACACTGAGTCTAATAAGTAGAGATTGATATAAATGCTTTTAAAATGGACACAATAAAAAACACCTTGTACCTTTTTATCTGCCCATAAAAATACAGTTAACTGTTTCATCTACATCAGTGGGAATCAACTCATAGTCAGCAGCCACACATCAGGCAGCCCCATCATTCAATTTAAAGTGTGATGACAGAACAATGTTGCAGTAAATGAGAGAATTCAGTAGGTAAGTAAAAATGGATTTCTAAAGTATATTTTACACAACCTTCACTGATCCAAAGTTCTGTATAGCAATAACATGCAAAGAATACTATGATACATACTTAATTTAACTGAGATCATGTCAGCAGTTTCTGAACAGTAATAAAGTATAAGTCTTGCTTTCATTTTTACTAAAGAAGAAGCACGTCTGATCTTTATAGGTACACTGTTACATTAGCCTCGGAGAAGACAATATCAGGGATCTGGAAGCCGAATATAGTCAGGGTAAATCTGAAATGTATTAGACCCAGCCCACTCAGAGCTTCATTTAATACCACATGCATGATCCACATAAGACAAAGCCTCATTTGTGAATGATGATTCATTGCTTATAAAAATATTACAACATTGTTATGTAAGAGACTCCAAATGCATTTCTTAGAAATGCAGAGGTGTGCCCTGTACTGGAATTCAGGTTTAAATCCCAGCTGTACCACGTGCTGCCAAGGGCACTGTAAACCATAAGCTTCCTTTCCCTATCCCAGACAGCTGATCAACTGGGAGAAACAGACTTTTCAATAATAGGCACTGCAATTTTTGATATAAAACTGCAACTACAGTGATATTGGGTTTGTCAACTAATGCAGAATTTACAACTCACAAACTGTCCTTGTCCAAAAGAAAAACAAGTATCTCCAAACTGGTAACTTTACATTAGAGGGCAAAGACATTCTTTACATTCAATGTAACTTAATGTAAAGAGATTTTATTTCAAGCGGTTTGGAGCATTTCTATCAGTCCATTCATTATGGAATTTTCATACAATGTAAAGGACAGCTGCCATGCTCAAAATGCAGAAAACTAAAAATGGAAAAATTGAGATACATGTTTTTCTTTGGACAGCAATAAAATACACCTGTCCAATAAAAGAAATGATCCAATGCACATTAAGTGCTAGCACACTCACATTATAAAGCTAAGAGTATTCTCTGCCCACACCAACCAAATCACTCATCACTGAAAATATCTTTAAAAATAACTTCACAAAAACTCAGATGTGTAATTCTGCCCATCAGCTAAAGTTATCCAGCATCCTTCACAAGTCAAATGTTTGAAATCAAATGTCTTCTCTGTTAGTTTGAAAAAAATGTAAGTAAGAAGCTGTTTAGATCTTGCAGTTATTTGCAAAACCTGCAAAACTGAAGGATCAACAGACAGAAGTACTACTTTGGGAATAAAGCCACACCCAAACACATTTTATTCCCAATGTTATGATGTCATCACACATCAGCACTTACACCATCCAGGAATCAGAAATTTTTCCTACCATATAAGTATGATGTTTGCACCAATGCTGTAACTAGGATCTCATACCCCCACCCGCCAGCCCTCGTATAGCATTTACTTTCAATGAATAAAAAACACAGTTGGTTGTTTACTCCTTATTGTATCTCAAATAAGATAAACAAGTTGCTGTTCTGAAAGCATGACACTGCCCCCACAAGCATTAACCTCAAATGTTTATATTAGACTACCTATTTAAGATTTTAGAATTATAAATAATGACTAAATCATATAGCAGGTTCTGAACAGTCTAATACCCCATTAGTTTGTACATATTTTGCTTTGGGTGGATTTTGCGAAAATATTGCAAAAATTGCAACTATGGCTTTTCAGTCTATTATAGAATGTTATCAATGTGATTTTCAGATGTTTATCTGGCATTTGATGTTACTGAGTCTGTATATATAAGTTATTTTATGTATAAACAGCAAATAAATTTGATATTTAAAACTGTAGTAGGGACATGCAATCAAAATAATGCACAAAGGCCTGCATAACTTCATGTATTCCCTGCCCCAAAACACCTGAACCAACTTATAAAAGGCTTTGTAATAAACTAACGAGCTAAATCAGGTGTTCTGAGAAAGAGAAGAGATGAAACAGGGGGTCCCCAGGAGTTAGGAGCTGGAACCACTGTCTATAACACAGCAAATATCAAAAACTCTAAAAACTATAATATCAAAATAATTACTTAAGCAAAACCTGCTCTTTACACTGATTAAGACACTTTAATCAACATGAAGCTGAATGCTGCAAAATATACTCAAAGTATTGATAAACAGGTAATTAACAAAACCTTTATGTAACAGAAAATCAAACATTACTGGGAAAAGGAAAGGCGTCCCCAAACTTTTGCTGGGCAGTGTAGATCGGCTGGCATTTACCTAACCCCACAGTGCGAGCGGTAATAAGGATGAATGGCTAATGTTAAGTCAACAAGGACCACGCGAAGTGCAGTGCAGCGGGTGTGCGGTATCTGCAGTGTGTGAATAAGGGAGAGCCCTGTTGAGATAAAGGGATTGGGGCGCTGGAGGCTGGCTCTTGGCCAGCTTTTATGAGCTCAATCAAAAGCAGCTTAATGAGCTGGAGCAACGCAGCGCTGGCAGCTTGAGCTGGGACCCTGAGGCCACAGGTGGAGAGCCACTCCCGGAGGGCAGACTGAAGGTCATCGGCCACAAGAGACCCCAGCACCTCCTCTCCCACTAACACTGACCCCTACGGCCCAGCTCAGACACACTGGATGTATATGATTTAAAACTAGCTGCCTCCATCAGTGAGTTCTTCAGCATCTTAAAGAACTAATCATGATTGAGTGGCAAGAGAAAAAATGGCTGTATTATCAAATACACATTTTCATGTTCCTACAGGATTTTCCTGCCAAACAGTTTAATTTAATAACTTTTTACTTAGTCAGGTAACACGCTGACAAAGAAATCAGTGTAATTACAGAATGTCAATGTAAGCGCATCCCATAATTTTCATGCACAATTGAATTTGACGTGCTCATGGGGATTTGATATATAACTCAGACTTCTTAACCATTTAAATTGCAAATTTACATTTAATAATGCAACACTTTCCTTTTTAAACCTAAAATTACACTCAGTTGCATTGCAACTACAGGGACATATATATTGTGATCCTTATGCTCTTAATAAAACCTTATTATTATATATCTTATTAGATCTTATCATACTATCTTCAGCACGTTTGTCAACCAATACAAAATCTACAGCTCACAAATCTACCTGTTCAATAAAAAAATTATCCAGTGCACATCTGAATGATGGCACGTTCTGGGACGCGACATGACAAAATATCATAGAGCTAAGACTATTCCTATGTATGCTCCGCCTACTGAATCACTCATCACTCCATAGAGTGAGAGCGAGGCATTTATCTGCTTAGTACCAATCTGGACTTAGTGCTTTGGAACACTTTGCTAATCCATTTTACTGGGGAAGGACAAAGGGACTCTCTTCTAACACACTTCAGATGTTTCTCATTGTTCTTGTCTACAGAAACAGATCACTATGACTAAAGATTGTGCTAAAACTGTCACTTCTTTATGATTTTTCTATACATTGTCACAGAGGTCGTATTTTCCATGTTCCCTTATTCCCTAATTTCAGTGGAATATATGGCCTTGGATCATGTCGGCTCGCCCTGTACTAGGAGATAAAGGCAGCAAAAGCTGTGAGCTCTCTGCATGAAGAGAAGAGAGAGGTGATTCACTCAGCACTAGGGTATCACGATATGCATGTTAATATCATATTTTTTCAATACGGGACTTGCAAGACCATGCATGCTTGAATCGAATACGGCTAGATTTCATGCTATAAAATGTGTGACATTGGGAATGGTTCTATTGTTCTATTTAACACAATTAATGATGTTCTTAAATATTTTAACCATGAATGTAAAACACTTTGCCACAAAGAAAAAAACTGGAAAAAAACTGTTTTGGTTGGCATACCTTTGACAAAGTTAACGTTAGCTTCTTATTCTGCTGCTTTGTATTCAAATTTTCTGATCCAAAAAGGTGCAGCAGTTATATTGTAGCGACTCAAATAAGAAGCTAACTTCTGCTTTGACTACCTTGAGTGTTTGATCAGCCAAGCAGTTTGAAATGGTGTGCTGAGAGAGGAAGCTTGAGCTGCATGTTCATCTTCTGTTTGGGAACATTTCGGTTTCCCACTCGAGTTTAATATTGATGGGCAAAGAGTGGCAGACCGAATGCCTGTATTGTGCGAGTATTAATTACCCGTGCTAATACATCAGCAATGTTAACTCATTTGTGAAAACATCACCCAAATGTCCAGAGGATTCAAGCAGCCTTTAAGTGCCAAATCAGAGCGAGCAAAACAAATAACTCCACAGGGATACTTGTGGTGTCTAATTTGCACCTCTATTCGGTTGTAGAGAGTCCTGGCAGTTCCACAGTTTGTCAGGAGTAATTGAGTTAGAAAATCTTCATTCATTCATTTTAGTTCTTTTAAGTTGTAGCTTTATAGTCCACACATTTTGATGAGCCGTCATAATACATGTTTGTCCCACACACACCTGCAACATATATATTTTTTTTATATATTTATGTCTTCTAAGAAAATTACTTGTGCCAGTTATTGCTTCAACAAGCACTGTTTAAGTTTTGGATAAAAATGGGTATTACCAAAAATATATAGTGAAGAAAAGAAAGAACGGGGAAAATTATGATAGCATTTCTTTTCTAGTTCTGTTACGAAAATGTATCATTTTGTGATACAAAAACAGCACTATGAATTATATCGTATTGAATTTGCATACTGTTACACAAACTACTCAGCCTTAAACCTCAGAGCATACAATAACCACAAATTCTTCTTCAAAGTGTGCAATGTCTGTCAAGTGTATTTCGAAAGAACTCTGGAACTTCGAAATCTAATGATCGGCTGTAAATATGTTTAATGCAAAAACTAAACTATTGATGATTTCTCTGAACTTTGAGCAAGTCAGCTGAAAGCACAGAATGGCGTATGACTAATTTAAATCCCAGCATGTCACCATTTCATAAAAGTATGGTGTCTTGAATCACACCAGCATCAGCTTAGTAAGAATAATCTTTTTCTCAGTTATTAATTTGCAGGTGGACTGCAAATTACGTCAGCCAGAGGTGAAGAGGGGACTCTTACACACCATCTTTTAAAACAATACAGGTTTTTAATATCTCTAAATGATATTATCTAGTTCTCTAGTTTTCCTTCTTCTCTGATCACCTGTAGGCCAAGAAAGTATTTTCACAACTGTTGAGGCATGTATGAATCAGACAGGCCAAATTACAGTTAAGATTTCTTGCCTCTTCTATCACCTCAACTTTCATGATCTATCATACAGAAATATCTATCCCCACAACAGACACTCCAAAAGAGCTCGTATCACCAAGCATGCAGCATTATTAGCAGCTTATTAGTTATACTGTTATTCAAGAAACGCTTGATCTATACAATGCATGCTAATTAGGTTTCCTTTATGAAGAGACATAGCACTGAAGTGCTCTTACCCTCTCCCAGAGGATCCAGTGTATGAATCATCAGCTGGAAAATGGTGTTTCTCATGGTGCTGTTATGCAAAGAGGCTGAACTGCCCCCTCGCTGAAGTGTGGGCTTTAGCTGAAGATGGGGAGAGACAGACATGCATACAAACACTCAATTGTACGCAGATATGAAAGATGGCAACAGGTCAGACTTAGTCTAATAGTCAAAAGTGGCTTTGTTTTCATGCTCAGAGCGAGTAAGCCTGTTTAAAAACACTTTACCAGCACAGTGACTGCCAAAATAAGTAAACTGAAATATAAAATTGTGTTTATGTAATATATTTTATTAATATGAAAAGTCTGTACACAAATTAAATCAAGTAAATTTAGCACATTATTTTTTAATGCACATTTTATGTATTTCAACAGTTTTGCTATATTTCTTTTAAATTTTTAGGTGGTGTATCAAGTTTATTTATCCACTTTTTTCATTACCTTTAATCGATTCTTGTCCTCAGCAGGTTCAGGGGGGGCATTGTCATCAGTTGATGTCCCATTTTCCTGTGAGCAACAATGATTTTAAACATTACAGAAGACTTAAAGCACCAATGTTGTCTCGACATGGGGTTAATATTCTTAACTTCTTTAAAATTCAAATTAGAACAGAAGCAATTACATGCAATGATGACATTCACATGTTCTCATACTGAAACTGAAACGGGATTACTGAAACTGGTGCAGTCTGAATATAAAAAGCTCAAATTATGAAATGTCTCAAGCATTTGGAATGCATACATCTACATATCTAAATGATTACTGAGCCACTAGGAATATTACTTAAAATCACTGTGTGACATACATAACCGGGTATTCAAATATAATATCAAAAATGACATTTTTTGTCTTTGCATAAAAATGTGTGGGCTAAAAAACTGCACCAGCGTGTGACATCCACCAAAATAGAACAATCAAAGCACATGTTTAGTACCATCAGTTGCAGAAATGTAATAAAATCTCCGCTTGCTCTCTGCCTGCAAATATCTGACAGCTGAAGTGAAGCGATTTTGTATTAATGGACTATGAAGTAATGGTTCAGAATGGCTTATATTTTTACCACCAATTTTATTATGCACTTCCCAGCACTAGATTAGATCTCCCTGACATAATGTGCTTTGTCTTTCTACGTTAAAAAAAAATACTCTTAGTTGTTTAATTTAGGATGCAAAATGTATTATAAACCTATCATTCAAGTTACATTAGGCATTCAGGTCTAAAAGGAAAATGTAGACTTACAATTCTTAGCAATAGAGAATGGTGTACCTTAGGGTTCAATATTAGGGCCACTGTGTAAATTTGTCAAATGCCTTAATGAAGATGACAGGGTAGAGTTTCTCTGACACACCTTTATACGTACTATTATCTAACCAAGAAAATGATGGTGAAATTTCATTTCTAATACACAAACAGATCGGTTTATGTCATTTAAACATTGTTTTCCCAAATGGTTAAAATATTTTATGGCTATTGAAAATATGCTTTAGCCTTATTGTAACTTGGAGTGTTTAGTTCCAACCCTTATCTAACACACAGATCAATCAGGACAGACAAGCAAAGCTAATCATGGTCCGTGGATAAAACTAGCCTGCACAGGAAAATTTCCTGAAGCTAAGATTGGCACCTCTGCCGCATTACAAGAGATCTTTGTTGATAATTCATGTGTTTTTTACTGTCCTCACTTACTGTGCATCTTAAACTTGTCTCTATCAAATGATTTATTAAACAAGCTTTTACACATTAGGGACTGAATTAGTTTTAAAAATATACAAAATATTTTTTTCATAAATATCATCCTTTAATTGATGACTGAATAAGATTTTGGTATTTTATTATTTTAGATTATAGATTATAATCTATGGTCGCACTACTACAAAAACTACTAGTGGACTGTAAAATAAAATAATGTTAAAATTGATCTAATTACCCAAATACATTTCTTCACGTTTATTAAAAATGTATTTATTAATAAAGTAAAACTTTCTTAATTCTTAATACTTAATTCTTAATTCATAATAACCTTATCTCTACATTTTGTTACAGAAGGAATAAAAATGCAATAAGCTGCAAATTCTAATACATGGGTCCAGCTGCAAAGATCAACAATCAAAGCATCTATATTACAATTTTTATGTTATAAATAATACTATCATGAAAAACTTAAACTGGTCATCTGAGAAAAACAAAACATTTTGGATGTCATCTTTTTTAAAAGCAAAAAGAACTTATATTGGATTAAATATTTTAAAAATAAGCCTTAAAGCCCAAAACAGGAGGATGCATCAACTCTTTGGGGTGGTGAGGGTTGAGGATTTATATTTTAATTCTTTACACGTCAGAAGCAAAACATTCAATGCAGTGCAAAAAGCTGCATTGTTTTTATGGTGGGTTACTGTTAAAGTGATTCAAAAACATACCAGAGCTAAAACATCTGTAATTGTGTTTCAGTTCTGCATAATAGGTTCAGCAAGACAGTATGATAACACTGTCCTATACAGACAACAGTGAAATTTGATTGTCTTATGTTTATTCATTAAGCACTTCAGATTTACTTGTTCTGAAACACATGTTTAAGCATGCTTATTATTTATCCAGGAGTGAATTTTGATGTGCAACTTTTTTCAATGTTTTATTCATGTTTATGGATGAAGCAGATTAATGCAGATTGGTTTACTGATCCGTTGAATACTTGTATAGTTTACAGCATTCTGAAAACAGCATGTTTAGTGACTTTAGGTGGAATTCTAGTTAAAAAATATTTACAATACTGCACAAAAGCCAGAGACCACCCTTCTATTTAATTTCCAAAATTCATTACGTACAAGTTATTGCTGAGTACCACAGATACAAGACACTTGCATAAGGAAGAGGAAGGTCAAAGTAAAATACATGAATAAAGTAGGTGTTTCCAAAACTGAAGTTCAAAAAAATCATTATTAAAAGATACAGAGAAAATGGGACAATGTGTAAGACCTGGTAGACCACCAAAACTGTCACCATCAGATAAACAGTACTTAAAACTTTCAACTTTGAGAGAGAGGAGAATATCAAGCTCTGAACTATCTTACTTTTTTCACCTTATCCCCATGAAACCTATATCAAAGTATCTGCTAACTCTAAATACTTCTCTAAAAATTATTGACAATTGTAAACAGTATGGCTGCCACATGGCACATGCCCCCCCCGAGGTTTAACTTATTTCACATCAGTGGCTATAGATCAGGATTGCTTTGGCCAATTCTCATGAAACTTAACAAGCCTATACCCAGGATCATTTTGTGGAAGCTCACCAACTTTGATACCAATGGTTCAATAGGGGGTGCTATAACAAATAAAAATCTGTTTGGCCAACTTAACTGAAATTCTGCAAGCTGCATCATTGGTCCACTTTATAGGTAGGGTGCTAAGGACAACTCAATAATTTTACAAAAAGGATAGCTTAGCACTGGCCACTCATCACACAAATTGAATGATGTGTCTACACAGGCATTCTCTAAAAGCCTATAAAGTTGTTCTCAATTGGCCATTAGGTTGTGCTATAAATAAATAAGAATAAGTCATATTAATATTATCTTGGCTAAAAATAAATCACTTATTATCATACTGTCCAAAAAGTCTTTAAAATTGTTCAAAGTTTGAAAAATTAGCTTTTCAGCCTAGTCAGTGAATTTAAGGCAAATTGTATCAAATTTGGTCTTAAAATAATCTGTAGAAAAGGTAAGGTAAATAACCATTTTTTAAATATTGACTTTATTGCACAGAATGGCCTCAAAACATCACTCAGTTTGTTTGGCCTGGCTTTTTCTGACATAAGGGGCTATAAATCCAAGAGTTTTCATCTGATTGTGACAATACAAAAAAATGTAATAACCATTTTCTGAGTAGCGTGCAAAGTTTATTTAAATTGATCTTCATAGGCCCCTACAATACTTAATCTAGAGTAAATTTACTAAATGTCATTATTTATTTCTACAATTTAAATAAAGAAGCAACATTGGTTTCAAACTGCACATTTCATTTAAACCTTAAACTTTGCAAAAGCCGTATGTTGCAAAATTGCTTAGTAAATATGGTCATTTGACTTAAAACCATCTTGATCATATTATCAGGCATGGCTATATTTTCTCCAGCCACCAGAGGGAGCTTCAGAAATATCTGCAACTGCCAACTCCACGCCAAAGTTGTAAGCTTTACTATATTTATCTTGTGGCAGAGAAAGTTTCTGATTGTTTTGTATTCTCCTGAAACTGAGATTTTCAAATACAAGCCTTTTAAAAAACTCTATTGTTTTCCAGTAAATCATCAAAGTTTTAAATGTGATTTTTAACACTCTTCCATGGATTTTTATTGCATCCTTTCAAGCTTTATCTTAAAACAACAGTCAAAGTCTCAAGGGCAATTACATTAAGAAAATCTTGCCTTTTAAGCACAGTATTATTGCAAGTTATGAATCAATCAGTTCGGCGAGGCTTACTCTAACACAAGGGGCCATAAATGTACATTGACAACAATCAGCTGAGGAAACATATGGCATTTGGCTTGTAATTGGCTCTTACAACGCTCAATGTGATGTCATCATTAGCAATTGTTTCAAATTATATATCTTAATGAACCTTAACACTTTGCAAAGATAACTATGTTGCTTAACATGACAGTAAATCTTGTTATTTGATCTGAGCAAATAATGATCACAGAATCAGGTGTTATTTTTTTTGGTTACCAGAGGGAGCCACATCACAAGAGCATTTCTGAATGTTAAGCTTTTCACCAAACCTGACAATTTTGCAAATGCAAGTCTTTTAATATAAAAACTCTGTTGTTTTTCAGCAAATCGTCAAAGTTTGAAAACTGATTTTTATTGCGTCCTATTAAACGTGGTCTTAAAATAATCAGGAGAGTCTGAAGGTCAATAATTATTAAACAAATCTTGCATTTTCTGCACAGCATGGCTGCAAGATATAAATCAATCAGTCTGGCCTGGCTTATTCTGACACAAGGGTCTATAAACCTATCAGTGATGCTCTGATTGTGACTAAATTTGATATGCATGTACAGAATAATGAGCTGAGAAAGTTTTCAAAACTTGGCTTGAATCAATCTCAGGTGGACCTTACATTGGTCAATCTAGTGCCATAAATTTTAAATATCATTATATCTTTCTAAGATTAAAGTACAAAAATAATAATGATTTTAACCAACACACCTCATAAAGACTTAGATCTCTGCAAATACATTTATTTTCCTAAATTACACAGGAAGTCAGGCAAGTTAATTTGAATCTATCCATTAAATTCTTAATATATTGCAATATATCAGTATTTGCAAAGGGTATACTTCAAAACACTAAAAATACATCAACAATTTGAGCCATATGTACAAAATGACAAACTGATGGTGTATTATGTATTATGTATGTTTCAGTTATATTAATTAATAAATGCAATGATTAAGAGCGGGAACTAGTTCCTAAAATGCTTCTTGGTTTCTTGTTGCTCCCTTCCAATAAATTGTCTCAAAAATTGCTGCTCTACCCCAGGCCCCTTGTGGCTCACCATGAAAACATCTGCTTTTGAAGATTAAGGTTGTGGACCTGTATAAATTCTAGTGGACATATCACTTAGAAGTCTTAATCATAAGTAATGGAGGACTTAAAAATTCTACCATCTACAGCCTTCTACAACTAGAGGCTAACACATAAGCCATCACTGACTTCATGGTGCTTGGGCCCCGCTGCTTGTGGCTATGCTTTATATTATATTTAGCTGTTGAGGCTTCTGTGTAATTTTCTGTTTACAATATGTTTTCTGTTGTTTTTCCTTATGCTGAAAAATGACTAACTTCTACTTAATGGCCATTTTGACTGGAAATTAAATAAATGAAAGACTTTTTCACAGTACCGTACGTGAGTAAAATATCATACCAAAAAAGAAAGCTTCACTCATAAATACTCCAATCACAGAATTGTGTTACGTTTTCTTTGTACTGATAAAGAAGCATGAGAGCATAAGCACAAATTTATGTTTCCTTTCCAATATCTGTGTTCTCCATGTGTTAAGACTGCCCTTAATCATCTGTGATAAATGTGAGCCACTGGGTTTAGTTGGATTCAGGTCCAGGGCCTCCAGGGCCTTGTAAGCCTTCTTACACCCTTCTAACACTATATAAGCTTCAATCACACTTACAAGACTTAAACACTATATACGTTACACAGTTTGGGCAGCAGAGCCGGCCCTCAAAGGATTAGAGGTTATGGTGGGAGAACGGCTTTGTTCAAGCAAGTGACAGAAAAATATATCAGCAGCTTGCTGAAACTTGCACAGCTGTGGCTGTAACTTATCAAGGTTAATGGGCTAAATCGTTAAGAAAATGTTTTTTCATGGTCCTGTGAAGCTGCAACAGGTATTGTGTTATCAAATTCATTATTACTTCACATTCAACAAGCGTTAAGGATCTTTCCAGGACATTACAGGAATTATTAACTGCAGTCTTTTTGTAACTGGAGAAAAACAACTGCAATGCACAAAGGTGTAGTTGCTAATAAAGTATACACTAATGAGCATAATGATTTCTTATTTCTTACTTATTTCTTAATTTGAGGGGAGTCTTTTCAGTGCTACATTTAATCTTGTCCTGAAGTGTGTGCCTGTACGCATATGTGAAGAAAAATTATGGCAGATTAGTGTAAGTGTTGATCTCTCTAAAGCGCCCACTCATCACAGCATCTAAGCTAAGAGAAAGTGAGGATGAGGAGGAGAGCTTGTAAACACATTCTCACCGTATGAAAGCTTTATGTTGAAAAGGACATTTGAAATGGTGTCGGGTCATATTTTTAGTGGCATGGTATTAATATTGATTGAATTCTCACTGTCAGTCTGCATAAACTACGTCACACATTACAGGACGACTCATTAGCGAGATCTCGCTCTCACAAACACAAGAGATCCTTTTCATTTGTCTCTTCAAAGGCTCACAAACACGTGTGTGTCTGCTTAATGAATAAACATAGGACAATCAAATTTCACTGTTGTCTGTGTAGGACAGCGTTATAATGCCATCTCATTGAACCTGTTATGCAGAACTGAAACACAATTACAGATATTGTATGTTTTTAGATCACTTTAACAGTAACCCACCATAAAAACAGTGCCGCTTTTTGCATTGCATTGAATGTTCTGCTTCTAAAGTGTAAAGAAGGGTTGCAACGTACAACTGATCAAACCCAAACTGGACTCATGGCCCACTGACTATGACTGGATTAATCTGTTGCAGTGCAAAGCCTTTTCAGGCATCTCTTGTTGCCAGTTTGCATTATAAGAAGACTTCAAACTGAAACATTTCCTGGCTTGAATGTACGGTTCTCAGAAAACAAATTACTTCAAACTCTTTTATTTCAAGGAAACTTCTCTGTGATATGTGCCCTTTAAAAAAGGTTCTTCACACTCATATACCTCATTCACAAAAATGGTTGTTTAAAGGAATGTCTTTTGGAAAAATCTAATTTACACAATTTTCCATTTCCTCTAAATTTAGTACATCAGCTAAGGCATGTCTGGTGCCCAAATTTTGCTTCTTTACTTTAGCGCTGTAGCTTGCTAACAAACACTAGAAATCAATAGACACCCAAAACTCTTTCATAAAAAACATTCCTAAAACTTATCTTAGCCCACTCAAACTGCATCCAAGACTTCATTAAGGTTGCACAGACTTGTCAACCTATTATCAATAGTGAATGCCCGTTGCATTGAGCTACAGGGTGAAGTTTTACAGTTATAATGTGTCCTAAACCACATCAACAAGTTTAAGCAACTGCCATTTGAATGGGTTGAGAGTAGTTCTGGGGATGTATATACAGAAAAGACTGACTATTGACTATTGACTTCTAGTGTTTGTTAGCAACATTAGCCTCATAGCTCCAGCAATAACTAAAGGAGCAAAAATGGGATACTGAATCTTGGCTGTTTAGGAGCAAGTGCAAAATTGTGTGAATTAGATTCACCCTTTGGTGGGTTATTTCCACCAAAAGTGGTTCTTTTATGGCAGTAGTCAAGCTGGTTCTCAGGGACCCTTAGATGGCCCACATTTTTGCTCTATCCCTTGGCATTGTGAGATGGGATATTTTTATCTATCCCTTTGTATTGTGAGTTGGCAAAATGCGGACAGTCTTGGGGTCCCTAAGGACCAGTTTGAGAACCACTGTTTTGTGGTATCGCTCCAAATAACTCTTTTGGCACCTTTATATTAAGAGTGCACCCAACAGATGGAAAAACGGAAGGGACACACCTTCTCAGGCTCCTCCACTGCAATGACTTTGACGATGTTCTTGTGCTTGTGGAGCTGAGCCTTGAATGCACGTTCGATCTGTACGTTGTATTTCATGAAGTAGACGTAAGTGGCATAGCCCCCCACCAACATTATGCTCTCCCACCACATGATGGTATTGTCCAGGAAGAAGATGATGAGCATGATGAGGTCTAAGATGTAGAACGACACATCCCGGAAGAGAGGCCACCAGGTGAGGTGGAGCATCTCCCGAGAGAAAAGGGCGCACATTCCTATCACAAACAAGATATTAAAGACAGCTGAGCCCACAATGGTCCCGATACCCACGTTACTGTGTGAGATAAAGACACCGATCAACGAGGTAAAGAGTTCAGGGGCAGAGCCTCCAGCAGCCATGAACGTTGCCCCAGCAACGTCATCCGAAATCTCCAGTTTGTCCGTGATGACTCCAAGAGTAGGGACAAAAAACTCGTCACATACAATGGCCAAAGAAACGAACATGTATATCATCCCAAAGATGTGCAGAACCACCCAGCCTTTCCGCCGTTCCTCAACGGAGAAGATGTCCTCAGGGTATTCACCCTTCATGTGAGGCGGCTTTGGATGGCTGGCAGCCGTGGTTGGTGGTGTAGGTGTGGTGGTTTCGGGTGCTGGTGTGGGAGCTGGAGTGGGCTTTGGAAGGTCTGGATCTACATAGATGCAGTGGATGATTGTCCTGTTTGTGGTGGCTATGGTGGTCAACTCTGTTGTCTCAGTTGTCTCTGCTTTGGGAGGGGCCAAGGTGGTGGCAGTTGTCTCTTGTGAATGCACCACATCTGTATGAGTTGTGACCTCCAACTCCACAGCAGTGGTGCTCAGCTTAACTGTTGTTCCAGGTTCTTCCAGCAGTCCTTCAGTAGCCTTCTCCAAACCATCCTCTGGGCCATCCTCTGGTTGTTCTCCAACCTGAGGCTCTGGCCAGGGTTCTGGTAGCCTGGACCTAATGGTAAGTTGGTATATACAACAAAGCAAAACCCCAGACAAGAGAAATATAATCCGGCTCAGCTGAAGTCTCTTTCTCCGAGTCA
Organism: Colossoma macropomum; assembly: GCF_904425465.1. Taxonomy (NCBI): domain Eukaryota; kingdom Metazoa; phylum Chordata; class Actinopteri; order Characiformes; family Serrasalmidae; genus Colossoma; species Colossoma macropomum. The sequence goes on from NW_023494798.1 coordinate 13,863,345, forward strand.
GGTACATTTTCCACTCTGCTTCCTAAAGGACACCAAGTTGCTTGTTTGGGCAATACAACCCGACACGTCTGGAGATTCCCCCCAAATGATGATGGGGTGTACAGTGCCCTCTCACAGAGTGAAACATCTCATTCTCTCACTGCTGGAGGATTCCTCTCCCGGCCTCTTGCTGTGGACAGAAGGGTATTGAGGTCGAACAATGAGCACAACCTTTAGGCAACAGGTTGCATGCTTGCATATCTGCCTTAGTGACAAAAAGCCCAGCTATGCAAACCAGACAGTCTATATTAGTCTGTTGTACCTCTGATGAAATTATTAAAAATCACTGAATTCAAGGGTTCTTTAGAAAATGCAAAGGTTATAGCACTGTGTGACAAATTTAAAGAGCCCTATGAATGGCTTAACGGTTCTTCTCTATGATGGAAAATCTGTTTTACCTTGTTCTTTAAAAAAGGTTTTAAAATGGTTCTATATAGCACCAAAAATGGATCCACTATCGTCACAAGTCAAAGAATCATTTTGAGACTTTTGAGAAGAGTGTAGGCTACACTTCAATAAACGTTACGGCTAAATAAATAAATAAATAAATAAAATGAAGAAAGAAAGAAAGAAAGTAAGAAAAAAGAAAGAAAGAAAGAAACATCAGTAAGTTAATCTCTGGGTGACCTTACTAAAAAGAGAATAAAAATGCCCGTCGGGCGCTCACACTATGGGAAAACGGATATTTCTGAGGTTACCATTTCCCCTTCTTTTACCTATAAGATATAGCTGTGTATACCTGGTCTCTGGAGAGTAGCTGTACTCACCGGTGCTGCTGCAGGAGCCGAGGCGCTGAAGGCTGCTGGCCACACAGCTGGGCTGCACACGGAGCTCCGGCGGACAGGCGAGCATGCTGGGCGCAGCAGCTCAGGTCAATCAGGACGCACCGCAGGACAGCTCTTCACCGTGGATCAGCATAATACCTAATACCTGAAGTCTTTTAAGAGGATTATGTGTACTGTCTCCCCACACTCTCATTACGTCTTGAACCATTTTCATCCCAATTATTTGAATCGGTTGCGGTTTCCTTGCTAATTGCACGAAATAAACAAAATAAATAAAAGATGCGCCGTGAGAGGAAAATAAGTAACAGGTTGCAGAGACGCCGAACGCTAAAGTTTTGAAACACTTATAGACTCTTTCATGCTTTCTCTCTCTTCAACAAAACGAGTGAAACTACAGGGATACATATTGGTGGGTTTCCTTTCAACTGTTTCATCCTTAAAAATTCTCCTATCTAATTACTGACTGCTCTCTCTCTCTCTCTCTCTCTCTCTCTCTCTCTCTCTCTCTCTCTCTCTCTCTCTCTCTCTCTCTCTCTCTCTCTCTCTCTCTCTCTCTCTCTCTCTCTCTCTCTCTCTTCCCCTCCCTCCTAGGAACAAAATGTCACGTTTCCATCGTTCCTACACGGTATTGTTATATGGTGCACATTCACTCTAAGCGGAGTTGTCTTTGTATTTCGGCTCTGAAATGGGTAAAGTCTAAATTTTTAGCACTTCTTTTTTAATTTTAGTCTAGTCTATTGAACGAGTTCACACGAATGAAGCTGAAGGCAGCTTCTAATTCGCCAGCTTCTGGTTCAACTTTTTCCGTTCCACCTTAAATGGTGCAGCAGTTATTATTATAACGCCTTAGGCTTTAGAATGGAACTGCTGCACCATTTAAGGTGGAACGGGGGTATTCGAACACGAAACTGGCGAATGGGAAACCCGCTTAACCCTCGTTTTATTCGGTATATACTATCTTCATAGAGCCGCAGGCCTTTATAAGGTTTATCTGGGTGTCGTTAAAATGGGGTTTAGCTCTCAGATGTAGCGCTGCTGCTTGCTAGCTTGGTTAAAAAGCAAGAAAAAATGTTTACGTTTGTCAGGAAATCGACATGATAGCATGGAAGAAGCTTCTGCACTTCATCTTCGTGCTAACGTTATATCTTTATGGCTCTGCTTCGTAGTTAAGCTAACGTTACTTAAACTTGTACATAAACAAAAATGTAGTTAAGTTACAGTGCCAGTTTCTGCGGCATTTGCTTCAGCTACACTCTTTAAAAAGATGATTCTTCAGGGGTTCCTTAGTAAAGGCAATGGTTCTGTTTAGGACCACGATTACTATATAGAACCTTTTCAAGCTTATAGGCTTTTTGCATGGTGAAGTGGTTCTTCAGATTGTTGGAGAACATGTTGTGTATGTTTCTACATAGAACTTTTTTGAAAATGGTTCTATATAGCACCACAAAGGGTTCTGCCATTGTTATGAAGCTTGTAAGAAAAGCAGAACCCTTTTTGAAAAGGTTTCTATATACAGCTATATGCAACACATTCTCCATCAATCTGAAGAACCGAACCATATCACTATGCAAAGAATTGTTTAAGCATGAAAAACCATCTTTTTAAGAGTGTGTATATATATATATGTGTATATATATATGTGTGTATATATAATATATATATATATATATATATATATATATATATCCCAAAAAACATTCTATATATTCTATATTAACATGTCTTGCTTGTACATAACTCTAATTATTTATTACATGTATGACTTAAAAAATTTTGCAAAGTATCATTTCCCTGTGTGAAGTAGTGCACTTATATATCAGTGCAGCTGAGCTATAAAAAGTACAAAAACCTGAACTTATTTGAGTGATACACAGTGATCTCGCAGTTATACTGGTATTGGTAAATAATTAAAAAATTATCAGCGTTGGACAGATGTTTAGATTCAGTCTATATTTCAAACTGATATTGGATGATATCTGATGAAATCCTGGTAGATGTAGTCCCATTTTCTTTGTTTTATAAATATTTATGCATTTTTATGTACATGAAAAAATATTAGATATCTGTGCTGGCCCACACTTCCTATGTCGGAGCATCTTGTGTAACTTGTCTCAACCATGTTGAATCCCCCATAATAGAATAGCAAAATCTATGCTCAGTCTGAAACGAAGCATTAACTACAATTATGTTATGTAGGTAAGACTCTGTTTTTTCAAGTTGTATGGTTTCCATGAAAGACAACCAATTAGAGCTCCTCAGGAGAGACTACATCTGTGATTTTAAAAATTCAGTGCCCTGAATGTGTTTCACAAACTTTTTTTTTATTTTTTTTTACTTTTTGATATTGTATTGACATTGTTACATCCTTACTCTTACCATATTTAGAATTAGCTGTCCTCATAGACATAATCTGTTTCTGCAAATTCTCACAGGTGGGTGGTGGAAACATCCTTAACTTTTTCACAGTAACAGCAGGACCCAGTAACCATGCCGACTGTGGTTCTGATGGACGCATCGCTCTCCATGACACGACCTGTGTCTTTGGAGGGCAGTGAAGAGTTTCAGAGGAAAAATCTGGCTGTACATGGACTAACCATGCTGTTTGAGCACATGGCTACAAATTACAGACTAGAGTTCACTGCCCTTGTTGTCTTTTCTTCCCTCTGGGAGCTCATGGTGCCTTTCACCAGAGACTACAACACTCTACAGGTATGAACGATGGCTGTAGTATAAATACTGTGGTGCTGTGTTCATTTCATGTCAAGACTTGTAAAATGGTCTCTTTCGCTAATGAGTTGAGGATAGTCGTTTAATAGCTAAGCATATGCAGGGCTTCTATACAGATATATGGTGATTATAATCTGTATAAGGACAGTTTACAGTTGAACAAAAAAATGACATTGATTTCCAGCATAATATTAAATGAGGGTTGTTCTCTCTCTCATGTTATGCAGGAGGCCTTGAACAATCTGGAGGACTATGATAAAACTTGCCTGGAGTCAGCCCTGCAGGGAGTCAGTAACATTGTACAGCAGGAGTGGGGCAGCACATGTCCCTGCCAGGTAATGTGTGTTTGGTGAAGCAGAGGAATATTTAATTTAAATGGGAACCCTCAGTCAGACAATTTAAGTCAGGCATCATGACTGCCGAAAAGAAGGAAGGACAAGGAATTTACATATCATCCACTCTTGATACTCTTGATTAAATAATGCAGCTACTTGAGTAATTATGCTTTATGAATTATCTCGGAGGGCGATCATTTGAAAATTTCCATTGTGTTGTCTTGTCAGTGACATCCATAATAACATTTGTTGGTGTTAATGTCAGTTCTGATTGTTGTGCTTCATTTGATGGCCTGTAGGTGGTGCTGGTTACTGATGGTGCTCTGGGCATCGGCCGTGGTTCTCTGCGCCACTCCCTGGCCACACTGAAACAACGTGGAGACGACAAGAAGTTCCCCCTACCCTTCCCTTTCCCCTCCAAACTGTACATCATGTGCATCTCCAATGCAGAGGAGGTACTCCTGACAAATGAACTAAATATAATTAATAATACAGTCAGATTTATTTAATTTCCAGTCAAAACAGCCACTAAGTTATTATTTTTTTAACATCAGGAAAAAGAAAAAAACATATATTTAACACAAAACTACACAGAAGAGAAGCCTCAACAGTTAAATGTATTTTTTTTTGTCAGTATTTACTGTGTCCACCCTTTTCAGCTTTCAGTTTTTGATAGAAATCTACAGGGATATTTTTCCACACCTCCAAAGTTGACTCTTAGAAGTTGGTTGCATTTTTCTGCTTCTCGCAATCCAAGTAATCCTGATTACAAATATTGACTCACCAGTCCAAAAAACCTTAATCTGCATCACAGATGCCCAGTTTCAGAGTTCTTGCGTATTTCATTTTCTCAGTAATGGCTTCAGGACCACTATACGTCCTTTCAGATACTTAAAATTGAGCTGTCTTCTCACGGTGGAGAGATGGACAAAAACACCTATGGATTTTTTTTTCAGATCTGAAACGAGTAGAGCTTGTTTTTTCTCTCAAAGATGAAAGCTTTAAGTTAAGGCTGGGCAATATGATGACAAATTATGTCACAATATGCTTTTCTGAGCATTTCATGGATATTGTCAGTATTTAAAGAACATTGACCAGCTGCATGTTTCATTACAAACAGAGCATAATGAGTCCTGGTGAATTAGATTTACTGCAGCACAGTAGATGAAATGTTAACCAGAACGTGAAACTAGATTCACTGGTTTCTTTGTATATTTAATAGATGTCCGGGGGGAAAAAAATCATTGTGATGCATATTCTGTATCGGAAAAAATACTTTAAGTATCGTCATGCTATTTTTTTCCAAAATGTCCACTCCTACATTAAGTGATGTTTATCTGATGGAGACAGTTTTGGTGGTTTACCCTGTCTTGGACAATTGTTAGGTTTCCTGTTTTCTCTATTTCTTTTAGTTTTGTTCTTTTTTTTTCTAGTTTTGGACTTTTTTTTTTCTTCAATTAATTAATTTTTCTGTTCCAATACTTTTTCTTATATGTAATCTCCTCAGAAATATCTACTTTAGCTATTTTAGTTGCATGTTAGAGACATTTGCCAGGAACCTAATGTATTTGGGTGGTTGCTTGTGTGAATGTTAGTGCCTCTTTGAAGGGAAACATGTATCAGTGGCACCTTTAGGAACACTTATTGTGGGGAGGACACAGCTGTAACACATTGGTTTTAAGCTTAACAGGATGGAAGAGTTAAAGTGGCAGTAGGGTGCGCAACAGCAAAGAGTGAACAAATTAAATACTGAGATATATATGATGTGATACTTATTGTTGGAGACTTCTGTATTAAACATGTTTCCTGAAACTGAGCAAATAATAACTTTTATGGCTGTTTTGACTGCAAATTAAATCAACAAATGGGTGGTCTCTGACTTTTGCACATAATATGTAGTGCCTAATAATTAAATAGTGCAGTCTGGTCCTCTTTTAGTATTGTTAACTTAGATGTGTCCATTTTGCAGCTCCAAGCCACTGATGCCATGGACAACTTGGAGCAGCTGCTCACATTAAGTGGTGGAGAGGGACAGATTTTTACTATGGATGGACCACTATGTTTAAAGAGTGTTCAAGCCATGTTTGGGTTTGTGACTTCACTGCACCATCTGTTTAACAGTTATATTGCATGCTTTTCTTAGACTTACTGTGCTCATTATGAAAACACTGTGGGTGGGCAGTGATTTTGTGTGCTTGTGTGCATGTGTGTTGGCAGAAAGCTGATCGACCAGGCGTACACACCTTTCCATGCAGTGCTACGCTGTGGGAACCTGGCCTCAGATGTGCAGGTGTTCCCCAGGCCAGAGCCTGTGCTACTGGATGAGGAGGTCGATCCAGTACCAAAAGCAGTGCTCACAGGTACTTCCACAGTAATGAGTAGTAATATAATGAAGCGTGTAGGTCACCCCTGCAGAAGAAATGTTCTTATGCACCGACTGGCTACTTCATTAAGTTACACCTCTTTGTTTCTATATTAATTTGTCCATTTTATTAGCTCTACCTACCATACTTAGTACTTTGGTGCACTTTCTACATCTACAATAAACAGATGGACTACAGTCTGTTCTCTTTTACCCTGTTCTTCAGTGATCAGGACTCCCACAGCACCACCACAGAGCAGGCATTATTTTGGTGGCTGATCATTCTTATCACTGCAGTGACACTGATGTGGTGGTGTGTTAGTGTGTGCTGTGCTGGTATGGAACAGACACAGCAGTGCTATTTAGATCTGCACTGAATGTATTAGGTTTATTTATAATGCAAATACTAAACCTGGGGTTCATTCCTGGAATTATATTGTCCTGCAAAATTTAAAGTACTCCCTGCCCAAACATTTCTTATCCAGCTTGATGAGATGTGTTGGGGCATACTTGAATCTGTGCAGGTCAGTAGATCCAAGGGAGTGGAGCTGAGTTGATTCTTTAGTATTTGCATTCTAAATAAACCCAATGTATGTTGCACAGGTCTAAATACATTATAATTCAGTTCTTTATGTAGAGGTATCCTGCACACTTTAGTACTTGTTACAGTAAATAAAAACAACTGAATGAGAGATGTATTCTAGTAAGGTGGATGAGATTCTCCACAAAAGTACAATCCGAGAATGATTTTTCTTATTTTGTTTCAGAGTTAGAGATAGTGGGCTTCATTGAGATCGGAGACATCGCCAGTCCTCCAGTCTTGTCCAGACACCTGGTCCTCCCCATAGCTGTTAACAAAGGTTCCTTCTTTATTTCACAGATTATTTGTTCCTTAGTTCCTACCCTTTCAGTGAAAATCTGATCATTCTTGCCTTTGTGTTTCCTCTTAGAAGCAGATGAGGTGGGAGCAGGGACTGCTGATGACATGGAAGAAGACACCTCAACCAATCAAATGGCAGGAAAGAGCCCCAATTTCTGTGTCCTTCTGCATGGCAGTCTAAAAGTGGAGGGCATGGTTGCCCTTGTGCAGCTGGGGTAAGAAACTGAAGAACAAGATAACCAAGCCACGGTGTTCTGTTCGAGTGTGTAAATATATCAGTGAAGTTCGTTGAGCAACAGCACTAAAGGTTCTCTTGCATAAGCTCATTGGTTTTAATCACCACAATGAAGTAGTTCAAATGAAACGGTGATCAATGTGCTAGGTCATACTGAAGACTTCATCTCTAATCTTGAGCTTCTTCCATCAGGCCTGACTGGTATGGAATGCTTTACTCCCAGGCAGATAGTAAGAAGAAGTCAAATCTAATGATGTCGCTTTTTGAACCTGGCCCAGAGCCTCTTCCATGGCTGGGGAAAATCTCTCAGCTTGGACCCATCTCAGGTAGAGTACAGCTTTCTTTCTGTGCCACAAAATGGCAATGTGAATAACAAAGTTTAGTTTAATTTGATCAGACAATGTCCCACTGAGACAAAGCCTTGTTTCCACAGGAGCTTTGTCAAATAGAAAAATAGATCTGTAACGTTCTCATCAATTATTAAGTTTCTGTTAGAAAATGAATGTTTATTCCTGTGGTGCAATATCATCTATTACTTACCATAAAATAATTACAAGAAAATTACCATCATTCATTTCATTGTATGCCCTCTGTCAAAGTATTTCAGATGTCATTGCTGAGAATTATGTTTTGTGGAAAAACTTCCATAACTTTTTGTTTTGTTTTTAAGATGCTCTAGAGAATCCTTATGGGGAAGATGACAGCAAAAGCCCTTTCCCTGTCCAGCCCAAAAGCAAACGCAGCTATGCCCAAAATGTCACTGTTTGGATCAAAGCCAGTGGACTGCAGGTATTTTAGCAGGAATACCACACCATCTCTCAAAAACATTAGGGATTCTTGAAGATTAAAGGTTCTGTGAAAAGCATGCCACAACTAGTTCTGCGTTTCATCTTTTGACTACAGACAGATGTGCAGAAAATCCTCCGAAATGCAAGAAAACTTCCAGAGAAAACGCAAACATTTTACAAGGTTAGTGTTATATGTAGTAAGTCAGAGCAAACTACCACATATGAGTTTACTTTGGACGCATTTTTGATTGTGAAGACTGAAAACTGTTGTTCCTTTTGGCATACATCTGTATATTAAAGGAGCTAAATCGTCTACGGAAGGCTGCTTTGGCTTTTGGTTTCTGGGAGCTGTTGAAATGTGTGGCTGAGCTGCTGGAGAGGGAGTGCACCCTCCTGCCTGACTCTGCCCATCCGGATGCTGCCTTCCAGCTGTCTCATGCTGCCCAGCAACTCAGGCTGGCCAGTACAGGAGACTCCCAGTATGCAGCCTTTGAACACAATATCACCCCCATGCTCACTGACTTCTCAGGTGGGGGAGGTGGTGCTGACCGGATGTAGATTAAAGGAAACATATGGGCTGGATGGAAGCTTTTCAGTAAACCACTGGACACTGCTTTTCTCCTCCCTGGAGCTTCAACACTGAAGAGGTTGCTAACAACCCCCCTGGACTGTTATGGCTTTTCCAAAGGCCCCATTCACAAGTCTTAGAAATAGATAACAAACTATGAACTTTGTGATATGTGAACCAAGTCTTTCATGACATGCATTTTTTTTAATCTCTTGTCTGCGTTTACTCTTTGAAAATAACAAGGCCAAGCAATCTGTTTCTTGACCGGGGGTAGTTTTTTGTGTACATAGAATTTTCTACCAGTGTCCAAAAGAAATAAAAGTGTGTTCGACATTTAATGTAGTTAATTCATGACTGCAATCTGTTACTTCGAAATCTTTATTAAAACATAGTTGTCAGTGGCAGGTCTCATTCAGTAGCATGTACCACATGTCTGATCTCTATTTAACCTAACAGAGCATCACCCCTCCTGTGGGTTTCTGCTGTACTTTGTTTTAAAATGTCACTGTCCCTGAGGTTCTTGGTCTCTTTACCAGGTTGTCTGATGTGTTCAGCAGAGATGACCATACTGAAACACATCCCAGGGAATGATTGAAAAGATGAAATGTTAATGATTTTTTTTAGCCAGGTCAGTCTTGTTGCTCTACCTCAATGCCAAATCCATCAGATATACAGCATAGAATGGAATGATGATTACATATATAAATACTTCCACTGGTCTGTCTAGTATTAAATACAACAAAAAATATTTTCTTTGCCTTTTAGTGATCTTTTTGTATAATGTATAGTAGTTTAGCCATGGAATGACTAACTTATGTTCAAGCAGTAAATGCACTTTGTTTAGGTTTGGGCAGAGTAGGGACAGATGGTTCTGCTTCTACGATGACTCCTCTGTGACAGAGTGGAAAGATGAAGGACGAAAGAAAACAAAAGAGAGAAAGAGGAGGAGAAGGAGAGCATCTGTACTGTAGGAGATGGCGATAAAGGCAGATAGCTGAAATATGGGTTTTCTTTTTCCAGGTCCTCAGTTGGCTTTCCTCTTCTTTGTGCGGAACCGCCTCCTTCTTAGCTTGTAGAGGTGGCGGAAGTTGAAGAAGAGTCCTGTGTCCAGCAATGTTATACAGTTCAGTGCTCATGCAGACCAATAAGATTACAGTGCACTTACTAGTAAGCAAGGATAGCTCATTTCAGCAAACCATTAGACTATTTGAAGAGGGAGAGGTACTCACCCAGGAACATGAGCAGCAGGTAGAGCTGTAAGACATAAGAGAAGCTGAGGGAGGAGCCCAGGGCTTCCGGTAGGCGAATGCTTAGGAATTTAGACTCATCAAATATGGGGATAGACTGGATGACAGCCACAGCTGAAGGACAAGAGAAGGGTTTCATAAACATCTGACCAGGACTGACTGAGTTGATAAGTGGTAAGTGCTTTAAAAATATTAACATGCATGCTTTAGGAATGACTGAACATGACAGTTAAGCAGTAAATGCTAAAGAGAGAGAAGTAGCAACATGCAGAAAATGAAAATAGGGCTATACATTACTGGACTCACCTTCAGCCAACACACCAAGTGGGTACAGGGGCATCCAAATTGTATACCGGAGCCAAGTTAGTGCTTTCCATTCGGTATCAATGCAAGCCAACATGTAGAAGGGGTATCTAAGTTTTAGAGTGGGGGGGGGGAAAAAAAACATTAACATGTTAAATCCAAATCCACTTTCATTTGAATCCTATATGGTCTCCCATTATATCAAAATTTTATTTTCACTTTCCTTCGAGTATTTCAGTTATGTTATCTAACACAACCGTTAAGTAATATCCTGCTCTGAAAATGTCATGTAGTCAGAGTGTGATTAAGAGATATAATGATGTTTTGGTTAAATTCAGAACCACATGTTTTTATCATGCTAACAACTTCCTTGACAGCAGTAACCACATAGTGCTGAAACCTCCCACCAAATACTTCACTGAAGTACCGTATATTTAAAAGCTTACCTAAATATCTCAATGGCACTCCACAGATAGAAGACGAAGAAAACAACTGGTTTGTTCTGCATCTCCTCTAAGCTACCAATGATGACAAAAAGGATAAAGTTCCTTCCCGTCACCTTTTAAGAATTCAAAAAGAAAAAAAAGTTAACAATCTATTATTTTCCTATATTAATTCCCACATTTAACAGTGTTAGTGCTCATTGGTTTTTCAAACTTTCTGGATAATAAAATGGTTAAGGTGAACAGTGCTATGAAAAAGTATTTGCCCCTTTTCCAATTTCTTCTATTTTTGCATATTTGTCACATGACGTGAATGTTTCAGATCATCAAACTACTTTTACTGTTATACAAAAAAATCCCAAGTAAACACAAAATACTATTCTTGAATGATGATTTCATTTCTTGAAGAAAAAATGCTGTTCAGCCCTACCTGGCCCTATGTGAAAAGTAATTGCCCCCTACTAATTCAACTAGTTAACCAAATTCACTTGACTATTTTACTAGCCGCTCCCAGAGATTGAATCTGTTGAATCTAAACATTACTTAAATAAAACCTGTCTGCCAATGTGAAGCAGGCCACAAGGTCTGAATAAGTAGTACATGATGTCACACTCATTGAAATCTACCAGTATGGAAAGGGTTACAAAGCCAAGGCTAAGGCTCTGGGACTGCAGCAAACCATAGAGTCATTATCCAGAATTGGAGAGAACTCAGTACAGTGGTGAACCTTTCCAGAAGTGGCCAGCCTACCAAAATTTCACCCAGAGCACATCAACGACTCACAAAAGAACCCAGATGAACATCTGAAGAACGGCAGGCCTCACCTGCCTCAATTAAGGTCAATGTACATGATTCCACAATAAAAAAGACAGTGGGCAAAATGGCATCCATTGGAGAGTTGCAAGGCACAAACCACTGCTGACCAAAAAGAACACAAAGGCTCGTCTCACATTTGCCAAGCGCAGTTGGGTTATGTAGCAAGACAATGAACCGAAGTCCACCTCTGAATGGCTCAAAAAAAGCAAAATTAAGGTTTTGAAGTGGCCTATTTAAGGTCCTGACTTGAATTCTTTTAAATCATCAAAAGTTATTGTAAACGTTTGATTGCAGCTGTTACTGCCAAGGGTGGTACAACCAAAGGGTGGCTATTACTTTTTCACATGGGTGATATAGGTTTAGAATAAATTTTTATCTTCAATAAATGAAATGATCATAAAAGCTGCATTTTGTGTTCATTTGTGTTGTTTTTATCTTAAATTAAAATTAGTTGGATGATCTAAAACAGCAAAAATTGGAAGAAATCGGGTGAGGTGCAAATACTTTTTCATAGCACTGTGTATTACGTCATTCAGAGTGTTTTACTGTGATATGCTCCATTCTAGAGAAACTTACTGAAACAAAATGATTCACAGTGAGATGTTCCTTTAAGATAGTTTTGAGGGTTTAGGTTTTAAATGTATATTTAACATCCATTCATAATGGACGGATACATGTTGTGAGTTACGCAGTGAGGCAAAATAGGCCCCTAAAGAAAACTTTTTTTTCCCCCAGATTTTCCATTATTTTACCATTAACATTACATATAAAACTCATGAGACATGTAGGTTCACTGGTGGTTTTGGATAGTAAATAACCTCCTATATTTGCTATGTGTGTTGTAGAAGTTGCGACCCATAGTTCCTTTCATCACCACTGCGAACGACATTTTACATCTTAACCACAGAATTATTCCCAAATTTTGCAAAATCAGTGGAATTACCTTTTAAGTCATGTGAGTTCAATATAACCTAGTGCTCTCACCTGTATAAAAGCAGGCATCAGTCCAGTCTTAACTAACCCCAAAGCAGGGTTGATTACTTCAATAACTGCCAGCATCTGACAGAAGTACATCACATCAGCAATCGTGTGAAATGTATCATAGAAAGAATCTATAAAATAAGAAAGAAAAAAAGCAACATGATGAATATGCTCAATCAGAGCGCTACGGAGAAGAAACACTTCTGTACATAATAGACAACCACTGTCTATTCACTATAAACAGCATCTGCAAATATTTGGCTACTGTGAATACTGCAGCTAAAGGCCTTATCAAAACCGAAGTCTACTGTCTCTACTAACAGGGAAGTTTTTCATATTTTGCATGCTGCACATGGCAAAAAGGATATTTAAACCATCAAGTAAAACCACATTAACAACCCGACATAAAGCCATATGTAAACGTTTGGGCACCTCTGCACAAATTCTGTAAATGATTGCAGCCAGTGGCACAGGAAAAACTGCACAGGTAGGTGCAAGAATGGATTTTACCAAATAGCAACAAATTCTGGAAGAAAATGTGACAGCATCAGTGAAGAAACCTAAGATGAAAAGAGGCGTCTACAGCAGGACAATGAGTCCAAATAAAACATACATCAAAATCCATAATATACTACTTCAAGAAACACAAGCTGAAGCTTTTGGAAAGTTCACAGTCCTGCCAAAGGGGGTGTCACAAAGTACTCATTTTTAAAGTTTTAACATTTGCAGGAAATTTTTATTTTTAAAATAGTGGTGTTTACTTCTTTTCACTTTAAAAATGAACAAAACATGTAATTTAGCCAGGAGTGTCCAAAGTCTTGCATACAAGTGTAAAATACTGTACATGAGGTAGGGATCGTACAATCCGTGTAATGGACAGACATGACTTGTAAGCTAGACATTTAAAGAAACCCTCACCTTGCCCAAGTATGAAAAGACGCACAGTCATGTTGACAAAGATCCACGAGAACCCCAGGAACTGGACCAAGTTGTACATAAAGAGATATCCCTTTTTCAAGCCAAGGTAAGCTATGGAGAAAACAGAGCATTTGATATTTGAAGTCTCTTTTTTCATAAGCAAATCTTTCCTGTACTGCATTGGAGATATGACAGCTCACTTACGGTCCTTCGGAATCCTTGACTCAATGCTCAGTTTATTTATTTTCTCTTCCTGCACACACATAAACAAAACAGTTAGTGAAAGCCAAAACGTCTCCTTCTGAAACATCACTACACTTGTGAAGAGAGTAAATATTTCATTTTTCCTTTCAACTAGTTTTTCCAGTTAGAAGAAACACTTATCATTTTGATCCACCTTTTCTTTCAGCTCCATCTCAGCATCTGACTCATCCAGCCAGCGGTCAAAGTCAGGGGCCAGAAAGAGAGGCTTCTTCTCCTGCATGGTGAGCCGATCCCACCAGCAGTGCTCCTGTTTTCTCACAGTGATATTTACCTGCCTCTGGGTGGACTTGTGTTTTATCTAAACACACACACATACACATATATGTTTATATATACGCTTCTAAAGAAACTGTCCAGTAATTTGTTTAAGAGGGAAAATAGTCAGGTGCTCATAAAATGCTACTCATAGAAACACCAAAATATTATAAGGGATAATTTCATTAAAATCCAAAACTTCCTCACTTTTTTTGTAATAGCAGAGTTTGATGTAGTATGTAAACAATGCAATGTCACAAAAACTTATGTATTTATATATGGGCTTCAGCTTAGTCCTATATTTAACGTTAAAGTTATTAGCCAATCAGAACAAAGCTATAGAACAGAGGATAAAGAGATGTTGGTAATGGTAATGTAAAAATGACTTATGACTGTTTCGGTGCAGAAACCAATGAAAACACTATGAGTGTTTCAAACAACAAAAGCGGCTTCATTAATATTGCAGATACGACCACTAAGAACAAGGCACTTGCTTAGCCTAATGTATGAGACTGGCCACCTGGAAAATGCATGTAGGGGTGTACAATGTGGCAAAAATAAAACGTCTTTTTGCAATACAGGATATACAGGATATGCGTCATGTTTCTCTCAAATCTGATAAATTGGAACAGTAACAGAGGCGCTGGTATGAATTTTGCAACCCCTGAAAATTTCATGCATGGTCCCCTTGCCTCACTTCATTTCCCTTAAAAGAACCTTTATTTTATTTTAGCTCCATAATTCAAACTCTTGTGAATATGAATATAACTAATGTGACTACATATTAATATACTTTATGCAGCCAGCTGAAATTGTAATGTTGTTGCTTCTCAATCAAAACCCTATATGGAACTGTTTTTGACGAACAGGCGACAGATACATTATTTACAGCCAACTAAACTACAATCATATGCATTTTATTTAGCTATAGATAATGAAATTCAGATGAGGGATAATGGAGATGTACAAAAATATATGCTGAATACAAAAGAGGAGGCTAGAGAGTGTCCTAGGCAAACATGAGGCACATTAGAACACATTTCACCTTCACTTTCAAGCTGAATCTTTAGATGTCAGTGGTTGAGAGAACATGATGTCTTAATACAAAACAAATTATGAAAAACTCAAAAATACTGGAAATTTGCAGTACAATATGGGGTTTTGTTAAATGCAATGCAATCAAAATCATCTAAAATTAGCCTTTATTATGCAATAAATGAAACCTTTCAATTAAGAATCTTCCAGTACTTCTAAAAATCACATGCAAAATAAGGTACAAATATTGTGGGCTTGACTCTTCAGGGCCCCTGAAATTGTTCTGATCCCCACCTCCTTCAATACCCCTGAACAGCATCACCACAATTTAAAAATTCTAACAAAAAGGCTAAACATAGTAAAACCATACTAATCACGCTCTCCTTGTAATGAAACACACAGTTGCTCAGTGCTGAAGTACTCAGAAAAGTATACTGTGATGTAATTTATCATAATAATATTACATATAATCATTCTGCATACCCCTAACTGCAAAGTCAGTTTTAAAAACCACATAACCTGAAATGAGTGAAAGACTTTATAAGTCATCTTTTACTCTACATAATAGTATTTCTACATTACTGAGAAAGCAGAAGGTCCAAAACCCTGACTGCACATTCTCAAACATATAACTATAAGCTAATCTTCTTCAAAATATGTTAAGATATTTAAAATAACATTTAATCCAAAATAAATTTGTTTACATGCATTCAGTTTTTAATGAATGAGGCATTTGAGCAGCTGGATCCTACCTCAGGTTTCACTGGTTTTAAAAACTCCAAGTTGAATTCATATTCATTTTCTCCTTTTGCTCCGTGACCCTCGCCTTTGAAAAATACAAGCAAAGAAAAGTGAGATAGCCAAAGAGCAAATCTGTCTAAACTGGACAGCTACAGAAGATGAAAAATAGCCTACCTCTAAAGTGGAGGATGTTCTCTTGGACACTAATGTCAAGGTTCTGTGAAAGCAAAACAACAGCACAGTGTGTCAGCTCTGTCAACAGCCTTACAGCTTTGCATTCTGTCCCTCTCATTTTAATATGCAGAAGAGAAAATACTTGTCAGTGCTGTGCTCCTGTAGACAAAATGGTACAGCCATTATTTTGATGTCCGGCCTAGGACTGAAATAAAGAGCGTTACAACATCCACACCTGAAATGACAGGAAACTATACGGCTGCACTGCTATAAAGACGTGTTATTTGACTTAGTGCCGTGGAAATGCAACTTTTCCTACCTTAGTCAAATGACCTGTGGTGAAGATAGTTACCTAGCAACACTGCCCTCAAAAAACAGGCTATGATTAGCTGTATCCTAATTTGCATTAAACCTGTATTTGCAATAAGTTACTATTTGTTGTTCTCTGGAAGCAGAACAATGCCGCTACTGTCTGCTGAAAGACTACTATGCTTACATAGAGTAGGTAGCAGATGATCTGTATAGAAGTATGTTAGCTTCTGAGCAGACTTTACCCTAATAAGGTTACATGTGTATGTAGCCCCTCACTGCAGTGTACAGAAGGCTTGAATGATGGGGGGAGGGTAAAGGTATTAAGTCTTTCAGGGAAGCAGCTATCCCTGTATACAAACCTTGTGGTGTCATTCAGTACCTGAAAATACTTGTAAATAAATCATGACCTGAGTGGACCAGATGGCTAGTAGTCCTGAGCCTGTATTCACAATGTATCAGTGGATGGAAATACTGACATTAGACGAACCAAATCTGCCAAAGTAGCAATCAATAGTTTTTAGCTACAGATGTTTTGTTAATACGGACTTAGATCTCCTGCTCATACAGTTTGATACTCTATCTTGTTTTTGATCTTTGACAAGATCTCATGACACTGATAATACTGACACAAGTTTATAGCTGACATTGGCTGATGGCAAAAAGGAACTAATGGGTTTAAAAAAAGCATAATGGTGCCTGCTGAAAGATTACACACGCAAATAAGACAGTGACACGCAGAATGTGGCAAAATGAAACACAAATCCTCTACTACACTGTTTTCACGTCTCTTTATTTCTTTCTCAAAAAAACAATGCATGACAATATGTATTTTATAAACGAAATGCTGAATTCATGGCAGAATTGAATAGAATCCACCTTGAAATGTAATAGCAGGCATGACTATATTCTTTTCCAGTGTGCAGTACTCAAAACAATGTTAAATCTACCTAATGGATCTTTTAATGTTAATTTTATCATATTTTCCCCATGTTACTGTTTAAATACAATCTTGCTTGCACTGCATTTCACTGTTTTGGTTGCATGTCAATGAGGCAAACACATGTGAAGCACAAAAAAAAAGAGATCACGCGAAGTGAAAACAGTGTAAACAGTGCAATAGAGGTGTACCTTTACATTTTAGCACATATTCCAGATGTCACATATGGAAAAGTAATGTCAAGTGTGCATTGCATTTCACTGTTTTCACTATTATGATTGCATTTCAGTGAGGAAAAACTGCACGGTGCAAAACTGTATAGCCAGCAGCAAGTCGTGCCCTCATTACATTTCAAAGGGCATCGTATTCAACTCTGACATGAATTCAGCATTTCGTTTTTACTATGCAAATCCTCATGAATGGTTTTTCAGTAAAGGGGTCAAGCAGCGTGAGCACAGTGTAACAGAGGGTTTGTTTATCATGTTGACCGTATTCTGCACGCCTCTCTGGAAAAATAATGCCATGTGTGCTTTGCATTTCACATCTTTCCACTGTAGTGATTGCTTTTACATTTCACACGAATTCCTCTCCATACATTTAACCTGCTGCATCCGCGAGCTCGTTAAGCAGCTAGCAGGACGAGGCTGAAGTCAGCTTCTTATTCGATTTCTTCCCGTTCCACCTTAAATTGTGCAGCCGTTAACCTACATTCTGGCGCCTGACTCTCTTATTGCATTATTTAAGGTGGAACGGGAAAATTCAAACGAAGCTGACGAGTAGGAAGCAGACTTCAGCCTCGTAACCGGCGACTAGCCTGCGCTAACAGCTAAGCAGCTCCAGTGATCTGTGCGGAGAGCCGCTCACCTTCGCGTCGCTGATCTCCACTCTCAGGTAGATTTCGCCGTGCCGCTGAGCCCAGAACACGTGAGGCGTGAGAGTCTGCATCGCGGAGACTTACGGACGGCCGTTCCCTTCACCTTTTCAACTCGGGGATGAGTGAGGAGCGCAGACACATACCGAGCGACCCGCCGGAAGACAGAGTGCGAGCGTTTGCCCAGAATATTCGGCGAGGCGCGCGCGCGTGCGCGTGCGCGTGTCCGCGCGGCCGAGGGGCGCTGTGCTCGCGCACGCAGCCGCGCTGCTGGAGTACTGCACTGCACGACGCTGTATCTCCCCCAGAACTGTTTCTATAGGATCAAATTTAGTAAAACTGAAAATGAATGCAGGGATGCCTTTTTAATAAATACGGGGCCCATAAGGTGACATGATGACTGTCCACAAATTAATATATTAATATGTTGATCCTAACTTGTGGCCGTGGCCTCAGTAAAGTAGTTTGAGGCCTCAATATAGTAATTAATGGCCTCAGTATAGTTATTTGTGGCCACGTACCATGTCACCTTAGGTGCTCTGTAAATAAATAATACCACTATCTTAGCAAAATATTTTACACATAAAAACATTTAATGTAGAACATTTTAAAAACACACCATCTGGAGTGTTTTTAAAGGGGATTTGGAGTTTTGTGCTTTAGTAATGACAGTTTTGAGAGTTTTGAAGGCCCCTGCAGATGCTCACTCAGCAGATGATCTCGTTGCCTTTAACTAACATTCAACTAAATACGTACTACAAGTAAACTTTTAGTTGAATGTAATAGATTCTTGTAGATCTACTCCTTAACTCAAACCTAAAGCTAACCTTAACTTCAACATAAACCTGCAGCTGAATCTAACCCTGACACTGTTCACAATCTACAGAGTTTCACCAGATAGTTTAACAACTATTAAAGCGTCTGTAGATCGTTTAGAGTTGTATGCAAAGGTTTGTGCACTCCTGATCAAATTACATGTTTTGTGGATTTTCCAAGTGAAAATAATCATCTACAGAGAACAAACACATGTGACATTTTCCTGCAAATAGTCCACACTTATATGTATTTGCTTAGTTTAACATTTTGGGAAATAATAAAAGGTAAAATATAAAAGGTGCCATAACTTTATTTTTATTTTCTCTCCAATGTGTTAAATTCAGCACATAAACGGCAATTGTGCATTAAAATGTGCAGATGTTTGTTCTCTGTAGAGGACATAGAAAATCAGCTGAACTTAATTTGCACAAACTTTTGCGCACCACTGTATAGGAGACTATCAAAATAAGCTGTGGCCTCTTTACGGATCATGAAATGTAAACATTTTTGGCAGTTTCACATCAAACCACTCTGAAATACTTCATTTACATCTTCCCATTTAATTGTGTAGATTTTTTTAAAAATCGGTGGAGTTCCCCTTTAAGGCTTCTTGGGGCCAGTAGGAGCGCTGTTACAATTTCACAGCACATAATCACACAGTAGTGTTGACGGAAATGAAATGTAGTAATCATAGTTTTCCAGAGGTCGACTAAGTATAAGAAACTGACATTTTAACTTCGTGTTTGTAAAAATGCCGGTGTATGTATTTAAGGTTTAACAGCGCTGCCCGTCCCGGGTGACTTCACTAACATGTCAGTCGCGTGTGTGAGATGATGAGAAGACTCTGGTGTGAGAACAGAAGTCAGTCCTGCAGTGACATTACTTCAAACATAAAGCCGTCTGTTGACTCGACCGGCTCAGGCTGCTGCGATGCAGCGCTGCTCTGACCCCCCGAGCGCGGTAGCGGATCTGAGCTGCAGCGGGTTGAAGTACCGCGTTCTGGTCGGAGTCACCGGTAGCGTCGCAGCGCTTAAAGTGCCTTTACTGGTGTCGCAGCTGCTTGAAATCCCAGAGGTGAGTGTCAGAAAGTGTGTTAGTTTAAACTTAACCACTTTACGTTCAGTCGCACTGCGGCACTTTGAATAAACGAATTAATAACTTTGCATTTTTAATCACCACGAACATAACAACCTCAGCTTGTGTATGCCGGGTTGCCAGATTGCTGCTGTAGTTTCCAGTAAGAAAATGTTAAAAAAAACATTTGATGAAAAAACGCCCAATATTACCATAAATAGTACCACAGTTAACTGATCGCAATAAAAGCGTCCGAGTTCGTTATCCGCTCATGATTTGGCCTCCTGTCGCTAGATGGCGCTGTCAGTCTTTCATGTATATATATATATATATATATATATATATATATATATATATATATATATATATATATATATATATGTATATGTATGTGTATATATGTATGTGTATATATATATGTATATATATGTATATATATATATGTATGTGTATATATATATATGTATGTATGTATATATATATGTATATATGTATGTGTGTAAGTATATAAAACCTGTTTACCTTTAAGGCTCTGCTGAACAGATCACGGGCCGTTACAATTTCCAAAACTGCTGTGTACAAAAGTGAACTGGATAATTTAGTACGGAACACTCTTCCATTACATCAATAATAAACTGTGTATGTCTGTAATAATTTTACCTGTATTACTGAGTAATTCCGTTTATTATTATTACGTATGTTATATATTTTTTAAAAACCCGCTAAAATAATGACAAACCAGCCCAATTCTGTCCACCCGCCAAAACACCTTTTCCCCTTCCGCAAAATACAACTAAAATCCGACGAATTTGGCGGGAAACCGCCCAATCTGGCAACACTGTGTGTATGACTGGATTGCCCACTAGAGGGCACTGCACGCCTAGAATAGCAAGTGATGTATCTCTAATCTCGTTGATGTGGTGAATAGCCTGGATTGGCAAGAAAGCGGCCTGTTATACAAAACAGTGTAACTTAAAGCGTCAAATTACTGGGGATTTATGGCAGCCACAGATTTGGTAGCCTTTAAAAATGTGATTAATGAGAAGGAAAGATGCACTTAGAACGTTTTGTTGTGATGTCTTCTGGATGCAAAGACAAATGTAAATCTGCCAGCACCCAGACTCAGGTTTGAACTGAATTCAATTTAATTAATGAATTCATCCCAAAATGAAAATTAATTGCAGACAGCATGCAATACCTCACTGTAAAGCTGGAATATTAATATTTTGTTAGATCACAGGAATTTCTACAGGAATCTTATTAGAATGATGGGGTAAATTCAGACAATTACTAAAATGTGCTGTAGGGTGGACAAAGGTTAGAAAAGATACTGTAGCTACTATATAGAACCATCTACAGCACATTCTCCATCAATCTAAAGAACTCTTTCACTATGCAAAGAACCCTTTAATCATGCAAAGGGTTCCTTGAGTGCACATAGTTCTTTATAAAACCATTTTCTTTACTAAAGAACCCTTAAAGAGCCATCTTTTTTAGGAGTGTATGTAAAACCATATCATGCTTAAGTGTTGTTTTGCATGGTGAAATGGTTCTTCAGATGGAAAACGTGTTGTACATGGTTCTATATAGAAACTGTTTGATGGTTCTATGTAGCACCAAAAAGGGTTCTGTTATTGTTATGATGTCAAGTTTGTAGCAACAGAAGAACCCTTTTTGGTGCTATATAGAACTATTTTCAAAAAGGTTCTATTTAGAACCGTAAACAACACATTCTCCACCAATGTGAAGAATCCTTTCACCATGCAAAGAGCCAGTTAGGCATGAAATGGTTTTATATAGAATTCATGGTTCTAAATAGAACCATGACCTTCTATCCCTTGAAGAACCATCTTTTTGTGTGTACAAGAGGCAAATATATTTTTGATTATTATGGAATTACTGTAGAATAATGTAGAAAACCTGTTTTTTTTTAAAAAATGTTTTTTTATATTATTACTATAGATCTTTGTATGGAAATGAAGTAGTATCTCTATATATGTTTCATATGCCTCTTTTATCTTATATTATAGCAATTACATGTGGTTACTCTTAGACACTGATAAAATGTTCCTTTTCCATAGATTGATGTACGTGTAGTTACCACAGACAGAGCCACCCATTTTTACAACATTGCTGCTGTTCCTGTCCGCGTCTACACAGACGCAGATGAGTGGGAGGTGAGTAGCATCAGTTGTGCGCAGATAGACTGCTCAGAGTCATAAGGAGACTACCATGTGAGTTGCATGTGTTGTAGATGTGGAGAACGCGCTCAGACCCTGTGCTACACATCGAGCTGAGACGATGGGCCAACCTGCTAGTCATAGCTCCACTGGATGCCAACACTCTTGGCAAGATAGCCAGCGGTATCTGTGACAACCTCCTGGTGAGAGATTTATATAATCATACATATACAGTCGTATGCAAACATTGGTCAATTTACATGTTATGTTGATTTAAGTGAACACATTCTGTACAGTGAACAAATGTCATTGTGTATTTTTCTTCAAATTTAAATGAACAATTTCAGTTTTTTTATTTAAGTTTTAACATATTGGAGTAGATGAAACATACAGTATAAAATAACTTTGGCACAGGTCACATTTTATTTTTAAATGATTTTAAATTTAGCAAATAAACAGTAATTGTGCTCTAAAGTGTGCAGAAGTGTTCTCTGTAGAGGTTGTGTTAACTTATTTCCACTCACAAAATCAAGAAAGCATGTAATCTGACTGGGGGCGCCCAAATTATGTATTTGGCTGTGTATTCAGAAACCACATCAAATAAAAAGTTCCACTTTTGACTCATCTGCACATGGAGTACTGCTTCATGGTTACGTCATTATGGTTTGGCACACCTAGCAATGAGCAGTGATCTTTTCATTTGTTAGCAATGTTACTGCCTGTGTAATGATCAACTTCAACTCTTTGGCCAATGGTAAAGTTATTTAAAGCTATTCTGACTTGATCCATATCAGACCTAAAGCGGTTCCCAAAAAAGTCATAGCATGACTTTATGATCTTAAACTCTTTCTATTCATACAACAATCCTTTTAGCAACAATCCTGTACAGCCTGTGGAAAAGGGCTCTAATTGTTTACTTACAAATCATCCCAATCATCCCCTCGTTTGGCTGTGTTCACTATAGGGGCAACTGTTGTTTCACCCACATTGATTGTATATTGCATGTTAAAGACCTTCCCCAGCGCACCAAATCTTGCCTTTTCTGTTTACCACAATGGCCTGCAAAAGGACAAAACTCAAAATGTGTAGAATTAAACAGTCAAAAACCTTCTTGTGGTTATGGAAAAGTCTTTTTTTTTGTAATCAATTTTTGTTTTATTTGTTTCCTGTTAATCAAGCAGCATTTTATCACAACATTACAGAACTGCAGGAAATAAAAAAAGCAACTCCCTTACCCCTCCCATCCCTCCCCATCCCACTGGTCCATCCATCCCTATTTCCTGTACATACTTTATACTATTTACTAAGTAAGATTTAGTGCAAAGGATGACATTTCAAAAATAAAATGAAAAAGAGTGAAAAAAGAATGTTAGCTTACAAGATGTACCTCATAGCCTTTGTTCCAATCTTTTTGTCACATCACAACAAATCTGTTTCCATGTCTCAAGAGTAGATGTTTTAACTTTATTAATCCTAGCTGTGGCCAATTCTAACATAACTATGTCATGCAGTTGAAATAGCCAATGTCGTACACTTAGATTATGTGGGTGAAGCCACCTCTGTGCAATATTTTTTTTAGCCGATGTTAAACCAGCGAGCCACATCTTCCTTTGTTTGCCTGTTAAGTTTAAATTGGAGTCATCATTTAGCAATAATACAGCTGGACCCACAGGAATTTCTCGTCCAACCAGGGCAGATAATATGGTAGTAACCTTTATCCAGAAGTCATTAACATCCCCACATTCCCACACCATGTGCAAAAAAGTTCCCATTGGTTGTTGTGGAGTTATGGAAATGTCTTTAATGCATCGATAACTATTCCAATGGGTTGTTTTTGCCTGGCAGACATGTGTGGTACGAGCCTGGGACACAAGCCGTCCTCTGCTGTTCTGTCCTGCTATGAACACAGCCATGTGGCAGCAGCCAATAACTGCCCAGCAAGTGGCCACCCTTCAAGGCTTTGGATATGTAGAGATCCCCTGCATTGCTAAAAAACTGGTCTGTGGAGATGAAGGTAAAACAAAAGCCACTGACATAGTATACTTGCTTGGTATATTATTGATAAACCTTGATATAAAACATAGTGATCTGCTTCAAATTATAATAATTCTAATAACTGTACACTTTAGTACTGAGGAGATTCTGACTGAAAATGTATCAGTCGTTTCTGGCTGGTACTGGTCTGACAAGTATTTTGTGAAAGTAAGAGGTCTAACATACTATGTCAAAATCTCAAGAAAACACGTAATTATTTCATACTACTAAGTCAAAATCCTAAGAACGTAAGTCATTATTTTGAAATCATTAAAATTCAAAGAACATATTTTTTTCAAGATAAGACAAAACTTTGAAGTGATTGTTTTGACACAAGTCAGTATTTCAACATAAGTCAAAATGTCAAGGAAATAAAGCATTACTTCAATATAATAACTGAAAATATTGAGAAAATGTCATTATTTTATAGAACATAAGTCAATATTTACAAGTAATAAGTTAAAATGAAGACAAAAGCAATTAATTCGAGATTAAAAGTCAAAATTTAGACAGCCTGCTTCAAGAAACAGAGATGACATATTTTTTCTCCCCCTCAGCAGAAACAGCTTACACAATCTGCATAACTTGCAGAAAGAAAGTTTCTGCAGAAGGAGAAAGCACTTCCAGTTTATTCTGCTTTCTACATAAATACCTCCATTTGCTGCAATTTATGTGTACATTCTTATAGTCTGAACAATAACCAAAAGTAGTGCTGGTGATAATTTCATATTTATTTATATTATTGTATTATTTTAGTTTTAGAAGTGTAGGAGTTTCAATAAAAAAATCTGTCAACATAAGCATGAGCAATGATTTCAGTGTGTATTAATGTTTTCTTTACAGTATCGAAAACCATGATAATTTTGGTTACTGGTATCATTAAGGGGAAATTTTCATATCGCCCCATGTGTACTCCAGCATATGTAAATATGTCAGTAGGAAATTACTGGAGAGGGGCTTTCCCATCCATGCACTTAACATTCCTGTGGAAAATGAAATACTTTGT
The DNA here is from genome assembly GCF_904425465.1 of Colossoma macropomum. Lineage (NCBI taxonomy): Eukaryota > Metazoa > Chordata > Actinopteri > Characiformes > Serrasalmidae > Colossoma > Colossoma macropomum. Next base: position 13,888,471 of record NW_023494798.1, read on the forward strand.
CCATTGAACTGGTATCACACTGTTGTAATGTTGTAGGACTCATCCAAGTTGTGTGATGAAGTGACTCTTTTGTCAGGAGCTACAGAGATAAGCATGTTCTCTCTGTTGACTTTTCTTGGTTCAGTTCAGTCACCTGACACTAAAGCTTCTGTCTGTTTACAGGTAAAGGTGCAATGGCCGAAGTGTCGACTATTGTAGAGACAATCCAGCAGTACCTTCCCAAGCCAGCTGTCTAATCACGGTGTGAGCAGAGGAAAGAAAAAGTCAGAACATTGCAACGAGCACCAGGCTACATTCGGTCTATTTAAATTATTTCTGTGAAAGTTTTTATAATTTAATAAATCATTTATGTGATTTGTCCTTGCTTTATAGCTTCTCAGTTGATACCTGAATGCAAGTAGTTTTCCCAGATTAAGCGTACTAAAAATTACAAAATAAATCACATTTTATGCATGAAAAATGTTTCCACTGTTCAAGTACAGATTGAGGGTTCCTTTGTGCACTTTTTTTAGGTTTATGGAGGAGAAAAAAATTAGAAATCAGCTACTTTACCCATTGCTGACACAGGCATGTCACACAGATTGTAGAATCTCCATAAAGAAACAAAAAGCATTGCTAATGGAATGAGATGTTCTGGAGCAGCTGCTCCTGAGTCTAAGGTGACAATGCCCAATGCCAAGAGCCATCTAGAGGGTTACAAAGCCATCTAGCATTGGGAGCATTGGGGAGCAGTGGAACTGTGTTCTCTTGAGTGATGGAGCTCCATCCAATACCTTTGGAATGAGCTGGAGTGATCCAGAAGTGATCAAGCTTCCCAGAAGAGTAGAGGCTGTTACTGCAGCAAAGGGGGGACAAACTCTCTTCTGTTAATCATCTTAATGGATGAGCAGGAATCTGCAAGCTTTTGGACATGCTATGTATGAATAGCTCATTCAGAATTTAACAAGAAGAAAGTTTTGTTTTTGTAAGATCTCCTTTATAAAAACATCAGGATAGTAATTATGCTTCCCCATAATTGCATCAACGAAGGTTAGCTTATAGGTTTCAGGTCTGACTTGTCTGACTTGTCCACATTTCTAAATATATATCATACTGTGCAAAAGTCAAAGAGCACCCTTTCATTTATCTAATTTCCTCTCAAAACTATCATTAAATACAAGTTATTCATTCTTTAGATATTTCAGTGTTTAGTGTCTCCATGCTTTACCTTTATTACAGCTGCCATTCTTTTCTAAAATCTGCAGGGATATTTCTCCACACCTCCAAAGTTCAGTCTTAGAAGTTGGTTACAATCTCCTTCTCACAATCCAAGTAATCACAATCAGATTTAGACTCATCGATCCCTAAAACCTCACTCCACATCTCAGATGTCCAGTTTCAGACTTCTAGTGTATTTCCTTTTTTCAGTAATAGCTTCTTGAAAGCTACTCATCCTCCCAGGCCCATAACATTGAGTTGTCTTCTCACAGTGGAAGGATGGACAGAAACACCTGTAGAATTTTTCAGATCTGAAACAACAGTGGAGCTTGATTTTCTCCTCTCAATGATGAAAACTTTAAGTACTATTCATCTGATAGTGGCAGTTTTGGTGGTCTAGCTGGTCTTGGACTGTTGTTAGGAGTCTCATTTTCTCTATATCTTATAATATTTTTTGAGCTCCTGTTTTTGGAAACTTTTGCTTTTGCCACATATTTTCCTTTGACGTTCCCCATATGCAAGTCGTTTCATATCGCCTTAGAAGTATCTTCTTTAGCCATTCTAGACGCACATGAGAGAAACTCACAAGCTGTAACTGGTTGGGTTTAAGATTGTAATGATGATGGAGTTAAAGTGGCAGTATGTTGCACAAAACACCGTACCAATTAAATACTGATTTGAAGCTATACATTTGAGACGTGTGTAATTTTCTCTTAAATGTATGTTTTCAGATTTTTTTGTGAAACTGAAAATTGAATAATATTATGACTGGAAATTATATGAACAAAAGGGTGACTGACTTTTGCACAGTATTGTACGTTAAGGCTGTACAGGGCACGCTGATTTTGTGAATGCCTGTTTTCTAGAATACACATTGTTACTGAACTGTGGTAATGACTGTGGTCAAGTATCACCTCCTTAGTCTTGTGCCAGTAAAGTCTTTTGACAATAGAGCGGAGAACTTTCTGAATGCACTTTCTGAAATTTCTGTTGAAAATCAGCCAAAACATGTCCCTTTTATGAATATCAGATGACATACAACAGTGTCCTGTTTGCTCAGAGTGAGCAGCTCCCAGAGTCAAGATCCCGCAGCTGATCTTACACCAACTGTCAAGCTGATAACAGTTATACTTTTGCCTCTGCAGGCCACTTACATTAATTTGTAAAGCTTGAAAAGAGATGACACACGATGGAAAAGATACTTATCACCTTATCTGGCTGGACTGGAGGACAATTGGCATCATTGTCATTCAGAGAGCTGCATCTGCCCCCCCCCCATGTTCAAACAGCCAGAGAGTGACTTCTGTAACAAAGCACCACAAAGAAGTCAGATAATGTAGGCTTGACAAAGCCACATCTTCTCTTCTTAGTCATCTTGCTGTTGTTTCGCAAAATATTGTAGAACTTTCAAGCTAGAACTATAAAACTTTGCCGAAATCTTCATTTTATATTTATAGTCTGCACACTTCACACCTGTGGGGCTTGAGAGATTTTGCACTTTCAGTAAACTTCCATTGATTTCAATGTTGGAAGAGTGCTCTAATTACAGCTGGATAAAACTAAATTCATTTGTTTGCAGAGGCTCCCAGGTGTTAATCAGATATACCAGATTTGGGAAGTACCTGGTTAAATTTCTATGTACTCATGTCAAATTGATGGATTTCCTGAGTATTTTTGAATAGTAACACTTCTGCTCAAGTGTATTTGTGAGGAAAGGAATCTACTTTTACTTGTACTTTTTATTCTGAAAAAATAGTGCTTTGAATTTGCATGATTGTGTATAGGACAGGAATAAGATGCATTAATAAACTCATTTGCGACTGGTCACATCTCTGACTTTGGTGCTTTAGCAAAAGAGAAGAACAGAGCCAAGAAAGAACAGAACAAACTTCAGCTCCTGTGCTGATAGATTCTAGATGTGCTAAAAAGGTCCACTGCCGTTCTGTAAGTTACTTAATACGTAAAATACTTAAAAAGTACTTTTAACACAACTTGAATAATTGTTTCACTCTAGGATTATAGGTTTAGGTTACTCTACACATTAATGCCTAAGGCCACTTTTTCTTGTACACTGAGTAACAGTATATGTAACGTTTTAGCTCATATCTGTTACTTGTTTAACAGTGCCCAGAGATCTCAACTTCAACTCATGAACTGCTTTGCATAACGCAGCATTAAAGCTAAGGCCAACTTTGCATGCGGCTTTTTTTCACGCCCAATAGTCCTCACACCTCCCCTCACTGTCATGCTTTGACTTTTCACTCTGCAGAGCACATATTTAAGACTGTTGCACTGTTACAGTTTGTGAGCAAGAATTTTAACTGGAAAAATTAAAGCTCTCTTCTTGTGTTGGAGCAGAAGATTTAAAAGTGAAAAAATGCTGTACAGTAAAAACTTATAGTTGTCCAACAAACAGAAATACTAGAGTACTTAAGCCCATACCATCATGTTTTATATGCACTACAGACAAATACTCAAACAGCTGTTAATGTCACATTTGCTCCACAACTGACATGAAATCTGTAAAAGAAAAGACAAGGGCTTATAAAAAGGACCAGGAATAAGATATACAGTCATGTGAAGAAGTACGTACACCCCATGAAAAGTTCAGACGTTTTCAACATATTTGGGGTCTTCATTTAAACAGTGTTGATAGATAAAGGTGATATAATTTAATAAATGACACTTAGAATTAACATTTTTGTCATCTTTTATATAGTTGACCTAAACTTTAATGCAATTTTCTTAGGTGAAAAAGTAAGTACACCCAGACATAAATCACTACTACAAGTGTGACAAATTGAAATTAGGTGCTCTCGATCAGGTGCTAATGATTAGAACACCATTAGAGAATATCTTGGAGGAACTTGTCTTACTTAAACCTCTGAAACCTACTCTAATTTGCTTTTTGTCTCTTACCTAGACCAAAAGAGCACTCTGGGGCCTCCAGGAAGAAGGTTGTAAATGACTATGAGTCTGGAAAGGGTTTAAGAAGATATCTGAAATGTTGGAAATCATTCCAGATCTGGAAGATCATCTAAAAGTGGAGAAGATTTAAAACCACTGACAACCTGTCTAGGCCAGGCCTCCCCATCAAATTTAACCTGAGAGCAGACCATAAGATGCTAAAAGAAGTCTCTAAGAACCCCAAACTTTCATCACAGGATCTGTAGGTTGCTCTTGCCACTATTGATGTAAAAGTGCATGCAAAAAGACCCTCATGGGAAGTGCACCAGGAGAAAGCCTTTGCTGCTTAAAAAGAATAATGGAGCAGGACTAAAGTTTGCTACTTAATATCTAGGCAAGAACCAGGACAGAATTTCATTAGAAGAACCTCATACTAATTGTAAAGTGACAGAAATATTTAATTAAACATTCCTGATTAATAATCAATAAACTAAATGTTATCTTACTTGAGCATTTGGAAATCTCCTGAAAAAAGGTAACCTTGGGAAGCAGGCTATAGACTGCATGCATTTGGGCATATCACCTCTAAAGGGGATGAACTCAATGAACCCTTGAACTCACTAAAACGAAACTGTACAAAGTGTAGCTACTAATTAGGGCTGAAAGGAAGGGAATTGTTGGATGACAGTATAAACTATAGCTGAGGTAAAAACTAATTAAAGGGGAATTTTGTTAGATGACAGTATAAATTGTAGCTGAAGTAAACTCCTGAACTTGGGTGAAGTTGCTATGTAAGATGACCTTGTGAGGATGAAACAACCAGGTCATAATGGTTTTAAAAAAATGACATCATGTGCGTTTGGTTTTAAGGGTTGCCAAAAAGAGTGCAGGGTTTGGATATAATGGGGACTAAGATGATATAGAATTGTGTAAAAAGGGGTGAGGTGATTACTTCACCACCCCAAAAAGGATATAAAAAAGGGATGCTTCGTGATGACATTTGCATTGTGTCCGGGAACCACCTTGCCACTTAAAGCTCAATAAAGAGAAGGCCTTTTCCTTCCTTCTACAAGAACTCAGCGTCTGAAGTCTTTTTATTCTTTTTGTTCCTTTTTATCCTTTTTTAATTTTGTTGATATTCCTTTTGTTCCTTTAATTCTTTTAAAGAAATTAGACTACAGATAGTTATTAGGGCAATAGTATAAGAATTTATTAGAGATACTCATATATGTCTAGACCCTGGGCAGAAGAGACAGCTCTTGGTCTCGACAAAATCATGGTTGTAGAAATATTATGGTTTAGGGCTGCTTTGCTGCTGCAGAGCTCTGCCAACTTACAACCACAGAATCCATTATGAATTCTCTTTCATACCAGGAGAATGCTTGAAGAGAATGTGAGAACATCTGTAAAAAGGTGAAGCCGAAGAAGTGGACCTACCAACAGGATAATGATCCTAAACATACAAGTAAATCCACCAAGGAACGGCTTAACAGGAAGAAGTGGAGGGTTATGAAATGGCCAAGTCAAAGCTTAGATCTGAATCCCATTGACATGATGTGGGGGAATTTGAAAAGGGCTGTGCATGCAAAAAAAACCCTGAAACATTGTATAGTTGAAAGAATTCTACATGCAGAAATGGGCAAAAAAATTTCCACATACATAGGTCAGAAACTGGTAGACAGTTACAGGAAACACCTACACAAAGTTGTTTCTGCCAAAGGGGTAGTTACCAGCTACTGAAACCGGGGGTGTACTTACTTTTTCAACAGATAAAAATGACATCTCAGTGTTTTTTTTTTAGATGAATAATTGTAAAGTCAAATTTGAATTGTTCTGTTGCATATTGTTCATGTGTACACACTGTTTAACTGAAGATCAAGTACTGATATGTCCACATGTTTAATTAAAAAAAAGAATTTCATGGGATGTACTTACTTCTGCACACGACAGTAGATCAGCTTTATTTTAGTTTTCCCTACCTCTGAGTTTCCAATTAAAGTATCTGTAGGATGTGCAGAAGGCAGGTCAGAAGACATTCCATTAAACAACCCAAGAGAGTATTCTTCCCTAACTGTGAACAGGGAACATTTTGTATTTCACATATTTTACAATCAGCACAATAGAGGGTCACACAAGCATCTAATTTAATAGCCTATAGGTCACAAGTTTCAGATCAATGAACTTAAATTTTATCTGTGCAATCCTAAAACACTAACCTTGTTACATAAGCATGTTATCGGGTGCTGTATGGCAAAAGTTAGCAAACAGTTCATTTAAAAATCCAGTTTGAGTGACACATGTCTGCCAAAATCAGCTTTAAGTTATAATATAAAATAGTACACATTTGCTTTAGTATATCCATGTATGCAGCGTATTACTAGCTTACCTTATGAAAACAAGCACCCAGACTGGCTTTAATAAACTTCAAAAGCTTAATATTTGATGCACCAGTGTTTAAACCGATTGGTAACATTATTCAAATGGCATCTTTCCACTTGTGAAGTAAACAGAGCAGATTTCATGCTAATCTGCTGCATTTTAACAGGGCAAATTTCACGCCGATCTGAACATCATTTATCAATCACAGGATCTTCACAAGATCTGAATTACTGAAACTCCTTTCTTAGAAAGGGTTGGAATAAGATACACAATGTGTCTGCACAATACTGACATAGCACTCTAATTATGCTAAAATCCCCAAAAGGAAAATATAGCACTGTTCTAAAAATGTTTTGTCTGTATGTTTTCGTGGTACTGTGATAAGCTGGAAATACTTAATGTGGAGAGAAGTTACACTGAACCAGGTCCTCCACCCCACAGTGTTGTCCTTTATATGAATTGAGTGCTATGTGTTGCATTCCACAGGGTTATAAAAAATATATCTGCTGGCCCATTTGTGACCACTGAAAAAGCCTTCAGTTCCCTTGAGATAAGACCACTGAAAGAAAAGAAAACACCTCTGTGTAGTGTTTTTTGTGTATCTGAATATCCTTTATATAGCACAGGTTGCTGGTAGCCTAGTGTTAGGAGCCGTAAGCCAGCAACTAAAAGGCCATGGGTTCAAATCCCATAATTGACTAGGTCACCTGGTTATAGCGTAGTGTGCAGTGTGCTGCTCCCAGACTGGGCAGAGTTGACACTGGGCAATGACACATTTCCCTTGTAGGTTCAGTAAAGTACATGACAAGTGATTAGGCTTCTAGGGCTGTATTACAGAAACGTATTAACTCTTAAATCTTATCTGTTTAGTCACCCTGACAACTTCAGTCAGCACTGAATTTAGAACAGAAGCTATTATAGAACAACAGCTTTTGGGTTCATATCCAGAAAGCAGAGGACTCCGTTTCCTGATCTGCTTTTTTTTTCTGCCTACGGCAGATCCGCGTTACAATCACCTCCGCTTAGCGGATTCGGCCCGGCTCCAATACAGTTCGATTGACAAGTTGGTTCTCTGTGACGTCTGCACCGATTCACAGCCGCATTTTGCACGGAGGGAGACGTTACATTTGAAATTTGAACTTCGGTTTAACCGTCACCCACTCCTAACGGTTGTCGGTCGTCTTTGGTGAGTTCTAATGGTAATTTTATTTATTTATATGTAACATTTAGAAATCTGTATGACCAGTCGTGCCTAAAACACGTGTATTTCTTGTTTTTAAACCTATCGTTAACATTGAAGGACATCTCCGACATTCAATTTTGAGGTAAGCCTAGGCTAGCAAACCTAGCTAGCTACCTAACGTTATATCCCAGCCTGTTTGGAAGTCAACGTTAGCTAGCTAAAGTTAGTAGCCGAACTTTTAGTTACTGTTTTTAGGTTGATAACCAGTTACTAGTCCAGAATCCAGATCCGTGCTGGATTTGTTCTTTTGTGCAAGTGAACCCCGGACCAGATCTGTTTTATGGATCCTATTTTTTAATGATAGATCCAGCCCAGATCCATGTTGGATACATTTTGCTATCTGGGTAATCTTATCCTAACTCCAGATAAGAAAACAGTTAACCAGACAGAAACAGCCTAACCAGACAGAATTTCCTAAATACTGTCCTAACTTTAAGACAGACAGCATAGTTCACTGTAACTAGCATAATGACGCTACATTTATCTACACTGAAACACTGCTTTGACTTATGAGTGTTTTTAATAGCGTTTCAAAAAATCCCAGACACTGCAGACACGATCTCCACCGTCGACTCTTATTACGGCGGCACTCTGATAAACATTGCAAAGTGCTGTCACAATATTTTTAACTTGAAGTTTATCACGCTTTAGTTTTGTTTGACCTTTTTACATCAGTAACGGTAGTTAGCTGTCTAGCTAACTTGATTATTTTAATTACATATTTATGTTTCAGCTGGGCATGTATGGTCGGTTGTTAGGTAACAGACATGACAGTTGATTGTTAACTTTAAGATTTCCTAACTTGAGATAAGATGAAGAAGAGTTAAGATTCCTAAATTAAGATAAGCTTTGCTTTTGCAATACGAATTTGTGAAAAATCTTGATCGGTCACATCTCAAGACAAAAAAATAGCAGGTTTCTGTAATACGCTTTACATACTCTGTAATACGCTTTTCATACTCAGTGGACCCAAAAAATATTGTAGCATTCACTGCTATTAAAAGAGACACAGCTTTCGCACAATTTATGGTGCTTTAATTTCCAGCTCATATTGGCCACAGCTGTGCCGTACATAAACTGTGTTCTCTTCTCTAACAGCTTGTTCACTACCCAGCTCATGTCTCCTCATCCCTCACTATCACACAAGGGCAGCTCCTTAGCAAAATTAACCCATACTGAAGAAGGCACAACCTAAAATGTAACATGTAAATATTTCTTGAACATGCTACAGTATTAAGACATTTGTGCCAAAATTTAACTGTATTATGTTCATTGTGTTAGGAAACAAGATGTCCAATTAAGTGCCATTTATTTTAAACAGACCATTTCAAGACCTCAGTCGTTTGAGCAGTTCCTTTGCAGACGTCTGCAGGTTTGGACCCACAGTGCCTTTGTACACTTCTGAATTAATAATCCCATCGATGAACACAATCTCACCGACACCTCTGGAAGAAATACAGCCCCAGAGTACTCTTAGTACAGTATGACTGGAATCCTTCTCTAGGCTTTCTCCACACAAAGAATCTACCATCAGTTTGATTTTTGTACTAAAAGTGCTTTTCTGTTAAACAAATATAATTTTGTTAAACATTTTATCAAGGAAACTAAAGCACTTCAGTAAAGTAAAATTTCCAAATGTTTTTTGGGGCCCTCAAACGACGAGCAATTTTCATCCAAGGTCATTCAAAGCCCTAAATAATCTCATTGCAAGACCAGATAAGCAGCAGATGACATATTGCTGTGCTTTTCCTTTTTCATGCTTGAAAGGAAGTGTATCTCAGATACCAGCAGGCTTTTGGTTCCGCTTCTTTCTCGCTTACTTGATCAAACGTGTGAGCGATGTCAAAGTCAAAGATATTAGCCTCAGTGGCAGCTTAATCTGAGTAGCCAGGCCTGTGCCAGACATTTAGCAAATCATGATATAGTCATAAATGTTCTTTGGCTGTTTAGCACATTCTTCGCACAAAGTGTGAAGGACAGTCAAGTGGATTGTAGTTTTGCCATTAATTGTTGATCTGACTTCCAAGGAAAGTATTTGCCTCCGCTGTTTCCTTTCACCTCCCATTAGACCAAATCTGTCCCACCTCATTTGTTTAGCAAAGCAACCGAGGTGTTATCATGAGATGGTGTGCGTGCTGCCTTGTGTATGGTCCCTCTGTCTGAGGCTGTGACTTGTTCTCTTGCCATTGGCTGCTGAACCACAGTTTCAAAAAACAGACACCCAAGCAGGGAGGGAAACATTAATCAGGCAGAGGCAGTGACATCATACCACTGAACAGAGTGCGGAGGAGGTTCCTGCCTCGCTTTTTCTTTTTTTTAGTAGATTTCAACCACAGATGGGGAGCAGAAAGTCATCTGGGCAAGCTGAGGTTTCCTGGCATGCACTATGGACAGGAGGGCGAGGAACTTTGCTAGTTGCCAAACTGAGTAAGCCCAAACCTAAGAATTACATGAATGTGTTGACTTGAGCACCATAGATTGCACCTTGATAATAATGGCAATATAAAATGACTAATAAAACCAGAGCATGTGACAGTCTTAAGTACATCTTATCACCAGAATCCTCATTTGATGTTTATAGAGATGAAAACAATGTAGTTGCCCCCCAACAGACTGTTGACTGTTTAGGTGTCACTATGGTTGGGTAAACACTTCTGATATTTCCTCCTGTTGTCCGTTGTGGTGAGGGGAGACCCACTGAGCTGCTCCTCCAGGTACATTAGAGGCAGCAGAGACCTGGCTGATGTAACTTTATACCTGAGTGAACTCATAGCAGGCATTGGCACTGACGCCTGTACAGCCAATCAAGGTTTCATCAGCCAGCGCTGCACCAGTCTACTGGGATAGAGCTCACAGTCACCACAAGCAAGCACCTCTGATTTTATCATGCACCTGCTGTGAGATGCCAAAAACCGTCAAAAATCCAGCAGAACGTACAGTACAACAAGTTTTTTCAACAGGGTTTCACTGAAATACATTCTTACAAACACTCCCTCCAGGAATTTGGCATCACAAATTCACACAAATTCGTCCTACCCTCACAATATATGCAAGAGCTCACAATTTTCATCACCACATTATTCCCAACACTGAAATAAGTTAGATACGTTTGAGAGCACTTCTTTTCCTCATCTTATCATTTTGTATAGTAGTAATTTCATTACATCATTTCAATAAAAAAATAAATGTTTTCCTTTTAAAAAGTACGAATTTTTAAATATTTTAAACTTGTGAGTCTGAATATCTATAAGTTCTCTTTCCTTAGTGGTACACTTTATTTTTTTGTTTCTCCCTTGATTTTATCAGGACCCAAGTTTCTTCAAAAGAAATTGGAAGAAATATATCAGGCTCATAATCATCAAAGTACATATCTATAGTCATGTTGCAAATGTCCACACCCACTCGCAAAATAATAATAATAAAAAACTAATAAGTGCAAATCTTGCTGCAAATATTGAGAAAAGCTGCTCCAAATGTTAGAGAACTAAAACTGGTTCTCCTATGGCATCACTCCATCTTGAAAAGAAATAACATTAATACCAAAGAATGTAAAAACATACTCTAAAAACAGCTTCTTTACCAATATTCACAAGTAATAAGCCTACCATCGGTGTTGTACTTGACACATGCACACATATTGGGGCAAGTTATATTCTATTAACTGAAAATCACGCAGCTACCCACTTTATACTCATTTTGTTATGGGGATGTGGCAAATTGTTTGCTCAGTTCATAAGACGCCAGTAGCAGAGAGGAACAGTGTGAACTGAATAAAAACTTTTTCCCATGTGCCTTATCAATATGTATTTTAATATATGTTACTGAATATATTTAGGACAGTGTTTTCAGTATTCAGCCATCATTACTTTAAGTGTTTAGCCTAACTCTGAATATCACCATACTTGAGGATAACCTGTGAACAGAATTTTTTTTCTTGTAAGATCGAATTTCTACTATTAGTTTGACTTTGTCAGGAAAGACTGTAGATGTTGAGGTGTCTTCCTTTGACAACCAGTGCACTCTGCACTCTTCCATTATTAGATACTCTTTATATTTCCATATTACTCAGTTCATTTCTATACTTACCAGACAAAAAACTCCAGTGCCAAACATTGCAAGAGCTACATCCACAAGTGTCACTCAGCAGCTAGGTAACACAACCAAAGGTAAAACATGGGGACAATGTCGTAGTATTGTTATTAGTCAAGTACATTGTGTGGAGGTAAAATAAATGACTCTAGGCCTACATTTTTTGGACTGTTAAGAGTCGAACAAGACTGACTGACATGGAAGCATAACAAACTTAGCAATAAAGTCCGCCTATCAGGAGGAAAGAATGGGGAAGCAGGATATTATGATATTGATTCTGAGAAATGAGCTGATGCCCTCCCCTAACTGCTTTTGGTAACTGTGCCAAGAAAATGAATTCTTTTGAAAGTATTATTTTTTCCTCTGCCTCAGGCAAACTCTACAAGGCTAAGTTAGAATGTGAAACTGATCACAGCTTCCTGTGTGCTCCCAACTATGAACGTTATGTTTTTAACCATACTTCCTCATTTTTGATGATCTGGCATTCTAGATGTTGAGCTAAATGTATGCCTTTGACAGAGTATGCAAACTATAATTACACACATAACATAATTTTCATACTCATGGTATCTGATAGAGGATGATAAGATACAAAAAGGAAAGGAGTGGGGGAGGCGGGGGGTTAAATGCGTACATGTTTTGGAGATATTATAGTCGCATACTTGTTGCCAGGCCTACATAAATGAGGAATGTAAAAACCTTGTGCAGTTCTACTAAAATGCTTCAATTGGGTCATATTTCTAGGGCCTTGGAAAATTGCATTCTTCAGTTTGCTTCTTTATTGTTCATTATGTGATATGGTCCTTAACATGGTATGGTTTAAATGTAGAGTCTTTTTTGTGAGGGTCTTGTGTTGGCGTGTGTTGATTGGCTGTAATGTTCTGATGCCATGGCAACACATAATATAAGAAGCCCTGTGGCAGTCTGCAGGGAGATGATTCTCCAAAACCGAGCTTCTGAGCAAAGATCAAAACCCCAGAGAGCATGGGGGAGGTCTTAAGGAGGCCACCAGCTTGTCTAGACTATACAGCCATAATCTCAAAGGATGGACAATTAGGTACTGCTAACAGATGCACTTCCACCAGCATGATGCAATGACTGTCAAAAAAAGAAAACATATACTAACCTGCCATTATACGTTTCACCTGGTTTAATATAGCACAACATGTTATTGATAACGTAACAAGAACATGTGAAGAGAACACGATTGGGAGTGATTAATCTGTCATATATTTAGTACATTTTGTGCCCACAAATGACTGCTTTAATCTTTAACTATGTAAGTAGGCAAACACAAGAAAGCCTTTTGACAACAACAGAGTTCACCCAATGACGTTGCATTTTGTTGCTGTGGCTGCTGCTGTTGTTCTTAATAAGCTGGAGCCGGTAGTGATAAAAAGCTTGACATAAACTAATAAGCCATATGCATGGAGAAAGTACACACCAATAAAACCTCTAATTAAGCTTGATTTATGGGCAAACAACAATCCTGAATTTCATAAGAGAGGAGTAATCTTTTCAGTTTGGCAAAAAAACATTGTGGGAAACTCCATGTATGGACTGGGAATAACTGCATTGCACCAGACTCTGCTAATGAATGACCTAGTTCTGGCCCTGTCTACCAGTTATGGTCAACCATTAACTAAAGCAGGATGACAGTGTCTGATAAACAAAAGGGCTGCTGGAATACCTAGCCTGTCAGTGTCATCTGCTTTTTGTCAAAACACCTGCACAGATTTCAAATACACTTGAGCAAAAAATTTAATTTGTAAGTTAGTCATTAAGTGTAGTCTCTAAACGCTGAAACTAGCCTAAAAGTAGTTAAATGCAAATAAGTAGAATGTTTGTCACTGGTTTACATGCTACTGCTTCCTTTATCCTTATTTTATTTATATTTTGCATACATGTAGTACTCTCTCCTGTAAGTTGGCCCAGGCAAATAACCCACCTTTTAAATCATTTGAATTTCCTAATGGAGATCCTTTATTTCTCTGTAACACCTTAGTGAACCAAGCTGCCTTGCATGAGACATCTTGTGAAATGTTTGTAAATTTGTAGACCTGCAAAGAAAAGTTCTCTTTGTCCGTAAACGGTTTCCTCAACAAAATAATTCCGGACTGTTGCTGTTTGGCAATTTCCTGGACATATGGGTTATTGCCCAAACCTAGCACATGGCGAACAAAAAGTGAAGGTAAATGTTGCTGGGAAATGATGAGTTCATACAGTTATGGTTTAAGGCAAAGTCTCTGAAAGAATGAACTCAAAAAAGAAAACATCACCACTGCAAGCACTACCTGCTTTAATCATTTAATCATGTCTGGCCAGGTTTAAAATCCATCATGAATTCCCTGCTTACAAAGAAAACATACACTGCCTAGTGTCGTAATGTTTTTTTATTATGTCAGTGTGATTTTACTTCTACTACTTCTGGCAGCTCTTTTATCAGGTAGGCTGTTGCTACTGCCCTTTTGTTTGTCTCATACACATACTGTATTTTGTTGTACTTAATATTTTTGCAGTGTGTCGATGCTGTACTGTTAATTTTTCATTGCACCCTGATATTAGTAAGGTTTTCCGTTCTCTGTACATGGTCTAGATGCGCAATAATAAAATGTATTGCCTGTTTGCATTCTGAGCTCATCTCATTGTGTTTCAGAGTAGGACATCCTTCTAAAATATGCTTTAAAGATTATCTTAGTTTCAATTTATTAACATTCAAGATTATTTACAATCAAGGATACTAATACAGATATTATTGCACATTCTCGCTCCTCTAGAATGCTGCTTTACAATGTACCAAAGATGAGTTCAGAATTGGGCAGAACAGCTTTCTCTTATTTTGTGCTTTGGTCCAGGAATAACCTTCAGAACATGCTACAGCTTAATGATTTTGACTCTCTGAGTGAAAAAAAACTGTGTAACTGAAGAGTGCAATTGCTATTCCTAATCTGGATTTTGTGTTTTGTATTACATATCTGTTGTTCTTTGTCTGTTTTGAACACGTTCTACTTAAATTGTCCCATGTCTGTTTTGTTAATCTCTTGGAAATGGTGTGCTATCGTGGCCAGGTCTCCCTCGAAGAAGAGATTTTAATCTTTTTAAATAAAGATAAAAAATAAAAAAAATAAAATTAACGGAAGTGGGCAGTAACTACTTACAACCACACAGTTCTTGTACTTTGATTGAGTTGTATGTTTTCTGATCAATTTGAGCATTTTCGATTGATAATAGTTTTGTCTAAACTCCAGTGTATTTGTGGCAAAAGTAGTCAACATTTTAGTCAGAAACATTTTAATCAATCATTCACTTTTAGCTAACTAGCCATCCTAATGCTGCACTCGACCACTTCTCTAAATGTACTTTTTGCTTTAGAGCAACCAATATACATAGTAGTTGGTTAAATCTGTAACAATGACCATAAAGTTTGCTGTTTTGAGTAAATGCAGTCATCGCCTTCATGGAGACCCCCATGTTTTTCCCCCCACATTGTAGCTGGATTGTGCAGAGGTTGAAAACAATGTCAGTTCCGAGTGAAGTCCACTATATATATTAACAACATCAATAATAATACTAAAAGGTATGCTTAACAAAGTTCTCTGCTGACAGATGCTGGATGTAGAATTGTGTACGTTTTACTCTTTCTCGTTGTTTTTGCTAGGCTACTTTTAGTCAAGCCCTATTTCAAAGCAGTAACAACACTTTCACTTGAGGGTTGTTTAAGGCTCTTAAATTCACCTATGCTGTCAAAACAAGGCCAAAAATTTTGAGAACCAAAAAGCTGAATCCATAACCAAGAAATCTAAATTTTCACTGCTTAACGTTAGTTCATTTTCGTAGCTAACAGGCCACCTAATGTTTGCTACCTACCTAATGTACACACAACAGTTTAGCAGCCTTACTCTATGCTTCTATGACAGATTGTAGATTACTAAAGGACATAACTGTTCACACCAGATGACAAAGCAGGAACAGTCAGATTACCTGCATTGGCTGGTTGTTTGCCATTTTCCAGCTAGAGGCAAAACTCGCGGGCTGCGTGTAATTTATTCAGTGGGCGGGTCTTCTCAGCAGCCAATCACAGACTAGATCTCCAGAGAGATTTTCGCACTGATAACGAGGCTGAGAGAAACGCATAACCCGTGGAAGCCCATTCCCGCCACTTGAAATAAAAAAATCCAGTACCTATTTTTTTATTCTTAATTAATTGCTATGCCATTATTTTGAGATACTAAGTCATTACTATCAAACGAGAAAGCATCTCAAAATAACAAGAAAATTTCTCAAAAGATAGCATCTCAAACTTAAGACATAGGAATTCACTTAATAACAAACAAATAATAATTGTGCTGGAAGAGAAGAATTGTGTGGTGAGAAGGGGCTTCCATATATAACTAAATGTTACAAATGTAGTTATTTAGTTACAAAATGGGTGGTTTTACGGAAATTTTCTGATAGTCTTCTCGTTTATAAATTTTCATTTTTTTGGCTGTAGACTCTGCTTTTTGTCTCTCAAAACATTTGGCTTTATTTTGACTCGCGCCTGCATGTTTCTGTCATCTCACAGAAGGAAAGCTTAGATTGGCAAAGTGTGCACGTGTGCTACGCTGGTGTGCTAATATGTGCTACATACAGAGGCATTACTGCGCCAGTGTCTTGAGATCCTCCCTCTTTTTTGTCTTACTCTAATTGGCTGAACCGCTGTGGCAGCTCGCATACTTTTGGACTGACGCCTCCAAACTCCTCCGGAAAATAAGCCGGAACTGCATGGACATCAGTCTTTCACTCCAGCTCCGCAGTGCTCACGCGTTTCCCGGGGATTTGATGGATTTGAAGGATTTGAAGAGTGATTTTAAGGGCTGACTTTAACTTTTTTTGTCATGGATAGCCTGACTGAGCCTGGCGTTCAACAAACAGGAGCCCCTCCTCGGTGAGTGCTGTATCTTTGTAGACTGTCTGCACTGTTTGTAAACACGGTGAAGAAGAAAGTGTGGACATCTTCCAAAGAGCCGTGATGGTTTTCCTTTTATGGCCAGAGATCCGGCTGCAGTTTAGCAGAACTGGTTTTATCTGAGTGACGCGTCGCTCTTGTTGGACTGGTGAGAGTTTAGAGAGCACGTGAGGACAAACTCGGCGCTGCTTTCGTTGCGCGGGGGGCTTCTCTGAAAAAGGGGGGCACCTTTTAATGAGAGTTAAAACTGTATAGATGTTAAAATACGACATGTGAGTGATTATTCAGGAGCGTTGTTTACAGTCTTACATAATTTTGGGTGTATATGAGGGGACACTGCAGCTGCGCTTCAAGTTTGAGAGACTCTGTTCCAGCAGCGCTGCCTTTGTTTTCACCCATCTATTCTTGCACAGATGTTGACGGAAGTTTCCAAGCCTCAAAATGGATCCATCGGGTTGTGTTGGTTGCTTTTTGCACTGGAGGCATAATGTGCACGATCGCCCACGCGAGATTGTCTGCACGCAGTCTGTGCTTGAACAGGCTGTAGATTAAATATCACCTTTCCTTTCCATCAGTTTTGCTGTAGAGAACTAATCATACTCTTCAGAAAGTAAGACTCTGCAGATTTTCAGTCGTGTGCGATCTTGCCAGCCCTGCTAAAAAAAGATCATTAGAACCATTAGGATTGAAACCTGATGGTTTTGCTTTCTAATGGGAATTGGCTACCATTGGTTACGAATGGGAATTGGTTACCTTTAGAGAGCACTAGTTTCCTGCAGGACACCTTTAGATCCCGTTAGGAAACCATCAGATGCATCTGAAATCAGTCTCAGAAAACCTCTCAAACCATTAGTCCTTTACACTGTGATATCAACCCATCAGAAAAACACTAAATACTATACTTAATGAGTATTGGGCACCACCAGGAACCCACAGAAACTTTTAATGGTTTCTGTGTTTTTGTTTTTTTTTCAGCAGGGAGGAGCTTGGAGTTGTTTCCTTATAAGCCCTACTGAGATGAGGCACCACATAACCATCTGTGTGTAGATAAGGCCTCCTCGTTTCCCTCAGTGATGCCTCATAGCTGTGACTGAACACATTTTCCAGCTGAATTCTTTAAATTGAGCATATTTGATATTTGGAGGAATTTGCATACATACAGCAGAAACATATTGCATGCAGACACTTGGATATTTGCGAGCTGTTTGATAAAACATTTGATTATGAATGAGAAATGTACTAAGCAATAAGCATTCATGTCAGTGCGTCTTATTATATTAATAGAATGGGGACATTGTATCGTAGTAAGAATCTTGCGTAATCTGTAATATGACTGATTTCATAAGTTTTCCTCAGACTTAAAGGAACAGCAACAAAAACTGCATTTTTAATTCTAAGTGATAAAAAGAAGTTGGAAAATGGTCACATAATATGAATTATGAGTGCTTTTGGTACACAAAACCAGGCAAATGCCACAAGTGGACCTCAAAGGAAAAAAAATTGAAGGCAGAAAAGAATGTAGAGTTGGGCCCATTCAGAGTCAGGATTGTGCCATTGTTTTGTGAATTGCTTAGTTAATTTTTAATTGCTTACCTCTGATAATTTGTCAGATTAAAAATAATTTGTCAGATTAAAAATAATTTGTTTTATTTAAGAAATGTTATCCTAATTCATCCTGTTTAAAACAGTATGTAAACTGTTTTTTTTTCTTCTCTCTAATAGGTCTCATCTGGCATGAAAAAAAATCATCTCAAAGACAAAATATGATGAACAGCAAGCGGGTGCAGAGTTTCATGGATCCTCTAGCTCAAGGCAAGATGGCAAGACTTGAGGGTACTGTGGGGACCATGGTCCCTCCAGGGCTTTCCAAAGCAGACAACGTGCCACAGTACTCCCAAGACAAATCCTTACCCTACAGACAGAGCTACATATCTTGCTCTCTCAGTGGACAAGAGGCTTTAGATCTTCCTTCAGCATGGAGCCCCTCTAGGACTTGTGTGAGAAATGGAGGGAGCCCAGTGGTTCATTCTTCAGCCACAGAGGGGTCAATTACGAATCCAATCTTTTACAGACCTGAAAATGTGCCTTTCCCTGTAGACAGTGGTTCCCCTGCTGCAGCTGAGGAGTTAGCAGCAAAGCACAAGCTTGTGTACTATAACAGAAGCAAGCACAGCCCCAGTACTACAGGTGTAGTCTCTCCTGTTGCTGTTAGGAAACTTCCTGTAGCGTGCACAAGCTTGTCCCCCTCAACAGCAGAAAACTCAGTTGGGCTTGCTATTCCAAAACCAGTGTATGGACATAGCCCCTGCTGCACTGACCGAAAGTGCACAGTACGCCAGAGCTATGCTGTGGAACGAGGGCTGCAAAGGGTGCCCCCTCAAATATTTGAGGATGACTGGGCTGCACATTACAGTCACTGGGCGTATCTGCACAAAAAGGAGCAGGAAGCACTGATGCAGCAGAGGATATTGCCATTTGAGCACTGTGGAGAGAGAGTACCGTTGAAAGATGTAACCACACAGGGATACCATGGTCACAGCCCAAGTAGACCGAGGAGGGTATCTGCGTTTACTGAGCCGAGCCATAGCAGCTACCCCTATAGCCCAGTTCATTCATTTGTCCCTGCTTCACCAGAGCACTGCCATCGTTTCCAGATGCGCCCACAAATGCATAAAGACCTGCCTCCTATGTATGAACCACTGACTAGAATGCACTATGGAACACCTACGCATGGTTATCAAGATCGTCCTCACATATCCAAGTATCGAGAAATACCTCAGCATTCTTTGCTTTACTGTCCACAGAATAACGAAGAGGTTTACAGACCAGAGAATCCTCGTCATATGGTTGAAAAGCAATGCCATGTTCCTCAGCCTTATTACAGTGATTTGCCAAATCCTTACTCTATGGTCCCAAGCCACTCTGCTACCAGGGCTTTACCTGCTTATTCTGGTTATAGAATGCACTTAAATAGTAGCCAAGTGAACCCGTTCACCGAGAGGCAATGTCCTCCTCCCGTCGTGCACCAGGCAGATCGACCTCTGGACTTCTCCATGCGGAGAGAGCAGAATGTAGACTCCCACCGGGAGCCTCATGGACAGGTTGGGACTTCAGGGACTTTCCACCAAGCACAGGTTTCAAACCATGTAGGCACTCAAAATTGCAACCTTGGCTCACCAAATCAGAGCCGAGATGGCTTTCCGGTTAGCAGTAGCCATAACTACATGGCCTCTCCTCAGTGCACTGGTGGTATATCTAATAAAAAACAGAGTTCATGTATTTCAGACAATCAAGCAAACAGTACCTTAATATCTAAAAGGCACAGAGAGGAAAGTGATAATAGTTGTGAAAATGGTCCTTTGGAAAAAGTTAAAAAAAAACAGCAGACATCTGATGAGGCTCATTCTCCCTCTTCCCCTCCAATGCCAGTCATAAACAAAGTCTTTAGCCTCGCCCCTTACAAAGCCTATTTAGAAGCCACAGGCATGTTCTCCCCAGAACATCCTGATAGTTCTAAGCTTCAAGCTGACTCAAAACCACTGAAAGAAGAGCCAGAACTGCAAAGCACGGACCCAAAAACTGCTTCAGGTCAAGATGACCTTAAGTTGAAAGCAGTCAAAACACCACCAGCTAGCAGCCGTGATTCAGAAGAACTACAAATGGTAAAGGTCAAAAAAGAGAAAGTAGAGCCAGATGATGCATCATGTCAGTCAAAAATGAATGATAGCCCCGGTCCTGCAATTAACCATAACTGCAATGATGGAGTCAAAGAAGAGCCAGCAGATTTAAAACCAGCAGTGTGCGATATTGAACACAACCTTGTTGTTGTGAAGAGTGACTCAGAACCAGAATGTAAGCCAGTCACGCCAGAAATTGCAGAATCCTGCCTTGAATTGAAGGTTGAGCCCAGCCCGATAGATAAAGTGGAAACTGTACAGACTCAAAACACCATCACAAAACCTTCTGAGCTTCCAGCCACTTTGTCTCCTAAAATCCCAGCTCCACCTCAGACATCTCAGACAACGTTTTCCATCAGTAATATCTCTCCTCATTGCCTTAAACTGTCTAGCTATAGTATCATTGTGCCTGAAGTTCTGAAAGCTCCTGTGACCCCAGGCCCTGAGGTTCTTCAGTCCCCTGCTGAGACAAGACCAGCCGTGAGCAGCAGCAGACAGGCCCGGCATCAGTTCATGGAGCTTCACCAGTCACTTTGCAGGCTCATATCAACCTGTGTTTCTCAGACCTCACATTGGGAGGTCAGGGAATGGCTATCCAGTTTGAACCTTGTTTGTCCTCCAGCCAAAACCCAGAAAGTATCATGCCTCCTGGGTTCCAAGGCTAGAGAGGTTTGGCTGAGAGGTGAAGAGACAGTGACGGCACTCCAGAAGGTCCTTAGCCAGTTTGAGAATTACGTCAGAAGACGTGAGTGCCCCTTTCCTCATGTCATCAGAGCAGGGGCAGTGTTCATCCCCATGCTGGTGGTGAAAGAGGTCCTGTTTCCTCAGGTCCATGGTGCATTCATAGACCAGGTGCTGCAGGAGCATAAAGTTGAGCTGCGGCCTACCACGCTTTCAGAGGAGAGACACTTGACTCAACTCCACAGACGGGCCTTTTCGTCTAAACTCCGGAGGCTCCTATCCCTCAAACACCTGCCAGATGTTTATCCAGATGTCCTCAACCTCCTCTACTATGACAGTGCCTGCAAGTTCATTGGTGAGTCATTGACCTAAGACAGGTTCAACACTTAAGTCCACATACTGAACCTTAAACCCACATTTTCTCCTCTTAACTTTATCTAGCTTTGGACTTTACTACAGAAGAAAGATTCTGCTTACCTCAAAATTACATGCTTTTGTTTTTCTTTACTCTCAAACTTTTGTGCAAACACTTTTACCATTCATATAAAACTAAAGTGCAGGCATGTGCTTGCATCCATTATACTAATGGTTCAGAAACCCAGTACCTGGGACCACATGAGGTGCTGTAACACAACTCACTAAGCTCATAAACTGCCCGATAATGACCTTTTTAGTGGAATTAGGTGTTATAGTAACAAAACACAAAAAAGAAAATACCTGGGTGTATAAAAAAAACAATATTTTCAGTTAGCCAGATGTCTAAAGGAGTTGAGTGGTAAAGTGGTTTCGTTTCTCTGATATTCATAGCTGCCCCATCATCGCTGCCCCAAGATTAGCTCCGAGGTTACAAGCAAACACCTTCTGGTAAACATAGTTACTGTAGCTGTTAGTGTTTCTGGAGTCCCTATTGTTGCAGTACTAATGCCTGGCCTGCAAGTGACTCCTGACTTGTCCGTGTCATGACTGGGAAGCATGTTAGATTCCAATGGTGGTGCAGGAAAGGACTTTTCTAGGGCACCCACATTACATACGACATCTCTTACCCTCATTTAAATTCCGTGCCTATTCCATGAATTGCATTACTGCATCATTGAATTGCATTAGGCTACTTGAATAATGCTGAGGAAACTGAATTATTAGGTGTTTTTGCTTTTATTGTTTTAATCCCTGTGCATTTGTTTTTTCTTTTTTTTTCTTTTTGTACCCATGCTTGATTTGACATACTTTTGTCATATTTTGTTTTGAACCCCATTCTTTTATTTTACAGATCCCACTCCTACAGATGATGTCCAAAAAATTGCTCAGGTACAGACTGTTTTGCTTTCTCCCCAACACCAGCACTTTTCATTTCTTTTGCTTTACTTTGTTAGCTTAGTATCGTTCTCTGTCTGCTTATCTCTGAGCTCATTAGTTCTTAGTTGTAGAAGAGGCTTTGTAAGTGTAATGGCCCCTCATGCACTGTTGTGGGTAAATGACTGCTGTCTGTGTAATATGATCAGATGTAGCGTGAAACGGAAACTGTGGTTTGGGATATCTGTCAGTTTCCGACACACACTTCCCACTAAGGAAGGAAGTGGCTAGTCATCTGGGAAAATCTTGAGCAGCAGCTGATAAACATTACAGGTGTGAATTTGTTTTCTCACAACAATATTTGCTGTTGCACTATTATCACCTTGAATCTGCTGCCAAGTTTTACAGCTTACCCTGCATACATCATGCAGAGACATTTTTTTTGTTTGTTTTTTTTCACCATGATCATTTTTTTTGCCATTATCACTTTTTTGTCACATCCTTTTTTCTTTCCTACCTCATTTGAACCAATTTGCCTCAAGATAAATGAATCGTGGTAGTCTTTTAATGAGCGTTCTGTAAAGGCATTTACAGCCTGTCCAGCAGCTAGTCTGGTCTGATTCAGTTTGATAACAGCTCTGATGCATGTGGTTATATACCACTGTTCTGACGCTCAGGAACTTAGGAACTGTCGTAAAATGCATCTGTTGTTTTGACAGGGACTCAGGAATAGTCGTAAAATGCATTTGGATTTCTACTCAGGAACACAGGACACCGTCATAAAAACTTTCAGGAATGCACAAACATAAATGAGACTTCAGCTTTCACACTGCAAAAAAATACTTTTAATGAAAGTAATAAAACAGGAAAATAAAACAAATTCCACAGTCGCATTAAAGCGTTGATTGGGTATATTCTGCTTCCGTTTGTGAACTTGTGATTGTTAAGCAGCCTTTCTTGCTTTATTGCAGTACAATAGACTCCACAGTTAGCCATTTTATTCCTGAAAAGCTAATGTGTCCTGATGTAAATGGCTTCTCTTTCATTTCCTGGATTCTGTTATTTCTTGGGCATTTTTTAACCTTGGAACATTCTTTGCACATTCTGTTTGTGGTTGGTTGTGTTTATTTACAGTATGGTGCAAAAGTCAGAGACCTCCCTTCATTTGTTTTTTTTTTTTCTGGAGATATATCTGAGGATATTAGGTATAAGATAATCATCTTGCGTAAGGTGAAAAAATGCCATGTATTTGCTATGTATGCTATGTATTCATTCTACTACAATGGTAATAATAATCACCAATAAGTGATCATCATCAAAAGTAACAATGAAATGTTGGACTAAGATTATAATAATTTATCATATTTTTAGGCTACATATTTTTTTAAATATAAAATATAACATTCATTAATGTAAATCATACTGTATAACGAATGATAATCTACTAAATTTCTTTTTTTCCCCATTTTTTGGAAAATTGCAAATATATAATTAATACAAATGAATCTGGTCTTGGTTTGGTCTCAGTCTTGACTAAGACTCGACTACTACAAAGTCTTGGTCTTGACTCAGACTGGATGTGTCCAAGGCTCAGCCTTGACTCAGCCTGTCATTGTCTAAACAACACTAGTAAGAGGACCTCTCAGTGCTATGGGTCTGCAGGGATGTGTAGTTGTAAAGAAGCTCTTACTGAGAAATCAAATAGACATAAAAAATTGAAATTTATGAGTCATTAAAAAATGGACATTGATTTCATTTATCTGGATTGTGAAAATGAGAAAATGCAACCAACTTTTAAGATTGAACTTTGTGTGGAAAAATATTCCTGCAGATTTCTTTGAAAAACTGAAAGCAAGTCTCGAGAAAAGAATGAAAGCTGTAATAAAGGCAAAGGGTGGACACTGTATTTAGTTGTGGAGGCATTTGTGTAATTTCCTGTTTTAAATATTTTTTTTCTGACAGTGAAAAAAAACAAAAAAAAAACTTGATGACTGTTTTGACAAGGAATTAGACAGATGACCTTTGCACGGTACTGTGTATTAGATGTACACAATTAGATGTACACATCTAATTACTAGTTGTTTGACTCTACCACAAAAAACTGGGCCTCATTCACCAATATCTTTGTAAGTTTTTTTCTTAAATTTGTTTTTGAGAAAGGTCCTCAAATCTATTTTAGATTCATGATGTGTTCTTAAACTGCAGAATTGTTCACACCTTTGTGCTCCTGAGTGTGTGTAGATTCTGTTCTTACCTAAGAACAAATCCCAAATAAGAGAACATTGGTGAATGTCAGAATCTTTGTGAAAACTGCCTAAGTGGAGTAAGAAATTTCTTCTTAAAAATGGTTGATGAATGAGGTCCAACATTTAGTATGAATATAGTTAAAAGACTAGAATAAATATGGAATGGATTTACAGTCTTTCTACATCGGAGTTAACAGTAAATATTATATTTTGACTGATTGTGCAGTTATTCCATTTGATGCTTCTCAGTCCCGCAAACTAAAGTCTTGAGTCCTGATTTGAGATTAATCTTTGACTTTTTCTTTGCAGGAGTAGAGTTCAGCTCCACCTTTAAGAGAGAATGTGCAGAGTGCTCTGATGAAGCTGAAAGTTTTGTTAATGAGCTGGAGATACACTGCACATCCCCGAGGCCGCAAACGCCAGATACCATGACACACCTAGAGAACCTCAAAGAAACGTCTTGCCTGAAGAAGCATAAAAGCAAAGGCAGGGTGAAGAGTGCCTGCAAGAGGATGTTTTTAGGAGATGACAGTTCCTCACCTGAGGATGAACCTGCTGAGGAATCTGCAAGTTGGTGCTTTGAAGGTTCTTTGACAGAGGAGGGCTGGGAAAATGTCCAAGTGGCCTGCAGTGATGAGGGGGGCCATGTTGAGGTGAAGATTGAGGAGGACACCGAGCAAGAGCCTGAGAATTCCTGGGGCCGGCCGGTGACCTCAGATGACCTTTCGTCGGAAGGCAGCGACGCAGAGATGGAGACGTCCTCTTGGTCGTCACGTCAGAGCCCGTTGTCCAGCAGCTTCTCAAAGAGCCACTCTGGTATGGTTCTCAAGCTGAGAAAAGTCTACTACACCAACGGCCGCCAGGGACGGGTCTCACGCTACCAGAGGGTCCTGGACCACTCTGAGATTCCGAACATGAAGAGAGGAGGTGATGGACGCAGGAAAAAGGAACACGGAGGCTCTAAGCCCAAGAAGCGACACACGCTCTCCTCTGGTCTGCGTCGACCGCGGTACTGCCCCTACCTTTCCAATCGCTGTGCTTCAAAACATAGGAGGAGGTGGGTGCTGCGCTCAGCCGTGCAGACCGCCAGGCAGGCCCTAAGGAAAAGGTACCCTGACCTGGTGGGTAAAAGGATACGCCATCTGTATGAGGAGAACGACAAGACAGAGGTGTGGTATAGGGGCGTGGTTCTGCGCATCCACGAGCCCCATTCCAACCCACTGAAGACCGTGTTTGAGGTGAAATACGACAGCGAGCCCGAGTGGCAGTACTATCTGGAGCTGCTTGTGGACTATAAGAAAGGGTGGCTTAAAATTGAGGACTGAATTTGTTTCTGTTTTTGTTTTGGTGGTGGGTGATAGTGTGACTGTTTAAACTGTGAAGACTTTTGTTGATACAGTACTTCCTTTCATTTGAAAAAGTGAATATGATGAATGAGCACAGGTGTTTTAAAAGGAGACCTCTGTGATAGTTTCCTGTGCCATCATAGTTGGTTGTTTTTTCATAAACAATACCGTGCAAGAGTCATAGGCACCTTAGAAAAGCATTTATTTGCTCAAAAACACAAATATTAAACTGTATGCAAATAATATTAATACAACAAGTAGGGATTTTATACATGCCATTGTGTTTAACCATTTCCACACCTCTCCCCGAGGAAGCTCAGTATTATTTGTAGTTACCGTCCAAAACCTTTGGCTCAATCAGTCCTTCATTAAGTTAAATCAGGTGTGCTGGTGATGGAATATAACAAATCTATACAATGGATGGGGGTGTTGTGAAGAAATCAGGAACCAAACCAGTGTTCTTCAAACCAGCTAACAAGATATCAACTAATTTTTACTGTATTTATGTTTGTCTGCATGTATTTAGATGTTTTTACTGCATTTTTACAAGCTCAAAACACAGTTACTGCCAAGATAAACGGTTGTAAGCAATTCGCTTAGGTGCCTAAGACTTTTGCACAGTACTGTGTAGATGACAAAATTTAAATAATACTTACATTCATAACGGGTTTTTGTTTACTCTGACTCAAGTCTGTTTCAAGTTTTTAACAGCTGCTATATCGGTTTTAACTGTGAAGCCAAGTTTTATTTTTTAATTTTATATTTCCAGCAAATTTGTAGGAATCAGCTAATGTGAGCTGATCTAATTGAAACATTCAGGTGATCCACATTCCAGAGCAGAAAAGTACCAAATGGCCATTAGACTTCCGTGTTTACAGATGTTTTATAGTGGCTGCTGTCTTGTGATGGTCTTAAAATTCTTGAAACTTTCATGATCCAATTTTTTTCCCCTTTCAGCACTTCAGTCATACCTAGTGACAATCAGTCCAAAGTGCCTTTCTGTTTTCTGTCACACATAAGCTATGTTAAAAGGGCACCACTTTACAATATGAGTGGTTTAGAATTAGATTATTAATGGCTATAAATAGATCATAAGCACTCAAAAGCATCAATAAGTAGTTATAACAATGTGACCTGTTGCTTGCCCAGTAGGCCATACTGTTAAAGCTCAGATCTACCTTATTTTACTTTGTCTTCTCCATCAGTCAGCGTCTGTCAGCTTGTCTATTTATGTTATACCTGCTTATTAATGATTTTTAAGGTGTAATAACCACTAATGACATAACAAATTCATTTTAAACCATTCATAAACCCTTTATTAGGGTAGACTTATTGTAAAGTGGTGTCATAAAAAGCATTTTATAATATGAACATCTATAAAGAATAAGACATTGACAGCAATTTTAGAAAAGAGTGGACATTCTCTGCATTTCTTTTCGTTGATACTGCTGGGGGCTTTTACTTAAATTATACTAGGATTTCATTTCTTTTCAGGTTCATTGACCATAACGTTTGCTGCTGAGGAAAAAATATGTTCAATTTCATTGACTTTGTCTTGTATGATGCCTCTGGTGAATATATTTGTTTATTAAATTTGTTTGTGATACTTTGCAGGCTTCACTTATGCCCATATCATGATAATATTACATTTGCTCTGGTAATGAAGTTTGGATAGATTGACTTTTACAATGACTCCAGCTCCCTCTTGTGGTTAAACTGTTCACGCTCAGAAGTTAAGGATCTTCACATTCTTTGTGAACAAAATTAAAATACAGTGACCGGAGCTTTAATACAATCCAGCTTTATGAAACAGAATGTCTGGCAATAAAAGCATCAACAATAATAAAAAGTAATAAAAAAAGTTTTTCTGCTTTGTAATGCTGGGAGGTATTAAAATCACGGCCTAATTTTGTGCTACTGAACCATTCACTGGGCACTTTATTAGGTACACTTACTTATCTACCCTGTTTACCAGGTCCACCTACTATGTGGGTGCACTTTATAGGTGTACAGTTACAGACTGTCTACACCCGTTTCTCTGTATAATTTGTTAGCCCCCCCTTGGGGGTCAGGACCCCTACTGCGTATGCATTATTTGGGTGGTGGATCATTCTCAACACTGCAGTGACATTGACAAGGTAGTCACACAGGAGCATTGCATCAAGTTCGTGACTCTGTGTTCACTCACTGTCCGCTCTATTAAACACTACCTTGTTGGTCCACCTTGTAGATGTAAATTTAAAGACGTTAGCTCATCTGTTGCTGCAAAGCTTGTGTCATTCATTATCTAGTGCTTCATCTGCGGTCAGTTTCTAGGCACAGGATGCTGTTGACTGGATATTTGGGAGCCATCTGTTCGAAGGCTACCTTCGTGCCGCTGGGGAAACGTGTTGATTTTCTAAGTGAAAATAAGTTAACACATCTTCCTTTGGCACATTTTAATGCACAATTACTGTTTATTTGCTAAATTTTAATGTATTTCAACACAATAAAACATAAAATGTGGCATGTGCAAAAGTTATGGCACCCCCCCAATAAAAGTTTAGCAAATAAACAAAAATTGTGCGCTAAAATCTGCAGGGAAATTGCTTATTTAAGTTGATTCTCTAGAGAGCCCATATGTCAAACACAAATTTTCTATTAATAGCTCATTTCACAATGCCCTGCCCAACATTTCCCAGCATGCACTGCAACACAATGTGTGCTCCCACTCCCCTACACCAACAACAATCTATGGGGCAGCAATTACACCTCAATTCTATCAAATCAAGTTCTCATGTAATATTTCAAAGTCTACTACAAGTGCCTGTATTTTGCTGTTAACGTTTTGCCATATTTAGAATAAACAATCGCCACTTCAGGTTACAGCAAAATGTTATTTCAAAATGAAATGAAAACATAGGCACTCTCTGGCCCTTAAATTGGCCCTTTTAGTGGTTGAGTTTGACTCGCCTGCTGTGGAGGATGTGTTAAGGATTATTCAGATGTTTGCATTTGATTGTATATACAGACTTCATAACTCATGCATGGACATTGAACAATGAAGTATTTGTAAACAGTTTGTCAGTATTCACAGGATGACTGTTTTTATGAAGGGCTTTGTGTTGACTTAAGGGCCCTTAAACTGAAGTGATCAACAGTCGTTCCATTTGTAACAGTTATGAAGAGTCACTCCCAAGTAATGGAACTTATAAGGCAGAGGACCAATTAAAAACACCATCTAAGATCTGTAAAAGATGTAGATGTTAAACTGAAGTGATCATTTTCATAAATATTTTCTCTTATTTAAGTGTCAGGGCATCTTTCAGAGAACCGAAGTGGTTCATAAATGCTTAAGTACTGCATTTTTGGTTAGTGGACAATTCTCAGTTCAGCAGTGAGGAGTTATTTAAATACTTGTCACTAAGAATGACCTGCCACCCTAATAACACCTGCTCAGTGGTGGTCCTATGGGGGTCCTGATCATTGATGAACAGGATAAAGGGAGGCTAACAAATTATGCAGAGAAACACTTCAAGAACTACTGTCTGTTACTGTAGAACTACAAAGTGTACATATATGGTAAGATGACCTGATAAAATGGACAATGGGTGTAGATACAAGGCAGGCTTACCTCAAAAAGTAAAAGACAAAAGCCAAAACATTTGCAACATTTTGCACTTTAATATTTTTCTCCAAAACAGACAACTAATTTATTCCACATTTTACACTATGTATATAAGAAATCAAACATTTTAATAGCATAAAGAAAAGATATATGTAGAAAAGTATTAAAAGTTTTTTTTTGGATGTCTCAACCAAATGAAAGTAGCTGCTTTTTTTGTTACTGTGAATGTTAAATTGGGATAATTCATGAACTACCAAGACAGGATCAAATACACAGGGAGCCTCGAAAAAGCAGACTGGTCTGAAAGACACAGTAACAGCCACAGTGATCTGCATGACTGACACAGCCTAAAGACCATTGCACATCTTCACAAACCCCACTTAACTTCCAGCTGTCATGGGAGACACTGGGACATGATAGCGCTTCACTCACATCCAAATGCTAAAGAGAAGAACATCAGACATGTATTTGCATACACTGCTCTGCAACCTGCCTAGAAGTCTAAATCCATGTCTAGCCATGTTGATTTTAGTTGGATTATGAAAGTATACCTGGAAGACCCCTCACAGCTCTCAGCTATGTGCATTTAAGATGGGCTGAATGCACATGGCAGCAAGCTCCTTTCATTCCTCACACCTTGTTGAAGGACAATATACATTTAAAAGATACTCTAGTAACCCTGATACAAGTCCAATTTGGAAAATAAGTGTCTTGTTAATGGGGACTCGCAACTATCTCCTGCTTGAACACATCTGATCCAGCTCATAAGCCGTTTACCAGCCCTTCATGAGCTGGATCAGGCAGGGAATTGTTGTAACTGTGAGGGCAGTGGGTCTCTAGGAGAAGGATTAAGAAACACTGTTTTAGGGTGTTCATTTAAATTACGCATCTTGATTTCTTGAACAAAAACCTGTGCTAGAACCACCTTTTCCCCCTTCAGAAGCATGAAGGTTATCCATTTGCAAGATGGACACTTTGGTGTCATCAGACCACAGAAGCTCATCTGCACTAATGCTGTATTCAAGTTCTTCTGACCACCAGCTACACATAAGAGCAGAAAACCCCAACATGGGGGTATGTCACAGAGCAGGATCTCTCAGTAAAGCTAGATAATTTAAGCCAAAAAGTATGTCTCTCCAATAAGAGTCCCTGGATAATGTCCCTTACCTCTTCTCCCACTGGATAAGCTTGACCATGGGCAAATCATCCTCCTTTGTGAAACATCTCCCAACTCTCTTAATCTCACTCTTAAGCCCACAGAAGAACTAATATGTCTTTGCCACCATCTTTTTCCCTTGACTGATTAAACATAGCTTATACAGTTCCAAAGCATAGCATACCGGCTCAACCACAGCTCTGCTATCAAACTACTAAAGCCCTCGATTAAACCCAGTCCAAACTGCACCTGGCCTCATATGTATAAAGGCATCTCAGAGTAGAGTACTGATCCAAAACACAGCTCTCGCTATCCTGTTTTCTTTACACACGAAGAAGAAAAAAGTGAAAACTAAGCCAAGATCAGCACTGGTACAGTGAGAATTTTTGATACACATGACCCCCTGAGCACAGCATAGTTGAAAGCGACATTTAAATTTCACAGCAAAACACAAGAGATGACAGACTAGCGGATCTGCAGCGTTTGATATGGATGTGAGAAACACATCTGCTTGACAGTGGCTCAATCCAGAAAGCTTTTTCCGACCAACGCCATTCATACATGCCAGCACCCTCAAACCCCTGCCCCACAAGCACACCAAAGAAAACCTCAAGCCAGTTCTGGGAAGAACGAGAAACCTTTACAGACAGAGAGAGAAGCAGAAAATATAAAAGTTTTTTTTATATATTTATATATAGAGATATTATATATATGAGTGAATGTCACTCAGTTTGGCTCTCAGAGGTTATTGGTATCACTCTTAAAATCAGATCACAGTTCAAATTCTACCTAAGGGGGAAAACACGCACCAGAAAGGGGCTGGTGGAGTGCTAGAAAAGGTCTTCGCCATTCTTTGTCAGTGGCATGTATTCCTACAGGTTTTGTGTCTTCTTAAGAAACTCCTCCTAAGACTTGACGTCATTCTAATTCCCCTGCTCTTCTTGCCAGTGAGCTCTTGTAGCTTTGAGCAATAAACTAAATGCTCCTCCTTGGCATACTGCGTTTCATTTGGCAGAGTTCAGTCTTCAGTCTCCTACAGCGCTGCTCCGGCCCCGGGGGAAGGAGGAGGCGGGGGGGGTTGGGGGAGCCGGGGAGGGGGAGCGAAAGAGGCTGAGAGATTTGGACTCCTGCT
This sequence comes from Colossoma macropomum, assembly GCF_904425465.1. Lineage (NCBI taxonomy): Eukaryota > Metazoa > Chordata > Actinopteri > Characiformes > Serrasalmidae > Colossoma > Colossoma macropomum. Next base: position 13,920,369 of record NW_023494798.1, read on the forward strand.
TTGGGTCAAGCACGTCCGAACCTCTTCAGAAGAGGGACAAACAAAGGCAGGGAGAGAGAGAGAGAGAGATACTCAATCTACACAGCAAATATACATCTGTTTTTTTCTGAATATTTGTAAAGAATAAATATCTTCTTAAATTTAAAAATTATGCAAACACGTGCCACTCTTGCTCTTTAACTTCCATGCATATGCATTATGTACAAATTGAAAAATACCGATTTGCTTTTTTTGTTGGTTTTTGTGTTATTTTATCCCCACTAACTTCTTTTTTTCTTTAAATTGAAAAAAGGTTTCCCCCCTATTACAATCAACCCATCAACATTCAGCAACCCAGACATGGATCTCACCACGCACAAAGGACATGGTCAGGACAATTAAAGCCATTTTGAAAACATAGTCCCACTGCTCACAAAACACACGCGCACACACACACACACACACACAAAATAGGCCTATATAAAATAAAATCAAACAGAAAAACATTCATGGAAAAAAAGTGATAAATGAGGGAAAAAAGACAATTTAACGGGAGATGTTACAATAGCCAAGAGATGATGTTTTTTCCTGTCCGTTTTTGTTGGAACTCAAGTCTTCTTGCACATCACTCGGTTAACAATACTGCGGTAGATGTCATTTTTATTTCGAATGTTGTAGTTTTTCATTTAAATATAATTTAAGTTTGTTTTTTTCCAGGAAACCAAAAACAGAAAAAAGAAAAAGAAAAAATATAAAGGAATAAAGGGAGAAGGGTTGGGCGGGATGCCGGGAGGGGGAAGGGGAGGGGCAGCAGCGGAGGCCTGTGCTGCCCTGGTTCAATTGCATCAGCGCTCTAGTTGGCGGAGGCACTCTCCGAGAGTCTGTGGTGGGAGGACGCTGTCTCAATCCTCAATGTACTCCCACAGGTCTTTCTCATAGCCTTCATGCACATGCTGCAGGAGAACTCTCCGTCTGCTCTCACAGTATCTGCACAAAAGAGTTACACACGCAGGTCAAAGTCATTAAACATCTTTAAAATTTAACATGAAGGAAAACATGGTTGCGTTGTGACACTGGACAGAAACAGAGGCATCAGCAGACTTGCCTGTATTTGTCTTGTACTTTCTGCTTAATGTCCTGCAGTGAATCCTGGGAAATGTCTCGCTCCAGGTATCCAGACAGTACCTCAGTGGCATTCTCTAGATCAGCCTGGTTGTTCTAAGAGAGGAGCCGCACACACAAGTGCACTTCAGATCAGATTATTTATCAGAAGGTGGGTAAATGTCAGTCCTCAATGATTTGATTAAATCAGGTGTTCTTAACCTGGGGGTCATAAGAGTGGTACCACAAGACATTTACCATATCAATCACAGAGAAAATCATTCTGATTAGAGCATACAAGTTCTGCTGAATGGCTCCACCTACAGGCCATGAAAGACAGGCTAATATAGCTTATGAATTGACTGGGTGAGCTTGTTATGGAGGGATTGTCGTGCTTGACTGCTAAACCTGAAACATTTTCTCAACTCCAAGCTACATACTGATGGTTTGCGGCGAAGTGCTAAGAAACACAGGCCCAGTCAGTGAGCAGATCTGCTGTTTGATTATTCTTCTGTCATTTCTTTAATGTAGTATACTGGTGTGTATTGGGAGCGGGTGGCTGGTAAAGGAGGGGGTTGCAATCTATTTTTAACCCCAAAAAGGGTGTCACTGTGAAAAAGGTTAAGAACCACTGAATTAGCCTGGTGTGGTGTATAGATATACAATGGAGGGATACAAACCTTTACTAGCTTTTAGGAGAGCAGTTTTGACAGACCCGTCACCTGTACCTGGCTACAGCTCTAACAGTTCAGAGATACAAAGTGTTGCAGGCGGCAGCCCATCTAAATAAGGGCTGAAGTTGCTGTCCCACTTCACCGCAGCCCACAGAACATTTGCAAACATCACCAGTTCTAAATAGACGTAGCGCCAAACACGAGACTTTCATTCCTGCTTCCCGTCAACACTTACTCAAAATCAGTTTACTATCACAGGTCTTCGCATTTCTCCTTTATCGATAAACCAACTTTTCCACCCCAACCAAGCATTAAAAACATTTTTTTGTGATATTTAGGCAACCCCGCTCCTTTTCTGGCTTTTCATCCAGGTTTTTTATTTGCATTAAAAAAAAAAAAAGAAGTTGATGAGAAACCCATGTATGGTCACAGTGGCAGGACACAGACAAAAACTATACAGAAAGCTTTTTTTGGATTTTTATATTGGAATACAGCATGAGAATTTCATTATGTGCAAAAAAAATGAGAGCATGCTTTTTTGAATATTATTATAATAAGCTCTAACACTTCAAAATTGACACAGCTGAATCAGCACCTTCAGACCGATGCATTTTTCACTCCTATGTCTTACACTGAGATCAGGTTCAGTTTCCAACTACAGGTGGACAACATGATGATATTTATTGTTATCATGATTAGTTCCATCACGTTTCATCAAAATATGTTGTGGGTATCAATACTTAAACAACACTGAGCAACTGCATGTTTTATTACAAAGAGACCTTAATTGCCCCTGTTGAAAACATTGTATTCACAGTTTTTATTGTATTTTTTTAAAAGCACTACTGGGACTTATCGCAATGTGTATAATGTATCAAGTTAGTAGCTTAAAAGCAAGGGTGGCCCAGTCCTGGTTCTGGAGATGTACCACCCTCCAGAGTTTCGCTTCACCCCTAATCTAACATACTTAGATGAGGGGTGCAGCTAAATGAACTCTCCAGCGGTATAGATGTCTGGAACCAGGACAGAGCACCTTAGGCTTAAGTATCATGACATATTTCGGCCACATCCCCCATTCCCATAACCAATAAACAACTTACAATGTTCTTGTAAACAACCATGCTAAAAGAACTCCAGCAGTCTTCCCCAACGTACCTCAAAGATAATGGACTGGTTGTTCTTCTTGAGGTAGAAGGCAAAGACATAGGTGAACATAAGTGTGGAGCGGCACTGGCACAGCACATCCACAGCCTTCTTCAGGAACTGCACCTCGATCCAAGACATGTTGTGCTGTTGCATCTCCTCCATCTTCTGCTTGACCTGAGCATACAGCTTGTGCTCGAAGCGCAGGCTCTGCATGTGATTCATGTAGCGGTTGCAGTAGAACAGGTACCTCTGCAAGGCTGCCCTGGAGCGCTACAAAAGAACACATATGCATGCACATTAGTCAATTTTTCCCTGAGCAGAGCTTGAAATAAAGCAGGCCAAATCCAAAAGCGCTCAACCATAAGGTCTCCACTGGGTTTTAATGGATACATGCAGGCATGCTTTACATCAAGTTTGAGAGTTTGAGAATTGGCTCTAAAAGCTTTTTTATACTTGGAAAAAAATGTGTTACTGCAAAATATTATGCCAACATTGTTTACCTCTTGCGCATCCCTAGCTGCCTTGGCATCATCCTCATTGTAGCGATTGCAGTTGTACCTGCGAAGAGAACAGTTTTGAAAGTACTGGTCTGTATTCAACGTGACAACACAGAACTCAAATTTAGCTCACATCCCATTAAACACATTACAACAAATGCTGATCTGCACCCATGTGTCACACCTCATTTACCAAGAGTGTGGTGATCCCTTTTTCCAAAACTGTTTACAAACAGGAAATTAAATTAAATCATAAGAAGTATTCCTTTTTCCAAAAGGAAGACAAAGGACAAAAGAACAAAAAGCAAAAAGCCCAGAAAATCTGGGTGACTAAAGTTCCACATCAGGACCGGAGCCATTTCTACTGGCTGGAGTGTCCTTTAAGGAAAGTGCTGCAATAAAATGCCTTTCATTGTATCAGTTCTCTGCCCCACAGTTCTACATACAACATTTTGGTCAACTTTTGTTTGTAGGGCAGGGACCAGTTACTGAATCACTGATAATTATCAACAACAAGTGGAACATCCAATAAGTGGAATTTTTTTTCCCCTTTTTCCAAGTTTGAGTGCTCCGATTACTGATTATCCAAAATTCTAGTCCTGGTTTTCATTTACATACACAGCAGTGAGCTCCCTATGAGGTGCGTAAAGTGAGCACGGTGCCACACAGATAAAAATCCCTGTCTTCTGATTGCTATAGAGTGAACTAACTGGAGACAATGAACAGCTGAAAAATATATTGCTGAAAATTTAAGCTGCAGCACTATGAAGAGCTGTATTTTGAACAACTTTCAGGAGCAATTTCAAATGCAGCTTTGGTCTGAAGATGCCTTATGGGTTTGTGTTGCTTCTGGAAGACAAGGAACCTGTTCTAAATGTACTGAATAACAATAAAATTATTGATCTTTATTGATAAATTTGACCCAACATATTGTTCCAGCCCTAACTGTTCAGCTATTCTAATAAAACTTCTGAAACCTAATACCTAACAAGATTCTCTAACAGATGAGTCACATATGACATATGACTGGACTCACCAGGCCGATCCATGGGGCTCCCATGGGCCTAAGCAGACCCAGCAGAACTCCGCTTTGCAGTTCTGGTTCCGACACACCATGTGGTTGCAGCCGCCGTCCTTCTCTATGGTCACGTGGCATTTGGGACATTCCTGCAGCACAACAGGAAGAGAGCTGTAATCCCACAGGGCCAAAAGGCCAAGTAGAGGACATTCATAACTTGAGAGCATCCCACACCACTGACCTTGGTGTTTGCAGCAATCCAGTTGGACGTCTCACTGTCATCATCACACTTTTTAATCCATTTCCTCAACCACTAGAAGGAAAAAAATGCAATAGAAACAGCAGAGTTGAGGCACTACCTATTTGCCCAAATCCTATTAATGTGCTGTGGGTTACTGCTTTTAAACTAAACATTAAACATTAAAACTGGGCTGACGCAACAGAGCATAAAGTGAAGGTTAAAAACCTTAAATACTGGACCAGAAAAAAACATGACAAGGTTCAGGAAGGGTTAAGAATGAGCTCATTCAAAGGCGCTGCTAATCCACGTCAAAGAGACACTAGGGACGAGAAGCTTCCTTTGTTTTCGTCAAGACTACCCCCGCAATAACAAGGCATGTCTCTAGAGAGGCTCTTAGCACTGAGTGGAAGAGGTGGCAGTCTGTTTCCCTGCTCTGCTTTGAGAGAGAAACAAATTCCTCACCAGAAGCAGAGCTTCACTAGTCTTCACCTGTACTCTCTACATGCTTTGCATGCAACTATCCATGTGCATTTTTCATGACCACCAGTTCCAGCTTCAGTTAAATCTGACATTTATGATTCATTGTGATTCTGCAATGGAAATGGCTGAACAAGTACCAGGCCATGGTTTAGCCAATTATATAACATTAATAAAACATATCAGATCTATCTATTAAAGTTTAATAACAATACAGAACATCAAAAACAGTAAGATATTTAAATTGTTGCCATCTAGAAGTAACAAATATTATTTTTCAAAACGCAACAACCACACACTCAATTTATTTGAGGATAAGACAAAAAGCGACAACACTATGGTTATAGTAGAATAAGCCAATACTTTATAAAGCTGCTGTTGGACAGTATTGAGCTTTAATATCAGAATGATACATTATATCCTACTAGATGTATTTGTAAGCTGCTGAGAGACAGTCTTTTGATCATACCTTACACTTCACTGGGTCGTGCCAGTTCTCACCACAGTTGAAGCTGCATTGAGGAATGAATTGAGAGCATGTTAAAATCACATCAGAAAAGCATAAACTTTCATCAATATGCCTACCTTACTGATAATTACTCGAGATACTCTTCATGATTACTTCTGAACAACACTGGAATAATTTAGTCCTGTTTTGCATCACAAATGAGTCACTAGAATCCTGTGCATAAACTGAAACTTAACAGGGCCAGTTCTAAGATTACATTTCAACAAATCAGCACCATCACCACAGTTAACTACACTATATTCACTAGGTAAGACCACAACAGTACTTCACACCAACATGCTTCATAGCAACACTCTCCAGACACACCTTAAGACAACTTGGAGGCACAACAATGTACAAAGTATATCAATTAGCAAAATTCACAGTCATACAATTAATTTATAAGTAGATGAGAGTCTCTCTGTCAAAAAACAAATTAAAATAAAACCAAAAGTAGCTGAAATCTATCAGTGAATAGCTATGTCAGCAGTAATCTGTGTGAGCACGAAGGGAGGCCACAGCAGGTAATCGGTTTATACCAGCGTGGTGCTCCAGTTGGAGGGATTAGGGAGGAAACTACAAACAGGAAACTGTGATGAGTGGACAAGGTGCCCTGGGGCTGTCTGGGGAGGGAGAGCTCAAGTGTGTCAGCTGCATGGCAGGGAATGGAGCAGACACCAAACCCTCTGGCCTGACCACAGGGCTATTCACAAAATCTGATATGTGGAGCTTAGAAGTCTCTTACCAGAACTGCCGGCCACATTTGCAGCGGACAGGCTTGGCATCGGGGTACTGGACTTTGACAACATGATGGCAGTCAGGAGCAGGACACCATTTTAACAGTCGATTGCACTGCAGAAAGAGTGGGAAGAGAACAAATCTCAGAAATCTACATGTAGCAAACTCAGTTCAAATGCTTTCCTTGTATGCAAACAAATACAGTACTCTTCCCTTACAGTTCCCTTACTTGTCCTAAAGGATTATCATCTTACATCTAATCTCCTCTGAAATTTTAGAAAAATGAATAGCTTGTGCTTAATGTCCATTTTGACTGGAAATTAAATAAATGAAGGGTGGTCTCTGATTTCTGCACAGTGCTGTACAAGCATGCAAGGCTTCAAAAAAGGAGTATAGCTGTTAATTCCAAAACTTTATTGTGAAATTAGCTCAAAACAAACCTAAGGCAAATTGTGCACTTACCTCTACAAAACTATTGGTTATTAAATGTTGGTACTTCAATTTCACTTTTGAATCTGTTATTAGTCGCCTGGCGGAAAAAAAAACAAAACAAAACATACAGGAACATTTAAAATCACAAAAAAAGGGAACACACAAACAAAAATTACAGCTCAGCTTGAACTCCAACTCCTGGCTGTAATAGTCACTTCCTGATACATATGGAAACATTTTAGATCCAAATGCTTCCAAGAGCTGTCATGAGCATATGACCTTTATTGGCTATCCCAGTACAGCGTGACTACAGTTTGGTGAAGTTTACGAGTCTTAAACTGACATTAAAGGAAAAAGAATGGTTCATTCTTCAGTGAAATCTTGGCATCTTTACTCAATAACTGATGCCCAGTGCCTATACCTCTCTTTTTCTCTCTTTCTCACACACACACACACACAGTCCCAGAACACCACTGCCCATGCTGCAAGAACAGTATGTAGGTTAAGACAATTACTGTTGGCATTACAGCAGGGTGAAACAAGAGATTACCATCAGCATCCATCATGTGGACACAAACATTTCACCCAAGGCAGCACATGTGTGTTGATCAAATTTTATTTTCTTATAATGAAGTCAATAAGGCCGGTATTAGATTATAACTAGAGACAGAGGACTCCCAAGAAACCTTTCTCTACATCTGGCAGGTTGAGAGCAGGCCTGGGCTCGCACTTCCAGACTCAGTGAGTGGGGCTGTCCTACTTCTAGTGTAAACTATGTCAGCTCAGCTGTGAGACAGAGAGCGTGCTGCAGATCACGCCTCTGCAGGACTGCTCAGTTTGGGCTCCAGACAGGCTGCTCTAAACCTACCAGACAAGCTGATGTCTCAACACCTCCCACAGCTACCATTTCACACTACAGTATAGCAAAAGCAGTGATAGATGCAAATTATGCCTCACAGGACAATAAAACTTTTTCCTAAAAAAGGGAGAACAACTCAAGCACTTACATGACCGTGTTGTCATCGACCAGGATGTCACAGCTATGTGCAGGACAGGAAATGGTCTGGAGCGAAAACAAGTAGGCACATGTTAAAAGACAAAACAAAGGTAAAAGTTAGCCATCTATAAGCAAAGAGGAAACTAGGCTACCTGAGGCCTAAAAGGGAATTCTACAGATTTTTCATAAAAATAAAAAAAAAGTAGACACTGTGACCCTAGGTTCCCATCACCACCACTGCAAAGAAATCTGACCTGTCAGGTTTCTCTACAATGCACATTTTTACATCAAACCACAGTGAATAGCTATTCACATCTCAAATAACTAAACTACACATAATTTTGAAAAAAATTTGCCTTTAAGATTTTGCTCTAGTTTTAAAAGTGAGCACAATCCAGCACAGAAACTACATATGAAACAACAACAAAAGGGGGTCACATAATGATCATTCGGTTTAGCAGAATTTCAATCTCAGTCCCAGGGTTATGAGCTTTTTATCAAGAACTTGACACAACCAATGAAGCATTTCTTTGTGTGGAAAAGGCTCAAGGAACACTAACTTGATAAGTATTTCCATTAAATGACATCTGGAATCTGATTACAGAACTTGTTACGTTCTTGTTCACTATCCACACCAAATGAAAATATTTTTACATATGATGAGAATGACAGCGAAGAGAGGGGAGAGAACATAGAAAAAGGGGAGAAACCATGTGCGTGTACCTGTCCCATTCCTTCTTCTATGATTTTGGTAGTTAGGTAGTCACCCCAGCACTGCATGCAGAACTTGTGTCCACATTCCAAACCAGTGAAGTACTGCAAAAGAGGAGTAAAAATCAATACCGGAAACACCAAACGCGCATACATCAGTTAATATCACCGCAATTCCAGGCTCAGCCTTATCTCATTAAGAAGGATTTTTCCTTTTTTAGTAAGAGTTTATTTTTCCTTATTCTCAAAACTTCATTAAAGCTCAAAGTAAGCCTTTCTGCTATTGCATGTCCACAACATGAGCGACGACAAACCACTTGTTAGACATGGGCATTCTCAGTGTTTCAGGTTGCTATGTACTTTTCCTAAGCACCTCAACATGACTGGGGGAAAATGGCTAAATTCTTAACTCTGTGACCAGTTGCATGGAGCAAAGCTCGTCATTTTTCCCCACCTATTGTCAGACAACACAGTTGATTCCAACCTGAGGTTCAACGTTACCACATATTAAGCCATGGGATTATACAGACTTTAAGTCTTATTCTGTGGTGTCATTCACCAGCGAGAAAACAAATTCATAAACATAATGATCACAAAGTTGTGACTTTATTACTAACAAAGGCCAGATTTGACCACAACAACAAAACTACAAATGTTTTCGAATGGAGAGAAATGCTAGAAAAACTCAGGTTCCCTGCCTGATCAGAACTGCATGAATATTTCAGAGCGTATGGTGACTGACAGTGGAGCAGCCACAGCAACATAAACAGCCCAATGACAGCAAGCATTTGTGTTGTTTTTCTTTTTGGCTTTTATTTTCTGTCGGATGCTGGACATTGAATCTGTGGTACTGGTGGGTATTAGCAGCCAACTCAAGTATAAAATTGGCCAAACATTCAAAAATTGTTAGCATCTGCTAAAATTCAGATCTGTGGCTATGTGGCTTAAACAGAAGACAAATCATTTAAATAATGCGAGCATTTGTTGGCCATGCTTAATTTACAACCCTGTTTCCAAAAAAAGTTGAGACGCTGTGCAGAATGCAATGATATACAAATTATGTGAACCCAACATTAAAGACAACATATCAAATGTAAAAACTGAGAAATGTTATTGTTTATTGAAAAATATATGCCCATTTTGAAATTGATGCCAGCAACACATCCCAAAAAGTTAGAACCAGGGCATGTTTTACCACTGTGTTGCATCACCTCTTCTTTTAACAACACTAAGCGTTTGGAAACTGAGGAGACTTTCTTCATATAAAACTTTAGCTGCTCAACAGTTCACAGTCTTCTTTGTCATTCTTTTCGTTTCTTAATTTGCCAAATGTTTTCAACAGGTGCCAAGTCTGGACTGCAGGCAGGCCAGTTTAACACCCAAACTCTACACAGAGCCATGCTGTTGTAATATACGCAGAATGTGCTTTGACATTGTCTTGCTGAAGTAAGCAAGGCCTTTCCTTGGAAAAGACGTCATCTGGATGGCAGTACATGTTGCCAAAACCTGTATAGATCATTCTGCACTAAAGGCACCTTCAAAGTTAAGCAAGTCACCCATGCCATGTGCACTATACCATCAGGGATGCTGGCTTTTGAACTGTGCGCTAATAAGAAGCCGGATAGTCTTTAGCCCGGAAGACAGTGTCCATGATTATTATTCAAAAAGAATGATAAATTTTGATTCATCGGGTCACAGAACACTTGTATATGGTATTTTCTATGCAAGGTAGTAGTTTTAACATGCATTTGTGGATACAGCGACAAACTGTGTCCACAGACGGTGTTTTCTGGAAGTTTTTCTGAGCCCATGCAGTGATTTCCAGTACAGAATCATGTCTGTTTTTAATGCAGTGTTGCCTGAGGGCCTAAATATAATGGCCAGCCAATTTTGGTTTTTGGCCTTGTCCCTTGCACACTCTGAATCTTTAAATGATGTACCATAGATGATGAAATCACCAAGTTCTTTGCTATTTTATGTTGAGAGAAGTTATTCTTGAACTGTTGCACTATTTGCCTGCACAGTCTTTCACAAGTCTAAACCCCTCCTCATCTTTTCTTCTATAAGACTCTTTTTACACCCAATCATGTTGCTGACCTGTTGCCAAGTGTTTGTGGTTTTTAGCATTATGCAACTTTACCAGTATTTTGTTGCCCCATCCCAACTTTTTTGGAATGTGTTGCTGGCATCAAATTCAAAATGGGTATTTATTTTTCAGCAACAATAAAATTTCTTACTTTCAACATTTGATATTTTGTCGTTGAAGTATTTTAAATTAAACACAAGGTTTGAATGATTTGCACATCAATGCATTCTGTTTTTATTTACATTTTGTACAGCGGGCCAACGTTTTTGGAAACAGGGTTGCACACACTGCCCAGCAGCTCTAACATCCAGAAGAAACAGCTTTATAAAAAAGCTGCTATCCAAAGCCCATTTTCACTTGTGTGAAATAAGTGAACTAAACTTTCGTAAAGTAAGCAGTGTGCAGGCACTTTTGTTCTATTTAAATAAAAGCCTTGAAATAGTAATTTTGACGTAACTCAGGTGTTTTTAAAATATTAGCTACCAAATTTGCTCTCTGGTATGCAGTCAGGCACAGAGAGACTTTGGTTTGTCTGGGGTGGGCTGTGGTAAGCTATGGTAAGGACCACAAAAATATTAGGGCAAAAATCTCAATCAAAATAATAAAAAAAAGTTCTTTACTTGGCAGTTAATAGCATATTTTTGTGGGACCCTGGAGTTAAAAGCATAAACCAATTAACAGAGACTGACAGCACCTTTCAGAAATAAATACTTCTACATCATCGCTTCTTTGTTAACAACAGATGCTCCCATTATCGGAAGACACCACCAACATATTAAAGCTTCCATCAATGGAATAATCTTACAAGGATTAACAGACTCTACCACTAGACCATCCTCGTGCCTAGTGGGACAGCTGCAAGTATATGAACCAGAGATTGGAAAAATAGGTCACTAAATTGTAAGTAATAAGTAAGTCTCAAGTCTCAACCCTCAAATCCCAAGTCAAGACAGTGAAGTCTCAATTTAAGAGTCAGTACAAGCAAGTCCTCAATAAAAAAAGGCTGTATGGATTCTTCAGCAAATTTAATGCCAGCACCAAAAGTTATGGTAACAGTTATACAGCCCACTTAATGACAGTATGTTGGTAGTATATGTTAGGACATTACATTAACCTTTAAACTTTTTTTAACCTTTAAATTTATTACACTTCGAAACAGTTTACTAAAATACTAAATCCATGGTTTTGTACAACCAGGACAGACATAATGGTATGCAAAAAAGAAAGCAACTACACATGAAAAGAATTTGTAGAAGTCCTGTTGAATTAAACAAAAAAAAAATGTTAAAGATGGTAACCGTTGTTCATTTTTGGGCGTCACACTGACAACTAGCTTGCTAGCATTACACCGTACTGCCCATCCAATACAAACTGATCAACATTTCTGTGATTATTCACACAAAAAAAACAAATCACTATGACGAAAATGCTGGCGACTTGTGCATTTGTTTTTAAGAAGCCTTTCAAACAGAGACAGCTCAACTTCTTTGGTTCTTTGGTGTGGAAAATGTTAGGTCTGGTAAGTTACTCCAGTAAGACTGGTGTTTGTGCTCACTTGTCCTCTGAAATAAAATAAAGAAAGCACAGCCATAATAACAAACATTTGATGACACCGCTGTGTAACAAATTTACATTTGACACAGCTCTGGCACGCATACGCCAGGAAACAAATCCATTTACATGGATGGCTTCTTCCACTTTCTGTCTCGAGTCTTTTCAAGTCATAAGGCTCAAGTCCAATTCAAAGTCTTAGTCACTGGTGTTCAAGTTAGTCTTTTTTTGATGTCAAGTCTGAAGTCATCAAAGTTATGACTCAAATCCACACCTCTGATATGAATCACATTCAGAGGACCAAAACAGATGTTCAAAGACTGAACAATATCCACTGTGCCTGTTTACGTTTATGTAGTTCTAGTGTTTAAGTATATTGTAAGAAGACTTAAATCATGACTACACCATTCGTTGCTTGTGGTAACATACGCAATGTCTTCATACCAATTTTACAACAGTTCTGGCCACGCAAGCTGATTGGTTGATAAGCGTTCTAACCGTGCTGTTATTTCGCCATAACAGCACGTTTTTTTTTTTCACAAACACTATCACTCCGCTGACTCGCCGTTGCTAAGCAACGACTTTGACAGCTGTAGGAGACGCTCAAGCCATTTGAACGTTTTTACTTCTAACTTTGTGCGCAAAGAGAAAATGGATACGTTTAAGGTCACATTTGACCTACAGCCGATCCGGTCAGACTCTGAAGATGAGACTACACTAAATTCCCACCCTGTCATCACCACTGAGCAAGCTTTTCAGCCAGCAGCTGTGACAAAAGAACACCTAAACAACCTGGAATTAGCCGGTAATTAAATGAATACCATTTGCCAAATAAAATGGGCTGTAAAATGCTTTACAGACTGGCTGGAACAAAACAACTTTAATACTGATTTAGCAAAAAATGACAAAACTGAACTAAACGTGATATTGCGGCAATTTTATGACTCAGTCCGATTTGGTGAGACTCTGAAGATGAGACTACACATTTGGCGAATGTTATTCAGTTCACTTCTGGCTAATTCCAGGTTGTTTAGGTGTTCTTCTGTCACAGCTGCCGAGTGAAAAGCTTGCTCGGTGGTGATGACAGTTTCAGAATTTAGCGTAAGGAGCTGGAGAACTAACTGCCAGCTGTGCAGCGAGTGAGCGGAGTTCGTTACTCTGACGTAGTAACAAGCTGCTTGTTAAGGAACTATAATTTGGCGGAAGGAATTGCTAACATTAAAACATATTAAATGCCACGTTCACAGACCAGTTTATTTATTTACTACTTTATCTATTTAACTGTTGTATAAAAGCGGAGTCGGCTTCACGATAACACACTCCCTCTCATGTTCTACTGCTTGAATATCCATATGCCAGTGGGTGCCGGTAAAAAATTAAATAACTAAATTCTGTGAATCTCCCTGTTAGCTGCCCCTAAGCTTGGATTTTACAAGGCAAAGATAACTCTTCAATGCTTTGCTCTACAGAAAGCTTCCACATAGAAATGAAAGAACTTTGTAAGTCTGAATAATGGCACAAAGTCTTAGTTCTGCATATTTGGACACAGATCTTTGACAAACGAGGCCCTTCCTTAAAAACACTTAAAAATGACCTAGCTCTGAAAGCCTCTTTCAGAGCACAGCATTAAATTCCATGTAGAAATGTCTTGTCTTGTTTTTGAAAAGCAAGAACAGGTCACAGTATGTCATGGTACCTGGCTATATCAATGACGACAATGGATGGAGCAGAACTCATTGCTGAAGGACACAGGCACATCATAAAAGTGAGGGGTGCAATTGGACATTAATAAAATAATTTAATGTGGTTCTGACACAAGCACAAAGCTGACGACTATAATATGGAACGCATCAATGTTTACAAATCCCAAGTTGCAACACAGCTGAAAGATGAGCGGGACATGATGACTGAAGCAGTTACGGTTAATAGGGAGGGAAACCCACAAAAAACAAGAGAAGGGAGTCAGTAGTCAGTTTCTGTAAAATTCAATGGTTTTACAAGGATGGCTCTTGGAACTATAAATGTACATATATATCACACACATATGCTTGTATGAAGATTATGCTTTCTAATAAACAAAAGCCTCTGTGATTAAATGAATGAAATGAATGAAACAATTACAAAAGCATACATAAATCTTGATATGAGAGACACTCAGTTACCTTACGTTAATTAAGAGAAGACTAACGGCTACAAACTTTTCTTTTAAGCCAATCTTACGTATTAATTTCTCAGCATTTTAAAATAAACAACGCACTTAATATGCTGAACAGCAATAGATAATGTTTGACATATTTACAACACTGCTCCTCTATAGAAACAAACCACAACTACAATTTACAATATAAACATAACACACCTGAGAGCACCATGACATAAGAACTCATTCACTTATTACCTATATAAATAGTTTATTTCCATTGAAAACTGAGAACACACGTGTTAAAGAAACCCAGTGGTAGAACAAGGGAGCAATGACATTTTTGCTTAAACACTTAAATGAGAAGTTTACCATTAAAAACGTGCACACTAATCCTGTTGGTAGATATTTTCAAACCACCAGCCAGCAAAAGTGTACGGATTCTCTCAATATGCTTTAAAAACACCAATGACTCAGCTTTACCTCCTGACTATGCAGTCCGAACCAGTACATCAGGGTACAAAGCAGTGGGAGAGATCCAGACCGTCCAATCCCTTGGCACTAGGATTTGATCCCAACTGTAGGGAGCATTTCCGCCTGCTGCATTTCAACTAACGTGACATTTGGGAGCCACATCAAATGAAACCGAATGTTTCAGTAGACCATTACCTCCTGTATGTACCCAAAACAAGCTTGACTAACAGCAAAATGGCACTCCATTTATATCAAAGGCAAATACTGTACTGTACTCAGAAAATGCTGCTCATTTCAGCAAGCACATTTCATGAGAAAGTGTTTCAGCACTCTTAAAATCATCACACTACCATTCCAGCTAGCCTCTGATAATTGTGGGTCTGCAGTGGGTACAAAACTGTATGACATGGTCATACAACAAGGTCTTCAATTTTCATTCACCATTAAGTGAACCTGCCACCAAGAGGATCAATACTGGCCATGGTACCAAGGCTGCATTTAGTGTTTCCAAAAGGCAAAAAATTAAAATATGCAGCAATAATAAATGTGACAGCAATATTAAGCATGTTATACATAGAAAAGAAGCAGCAAGGGAACAACTTCACCAGAACAATTTAACTCATCGTCCTATGGGTGGACAATGTGGCAAAATATGTCAGCAATATATATTTTCAAGATACATCATCTACATCATCTACATCACAATATTTAATGTTTTAAGTGCCTGTAAAAGACTTAAAATATTCAATTCAAAACTAAACAGAACTGAAAAAAAACATACAAAAAAAAACCTGCTGTTGGTCAGTGCTCCAAGTAGTGATGATATCAACGATATGCTCAAAAAAGTGTATTATGACAGATTGTGATACAAATTATAATGATAAATATTGTTATACTGCCCAACTCTACACAGTCCAAACCTACTGCTTCGGCAGTCATACTGCGATACTATTCCAGTTCAATCTCGTCACGTAGCAAAGTTGATTCACAAACATTCACATGCGAGCACCCACATCCTTCAGATTCCCTGCAGATCCTACGACTCTCCTGTTTGTCTGCTCTGCTGCGTTGTATATAATTTGAGTAATCCAGTGAAGAGATTAGTGGTGAAAGCAGCTCATTTGAAATCCTGCCTGATGCTTAAAGCTATCTAGTATGAAGCAGAGAACCACCAACAAAAACACATCAAAATAACAAAAAATACCACCTCTTTCCTTTGGCAAGCATGCTACAATACAACAACAGTTAGTTAGTGTTTTAAACATGGTGTAACACTGGAGAAAAATTCTCTCAGTCTGTTTGAATTTCCAACCAGTACAAGGGCATTTTTTTAAATATATGAAGGCCAAGTCACATTGAGAGATGGCTTACATCATACTTCATGATAAGAGAGCTGTACAAAATACATTACGGATGGATACTTCAGCAGCAGTAATAAGAGCACCAAAGGAAGACACTGACCGTGTTAGGGTAGTTGAGATAGCAGATCTGACATGGCATATCCTGCGCTGATGATCGCGTATTCATGAGGCGTGTCCGGGATTTTTTACTAGGGTTTATGACATGACACTCAGAGAACAGCTTGTCCAGGTTACCATCGAAGTACCTGCAAGAAAATAAGCAGTAGTATTTATACAGATTTGACAATACAAACAGAGTAAAAAAAATAAATAAATAAATAAGATTACATGACTTAATTCGTAAAAAGCAAACTAATTCAAAGCTCAGAACACTTACCTTTCCATGAGCTTCTCCTTATCCCAATTGAAATGACTAAGCAGTATTCTTGTGATCGTTGCAGGATTCTGTAACAAGAGAAATTATCATTATATATATTTTATTAGGCCAAGTTGTTTATTATGCAAAGTGGTAAAAGATCTGTTTGATTTAATATACTGTTGTCAAAAGCAATGGGTTATTTTAGACTACATGTCACTCCAATAAGTAAGGCCATTTTAAAGAATACTATCAAAAACTGATTACAACGATTTCTTTTTCAATATTTGGCATACTTGTTAAACTAAATCTAGTTAAACAAGACTAATTTTGCTTTCTTTAAAATGAAACATGCAGTTGGTCGGTGTTCTACAAGAACTGATGATATACACGATATGTATTGTGATAACCATATATATTTTTGCATTGTCCAGCCCTAGGTTTTGTGCACTACTTACACAAGGCATGGTGTACAGTGTCAGTTGGGGGGTTACTAAGGATCTTCTTGTGCACAACCCATTCAATCACTAAAGTCTGATATTCAACTTATTTTGTGCCATTTCACTGCCATTTTTTAATTTTAACATCTTACGGTGTTCTTGTAGTGTAGACGACACAAAATTACCCCGAGATAAACTACATGCTATTAACAGATGTGCTGCTGAACCCCATGTCATGCCAATAGCATTAGTGTCTGAACCAATGTATGATTTCAAAAAACAAACCTTTCAAAAAAAGAAAACAACAGTACATGTAGTACAATGATCATAGAGATGGTTTAATGAGGCTAAAAATGGATACCCACCACAAGCATTTATTCTGGGTCTAGTCTGTGCCTGAAACGTTACACGACAAAAATGCTGAAGGCCTGTAAATCTATTAGTTTAATTATGATATTATTGACCCAAGTGAACCCAGCAAAACAATCAATATAACTCAACTAGCAGATTTTGACCACATCAATACACAGACCTCTTAAATTACTGGAAGAGTTACTACATTATTATGGTCACTTGTCATACAAAAATATTCTAGATAACTAGTAAGGGGGATTCAGAGTTATTGACAGGTGGGTTGTTTTTTATTTGAACAAAAATTTAAGGCAGTTATCAAACATAACAGCCATGATGAGGCACCAGTTCCGCCATGTTGTTGTCGGACTGAACAGGAGCTAGCTCGGAAGCTAGGAAGCTAGCAAATTTCAGCTGAGCATTTTCGTCCCAGACAATCATACAGAGCCGCAGTCAGGGCAAAATCCACAATTAATTGAAAACATCATATATTAAACTATACTGGAAAATGTTCTTTTGGTAGTTAACATTAAAAACCACAGCGCATCCTTCACGTAAACAAGAATGAGTTTGTATTAGCATGTATGCATGTAGCCAGCTAGCTAGCTAATTAGCCTGCTCTGTCTGGACAAGAGCAGAGCTGTGCGTGAGAATACATAAACAGCCAGCTACAGGATCAGCTGTAGTTAACAAAAAAACTACAAACAAAAATGACAACTTAAATGTGTAAAGTGTATTTCCATATCGACCCACAATTACCTAGTTTTGTCGTTTAATACGTCCGCAAGCTACAGCTGCCTAACGCTGGCTGGCTAATGTTAACCTAGTTCACCCAGCTCATTATTAAATCACCTAAATAGAAGATAACTGGCTGGTTGCTTGGCCTGCTAACGTTAGGTTACATGATTCTCCTAGGACATCCATGACAGTTAATTCGTTTTACGTTAACCAGCTAAAGTTAGTTGTAGATTAGGAAGCCAGATGAGGTAGCTAGTTAGCTAGTGACCCAGTTTTCTTTTCTCCGGGCAATATCGTCGGTGGGGCTAATTTTACGCAGCACATTTGATCTGTTATTTAATCGCTGAACACGTAAAGCCTTCCCAAACCTGTAGTATACTCTAAAACACTTACCTGGATGACCTCGTTGACCTCCCTGATGCACTCCACCATATGCTGGAGGATCTGCTCGGCGGTGAGAACTTCAAAGCGGTAGTCTTCTTCATCTTGTCCCGGCCCGAGGCCGCTCCCGCCGGTCTCCCCGCACTCGTCTCGCTCTCCCCCGGCCACAACGGGATCGACCAGCTCAACGTCTCCGAGCTCCAGGGTGTCGTCTTCGGGCTCCTCTTCGGCGCTGTCCTCGCTGCACTCCTCTTCCTCGTCGTCGAATTCATAATTGTAACCCTCGTCTGAGTCCATTACTAGACTGACTCTGGGTCGTGACAAGCCAAGATATAAACGTTTAACGGGTTACCTAGATACAAAGAGTGGTAGGAAATAAGAAACTTCCCGAAATATATATGTTTAGCTCGCTAGCATTTCTGTTTTTAAGCCGCGGAGAAAAATAACAACAGAAGCGCCGCCGCCGCTGAGCCAACAAAGAGACGCAGCGTCACCCACTGACGGGCACTGACGTCATGCGCGTTCTCTAAAAGGAGCTCGATAAGTTTTCGCCCTCGCACCGCGTTAAATAAAGCTTTTCTTCAAGACTGATTTTGGAAACAAACGTCCACCATTTAGAGTGTACCGTTGGCTTTCTTTTTCAGTTTTGTCATTTTTTTCTTTTATTTTTGTCGCTGTTGTCCATTTAACTTTGTTATATCGTGCTGCTTATCTACATCTATAAAATAAATGAAAAAATCTGGAAAAGGGTAAAAGTGTAGGGTGTACGGATAAGAATTATGTGAGCGTAGATGATGGGCTTTATTCCTCCACGCGCCTCATTTACAGTTTTCTAAAGATCCCGAGTCTGTTTATGTGAGCTTGTAAACACTGAACTACACTCTGTGCCTAATGAAAAAATAATAAACTCCAGGTTGTCCAGACTTTCTCCCACCAGTACTGAACTGGGCCGCAATGGTTTTCATAAATGTAACTCAGTTAGATCAGCTGTTGAAATTATAAATAGGCGAAAACGCAGTTTCTCTTTTGAACGCTGTGTGCCGCCATGCAAAACCACGTCACTCACTCCTCATTTATCTCTTCAAGACTTAAAGAGGAAATTCACCGATTTTTCGAAATGTCTGTATACTTCATTCGTTGAGATATAAACCAATTCATTCAGAGTGGTTTGAGGTGAACTGGTTAATTTGTAGGGAAACTTACAGACTCAGATTTCTTTACAGTGGTGGTGATAGGTGACTTCTGAGTTTTTATATGGAATGTTTTTGATGGTAAAATACTGATCAATCTGAAAATAAGTTTTCTTTGGGGGCTATATTGCCATAGAACACCCTTCATGTATCCCTCCACCATGAATGAATTTAAATCAATTGATTAAACTTTGTTTTGTTTTCACAAAACTACTGTAAAACATTGTTTCAGACATCAGTCAATGTATTCATGACCATTTCATGTAATGTTCTGTAAGGGAGTTTTAAAAAAGGTTCTGGTTCCTATCACCGGAACTGTTTCCTGATCGAGTTAAACTGAATGGAAGTGATGAAAATGTGTTTGTAATTTTGGTTCAGTATGTTTGTAGAATATTGTAAGTCTGCTAGACTTTTCCTTCTGTATAACCCTGAAGTCTCGACAAGCGTTTAATTTTGTTTTGCGCAGTCAGCAAGTTATTAGAAGAGCTCATGTGTCAGGGAAGGATGGGAAAACTATAACGCTTGCTTCTTTCATCAGTATTCGACATTAGTAATTAAAAGCAAACTTGACTACAAATGTGAATATTTGCGTAAAGTCATCTGTTTATTATTCTTCATCATACATTAAACGTAGTGAGAGGCGATAGAGAGTCGGAACCGAAGGATAAAACGCGTTTTCTACCGGGCCCTTTTCCAGGAGGTGCGCGTTCTGCCGTTGCCGTGGCAGCCAGAGTCGGTGCGGTGGCGGCTGCGCTGCTTTCTGACTGTTTGTGATGGATGTTCAGGAGAGAGGTTGTTAATATATTTTGAGTCTAATTTCTATAAGCATGAACGCGGGATAAAGGGATAAACTGTCTTGTTCATTCATAGAGGTCTTTTTGTTGGTTAGCATTGAGGTTAGCCAGCTTTAGCTAACTGTTAGCTAGCTAGCTAGAGAGTTCAGTAAGCCAGCTTAGTTAACGCTAGCTAGTTACATGTTTTTTTCTGTTACATCTGTACGGTGGTTGTCCTAAAGCCATCTAGTTAGCTAGCTAAGTAAGTTAGCTTACTAAAGTTTTTCCAATCTTGCATCTTTTAGATCTGATCGGTGGAGGGGAGAATATTGTTGAGATGCAAGATTTGGGTGAAGAGGAATTTGCCGTCTCTAGGTGAGCACTGGCGGTTACAGGCCAAGAAATGTTGTTAAGAATGATGAAAAATTGATACTGACATATAAAGACGCCATATGTTAATTATGGTCATCATTTTTTCTCCAGATCTTCAGACGCCGATGCAGTGTTTGATGCTGTAATTGGGAACATTGAGGAGATCATAATGGGTAAGCTGTGAGTGAACACTGTTCATCACAGATCCACTGACTATGTACTACAGCGCCTGGGGTTTTATTAGACCAGATATTAACATTATCATCAGCATCTTTACACAGTTTAGCTTTGATTCAGACGTTGAGGTGTGATGTTTAACCGTAATCCATAACCCTCTTAGTGGGCAAACTGACATATCTGAACTGTTCTCACAGAAGATGCCTTCCAGAATCTTCAGCAGTCTTTCATGGAGAAATATTACCTGGAGTTTGATGACTCTGAAGAGAATAAGCTCAGTTATACACCAATTTTTAATGAATATGTAAGTGGCTTTATGTTGACTTTTAATCAGTTCCAGAGATTCAGTTCTTGTGATTGAGGTTTTCATTGTCTAAAGTTTAATATTCTTCTTTAGGTTGATCTCTTAGAGAAGTATCTGGAACAGCAACTGATAGAGCGAATTCCTGGCTTTAACATGAATGACTTCACACATTCGCTGAAGTAAGTACAAAATTATTCTAAAAGTTAAAGTTATTCATCCATCCACAACATTGTATTTTGTTGCTCAAACTTACAAATAAGTATATAGGGGGATTGTAACTGGCATGTTTTAAAAAAGGTTGTGATGTGAAGCATTTAAAGACTTTAAAGATAACAGCACTAAAGACTAGCTCTATACTAAAGATTTACTGGTACTGTATGTAAGTATTGTTTTGAGTATATTAGTTTTGTGGACTTTATTCATCAGTAATGAAAACAAATAGACCTGGATGATGGAGTTTCAAATGCCAGCTATAAGTTAATCTACTGCAGTGCATACCACAAGTAAAACTATATGCAAAATTTGGTATGACACAGTAAATAGTCAAAGACTATCATCATATTGCTTGCTCAACCAGGCCTTTGTGTGCATATCTTTGTTTACATTATTTTATACCCAAAGCATTCCAATGAAAGAGACTTTTTCATCTTATATCCTTTTTTATTATTCTACTCACATCTGTCATAAACATACTCATTTACAGTACAATTTAATGTTTAAACCTAAATTCTAATTATCTGGACACCTTTACACTGTATATAATAGAATTGGCTGCTGTAAACCTTAGTAGTAGAGATCTACTGGAGGCAGTGTTCAGATCCACAAACTGCTGTTGCACTTATTCTGATCTGCTGTCTTTTGTTTTAACCATCATTTTTACTATTTAAGGCAACACAAAGATGAAGTCTCAGGGGATATATTTGACATGCTGCTCACCTTTACAGACTTTATGGCCTTTAAAGAGATGTTCATTGACTACAGAGCAGTAAGTGATCATTTTATTATGTTGTGTTTGAATGCAATATATATGATCTGAGTTTTAAGTAGGGCTGTATAATGTTAACGGAACCAAAGGTACACCAAGTTTTGTGGGCACCATACTTGTGAGCTGAAGTCTGGGTAAAACAATTCTTGCTGGTCGGCTTTCATAATGCATTTCAAACAATCATACCTGATGCTTGAAGAATATTTAGAATTATCAAGGAAACAGTTACATATCCAACTGCAAAAAAATAGTGGAAAAGCTGGACAAGACATAAACAGTTGATTTGTGAACATTAAACTATGCTGTAACTCAGCTATGAGATAAAGTGAACTACACAATAATAGTGGGTGGTATGGCCTAAAATTAATATCACGATATAATTAAAATTTCTTACCGTTTCAGTATGTCTCACAGTATGTATATTTTCAAATAAAACTATTCTTGATGCTTAAATAAACCTGTTTTTGAAGGTTATCAGTGGCTTCTCATTCTGGAATGTTCCTTCACTTTTTAAAAAGAATAATTTTTAGCAAACAAAGTAAATATTTTTATTGTGAAAAAATAGTAAAAACAAAACTGAACAATATATAGATAAGCCTAAGTCACTATTGCTTTCTATCAGTAGATAATGGGCCATCTAAAATGGTGCAAATATTGTTTCATGTCTTAATTCTTACAAGACTATAGTTGGCCTATTATTCAGCAGCTGTGCACACATTCTGGCACCTCTACCGGTACCTGAACGTAACTGCTGCACCATTTAAGGTGGAACATAAAATTTGCTATATGTTACTGTCATTTACACTATCAGTACCAGCTGGTTAACTGCTTGCTTGCACAAGACCCCTGAGACTGTGACGTTGTCATCTGATGCAGCTGACCAAGTCAGGCAGCCTCTCGGGTGGTACAGGAAGAAGCACAGCAAACAGTCTGGTGTCCATGTTAGGCTAAGGCAAACCCTGGAAGTTTGAAGTCTGGCCATTCTTTTATATCCACTGGCTTTAGAAAACAAAGTGAACTACTTATAATACGACGGACTAGACAGCGGGAGGTGATCAAGGAGGTTTGCTGCATTTTCAAATTCAAGCAGTATACCGCTCACTACTACTACACAAGTATTACACAAAATGCAATATGCTGTGTTGTGACAAACACGTAAGTCAGCCCCTCACCAATGATTTTAATCAGCTTGTCATATCACAACAAAATGTTTAAGGTCAAATTAAAATAGACAAAACATTTTTCTTGTGGTTTCTACAGTCACCATTATATGATCAGTAATTCCCTTGTTTCAGCTTTAGCCCATAGAATGGGCAATGTTAACAGCCTTCTTTGTTTGCAGGAACGTGAGGGACGAGGGCTGGACCTAAGCAATGGCCTGATGGTGAAATCTTTGAGTTCGGCTACTTCTGCAATGGTTACTTCCAGTACAGCATCAGGCTCCCTCTGAGCCCAGGAGGGATGAGGTGTCATATAACTCACAGTAAATTCATCACTTACATACACTCTTTAAAAAGATGGTTTTTCAAGGGTTCTTTAGTAAACACAATGTTAATAGATCTCTAGAGAACTATTAACAGTCAAAGACCCTTTGCATAATTAAAGTGTTCTTCGCAACATGAAAGGTTTCTTCAGATTAACAAAGAATGTGCTGTAGGTAGTCCTACAAAGAACCTTTCTGAAAAGGGTTCTATATAGTACCAAAAAGGGTTTTTCTGTTGTTACAATATCAAGCTTGTAACAATTCATTAACTCATGTTGGTGCTACATAGAATGCTTTAATCATGCAAAGCGTTCTTTAAGTGTTCATGGTTCTATAAAGGGCCATTTTGCTTCCTTGAAGAACCATCATTTTTAAGTGTCTGCTCCTTACATCATAGCCGTTTCAAAGACCCCAACATCACATTTACGTTCCCTCAGCCATGTGGGTAGTTTTGCTCCAGGTTCAGGAGCTTAGTTTACTGCCATACTAGCTCAATGATGGGGACCATGAGTTTGCTTTGGTTTAATATTTAAACTTGACATTACCTAATAGGTCCTGCTTTTGTTGTGGTTCCTCCCACAGTATTTCAAAGGTTTACCAAGAGACTTACATTTTTAGTTGGTGTCACTGTCCGTGATATTTAGTTATGATAGCTTTATTACACATAGATGTAGTATCTGCTGTATTAAAAGTAAAGCTTTTGTTGTATGCGTGGTGTTTCTTGAACAGGTGTACAATCTGACTTCAGCGAGGAACATTTTCATACCCTTACCACTCCTTAGCACCTCCCTGTGTTTTTTCACTTACGAGTTACACCACAAATATTTACTTGCATCTCATTAATCAAAAGGGCTTCTAAAATACATAGAAACACCAAGTGACGTGCCTGCTATTGAATGGTTTATCTTAGATGCATTGTGAACAGTTTATTGTTCAGGCTGAAAAAGGCTTACACAGGACATCTTGCTGAAATAACACGCTTACACCTGCGTTGCCAAGAGCATTTCTATGACTGCTAAGCATATGTTGGGGGGAAAGAAACAGGCATATGCACCGATTACCGATTACAGGCCTTTTCTAATTTTTTATACCAAATGTAATCTATCATATTTTGAGATAGGTTTTAAAGCAGTTTTTTGCTCTTCTTTGTCAGTTTATGTCGTGCTCAGCTCCCAAATGTAGCCTGTCAGGAGATGAAAAACCCTCTCATTCAATCCCTTGCTTCATTTTGCTGATGTTTCTATGGTCTGAATGTTTTACCACCTCTATTGATTGAGTGTGTAAAGTTTTTACCTAAGGAGTGCTTCATACGTGTTTCATTGTATGTGTAAATATGCATGTAAGAAGAAATAAATGTAATTTAATTGACATACATCAAAATGTCGTCAAACATGAAAAATGTGTATGATTGCACATTTCCAATTTCATGGATTAACTGTATGTTTGATCAACAGTTTAGGTTTAAAAAAGAAAAAAAATTCCCAGCCTGCATAATTTTTCAGGCCAGCTTACAAAGTATGTAAACCACAGAACACAAGAGCACAAACATCAAAGCCCACAGATCATTTACAATACTATATCCATGATGAGCCTCTGTCTCAAACGCCACTGAAGAAAGGTTTGAGCAAAATATATTGCTTCTGCTTTCCTTCATATATAGACTCAGAATACAGTCTCTTGCCAGAGGCAGATAGCACATCTCTACACAGGCACGGTGCTGGTGGCTGCATTTCCCCCATCACCCCTCCAGTCCAGGTAGGCAAAGAAGGCACTAGCGGCGTACGTCAGTGTCACCACAATGCCAAAAAACTAGGAGACAGAATACAAATAATATATGAAGGTACAGCTTGGATTTATTCAACATCGTAACAGATTTATGTTCCTGCTTTACCTTTTACGTTAGTGTAACCTATTAATGGTTATTTATAGGGGTGTAAACGTGCATCATGACATTGCTATACCACTCCAGCACTTCTCCTGCCGCCCAGCTCTAGTGCCAATAGTACGTTGCACAACAACATGGTTATAGTCAGTTTTTTTTCATTCAAATTTTGTTCAAAATGTAAAAATTGTGAGCCCAGTATTGTGAATCAAATCAAATGGTGAACTCAGTGTATTGTGATACCCCTAGTTATTTATCATTATATCTAATTATTTATCAACATTATTTGTCATTAGACCCAGCCCAGGGCCCATAAATGACAAAGTGGTGGACTGCTTTTTCCTACGTGGATCAATTATTAACAACAAAGGATCCATTCAACAATTACCAGAAAGACAATTATGCTTTTAACTTTTAAAGGTAAAAAAGGAAAAAAAGATGGCCAGCAAGAGAATGGATGGATACAAACCCGCAGCAGTTCACAGTAAGTCTTACTGTACGTTAAACCAGAATGACAAGTCTGCAGGACCTTAATGAAGACCTCTGTGTGGTTTGAGAGAAGTTTTGGTGAAGTATTTTTACAGAAACTATTTGGGATATTTGGGTGACTTAAGTTCTAGTCTTTGTTAGCAATCTTAGCTCTCCAGTTTTGAAGTAAACAAGTAAAATATGGCCTCCGAACAAGTCTCCCACCTCTGGGAGGTGGAAAACCGGATAAATAATAATAATAATTATAAATGATCCATATGAATGGTTTAAGTTCTGTATAGGTACAAATTACTACTATGTGAATTGCTAAAGTGGAGATGATCTGTTATCTATTATATTTTTGACCTTGTTTTTGGGCATTGGGGCCAGTACTGTGATGGCAACATTTTTACCCAACAATTGCATGTTTGTCATGTGCTTGTGGACTCTGGACAGTGGACTCTGACTCAGTTTCTTTAAGGTCCCATAAACCCACATGCACTCTTCCATAACCTGCGCAACCGTTTCGTTTTACTTTGCCTAGCTGACAGATAGTCAACCCTTTATGTCAAAAGTCATAATTTATTGTTCTTTGAGAATGAATGATAAAGCAATAATAGTGGGCACAGTGATTGTATTGTAAATGTTCTACCAGATCTACCTTACTCATCACAGGGTGGGTTGCGTAGAGATATTAGATTGAGCCTTCTTATAAAGATAAGGACCTCAAGATTTAGAGTTGTTTAAAATACTTGATAGCTATCCATTATCATAGCATTCCTTTCTGCTTTAGCTTTCAGAGATTCAGGGCATAGTGTCTGTGTCACCTGACAAAAGTGAGCAATATGAGGTCACATATTTACCAATGTGAATGCCACAGATAAGTCTGCCTGTACTTCAGATGTGCACACAAAGCACACTTAGTTACACCCCACAGTTATCAGTGAGGTGTTCTAGTATACATATGTGTGCATGATTATCTTTACCAAACCAAATTCAAATAAGCAAATATGTTGCGCTTGAAAGTCTCAACATATTGTCCTCATTTAAGGTCTTCATATTTTGACCTATTTAATGCCTTGTTCCCCTCGTTGACTGCTGATAACCAGGTTGGCAAGGTGTGACTAATAAACAATGGTGAACCTACTGTGCTCTGTGTGTTTGAATGAAAATAAATGCCTTCACTCACCGCAGCAGCTGCCATACGATTATAGTGATAACAAATTACATAGACAGAGACTGAAGCTGCATTGGCCACAAAAGCAGTGAGGTACAGGACAGTCGCTACTGCATAAAATACCATCAGCTGTGAGAAGTAAACAAAAAGAAGAAATGTTGTATTTAGATTAGACAGGAAAATCTTGATTCATCTGTCAAACTGACAAACATCTCCAGTTTGCATACACAATATATTCTATTAAGGCAATACATATATTATATAGGTGCTGTATTACACACACACACATATGTATATATATACATATATATATATACATACATATATATATATATACACATATATATATATATATATATATATATATATATATATATATATATATACACACACACATATATATGTGTGTGTGTGTGTGTGTGTGAAAAAGTATTTGCCCCTTCACAATTTCTTCTATTTTTGTATATTTGTCACACTTGAATGTTTAAGATCATCAAACTACTTTTAGACAAAAATAACCAAAGTAAACATAAAATGCTATTTTTAAATTGATTTTATTTAGTGAAGGAAAAATTCTGTTCAGCTCTACCTGGCCCTATGTGAAAAAGTAATTGCCCCCTTAGCTGCTAAATCAACCAGTTAACCAAATTCAATTGACTACTGGGTTCAATTTCACTCTACACACTCACACATGATTACTGCCAGACCTGTTGAATCTGAACATCACTTAAATAGAACCAGTCTGGCAATGTGAAGCAGGCTAGAAGGTCTCAAAAAGCAGCACATGATGCCACATTCTAAAGAGATTCAAATACAGTTGTGAAACAAATTCATTGAAATCTAACTGTCTGGAAAGGGTAACAAAGCCATTGCTGAGGCTCTGGGACTCCATCGAACCACAGTAAGAGCAATTATCCATAAATAAGGAAAACTCGGAACAGTGGTGAACCTTCCCAGGAGTGGCCAGCCTACCAAAATGTCACCCAGAGTGCATCAACCACTCATCCAGGAGGTCACAAAAAACCCAAACAAACATCTAAAAAACTGCAGGCCTCACTTTTCTCCGTTAAGGTACATGATTCCACAATAAGAAAGGCACTGGGCAAAAATGGCTTCCATGGGAGAATTGCAAAGCACAAATCACTGCTGACCCAAATGAACACAAAAGCTCATCTTGCATTTGCCAAAAACATCTCGATGACCCCCAAGACTTTTGTGATAATATTCTGTGGACTAATGAGTCAAGAAGCATTTTGGAAGACATGGGTCCCATTACATCTGCCGTAAAGCTAACACTACAAGAACACCATTCCACCATGAGAACATCATACCAACAGTCAAACATGGTGGAGGTAGTGTGATGGTCTGGGGCTGCTTTGCTTCTGCAGGACCTGGACTACTTTTCATAATTGATGGAGCCATGAATTCTGCTCTTTATCAGGAAATCCTGAAGGAGAATGTCTCCCTATCAGTTTGTAACTAAAGCTCAAGAGCATTTGGGTTATGCAGCAAGACCATGATGTGAAGCACACAAGCAAGTCCACCTCTGAACGGCTCAAAAGAAACAAAGTTAAGGTTTTGGAGTGGCCGAGTCAAAGTCCTGATTTGAATCACATTGAGATTCTGTGGCAAGACCTTAAACAGACAGTTCATGCTCGAAAACCCTCCAATGCAGCCAAATTAAAACAATTATGCAAAGAACAGTGGGACAAAATTTAAAGCTTTAAAGCTGCATCGTGTGTTTACCAATGTTGTCTTTATGTTATATAAAAAATTAGCTGGATGATCTGAAACAATTAAATGTGACAAAATAGCAAAAATAGAAGAAATTGGGTAAGGGGCAAATACTTTTTCACGGCACAGTATATAAGGAAATCTAATTTCCCTCACTTCTTGGAAATAAAAGAGTTTGGTGAAGTATGTAAACCTTTCTGAAGTTTTAAAACACATCTCACCAGTCCATATGGTCCAGTGGCCTGGACTGCCTACATTAAAATCATTATTTTGTGATGGGTAAAGAAACCAACACGTTAAAATATGCAGTTGTATGTAAACGTTTGAACATGTTTTGCTGATTTTCAAAGTGGATATAGGCTAACACATCCTCTAAACTTCTAGCAAAAAGGGCTCTTTGGCTTGTAACAATAGTGGAACCCTTTTCAAAAAGGTTCTACATAGAACCATCTATAGCACATTCTTCATCAATCTGAAGAACGCTTTCACGATGCAAAGAACCCTTCAACCGTGCAAAGGGTTCTTTGAGTGTTCATGGTTCTACACAGGACCCTTTTTTTTTACTAAAGAACTCTTGAAGAACCATCTTTTTTGAGAGTGTACAGAGAACAAGGTGTACAACTTCTACTTATCTGCTATGTTTAACATATTTAACATATTGCAATTTTTTGCAATATTTTAAATTCAGCAAGGAAACAGTAATTGTGCACTAAAATGTGCAGATGTGTTTTCTATGTTTTAACTTAGAAAATGAACAAAACACATACTTTTGCATATGACTGTATCTGCCTAATCAGCCTATAGCAGTTTAGCTGCACCTATTTACACTGAAGTTATAAAGTGTTTCAGCCTGGATTGTGTTGTAAATGAGGCACAATACAGAACAGCAGATCATGTACATATATTAAAGGCACAGCAACAAAAACAGCCTTGAATTCACAATAGCAGGTTGGGAAACTGTCACAATGAGACAGTTTATTAGACAATTAGGTGTTTTAGTACAGTGAAATATAATCAATCAATCAATAGAAAAATGTGGAATATGAGCTCTTTAATTAAGGTTTGGCTAGGCTTTCTACATCTGCATAAAGTGAGGAAGTTACTCACCACTAGAGGCCAGGGCACTGAGACTAATTTCTGCTTAAGATTCAGAAACAGTATAATGAAGAGCACGATGGAGAGGATCCACAGTGTCACACTCACAAACATCACCCAGCCATAAGCAGGGACTGCCTGGTAGGCAGCACTGGAGATCAGTGCCCATACCAGCAGGCCTAAAACCTGCAGAGAGGAACCAAAATTTAAACCTTTATTCAATGTAAACAATCTGGCTGCTTTAAACTATCACTATAAGGCAACTATAGTAGAACATTTTGATTGGGCATGCTATTATCTTCTCAGATCTATTGCTTACACATAAAGTGTTAGCAATAGCACTGTTTAGTACAATACAGAGCATTAGGCTAAATCTATTATTCATCTATAGATGGTCTCAGATTTCTGTCCATGGCATGATTCCATATCAAAGGGCATGGCACCTGAGATCTGGCATAAAGGACAACAAACATGTCTGTAGAAGGGAACTGTGGAAGAGCAGAAGTACCTAAAATAAAAAGCTATACTCAGACAGGTTAGTTTGTTCCTGTATAGTTCCCAATAGGTAGATGGTGACTTTTTCATGTCGGATTAGTTACAGCTGTGTGGGCACTTTTATGATTCAAACTGTTCAGTATAAGGAAACAATTATACTTATAATGAATTTGTCTTTAAACAATAAAACATTGTACTCTTGTCTTATTTATTTATTTTTTTATTTTTTTATTCAGAATCTCTAAATGGTCTGCTGATCTTGTTTATTGTGTCACAGTTGGGGAATTACAATCTGATGGTATTAAGCCATGGACACTTTGAACCAGAATACAAAGGCTATAGTTTACTCAGGGATGGGCTCAGTGTGAATAGTTGCTCAAGGCCTGACAGAAAAGTCTGTTGGCTTTGTAAGTCTGCACAGCACAAAGATTCTCTTTGTAAAAATAACTGAGCCAAACATTATCCTGGTTTGTCCAGTTTAAACAGCCACTTAGAAATAAAATACCTAAACCTGATTTTGAAGGAAAGGGTCATTTAAAATTATATGTCATCAGCCCATTATTCTCTGACTCCTCTGTCACTTTGGTCATTGAGTTCTCAGAGGACTGCCCAAGACATTGGCAAAATCAGCCATGCGTGTCCGAGCCAGATGGCAAACAGGAGCAGATAGACGGATAGAGAAGAAAGTGTAAATGAGAAGGGTAGAAGTTGGAGAGAGGCTAAAGGCAAACGGAGGAAAAATCAATAAAGTTATACATTGCTGACAGTTGTTTTTTTTTTTCACAACTCACAATCTCCGCGAACAAGAGGATCCCTGGAATGGTCTTGATGAAGTTCAAATCCGTAGATATGTTCATTAGTTGCATTGATCCTGTCTGAGACTGTGGTGAGCTTGTCTCAGTGCTAACCTTCCCAGGAAAATCTGCCATCTCTGTTCCAAATACAGAGGCTTTGTTAAAAAATAATGTTGTCCTTTGAGAAAAGGTGAAGATTAGGAAAAATGGACCAAACCAGGGAAAGACACGCAGATCCACACACAAGGCAGGTGTGAGCACTCCCTAGTAACTCTATCCAAACAACCTACGACACCTATTTTCTCTCTCTCTCTCTCTTTCTCTCTCTCTCTCTCTCTCTCTCTCTCTCTCACACACACACACACACACACTTCTTCCTAACATTTGTCTATGTAGGTAGCGCTCTTCTGAGGTAATAAATAACTTCCTCACATGACTGCAATCAAATGAGTTGTTTCCTGTGACAAGATACAAAATGAATAGATAAATAAATGTAGAATGAAAACTGATGCTGGGCAGTGAATATAAAAGGGATAGCACCATGTTGTAAGCATGACTGATGCTGGCTTCTGAACCCTCATGTTCATGCAAATATCATGAAGAAATTGGTCCCTTATTTTTTCCTCCAGCAAGGCATTCGTTGTGCCGGTTTTGGTGAGTGTAATTCGGTGTGTAATTCAGAGTGTTCTGTGTTTTCTCTGGTTGGAAGGCTAGTGTCAGAAGCTGGATTCAATCCCACACCTCCAGGGTTGACCGCAGCTGTGGCTTTTTCCGGTGTCAAAATGTTAAAGACCTGCTGGAGAATGATTGACGGTATAACCCGATGACCGTACAGTCTATTGGATAACCAGTCACACGCAGAGTTCAAGCTAGCTGCAGCCAATCATAGAGTAGAACTGACCAGTCTATGCTCCGCCCATAAAGGCGCTCTTTTCTCGTCTTGGTTCGGCCTGTTTAACAGAGCTGGCAAAATCCCGTAAAGAGAAACTGCAGATCGACGCTTTGTTTTGTTGGAAAATACATCTAGTGTGCGCCATTATTTTCAAATGATGTTTATTTTGTAAGCATGTGAAGGGTCATTGTATAAGGTTAGACTGGATGTGTTGTTTGAACTCATTGTGGTTTCAAATTCGTCATTTCCAGTCTAAAGTTGCTTATTTATGATAAGCTACAACACAGTTCATTTTCTCAACCTTAGGTAACAAAAATCTAAACAATTTTCTGACTTTCCCATCGTTTCGTAAGGCTCCAGTCTGACAACAGATGCCACCAGGGTGCGTGTGTGGACGGAGGGTGTATCTGTCCACCGCGGTGATGGTGGAGTGATTTTAGAGGTAGTTAAGCTGGGTCAGTGTTAATGTTGGAAGATTAGCCGACAGCTAGGTAGTCAGCCAAGTGTAGACATCAAAACAAATGATTAAGTGGCAAGTGTTTAAAGATTTTCCCCATTAGAGAATGACAGGCGGCTTATTATTGTACTGTAACTTTACTTACCATGTATTCCTGAAGACGTTTGCTCATCTGTAGCTTATTAACGTTAAGTAGCAAAAGCTCATTAGCAAGCTAGCTAGCTACATACCTAGCTGCCTTTGCTGCGTCTTTAACTAAAACTAAACGTGTAGAAGTCTTGTAGTGATTCTTATTCATTGAGTGGCTGTACATGTGAAGATATTTTTTAAAACATTTTCTATTCCAGCTAACTCAGAGGCCTGAGGCATTAACTAGATCGCTAACTTAGTAAGCTAGCTGTAGCTAGCTAGTTAACCAGGCACCACTTACAGAGAATTTATCTTAGTCCGATAATATTAGTTTTGCCTTTGTGGTAAATTGTTTATCACCTAATAATCGGTTGTATACCATTTTCTATTGAGTATAATGATATTTATTACATATGCAAGTGTGCATGTATGTATTATGTTAGCTAGGGTATTAAATTATTTACATTATTACCACATGTTACTATAGCAAGTGCTGCACACATTACACTAAATTTAATTACCCAGTTAGCAAACCAATTCATTATTATTATAGACGTTATTGTAGCATGACAACACACACACACACACACACACGCACACACACACAAACTCACTTTTTCCACTGTGTTTACAATGTTCTTGCTCTTACAGTGTTAAATATAACAAGTACATTTATATAATCGATGGCAGTGTATCCAAATCAAAACTGAAGCAATGGAATAAAGAGGATGTGCCAGTTCTGGGGTCTGTTCTGCAGATAATGCAATGCATTGTACATATATGACACAATTCATTACATTAACTGCATAATGTTGGATTGCAATGTTTAATACAAAGCTAGGTACTTCAAAGTTATCGTTTTCTGCAAGCACACGCCTTTCCTTAGTAATTACTAAAACTCAGTATTGGAACTAAATACAAGCATTTTATAATATGCCAAGAATTAACCTCAGATCTGTATGACTACACCAATGTCAAAGAGTTTCACTATAATTATGTAATTAATAGAGATTGTACCACAAAAATAAAATAAAAAAAACACTGACCTAAATGGGTTCCTGTCCTGTGACAGGATAGGTCATTCATTTTAAGTTAATCACACATCCAATCAGTTTGCATTAGATTTATAATCTTAAAACAGATTGAGAAATGTCCCATGCAGACTCATGGCCAAGCTTCATTGTTTGGTCAACTGAGGAAGTGTGGATGTCACACTCAGAAGGTACCACCAGGCAGATGATGAAGTAGTGAACATTTTAATGCACAAATTTAACTAATAATGTATATTTTGTCTGACTTTAGTATTGGTGTGTCCTATTATATATCTTTTCTTCATTGTGTTAAGAAATCTGCTACTGAAATAACAACCGTGTCATTTGTCCATCTTATCATGTGGATAGATAAAAGCATTAATCTCGTAGTTTTAAGAATATAAATAAAATATTTACCCTCAAAGTGGCTGAAATGGACTTAAAGGGTACACTTACTCCAGATGAATGCATGAAGTCTGAAACTGACATTGGATGTGTTAAGAAGTGCTGTAAGAAATTTAGTAATATAACAGAATAATAACAAAATAGCATGACTTTGAGAGAGGTACTATACGTTAATTGCGTAAATACAAATAGTATCAAATTTGTAAATCTTATAAATCCGTGTTTTCTCCCCAGGGAGAAAAGTTACTGTCAGAAGTGGGATTCGAACCCACGCCTCCAGGGGAGACTGCGACCTGAACGCAGCGCCTTAGACCGCTCGGCCATCCTGACTATGTGACCGAATGAATAACGTGTATCAGGGAACAATTTACCACAGTACATTATAAACCGCTTCTTCCATTGGGTTATACGAGATAAGCAGACACACATACCCTGAATTTATTTTCTCTTGCTCTTCCCCATTCACTCTCCTCACTGCTGTATCTGCGTCAGACAGACGTAATGCTGGTGCGCGAGCGGTAAGTTTAAAAGAGGAAGAGACTCAAACACACGGGGGTCGCACTAGCGGTTTGTAGCTAACCTGAACTGAACTGAAGGCCGTTGTGTATTTCTAGTCATTATTAATAAACAGTCCATTAAACAAGTATTAACAGTTTACAGTTCTGTATGTGGGTAGTGAACTGAGACGCCATGAGGATGAAATGTGTAGGAAAATACCTTGACAATGGGTTTACTTATTGAGGAGATAACCCTGCTGAAAATAGACCATTAGGATTAAAACCTGATGGTTTTGCTTTCTAATGGGAATTGGCTTAATGAACACCGTTAAAGACAATTAGTTTTGTGTAGAACACCTTTAGATCCCATTAGAAAACCACCAAATGCATCTGACAGGGTCCCAGAACACCTGATAAACCATTACAATCTTTTACACTGTGATATCAGCCCATCTGGAAAACACTAAATACCATTAGAAAGTATTGGACACCACCAGGAACCGACAGTTTAAGTCTTTACTCTTTTTTTAGTTTCACCAGCAGAAAAAAACTGTCAAGGTAAATTTCGGTCCTCAAGAAAAAACAATGAAAATGTACTCCCTGGTCTTTGAGACCTGATTGATCTTAAAAGAGGTTTAAAAGTACATTATATTCACTTTCCAAGAGGAAGTCCAAACTTTTGATTTCATTTTTCTACCTAAAAAATGGAGTTACTGCAATTTAATAAAATAAATTATATCATTGCTGTCAGAACAAAACCTTCTACTTTTAGTTTTTTACATAATTTAAAAATACCAGCTGCCCGGTATATTGTATGTAAATTTAATAGTGAATGGATTAATGGAAAATGTATAATATTACATAGAATAGACTCATTACACTGACTTACTTTGACAGTAAAGATGTTTTTACCTTCTCCAGTGAAGTTACCACTTTGAACATGGCCATATCTACTATATTGTCCAAAAAAAATGTTATTTTTCTACATCATTTGACCACAGCAGCTGTCCTTTACATTGTGTGAAAAGTTCATGATGAGTGGACCAATAGAAACACTACAAAATTGCTTAGAATAAAATCTCTTCACTTCTCTACACAAGTCTTTTTTGACATGCATTGGTGCCTTCTCATTGGCATACCCGGCTTTAGCTGAAGAGCTAATGTTTTTTGATAGTTAACGTTTTTTTTTTTGCGAAGCATAAACAGAACAACTCTCCAGCAATGCTGTTGCAAGGTCTGAGGTGTACTGTCTATAAATAAGTGGGACCTGGAATAAACAGAGTGTTATGTTTGTGGATTTTGTGGGGATAAATCATAAATCCAGTGCCCCAGGGACACCAAAGGATCTTAATCAGGCCTTGATTTTAGAGATACAAGAAAAAAAATTCTAAATAAATGTTCTAAAGAAGTACCATTGAAGGTACCATCAGAGCTGCACTAACAGCATCCTCACATTTTCTAACCAAATCACCTGGATTAACTCTCACGTAGGCTACTGCATGAGGAGCTCCCTCTGTAATGTCTCTGGTTGGAACTACTCCCTTTAGGGAGGTGTTTTAGGATGCCGTGCTGCAGGTGGAGTAACTACAGGGATTCCTTTGTTCGAAATTGAGTACCACTTTTTAACAGTGTACAAACTTCTTGCAGCCTATTTCAGTGGTGAGCTCCTACAGCGTAGAGTGAAGGACTGCTGATAAGCAAACAGGTAGTGACTCAGTGTGATCTGGTGTTGTTGTTTTTCTTAATTTATTTAAGTGAGTAAGAGTGTGTAGTACTTTCACAGAAATGTCTGTGACAACAGGCAATGAAGTATAATAGAAAACAGTCAGACTCCGCTTACCTAAGTAGCAGACTGCGCTCCTATCAAGGTAAGGTAAGGTATGATAAGGTAATAGCTAAGGTTTACTTTAGTTCAAGAGATTTACAGAAATGATTGACATACAGTTGACATGCACAGATAAAGATAAAGTGATCACTATCTACTGTTAGCTGAAAGCTATCTCACATTAGGTAAACATTAGCGTGTTTTGGTTTATCTGGGTAGCTCCTCATCATTTTTTGTGACAAAAATTTTCAAAAAATGTCAGTATATGGTGATGTCTAATGTATACATTTTTATAAACGTCCCCACTTAAGACAAATTGAGTGTCTGAGGAGTGTTTAACATGGCGCCAAGGATTTCCTCGGAGGGCAAGTGGACGAGTGCGTTCCTTGAAATTGAAATGCTGAATGTTAACCAAACCACTGCATGTGGTTTAGGACATAAACATGTAACTTTAAATGATGCACACATTGTATTTTAATAAATGATTTAACTATTTCAACTACACTGTCTTTTGGTTTACTTACAGTAACAAGTTATTTCCCATACCTATAATGTGTAATGTATTCAGAAAAATGAGAAATGTCACTTTTAATACTCACACTACCTTCCATGGTTTAGTCACCAATGAATCTTGTGAATGTTCAAGGCTCTCCCCTGTCTATTTACAATAAATGATATTAAAGCCTTTAAATTGATAACCCTATTGATTCAAATTTGGAGTTTTAGAAATGTCAGAGGTTGAAATGAAGCTAAACATGGTTCTAGTAAACTTCTTAAGTGCTTTCCTCAACAGTTCAAGCAAGAAAGAAGCACCAAACTTACACTCATGACCAGAAATATTGGCATCCTTTTAGTTTTTCTTGCAAATAACTCACAAATATGAAATCATTTGATTTGCTCCAAAACTGTTGAACTTGTCAGTTGCTTTCCACAATTTTTTCACTAATAAAATAAGAATACTTTCTGTGTGTCACACATCCGGCATGTTCTCATAGAGACATGGACTCCATCTCCCAGACTCCTCTTGGAGATCACATGACTCCTGACTCTCTATCACGCTCCTATCAGCGTTCTCAGTCACCCGAATACTAATATGTTTCACCTGTGTGTGCAGTCATGTGACTTGTAGTTTAGTATATAAGCCCGGGCTTTAGTCATGTCTAGTTGTGAGGTATTGTTTCACTGTAAACTACTGAGCGCTCTTCATCATTGTTTGTATCCTGTTTTTGACCGTTTGCTTTGTTTTTTGACTCTGCCTTTTTGCTCAATCCCTTTGTACCTTTGCTGGACTGTGTTTTGATTTGTGTTTTGACCTTTTGCCTACCTCTACGACTACGTCTTTTGCCTTACCCTTTTGTGTTTGTTTGTCTGGTGTTATGCTTATCGTAACACTTCTGCTGGGTTTGCTGGATTTGACCATTGCCTGTTCTTTGACTACGCTTTTGGATTTTGATTCTGGAAGTAAACCTGATATTCTCCTTTTTATCCGCGAGCATCTGGTTTCTGTTGATCCGTCACACTGTGCCCACTCAAAATTAGTATATCCATTAAAAAATGTTACGGACGAAATTATTGGAATCTCAACATAATATTTGCTAGTACACCTTCTGGAAAGAGTAACTGAAATCAAGCATCTCCTGTAGGCATGAATAAGTTTCTTACACCTCTAACTATTTTGTCTTTTTTTTTTGTTGATGATCCAAAATTTCTGCACCATTCAAACAGTCCTTTGCTACAATTTTTCATCAACCTTGCTCCTTAGTCCACATGCAAAGAGGTTCTTCTTGACGATATTGTGTACAGAGGACAGAGGAACATTAAGATCTCTAGAGAGGAACTTATAGCTTTGGTATTGCCCATGTACACACAGACACATAACACAAAAGTTGACTCAACCTTTCTTTTTTTAAACTCTGTTTAAATACTAATTAAGGAAGATTTACCTGCTTGAAATCCATTTATCCCTTACAGTTATTAAAAGGTGCCAGCAATACTGTTGAGTTTTCAGAGTTCTGTGTGGAATAAGATGAGATTCTGCTGTTTTCTCAGTTTTTTTGTGTTGTTCCAATGCAAACAAAGGAAATACATTTGTGAATAACAAAACATCTTAATTTCAGTACTTTTATGGAAGAATTTGTGCATTTACTGAAAAAATTTGTTATGGTACCCATATGTCTGGCAATGAATGTAATTCAGGTTGCTAGATATTTATTTATATTGATATATTGATTCTGTTGATAGATACATTTTCCATACCCTGTATGTTTTCTATAACATTAAATCTATTTTTTCTCAGTTCTCAAAAAAGTAATTGAAAGCACTACACGAACGCTACAATCAACATTTACCCTCAGTGGAAGGCTGGCAAAGAATTACATTATTACATCTGAGTGAGTACTGCATTGGCCCCACTTACACACATACAGAGTTATGGACAAAGATGTCTGCACACTTGGTCTGTGGGCTGGCATGTTTTAGAGAAGGAAGCAGTAGGCCTAACTAAAACAAGAAGTATTCATCTCTGTGAGATGACTTGGAGTCTATAAACCAGACTGGTCCACCCAGGTTCTCTACTGTTAGCTTTCCCTCAGGACTTGTTTGGTGACTCACTTGGGGTATTTCTTGGAATTTGAGGTGACAGTGCCTCTCTTTGCCTCACACCTACAGGAAGTGTATTTTTCATCCTTTGGCCAAACCTGACATCACAGAGTGAAAGATATTTGTTATTTCAGCCCATCTCGGTTTAAGTGTGGGAACAGTAACTGTGTAACTATGTGTGTAGGCTTGTTTCCTGTCCACTTATTCCATTTACTAGTGGAATAGTAAATTATGAGGATAAAATAATTCTGAGGCAAAGCTAGCTGCATGGCAGGAATGAACAAATTAGTGAACAGTGGTTGGCCAACTTGTCTGAGATTAGAATTGATGCTTAGCAATACACTTTAAAGGTTAAATATACCATTTAAGTTAAACCCAGTAGGACACAGATAAGATTGCAACAGAAAATTCCACAAAAGAAGTGTATAGGAGCTTGTGGCTTCGCCACTTGTATGTCCTGAGGAAGAGGTGATGGGGAGGTTTGGTGGTGGGGTGGGGGCATCCCATTCACTTCCCAAAACCGGACTGTTCCAGCATTCCATGGCTCATTTTCACACACAGACACAAATCATGTTTCTCTCCTTCTGTTGCCTGGGTGGAGTAGGTTGTTATCCACCACCACCAATGACTATGTCAGCAGAGACAGAGATCCTTCTGTGTATCAGAGAAGTCAAGAACCACCCCAGCAATCTAACAGCATAGTGATAATCCACTGCCATGCCACTGAATGGGGAGGTCAGTGCTCCTATCTATTTCCAACACAGACAATACAATGTGTAAGGCTTTATTTTTGGTAAGAGGAACTTAATAATCTCAGTGGCTCGCAGCGGTTAAAATTCCACTAAGACTGCCTAATGCAATTTGAATGTAGCCCAGTTGTCAGATATTTTTTCGTTTCTTGTCAGCTGCCTCCCACTGACATCTGGACCATTGGCTTATACCTCACACGTTTACATTTTCACCAAGCCACATCTCGTTCATCAAAACACTCATGTGAATACTAAGTAAAATGATGACTACATCTTAGATATCTCTGCAATCTACACCTAATGCTTTGACACACACAAAATCATATCAGTGTAATGTAACACCATGCTTATAACATGTACTACTACACTACTAATAATATACTATTATATGGCTAGCGTATGAGAAAATGGTTTGTAAAACCTCCTACTAGGCAACCAACTGCCATGATACCATCATTCATCCAAAAAAAGACTGCTATTGAATAATCAATGCTAGCCAAATTTCCCTAATAATGCCATGTAGCAAGTTTGACTCTGTGTTGAAATTTACAGTTGAATAAAGACAATGGAATAGTTCAGTTTTGCTCAGAGTTTTAATTTTGAGAATATATATCTGATATTTGATGTATTAGAAGGTTCGAAAAGTTGGCTTTTCATTAGAGTAACTAATAATGCTGGCATTAATTATACACAAAAGGGATAAAGTTGTCCATATGCCTCATGCTGTAGACCTTGGAAAATGTCCTGAACTATTGGAGTTAGAAGGTTTGGTTTTCAGTTTATTGTGCCAGGAGAAACAGGTAGAGGTCCAACCGATGTCCTTCACTCCAATTCTTGTGAATATAAAGTTGGACCACAGAAGCATTTTCCCTCTTGTGGTGCCATGTATTAGCTAATTCATATTAGCTGCTGCTTTTTAATGTCTCAAAATGTCACAAGTGTAGAGAATCACATCCATACCTCAAACTGCAGAAATGATTGTGGGGGGGTTCTTCCCTGAAACTCCAAAATTTGACCAATCACATGTTGTCAGAATGTTGAATTTATGTTGTCGATGGAGGAGGAAAAAAAAAATCAAACGTACACAATTTTCCTCCTACCCAAGCATGGTTCGTTGGTCAGGATGTAGTTGGTGTTTGCTAACAAGCTAATGTAGCTCCAAAGTAATGGAAGTCTATGCCACCCTAAATTTGACATTTTGCAGAGCCACTGCAAAACTAAAAAAAAAACAACCTGGACACCAATCATGTCTTGGCCAATCAAATACATTTGAGGTAAGGAAAAAAACTATGTACGCTTGATTTTTTGGTGAACCATTCCTTTAACTGATGTCAGAAACTATAGCCTAGTTTCCACCTGTTCCATCTGGCCACCTGCTGTTATGGGAACTTCTGTTCCAACCAGAATGTTAAAACAAAAATTAGGAATGGCTATGAGACATGATAACAAAGTATGGAGCAGTACTATCAGAGTTTACTGGAAGAGAGCTGAGAAAGCAGAACGACCATGAGTCATTACAGACTCACAGTTAGAAACAAAGATATCTGTGTTTTTTTGAGGTACAGAGACAGTAGCAAGGCAAACCGCTGACGCAGGGCATAGTAAATTCTCTAGGCACGATTCTTTTTTCGCTCTCAGAGGAAAATATTTGTCAGAGTTTGCACTCATGAGCCTGTGTGTGCACACCAACACACATTCTGCAGACATCTTTGTGTGTGTGACATCAGAGACCATAAAGCAAACTGAGTGGATGTGTGTGTCTGTGTGTCTGAGGTTGTCTGTGAGTGTGTGTGTGTTTGTGTATACCTACAATACTGTGTGAAAATCAGAGACCAACCTTCATTTATTTAATTTCCTGTCAAAACAGCCATTAAGTACAAGTTATCTATTTTTCAGGGGACATTTCTGAGGAGATTAGGTATTAAATGATCCATGTGCATGAAGAAGGGGAGTGTCAAAGGTAAATAAGTGAAACAGCAGGAGCTTCCAAACCTGCAGTTCAGAATATGTTTAAAATATATAGAGAAAATGGAACGTCCAACATTGTGCAAGACCTGGTAGACCACCAAACTGTCAGCATCAGATAAACAGAACTTAGAGCTTTCATCTTTTAGAGTGAGGAGAGAATCAAGCTCCACTCTTGCTTTAGATCTGAAAAAATCCACAGGTGTTTCTGTCCATCCTTCCATTGTGATAAGGCAGTTTAACACTATGGGCCTGAAAGGATGTGTAGCTGTCAAAAAGTCAACACTGAGAAAAGGAAATAGACAAAAAAGTAAAAAATTTGAAAGTCAACAAAATAAGCTGCTGGAGTTTTCAAAACAATGGACTGACCACCATAAGGCACAAGTTTTAACATGAGCAAATGTGTTTAAGATTAAACTTTGGAGGTGGAAAAATAACCCTGCACATTTCTTTGCAGAACTGAAACCAACTCTCTTTGAAAGAATGAAAGCTGTAATAAAGGCATAGTGTGGACACAATAAATACTGAAGAAATGTTAATATATTTAGTTGTTCAGGTTTCTGAGTGTAAGTTTCTGTTTCTATAACTTGTACTTAATGGCTGTTTTGAATGAAAATGAACAAAATGAAGGGTAGTCTTTGAGTTTTGTCAGTCCTGTTTGAGAGAGAGTGAAAGAGATGGAGCGAAAGAGCGAGAGAAAGAGAGGGGGGGCAGGCTGTGTCAGGGGGATGGGCTCCTCTGTGTTCTATAAATACAGAGTCCTAATGAAGGAAAAGGTAGCAAAGGGAAGAAAACTTTTCTGTGCTGTGTTACGTGGAACCAAAGGAACTTTAGAAAGCATCGCTGCAAGAACCAGAGATTGGATTTATCATTTACTGGTGCAGTACAGAAGTCTGACAATGTCCAAGCAAAACGGTAAGGAACTTTTCTTCAGATCATTCCACAGATGTTGAAAATTCTTAGTTCTTATTTGCTGTAGCAGATTTGGGTGATGTATTCTTTGCATTAATTACTGAACACTTACACAAACGTTTAGCTTGCCAGGTGTAAATTTTAAGTGTATTCAGAGTTTTTTTTAAATACATTTTTGCATTCAGATGACAACTAATTAAATTATCTGATGTAAACAGCATAACTAATACAGTATCAGTATCAATGTAACTAGAATAAACATTAGGAAGAGTACTGCTATAAATGAACTCTCTGGCCAAGAATGGCTACTAGGATGCCAAATGGAGCTGGCAGGGCGCTCAACCACAGTTATGTCTGAATGTATGAATAACATCTGCGAAATGAATTACAGAGCTCCGTGACCTAATCCTGTCATGTGGCCCTTTTATCTTACTTCTGATAGCAGAGTATTTACTCTTTGCTCAGGTCATACCTTTGCATTCAGTAGCAATTTGTGGTGTTATAAAGTGTAATAAAATCCTTCTGCTAATGTTTGTTCAGGTCAGTGGTCAGCATAAGGACAGAGTAGTGTTTACTAGGGTCTGTATTGTTTATACAAATATGGAACTTGCCTTTAACTCATGGCACTGAGAGTGGCTGCAGTCTGATCTC
Organism: Colossoma macropomum; assembly: GCF_904425465.1. NCBI lineage: Eukaryota > Metazoa > Chordata > Actinopteri > Characiformes > Serrasalmidae > Colossoma > Colossoma macropomum. The sequence continues at coordinate 13,963,805 of NW_023494798.1, forward strand.
AGTTGAATGAGAAAGGAGGTTTATAAGAAGTATGGAATCCTAAAATGTACTTGTAAAAGTTGGGACTGTGCATATTAGAATTACATACACTACAAAATTAGTAGTAGTAGTGCATAAACATATTAAATGTTTGTTTTCTTCATGCCTCTCACGTCCCTTTCTCCTCTAGGTGTATTCCAACGTGTGGACCTCCAGTATCAGACAAATAACCGTGCCCACCACACAGAGGAGATGGACACGGAGCAGCTGGTGGTGCGCCGCGGACAGCCCTTTTCTCTGCTGCTACAGTACACAGACAGCCCACCTCAGCCTCCAGACCACCACCTTGCCCTTGTTCTCCATCTAGGTGAGCATAGCTGGCTAAAATCAATCATAGCCAATGCTGGAAGGACTAATGGGTTGATAGAGCAGTGAGGAAGGGACACAGGAATACTGATATTACTAAAATGTGGTGATTAAAGCTGCACTATGTAAGATTTTGCTAAAACTAAAAGATGTAGCATTACAAGAGAAAAAAACATGCTAAAATTATGGTGGCCTGCTGTGAATCGCCCTGTAAAGCCTGAAATAATAGTTTAAATATAACAGGACTCTTTAGAGTTTTTCAAAGCACATCATCTGTCATTATGTATTAACAACTCATGAACAGGCTCAAAAAGAAGGTCCAGCTTGACATTTAGGTCTCAAATGCAAAATCAACATAATACTGATGATGGTGACAATAGTAGATAATTCACTTACATCCTCAGAAGACATGTTCATTTTGAACACTCTTTCAACATATTCTTCCGCATGTGGTGTGCAATTACACATTTCCACCGTACAGGTCTCCAAATCCCCAAAACGTACATAGTGTAGCTTCAAGAAGAGTATGTCTACAGATTCAGAAACTGTTAAAAGATGAAGTAGATTAATTTAAGGTGTTTGTACAGAGAAGTTGTTTAATTATACATTTAGTGGATATATATTTCATTTGCATACAATACAGAAGTTTTTTTTTTTAATTACTCCTTGTAAGGAGCAGACTAATATGTAGTGGATAGAACACAAAGAGTTTGTTTTTTGTCTGCATTATATGGCATTTTATCTTTAAAAATATAAAAAGATAGAAGTATTTAGCAACAGTAATACACAGGCCAACTGAAAACCTGCATGTACAACAGTGTATGTGTTTTTTACAGGTAAAAAAGGCGAGGTGGTTATGAGGGTGTCAGGTTCAAGAGCAGCTCATGGTAAATGGTGGTTCAGTGAGCAGGCTGCTCAGAATGAGGTGTTATTGCATGTCCACAGCCCGGCAGACGCTTCTGTGGGCCTGTACAGTGTCATCGTGCTCCTGCTCTCTGCCGAGGGCCACGTCATAGAGAAGACCACCTCTCACTCCTTCTACCTGCTCTACAACCCCTGGTCTGCAGGTGTGCTAGAATATTTTCTCTTCTTGCTACAAGACAGGGCTTTGTGCAGCCCTGCAATAGCAGGGTGAAGTATAATGATCATAGTACTATAATATAGGGTTTTTGAAAAAGAGGACAAGAGGGCGACACAGGGCAGATTGTAGAAAGCAAATGTCAACATGAATGCAAAGGCAAATCCCAAACATTTTAGGCAATTTACAATTCTTGGCCAGATGTGATTTAGGTCCCAAAATGAAGACATATCCTGGACAAAGAAGATGTATGTCACCCTACTGTAAAATCACAGTACTGCAAAGCTAGAGAAACATTTCACAGTATTATAAAAATAAACCAGGTGGAAAAATAGTTTTCCAGAAAGAAAACTTTATTTAGCTTTTATATATTTTGAACTTTTCAAAACAATCTGAAGCTCCCAGCAAATGTTGTAGTAAACACTCAGGTCATTGATAGCATGAGCCTAACCCTAACCCTAACCCTAACCCTAAACTACAGGGCATGGAAGTGAAAAACTAAAAATGAAAATTATATGATGATATAATTTTCATTATTAAGGCTGGGTAAAGAAACCAATACTTTTATGGAACTGACCGCATTACCTCAATACTATCAAGTGTTGAAAAACTCCAGCAGCACTGCTGTGTCTGGTCCACTCCCAGCACAACACACACTAACATGCCACCACCACGTCTGTGTCACTGCCGTGCTGAGAATGAGCCACCTCTTCTGCTGTGGTCCTGACTACTGAAGAACAGGTTAAAAGGGGGCTAATAAAGTTTGCAGAGAAACAGATGGACTACAGTCTGTAATTGTAGAACTACAAAGTGCACCTATATGGATAGCAATATCACAGTGTGTCAAAATCAGGATATACTGCATGTCAATATACTGACTTCTAGCGCCTCAAACTTATTTCTGTCTACTCTCATACATTCTATTCATTATCCAGGAAATGTATCAATAATAATTTATCACCAAAACAAAAAAAGGAATGTCTCTGGTACAGACAATATATCACCCAGCAGTAGTATGGATGGTTTTGCTATCCTCTGCATTTACATTTAGTCTTACTTATATGCATTAAATGTAAACAGACAATAATACCGTATTGCTTGCATTAACGTCTTGTTCCTCCCTGTCTATGCACTTGTCTCCACAGAGGACTCTGTGTACATGCCTGATGAGGAGCTTCTGCAGGAGTACATCTTAAATGAGAACGGCATCCTGTACCAGGGCTCATGGGACCAGATCACTTCTCTGCCATGGAATTTTGGACAGGTAAAATGAAGTACAAGGACACACAGACACTCACACTGAAGATCGTCTTAGGTAAGGCAGTCCTCCACAGAGCAAAGCTAGCAGTTTGAATGAACCCAAGGTCAAGGCCTTCACTGAGATGCTGTCATGGTCTGGGGGAGCTGACAGAAGGGTAGGATATATGGGCGGTTTTGCATGCTGCTGGAATCTGTGGCTGAAGTCAGCAGTTTGTTGGCAGAGTGTGTGAATTGTGGCAGCTGTGTGCCAGAGGAGACACAGAGGACTGTCCGGCCAGTGTAATCTCTCTCCCTGGATGTCAAACATTTCTGCTCAAGATGTGTGAGAATGCCTGCCTTGCAAACAAAGGCCTGTCTGCCCTTAGACAAGAAGAGGCAGAACAAGAAAGCAAGAGAGAGAATGAGAGACAAAGAGAAGATAGGGTAAGATATAGTATAAAGTAAACTCCCTATAGTGCCTTACATTCTCGGTCTCACCTACTGCTGGCCTAAATGTTGGTTTTACTCTTCTGCAGAGAACACAGCAAAGAAAGAGACCACCAGTGGTCACTGGCAGAGAACATCTTAAAGGGTCCATATTATGGGAAATGGAATTGTCCTCACAATAAATAAAAAAGTTGTATGGAAAGATTGTTAAAGTTTCAAAACATGCTGTTCACTCCCTAGTCTATACAGTCCTTATGGAAACTAAGTTGTTTTGAATTTACTGGTTTTGTGATGTCACACAAGCCATCACATTTTCATATATCCACCTATTCAGCCTGCAGAAGTTTAGCCCCGCCCATTCATGTTGAAGTTATAAAGAGTGTTTCAACCCAGACTCCTTTCTGAATACAGGGCAGTTCGTCAGAACAGAGAACATTTACCTAGATTAATCTTGAAGACAGTGTTCCAAAAACAACCTGTTTAAGTCTAAGGGAAAAAGAGAGGTTGGAAAATGAATGTAAATGAATTATGACTGTTTTTGAACAGAAACCCACACAAACATAAAAATGCAAGAATAATGTAGTATATGGGCTCTTGAAGTGAATTTTGGCCTGAAGTTTTCTCTTTACCTGAACTGTAAAATCTCTAAAATCTCTTTATGAGAAAAAAAAACATAATTGCAAATTGAGTTTTAGACCTTAAGATGACATTTTGGCACTTTAGTTTTTGACAGTTACAAAGTCTAAATTTACAGCTTTAAAAATCCTATATCCTGCCTTTTTAGCATATTACTGTTTTCCTTGAGGTTCACTCATGTTATTATGTGTGGTTTAATGTAATGAATAATCCATTTTTGCATGACTCTTTCCCGACCTCTCTTTCATCACCTTTCTTTATCAATGAAACAGGCTTTTTTTCTGTTACTGTGTGTTGACACTATATGGACAAAAGTATTGGGACACCCCTCCTAATTATTGCATTCAGGTGTTTCAGCCACACCCATTGCTAACAGGTGGATCAAATTAAGCACATAGCCTTGCAATCTTAATAGACAAACACTGTCAGTAGAATGGGTCATAGTGAAGAACTCAAGTGACTTTAAACATGGCACTGTGATAGGGTGCCTTCTCTGCCTTGAGTCAGTTTGTGAAATTTCTGTCCTGCTAGATCTGCCCTGGTCAACTGTAAGTGCTATTATTGTGAAATGGAAGCACCTAGGAGCAACAGGTGGGAACAGTTTGGGGAAGGCCCTTTTCTGTTCCAGCATGACTGTGTGACTGTGCTCCGGTGCACAAAACAAGGTCCGTAAAGGCATGGTTGGGTGAGTTTGGTGTGGAAAATCTTGACTGGCCCGCACAGAGCCCTGACCTCAACCTGACTGAACGCCTTTGGCGTGAACTAGAACAGAGATTGTGAGCCAGACCCTCTCGTCCAACATCATTGTCTGACCTCACAAATGCCCTTCTGAATGAATGGGCAAGAATTCCCACAGGCACACTCCAAAATCTTGTAAAAAAGCTTCCCAGAAGAGTGGAAGCTGCTATAGCTCCAAAGGGGGGGCGCCAACTTTATATTAATGCCAATGGATTTAGAATGAGATGTCATAAAAGCTCCTGTAGGTGTAATGTGAAGGTGTCCCAATGCTTTTGTCCATATAGTTTATGTAAATACCACAGAGCTGATTGGCTGCCCTATGATATGACTCATTCAGGCTGAAACACTCCTTATAACTTCACGATAAACGGATGGAGCTAAACTGCTGTAGGCTAAATAGACGAATGAAAAACAATATGTTCAAAATGGGCTCTTTTTACAACTTAGTATCTTTATCTGGACTGCATGGTCTGAGGAGTTAACAGAATGTTTTAAAACTTAAAAAAATGTCTGCATACTACATCAGACTCTTTCATTTCAAGAAAAGTGAGGAAAATTTGTTTTTCCATGATAGCCCTTTGAATGAATCTAAATTTATCTACTTATTCTTTTAGAAGCCTTAGGCATATAAATACTTAAGATTTATCAAGATATCACAAATGAACAGATCCATATTGTATCTGTTGTTTTCTTTTTCAATAGTTTGAAAAAGGTGTGGTGGACATCTGCTTTGAGATACTGGATAACTCCCCCACTGCCCTGAAAAACTCTCAGATGGATATCACTAAGAGAGCCGATCCTGTCTATGTCAGCAGAACAATTACTGCAATGGTAAGGCAAATGTCAAGTGTCCTGTACCTTCATTACTCTCCATTTATATCATCGACTGCTGATTTAGACCCAAGAAGCAGCAAGCAGCATAGAGGCATGCCCTCATTTGATCCTCAATGTGTGCCGGACAGATATTTTAAAGAATGTCATTGTGGACCTAACTGGAAAAAGCTCTGTAATAAACAGCAGTGTTTGTGCACTGAAAGGTGAATGCAAATGATGACCGTGGGGTGGTGTCTGGACGCTGGGATGGGGAGTACAGCGATGGGGTGCCACCCACACGGTGGACTGGCAGCGTGCCCATTCTGAGGCGCTGGAGCGAGGGTGGGGCTGAAAGTGTGCGCTATGGGCAGTGCTGGGTGTTCTCAGCTGTGGCCTGCACAAGTAAGAAACAGATGCCTTCACACTGACAGGGCTGTGTATCATTCAAAATGTTTTGATACTGATACCAATACCGATATCATCACTTCAATACAGATTTCTAAATGACACTTTGCCAATACCTTCTTTTAATTTACAAACCAAACCACACATGAGTGTGAGGTGCTGAAAGTGACTGCAACGGATTGCAGACTAATGAAGAAATGCTGATGTTACTAACACACTCACGGAACATGATTTTAATAGCCGATCAGCGGTCTAGATTTAGGAACAAGCACATATCACAGATGCTGATAAGATCAACTACTCAGATATTAAATGATATAGAGTTCGATAGAGTGATTTGGTTGATACCATAAAGGTTGAATTTCGATATCCAGGCCTAGTTCTGACATAATTTCACTTTTCTGCAGTTCTTCGCTGTCTGGGCATTCCTACCCGATGTATCACAAACTACTCCTCAGCCCATGACACCGATGGCAACATCAGTGTGGACTACTTGTTCAACGAGCAGCTGGAAAGTGTATCTGATGGGAGAAAAGACATGATCTGGTGAGATGCTTTGTGGTGTTTTCAATGTTTTAGGTGCCAGGTACACTTTATCTTGCTCATTTAATGAACTGTGTTATCTACTTATTTCAGGAACTTCCACTGCTGGGTGGAGTCCTGGATGAGCAGAGAGGACCTTCCGAAAGCTTATGATGGGTGGCAAGTACTTGACCCAACCCCACAGGAAAGGAGTGATGGTAGGATTTAAAGGGACAGTTCCCTCTAAAATGATACACGGGGCAGATCTTGCTAACAGGTTGACATAATGTATGTTACTTTTTTTAACAAAAACAGTACAAAGACAAGATATTTAATGTTTTACCTTGTCAACTTTATTTTATGTAAATATTCACTCATCCTGAAATTGATGTATGCACTACATTCCAAAATGGCAGAGGCAATTTAAGATCAAGAGCATTGTAAAATGTTAAAAAAAGTCTTAAACAGGTCATACAATCCAGGAAAGACCTTTTTGTTATGAGAAAGAATGGGTCGAGGCTCGCCACCTTAGCCAAATATTGCATCAGAAAACAATCCAACAGTTTAAGAACAATGTTCCCCAATGGGCGACTGCGAGGAGTTTAGGTATATTAATCTATATGGTCCATAATATAATCAAAAGCATTATGGAATCTGGAGAAATCCCTGAGCATAAAGGGCAAGACCAACCACAACTGAATGCCCGTAACCTTCGATACCTCGAGTCAACCTCTCAGATTGTTTATGAAAATAATGGATGTTGTGCTGGGCGAAAGAGGAAAAAGACCATCCCAATTGTTATCAGTGTAAAGTTCAAAAGTCAGGGTCTGTCATGGTATGGAGGTGTATTAGTGCCCGTAGCATGGGTAAACTTGCACTCTGTAAAGGAACCACATGTTACAGCTCAAGACTTCTGTAATGGAAGAATGCCAAAAAAAATCCACTTTCAAAGCTGGATCAGCTGGTGTCTTCTGTCCTCAAACAAATAGTAAGTGCTATTAGAAAGAAAGTTGTGACCCACAGTGGTTCCAACTTTTCTTACAGTGAAAATCAAACATAAAATTTTTGTACTGTTTTCATTAGAATACAAATCAAACAGACTTCACTAATTACTACTTTCTGTTTTTATTAGTCACAGACTGTCACAACTTCAAAATTGAAGTTTGAATCATTGCTATGCTCCTAAACACCTGCAACCACTATTTGTTGGATCCGTTGTCTGCATAGGTGTGTTCTGCTGTGGGCCATGTCCAGTCCGGGCGGTGAAAGAGGGAGAGGTGGCTATGAAGTATGATGCTCCATTCGTGTTTTCGGAGGTGAACGCAGACCTGGTCTGCTGGATCATTCATCCAGATGGGGAGCGAACACAAGCCTCATTGAATAGCGGGACAGTGGGAAGAAACATCAGCACCAAAAGTGTGCATGGAGAGTACAGAGAGGACATCACTGGAGAATACAAATACCCTGAAGGTAACATCTGAGTACCTTACAGCCTGCTTTCTTTTTAAATTTTATTTAGCTTATCTCTGATCATCTGCTGTATGTATTAGAGGACAGTTTCACCTGCACCAGCTACACATTCTGAACTTTTTTAATCTTTCTACAGGTTCTATAAAGGAGCGAGACGTCTATGAGAAAGCAGGGAAACGAGTGGCCAAGCAAAACGGAGGGCCCGGTCAGCTGCAGCTCTCCATTAAACATGCCCAGGCTGTTCATGGCACAGACTTTGACGTGATTGTGGAGGTGCATAATATTAGTGGAGAAGACACACTGGCACACCTCACAGTCACATCTAATGCTGTCACTTACAACAGTCTCCACAGGGGGGAGTGTCAGAGGAAGACAGCTGAACTCACAGTACCTGCACAGAAAGGTAGGAACCACACAATATTCAAATGAAAATGCTTTATGTCATGATTAATGTGAGTAAGATGAAGTCATATAGAATCATAAGAGAAAAGGGGAATGGGTGTAGAGAGGACAGAGAGTAGAGTAAAACAGGCAAGTGGAAGGTTCCCTCAAAGGAATAGTTTAATTTACCCAATTTCTCACTTGCTCCAGATGTAGACATTCAGCAAAACCATTTTGGGGAAATTATGCTTCTTTTGTTTAGAACTGGAGTGGCAAGGCTAACATTTTTAACAAACACAAGAACTCAAAAGTCATCCTTAAAGAAAATCAAACGTTTCACACTTTTTCATGTTAACACATGTTTTTTCATGTGATAACACATTTTTAAAGTTTTTTTCCACATGTGAAATTCATGTGACCTTTTATGTAAGGGTACCCAAATAAGCCAAATTGTTGCTATAAAATATGTTAGTAAAACTTCTTTCAACCTGCATCCAGGTCTTCATTAAGGTCCACCAATGCCAGTGTGGTTTAGAGCACAGTATGACTTACTGTGCACTATAAAAATGAACAAAACTCCACCACTAAGGACAACCATTTCAGACAACACTAAGGCTGGTATTCACAAAGCAGAACTGATCCTGGATCAGATTCCGCTGTATTTATGATGGTTGTTGTCACAAAAAACTGATTCTAGATCAGCACCCCTACTCCTAAGTTAGTGAAAAGAGACCCTTTTATCTAAAAAGGCTGTTTGCAGTTTTGTTTATTTTCATAGTTAACTGTAAGTGATACTGTGACCTGAGGTTGAAAGAAGTTTTGGTGATGTATTTTTATAGAAATTATGAAAGAAGTGATAAGATTTCAAATCTAGACAATATATCTAATAGTTCTCAGTAAGAGATTGTTGTAAAAATGTTGTAAGAGTAATCATCTCATGTCTAGATATGTTTACTTGTTTTAAGTTATTTTATCTAAATAAATAATCAGACAATTTTGATAATTCTTTCTTGTTTCAATACATAAGGCAGATCATTTTTAACAATTGATGCAAGTCACATTATTTGACAGTTTCACTAGATAAGATGATTTAAAACAAGCAAAAAAGTAAAATTTTAATCTAATAATGATAAATATTAGATATTTTGACTAGATTTAAGATTATTTCACTATTCAGAGTTCAGAATTACCAATGCAAAAATGTGATATTTTAAGTTATTTTATGTTTTTCTCTCACCTTCAGCTCATAAGGAAGTGATACGGCTTTTATATGACCATTACGGAGGGTGTATCTCAGAGCATCACCTTATCAGAGTCACTGCACTCCTCCAAACCAGCGGCCCACACAACATCATCCTGCAAGAAGTCAACATCCCTTTAAAAATGCCTAAGCTCCATATTAAGGTATTAAGGTGCAAAAAACTTCAAAAACAAAATTCAGTAAATAGTGATCTACTACATGTAATGTTTATTGTCTTGTTGTAATTGTATTGTGATTGTTTTTGCACATATTTACAATTTCCCAGGCGATTGGAGAAGCTGTGGTCTCACGCAAACTGACAGTGATCATCTCCTTCACAAACCCCCTGCCTGTCACTCTCCGAAGAGGTGTGTTTACCGTGGAGGGTGCAGGACTAACAGAAGAGCAGGAGATCCAGTCCCCGTATGTATCAGCCCTTCAACCACAGGCCTGTATCTTTAGCATGTGACTTTAATAATGTTGTTGCTGTTAAGAGCTTATTTCAGCTCTTAACAGTGTGCTTTATAGGCTGTTACTTTGCTGTTTAGAGTACTTGCAATAAAAGCGAAGAGGACCAAATGTAGAGTGTAAAGAGCTCAGGCCTTATTCCGACTACTCTTGGCCACTGAGACTGATTCCTTACCAAGTCGTACCACATCATGCACAAAACACCTTCTGAACCCCTCCTTTGGTCATTCAAACAAAATGTGCCAGGCAAGGGTCTCACACCACTGGCCAAGGATGGCAAAAGCCTTACAGAGCCAGACATTCCTACACACAGAGACCTGCCAGAGATGCCAGCATAAACATGCACTCTCTGCCCCAACACAGGACAAATTCTTCCCAAAACAACAATTCTGATATGGCCTCAGCATTCCTTGCAAACTATTATTCAGTAAAGATGTTAGTGTAACCAGGCCTGTGCACAGACAAGCTGGGCTGAAAGGGAAAACAGGGCAATATGAACCTGATGAACTTAATTTACTGTATATTACACTTATCAAAAGACATGTTTCAGATGAAACCAAACATAGTGTAAAAGGGCCCATATCCATACATTATTCTTGTGTACTATTTATATTCTATTTATTATTATTAAATTATAATGTTTATGAGATCTTATGTAGCAGAATCGGTCATAATTCTTGTTTACATTGCCTTCAGCTCTGTTCTGATTGGTGGCCCTTTATTGTGCATCATTCAAAAAGCAATCTAGGTTGAAACACTTTATAACTTCCGTGTGAATGAGTGCACAGTGGAGCTAAACTGCTAAAGTCTGTATAGGCAGATATATGTAAATATGATGGTTTGCATAACATCACAAAAACAGCGAAGGCAAAACAAGCTTTTATTGTATATAAGTTTCCATGCTCTGACCGTCTGGACTGGGGTATGAACAGTATGTTTTGAAACTTGATTATGATGTTTACACACTACATTGAATTTCAACAACTGTGGAAAATTTTGTTTTTCCAGTGTTTTTCCAAAGCCAACCAACAGAAGTAACATTATTATTAATGCCTGAATCGAACCCCAGTCACCTGCAGGCAAAAACTTGGTGTTACTTACTACACTATATAATCAGTACATAGTTGTTAGTCATAACTCTGCTGTGTTGAATGATAAATGATGTTTGGTGTTAAGAAAAGATTTAATTGGCTGTTAAATACATTCCATACATTTCTATATGTGTAGCAGAATCTAACCTACACAATCATCATTACTCTGGATTAGGAGAAAAAAAAGAGATTAGATTAGATACTGAAATTATCCCTTTTTTGTCTTTTTTACTCACAGTGGTGATATTGGACCCGGCCAGTATGTTGCAGTCAAGTTCTCCTTTAAACCCATTCGAGCTGGCCTGAGGAAATTACTGGTTGACTTTGACTCTGACAGACTGAGAGATGTGAAGGGTGAAGCTGCTATTATTGTTCAGGAGAAAAAGCTCTGAGAGTGCTTTAATGTCTCAAACATGTAATTCAGTGGCGTTTGGAAGGAGTTTTAAAAGGAAATATGTTGTAAATGAAAACATGAAAATGTTTCTGATTGCTTGATAACTGCATGCCTGCATAACTAAAGATAAAACTGCTGTTTTATTTGTATAACTTGTATAATTTTTGCTAACTATATTTTGTGTCTTTGTGTATAAGCAGTTTGTGTCTTACTATGAATACATTTTGATTTTACTTGATTTCATGTTTTTTCCCACCTTTGAGGAAAAGTGTTTCAGTTTCACAAAAATTAAAGTAGGAGTGAAAATCTAGATCATATCATTTTTCGGTGTTTTTCTTTATCCAGTATTTGCTGTTAATAATGTTTTTGTCCCATACTGTTGAAAAACACTGATCAGAGCAACGGTGATAAAATAATGTAAATAAATGTACTCTAAGTTTACTGTACTTGTGCGCCCCCTGCTGTTACAAAGATAAATTACACTGTATACCAGGTCACGGAAAACTCGACATAATTTTAATACGTTTCACAAAAAATAGTTTCACTACTTGTCACCCCACACTGATTTATATTTAACACTGAGTCATCGTTATAAATAATGAAATGTTAGTAAAATACTCTGTACTATAGGATACACAGCGCTCTACAACAGCAATAGGAGTAATTGTTTAAAAACATTGTTTAAAATATATGCCTCAGAGTTTGTCATTTCTCCTACATTTTGACAGGTTGGCAGTCCATAGCAGGTCAAACACACATACATGCACAATCACCCACACATTCACACTTAGGGGCAATTCAGCATGTCCAGTTGTCCTGACTGCATGTGTCTGGACTGTGGGAGGAAACCCACGCAGACACTGTACTCAGAACATCCCCTAGTGGCCCGGCCGGGAGATCGAACCCTGGCCCTTCTTGTTCTAAGGTGACAGCACTACTCACCGCGTGACCGCAGTGTTGCTCAATATTGCATATATAAGCGGGAAAAGATAATGCAAACATACAAATGCATTGCCATTTTTCATTCTACATTTTTATTTTAATTTTGATACTGTGCTTCCATATAAACGAGCTCTAGTTGTGTCATTCTGTAGTCAGCGTTGTGACCATATTAAGAACTAAAAAGCATTTTTGAAAATCTCCACCATCAGACCCTCAGTGTCAATAAAACGTACACTTTATAAGTCTATTATAGCAAAATTATGTGAAAAAAACATGCTAGAGGGATCCCACAATTCATCCGAGAAATTAATTTTAATTATGAAAAGTAGATGAACATAATAGGCAATTAGGCTCTATATTATTAGATAGGCTCTGTATTATTCCTGGTTTTCTTCAGACAGCAGGTTTTAAACAGCTGGACGTTAACGTCACTACTGCTAAGTGCTGATTAGTTGGTGAGTAAATAAATCAGCTGAATAATGTTGTGAATGCAAGGCTGCATTAGAAAGTCTTTAAACTGGGGTTTAAAAGCATTTAAAATATGACAGCAGTGTTGAAATGTTTATGTTCTTATGTGTGTTTTACATTTGTATATATAAAAATTATTAATCATTTACAAATTACAATTTTTTACATAAATGCACCATAGAAGCCCATTCGTGTTGGACCCCCGTAGAGAGCCCTCTGCCATCTGTGTGACTGTGTGAGACCTGCAAACGCTGGTAAACATTAAGATTGTAAATTGTTAAGATTAAGAAAACAGATGTTTTGAGTACAGATGTTTTGTCTGTAAATTTGTATGTGTACATTGCCACCAGGCCTCATGTCCAATCAAGTTACTAAGCCAGGTGTTTGACTGGGGCTCTATGCAGGTAAGTCCAGTGCTTCCGCACCAAACCTAGCAAATTCTTTCTTTATAGACATTGTTTTGTTCACAGAGGCATTATCATCCAGCTTGACTCATGCTGAAACAGGAAAAGGCTTACCCCAAACTGCCGCCACAAAGCTCGAAGCACACAGTTCTCTTGAATGTCACTGTATGCTGTAGCATTTAAAATTCACTTCACTGAAACAAAGAGGGACTTTACAGTTGTCAGTATGAATTTAAGGCAGGTAGCTTTCTCTTAGCATCTGCTAAACCCATGATTTATCACTCCAGAGAACACGTTTTCACTGTTCCAATGTGCTTTTGATTGGCTGTTCAGTCATGGAAACCAAATCCATAAAGCTCCTGATTAGCTGTTGCTGTGCTGATGTTGCTTCCAAAGTCAGTCTGAAACTCATTTGTGAGTGCTGTGACAGAGGACAGATGATGCTACATACTTCAATACTTGGTGGTATCATTCTGTGAGCTTGTGGCCCAGTGCTTCATTACTGACCTGTTACTGCTCATTTCCACTTCACAGTAGCAGCACTTACAGTTGGTCTGGGCAGCTCTAGCAGGGCAGAAATTTGACAAACTTGTTTTCGACTTGTTGGAACGGTGGCATCCTTTGACAAATAGGAAATTTGCTTGGCTGCATATTTGATGTTATGCATTCTGCTGCCAAAGTTTGTCTATGGAGATTGCATGGCTGTATGGTGGATTTTATAGGCAACTGATTATTTTATAACCCACTGATTGGAAGAGGTGTCCACATACCTTTTGACATGTAAAGTAGTTTGTATAGCAGGATTTCTCACCCTGTCTTTCAGTTTTTGACATAATTTAAAAGCTTATGTTGTGTGTAAATTTCATGATGAATGGACCAAAAGAAATGACTCAAAATTACTTGAAAAAAAAGTCTGGTTACATTGACTTACATAAAAAGTAAAGTATCTTTTTTTTCCTTGTCCTGCAAAGTTATTATTTTGCAGATACAAGGTTTTTTTCTGACAGCTGCGATATACCGGTTTTGCTGGTGACAAGGAATGCTGATCTATGCTGGTGTTTCTAGCAGGGCAGAGAGACAAAAATCAGGACAGCCCAATAGGAGGAGAGATAAGAGAGACTGTAAAGAGTCCTGCTTTGTGAAATAACCCCAAGGATTTTGCAGTTAGCCAAATATTGTTGGCCCAAAGTGAGGGCTTTTTAACAGAAGAAGATCTAAAGCCTGTTTCTACTGGACAGTCTTAATGTCTGGTGCACACTGTCCAGCTGAGAACCCCTGCTTTGTTGAACAGTTCTGGTAACAGTTCAACATATCAAATTCTCTCTTCAGCAGAAGAGTAAATTATAAAATTTGTACATAGAGACTACTTGTTTTCCTCAGGCTAATATAGGCGCTTGTTGTGGTCGGTACTTAATGCCATATAGTACAATAAAACGTATTTTACTTAGTGATTCGTGTTATCCACTCACATGATTGTTATTGTTTGTGCTAAATGACTCACTGTTACTTTGAAGTTGCATCATCCAGCTCCACGTTAAACCTAAATGAAAGCGGGCTTGCCTGATTGATTGACAGCACTGTAAACCAATAAGAACGATGTAAAATCGGGCGTCACTGTCGACTGGCCAATGGCGGTTCAGCTCGGCCTGAACCCTGCGCGAATCTTCCTTCATTGCACCGGCGTGTGGAGAGTGGAGTCTGCGTGTTGGTCTCAGAAGAGCTTTAGGATTTATTTCGGTGAGTGTCTGGTTTTATATGCGCTGCCTGTTTTTTCATGTTATTTGTCACATTTATATTGACTTTAACTTCCTCGTGGTACTGGGTGCTGAGGCCTACTGCTAAAGCTGACCTGACTGAATGACAGCTCAGCTAGCCTAGCCGGGTCTCGTGGCGCTTTGGTTAGCTAGTGTGCTAATCTGGCTAATGCAACTGACACCTTACAGCAGAATTCAGTTTTCTGAATTGTGAATGCTCAGGCATTCAGGTTTTGGAACTCGACTGTATTTGCGCCTCGGCTAATATGAAATAGCAGTTTTAACATCAGTCTGCTGTTTTAGGTCATTGTCTGATCAGGCGGTGGCGCTATCAGAGCTGGCCCCAGTGCTTAGTAACGTTACCGCGCAGTGCGCCTTGCCGGCTCCCGGTTAGTATTAAACAGTGGCAGCTCTCTACGCCTTAAAGTTTCTGAGTAGACAACGTTCAGAGTGTAATCCTGAGATCCATTATGTCTATGAAGTTAGACTGTGGCTTTGGCCCTCATGTTAACGGCATAATGAGCATCCCCAAAGTGCTGATGCATCCAAGTGAATGGCCTGACTGAATCAAAGTCACTAGCCTGTGTGTATAAATCAAGGATGATTCTTTTAAAATCTCTTTGCCTGCCCCTTTAGGAGCTGTCCATCCATGGCTCTTCATCTCGCTTTTTTCTGTGCCAAAGCATTTTCCTGCTGCCAGGTGAACCCAGTTTGTGCAGGGCTTGGTCTGAAGTGCTGGACTAAATTGTGTTTCCCGTGTTTAATTTGCTTGCTGAACTCAAGTCTTGTAAGGGCTTAAAATAGTTGTAATGCAAAGTGTCACAGTCTCGCCCTGTGTGTTGTGTGTACTGCCATGGCATGAGAGCTCTGCGACTAATATTATTGAGAATTTCATAACATCAGTAGATATTTAGTGCGGCTGCTACATAGTATGCCATGAAAAGCATTGCGTAATTTCTGCAAGGAATCTTACTCTGGTAATGCATTAAAACTTATCGCCACTTTAATTGCACATTGCAGGTGAACATCAGTGCAGATGCTCAGAGTGCATGTTGGGGAGTTCAGTGTTAGTACATTGCAAGTCCAGATAGATTTTAGTCATAGGCCATTCTGTGTCACACAGTAATGGCACTGAAAGAATGGCTCTTCTGTAGAGATGTTATCTTTCTATGAAACTGCTTATTTTGTGCAGTAGTGCTTCTATCCAGCGGTGCTTGGGGCAGGTTATGTAATCATTAGTGCTGCTAGGACTAGAGCTGTTTACCAATCAGAGCTGTCTCATGAGGAATAGTTCTTCCTGGATCATTCTCCTCCCATAAGAGATTAAATGGGTGTGTTGGAATAAATATGTTGGTTGATGGTTCCTTTAATTTTGTATAAGGTTAACCTGCTCTGACCTTAATTTATGTTCAGTGTCTGCTTACTTGCTAATATTTTGTGAAGTGACAGAAAATATACTTCTGAACAGTCAAGTGTGATCAAAGAGAAACTTTTCCTTTACTTCTCCTGGTTACTGGTTTTCCCTTTACAGGAGCATATTAACTCCAGAAAAACGGAAGAATGAGTTGTTACTTCCTGTTTCTGTCTGAGTTACTGGTTGGCGTTTCTGTCTGAATTACTGTTTGGCATTCCTGTCCATTCAAAATAGGTTTTATTTGATTGGCAGTTCAAAAGACTTACTAAGCTTGTTCTCTAACAGGCTTTTTCCTTACTGCACGCATGGCTCAATCATGTTAGGAGGTTGTGGATTTTGCTGGCAGCAATACATGAAGTATTCTTATTTTGTTTGTGTGTTTTAATTCCCTAGTCCTCTGTGAAAAGCCCAGCCAGCATGGACTCTTCACTGTCTGCAGCTCAGATCCGTGAGAAATTCATTGACTTCTTCCGTCATCATGAGCACCAGTATGTGCACTCGTCTTCCACCATTCCCATGGATGACCCCACCCTCCTCTTTACCAACGCTGGCATGAACCAGGTAAGAAGATCCTGTGACTGTCACACCCCTTACTAATGTAGCATTAATAGTCATGACATTTTTGTGCTCGATAATCACTGTAATAGCTTCTTTGTATACAAATGCTTTGCTTGTGCCTACATGCCTTTATATAAAGGAGAATGTTGTGACAGTCATATGTCTGTCTGCGGCCGGGCTCACCTAGTCTTTTTGTCCTTTTGTAGTTCAAGCCCATCTTCCTGAACACCATCGATCCGTCCCACCCCATGGCCAGACTAAAGCGTGCTGCCAACACACAGAAGTGTATCCGTGCTGGAGGAAAACACAATGACTTGGATGATGTGGGAAAAGATGTGTACCATCACACTTTCTTTGAGATGTTGGGGTCCTGGTCCTTTGGAGATTACTTTAAAGTAAGGACAAGAAACCAAGCTGGGAAGTTTTACAAGAGCTTTTGGGCATGCTAGTTTATTCGGTATCGCTTACTTAAATTAAATGTTTAAATCAGCTAATTTTTTTTATGATTAACTCCTTTCTTTCTTTCTTTTTTTCTTGCTTTAGCTCTAAAACATTATCTGGAAGTTTAGACTAAAGACCTGTTTTTGTGTATTTCTCTCTGACTCATCTCTTTCTCTCTGCAGCACCTGGCTTGTAAGATGGCTCTGGAGCTGCTTACTCAGGAGTTTGGCATCCCTATTGACCGTCTGTATGTGACTTACTTTGGAGGCCATGCTGATGCAGGCCTTGAGCCTGATCTGGAGTGCAGGCAGATCTGGTTGGACCTAGGGTGAGTGCTTAGCACAAGACCAAGGTAGATCAGAGATAACTCCTTTTAAAATACACATAGCGAATCAGACCTTGCGCGAGTAATGCCGGCGTTACACCAAACATTTTTTTTAACCTTTTTAATTCCGTGAAACCACCAGTGGTTCCAAAACGCACTTTGTCATGTTCTATACTTCATAACTTTCATATTTCGTAAGCTTAGATGGTTATGGTCATTTTAAAACTTTATAATACAAGAAGCTGAACCGTTTTTTTTCTACTGATTTTTCCACAAATCTGAGCTAATAAACTGGATCTCAGATGGTGTCTCTACAGTAATATGCTCTGTAAATTATTTTTATAAAAAAATACAGAGCATCTAAGATTTTCAGCAGTAAATTGTAAGCATATGGCAATGTGTTTATGATCATAAAACATTTTTTTGTTAATTTGATGGGAACTTTTACAAAAAAAAAACTTTACATTTATTTCATACAGTTACTGAATTCTTTGCTTTTAAAGTCTTCTAGTGTATGGTTAGCACGAGTGGTCGCCACAGAGAACACTGATAAAATGTGATAGGCTCAACAATGAGAGAGGCAATTATTTATAAGCAAATTGCAGACTTTGATCCATGCTGCACCCAGTTTTCTCCAGTGGAGCTCATTTCTGGTAGTGAGTTAACAGCTAGTGTGCTGGCAGTTGCTTGGGCAAGAAAACAAAGTTAACCAGTAAAATTCATGCTGTTCGCCGTTTTGTTCCACAAACGCTATTGTTCTAATGCTATAATAATAATAATAATAATAATAATAATAAAAAAATAATAATGATGTCTAATAAATGTTCTAATTCTGTGCTTTTTGCAGAGATGAAAATGTTGCTTTCATTGTCATAAATATTTTTGCTGTAGAGAGCTGTTTTTCTCCAGTACCTCAGTTTTTACTGTCCCTGATTCATCCCAAGGCTGCAAGGGAGTATAGCTTTCAAAATCAGTGGAGAAAAAAAACCAAATATTTATTATAAAGTATTATTCTAGTCTTGTTTGCTCGCCAGCTCCTTCTAGTTTAAAAATGTATTAGCAGTGCTGCCTACAGGATCTCACTTGTAGTTTAACAGTAACAGTTGTTTGAAGATCTTGCTTGTAGTTAAGTGAGGTGTATGCACTTCGAAGCAGTGCAGTTTTACTTCTCCTCACATGTATTTAACAAGGACTGATGCCTAGTTTTCATTTATGTAACATTCATAGATGGAAGCATGACTGGATATGGTGATGCAACTAAAATGATAGTCAGTCTGTCTGTCTGCCTTTTTTTTCTTGGGAAAGCATTGTGTGTTACTTTTAAGGACATTTTATTTCTGTGGAGTGTTTGTCTGACCTGTGTTGCACTGAATGTGTACCAGGATGGAGGAGAGTCGCATCTTGCCCGGCAGTATGAAGGACAATTTCTGGGAAATGGGTGACACAGGTCCCTGTGGGCCCTGCAGTGAGATCCATTATGACCGCATTGGAGGGAGAGACGCTGCCCACCTCGTCAACATGGACGACCCCAACGTGCTGGAGATTTGGAACCTTGTGTTTATCCAGTTTAACAGGTAGAATAATTGCACAATAGCTAAGTTCAGCCCTTACACTTATATACAAACTCATACAATTTATAACCCTTGTGACTGTCTTCTGTAGAGAGTCTGAGACAGAGCTGAAGCCTCTCCCAAAGAAGAGCATTGACACAGGCATGGGTTTAGAGCGCCTGGTGTCCGTCCTGCAGAACAAGATGTCCAACTATGACACAGACCTCTTCATCCCTTACTTTGAAGCCATTAAGAAGGTATAAATGCATCTATAGGACCTTTGTGTAGATTGCTTTTTTTGTTTTGTTTTGTTTTTTTTTGGTACCTTAATAAATGCTTTTGGTTTGGGCTTCCAGGGCACAGGAGCCAGGCCCTACACTGGTAAAGTTGGTGCTGAAGACACAGATGGCATTGATATGGCATATCGTGTCCTGGCTGACCATGCCCGCACCATCACTATTGCTCTGTCAGACGGGGGTAGACCTGACAACACAGGGAGAGGGTGAGATAATGGCTTTACCTTCCTTCTTTGTATTTGTATATACATATTGAAGGAGTTGTGTTTGTTTTGTAACACTTATTCTGTGCATATGTGTGTGTAGTTATGTGCTGAGGAGGATCCTGCGGCGTGCTGTACGCTACTCTCATGAGAAGCTGGGTGCTCAGAAGGGCTTCTTTGCTACTCTGGTGGATGTGGTGGTGGAGTCTCTGGTGAGAATGCCTCTGAAGCGCCTTTTCCCCACCCTGCTCCCCTCCTTAAACTGCATTAATTTTAAAGGATAAATAGTATGCAGCTGTTTAGTCTTAAATACATTGTTTTATTAGATATGACTGTAGGTTTTGGATCAGTATTGATAGTGTTGTTAGTCATATTATAGTTAATGTGGTACCGTTTAAATTTGATTCCTGAGTTTATTAATTTACTATTTTTTTCCATCCATTCATTCATTTATTCATATATTTGCTCATCAAGTTGTTTTCTGAAATACCTGATTATTTCTTCTCTGTCTTTAGGGCAATGCTTTCCCAGAGCTGAGGAAAGACCCTGACATGGTGAAGGATATCATAAATGAAGAGGAGGCGCAGTTCCTGAAGACACTCAGCAGAGGGCGACGCATCCTGGACCGCAAAATCCAGAGCCTTGGGGACAGCAAAACTATTCCAGGTTAGTTTCTTTAATCTCCCTTTATTGAGATCACTTGACCTTTGTGGATTTTTTATCTGCTTAGTAAAATGATGCAAGTGTTTGACACAACGTTCTGTCCAGTTATGCATCTGCAGTCTTGAAATTTGTGCTAAATTAGGCAGAGACAAATAAGGAGCTTTATTTATGTGACATTGACATGTATTTTACTGCTAATACTCCTGTTTCCTTCAATGCAGGGGACACAGCCTGGCTGTTGTATGACACCTACGGCTTCCCTCTGGACCTGACTGCCCTCATTGCAGAGGAGAGGGGCATGGGAGTGGACATGGCTGCATTTGAGGAAGAAAAGAAGGCTGCTCAGGTTGGAAAGCTAGAGCAGATGGTTTATATGGCAAAACTTGTGCATAGACCAGCATGTCCAGTTTCATAATCATTTCCTTATCTCTTTTGTGCAGTTTCAGTTTGCATTTTCCAGTACATGATAACAAGCGATTAACTTTTCTAAACACAAATCAGTTCTAGTAGAAATGATTGAGAAAAAAATCTGAGTGGGTTTTTACATCCTATCATTAAAACATAACTAGACTTACTTAACTGCTTAGTAAGCATGTTATACAGGATCTAAAAGGGCCTCATTCTTCTTTATGCTCCCAGCTGAAGTCCCAAGGCAAAGGCTCTGGAGATGAAGACCACATCATGCTTGACATCTACGCCATCGAGGAGCTGAGGAACAAGGGTGTCCCTGCCACTGATGACAGCCCAAAATACCGCTACACCTCAGACGACAACGGTGACTACGGTAGGTCAAACTAAACACCAGTTTGTACAACATTTGTGTTTATGGGTGTATATTGTTTTTGAGTATGTTTGTGCCCCCCCTGCAGTGTTTGAGCCAGCAGTTGCCACAGTACTGGCCTTGAGGCGAGAGCGCACATTTGTGGATGAAGTGACCATGGGGCAGGAGTGCGGTGTGCTGCTAGATCAGACCTCTTTCTACGCTGAACAGGGAGGACAGACCTTTGACGAGGGCTACCTGCTCCGAGAGAATGACTCCACAGAGGACGTAAGGAGACACCCAGAGGGTTGTTAGTAAAAAGGGAGAAAGAAAAATTGGTTGTAGCTTTGTCACACTTATTATATAAATCACCTAATCACAATTTTTTAAGCTGACTGCATTAATTTTTTCACAGTTGTTAAATTTCACAATAATTTGCTGCAACAGACAAAATGTGAATTGTGTGTGTTGCGTGGCGGCAAAGAAATGCAAATAAAAGAAAGTAGTAAATGCAGTCATTGAGACATATGGCTTTAGCGTGGAAGCTGTCAGAATGAGGTTTTTTTTTTTTGGGCTTATATTTTCATTCTCATGAACAACTTGTATCTTTGCTTAACTTTACACACATTTCTGTGTAACTGTAGATTGTGCGCATAGTATTGATTCAATACTATAACCAGTGTGTGCTACCAAATAAAGTGGCTAATTTGACCAACTAAGGCTTGTAGCTTAGTAGTTAAAAACAATGAACAAGAAAAGACAAACATCAGTCGCAATTATGAAGATTGATCGTCAGCTAAAATTTCATGATCGTGACAACCTTAAGTGGTTGTCTTTGAAACGTACATATGTTAAGTATTTTTATTGTGTGCTTACTGTATTGCAGAGGATGGAGTTCACCGTGAAGAACACCCAGGTTCGTGGAGGCTATGTGCTGCATGTTGGAACAGTGTATGGCACCCTGAAGGTTGGAGACCGCCTCACTCTGCATATTGATGAGGTAAGAGAAGAACAGTATGCGCAAGTTTTGTGATAGAATATAAATAGATATAAATCCTCTCTCACTATTTAATATTTTAAAATCATTATTACCTACAATATTTAGCTCATTGATATTTATTGAAATAGCCTTGAATATTGCCTTAGCTAAACAGTATTAGGTTCTTCTGATTTGAATTTGTAAATTAGAAGAGCCTGCTGGTATCATTACATAAAAATTGTGTGAAATCCTGAACCAAGTTCTAGTTTTAATATACATTCTCTCATAAAGTTCTTCTCTTGGGAAGTATGAAGTAAGCCTCTCTTCCTCCTCTTGTGCTCTATTAGGCTCGCCGGAGACCCATTATGAGTAACCACACAGCCACACACATACTGAATTTTGCCCTGAGGGGAGTCCTGGGGGAGGCAGATCAGCGTGGCTCTCTTGTTGCTCCAGACCGCTTGCGCTTTGACTTCACTGCTAAAGGAGCCATGAGCACACAGGAAGTGCGCCGCACAGAGGAGATTGCCTGCGCCATGATCACAGATGCCAAAGTAACTAAACAGGCTGTCCTATTTTAGTTTCATTTGTACCACGTTTGTATTTGTGTTTAATAACTTCGGAAACCGAACATGTCTGTGGTTTTGACATGATAAATTTATGATTCTGACTGACCTTGTGATCCCTCTTCAGCAAGTCTATGCGATGGAGGCCCCCCTTGCTGCTGCAAAGGCCATCCAGGGACTTCGTGCTGTGTTTGATGAGACGTACCCAGACCCTGTGAGAGTTGTTTCCATTGGTGTCCCTGTTGAGGAGCTGCTGGCTGACCCCAACAGCCCTGCAGGTTCCCTCACCTCCATTGAGTTCTGTGGTGGAACGTAAGTTCTGCCTAACATTTTATCAGTTATGTAAGCTTTATGGAGATCTTACTGAGCCTCATATTGTGTCAAGTCTGTACTTAACTTGCCATAAACCAGCGAGTCAACAAATTTCTTTAAGAACTTTGTGTAACAGGCAGAGGGGTTTCCATATCTGTTACAAGGTGTTGTCATAGGACTGCATGACTAACTCAGGCCAGAAATGGGTCACACCTACCTGCTAATGACACTGTTCAATGGTGGTGTGGGGATGTTTTGGTAAGCAGAGGGCAAAGCTTGACCCATGCTTGTTATCTCAGGCACCTGCAGAACTCGAGTCATGCCGCCCCGTTTGTGATTGTGTCAGAGGAGGCCATTGCAAAGGGAATTAGGCGGATTGTGGCTGTGACTGGAGCAGAGGCTCAGAAGGTGATCAGCTCACACACGTTTGTTTTTTCGGTTGGGTTTGTATTGTCCTTAAAGACCACAATGATGCACACACCACAGATATCTAAGTATAAGATGTAATAATGATCATTAAATTCAATGTAAAAAAGATTCAGTCTGAAAGAGGCTTTTGTAGTAACAGTTGTTTTGTGTGGGTGATGGTGACTAATGTGTGTTTTAACAGGCTCAGAGGAAAGCTGATGCCCTGAGGCAAGCCCTGTCTGCCATGGGTGAGAAAGTGAAGGCTCAGACCGCCCCCAATAAAGACATCCAGAAGGAAATAGCTGACCTGACCGAGGTGATCCTCACAGTTAACTCGAGTCTTTCTAGCTCTTCCCCACAAGACTAGATTTCATGCAGTTTGTTGTCTTCTTTTTTTAAAAATGTTAACATCTTTGTTTGTGTTTTATTCCAGACGTTGGGCACTGTGGTTATCTCACAGTGGCAGAAGGATGAGATGAGAGAGTCTCTGAAAGGCTTGAAGAAGATCATGGATGACCTAGATCGTGCCAGTAAAGCTGATGTGCAGAAGAGGGTAAGAGCCAAATGGATGAGAATAATGATGGAGAATTTCGATTTTGCTTTCAGATAAAAGAGGATAATGAAAATTCTTTCGGTCAAACTGTTTTTGCTTTACTCTAGGTTCTTGAAAAGACGAAAGAGATAATTGAGAGCAGCCCCAACCAACCTCTTCTCGTCATGGAGATGGAGAGTGGCGCTTCCGCTAAGGTACCAGTCTTGCCCATGTGCTTACAGCTGCAATGGTAATCTAATCATACTAGAATCTTTAGGTTGCGTGTGGAACAAATGTTATACATAGCTTATGATTTACTACCTGAACAAACAGTGGCAAACAGAAAAAATGCTGTTAGGTTGGTGTATTCTGAATAGAATGTTTTTATTGGGCTGGGAATTGTTACCCCGTTCCTTTGTGTTTCAGGCTCTAAATGAATCTCTGAAGCTCTTGAAGACTCAGTCCCCTCAGACCGCTGCCATGCTCTTCACTGTCGACAATGATGCTGGCAAGATCATCTGCCTCTGCCAAGTGCCCCAGGTAAACTCTGCTGCTTCACAATGAGTCACAAGTCTTATTCACAGTGAATATAATGGTTTAAGTCAGATGGGATTAGTTTTATATGAGGAGGAGGGGTAATGTAATTACTACCAGTTTTTCTCAGTGATCTTTGTACAAATTGCCCTATCTGAAGTGTACAACTCAGAACATTAAAACATGTAAATCAACAAGAAAAAAAGTACGGATGTTGACTTGCTCAAGCTGATGACACACTGCATTCAGTGACATGAGTTGATGATTAGGCTAAATAAAATTTAGATTAAATTTAATGTTTGGACATGTTTTGTTCATGTGAGCAGCTGCAGATATTGCATATGGAACATTGGTGTTATGGCAATGCGTAAATCGAACAGACCAGTGTTCGCTAACCCTGGTCCTGGAGATCTACCTTTCTCCAAAGATAAGTTCTGACCACCATCTGCAACACCTGCTCCAGCTAATTAACTTCTTCAGTAATCTTTGATTGGCTGTATCGGATGCATTAGTGTAAGGCAAGTGGGGAGTGGCTTATTAGATGCAGGTTGGAAGTAAGAAGAGGAGGATTGATGACCACTTGAGTAGATACTCTCATCTTTAATTTATGCCCTGGAGCAGGCATGCAAAACTGGGGACCTTCTTGGTCAAAGTGCTGCGGATATTAGCATTTGCCCTCATCTGGCACTCTGAATTCAGTTTATGAAGGCCTTGCTGATTAGCTGATGAGCTGAATCAGGTGTATTTAATGATGCAGTGTGCTTAAGTCTGCAGTGTTTTGGCCTGTGAGTACTGGAGCTTACACATGTGCGTTGGAGTAAGATTATCCCTCCTTACCCCAAACTAATCCCATCCCAATAGTACTTCAGACTGTAATGTAACTATGTGATGATGGAGTTCATCTAGCGAAAGCACTGTTGTAGTATCAGGCCCACAAATAAAATTATTAAGCCTCCATATGCTGTCAGAACATTACTAACAGGTATACAGGCTTTTATTAACCATTGTGCTTTTTGCCCTCAGCATTTTCTGAAAAACTCAGTGTGGCAGAATTTTGGTCCGTGTTTTAAATAATTTCATTTGTTGCATTTCCCTGTCTGTGCAGGAGGTTGCAAATCGGGGCCTGAAGGCCAGCGAGTGGGTGCAAGAAGTGTGTCCACTGCTGGATGGAAAAGGAGGAGGCAAAGACATGTCTGCTCAGGCTACAGGCAGGAACACACACTGCATACAGGAGGCACTACAGTTGGCAAACGAGTTCGCTCGTCTCAAACTCGGTGAGAACTAGGAAGACAAGACTTCAGTGTGGGGGGTGCTCAGCTCTGATGTTGTTGAACTGCCTCTGATCTGACTGGAGTGATCCAGCGCTGCCTGCTGAAACTTAAACTGGACATTCCAGACAGAAGGTTGTAGATATGTCTCATTTATCATTGTGATTAGGAAGGGAAGCTCTGGGCACCTCTCTATGTGCAAGGGAAGTACGAATGAGCGCAAGATGCTAGCTTGCAGCTTGATCTGTTACACCGTCCAGTCAGCTCTCTTGTAGTTTCAAATGCACAAAAAGAGTCTGATTGGCCAGTTATGTATTGATTGACTGTATGTCAATCAGTGTTAAGCCCACCTGACCTTTTTGTCCACCCCTCCAAATTTCTCATATAAATGTATAAAAACCATAGTCTGTCTTTGTGCCATTAGACAAACAGTGTCATTAATTTCTGTGAGGTTTAGTCTTATCTGATACTGGAGAGCTGTTATAATGGTTCAGTTGGTTCAGTTTAGAATCAAAACTAATCTACCACATGTCATACCATACCTTCTCTTGGGAATGAGCCATCTTTCATTCATAAAAAATATTAACACATAAATAATGAATTAAATAGATGAGCAACTCACTAATGTTTGTTATCCTGTGGAATGACATTTGTTCACATTTGTCATGATTGCGAAAGGTCTTGCTGCAACTATAAAAAAGAGATTTTGCGAACTGGAATAAAAGGGAAATGTCAGTTACTGTCCTGTTGCTTTGTAGCAGCACCTTGCATGTGTTTCTGAAGCTGCCTCACATCTGCTCTAGTATTCACAAAAAAAAATAAAGCCTAAATAAAGAAACATTCAGTTAAGATTGGCACACATGCTATGTATCACAAAAAAGACTTGACTTCTTTTAAATTTGCGTTTATTTCTTACAATAGCATAAGATAAAAACAGTCCATAATTACACATACAGATTGAGGTTGGAAAAGGAAGGAAAGAGAGCACTGACCCAATGATGGCCAACTACACCACTAACAAGGAGGAGTTCTGTTAAGAAGCGCAGTAAAATACCGGGAGGATATGTACAGTCGGTGTTGTCGGTGGATTACTGGTTCGTGTGTGGGGCCCTACAGCTGAAGGAGAAGCCCCTGTGTGGCAAATGTGTGGATGATTCAAATCAGTCCAGTACAAGCATTAGCAGGTCAGAGCCTTTCACTTCGGTTGAATCACAATGATCCATAAGAGAAAGTGTCACAGATAACATTAGCCTTCCAGACTATCTGCATTCTAACACTGCAAAACTATCAGTGAAAGGAAAGGAGACTCCCTTTGTTCTGTCTGAAGGAGTCAGGCACAGATTTGTGGGCCTTTGATGTGAAGAATATGGTGTATATATGAAGATATAAAATGCAGAGCCGGTGAGAGTGAATGCTCAAAGACAGGTATACTGGCTCTTGTTTTCAGTGTGCTATAGGTGAGAGAGTCTGTGTTACAGTCATGTCACCGCATCAAAAGTATCTAGGAACAGCTGGCGAGTAATCACTGTTTTCACTGATTACTGTTCCCTTCCAAAATATGCATATTCTGATCCTGGTCTGATCCAATTCTGTTCCTTTAGGGATGATAAAGTAATAAAAAAAAAAAAACTTTTCAGTATTGACCATGGTTTTGGATTAGCATGTGGCCCATAGGACCCAGATGAAGATGACTTTTTCTTTAAAAAATCTGACCAAAAATTCAGGAATACCAAAGCAAAAATGTTTGCTGATGGGACTCTTTGGTGACATAATTGCATGTCGTTTTCAAGGAAAAATTACACCTGCAAGAGGTTAGTAAACAGCTGAGCTTTCATGAAATCAAATTTTTATCTCACAGGTTTCACTGACACTCTTAACACTGTACCCCACCCAATATTACAACTCATACAACTTATAGCACCCCTCAGATGGTATGTATTTGAGGGATTAAGAGAGGTTAGGAGTGACAGCAGGTTTCTCACTTGTAGATAATTAGGGCAGAGACGAGTGGACTGTGGGTGGAACAGGTTTCACCCTGGTCCTGAAGGCACAGTACTCAGCAGTGGTGGATGAGCTTCAGGAAATGGAGGGCGTGCTTAATGTGAAGGGCTGTAATAATAAAATCCTCACATAGGATTGTGTGTGTGGTCTTTTACGCAATTTTGCCCTGCTTCGGAGCGGAAACGGCTTTGAAGAACACTTGACCACAGAGAGAGAGAACGTGCACAGTAAAAAGACTGATCGGACAGCACAGGAAATGATGGGTTTGAGTATGAGGTTTCTGTTGCACTGCAGGGAGGATGTGTCCATAGCAAGGACAAGGCACGCAAGCGTGTGTGTGCGTCTGCACGTGTTTTCCACACTACTGGAAACAGCTGATATGTCTACATTTCGAAAAGATTCTACTGCACCTGAAAACATGGACTATGCCAAAGCAGAAAGCATGGGGTACCTGCCTCTCTCTCTTCCACAGAACACTGCTCTACACACTCAAAATCAAAGACAGCTGAGCGTTTAACAATACTTAAAGGGACACTCCAGCCAAAATGAAAAATCTAACCATCGTTAACATCTGCTGTAAACATACTTACATTGACCCTGTACAGTGCTGCAGTAGTCGTTAGAGCAAGATTTTCTGGTTTTAAGACTAGGAAAACCCTTCTGATGACTGCACTGGGTGAATTTTTAACAATGGTTATTTTTTCTGGGGAATTCAGAAGAGTGCCAGATAGCTATCTCTGGCATCCATCTTGTGCTGAATAAACTCAAAATCGCTGTCTTTATAATTTTGTTCAGTGACCAAGGTAAAAGTTACAGTAATTCTAGCTTGGTTGTATTTATTAACCTACAGATCAGTGGCAAGGCTAGCCATCAATACTGGTTGACACCAGTAAGGATTGTCTGCTGTGTATTGTAATGTATGCTAGGTATAGTAAGAAAACATAGCTAAACGAAAACCTCTGTCAGTCCAGTGAGGCTGAGGGATACAATGTTGTGCAACAGAATACTGCAGAACACGACAGATAACATTAAACTCTAGTTTTAGGCCGAAATATCCCTTTAAGTGTAGACTGAAAACATTGTCTCAGAGTGTAAAAAGAAGCAATAACTATGACAGATTCAGCTAAACGAACCTCACTGTCAAAAGAAAAAACACCTTGATTCAATAAGCAGCAACAATTGTCTATGAATCAGTCATAAATACCTAATGGTACTGATGCCAACATGATCTTACATGCAGCACAAAGGCTGAGCCCGAGCTATTTGTCACAGTAATGTCACAAGAAATGTGGCAGAGACCATATATCAGTGATGACAGTCTCCACATCATGTAGCAGTGTGGGCTTCTCAGAGGGAAGTTTTAATTTCCCCAGTGTCAAGTGCTGGATTCGTCACAAAAAAATACATTTTTGTTCCTGCTCATAAATGAGGTAGCGTCCCTCTGTGGACACTAGGTGGCAGCAGATAATTTCATTATCTTTGTCATTAGACGTTTTGGCTCATTTAATATTTGATATATCAGCTCTACCTCTGCAGACACTGAACAAATTTAGAACAAGTATCAATTTATAAATATACGTCTAAACGCAGACTGAGCATACTGGACTAAATAAGTGGTTTCAGTTCAACCAATGACGGTAAGTGTGGACTTCACTTCTTCTCTTTAAATGCTCCAGTAAGATGACTAATACTGTATGGTAACTATTAATTAAAATAATGAAACAGTGAGTTGTACTGAGTAATGACAAACATCTGTTCAAATGGCTGTGACAGCACAGTGATGCAGGGTCACACTGACCCTTTAACAGGATAAAACGTACTGATAAAAGAATTAATACAACAGACTAAAAACGTTTTGTCGCTTCGTAAGAGCATGTAAACTTCCACTCGCTCTATTGCGCCCACTGGCGACAGGAGGTCTCCACCTGCTGCAGTGCAGCACAGTCTGGCTGTTCTTTCTCATCCCAGCATTTATGAACCACAGAGGATTATAGCACTAGGATCACAACGGTCACTATTGGCTAATCGCACCCATCTCCCAGTCCACTGGCTGAGCACATGGGAGGCAGGCGTGAATGGGATGATTGACAACCGTTATGTTCGGTTACATACTTTTCTGTATTAGCCTTATGCAGTCCTTCCATTGAACATGAGCTGGAGCTGGCTTAATCAGCTCCAAACGCTGATTAACCCACCTGCTGGTTTGAGGGAGGAGCACGTATCTTCAGTGTCCATCATTCGTTCAGTTCCTCTTCCTGATTGAGGTAGGCCTGGAAGGAACAGTTACAATCGCCTCCGATCAAAACCACCGGTGAAAAAGGGAGGGGGGGCGGATTCCTGATCAGGACTGGGCGTTGGTGAGGAGGTCCTGATTCATTCTTCAGGACCGTTTCCATTCTGAAAGCACTAGTGAACAGTACACAAGCATAAAAGAAAGTCAGCTGGAGCAGGGCTTGCATTGTTGCTTAGTTTGTCCACCCACTGTCACCTACTCTAGGACTTCACTTTCCAGGAAAGACAGTGATTTTGCCAGCCTTTGCCAGCCGGTCTATGATCTGGGCCTCATAGTCTGCGTCATGGACACCTGTTTTACGGAACTCTCCGGAGTATCGGTTCTGTTCCCAGTAGTGGTGCCAGTTCCCCCGGCTGTCTGCTCCAAAGCCAAATACATTCACCTAAGCCAAGAGAGAGATTATCTTACACATCCACAGTTTTCATGCTTTGCAGTAACAACACTGGATTATACACAGCGAGCATCCATGGAGTGTCGTGCATATAATTTAGACATGGCATGATACCACTTTTTCTTTTCTGACACCAATACTTTAAATATTTTTGAAACCTTGAATATCGGCTGACACCAAACTGACTGTTTTCTTTAAAACTACTAAGCTTTAAAATGACTCATACTTTAAACTTATACTTTTAAAGCACTTCACTTAAAATAGCTATCTAAACGTACAATGCTCAAACAGTCAATGACCCAACAGGATGAAATATAAACTTTCTTTCTCTTTTGTTTGTCTCTCCCTCAAGTAGATTTTGCTGCTT
This sequence comes from Colossoma macropomum, assembly GCF_904425465.1. Taxonomy (NCBI): domain Eukaryota; kingdom Metazoa; phylum Chordata; class Actinopteri; order Characiformes; family Serrasalmidae; genus Colossoma; species Colossoma macropomum. The sequence goes on from NW_023494798.1 coordinate 13,994,501, forward strand.
GCCAGACCACTACTCAAAACAAGAATATGTTCTTAATGGCTTGCCTGGCTATATTAAGATGTTAAATTATAAAATGAAAACAAGTTTCCAAAAAAACGTCAGAACAGTATGTGAAATGAGTATAAAAGCAGTATTCAGGAAAGGCCTAGTCCTTTATGCGCAAGGATGGGTTGCAGCTCGCCATGTTTCCAAAAAATGCATCAGCAAATACAACAGTTTAAGTACAACGTTCCTCAATGACTGACTGCAAGGATTTTAGGTATTTTACTCTCTACATAGCATATCATGATCACCATCAACACAGTCATCGAATCTGGAGAAATCTCTTTGTGTAAAGGGCAAGGCCGAAAACTACAACTGAAAGCCCGCAACTTTTGATCCCTTACATGGCACTGCATTAAAAACTGGCATGAATCTATGACGGATATCACCAAACAGGCTCAGGAACACTTTGACAAAGCGTTGATAATAAACACTGTCAATTACTGTATCCACAAATGCAAGTTAAGACTACTATGTACAGCGCAGGCCATATGTCAACTATGTCCAGAAACGCCACTGACTTCTCTGGGCTCAAGCTCATCTGAAATGGATTGATGCACAGTGGAAACATGTTTTAAGGTCTGACAAGTCAACCTTTCAGATTGTTTATGTAAATCTTTTACAGTGTGCTCTCTGGACTAAAGAAGAAAAAGGCCATCCAGATTTTTTGACCAGTGTGAAGTTCAAAAGCAAGAGCCTGTCATGGTATGCGGTGTATTATATTATTGCCCATGGCATAGGTAACTTGAACATCTAGAATGCAACACAGTACAGGTGCTAGACTGGCCTGCCTACAGTGCAGACATGTCTACCATTGAAAATGTGTGGCTTATGATGAAGTGCAATATACATCAATGAAAGCCCCATAGGGTTGTGCAGAGTTGAATAACTTATGAATGGCAAAAAAATGCTTTCAAAACTGGATCAACTGAGGTTTTCAGTCCCAAACGATGGTGGCATTAAAAGGAAAGGTGATGTAAAACAGTGGTAAACAGGCTCCTGTCCTTCTTTGGAATGTGTTGCAAGCATCAAATTTGGAATAAGCATAAAAACAATAAACTTCATAAGTTTAAACCTCAAATATTGTGTTTTTGTACTGTTTTCAATGTGTTACAGGTCAAACAGAATTTACTAATTTTCGTTGTCTAAAAAAAAGTATGTCCATTTTTTTGCAATTTTATTTTCATTTGAGCACAGCAGCTGCTCTTTACATTGTGTAAAATTGTTCGTGATAAATGAAGCAATAGAACAGAATGGAAGAAAATCTCATTACATTAACCTACATTAAAAGTAAAGAACATTTTTCTTCTTTGGACAGCGATATAATGCTTTCTGTTTCTTTTTTAGCATTTCACATACTGTCCCAATGTTTTTGGAATTGCCAACAACATGACAAACAAAACTGCAACTGGTTTTATCCACGTAAGCTCTTTCACCTTGTGTGTGTGTGTAATGTTTGTGCATCTGTGTGGTTATCTACCTCATCACACACATGTAGGGCAAAGAACAGGACGAGCATGCCAGTGGAGGGGTAACGTCCATGGTGCCTTGTCCAGCGATCGTGGATGTACTTGAAGAACGCTGGATTAAAGATCTGAACCTACAAGAGATCAGAAGAGAAATTTAGAACCTGACAGGCACTCTAGGTACAGGTATTTTTGGATTGGTAGCTGGTGAGGAACACAAAAAGTTGAGTTGGACTAGTTTTTGCCAGTAGGGGAACTGTCTAGCCAATTTGTGCAACAAAAACCATCTGTGTGATTTACTCAAATTACCACAGTTAATCTAGATAATTATGTTATAGACAGGATGTAATTTCATAACAACAGCATGGCAGAGTATTATCAGGTCATGTCATCACATCATCATGAGATCATTGTGAACAGCACAAACAGGCTTTAGATACAGAAGATGAGGGTTTCTGGCTGCTGCACAACAGGTTCCCATCTGAGAGTTGCTGTTCACAGCATCCCTGAGCAGTAGGTTAACTGACTGAAGTATAAAGAGAACTGCAGTAGAATTATGTGGACTGGCTTTAAGTTTTGAGTACCATGTCTGAAAGCTTTGGTCCAGCTGTTTGCTATTGTGTGCAATGGCTTAACCACATACAGCTCTTCCATACCGCACATGCTACCACTGGCCCATCCTATTTGTATTACGCTACACCATTTCCATTGTATGCACTACCATTCAAGTTTTTGAAATGAATATTTTCAATAAAATAAAGGGAAACATTATGAGGTTTTTGATGTGTCCATTATGATGAACGGTGCTGTGGTGATTCTAATATGGCCTGAGGAAACCGCAAAGCTCACTTTTGAAAAGTGGTAAATGATTGTAAATAGATAATTACAGATATAGACAATAACTTCTTGTTATCATATTATAATAATATTAAATATTATACAACTGTGTATTTACTAAAACTGAATACCTTTTGGTGTCTAGTTTATGATATTTAAATCTATGCAGCACAAGTTATTACTGGATACGTAAACAGAAATCATTAATATGACAAGAGATTCCAAACTTCTGTATGATAGTGTATAGTATATAGGTTATCCTAGCAATCTGAAATCTTTTTTGGGTACAAGCATAGTGATAATGTTTCTTATTAAAGATGGACAGACTGGTGGCAATGTGGCAGTATACATGACATTACAAAATACGACCACAAAGGGCTGTAGATTACCTTGTCCTTGTCCACACGCAGAAACTGCTTCACTGGAGCATAGGTACTGAGGGAGAGAGAAAGAAAGAGAGACAGAGGGAGAGAGGGTGATGGAGCGAAACAGTGAAAATGGGAAATGACAGAGTAGAGAGCTTTGTTAAAGAGGAAATGCCACCTTTTTTTTCAAATTTCTGCATAATTAAGTACTTACTATGTAAACAAAGACAATTCAGAGCGGTTTGATGTGAAATGTGATGTTCTTACTGAGAATTGTTCACAGCAGTGGTGATCGGAATCAGACGTCTGGAGAGTTTAATGCCTCTAAAATCTCCCTCAAAGGAAGCTATTACGTCAAAAGATTGTGAATAAGCTGCCTGATGTCTGAGACTTTGTTTAATGATAGTTTTATGTAAAGCTTTTGGCCTAAAACTCACTTTTAAAAATCTATTTATGGTGGAGAGACACATGCGAGCACTGTAAGGCAAAATAGCACCCAAAAATTGATTTACCACTATTTTATCATTATCAACACTACACGTAAACTCAGAAGACACATGTGGGTTCACTGATGGTTTTGGATAGTAAATAAAATGGCTATGTTTGTAGTTATTGTGACCCTTCATTCCTTTCGCCACCACTGTAAAGAAAAAGTTGGTTTTCCTGCAATGAACCATTTCACATCAAACTACTCTCAGTGACTTTGTTCACATCTTTCATGCAATCATGCAGAAAATTTGAAAAAATTGGTGGAAATCGTCTTTAAATGATGTGTTCTGACTTGTATGTGTATGAAAATGTTTTTTAAGCATGTATGTGTGTGGGTCCATGTGCACGAATGGAAGTGTGAGACTGCAGACCGCTATGAACTTGTGAACAGAACGTGTGGGTGTTTCACAGTTGTTCAGCTCGTGTGAGACTGAAGACTTGTCCAATGTTTGTATGTATATCTAGTCCAATTCTGTGCTGACTGGAGCCATTTCTGGCTATGAAGAGGAAATGTAGAAGATCGTAGCTGAATGTGTGTGTGTGTGTGTGTGTGTGTGTGTTTCCTGTACATTTTTGAGACATATTCTGACAGGCACATCTACAATGTCACGACCAACAAAATGTTCCAGTTTGTAAAGTAGTTTTTTACAATAGCCACTTGTTTACTGTTTACTGAAGGAACAAAACCATTTCATTTTTGTTACTAAGATTAAGATTAGGTCTAGGTTCAGGGTTACGCAATTCTTATTATGCACATTTATGATATATACAGTGATGTGAAAAAGTTTCTGCTCTAGATTTTCTCTATTATTGTATTTGTCACAGGAAATGCTTCTAGAACTTTAAATAAAATATTAGACAAAAGAAAAAGACAATCTATCAACCCAACATGCAAATCACTCAATGGTGAAAAAGTGACCATCCCCTTAGTTACTCAAGCAACAAATTAACCAAATTTAATTGATAATGAGTTTCACCTGATTGAACACAGGCAGTGTTAGCCCCTCACTCTTATTAAACTTTACAATCAAAGTGATGCAGTTGTTACAAAGTTTTTAATAAGCGCATTAGGCCACCATCAAAAGAAAATCGAAAAAAAAAGAGATGAGGAGACAATTATCTACAAATTGAGAAGTCTGTGAACACTGTTTAATCTTCCCAGTAGTGGCCAGTCTGCGAAAATTTCCCCACAGGCACAGAGGCAAAACATTGTGGAAGTCACTAAAAGGTCTAGGAGTACAGCCAAGGAACGGCAGGCCTCTCTAGCCTCAGTTAAGGTCAGATTTCAAAACTCCCAACTCCGGCAGGAGCTGGGCATTCATAGAAGAGCAGCGAGGCAGAAAATACTGTTAACCAAAAGAAACTTCAATGGTCACCTCACATTTCCAACAAAGTACCTACTATCCCTAAGCCTTTTGGAATAATGTCCTGTGGACAGACCAGTCCAAAGTGTAACTCTTTGGACGACTCAGGTCTCTTTAAATCTGCTGTAAAGCATGTTCTGCATTTCCCAATAGGAACATCATACCAACATTCAAACATACTGATGGTAGTGGGAAGATGTGGGGATGTTTTGCTGCCTCAGGACTATGACAACTTACTATTATTAAAGGAACCATGAATTCTGTTCCGTATCAGAGAATTCTGAAATACTGAGTGTCTGTTCATCTTTTCATGAGCTGAGGCTGAAACATAATCAGGTTATGCAGCAAGACAATAATCCAAAACAAAAAAGCAAATCCACATCTGAATGGCTGAAAACGTTTTAGAGTGGCCTTGTCAAAGTCCTGTCATGAACCCAATAGAGAAGCTGTGGCAGGGCTTCAAACATGCAGTTCATGCTTGAAAACCAAGTACTATATTGGAATTAAAGCTATTCTGCAAAGAAATTCAAAATTCCTCCACATCAATGAGAAAGGCTGATGTCAAATTATAGGCAATGTTGGTTGCAGTTAGTGCTACTAAACATCATGCAACAGGTTATTCATTTTAAAGGGGCAGTTACTTTTTCACATGGGTTGATAACTTTGATGGATAACAGGTTGGATTACTTTGGTCATTAAATAAATCAAATAATAATTCTTAAAAATATATTTTGTGGTTCATAAGGTTCACTTTGTCTAATATAACTTTTAGTTAAATGAAATATCTAAAGCATTCACTATATGGGACACAGTTATAATGCTACATACTGACACTGTGTAAAAACAAAGTGTGCGTGTGTGTGTGTGTGTGTGTGTGTGTGTGTGTGTGTGTGTGTATGGTCTCTTACAAGCGGATCTGGCCAGTGGAGAGGGCACTGGTGATCCAGAGCAGGTCCAGAGTCTTGAAGGGCACTAAAACAAAGCTGACGTTGGCAGCTAGGTTCTTGGCACTTTCTGGGTACATGAAGTGGTGGGTGGTGTGGCTGCCCACGTCCTCTTCATATCCAACTGTGGGAGCCAGGTTTATCCTGGAAAACACACACCAAAAGAGCCAAAACAGCGGTTACTCACTCAGCCCAGACACTTGTAAAGTACAGCTCATGCATTTTTATTGGCATTACTCTGCCATATTAGGTTTCCTTCATGTAGGGCTGGAGTAAATGAACACAACCCTGGCCTGTGTTATGGCTCTCATACTGACATGAGTCAGATCACATGACAAAAATGATGCAAATGGGGACAACATGGAAGGCTCATTTACAACTGTGGTGGTGTGCATGACTCCATCCAAGTAAAAATGTTCGCTCTCCATGGAGGCTTGACAAAGTGTGATTAGATCATGACCAGAATAGTGCTGCAGTCTGTGGGCTGAGCCTCTGTGCTTTAGCAGGACTATAAATATAGCAAAGCTTAAAGAGGACACTTTCGACATTCAAGGAAAGCCAGGAAATTACTGGCACGGCCACCATAAATCAACCAAAATTATGTCAAGTGAAACAGACAGACCAACAGTCACCACTTTCAGGTGACACTTACATGAAGGATATCCAGATGAACAGGGGGACAGACAGAGATATAGTGACTAAACAGATGAAGACAGATGGAAAAAAAGAGAGGGAGAGAAAGGCTACACTGGGTTGCCTGGTATCTACCTTGTACCAGCACCAGCACAAAACAAACAAACAAAAAAGTGCAGTGTATTGTTTTATGGCTACGATGTTGTTAATTCTAGCTGATTTTATTTTACAATAATAGTACTTACAGTTGACCGGGGCAGATCTAGCCAGGCAGAAATTTCATGAACTTTATACACTTGTTAGCAATTGGTATGGCTGAAATACCTGAACTCAATAATTAGGAAGGTGTCCACATACTTTTGGCCATATAGTGTAGGTGTTTTTGACAAAATGTTCAATGGGTTTACAAGGTTGGTGTTTCTAATAAACTGGCAGAGTTGTGTATTAGAATGAAGTAGAGAGAAAGAAGCAGCGAGATAGACTGAGTGACAGACATAGACAAAGACAGGAGCTGACAGCTCGGTCTCTGTGGAGAGATTCAATTCATCCATGTTCTGTCCCTGTCTTTGTCTATCACTTCAGCTTGCCTTTCACCTCTCAATTTCCAGGCTGCAGGTCTATATTCTCCACATGCTCTCTCTTCCTCTTTTTCCTTGAATGTAAGCCTACCTTGCCTACAGCTTCTATTTCCCTGCAACTGATTGCATCCGTCCCTAACCACATGTTTATTTAAAAAAGCATCTGTGTTTGCTATGTGCTCACTTGAATTTGGGTGCTTTCATTTCTTTTGAGCGTGCCAACCCGAGTGTGAAGAGATTCAGGAATTAGCTGAGCTTTTTTGTGCTCTGCTACAGGTTCTGACGTTGGTCTTTGGCAATAATCTATATGTTTCTCCATCTTTATCCTCTTAAGAGTCAAAGCCTCTCCAGGAACCTCGCGGGCCTTGCTTTTTTTCATTAACCGAAGTACCTTCTTAAGCCTCTACAGAAAATATTATGATCTTCCTCCAATGTTTAATGCAAGAGAATTGCAGATTAAAGGCCTAAGTGTGGGCTTGCTTAGTAATGAGGGCCAAAAAAACAGGTAAAAACACCTTCAAGGCACGAACAGTAAGCTCAACGGCAGACTCGGAGAAAAATATACAAGCTACCCTGTTCTCAGTTCCTCCTGTTTGATTCCCATGGATGCTTCCAAACCTCGCACCCACTGACAGTGGTTGCCAGAACACAAGGGTTTTTGTGTCTATTCTATGAAAAATTTATTTCACAGATATCTGAAAGGCCTGGCGGTATTGCGGTGTGGGGGAGAGAACGGCAGTCCTTTGTAGTTGTTCCAGCTTAGAACAGAGGGTGGCGCACCAACTGATACACCCCACACATATTAATAGGGCCAATACCGGCCATTAGAGACAGGTACAACTGATTAATAATGCCAGCTGGTGTGAATCTATCATATGTTTGGCAAGTGCTCATCTATCAGCAGTTTCTGCTCAAATACTGAGCTGCCCTATGTCCCCAATAATCTATTCAATGAGTGCTTTATGCTGTGGTTAGTCTTGCAACACAGACTCCTCCCAGATATACTTATAGAAGCAAAGATAACTTACAGCACTGTCCTCTTTGCTTCTCAGCTACTGTTAACATGCAAATATCTATTAAGGACTGACTGATATGAACATTTTGTGGCCAATACTAATTTTGAGCAGTATTAAAAAGGCTCTGATAGTCTTAGTCAAGCAGTGCTTTCTTGTCTGGCATGGGTGTCACATGTGAAATGTCAGTTGTCAGATATGATTATCAAATGTCACATTTCTTAAACTCAAATAAACAGCTCGAACTTAAAGTCTTAAACGTAAATATTAACGAAGCTTCCCAAACTAGCACTAGAACATGCATTTTACATGATTCAGTTATTTTGGTGTTTAAAATACTTCATACTATTTTCATATAGGAGATGTAAACAGGTGGTGATTGTCAGCTTAGAAGTCTCTATAGTTTCAATTTCATTCTACATCAATATGCACTAAAAATGAATTCCTTAACTAGAACCGTATGGCAGCAACTTTTAGTTATGCCTTCAAAAGCAACATCACAAGATCAATTTAAGACGACACAAAAAAACTGCCACAGCGAACCAATTTGATCCCAACCGAAGGCACCAAATAGCCCAAACAGCCAGTCATTTATAAGGTGGCCGAGCAAGAACAGACAGCGGTTCCACATCAATAGAGAGAGAACGAGGCAGGCGCTGTAGGGAAGAAAGAGATGGATACGGGGAGCGATGCAGGACTCATTTGAGAGCTCAAAGCTGAATCAATAAAGACTTTACCAAAATAGTACCTCAATTTATGCATTCATCTTGCTCTCTTTCTCTCCTCCACCTCCTGCTGTCGCTCTCCTCCGTCTCTATTCGCTCTGAAACATCTGAAACTCCTCCACACCTCCCCAAAGGCAAAATGTTACACCTCGTATTCTTTTTTTCCCTCTCCAAATAAGCACATTGTGTCCTACCTCAATCTTCTCTCTTCTGAAGGCTGAAATCTCTTGAAATGTCAGTCTATTAAATCTGGCTCAGGTAACTAGCACTTTAGCTCAGCCTGAATAAAGGGAGGCTAACTGTAGAGATGTCTTTATGAGGCACATATCTAGGTAGACTGGTTTGGATATATTTGAATATCGTTTTGAAAATGTAATGTGATGATCCTGAAGACCACATGATTATATTCAAACTACTTTGTCAAGCCACTTTTTCTCTGCTCACGTTCTCTCTCACCTCATGATATAGTTGTGGCCGTCGATCACTGGCCCATAGCTGGCTCCTCGGAGGTTGCCCGAGTTGCCCACCACGGCGCAACGCAGACAGCGGGCGGGGTCCCACGAACCGTATGGCGAGCGGCCCGGGATAACCTGGAACAGCCTCAGCAGCACCTGCTGGATACTATGAGGCTTAAACTGAGGCTGCAGCATCTGTACATGGATCAGAGAGAGAGAGAGAGAGAGAGAGAGTGTATGGAGAAAAACAGGAGGATGGTGAGAGAGAGAAAGAGAAGGTATGGAGAGACAGAGAGAAATAGAGATGGGAAAGAAACAGAAGGTATATAGAGATGGGGAAGGGAGAGGAAGAGATGTAAAGAGAGAGGGAAGACAGAGAAAAGGAGCAGGTAAGGACATAAATGGGAGACAAAAAAGAGAGAAAGGGTGTGGAGAAAAAAGGAGGGAGAGAGACAGAGAATAGGAAAGGCAAGGGAAAGGCCGAACACAGGAAAAAGAGGTATGGACAGAAAAGAGGGAGAGGGAAGAGTGTTGGAAAGAGAAAGAGACAGAGAGAGAAAGAGAGAGAGAGAGAGAGAGATGGAGAGAGAGAAAGAGAGAAACAGAGAGAGAGAGAGAAAGAGAGAGAGAGAGAAAGAGAGAAACAGAGAGAGAAAGCGAGAGATAGAGAATGAAAGAGAGAAATGGAGAGAGAGAGAGAGAGAGAGAGAGAAAGAGAGAGAGAGAGAGAAGAGGGTGGTTGTCAATGTCTCTACTGACTCCACCTTCTGAAATGTGCAAGCTTGAGTTTCATGTCATGCAGTGCAGGTGTGGCTGTTTCGTGGGCTGACCATGTCAACAGTACTGAGCTGTGGTTGCAACAATCCCAGAGGATAAAGTGAACTAACATTTCAAGACTGAATGCAGCAACAAATAACTTGCTACCATAAAAAGGAAAAAAACTTTCGCTTAATTGTGAAATTTGAAAAGCTGTTTTACGGATGGATCACATTCAAGAATGCTAGCTTTTTACCCAGCTAGCTTTAGAGGTAAACATTAATGTAGATGGGATATCTTGAAGCTAGCAGTGAGTATGGCCTAGGCACTGTGGTCCAGCTGAATGAGGGTCACTTTGTCTTGTTCATGTTCAGGCCTGTGTACCTATCCATGCAGACACAAACATGGAATTAGGGTGCCAGTGCCAGCGCTGAAGCCGCCTGCTGCCGTGGAATTAATGAAACGCCCATGCAAATGTTCCAGCATTGACTATTCCAGCTATCTGCTTTCACTCTCTGCTTTTTCCTATTCCCCTCTTTCACTCTCTCTCAGTCTATCTATCTGCCCATCTCTCTCCTGTGCCAGCGGCTGGCCGAGCCCATCGGCTCTCCACTCGGCCCAATAATTCTTGGCAAATGTTCCCTGGACACGGATGCCAGCCAGTGATTTTATTCTGAGCCCAGCTAAGGCCAGCAGAGAGAGGCAAGGGTATGTAAGCACTGCTCTGGAGCGTCCAGTACTTTGCGGACATAGCAAACACAACAGAAAAGTTGTTAAACTCACATAAATTCCCTCTTGACCTTTACCTACAACTGGCCATTCTCCACTCCTCCCCCACCTACCTCCATCACACAAAACTTCTGGCCTCTCTGACACCAACACCAACTCTCCTGCCCCTCTTAATCTTCTTTTCCCCCTTTTTTTCTCTCTCACAGATATTTTCTTACATTATTTACTTTCATCCGTCCAAACCTCTTAAAACAGAGCTGTGCAGGCTGGTACTTCTGTGCATTAACAAGGCACAAAGCAAAATACGGCAATCCTAACAGACCCAAAAGACATGGTAGAGTGAAGAACTTTAGCCAAGGGCCCAAACAGATTTGCGACTCAGGGAAGCCTTGAGTCACCCTGCATCCTCCCTAAACACTCAGTGGAGGGAAAAAAAGGCACTCTCCCCCCCTCCACTTGCTCTGTAAGTAAAACCACCTTCTCCTCTCATCTATTACAGCCTCCAGCTCAAATCAGCCGGGCGCCTCTCCGGGCACCAATTCGTTCTGGGCCTCATTACAGACTTTTGCGCTGTTCGGCTGGTGCACTCGTTTTCATTTTCAGACATTACTCATGTTCTCTTTAATAAAACCGCCCCTTTGGCTCTCTGTCTCCTAGACGCGCTGCATAAGCACAATTCCAGAATTCACACTTCCCTGCTTTAAGGGGAAAAACACCTAAAAAGTAATTCAGAGAATTTTTAGTCAAGGGTAGCAACTACTCACTTTCTGTGGAGTTCTTCTGTAACTTTAGTTTTACATTTATTAGAACTTCTTCCGTTTGTTAAAGAGACCAGTTTCTAATTTTTTTTTGCATTTTTTTTAGTCCACTTTTAACCTCTGCATATTTTGATGTAGCGAAACAGTCATAATTAATATTTACATGACCATTTTGCAACCTTTCTCTGAGAAATAAACAAGATTTTTTTTGTTACAGTTTCTTCCTCACTAACGTACGTAAATGTCCACTGTTCTGTTCTGCTCCTTTACACATGGGTCACAACATACATAAAAAGCCAAAAGGATTGAAATATGTAAAACAAACAGTTAAGTTTTGTTAAATCCTCAGAGACATCAGAAAAATGAAACTCTAGCCACTCGTTTCGGATGTCTGGTTCCTTCAGAATTGCTATGCAAAAAGATACTTCTGCTTCCCAACAGCCAGATACTGGATACCGTTTAACTGTCTTCCAATATCTGCTACAGACAGTCTGCAGTAACAGCACGCTTTATTCCATCAATGTGAACAGGCATGCAAAACCTCTATTAGATGAATGGGTGGTGCAATGCAAATGTGTTCATGGTTGTGATGTCACAAACATGCCACATTAAATTTGAGTGTTTTTTGCTGCTTAGATACCATATATGGACTGTTTAGAGTGAGTAGTGAATGGTATTTTTTTTAAATATATTTTAATATATATTAATACTACTTTTATTTTAAAAAGTTTCTTTTTAAAGTTTTACTTAAAAAGATGCTGCACACATTTCACATACATTCTTCCAGAACATGGGTATCTGAATATAAAGTGTTCTGAAGGATAAATAAATAAATGAATAAACCAAACAACATTTAAAGAAATTTGTGGATATAGCCGGCTTACTCACCACCCACCAGTAGTAGACATCTGAAGGCAGCTGGATGTTGTCCCGTGTCCAGACCGGCGAGATGTCAGGATCGTAATTCTCATCAAACCAGTCGGACACGCCGGGGTCGCCCACACAGCGAGCGCAGGCGCACGTCTTCTGCTGGCCACTCTCTGCAGGGACTGGCTTGTGTGATCCAGCATAGTTGGGCACCAGCTTCACCCTGCGGGACTCTTCCCAGCCAGGCCCGGGATCTAGGTAGGGCAGGCCGGGACCCCCTCTCAGAGAGAAAGAGAAGAGCAGTGAAGTGAGGAAGAGGAGGGCCAGAGACCCCAGCAGCACCCACACGCGGAGAGAGCAGCGCATGCCCCCCGGGCCTGTCCGGGATCCCCGATCTCCTGCCACAGCTCCAACCCCAACGGGTCCCCAGGGCCTCGTCTCGCCCGGCCTCTGCGTCCTGGCCCAGGCGGCCCAGCCCAGGCCCAGGCCCCAGGTCGACCCCCAGCCTGACCGCTGCTGAGGAGCGGACGCCACTCTGCCCCCCCACTGCCATGCACCGGCCCCTGCCACTGTGCCCTCGGAGCCAGCCGACACACACACGCACACAAACAGCTTGAGGGTGGGAAGTGGCGCTGTCTCGCTCTCTCTCTCTCTCTCTCTGTCTGTGGTTCACATCAACAGTGTCAGCTTCCACTGCTGATTGCCCGCCCTCTCTTTCTCTCTCTCTCTCTCTCTCTCTCTCTCCAGCAGGGGTGCGCCTCGAGCTCCAGTCCAAAAATCTACAACAGGAGAAAAGGTATTTGCATGTAGAAATTATGGAACCAGAAATGTAGATCAAATGCAGATACTGTGAAGATGTCTGAATACAGGCTCTTTTTTGAATATTTATTTTTTTTGTGTGTAGCAATTTGTATATTCTTGTTGTCATAACAAAATATAACAAAATTTACAAAAATAACTGGTGGGTGACAAATTAAAGCAAAAAAACTACCTAAAGAGTCTTAGGAAAAGTATTGGGCCACCACAAGCCGCCAGAACAGCTTCAATGCACATTGACAGATATTGCACAAGTCTCTGGAAGTGAGGGATAAAACGCTGTTCTTCCTAAAGATATTCACTCTGTGTTTTCTATAATCGTAGAGCAGCGTTTAATGCGTCGGTCCAAAATCTGCACTAGTTTAAGATCTGGTAACTGCGAAGGCCTTGGCCTATCATCTATATAATTTTCATTCAAATCATTTTTTTCTCATACTTGGACTGGGACATCGTCATCCTGGTAGAGACCACTCCTCCCAGGACAGAATTTTTGGACATAGGTGATCAGTCAGATTGCTTTGATTGTGACATACACAGACAGAATGCATCTTTATTTTATTTTTATGGTGAAAAATGTGAGAGTAATGTAAGAATAACTGTGCTTCTATCCCTGCAAAATTTCTGACCAATAAATGAACACCTGCACCATGTAATGTGGACCAATGTTTTTTCAATTTTTAAATTACAGTTTTAGCCATTGCGGTGTGAAACCACCTAAACCAAATGAAAAAGATACAATATCACAAAACTTCAGAGCGGACATCAGAAAATAAACAGGGTATGAAAACAGCCAGATGTTGTTTAGGATGTTAGCTAGCAAAGTTTGCCATCTGAGGCTAAACCCAGTTAATTGCAGGATTAAAACAAACACTGACTGTTCACGAATAGGTTTAGAGAGACATTAGCATGACGTGAAAGGTAGTTTTAGTGAGTCAGGGCCCAGCTGCACTCTTTTTTTTGTTTCTTTCGTTTCTCAGAAAAAATAAGTTTTACCACCACTTTTAAAGGTGTGGTGCCACCCCTGCCCCGCAGTATGAGAGAGCCACCAGCCCTCCTCACTATGGTCAACCCTTTAGACCTGTTCTGCTCCATTCACACATGCACTCACCCACTTGTGGAGAATATGGCTAAAGATGCACATCTCTGTAAACTGGTCCCTATTATGTTTGCACCACTGACCTGACAGTCTCAGTCACTCAGTCAACAGTTGGTCACTGAATGTGCACTTTTGACCACAATTTCCAGCCAATTTCCAGTCACTTTATTCACTGTTACAATACTACTCAGTTGAGCAGTACCTGTGACTGAAGCTAATGCAGAGTCCTAATTCAAAGTCATTTAGATCTTTACCTCTGGCCATCTTGAAGCAAAATCAAGGTCAACTGGGCCTGCTCAGAATTTTTATGAATGCCACAGAGCATGATAACTGTTTAATTGTATCTTGCAGTACATCTCTCTGGAAGCATCTGTACTCGTGCTTCACTCATTTATTCAGATTTTTTCTTTAATTTGTCACCCATCTATGTGTTACTTTAAGAGTTTATAGTAAGCCATTTTGGAGCATTTCTATGAAATGTTCACAAAATGTAAAGGAGCTGGCATTTTCAAATGAATTACAAAAAAATGTAATAAACTTGTCATCACATTTGATTTTTTTTCAATCCTAATTCTTTTATTTTCTGTCTCTCAATGTTTACATACATTTCTTTTTCATTTTTATTGACTTTACATTGCTGTTTCATATTACATAAACCTGCCTCGTGGTACTTTCAAAGTACAACAGGCGCTGCATGTATAAAGTTGTGTCCTCTTGTCGCACTCACCTCAAAAGCGTCTGCCTCTCATCCTCTCCTGGCTCCACTCAAACACGCACACCTGTCCAGCTTGTTGCAAAACCCAGTCAGTCAGTGTGCTTTGTGCGCGTGGGTGCGAGTGTTAGCTGTCTGATTTTCCCTGCAGCGACGGCTGTAGGAAATACCCCTCAGCGTTTTTGACATTTCAGTGCCGGCCGAGCAAAGGCTGTCATCCACATGTTTCGTGCAGAATTCTCTCCAAGCATGTGAGTGCGCACTCCTCGGCAGAGTAATCCTGCTCGCTCTTATTCTAGTGAGCCGCCGTGTTGGGGTAAAGGCCAGCAGTCTTTGGAGGAAAAGGGTGGAGTTTTCCTGCAGACTTGTACTGAAAAGTCATCCTGGACTTTCCCTTTCTCTCTTTTCCACTACCCTCCCCTCTCTCCTTGCATCAGTGCAATTCCAGTCCAGACTTGCCCAGACTCAGAGGCATGGCTGTCCTTTCCTGCTGGCCGGCGGTCGCTGCAGTGACCCGAGTGACAGCTGCACGCAGGTTACTGCAGTGCGGTGTGTGTGATGGCGGTCAGCTCACGGGAACCGAGTGTGTGCCTCACTGCTGGCACAGCAGGCAATAAACCGGTCTCCGTCTGCAACAGGTCCACACTCGGGCTGTCTGCCAGAAAGTGAGGCTCTCTGGACATTCCGGGCTGGACGAGCAGTTCCTAGTGTGGGTGGCCTATGGAGTTCTCTCTGCCACGAAGAGAAAAAAAACTATTTAATGACAAAGACGTGAACCAACAAAAGCAATCAAAGTCATAAAGCCCTAAAGACTTAAACACACAAAGGGGATTTGAAGGATCTTGACAGAGAACCTCCTCAAAACAGCTTATGAAGGAATGACCTGCAAGGAGCAGGGACTGGATTAAAAAAGAAAAAAAAGACACAACAAAAAAAATCTCATCACTCCAGCTCACCTCCTTCTGTTACTGCAGCTATCGAGCATCAAAACATAGGGACATGTGTCGCTCGCCGTCCCCTACCAGTTTCACACTGACAGTCCTTAAGGCTGCATTGGGTTTGCTGGAAGCTCCAATTTTGACAAGGCGATGTGCCCTGCTCTGCTGTTGTCCCTTAATCTCCTAATCTGTAATCTCCATGGTGCTGCTGTCCACCCACCCTCTCTGCCCTCTCCCTGCCAGCCCTCCGAACGTCCTCTGGCCGCCAGTCTCCCCTTAGTACATCCAAAATCTCCCCCGCTTCCTACCTGTTACAGTCTCTCCAATCGCTCTGATCTGCCCGGTGCACTTGTTCAGGTCTGATTCCAGATCAGATAATTACAAGAGTGTTGTAGATGTCTGGATGCTGCTGGTCTTCAGACACTTATCCTATGGTAAGGGTGGAGAAGATGGGGATTGGAGAGAGTAGAAAAAGTGAGTTAACCTTTTGAAATGGATAACAAAGCACCCAGAGATCAATGAAACAAGCAGAGACACAATGATTCTAAACATTAAGAAAAGGAGATGTTCTATTATGCTTTAAATTTGATGAAAAGTTATTATTATTATTATGTGCACAATTTTGTTTTGCAGAATTAAAAAATGTTTTGTAATTGTTCGACAGCAAAACATAAAAAAAGACAAAACTGCCTTCATGTGTTCAGCTGTCCAATTATGTTGTGTTAGCAGCAGTTCAAAAAGATGCAGTGACGCTGCAGCGCTGGTTGTATCGTGTGATCAGGGGGAGTCCTAACTAGAGGGTGGAATTGGATATGTCTAAATAGGGAAGAAAATTGGAAAAGAAAAAAGAAAAGAAAACTGTAAAAAGTCAAAGATGACTCATAATTTACTTCATTTCCAGTCAAAACAGCAAATAAGTACAACTTACTCAGCATTAAAAATAAAGCAGAAAACATATATTTAACAGAGAATTACACAGCAACTAAACATAATAGCAGATTTTTCAGTTTTTAGTGTGTTTAACCTTCGCCTTTATTATGGCTTCCATTCTTTTCAGGAGACTTGATTTTAGTTTTTCAAAGAAATCTGCAGGGATATTTTTCCACACTTCCAAAGTTCAGTCTTTGAGGATGGTTGTTTCTTCTCCTCACAGACCAAGTAATCCCAAACACATTCAGTGATGCTGAGGTCTGGACTTGGGGGTAGTCAGTCCATTGTTCTGAAAACACCAACAGCTTCTTTGTTTGACTTGCAGTTCTTCTTTATTTGTCTGTTTCCTTTTCTCAGTAACAGCTTCTTGTCAGCTACACATCCTTCCAGACTCATAGTGTTGAGTTGTCTTCTCACAGTGGAAGGATGGACAGAGACACCTGTGGATTTTTTCACATCTAAAGCAAGAGCGGAGCTTGATTTTCCACTCTCTCTCAAAAAGGAAAGCTTTAGGTACTGTTTATCTGATGGTAAGTTTGGGTGGTCTACCAGGTCTTCCACATTTATTAGGAGTCCAATTTTGTGTTAACAGTTTTTGAACACCCAATTTTTATTCGCTCATTTTCCTTTGACTTTCCTCTGGATTAATGTACTTAATGGTTGTTTTGACTGGAAATGAAATAAATAATGGGTGGTCTCTGATTTCTGCACAGTACTACAAATAACATTATTTGCTTTTTAATGGGCCAAACTGACCCAATGAAAAATCAGATGCCTATTTAAGAAAGTGCTGCATCAAAAGTAAGACATGACCAGCCTCTTTTGAATAACTTGTACTTAATGACCATTTTGATTGGAAATTAAGTGATTGATAGGTGGTCTCTGACTTTTGCACAGTACTGCAAAGGTAACTAATGTAACCATGAAACGAACCATGTAATTATATTATTACAGTTAAATATAGGAAAAACAATAATAAGATAAAAATAACTCTAGACTTTAAAGGATTCAAGCTGCACCTTAATTGCTAAACAGAAGAGACAAAGCACACGACGCCTCAGAGTGACAATTTCATTTAGTTATGAAACACAGCTCCACTCATTCGAGGCGCTCCAACTGCACTGAGACGACCGCCCGTTTAATATGCTGCCCATAACGAACTCCCATAAAGAGAATTCATCAAAGCGAAAGCTCCTCGTCTCCTGTGTTCTGAAGAGTCCTACCTGCTGTGAATTATGAGTTCATTTTGTGCTGAGAAATGATCTCTCTGTGAGAAACAGCGAGGAGGGGGCGCGTCACGGCATGACAACGACAGCGACCTCCTCACATCAGCCCATCTCGCCCTCTAATTGAGGATTCACCATCTGACTCTTCCCTATTTGTTGAACGTTTAGGCTGAGACGCAATTCCTGCCTCGTAATCGAACCTGAAGCCCCTCTCCTGCTGTAGCCCACCAGCCCTCGTTCCCATGCCTGTCTCTCTGCATTTTCCCCTCATCTCTCATCTCAATTCCCAAACCTTTTATTTTCTGTTTTTTTTTCGCACTGACTTTCCATTTTCAACCACTGCTTCTCTCTATGTCTGTCTCTCTCTCTCTCTCTCACTCAGGTCAGTACAGTGGGAGTGCTTCTATCTTTGGGGTTCTCTGGTGACAGAAGCTCTCTGAGGAAAGGAGACATATGTTCTGCGTGTGTCATCCAGAAAAGATGTGGAGCATCACAGCAAGGTATCTAGGAAAAAAAAGCTCTATCAGTATTCCCTCTCACATATTACCGCACAGGAATACTTGTACATGGTTCTTTCCAGCGGCAAAACAAACCCCGAGAAAATGTTTCCTCAGGCTGAAAAAAAAAGAATCCTTTTAAAAATCAAAGTACTCAAAGAACAAAAGGATGACAAAAGCCTAAACATTAAAATGCTGGCAGCTCTGCCCTTTTTTGCACTTTTGCTTTTAACCTCTTTTCAGGTCTTTTGTACCAGTATGCCTGAGAAAAACACTCTCGTATGTGTGCACAGCCCCCCCACCCTCCTACCCCTCAAAGGGGCAACAATAACACTGTATCCACATCTTCTCACATCACCTCCTCGACATAAAATACTACAGATGCGTCTTCTAGTGCGTTCACAAAAGGTCTTGGAGATCCATTTCAACGCTGGAACTGTTACTGTATCGCACCAGGCAAAAAAAAAAGAAAAACCCTCTTTAATTACACCAGTGACTACCTCAGGTTACCATGGTTACTGTGAAGGCCAGATCCATGCAGTTCAATAGATAATAGTTCTGAACTGAGACTGGGTTACATCAGAACGTTGCTGGGAAAAAGACGTGGACGACATGGAGAGATTGGATGTCCGATCAAACAAAAGTAGTCCTCTAGTCCTTGAGCAGAAATCGACTGAAGCAATGCATTTTGGGAAAGGGCTCTAAATCATAAAACAGAATGAAAACAGCCACACCCAGTAGACACACACCAGTGTCCTTTCCACATCCAGAGTCTTAACTTTGAAAAACACAACACCAATACGAACTACACTCACTACTAGAGACGGATGGAATGAAGATTTTCAATGATGTAAGTGATCAGAATTATCACCACTAATAAAGCTTTATTAACACCAAAAATCTATTTAAATTTCTATAAGCATTCATCTTAAATGGTCTGGACCTGCCAGGATCCAATTACACACTTCTACAGCTTAAGAACAGCCAGTTTGCATCGTAGTCCATGTACACTATTGCTCAAAAGTTTGGAATCATTGTTTTCAATAATATAAAACTGATTTGGTTGCAGCTGCATATAGAAAATGATTCTAAGATGATACTAATGTTATAAAAGTTTCAAACAGTTTGTAAAAAGCTGTGAAAACTGACATTTTTGATGATGAATGGAGCTGCAGATGATTCCATAATGATTCAGAAAGCTGGAGAGCATTGAGAATGAACCGTACATCCAGAATGACTCACATTCGAAAAGCAGTAAGTGAACCTCACTGATCAAACAGCTATTCATAGCAAATTTGTGACAAGAAATGACTACAAATAGAAAACTACAGTTTATTAAATAGTCAATATTTCTTACTATTTAACCTTGTTGTTTTCTTGTCTATACTGAATGAGTTAGTAAATGACTTATTAATATGACAAATGATGCCAACCCTTTGAACAGTAGTGTAATTACTGAGTCATAGTACTTAAAATAAGGCTGCATAAATAAATCAATCAAAACACAATCAAAATCAGACGATTTTTGCTCCAAACAAGCAATCGACCAATTTGTATGACTCAACATGAGGCAGTCAGCTCTCACTTTCAATGTAGCGCCTATTTAAACAGGCAACTGATTTTTCATTTACAACTCTAAAATTTCGGCTTGGACCATTAAAGAGCAAATAATATTATCTGCATTACTGTGCAAAAGTCAGAGACCACCCTTTATTTATTTGACTTCCATTATGTTATTCATTTTACAGACATTAAGTTATTCAATTTTCAGGAGGTATTTCTGAGGGGACGTAAGATAATCCACTTGCTTAAGGGAAAGTCATTAGACAACAAGGCAAAAAACAAGAATTTTCACAACCAGAGTTAATAAAATAAAATAAAATAAAATATATATACAGGGATAGGAGAAAATCAAGCTCTGCTCTTGCTTCAGATCTGAAAAAAAATGGATATGTAGTGGTAAGGAGCTTTTACTGAGAAGAGGAAGTAGACAAAACAGAACAACATTTTCAAAGAAGCTGCTGATGTTGTCAGAGCAATGGAATGAGTCCAGACCTCAATATCACTGAATGTATTTGATAAGCAGAAAATGAAACCAACTTCTAAGACTGAACTCTATAAGTGTAGAAAAATATGCCTGCAGATTTCTATGAAGAGCTGAAATTAAGCCTTCAGAAAAAATGGAGGGTGCAATAAAGGTAAAAGGTGGACACACTACATACTGAAAAAATGATATGTAGTCTACTGTTTCTGCTTTTTTGCTTTCTGCTTTTTTCCCTGAAGCTGAAAAATGATCAATTTAATGTGTTTGCACAAATATTGCAACTTTTAGGAAGTACTGGAAATGTGCTGGTATGTTTCTTGTGTTTATTTAGCTCACACAGTGTGAGCTTTGTATTAAAAAAGACTAATAAAAATTGTCCATAATAAATAAATAAATCAGCCCCAGGTTGGCTATAAAGAAATCAGAATCAGACACAAAAGATCATGATTGGTGGCTCCCTAGTTATCTGAATTATTACCATTTGAAATTACAGGCTTTTGTATCTCAGTATATCATTAAAACTGGTTACTATCCCATCATTACACAACACTCTACTTCTGGATGTGACTCGTCCACCAGAACAATGCAAACCTGCATAATTCTAAAGGGACAGCAGATAAGACCATCTTGCCTCTTTATCACAGAGGTGCCCACAGTCCAGTGCAGGATGGCCCGCAGGAGTGTGGCGAAGGGTCAGCCAAACAGGTGGCTCAGCTGGCCAGTGGCAAGCTCCAAACGCTGCTGCTGAAGCTGCTGCTGCTGCTGCTGTTCCAGATTAAACCATGCCACTGTGATTGCATGCGTGGGTGAGCCGCTAAAGCTCGGATAATGCCCTCCTTTGTTCCCAATTAGAAAAATGAATTCCAGATTACATTTTCTCCAGCAGCAAGCTTTAGCCTACACATCGGGCTTTGGGGGTTATTTTTTCCTCCTTAAAGCTGCTGCTCATCCTCGAGATGCACATGCATTATTAGACACGGTAAGGCAGAGAGAGGGAGGGAGACACGGTATAAGAAGCTTCACATCATGCATTTAACCCATGTGCAGTTTGCACTTAGCATGTGCACTGCATGTGAAATCACAGGACCACCGCTTCACATCACAGCCTCCGCAGGGAAGTCCAACAGTTTTGCCCTGTATGTAACACTACATGCTGGGTTTGACACCCACCACTGCAGAAAATGAGGACATCATGTGAAATCCTCCTCATAGCAGCCGTCAGACTAACCAACTAACGCATCTACGGTGCACCATTCATATTCCAGCCTCATCTTCTAAAAATCAATCACCACATTCTGCACACCTCATCCAATTACTGGAGGCAGCAGTCTCTGCGTTTACAAAGCCGCCAGCCCGCGAGGCGCTTGGGCGAATTGGTTTGGCCGCGCCTGCCGCTTCCAGCAAGCAGAGTGCGAGATGCACAAACAACAGGAGATGGGATTGATTTGGCTCCGGTCAACAAATCTAATGACAACAGCCAACACACAAACACACGAAAACACACAAACAGAGCTCAGCTTGGCTCTGTTCATGGCACTCCCACAGCTGTCCGTCTGTCTGGCTATAACTTTGGCATCTTGGCAAACAAGTAAGTGTGTCTGTATGTTTTTTGTCTCACACACAAATAAATAGTCAAAAACATACAAAGTCTCATACATAGTCAAAAGCACTTCTAATTCTACACAAGTTGAGACAGTACTGTTGTATGCAAAACGTTGGACAATCCCAGTCAAATGCCATGTTTTGCTGATGTGCTCTCTGTAGACAATGTGTTAACTTACAGGAACACTGCACTAATACTGGGCAATCCTTTGAGATTCTGGTCCATGTTGACGTGATTGCATCATGCAGATTTTTCAGGTGCACTTTCATGTTGTTAATCTCCTGTTCTGCCATATCCCAAAGGTGTTCTATGGGGTCAAATGTGGTGGGAAGGCCAATGAAGAACATTCAACTCATGGTCATACTCATGAAAGCAGTTTTAGACTACTTTTTCTTTGTGACAAGGTGCATTATCATTCTGAAATGTGATATTACAAGATGGTAAATTGCACAACGTAAGATACACAAGGTCAGCAACAATACTTAAATATGCTGTGGGATCCACCAGCCTGGACTGTTGACGCAAGACAGGTTGGGTCCAAGTATTCATGCTGTTGGTGCCAAATCCTGACCCTATCATCTATGCCTCAGCTGAAATCAAGAGTCAACAGAACAGGATACGTTTTTCCAGGCTTCAACTGTCCAGTTTTGGTGCCCACTGCAGCCTCAGCTTTCTGTTCTTGGTTGACAGAAGTGGAACTTAATATCGTCTTCTGCTGTTGTAGCCCATCCGCCTTAAGGTGTGCTGTGCAACTGAAATGATTATCTACTCACCACATTTGTACAGAATGATTGAGGTACTGCAGCCTTGAACCAGTCTGGCAATTCTCCGTTGATCTCTCTCATCTACCAGGCGTTTCCATCCACAGAACTTCTGCTCGCTGGATGTTTCTTTATTGCACCATTCTGAGTAAACTCTAGAGGCTGCTGTGTGTGCAAATCCCAGGAGATCAGCAGTTACACAAATGCTCAAACTAGCCTGTCAGGCACCAACAATCACGGCAAGGTCAAAATCACCTTTTTCCCCCATTCTGATGGGTGATGTGAACATTACCTCAAGCTGCTGGCTCATATCTGCATGAGAAATGCTAACATACAATTGACTAATTACAATTGCATGACTAAGCAGGCCTTTCCTGGATGCTTCGTGTACACTCAAGCATGACTGCATCACTTGTTTAGAGGTGATGTTAAGATGTTTTCTGAACATTTCACAAATGTTCCTAGTCTTAAATTGGTCCTGTCCCAACTTTATTGGAATGTGTTGCAGCCATACATCTCACAATAAATGTCTAACTACAAAACAAATGAAGTTGATAATGTATAACATTAAACATCTTGTCTTTGTACTGTTTTCGTTTAAAGTTTCGTTTTTAAGATTTACAAATCACGGCTGTCTGTTTATATTTGTGTTTCACATACTGTCCCAACATTCTGGAAATTGAGGTTGGTATTTTAACAGCAAATGCGTCAACATCTTATTCCACCGTTAGACACACATTCACCCAAACACACACACATACAGAATGCTTCTTTTCACAGCCTCCCACACAGTTATAAAAGCACTTTTCCGTCGCTCCCTCCCTGTTTTGCGGGTCTGACCCATGTACCTGCGTGAAAGGGTGAATAAAACACTGGGGAGTGGGTGTAAGCGTCGTCGTGGCAATCAAAAATAACAGCTAGCTGCCATGGAGATGTAATAGGGAGAGGAGAGCCATCAGCCATTCCCACTGGCTACTGCCGGGCTGCCCTATAACACTCGTCTGAGCTCCTCCACCTTTAAAGATCTGGAGCTTTTGAAAATGTTTTGCTACATTAAATTGAGCAGGAACCCTGCGGTCTTTTCAGTTTTCAGCTTATTCACTTTCTGTATTTTGCCCTTGTACTCCAAACAGACCTTTTAAAAACTAGACAGTGGAAAGAAATATTCATCTCTCTGCCCCTAACAACTAATTTGAAATGTAGAACAGCTGTTTGGAGTGCTGTCGCAGTACACAGGAAGAGGCTTCTCAAGAAGGACCTTTATTCAGTCTTTTTTTTCATAGTAATCTTTTATTCAGTTTATTTAAAAGTGTTTAACTGCACAAAAAAGGAGAATTCCACCGACCTTTCTAAATTTCTGCATAATTAAATCATTAAGATGTAAAGTCACTCAAAGTGCTTTGATATGAAATGATCTGCTCTTGAGAAACTTAGCAAGTCAGAATTATTCACAGAGGTGGTGATAGGAACCAGATGGCAAAAGAGCTTAATGCCTGTAAAGCTACATCACAGAAACATATTACATGAAATGATTACAGATACACTGCATGATGCTCGTGACATTGTTTCAGAGTAGTTTTGAGATGAAGTATTTGCTGAAAGCGTATTATTTTTTAAATCCAGTCATAGTGCGCAGGTACATAAAAGGAGCTGTAAGGCAACAAAGTATCCTAAGAAATATAAAACATACATATAAAAGTTCAGAAGATGTGTGTACATTTACTGGTCATTTTAGAAAATGGCTACATCGGCAAAATTCCCCTTTAACAAAATCTTAAATATTCTCCCCCTAAAGTAGGGATTTGGAGAGGATATTCTTCATCCAAGATCAGCCTGAAAGAATAAGTTAGACCCAAGCAGGCTTTTCCAAAGGGGTCTAAGAGAGGGCAGGCATACGGTGCCTGTCCAGTGGATTTAGAGTTAACTCTGCAGACACAGTGCCACAGCACGCACACTCGCACTGCAGCGGATTAATCTAATCATAAAACAGTCATTTTCAACGGCTGGGCCCAAAGGCCTAATCTAATTTCATGTTTAATGGATTAAACCCTTTAAAGCTGGATGCATTATTGCTTGTTAGAGGCCTCTCACAGGGACTATACTGCAAGCCCTCCAATTCAGCACTCTAATATGTTTATGTGTTATATATATATATATATAAACACACAGACACATACGCAGGAGGAAGGTACAGCAAATATTTATGCTCTATTTTTCAGGACTTTTTTTTTGGAGATGAGTGGGTGTAGTGGGTTTGGAAGCAGGTGGAGCTTTTGTTCTGAGCTGTGCTGGAGAGGTGTGGGTCCGTCTCTAACTAACAAAAGCAACAAGGATTAGCACCTCTTCATCCCACAATTAAAGCCCTCAGCACGCTGTAGGAATTCAAATGAGCATAAAAAAAATAAATAAATAAATAAAAAGGTTTGGAAAAAAACCCAAAAAACGGCATTTGTACTCATCAGTGAAAAGAACACGGCCAGCAGCCACCAGCTACCCTGCAGTAAGGCAGGGACTTGGACGCTGTGCACAGCAGAGATACATTCTAAAACACAGTCGAGACGTGATAATGAAACGCAATAATTAAGCCAGTCTGATTTAAATTTCTGCATATAGTGTTATTGAATATGCTCCAGATGTTGGGAATATAAGATTTTGTAAATATCAGGCGACAGAAGTTGAGTTAGTGATTTATAGCGGAAAAAAGGAAGAGAGAAATGTGTGATATAACACATTTAGTTAAAAAACATCAGTCCCTGACAAAAGTTGTATTAGTTATAATATAGACCCATTGCCAACAACATATATCATGTAAGAAAAAAAAATGTTTATCTGATTTTGGAACAAAATGGTTTATTTATAGTGCTGTTTTTTGTCCTATTATGTACATTAACATTATCCAAATACAATACAACATTTTCCTTTCGCAATAAGAGTTTCGTATGGCACATAAACAGTGTTAATATTCTGAAACATAAATGGTCCATAAATGAAAACTAAACAGAAAAAGCATGATTCGATTTCAGTGATTTTGTGATGCCATGAAAACCAGCACATAGTCATACATCTGCCTATTCTGCTCACAGCAGTTTAGCCCCACCCCTTCACAATGAAGTTCAGCCTGGATTACTTTTTGAATAAGGCACAATACAGAGCAGCCACCGACATACATCATTCTAAAGGCACAGTAACAAAAAAACACCTGTTAAATTCTAAAGAATTTAGGTTTTCAGCTTTGTGCCCCACAGTGGGCCACTGTGGTACTGCTAGGGGGGATTAAGACTTTTTTAACTGCAAAAAATTGTTATATAGACATTTATTAGTGCTGTCAAGTCAATTCAGACTTCTGATGACCATATAGATGGCGTTTCTCCAGAATATCTTGTCTTCTGTTAGTGTCTTCAGGCTTCTGAATAGCTTCTTTGAGACTCTCAAAATCATCACCGACACCAAAGTTCAATGGCATCAACATTTTTTCTGTCACTTGTTTATATTTCAGCTCTCGCAACCATAAATAACCACAGAGAAAACCATAGGCTGGACCAATAACCAGTGTTATAATAACAACAATGTGATAATATAAGAATAAACACGCATTTGACCAAATGTAATTCTAAATATGACAAACATATGCAAAATGTTAGCTATGTTTATTTCCAATGCATGCCAACCTAAAACGTTTTTCTTTTCGATCGTATGGAATTTATCCATCCAACAGATAAACGGTTATGTATAAGTCTTTCAAAAGGAAAGCTGGGCCATCTACAAGTAAAATGACCACCATGTCTCCCCACCAAGAAATGAGTACCTAGTGCAAAGTTTTACAGAACTGAAAACAAGTAACCACTGCTCTGTGCTGTGCTATGCTAAGAAGTCTTGTCAGATGAAGCTTTAATCTTATCAACCTGAGCCAGACTACTGAGCCAGACTACTGAGCCAAACATTAGCCATCTCATTAAGTGGGTCAGAAAAGTTTGTTTGGCATTTGTTGGTGTTTATGTTGCGTTATACTATACAGTCAAGCAAAATTTAATAGGATTCACTGATTATGCTGTTATTTGTTTGCATTTTAAATGATCAGGTCAGTCAAATCTTGTGGGCCACGGAAGCTTTTGAGATCGGTTTTGTGGGCTGTGAATTGCAAAAGGTTGGCAACCTCTGTTCCAAAGGGTAATGAGAGGTTGAAAAATGATTGTGTAAAAATTAATGATGACTGTATTCGGTACATGAACTCTCACAAACATAAAAGGACCTCAGGAAAAACGTAATATACAAGAAAAATATAGTATACGGGTCCCAAAGCTTTTAAACCTTGTAATTTATTTTACTCATTATTCATTTTTGCGTTTAGAAATCTCTTGTGTGAAAGTTAAGAGAGAAACATGACGTCACTGTTTAAGGTTAATCGAGCACTGCTATAGCTTTGTAATCCCTGACTCAATGCGCATCACATGTTTATGTTTGAACTGGTGCCCTGTGATACACTGAGTCAGCTATAAGGGTAAAGGGCTGGAGCAATGAGCAGAGACCTATGGGTAACTGGTTACCCACGCTCCTCACACTGAGTCATATGCTCAGGGCCGCTGACCCCTCAGCATGAGTCTTCCTGCAGACCGG
The DNA here is from genome assembly GCF_904425465.1 of Colossoma macropomum. Lineage (NCBI taxonomy): Eukaryota > Metazoa > Chordata > Actinopteri > Characiformes > Serrasalmidae > Colossoma > Colossoma macropomum. The sequence continues at coordinate 14,021,759 of NW_023494798.1, forward strand.
GCTAAAGCTAACCAGTGGGGAGGTAGCTAGGAGGCACCCGTCAGACCTTCTGAGTCAGCCATATCCGAGCCGAGCACCGTGGCAGGTCTCAGAAGAGCGTGTGAGAAATCCACAGCTAGAAGTCATGAAAGCGAACTGTAGTACTCCTACAACGCTGGTCTTGATGGCTCAGCCAGGAAAAACTGTTGAATACTCGCCAAAACTTTGAAACAGAAAATAACTGTACTTGTATCTTAGGGATAGATTGATTACTCGTATGCTTGTATAAACTGTGCAAGGGAAAACAGAATATTCATTCACCTGCGCTTGCACAGTGGGTGCTGACCATAAATCATTGGACAGTGACACAGTTTTTAGCCTTGTACATACCTTGCATTAAAGGGGAATTCCACCAATCTTTCAGAATTTCCTGCTAATTCTGAAGGGAGACAGATCATCTCCTGTAATCAAATTTGAATCTTTTTAATATAGAATATTTTGCTGAAACATATATTCTTTACATCTAGGAATAACAGTTCCTTAGCTTTTGTGTCTCTGAGAGGCTTGTGATATATTCTTGAGAAGGACACTGCGACATGAGATTAGGACTTGTTTATGCCCATCTCAAATCAATCCTACTAAACCTGGCAGCAGCTTGTGGTTCAGGAGCTGGAAACGGGTTTTTGCATCATCATATGAGTGAAAGGCGACCAATCAGGAACCTTCAAGGCCTTGGGCCTGACTGAAAGTGACTCTTGCTGACGTCAATAGGATGCAAACAAAAGACTCTATTTTTGTTGACTGAATCTCACCAATGACAGTGTTCAGTTTTGTTTCTGAGCCAATCCAAGCCTGTATTAAAATAGTCCGTAATGATGAATCAGCAATTGTACATGTAGACTGTCTGATTTACATATAATACCTAATCATAAAATAAGGTATAACTGCTTTGACCAAGTCTGTGTTACAAGGCAGAAGACATCTAGGGGTAGTCACCCCCACCTCTCTCTCCTCTTAGATTTTCAGCCTGATGATTTCTCTCTTCAGACTTTGTCTCAGTTAAGCCTTTACGTGTGACATGTGTGTTTGTGTTAACATGATAACTTTTTTTTGTTCACTTTTCTTTATTTTTATCCATTCTATTATGTATCTTTTTTCATGGTCCTGTAATCCTGAAAAACATTTTCTTATTTTTTTTTTCTTAATACATATGTATTTTCTTTTTAATTAAATCTATTTGACTTACAATTCAGTGTGAGGTCTTTTGGGGCATATGGCATCACAGAAATTATGACATTTTTCATGACAAGTTTTAATCTTAGTTATGATGTGGTAACTACCCAACAATTCAGCTGTTGCAATGTAAACGAAGTCAGTCTAATGTGAAAGTGGGCAGTGAGGGAAACCTGCAGACTCTTTACAGTGGTGGTAACAGGAATCTTGGGTTACGATGACTACAACACAAATCTAGCCACACCAATAAACCTACAAATGTGAGTTTTTATATGCAATGTTGAGGATGGTAAAATCATGTCACAGTTTTTAAGTTTTCTTTGGGGACTATTTTGCCTTACTATGCCCAGCATGTACGTCTCTGCCATAAAAGAGCTTGAAAAAATATGTTTTAGGCCAAAACCTTATCGCAAATGTATTGTAAAACAATATCTCCATTTGTAATCATCATGTAATCATACAAATAATCTTATTTCTGTGATGTAGCTTTTAGAGACAATAAACACTTTGGACGTCTGGTTCCTATCATCACCATTGTGAAAAAAAAATCAGACTCTGTATGTTCTTCTGGAATGGAGCATTTCACATCAAACCAGTCTGAACTATTTTGGTTACATCTTAACAATTTAATTATACAGACATGTTGAAAAATCAATGGAATTCCCATTTAACATCCATCTCAAGTGATCTGATAGCAAGCAGACAGTGTGACGTATAGCTGTGTACACCTGACATTTCTATGGGTCTTGAATGTGTCTCCACTGACCTCTTATTATACGAGTTCAGGACACACATTTAAATCAGTATCTCACTGCATTTGCTGTTAGACAAACATGTACCATGTAAATGTATGTGCTGTTACAATGTTTAGATCCAATGGACCACTGATACAATTAATAAACAAAAGGGAGAGGAGACGAAGAAAGAAGCTACATGGCTGCTTTCATACTTGCTGTGATGACTCAGTTGATTAGCAGTTCCTTCAAATGTTGTCTGGGACATACTGGGATGCTTTAGTGGTCACAATACAAATATCATGTGGCCGTATGAAAGGTGCTGCAAGCCACAACGGACCCTTTCTCAAACCTATACTTACTCCACTTATTATGCTTCTGACAGTCTAGATCACATGATGAAAGAGAGAGTTTAGTATTTCTGACGGTCCATCTGAAATACCATCCTGACGGCTGGTCCATTTTTGGCTTTGTAGGCAAGCATTAGGGTTTTAAATCTGATACATGCAGCTACAGGAAGCCAGTGAATGGAGTGCAGCAGTAGAGTGACATGAGTGAACTTAGGCACAAGCTGTGCTCCTGCATTCTGGATGAGTTGCAGGGGCCTGATGGCTCGCATAGGAAGACCAGCCAAGAGTGAGCTGCAGTAGTCAAAGCTCGAGATGACAAGAGACTGAACTAGCACCTGGGTGGCCTCTCTCTCTCTCTCTCTCGAGAGAGAAAGGGTTGGATCCTCCAGATGTTGTACAGCAGAAACCTGCATGACTGGGTTAGGATCGCAATATGAGCTGAGAACGATAACTGGTCATCCAGAATCACACCAAGACTTCTTGCATCTTCAGACAGAGCTTTCCATAGAAATGTTATTATTGCTTAGGTTTAAGCTGCAAATAAACTGTTCTTGTGTGGGGAGAACCTCTGGTGTTCAATCAAATAATGAAAATGTTTAGGATAGATAGTGATCTAGATTCATTTACAACAATCAGTTAAAAGTAGTGTTGACTGCAACATGCAGAATTTGAATGTTTTGTTGTTTTTGGTTAAGGTTAGGGTGATATAACCTGATATAAGGTAAAGTTAAGCTTCTAAGAAAAAATATCATGAAGGACATGCACTAGAGTTAAACAATTACTGGTGGGTTATATGGAAATATACTCATGTTTGGATTATACTAACAGTAAAAAAACAGTAAAACCCCAGTAAAACCTGGCCTTGGTTCACCCCTGTGTAGCAGCAGATGTTATATCACAAAAATAAGAACACAGCAGCTTTACATCAGAGGGTTTAAGATGTTAAGCTTTAAGAACAGCAAGGCTAGGTTAAGGTTTGCTACTGAACACATCAAAAAGCTTACACAACGGCATTAGGACTTATGGACAGATGAGACAAAGATTAACCTGCACTACACAGTGATGGATAAGGAAAGTGCGCGCTCATGTTCCAAAGATTTATCTGTAAAACTTTTGCTGCCAGTAGAACTGGCTCACTTGATGATGAGATGACAGCCGCAGGATGAATTCTGGGGTGCACAGAAGCAGCTCACCCACTCAGATCCAGACAAATGGTGGATAGTGCTTCGCCTTGCAGCAGGGCAACGATCCAAAGCATCTACTAAACCAACTTGGAGTTTTTCAGGGCCAAAAAGTAGATTGCTCTTGACAGGCCAAATTTATGATCCAAACTGGCCCCCATAGAGCATTTCACTTAGTGAGAACAAGACTGAAGTCAAGAAGTCCCTGAAATGAGCAGGTGCTGACAGTGACCTTGAAAATGCCGGAAAAGATTCCCATAAGGTCTATGGGTCGCAAACTTCAGGCAGACACTGATGCAGTGTTTTTGCAACTAAGTATTAAACATGATCATTTTATTTAATTAATTACAGCCCTTTGCAATGTGAGTACTGTATGCACAAAAAGAGCTGTGATTCCTCTGCTGTTCATTCAATGTATGAGTAAATATCCTCAAATTAGATATTAAATTTTGCGCTTTAGCCTCATTATCAGTTTTACTTCAAATTCATTGTGCTGGAATACAGAGGCAAAACAACAATGGAATGTCACATTATCTTGTTTATTACAGAACAGAATGATTAATCCTTTTTATATCACAATTTACAAAATTTTTAAATCACAATTTGAAATTTATAATTTTCAAATAAAGAAACTGCAATGTTAATTATATCTTACATTACTCAACAAGTTTTAAGTGGGGAAATAACACTACATTAGGTGTTAAAGATGATAAAAAAATTATGCGCTTAATTCATATAATATTAATAATCGAGTGACACTTTATAATAACAGGCCCCTATAAATTGTAACTTTATCATTATCTAAAAATTTGTTAATGACGATTAATAATTGTATAATTGTTCTTTTTATATAAATAAGTGCTACTACTTCACTTATTAACTACATAGAAATAATTTTAGTATTATATAATACATTTCTGTGTAATAAGTAACACAATATACCTACATAAATTAGAAAGTCAAAACCTTATAATGGGGTCAATTAACAATCATCAACGCCTTAGAAAAATATATATTAATGATGATAAACTTATGTTGAACTAAGAAACAAGGAAAAATTTATACATCACAAAACAATAAAGTAAATAAGGACTAAATCATTTGAATCCATACATAGACAGTTACTTTGTAGTTATGCAAAATAACTGAATTATTGACTAGCAAACTAGAAAATGCTAAATATTTCAAATTACAATTTTATATAATTTGACTTATAGATTTCAAATAACTAATATAATGAATGATTTGGTTTCTACAAATCAAAATAATTACTGATTTGTATGACAATAAGTAATAATTAAGATGTTACCATTTATTAATGCATGTGTTCAGTTTAGTAATTAGCAGTCATTAATAAACTATTACATAATTATTCTGCTGTTTATTATGAAGTGTTACCGCACTTTAATCGCAATATCAATGCTGGTCAGAAGAATCACCATTAGTTATGGTCCTAAATCATTTGCCCCTAGTTATTGATGAACTGTACTGTATATCTAATTAACTGAACGGCAGTGTGGAATTGTCTTATTTACAAAACAAGATGATTCAGACTAAAACGGTTTCAGAAAACTCAAATCACTCTGTACTAAAGCTCATGTGAAGCACTCCACTAATGGCAGGAAAGTCGCTGCTGCTTATCCTCACATAAATAGGCTCCCAAGAAATCTGCTGCCTGCTCCCAGAGCTTTTAACAGCTGCAGCTGGCCAAGGGTCTGACTCAGCACCCCATCCCTTCTCAGAGACCAAAGACTGCTGGACTTTGTGCGTGTGTGTGGGAGTATGTGTGTGTCCATCACTATTCAGAGAGCTGGACACTCTAACTGCCATTGATCGCACAAAGACAGGACGAGTGCATGGCTCACTAGACACTCGAGTTACCGATGAGAAGAAACTGCAAGTTGTAAAATGTTTTACGGATTCAAAATTATTCTGACTGTTCAAATAAATAATGCAGCATAATCATTACGGGTCTAGAGGAAGCAGAGTGTTCACAGAAGTAGCATCTTAACTACCTACAGTAATTCTCCACCAGTGTGCTTCAGCTTCTGATTTAATTGACCTTGTGTGAAAGTTGCCAGAGTTACTAAAGTCTTACAATGTTCCCTTCTGGCATATCACGCAATTAGGCCTGTGTCCAAGCCTGTCATAGCACATCTCTAGTTCTCCCTCTTCCTCTCTACTTTCTACTCTCTGTTCTGCTTTGTGCACAGCCTGTTCCTTCCTCCACTTTCCTATAGGCCACTCCTACAGTGCTCCTCTGTTCAGTATATGCTTTATTGCTTGTGCTTGGTCTAAAGGACTATCTCTCATCAAAGTCTCTGGCTGCCCTTTTATGCAGTAGGAAATCTCTTAGATCCTCTTGGATTGGGGCCAGGTGCCAGCGCCTGTCGCAGAGCCCATCGATCCGGAGGAAACCAGGGGCACTGGGGCATCAGGGCACTAGAAAAGCCGTCGCTATATGATCCCCCCATGCTGACACATTTAACGGCCAATTCACAGACTTAACAGCACATGGCTCTGATGGAGATTAGCACCTGCAGTTCCCAGGATTCAGAATTCAATGCTGAGAGGAAACAAATAACGAGGGGTGCAGCGACCATGCATTTTTGTGGTCAGACCTGATTCAGATTTTTGCCCCATATTTATTAGCCAAAGTGTTTCTGAAAGCAACAGGAAACAAAAACAGTAAGATTTGCTCCTTGCAGATAAAACAAACACATTACAAAAAACACAGGTTGATGGGTAGGCCCAGCAGACTTTAAATGAAGTGGCCAGAGGTACAGCAACAGCATTCTAATGCAGCATGCGTGTACTTAGCTGCCTCACATTGTTTTCGTCAGGGGTCACCAGTGTTATTCACAAAGGGCCAGTGTGGCTGCAGGTTTTCCTTCCAGCCAAGCAGGAACACACTTCATATAACTGTTCAATTGTTTGACTGAACTAAGATTGTTTTTACATATCTTCAAACTTTCAAACCTTCAAATTCCCAATATTACTGCAGTATATAGTATTACCGCTGGGGCGTAACAGTTTGCTGATTGGTTCTATGTTTATGTTGCTTTTGGTGTTCTGAAGTCTAACAACTTTTGCTGGAGGACAGAAAGCTGACTAAATTAAAGTCAGCTTAGCTAGCAGGCTAGAGATCCAATCAGTGCCACACACCACATATCTGAGAGTGTTCAGTGACTGGTGTTGGAGTGACAGCCCAAATCAAATATGTTCTGTGGTGTGTGTAGCTGTTAGCAGTCATTGAGTCACTGTTGTACGTAGTTTTTCTTCCTTGGCCTCAATCTATCAGAAAACATACGCACCACAATACAGCTCCATTAGGCACTGGAGTGGAGAAGAAACCTTTGAGGTCAACAGCATCCCACTTCAGATGGGAACGCATGTTGGATGTGAATCAACTAGTTTGGTCAACTCCTGGCTAGCGCTAGCTGTTTTCTTCTCCTCTTCACTCTATCAGCCCGTGTCACCACCAATCAGTGACATACCTCACCCCACAAAATATAACTGGGTGGAATATGCTTGTTTTGTTGTTTACTAGACAGACATTGAACAGAAATTTGACAAAGTGAAGATTTTGAAATACTGTTACCATTTTTAAACACTGTGGAGTACCATATTAACATTATACTACCCTACCATACATTAAACAAGTGGAATCAGATGTGCTTCTGCTTGATTGGAATAACAGCCCCACTGGCCCTTTGAGGATTAGACTGGTGTCCCCTAGTTAACATCATAAAATTGGAACACAGATTGACTAAATCAAAAGTACGTCAGTCAACTGCCAACTGTACTATAGGAACGAATATCACACAATTCTGATCCAGGCTGTTTCCCATTATGCACCCCTAAAAACAACGTGTCTGCAAGGCTTTTACTTTGGATTACAACACAATTAACAAATGAGGTGAAATAGCCAGAGTTGTCCTGCATCCTATCTCACTGCGCCCTCTTAATCACCTAAAATGAGCGTGCGTGCGAGTGGTCTACTGCGTTCCAACCCCTGTCTGAGTAGAGCTCATACCAGATTTTCCTGGTGAGGACAAACTTACTGATGGGATCAAAAGCTTGATTGTACAACACTATCAAATTTTCTGCAAGTTGACGTGATGAATGTCTTTGCCAAGAAACAGTCTCCCATCTGTTTGGGTCTGGGAGCCAGTTTAGGCACAGTAGCCCAGTGAATGTGTAAGGACATGCACTCGAACACAAATAGACAGACCTACATACACTTCTCTGCGGCATGATGCGCCCTATTTGACATTTCACTGACATTAAGGTCCACGTGCAATGAAAATATTGCCACTAAAATGACCTGTAAAAAGCAAAGGCTCTGGCCAGAGCTGCTTAACCTGAGAAAAATGGATCTCTGGTAACCCTGCTGTTGAACCATTCTGTGAGCTAGCCTATTTGAGTCCCTGATAGAAGAATGTACCCTGTAGAGTAACCTATTTATGAGCTCTCATATGTGGCTCCTTGACAGCACCCTGCATTTGTGAGAAGAGTTAACCTAGTTAAGTCTGCAGGACTTCTGTTGCCACTTTCTACTCCCCAGGTGCTGCATTAGCCTAGTTACAGAAAGAGTTGATGAACCTCAGTCAAATAGAACTGGCAAATGTTCATTCTGAACAGCAAAAATCCTATTTTTACCCTTTCCACTAGTTTTTTTTTTTCATGAATACAGTTCCAGATACATACAGCTGCCTGAGTGGCTAATATTCATTGTACTGATTTATTCATAACATGGTTTCAGCACAGTGCCACATTACATGCATTGTGCATAATTTCCCAGCAGAGTGGCAGGAAATAGATGGTCCTCTGTTATGCCTTTGGGAGATATTCCACTCTGTGGGTACGGTCCTCCAGCAGAACGCTCCACTTGAGCCTGGCCCTTAGCTCGGTGGGTCAACGCAGATTCAGTTTGACTACATGTGTCCACTCTCTATCTCATTTATCTTAACAAATCGTGGGCTGAAAGAGGTCTGCATCACCCGAGTCATGCAATTAATCCCAATAGCGATTTCCATTTTACTTTATATCACTGAGAATGGGTGTAACTAATTAGGTAAAGACAAATGTACTTCAGATACAATCAATGGTGATTTATCTCCACAATGCAGGGATGCTTTATGTGCCAGTCGATGGTCTTTCCTTTACATTTGGAAGGAAGTGCACTACCTTCTCAACAGCAGCTGGCTTTTCAGGAGGCTGTGAATACAAAAATTTAATTCTGAATCTACTATCAGCAACTTCCTTCGAGGCTGTGCGTGCTACATCTCAATATAGTGAGGAAAGGTCATGGAATATTTAGAAACTGATCCATTTCAGTGGAAACAATCTAGAACCCCTGATGCTGACAAAATGAAATATTTTGTTTTGTTGTTGCAGTACCGAAACCTGGCCTTCCAGCTGTGCTAAGGATTTACACAAGATAGTACAGGAATAACTGAGTGAATATTACTCTTAATGTGTAATGGGAAACTCATTCTGTTAGATAAACTAAAGATAAACCAAATGCAATTTTCCACTCAACAGAATGTGACACTGTAATGAAACGTGAGAGGACACAGCAGTCTTGCAGAAAGTAGTCTTCTTTTACACAGCACTGCAACCTAACCCACATTCTAAGGAGGAATCTGAGAAACTAATCAACACTTTTCAAATGCTACTTTGTCATCTGAATTATGATATGACATTGTGATGACAGACATGAGAATACCAGAATACACAAATCACGATGTCAGATTTCTCACGCACGAAAGGGCTGACACTGAATGCTCCACGGGAAACAGCAACTGAGATTAATATCAAGGTACAGAGCCGGTCCCTTGAGAAACAAGCTTATCTAAATGATATTCATCTAACTGATGAGAGGATAAACATTGGAAAAACCTCTTAAAACTGTTTCGTCTGAAGCATCATTTCAGTCTACAGGTGTTTCACACGGCCTATCATAAACCTGTAGTTTAGAACAGCTGGATCATTTGAATATTTACAGAATATGAGGTGTCTGGCCAGGTTCTGCATTTGAAATGTAGACAATGGCAAAATGGTCAAAATGAATTTGCGCTGGTCTGTATGTGAGTTATACAATAAGAGAGTGGAAAAAATGAATAAAGAGCAGAAGAGAGACAACAAGAGAAATAGAGGCAAGAAAAAAAGAATGAAAGGAAAAAGAGAAGGGGGAGGCAGAGGGGAATAGAGAGAGAGAGAGGAAGAGAGACTGAGAGAGAGAGAGAGACAGAGAGAGAGAGATTGAGGGGGGAGAAAAAGAGAACGAAAACAAAAAGTGAAGACAGGGAAGAGGAGGGGAATACGGAGAGATTGAGAGAGAGAGAGAGAGAGAGAAAGAAAGAGACTGAGAGAGGGGGAAGAGAAGGAAAACAAAAAAGGATGGGGAAGCAGAGGGGAATAGAGAGAGAGAGAGAGAGAGAGAGGAGAATGAGAAAAGTAAAGAAAACGAAGAAAAGGAAGCAGAGGAGAATGGGGTGGGAGAAAAGAAAGAAAGAAAGATAGAAAGACAAAAAGGAAGAAAAAAACAAAAGAAAGAAGAAGACAGAGAGAAGAGTGCACAGAAATGGGTGACCATGAAGAAGCCCTCCACTTCAGCCCCATGCAAATCCCCCCTGTCCTGTGCTGCAGCCCCGCTGTCTCTTAGCAACGCTGGCACACCGGCAGGAGTTCAGGGCCTGAGACCCCCACATAAATTACACAGGGGGGATACAAAGGGGAAGGCAGAGCCTTTTCCATGGAGGACTGCATCCTGGACACACAGTGCACAGAAAAGCTCCCCGTTCAGAACCACGACCTTAATGCAAACGTCCACAGAAATACGAATAATGACCGCAGGGGAATCAGTGATGTAGCACATGTTACACAAGTTTGCAGTGTGAACCAGCGCGAACACTGGACACGAATTCATTTCATATCAATCATATGAAGCCAACTCCTTACCTTGCAAATCGTATCAAGCATGCAAAACTCTTCTTTCCTCTTTTTCTTCAAATATCAAATACAGCACCGACCCAGCTGCAAATCAAAGCAGCCCATCATCTCTCAGCCGTGTGAACGCTTCTGTTTCATTCTGAATCTGAAGCTACATGAGCAGCACTCAGCTGCCATATGAATATTCACATGGATCCTCAGCTGGTAGGCGAGGTTTCGTGTCCAGTACAGCGTCTACGTAGCCGCCGCGTCCAGATGTGATGGAGATTTCTGCTCTCCTGTCCGCTCTGCTGTCTCCTGACGAGCTATCGGTTTGTGTGTGGCGGCCTGTAACGCGGCGTGGACTCCCTGCGTGGCGAAAATACTGCCTGAATTTTTTAGGCAGCACTGCTTTAGAACACCCCCGAAAAAAGATACCCTCACCCTGCATTCCCCAAACTCACCCAGGAGGATGCTGGGAAATGTAGTTCTTTACTGCTCACTCCACCGTCGACCTTCACCAAGCCCTTATTCAAATGAACACAGTTAAACCGAGAGGATCCCTAAAATGTCCCTAATTCTACATCTCCACAGCAGGACGTTTCGAACATTTCGCAGACATGAAAACAGCAAACTATGCATACATTGTTTTGAAACAACAACTCCCATAATGCACTGTGCACAGAGGGTCTTTATGAGAGACCACTGAGCTCTGTGATGATACGGCACTGATTTCGCTCACGACGTGAATTTGGTGGTAAATTCCAGGCATGCGTTCACATTTACACACATGATGGTATAAAACAAAGCGGAGTTTTCTAATAAACCAAACAACAGACAAAATAATTGTCCAATAGAAATGCTGAGTTACATCTTCCCCTGTTGGACAGGCTTGGCTTGGGGATTGAAGCTAACCGCTTTGTGAAACATCTCCACGGTGTTGTGTGTGAGCGCTGTTCAGAGCGAAGCCACCTCGGGCTCCTATTTTAATGTAGAACAACGGTTTACATCCCTGTAAATAATGTAGATGAAGGTCAGCAGTTCGGTTTTGTTGCTTTACATGTGTTTGCGTGGAAAGACGGTGGCCTAATTCAGTCGGTAATGCGATGGGAAAAAGTCCATTTTCCACTGGTGGTCCACAGCCAGCAGGGCAAGATGTCAGTCGTTTGCTTACCACCACCCTCCTGAATACCATGAGAGATTATTTACACGTACAAGGGCGCCATCGTGTGGACGATACGAAGGCGTTTTAGGGCCACTGTTAATAAAAATAAGAATATGAGACTTCGAGAATAGAGTCGTAATATTTAGAGAAAAAAGTCGTACTATTTCGAGAAAAAAATTCGCGGACGATGAGAATGATAATCAAAATAACTGATCCACAAAGAGACAGGAGTGAGTGGTACTCCGGCGTGCCAGTACAGCAACCGAGACCCCAACGCCTTATGGCAGCCCCCCTTCAGTTAGCCCACTTTATCCTCGAAATATTACTCCTTTTTTTCTCGAAATATTACGACCTTATTCTCGAAGTCTACTATTTTTATTTTTAGTAACAGTGGCCCTAAAACGCCGTCCTAGGACGAGCTTCTACATGACCACTTCAACAGTTCCGCCACTGTTTTTACACTGAGGGCCAGTGCTGGTGCTCACACTGCTGCTCATATCAGGTCCACTCTACGGAAGCCCGGAGAGGCCATGATCTGTTGCTATAATTTTCTGGATTGTTGTCTTGACATAATGAGTTAATTATCTTGTGATCTCAAGATAACAAAGTTTTGTTATCTCAAGATAACAAGATTACTGAATTGTAATTTTAAGATGACTTTGTTATCTTGAGATAACAAGATGACAATGTTGTTGTATTGAGATAAAAAAGATAATTAACTCGTTATGTCAAGATAACAATCCTGTACCACTCACACTGGAGCACAAGACCAACGGACAGCACAACAGCTTTTCTGAATTTAATTTGTAAAGGAGAAAAGGTGGAACATAGAAATTATTTGTATAAATTCAGTAGTTTCATGTGTACAAAATTAAGTTTAGAATATAATTACACAAAGGTTTGTTATATATGTAAGTATTAAAAATTGACAATGTTACATATACTTAATTTACGTATGTGTGTATATATCAGTTTATCAACATACACTGATCAGCCTTAACATTAAAACCACTTCCCTCCATTTACCATATAGGTGCATTTTGTACTTCTACAATTACAGACTGTAGTCCATATGTTTGCATATTTTATGAGCCCCCTTTACCCTGTTCTGCAATGGTCAAGACCCCTACAGCACCATCACAGAGCAAGTATTATTTGAGTGGTGGATCCATTCTCAGCATTGTAGTGATAGTGGTGGTGGTGGTGGGTTAGTGTGTGTTACACTGGTACGAGTGGATCAGACCCAGCAGTGCTGCTGGAGTTTTCAAACACTGTGTCCACTCACTGTCCACTCTATTACACACTCCTACCCTGTTGGTCCAACTTTTAGATGTAAAGTCAGAGACAGTAGCTGATCTTTTTCTGCACAGTTTGCGTTGGTCATCCTCCAGTCCTTCATCAGTGCTTACAAGACGCTGTTGGCTGGATATTTTTGGTTGGTGGACTATTCTCTGTCCAGCAGTGACACTGAAGTGTTTAAAAACTCCAGCAGCACTGCTGGTACCACTTGTATCACACTAACACACTACCACCGCATCATTGTCACTGCAGTGCTGAGAATAATCCACCACCCAAATAATGACTGATCTGTGGTGGTCCTGTGGGGGTCTTGACCACTAAAGAACAGAGTGAAAGGGGGCTAGCAAAGAATGCAGAGAAACAGATGTATTACATGGACTAAGTGGAGCTGATAAAATGGACAATGAGTGTAGAAACAAGGAAGAGGCTTTAATGTTATGGCTGATTGATGCAAAGTTTATTAAGGTTAATGTATGTGGCTCTTTCTCTCTACATTGCTAAAAACTCTTTCCAAAGCAGTTGATAACATGTTACGTAATTTCATATGGAAAAATAACATTATAAAGTACATTAAAAGTACTGAAAGAAATTTGACTCGTCTCATTCTCTCATTTCATCCCACCCTGGCCTGTGCACTCGTCCTCACTCCCCCTCTACATAGCTCTGGGAACGTCTCGCTTAGAAAGAAAAAAGGAGTTGATCTCTCGTGAGTTTGTTTTACAGCAGACACAGCATTTTAACAGCCAATATTACATAAGGGCTTCATCACACAGAGTCCCTTACAAGATAAGAAAAAAATAGTTTCAAGGCAACAAGCGGTTTCAGTCATTACAACGGCAAGGCGTCCTGCTCTGCCTGTCATCCGCTTCCCCACTAAAAACCACAGCAGGACATCCCAAAGGAAAGCAGGCAGACGCAAGCACATTCCCTCACATATGCATATTAAGTGCTTTTACAACAAAGACAAAGATGGTCTGTGTACAGAAAGAAGTTCTCCTCACCAGCATTATTCTAACAAGTACATCATTTTCATACATTATATTAAGAAATCTTTTATCATGTACACAAACACAAGTGGAGACATAAATTTCCTGGATTTCTCAACACTTAACTAGTATTTGTGTGAATTTTATTTCATAAATGTTTGTGTTTCATGATTATTAAATAGACAAAGTTTGTAAATATTATTTATAAAAGCTTAATTTTTTATAGCCAAATTTTCAGTCATAAATGCTCATTTAGAAACATAAAACATTGTTTCCCCTTATTTATAAGTTAACTAAATATGTATAAAAATACTACTGTGAAATCCCAAAGGCATCTTAAACATTTATAAAGAGTATTTTCAAATTAATTCATTAATTAACTAACTAATTTATGTATTATTTTTTCTTCAGTTTTTTCTTTTTCCTATCGTGTGTGTAACGTTAATCACTCCGGCAGCGCTGTGGTTTCTAAATTTGATTGCTGTAAACACCTTTCTCTTAAATAAATAAAATATTCACTTATATTCATTTATTTTATAAATTGATGTACTAAAGTAAACTTAACATAAAACGAAATTAAGGTAAAATTTTAATGAAATATGTGCAAAACAGTTCAGTCCACTGTCTTCATTTCACCGCAGGCAAACGGTAGGGCTACTATTACACGCGACTTCGAGCTTGAAGGACCCGAATCGTTTGAGCGGCGTTTAAAATACGAAACGCTCAAACACCGACAAAAAGTTTTTCATCGTGTCGAAATCTGCACCATCCTGACTTCTGTATCGGTAAACACCTTTAATACACTACAAACACAAATCAAAGAACAATATTATTGATAAATTTCTGTCAATACGACACAAAAGAACGAGTTATGTCCGGCTGCGCCGTTAGCTGAGAGGCTAGGTAAGACAGAGTGAATCATGGGAAGCTCGCAGGACGTTAACTCTGAAAAAGTCGATCAGTTTGGAAAAGAAAAATCCCCGACATCTGTTAGCCTGTTGTACATGTTACCTTTATGTTTTCCAGTTGTTTTCTTGGCAAATGGAGCGTTTTCTTGGTAGCCAAATTAGGTAGACAAACCTGCTAGCTACAGCTAACGCTAACGAACTCGTACATTAGCTAAGTAGCGAGCCTGAAGAGAGAGTTCACAATACGAGTTGTTGTCTCAGTAAAAGTTCTGCAATTCTTTGTTTTGCTTGACATAGTTAGTGGAATAGTTAGCAGTTGTTTGCAGACGTAAACCGTCAGTGTTTGTGGAATAGCATACATTTTTGCGGGTACTGTAGTTGCCATTAAAAAAATGGCCGTTAGTTTACAGAGAGACTTATGCAAGCTAATAAAGGTTAGACTGTGTTGTGATTTCTTGCATGTTGAACTCGGCTGAGAGTTTTTTTCGGGGTTGCAGGTGCAGCAACAACTTTCTACATCCAAGCCTAAGGGGTCCAGAGACATCTACAATGTTTCTGTACAACCTCACCTTGCAGCGTGCGACTGGCATTACTCATGCCATCCATGGCAACTTCTCAGGTATCCTGTTAACTTTTACTTCTTTTTTGTTAGACACCCCAAAAAGTAATGCTCAGTTTATACAGCTGTATTGTATGATTTTGTAATCTTCATCTATGTAAACTGAAAGAAACGAACAGGAATGTGTAACAGCTGATCAGTTCTAGAAAAGCATTACTTTTATGGATTTATTGAGCATAAATAATTCGTTTTTTTACATACTTGTCAATTGTATAGTCTAACTTTTGTTTAAGCTTTATAGTATATTGGACATCAAATGATCACTGCATGGCTTCCTTTCTCTCTAGGCACAAAACAGCAGGAGATTGTTGTTTCCCGAGGAAAGATTCTAGAACTGCTGCGTCCTGATGCCAACACAGGGAAGGTCCACACACTGCTCACCATGGAGGTGTTTGGCATCATCCGCTCCCTCATGGCCTTCAGGCTCACTGGTGGAACGAAAGGTAAGCACATTGATTTTTGTTTACCACATGGAATATTTGCGTTTACAGATCGAATGTAATTTTTTGACTATTTTTGTCTTACGCTTTCTTTTCTGTACATGTACTTTTAAACGGAAGACTACATTGTGGTGGGCAGTGACTCAGGACGTATTGTTATCCTGGAGTACCAGCCTTCAAAGAACATGTTTGAAAAAGTGCACCAGGAGACCTTTGGCAAGAGTGGCTGTCGACGCATTGTTCCTGGACAGTTCTTGGCTGTGGACCCCAAAGGCAGGGCTGTCATGATAGGTAAACCTGTGCATAGTTAACTTACAGAGCTATATCATTTTTAAATTAAACGTGGACGTCACTGTAAAAGGTGGTGACTAAAAGGATGCATATTTCAGGATAAGAGTACATTTGCACAAAACGATAAAATTGAAAAGTCTTGTCTTTATATGGTTTTCATTTAAATGCAGGTCACCACTTTGTTTTTATTTGCATATTACTTACTGTTCAACCTTGGAACTGGGTTTGTATAACAAATAAATCAATTAAAGTCTTGACTTTGGATAGTTTTCTATTGTTTACTTTCCTTTTAGGTGCTATAGAGAAGCAGAAGTTAGTATACATTTTGAACAGAGATGCTGCTGCTCGCCTCACCATCTCATCTCCTCTGGAAGCGCACAAAGCCAACACACTTGT
Organism: Colossoma macropomum; assembly: GCF_904425465.1. NCBI lineage: Eukaryota > Metazoa > Chordata > Actinopteri > Characiformes > Serrasalmidae > Colossoma > Colossoma macropomum. Next base: position 14,038,276 of record NW_023494798.1, read on the forward strand.
CTACCATGTTGTCGGGGTGGATGTTGGCTTTGAGAACCCCATGTTTGCCTGCCTTGAGATGGACTATGAGGTAAGGATACTTTTGGAGAGCTTGCTTTCCCCCCCACTGTTTACAGTGTTGTGATTCTCTGGTCAGGTCCAAATTCCTTGTCTGTGAAGATTGTTGAATTGTAGTTCCAGAGTTGACCTACCAGATGTTATGGTGGACAATGCAGTGTTATTACTCCTGCCATTCACTTGTTTAAACATTTCCCCATTGAAATGATGAGTTTGCTCATGTCTCTTCTCTGACCTATCACTGGAGAGAATATAAAAGCCTCTGATCACTACATGCACACAGAACTCCAGCTTTATGGAACATACCACTCTAGTCATTCATCTCATTCAGCAATTTCTACTGTACTTTCTTACAGGAAGCCGATAATGACCCCACAGGAGAGGCAGCGGCAAACACGCAGCAGACTCTGACCTTTTACGAGTTGGACCTGGGGCTCAACCATGTGGTGCGCAAGTACAGCGAGGCTCTAGAGGAGCACGGCAATTTCCTAATCACAGGTAATCCAATCCATAACACTGCAGACAGTTGTAAATAATATAGGGTACAATGAAAATAGCAGCTCTTGAAATCTTAAGAATTGCACCTAGTTTGTAATTACAATTAAAAAAAAAAAAATTGTTTTTCAGTCTTACATGTAACTTGTGGTTATGATGTAGAAATGATGATTATCCTCATGTCTCTTCTCTGACTGATGCTGGAGAGAACATTGTCTCTGATCTCTACTCATCCACAAACATGACGTCTCTTTCCTGTGAGAGTTCATTTGTGCAAAATGAACAGTATCAAATGGGACCACAGCCTGCTCTTAGAGGGAATGGTGCCTGTAAATTCTGCCTGCATTAGTTTAGTAATGTTATTACTGTAAATTGGGTCCATGTCTGATTCTGGTTTTTGGCCTTGTGTAAAACAGTTCCAGGTGGCTCTGATGGACCCAGCGGAGTGCTTATTTGCTCAGAGAATTACATCACTTACAAGAACTTTGGAGACCAGCCAGATATCCGCTGCCCCATCCCACGCCGGAGAGTGAGTATTTAGGTGGTTATGCATCAGACAAAGAGTTTCAGGATTAAAGCCAGCTTTCATTCAACTAGCCTCAAACTGTAGCACTGCCAGCTGAAATGATGAGGTTTCATGTCTCTTCTCTGACAATTCCTGGAGACAATTAAGACTTCTGATCTCAGAATCTATGTTGAAACTACTAGTTGCAAACATATTCAGAGCATTCCTGTGTGGTCTTTGTGGTTATTTCTGTGTTCGCTGTTTGTGGCACAATATGAATTCAATGTAAGCGAACTTTGACTTGGTTTGGAACTGATCCACTCCGCTTCCTGTTTGTTTCTGCTCTGTATCAGAATGACTTGGATGACCCTGAGAGGGGCATGATCTTCGTCTGCTCTGCCACACACAAGACCAAGTCCATGTTCTTCTTCCTGGCCCAGACTGAGCAAGGAGACATTTTCAAGGTTACCTTGGAAACAGATGAGGAGATGGTGAGAGTTTCAGCTGCAGTTTGGGCATTAGTTGGTCATTTATTGCAAATACTTTTTTATAAAAAAAGTTTTAGCTGCACAGAGAGTTCTGCTGACTTACATTTGCAGCTCTGCAGCCGTGTGTGTGTGTGTGGGGGGGATAGGCTCTGCTTCAGCTCAGAGCTCACAACACTAAGAACCAGTTCACATGTGAATAAACTTTGGCCAGATTCCATTTACACTTTTTACTAAAAAGCATCAGTGTGGGTGATACATGATTTTTACACGTAAAAAACACGTTGTTTTTTGTCTTTTTACAATTTATTTCCATTCCGTTTCCACTTGTGTTACTTGTGGTCAAGCTCTGCCTCTGACAACCTCCGCGTGTGATTTGAGTGATCGGACTGTAGTCTGATAGCTCTGCATTCTAGGTGTATTTATCCTGACTTTTTAAGTGAAATCCGAATGTGATGTAAGGTGTAAAAAGGCCCTAAAGGAATGAACAAACCATGAAGTCTGAAAGGGGGTGTTAGTGGTACTCGATATTTGTCAGTTTTGACTTGATACATCAGTTTTGTTTTTCCTAACAGTGCATTATAGCACCTGCCCTTCACTATGTTTAAACAATATTAGAATGTTTGAATACAGCTAAATTTAACGTAATCTGGCCTTTTATAAGTTTCTCCAGCTATATGGATGAGTGAAAAGCATGAGAGTTGGGTGGGTGTCCTTCTTGATGAATAATGACTGTGCTGAAATCTGTTGAGAGTGAACTGTCAAGGCTGGCGTTTCTGCTTCTACCAGTGTGGTCTGACGAATATGCAGGAAAAAAAAATCTATTCCCAGAATTTTTGATTGGTGCTTTAAATATCTGATTACACTAACTCCCCACAAGTAGACAGACACCAGAAACTGGGATTGTTTAGCATTTCTTTTTCCTGATTGTATAATTGATACTGTTTCTTGAGGTGAATTTGAAGTGTGTAAAATTGTTCTATAAACAGCATTTTTCACTACCTCCTAGGTCACAGAGATCAGGATGAAATACTTTGATACTGTTCCTGTGGCCACAGCCATGTGTGTGCTGAAGACTGGTTTCTTATTCGTGGCATCAGAATTTGGAAACCAGTAAGTTGCGACACACATTCTCTCCTGAAAGTCAAATAAAGGAAATAGGCCTGGAGTTCAGTTTTCTGAATGATTTTATTCTCTTTCACTGAGTGGTCATTTTCTGTAAACATGTCATTCGAAAGGACATTTCATTTTTCTTTGACATTTTGACGACACCAAGGAATCAGAAAATGCAAGGACAGATTAGCATTTTATTTTATTTTATTTTTATTTTTTGGCTTAACATTTCTGTGGTCTCTAGCTCACTGTATTGACTCTCCTGCTTTGTGGTAGTGTCCTCTGATGTGGTTGCACTCTGTACTGTTGAAGTGATGAGTGTTTAATGTCTGACAGTGTTATTGGAGAACTAAAACTCCTCTGTCTGTGACCACACACGCTAAAACTAGCTATCTTTCTGTACCTGAGCTTTGTTTCTTTGTGTTAGTTACCTGTATCAGATAGCTCACCTGGGTGATGATGATGATGAACCGGAGTTCTCTTCTGCCATGCCTCTGGAGGAAGGGGACACCTTTTTCTTCCAACCACGACCCCTCAAGAACCTGGTGCTTGTGGATGAGCAGGAGAACCTGTCCCCCATCATGTCATGCCAGGTAAACTTGTGAGACTGTGCGACATTGCATACAATCACATTAGGCGAATTCAGTCTGATTTTGACCTGATTTTGTTGCAGCGTACAAATTTCCAGTGCTGATCCCGAATATGAGTGTCGGGTACGCGGAATGCCCCATGACACCCTGGCAAAGTCTAGCTTGTCAATGTTTTTGTATTATTGTGCCTAGTAGAGATGAAACGGTTACCGGTTTCACGGTAAACCGCGGTAAAATTAAAGACGGTTAGTAGTACCGTTTGAACTTTACAGTATCGTTAAAACCGCAGTCGATTACCACGGTGTGAAAACTCGGAGATTCAGAGATATTTCAGCCTTCTAAGAAGACCGAGTCTGACGTTTGGTCATATTTTGGGTTTTATAAGAATGCAGAAGGAAAGTTAATTGAAGATGACCACCCTGTCTGCAGAACGGGCCGAAAGAAAATAGCGGCGAAAGGGGGCAACCCATCAAACTTTACGAGTCATTTCGCGACCACCACCCGCTACTTTTTAGAGAATGCAAGGTTAGCTTTAACGTAGAAGTCTGTGGGGACTTCGAAATAGAAGAAATGTCACGGTTTGTGTGGTTTAACTTATGCTTATGGTTCGTTAATAATATAAAATGATGCTTTTAGCGTCAAAAAAAAATCGGTGAGTCAACTGTGAATTCGAAACTAAAGCTTTTAACACATTTTTGTGGAGCAGTGTCTCCAAAATGAGCTCTGAGTTAAGTCACACAAGCTCTGAAATGAGACGCTGCAGAAGTTCAATCTGCACAGCTCCCCTTTCTCGTCTCGCTTGCAGTGTTTACTGTCTGAGAAGAGAATAACACCGTCTCAAATCACTCAATGTCCCCTACATGGGGCACTACTGTTCAAACAAACACGATCATCATTAACCAGCAGTTGAGTTTTAAATAGGGAATTTGTAATCTATTGTTAATGTTGATTATAGATGACTTAGTCGAACATTTCATGCACTCTTCGGGTGAAGGTTTTGCTATTTCATGATCCACGAAGTGCACTACATAGGGAAGATAGTGTGCTTTGAGACGGGACCTCGCGAGTAAACGCTGTGTGCTGCTTTTAGGAAAAGCAGAGTTTCAGAGATTAAACTTTAGGAGTGTTTCTGCCGCAGCTCAGATGCGCGTTAATTTTAAGTTATGTTTTAGTTTTAAAATGCTTTTAGAGAAGCAGCTCCACAGGTGAAGACACACTGTGTGAGTTCTACACTGTCTGCAGCTCACAGCACGGTCATGCAATTCCTCTGTGATTTTGGCTGTTTTTCCTGGTGCACTGTGTTGATTAGGGGTTCAGCGCCACAACGGCACAATAATGCTGCAGTTGCAGTTCGGACAGAAATCCCCCGAGTTCAACACTTCTTAGAAGTAGTAATTTTCCATTAAGACCCACCTCAGAGTTGGTTAAGATTTAATTCTCTATGCAGGGAAATCCCTAGTTATTGTAATTAATAATAATAATACTAATAATAATAATAAAATAATTACAACAGTAATAATAAGAATAATAACAGTAAGAGTAATAATAATAATAATAATAATAACAGTAATAATACATTTGCTATTCTTTTGTTTACAGAGTATTACAAGTATTGTAATACAAAAGTAATACTAAAAATGTATTGACCTTATTTTTTTAATGTTTATGCAAACAAAAAGTGCATATTGCTGCCAATTCTATTTGTGTTGATATAAAAGTTGGTGAAACGAGTTTCAGTTTGTGTATCAGTATTTTTAAATTTATTTTACTTTTCAACACATTTGAACAATATCGCGATAATACCGATAATTGTGATATGAAATTTTAATATCGTTTCATCTCTAGTGCCTAGTTTGACATCTCCTATGATGCATTTATTGATGTTAACCAATAGAACAGATTGTGTGTCCGTGAGCATATGTAAACAACAAAGAAAGGGGGATGCTGCTATTTCAGCAGTCATGTGGAGAGACGAAACAGAAGAAAGGCTGAGCTGTGGCAACAATACTCCTTCCTTTTTGATGTTTCCCTGAGGGAGTCCCATGACAGAGTCCAGAAAGATAAATGTTGGCGAGAAATAGCATTTATAGTGGCTGTTTATATACAGCAAACCTGGTACATTTTATATAATGTTTATGTTAACACATTTGTTACCTCAAGTTCCCTTTGATGGATGGACGTGTCCCATACTGTCCTCTTTGTGACACCCAGGAACGGGCCACAATCATGTTGTGTTGGGGTTTTTTTCTGTTTTTTTTCCCCCCCCTTTTTCTTTATTTTTCTTTTCAGAACACAAAACCGCCACTGTTGTACATTCTGTAGCCATGATTGACAATTTCTTGGTCCTCCTCTCTGACGATCTATGGACTCGGGCAAGGACGTGAGCGATGATTGATTGTTTCATATCAAGCTTGTAGTGTTGCCAGTCTCCCGACCAAGACACGGCACAAGATTATGGCACTAAGATACTGACTATCGTGAAAGACAGAAATATTGTGTCGTCTGATCCGGGCATAACCCCCTGGGTTTAAAACGGAATAAGAGAGAGAGGACAAAAAAAAGACTCCTATAAGTCTTAGTTAAGATTAATATAAGTGTGGGCCAGAGCTGAACTTCTGAAGACAGTATTAAAAAGGTCGTTATTTCAGCACTGCAAGTAAGCATGCGTTCAGATGAGTGAATTCTGCAAAAATTTTGCAAAGCGGAGGAGTGGAGTGAATCTTCGTTAAAGGTGTAATTGGTGGGAAGTTTAACACATCAAGCGTTCTAAATGAATAGACTCGAAAAATTAGTTCTTATTGCCCTTCATTTTGGAGGAGAAAGACGAGGACAAAGTCCACCAGGTTTAACTTTTTTCTGATCAGTCCATGTTAAGGTTATCAAGTGCCTTGAACATCACATCTAGCAAGCAGAGAGACACAGTATCGTGAATAAATAACTAACCAAGCTAAGATGGTAAAGAGTACTTATTGTCTATTTCTCAAGGTTTTTTGGCATAACTCAAGAATGTAGATGATGGTACATATGCCAGTGAATTGAAGTGCCTTGTGCTGCTGCAGTTCTGAAACCATAGAGTATATAAGACTGATATGGAACATGCATGCCTTTTTTTTTAAAAAAAAGAAAAAACAGATTATGCAACATGTGCTTTTCTTAAGTACGTCTGCGAATGGCACATTTTCTAACATTAAAATTGCCCAACTTGATAGCCGTTGCGATAGATACAGGCTTTCCAGGATTCCCGATGCTATCGTCAGTGTGCTCAAACCTTCTGCCAGGTGAGCTGGGCTGTTTGCGAGAGAACTATGTGGGCGTGCTATTTGATATCAGTCTCTGATATTGCGTAAACTCTGCCTGCAGTCTTGGTGTGAATAGGTGCAGTGATGTTGAAACTTGTTCAGCTAAAAATCCATTGATAAAGGTTTCAGTTACGTAAAATGGGAAGTAAAAAAGATAATGCGGCCAAATTAAAAAATGAGACTTCCCAGGCTTTCTGATGTTACTTGACTCCAGCTGGCGGTCAGGCCTCATTAGAAGCAGTCAGGCATGTATTGAAGATTAGACCTGAGGAGTCTGTTCTTACCTCTGTGACTCTTGTAAAGACCTTATAATGTTTGTTACCTTACAAATGTTAAGGTTTATACATATCGGATATGAACAGTGCGTTGCTGTGAATTGGTTTGGTCAAATGGTCCGCTGTTTGGCCAGTGCGTGTTGAGTTGGTACACAGCATCTAGTCCAAGATGCAAATGGATTGTGCGTGTTAGTGTACATCTGCTTCCTGTAGAGTCCTCACTCCAGAGTTGTTATGGTTTTGAAAATCCAACAAAAGGCATGGAATATAAAATTGTACTTTCCCAGGCCTGGAATACCATGGAAAATAAGTGCTGGAAGTGTTATGGAATTTCTTGGACTTTTCCCCATGTGGTTTGTCATAATCACAGTAATGACAAAAAAAAGGACACAAGTCAAATGTGTCCTCGTATGGGCTAGCATTACTAACATTTGCTGACATAAGCCCTGGTTAGCCACAGGGTAATGTACAGATTGGTTTTGCAAACTTTGTGGAAGGTGTTTGACGTTCAAATACCGGCGAAGGAAAAGTAACAAGCCAAATTAACTCTCTGCATTTCCTATCATATGTGGCTGAACGGAATGAAGTGGGCAATGGTTTCCGCCTAATCATTATGATTTGCATGGAAATTGTGTGTGTGTGTGTTTGTGTGTGTTTATGTGTTTTTACAAAATCATTCTTTACAAATGAAACCGATGGAAACATTGAGAACAGGGAATGACTCGGGTGTCAGAACATAGACGAGTCAAAATTCACTTGCAATGTTTTAATATTTAAATAATGTATGTCTTTCAGTCTATGTTAAAGTAGTGCTGGGCAATATTTAGTAATAATAATAATAACCATAATAATATTACTGTATCACAGGGTTGCGTCAGAATGTCTGAATAGTCACAAAAATGTTTAAATCAAATAGTGAATCATATGCAAATGATCTTTTCTGACATTACTTGTTCTTGTGTTTAGGCGTGATGACAAATGAAAAAGACAATGTCTGAACTCTGTATTCCACCAGAGGGCACTGTCAAACTCACGTTTTGGTCAGAGGCCCTAGTCATTGCATCGTTTCTTGCCCAAACACCTGAGGTTTTCTGTTGATGCAGTTAAATGTGCCATAAAAACAGTATGAGAGCTTTCACCTTTCAGCGCTAATGTGGATGAGAGCACTGCATCTATTATTTATAAAGCATGCTTGAGATGCTTCCTGAGTTTCCATAAATTTTGGATTTTAAACAAATCACAATTAACTGTCAGGGCTTGGATACTGTTAGTAAAGAGCTCAAAATGAAGTTTTATGCTATCAAATATTGCTGTTGCTGGAAAAAACTGAAAAGTGATATCCTACCGTACATCATGGTGGATCAGTGTAGATGTATCTCAGTAACATGCCAGATGTTTGTAATGGTAACTTCATAAGTCATGAAATTCCACTGTTCAAAAAATGTGTGAACCCTGTCATTTATAGTTTCTTTTACTTTTGTTTTACTTGACCTCTTATTTCTGTCTTTTTTTACCTGCAGATTGCTGATTTGGCCAATGAGGACACTCCTCAGTTGTATGTAGCGTGTGGAAGGGGACCTAGATCAACTTTGAGGGTTCTCAGACATGGATTGGAGGTGCATGTGCAGAAATGAAAGTTGAAAGTTGAAACATGCAACTGAAAGTTAATGTCTGTCACCATAATGACAGGATTCTAAGAACATCTGTGGTTTGACATCATTTAGGCACTTTGTGGTTTTGCATACATGCATTTTTGGTCAGATATTTGTGTATAGTATGTTCATGCATACATGTGCCCACAGGTCTCAGAGATGGCTGTCTCTGAACTTCCTGGTAACCCCAATGCTGTGTGGACCGTTAGGAGGCACATAGAAGGTATATGCCTTTTGTTTGTTTTTTTTTTAATTTTTTAATTTTTATTTTTTTTGTGAAAAAGGTTTTTAATTTTGTCAGGAATGGAGTAATGCAATAATGTAGCAGATAATGCTTGGGGAAGATTTATTTGCTGTGTCCTTCAGGAGCCGTTATTGGCAGTGCCTACATCAGTCCCTCCATGAAAGACGTTGTAAAAGATGAGTTTTGGCTCCAAATGGCTCACCATTAACAATGAGTGCACTTTCCATAGCAGAGGAAATAGAAACTAGAAAACATCTCATAGGCGCTGTGTGCTGTCTAGTAAGAGACTGCATGTAAAGTCACATTCTTTTAACCAGCTGATTTTACCTAGAATGCTGTGCAGATCTGGGCAGGTAAAACCAGAACAACAGCTAGTCGAGTAAAGACATCTTTAGTTATAAAGATGTTATAAATGATACCATAAAAGAAAAATTACTAAATGATAAGTGTAAAGATTACAGTGATGTGACAAAATACTTGTGGTAAAGTAATTAAGGTAGTAATAAAAATATATAACACAGTATAGAGACACAACACAGAAAATACAACCATAAAACTCAGGCCGAGCTGTATGTCAGAGAGAACAAATGAGTCCTTAACTCGGATTTTAAAATGTTGATATTAGAGGAAGACCTAATGAAAATTGTCTGACTGTTCCACAATTTGGGAGCAGCCACGAAAAAGGCACAATCTCCCTTTCCCTTAAACCAGAAACCATGGAATGTACGTGTTCATGTGTAGGGCCTGTGACATGTTGTGTAAAACTAAATGAATCAGTTCAGTAACTGTGGGTTTGGATGGGCAACAGACATGATTATTTAAGTCTCACTAATTAAAAAAAACATCTAAAACGAAAAAACATGGAAAGTCTTGAATAAAGTCCTTGTCAGTGCCTGCTCTTCCTAGTAAGTGAAATAAGCAGCTGCTAAGGGCCCAACAGCCACCAGGAGCCACTCTAACGACTTCTACAACTGTATCAGTATGTTGTTTAAGATGCTCAAGCGTGGGGACAAAAGTAACTGGCTAATCATGTCTCGAGACAGAACATATGCATAATATCATAAGGAAAAGTAGAAGATGGTGGGGGGGCGGGTGAGCGCTATTGTAACAGTGAGGCTTGGTGTTGGAATAAGCATGGATGTAGCCAGACTGCGTCTAAAAGGCAGCATGTGGTGTTCCAGTACTGTGTTCAGCTAAATCCCATTTCACACCAGATTCAATAACCACACCGCGCAGCATGATACATGCTCTAATATTAATGAGCGTAGCCTTTTACACCCGCTGTGCATCACGCGGCACTGTGCGCAAAGCGCAAAAATACTCTGTCTTTTTGATGTGTCCATGCGCAGCATGCTAGCAGTTTCTAGAAGCAGTACAAAATGCAGGGTTTATGCTAGAATATTCAATCTAGGCTAATAATCAACTTTACAAATATAGTTTTAACTCTTTGACAAGGTGATAGTGATCCCTCTATTGGTAATGTTGTGAATCCTCCTGAATCTCCCCCTCTTCATATAGCTATATATCACATGGTCAGGAGGCTAGCAACAGTCATGGCAGCTAGTCAGATTTTTATTGTTCATTTTTTTGTTTCATCTACATTAAACTTATTTAACCAACAAATGGATAGTACAGATACACATATTACATGAAAATGTGATGCAAACAAATACTGCTTTCGCCTTGTCACTTTTGTCGCATCCGGTGTGAAATAAGAGTTGCAGAGTGGCACGTCACGTCACATCGGGTGTGAAATGGGCTTTAATGGTGCTTTCACAGGTGTACAAATCACCCTCTAATACGCCCCATACCATGACAGATACTGGCCTTTGACCTACATGCAAGTAACAACTTGGTCCTTTTCTTCTTTGGACCGGAGAATATTATGTTCATTTTCATCATTTCCATAAACAGTCTGAAAGGATAACTTGCCAGACCACAATACACATTACCACTGTGCATCACTTCATTTTTGCTTTGAGCTCAATCCCAGAGACGTCAGCAGGGTCTCTGGACATTGTTGATGTATGACTTCCACTGTGCATAATACAGTATTAACTTGCGTTTGTGGATGCAGCAATGAACAATGTTTATTCACCATAATTTGTCAAATATTCTCATGCCCATGCGGTGATCTCCATCACAGAAGCATGCTTTTAATATAGTGCTCTCTGAGGAGTTGAAGGTCTCAGGCATTCATTTTGGTTTTCAGCCTTGTCTTTTACACACAGATTTCTTTGGGTTCCCTGAATCTGTTAATATTGTGCACTGTAGAGGGTGAAATACCTAAAATTCTTAACTGTTTGAGGAGTATTTGGATTTTTTCACTGATGCATTTTTGGCAAACCGGTCTTATCCTCGAAGCTCCTTTCATACCCAAGCATAATTATATTACCTATTTAAGATGTTTTTGAACATATTCTCTATGCTTCCAGTCTGAAATTGCCCCTGCCCCAACTTTTTTGGAATGTGTTGAAGGCATTAATTTTAGAATGAGTGTATATTTTACGAAAAACAGTGGCGTTGATAAGTGAAACCTTGCATATTTTAGCTTTGCGCAGTCTATATTTAAATTCACTTCAAAGAGGATTTATAAATCACTGCTTTCTGTCTTTATTTTATTTTACCTACTGTCCCAACTTTTTTGGAATTGGATTTGTATACACCATTTTCTTGTGTTGTTCCTTGTGTGATCCATGCTGTACTTTATGTTGGAGCAGAGTGACAGGTAAAGGTCTGTGGCAAGGTTCTCTGGTTCTTTTTAAACTGCAGATAGTCCTGTGTGGCAGTGGTAGCACAGTGAGGAGTATTATATGTGAAATTTTTAATTTTAATGAAAACTGACTTTCAGATTGTATCTTTGATATTTATTCAACTAGAAACCTACGAAAAGACTTTCTGGCTACACCAGACATGTAGATTTTTGTGTGTATAGAGTTCAGTGAAAAGAGTGGCTCTTGGATTTATTCCGCCTTCATGCAGTACCTGTAGATTCTTTTAGGCATGCTCTCACTTGCAGAACTATTCAGTAAGTAGGATCCTGATGAAGGTTAACTTTTCTCTGTCACACAACAACTGGCTGGTTTTCAGAGTGCTATGCAGTGCATTGTGGGTAATCTATTCCCTGCCAGCCACTTTTCCTAGAAATCATGTGATCTCTGCTATTTGTTCAGCAGTCTGTGAGAGTCCCTGAGCTCTGCAGGTTGTGTGACTGAACTGCACACTCCTCAGATGGGGCTGTTTTACTGTGTGAAATTACTTTCATTCTCTTTGTAATATTATCTGGCTTATCTATGCCTGAGTTAATAATTATCACATAGTAATCTCAACCTCACATATGTTTAGTTTCTCCATTATTTATAAAGTTATGTTTTTTAAGCTGCTAGCCTGACCTTTTCTTTGAATGTGTAGGTCTGACGTATATGTACATTTCTACAGTTTATTTTCATCTCATTATGCAGTGTTAACCAAACCTGCGATGATGTAGAGGTGTTGGTCATTTCTTTCTGTCTATATTTTAGGTAATGATTTCGAAAATCACTGACACCATAGTTTCCTTCTTTCAGTGGAGCAAGCTGACCAACATCCGTTTTCCATTTCGCAGATGAGTTTGATGCCTACATCATTGTGTCCTTCGTTAACGCCACTCTGGTGCTGTCGATTGGGGAAACTGTAGAAGAAGTGACAGATTCAGGTTTTCTGGGTACTACCCCAACCTTGTCCTGCTCTCTGTTGGGGGATGATGCTCTGGTGCAAGTAAGTAATGTAACTGTTCTTCCACAATCTGTCCTTCAGTCCCCATTTGTGATAAACATTGCTGTAATATCCAGAGCACTTGTTTAAACAAAGCCTTTAAACCGCACCCTGAACTTGTCTTCTATCCACCCACTCCTTTTTTTAAAGCATGCTATATTTTATCGTGAGGAAGTCGGCTAAGGTGCTGTGTTAAGACCTCACAGATGCCACAGCAGTCTGTGCCAGGAGCTCAGGACCACAACTGTTCATGCTCCCTTTGAATGGGCTGAAGGTTGTCTCACTGTCAGGACAGAATGAGGCTGGCCAGAGGCATCATTCAGGTTGTGTGTACTGAATTAAACAGTGTTCTCCTGCAGTTCTCCTGACAACTGATGCTACTTCCATGGCATGTTTAGCCTATTAGCCCTCACACTCAGTGTAGCAGTAAGACATCACAGTATGGACAAAATACCCTATTGCCATAATGTTGTCACATGTTGCATTTACAGTGATTTGCACTGATGTGCATTATAGTAAAATGTATTGATAAAACCTGTCATGTGACATAATAAAAGATTAACATGAATTAATGTTATCAAACTTTTGTTTAAGCTCACATTAATGTGTTGATATATTCAGAATAGCCGGGGAACACTCATCTAGAACATCTAAGATGTGCATATTGCAGTGTTCTGAGAGATCAGTATTTGTACCTTCACTCTTAAAAGATGGGTCTTCAAGGGTTCTTTAGTTAAGAAATTGGTTCTATATAAAACCCTGAACACTCAAAGAACCCTTTGCATGATTAAAGGGTTTTTCTGATAGATGGAAAATGTGCATGAATGTGCTATGGACAGTTCTACCTTTTGGGTACAATATAGAACCATTTTTTTGTGTGTGTGGTTTGTAATTTATAAATTAGGGAAGATGTGCAGTGTGTGGGAACTGGATTAACAGAACTGAGTTTAAAGGGAGGGGGACTGTATAACAAGGAGCTGTGTGTCTTAAGGTTTATCCAGATGGCATCCGCCACATCCGAGCAGATAAACGTGTGAATGAGTGGAAGACACCAGGGAAGAAGACCATTGTTCGCTGTGCTGTCAACCAGCGGCAGGTGGTGATCGCTCTGACAGGAGGAGAGCTGGTCTACTTTGAGATGGACCCGGTATGTGTATGGCAGAGAATGCTTTTTTTTTTTTGCACTGCTGTTTTAGTACCACGAGTTCTTAAATTAATGGTTCAGTGAAAAAACAAACTGAGTTAAGTAATCTCAGATAGACATGATATTGATATTATCTATAAATTTGAATACAGAGAATGAAAAACAGTAGTAGCTGCCATGTTAAAGCCTGAATTTTGGCTGTGCTTTTGTTTTGTCAGTATAATATACATTGGAATTAGAATTATAAGGTTATGTTTACGTTCAGGTCAGTTTTGAGGAACTGAAGATCAAAGTTTTTATTTGTCCAAGTCATTGAAAATGGCCTTTTTTTAGAATGGACAAAACACAGGTAGAGCCTGTTTTTTCTTGGCGCTCTAGTTTAGAATTATAAGATTCTGCAAATAAACCCAAACTGGTATAGAAACTTTGTCGAACATACTAAAAATACAAGAAATGTTGGTAAATATAAATGCAGCTTTGTACATTTAAGTATTTGAACAGGTTAATTTCACAGTATGAATCTGCTATGTCAGCATGAGAATTTGGTGCAGTGGACATGGTACTATGCAAGTTTATTTTAAATGTGCTAGTATGTTGATAGGATAAATGTGCTTTTACATCATTTTGAGAGGGAAGTGGCAGTGTTAAAAAAAAAAACTGGCTCCAATGTGGTCAACATTAGAAATATTTTTCAGTTTCAAGAATGTGTCTGTCTTGCTGTTCTCTCTCTAATCTTATCTAGCTAGATAAGCAAGGTAGCTAATATTTTATTTCGTAGCAAGCTAATAACCTTCAAAAATGACCATATTAGCTGATTTATGAACAGTATTCTTTAAACTCAGCTTGCAGTTCTCTTTTGTAGAGATGATGTAAGTAACTGGCAGTAGATTAACTGCATCCAGCTTGAACAAGGGCTTCACTATTGTTACAATGACAAACTGTATAACAATAGAAGAATCGTTTTTCGGTGCTATAAATAACTATTATATATAAAATCATGTACATTTTCAGCCAACAAACTATTAAAGAACTATTTCACCATGCAAAGAGCCTTTTAAGCATGCAAGTGATTTTATATGGAACCGATGGATCTAAATAGACCCATTGCTCGTCCTGTTTAAAAAAGCAAACTTAGGAAATCTTTGGATGTTTGATTGCTTTTTGGGCTATTTATTTAAATTGCACTGGTGGATTTCATCTCTCTGTAATAACCCTCTTTCTCTGCAGTCGGGCCAGTTGAATGAATACACAGAGAGAAAGGAGATGTCTGCGGACGTTGTGTGCATGAGCCTTGCTAATGTCCCTCCAGGCGAACAGCGTTCACGCTTCTTGGCAGTGGGCCTGGTTGACAACACAGTGCGCATTATATCTCTGGACCCCTCGGTATGTTATCTACTTTTGCTTTCAGTATAGGACCCATGCATGAACAATTTCTTTACCAGCCTCTCTACGTGATGAGTTGGATAGATTTGTTGTTTAGTTTGGAACTGCATTGCTCTGACAGTGTGAATATGATTTCTGTGCTTAAGCACACAGCACTTTCCATGAAGTTTATGTGACTCGTTTTTTTTCGTTATTGTTTCTGTAAAAAGTGATGATCTGAACTTTAACTTGAATAAAATGATTAAAATTAGTATTTAAATGATCACAAAAAATACAAGTATCTGTATTCACCTTTAGTGTGATGGTTTTGGGCTGTCCCATTTCGCTGACATTGACGTTCTCTGAAATATTTTCATTAAAATCTTCCAGTAATAGTAGAATTAGTGTTATTTTGTTCATTTTCAGACAATTAAATAATAAGAAAAATCATTATTTTTCCCTATTCATTTATTTAATTTACTAAAGTCATTTTAACCTATGTCCCACATTTTATGCACAACCCTGTTACCCAAAACTGAAAAAAAAAAAATATATCAATTTACTGACTTGTACAGGAATTTGCATCATGATGTTGTTGTTTTCTGCTGAATCACAGTCAGACAAGTAAATATTCTCAATTTTATTCAAATTTATTTGGCTGCATGGGTAAAGCTGTTCCTCTCTTAGCAAAGTTATTGTTAGAATAAAGAATATATTTTGATATGTATTTTTTCATTTAGGAAAACTCTTTAACCAGGTAGCCTTCCCACTGCAGAAGTGTGCCAACATGCTAGTTTGCTTGTCTTAAGTGTTACATGCTTTCAGAATGTAGTTATTATAAATTAAGTACTGTTAGAGCAAGTAGTTGATGATTATATGGTAATAATATCAGGGACAATGTAAGCTGTAGGGTTCTGCTCTGTGATGCTCACATGTGGTAAATGTGGTTTGCTGTGATAATTCTGCAGGTGATAATCGTTTGCCTAAATTTAGCTCATCGTTCAAGCTTAATTTTCACTCTCTCCGTTGCCTTTCTGGGAAACAGGACTGTCTGCAGCCACTGAGTATGCAGGCTCTGCCTGCACAGCCGGAGTCTCTGTGTATAGTGGAGATGGGAGGCGTGGAGAAACAGGACGAGCTAGGAGAGAAAGGCACCATCGGCTTCCTGTACCTCAACATCGGCTTGCAGGTAGCACACGATGCACAGCTCTCTGCTCTGTAGGATGATGTACAGCTCTGCCTTTTTTCCTGATTCGACTCTGGGATTCTCTCTAAATATCTTCTGCCTTTACCTTTTTGGTTGGTTTTCTGTCTATAGTGACTGTCTAACCTTATCTGTGTCTGTCAGAACGGTGTTTTGCTGCGTACAGTGCTGGACCCTGTAACTGGAGACCTGTCCGACACTCGCACCCGCTACCTGGGCTCTCGCCCTGTCAAGCTCTTCAGAGTGAGGATGCAGGGCCAGGAGGCTGTAAGTGGAATAAACACAGAATTTGAATGCTGTGTGTTAGGATTTGTTGTTTTTAAATGTGTTTTAATTAAATTTTTTTTTTGTGTGTAATCATTTTCTCTGTTATTTCTCTCCAGGTGCTAGCCATGTCTAGTCGTTCCTGGCTGAGCTACTCATACCAGTCGCGTTTCCATCTGACGCCGCTGTCCTATGAGACTCTCGAGTATGCTTCAGGATTCGCCTCAGAGCAGTGTCCCGAAGGCATAGTGGCCATTTCCACCAACACACTGAGGTAATGTCTATTCGCATTTTTATTTTTATGAGTGTTTAATGGTTTAGTAATCTCGCATTCACTTGTTTATGGGGTTTCTGATACTCTGAATAGTTAAAACCAGTTGTAGCAGACTCCTTAACGGTCTGTATTCATTTTTGTCTAATAAGTTTGTTGTACTCTCAGACTACACAGGCAGATCTATTTGATGTTAACTCTGTCTGAGGCAAGTTTATATCAATTTAGGCATGCAGTTTAGAATTAAAGAAGCAGACTTTTGACACCAGTTGTGTTTGTGAATGGAGTATATGTGTAAATGAATTTTTAGCTGAATCATCACTTCAAGTCAAAGTGAGGGGCTTTAGTGAAAGAAAATTGCTTGGCTAAGAACACTGACTTAAGCACTCTTACACATGATTACAATAGAACAGCTATTTGTTTATTTGTTAACATTCGTTCATTTGTTGATGATGATGATGATGATGATAATAATAATAATAATAATAATTATTATTATTATTGTTGTTGTTGTTGTTATTATTACTATTACTACTGCTGCTACTACTACTATATATTCAGACACTTGAGTTGAATTTAATTGAGCTACTTTAAGGTGCACCCATTGCTGACGGACACTCAGTTGCATGCACACACAGCTTGCATTCTCTGGAGTGATAGAGCTCTATACAATACCTTTGGATTGCGTTAAGAGTGGCGTTTGTGATCCAAAACTGAACACCCAACATCAGTACCTGACCTAACTAATGCTCCGGGAGCTGCAGCCAATCCTTACAGCAGCATTTCAAAAGAACAGAGACTGCAGCAGGAGGTGGGGGACAAGCTCCCTCTTAATACACTTGAAGAAATGTTTGAGCAGATGTCTTCATATATAATGTGTGTATATATATATATATATATATATATATATATATATATATATATATATATATATATATAAAATTTTTTTCATTATCATGACATCGTTAGAATACACTTTTCTGAGCACATTGTGGATAGCGTTAATATTTAAAGGACACTGATCAACTTACAAAGAGAGCATATTTAATTCTGTTTAATTGGATTTTAATGTAGATGAATAAGTAATTGTGTTTATAGTCTTTGATAGTATTTTTTAAATTTGGTACTGTAATTCCTGCCCTTGTGGGTTCTGATAGGACTAAAATCACTTAGAACCATTCGTAGCCTAATAAATACATTATCTTCCCTTACCTTGTAAAAGTAAGCGCTCTTAAATAGAATTTAACTCACTCGATTTAGTAGACAGATTTGTGAGAGGTGTCAGCCTAATCACTAGAGTGTGCATACACTGTGTATTGAGGCCAAGTTAAATCATTCTTCCCAAATGAAAATGGATATGTTTGTACATGACGGTATGGAAGACGGAGGATTCCAAACAAAAAATATGCACTCTAAATTTATGGAGCATTGATTAACACTTGAGTGAGTAAAATGACATCAGTTCTCTGAGATCAGTATTAGACCTCAGATCTCTGTAGACAGGTCATAGTTTTTTTTTCATCTTGTTCAAACTGCATTCTGACATACCAGTCATGAGTACTTGTGATGTTTTAATATTTAAATAATGTAGATCTTTTTCCTCTCAGAACAGCTAATTTGTTTATATGTTAAGTCAGTGCCTGGTTATAAATTTCAGTATGATGTTTTCAGATATGTCCCAGTATATTTATTAGAATTAAGTTAATGGACCCATACTTCCTGAGTGCATGTATATTTGTGGCTAAAAGAGTGCCTTTCAAAGCTGACATTGCTTGTCTTGTTTGGAATTTTTTTGTTTTTTTTTAGAATTACACCAAGGGCAGCCTTATGTAGTGTGTTGTAAACATTAACTAAACAGAAAGCACAGTGTTTTGTGCACTGAAGTTGGCTAATGGACATACTTGAAGAGCAGTGGGTTTTTTTTTCAGTGTTCTGAAGTTGGAATGTGCAGATTGAACACTGATGACTGATTAATCTTTATTAAAATCTTCTTGTCCTCCCTTTTGCTTCCCCTCTCCGCTGGCAGGATTCTGGCTCTGGAGAAGCTGGGTGCCGTCTTTAACCAGGTAGCCTTCCCACTGCAGTACACGCCACGCAAATTTGTCATTCACCCAGAGACCAACAACCTAATCCTCATCGAAACAGACCATAATGCCTACACAGAGGCCACCAAGGCCCAACGTAAGCAGCAGATGGCGGAGGTGAGAGCACAAAGCCTATAGGCATGACATTTCAGGGGACTGGTGAGTTAGTAAGCCCCTGTTTTTTTTGGCTCACATCTGTTCCTAATGTCTCTTAATTGGGTGAAAAATCATTAATGGTGTGAACTCTAGTGTTTGGTGGTAAATTCTGTTTACATTCAATTATTTACATGTTGAGTAGCTTTGATTACCACACCAGTGTTCATTGACAGTGTAGTACTAGTAAACAATGCCTTGGTCAAAGTCAAAAGAAGGTCATGAGAATTGAGTTTTGGAATTTCCTGGACCTCAGTTTAGGTCCCATGAATCTAGTAGGACTAAAATCTCTATCTCTCTCTCTCTCTCTATCTCCAGGAAATGGTAGAGGCTGCAGGAGAGGATGAGAGGGAGTTGGCCGCAGAAATGGCTGCTGCCTTTTTGAATGAGAATCTTCCAGAAGCTATATTTGGTGCCCCTAAAGCCGGATCAGGACAGTGGGCATCACTGGTGCGCCTGGTCAACCCCATCCAGGGGAACACACTGGACTTGGTCCAGCTGGAGCAAAACGAGGCAGCATTCAGGTGGGCAGGGGAAACCCAGGGGAAAGTACTGCAGTAATGGTGCTGGTGAGCTTACATGTCTATTTGTAGTAATCAGTGGAGATGATTGAGTTAAGAAAGAACAACTGCCTTATTTTAAACCACCTCCAGTTTTGTTCTGAATGACTATACATGGTTCTCTTTCTCTATATAGTGTGGCTGTATGTCGATTTGCTAATGGGGGTGATGACTGGTATGTGCTGGTGGGCGTGGCCAGAGATATGATCCTTAACCCACGCTCAGTGGGTGGTGGCTACATTTACACCTACCGCCTTGTAGGGGGTGGAGACAAGCTGGAGTTTTTACACAAGGTGAGTGAAAGAGGAAAATACGCATGATGGACCACCGATTGGTCCCACATGTGAACTTGTGGCTTAGGACTGAAATCCCCCACATATCAGTGTTCCCACTAAAAGGTTATGTAAGCATTACGGGACAGACGAAGGTTGTGTTTGGAGTGTTTTTCTGCAAGCATCTGAAAACATGCTTTTTGTTTTGCTAATGTCTAATGTGAAGTCATTACATCTCTTGGTAAACACGTTTATGTATTTAATTATCTTGATGTACCCTTCAGAACCCTGGTCACTGTGGCTGTTTTATTGCAAGTAGCTTAAGTACTTGATGATTTTACAAGTGTTCCTAAGAGGAATTCATTTTTGCGTGGTTTTTCTGGCAGACCCCAGTAGAGGATGTTCCCCTAGCCATTGCGCCCTTCCAGGGCAGAGCCTTGGTGGGTGTGGGCAAACTACTGCGCATTTACGACTTGGGCAAAAAGAAGCTGCTCCGTAAGTGTGAAAACAAGGTGAGCAGATAATAGAAGCCTGTTATTTAAGTGCTTTGTCTTCTGAAGTTCATTCCAGTCCAGATAAAATTGCATCATTGAAATGCAGAAAAGCAAATGTATTTACATCTAGTTTGTTTTTTTTTACCAAACATACGAATATTTATATAGTAAGGGAATGTCACAATCAGAAAAACATCAATAAGACGGAGGAAAAAATAGGAGGCTCTTTTTGAGGGAACTCTTTTTGAAGGAGTATATTTAAAGATGTTGTGTTCATGTAGTCATGTGATCTTATACGTACATGTTTATGTGATGTCCTATATTGTTTATTTTTGCCACTTATTAGCAAACACTGTCATTTGAAACTGGTGATTGAATTTTTTTTTTATTTTTTATTTTTTTATTTTTTTACCAGTGTATAAATTTGTCTTCCAGTTTCTGCCCACTGTTCTATAGAAGGAGGTTCAGTCTTACACAAATTTTGTGTTAATGCTTTATTTGCTCTCAGTAGTATCCTTGTGAAATATTTATCATTATCTATATCATGGTCATTTATGTCTCCAAAGTACATAACTTTACATTCTTTTGAGACTGAATAGCCCAAGTGTATTTAACCACATTGTATACATTTTCCCAAAAAGAGTGAAGTTCGTTACATTTCCAAAACATGTGTATGATTAACCTCCTTATTGCCACGCATCTTCCAACATGGTGGTTGATGACCAGTTTGTTTACTTCTTATTTCATGTTATAAAATAGTGGGTCAAATTTTTCCATCCAAATTCTTCACATATCCTCGAAATAGTAGTCGTATGTTGTTATACACATTTTAGTCCACTTTTCCTCTGTGATATCAGTGCTTAGCCCTCCCATTTAGCTTTAATGTACAGAATCAAGGAAGCTTGACATTCCCTCAGGCTATGGTTAAAGCTTCACTACAGTATCTTCAACTGCATATAAGGCCTTGAAAGTTTGTTTTTGTATTTCGGTTATAAGATAGTCCTTTAGTTCTCAAAAAAAAAAAAGATATATCTAATTTTCTTAATTCTTGGAAATTCCTCACATTTCCATTCTTTACAGTTCTATGTACTGCATTGATTCCCTTTTGTTCCCCATTTTCTGAAACTCTGGCTTGGTTTAAGTCTTGTCAGTAGCAAACCAACTTATAAGTTTTATTTGCCTTTCAGATTTTATTAAATCATTTTATTAAATCAAACCAGATATGTAGTGTGTGGGAACGTATTGGATTTATTAAATCTTGTAATATCTTTTTCATACTGCAGATAAGGGACTACACGGGACATTGTTCTACTCAGTGTAGGAAATTCTGTCTTCTCAATGTCTTTGTACCTTGCTCTATACATCTAATTAATGACCCAAATTGTGCTGACTGAAAATCGTTTGCTAAGAAGATTTGCTAGTCATCCCACCGTTGTCTGTGGCCAGTTGTAATGTGGAGTACTTTGTTGTTGATTTCCTACCATTCCATATGAATCTGGAAATCATTCTAAATTTGCAAACTTTCTTGAGGTATTTTAATCAGAAGTTATTGTAATAAGTATAGAAGTCTAGGAACAACATTTGATTTTAATTATTTCGGTTTTGGGGATAAAATCTATTGGCCGGATGGACCAGTTCTCAGTGTCTCTCTTGAGCTGTTAATAAACAAATGTTTAAAAGGTTCAACAGGATATATTTTCAGCCCCTAAAATGCTATTGCTTTGAGGTTGCAATAGCCAAGAGACCAACCTTTAATAATGATTTTGTAGCTTGAAGGGCTTGCTTAGACATGCAATAGTCAGGCGTTTCCATGACTGATTATTTTTTAATAGTTTGTAAATTGTTAATTTGGTACCTGCAATAAAAATGTGTTATGATCTCTCTGGCATTGTCTTCTTACTTTTGAAGCACGTTCCAAACCTGGTGACGGGCATCCACACCATTGGCCAGCGCGTGATTGTGTCAGACATCCAGGAGAGCCTTTTCTGGGTGCGATACAAGCGCAATGAGAACCAGCTCATTATCTTTGCTGATGACACGCATCCACGCTGGGTCACTACTGCATGCCTGCTCGACTACGACACCATGGCCTCAGCTGACAAGTTTGGAAATATCAGTATTGTGAGTCCTATATTGTGTAAATGTTGTATTGTAGGACAGATGTTACAGCCTAAATATTTTTGTTTATTTTAACTTTGGTTAATTTTTAATTAATTATTTTCATTAACATTGATGTGATTAGTAATTTTGTGCGTGTCCTCTCTTAGGTTCGTTTACCACCAAATACCAGCGATGATGTGGATGAGGACCCCACAGGGAACAAAGCCTTGTGGGACAGAGGCCTGCTTAACGGAGCGTCGCAAAAGGTACCTGCCTCCACTTACCCTCACTCCCGTTCCTGGGAAAACTTATAGTCAGTTTGGCCTTGCCTCCGTGACTGTCCATTTCTAGGTCAGTGTTTGTGTCTAAGTGGTGTTGTGGTCTCTTCGACACACACCCAACCCTAGACTTGCCCTTCGGAAGAACTAGCTGGAGTCCACGTTGTGGTCTGCCCCTAAAGAGCTCAGAACCAAGTCTTGTCCACATGCCAGACATCATTATGAGCAAATCAAGAGCCTGGAAATGCTTAGGTAGACACTGGGGAAATTCCCTGTGTGACTTGTGTCGGGATTTTATTGAGATGCCAACAGTGTGTGTAAGCAAGTGAGGGGAGGAATGGGTGGGTTGACATTGACTTCTTGTCAGGAAGTTTGGCTTGCATGTGCATGTTGGCATGCAACCATAAACTGGACGGCACTTGGTCAGTAGCTCAACGTAGTGACTTATACTTTGTTTAGCTAATAATAGGAGCATTTGCATTGGTGTTCTCACACTGCCGTCACAAAAAAAGCAAATTAGTGACTGTTTTCCGTCTAGAGTTGATATCTGTGGTGTTACAGGCTGAAGTAATTGTGAACTACCACATTGGAGAGACAGTTCTGTCCCTGCAGAAGACCACCCTTATCCCTGGAGGCTCGGAGTCTCTGGTGTACACAACTCTGTCAGGAGGTATCGGCATCCTGGTGCCCTTCACTTCCCACGAGGTACATCTCCACTTAAAATCTAAAGGCATCTGCTGAGACCCTTGATGCTTTTGTAGGGTCATAGTTCCTTATCCCCTTAACGCCTGCCTGAGACGTTGTGTGCAGAGTGGCCAAATGCATCATGTCTGTGCTCTTGCACCACTTCCTCCAACCCAAAAAATGAGTTGCAGTGTCCTCATGCATTTATTTATTTAACAGTTGAGAGTAGTATTGCAAGTTCAAATACTTTGTTCCTTTTTGGGAGTTTTGACAAAACCAAGTTTCCTTTTGGTGTTTTTGTTAAGTGTGTATTTGTTAATGAGAGAAACATCTTGAATTGTATTGGAGGTTCACAGCTTTGCTTCGTCTGCCCTCAGGACCATGACTTCTTCCAGCACTTAGAGATGCACATGCGCTCTGAATTTCCTCCACTGTGTGGCAGAGACCATCTCAGCTTCCGCTCCTATTACTTCCCTGTGAAGGTGTGTAAATTCGCATGCAAGTCTCACACACAGTCACTTAATCATACACACTCTGGATGAACAAAACTCTTCACCCGCAGTGACATGTTCTTGTAAATGCATTGAGTAAAGTGTGGCTGTGGAGCAGGTCGAAAGTTCCTACTTTGTGACCTTGTAGTGTTTGGTATAGTGTAGTGCATAACACCTCTACTCTCCACACTGCAGACTGGAGTTGGTTCCCCTACCTTCGCAAGCTCTCTAAGCTATACTAGTAAGAGTCCTTGGGCAAGACTCCTCACACTACCTTCACCTACCTGTAAATTCTCAGATTGTAATGTGCTTTGGATCAGAGCTTCTGCCAAATGTCAAAAATGTAATGTAAATGTAAAATATTTTATGGGCTGGTTTCCAAAACAGTCCAGGCCTAGACTTAATGTCCAATGATAATTCTTCTTTGACACTGAAATTCAGTCCAAAAAATAGGCTTAATTCATATCCTGTAAATTGGTAATATATGTCCAGAAGTGGTCAGACGCTCTTTCTGATTAGTGAATTTAGGTACTTTAAGGTGAACACTCTGGATGCTCTAGAGCAGCCTCACATGAGCCTAATGTCACAGTGGCCAGTGCCAAGCACCAGCTAGAGAGGTATAAAGCTTCCCATAGTGGACTGTAGAGTAGTGAAACTGCATTCTCTGGAGTGGTGAAGCTCCACCCAGTTTTGGAGTGATGCTTGTGAACCAGATCTAATCATCCAACATCACTACCTTACCTGACTAATACTCTTGTGACTGAATGCAACCAGATCCTCACAGGAATTTTGCAATATTTAGTGTAAAGCCTTCTCAGAAGATTAGAGGCTGCTTCTGCTACAAAAGGGGCAAAACTCCCTTGTAATAGAAATGTAGGCAGGGCCATTGTCCACAAACGTTTGGAAATAAAGTGTATGTATATGAAAATGATTCCTTGTAGTGTTACAAGTATTATAAAATGTACTGTAGTTGATCCTAGTCAAGAGTGTTTTAAGTAGTTCTGCTCGCTCTCTCTGTTATTTGATATGGGAGAACTACCTTTCAAAGATAAGTTCACAATTAGGCAACATCAACATAGTCTACTAAATAATAGAAGTGTTCAAAAGTTTGGGAGCACTATGTTGCTGTAAACATACGGAAGGATTGTATTAAAATGCTACTACTCTAAACTTCACATACATCAACAAATTTGTGGGAAGCTGTGTTTATTAAAAAAAAAAATATTTAGAATGCCTCCTATTTGCAATGTGGTGATCAAATCTCAGGCAGGTATTATTGAGAAATTACTATAAATAAAAATGGAGGAAAAATGGTGGATTGTTCAAAATAAAATACCCCCTGTGTATTTTACAGCA
The DNA here is from genome assembly GCF_904425465.1 of Colossoma macropomum. Lineage (NCBI taxonomy): Eukaryota > Metazoa > Chordata > Actinopteri > Characiformes > Serrasalmidae > Colossoma > Colossoma macropomum. Next base: position 14,063,461 of record NW_023494798.1, read on the forward strand.
TTATGGTTTACACTGTAAGCTACTGTTTTATAAAATAACAATTGTTAATATGCCAAGTGATTCCAAACATCTGAATACTAGTGTATGTGAATGAATTGGTCAGGCTTGTCTGTTAGTTTACTTTTTGTTGTTGACGACAAGGTGACGCCCTGTATGTGTGAAAAAGCCGTGCTAAAGACCATGATATTTTTGTAGATATGTACACCATGAACAGTGGAAACCCCCAAGTTTTTTTCTCACTGATCTCCTCAGAGCAGACAATGTGTTGCTCTTTTGATGACTTTTAAAGCAAAAGGAGAAAAAAAAAACAACTTTTACTATGAAATGAAAGTGAGACCCCAAGAAAGGATAAAGAGCAAGAAAAGTGCCATTAATTTTATTGGAAAATATCTGTATCTGTGACCCTGACTAAAGTTGCCTGGACTGTTATGAACTGTGCAGTGAGAACTTTGAGTACTGTACTGGGCCCTCAGTTTTACTTTGTACTTTATTCCATTAATGCATTTTTTTTTTTTTGTAGTTCTTAAGTGCAAAAGGGAAAACAGGAAATGTGTAAAGATCTTTAGAAAAGATAACAGAGAGGGAAGATAACAGGAAAAAGTATGTAATTGTAGTGTTTAACTTATTGCACTTTGCCCTGCATTTAATCCTTTACTCTGTCTCATTGTTTTTTGTTTTTGTTTTTTGTTTTTTTTTACCCCAGAATGTGATTGATGGAGATCTGTGTGAACAGTTTAACTCTATGGATCCACATAAGCAGAAAAGTGTTGCTGAAGAGTTGGACCGCACACCACCAGAGGTGTCTAAGAAACTGGAAGACATTCGCACACGCTACGCCTTTTGAAGTCCTCTTCTGTATATGGTTGTGTGCTCTGCAGACTTGCATTTTCAGACCCATTGGTTTTTCTGCCTCCTGCTGCAGCCACAAGTTTCCTACCACAAATATGGGTACAATATTTTGATGAGTACAAGAAGACGTGTTTTGTGAGAGGCCATCTGGAAATTGTCCCTGTGGTCAGTGAACCTGTTGGACAGACATCAACGCTCCTGTAGTGAAAATGTGAAACTGGCATATGCACAGTGTATTTATTTAGTTTTGTACAGCTCAGTACTGTAGAAAAAAAGATGATTGTCATTCCGAGGACTGTTTGGTAGTCACCTGTTAATGTATGGCTTTAGATTGAAAGGAGTAAGGATGTGTAAGTTCAGCAAGTCTTTTAGTACTTTCTCTCCCACCACAGTGTGGGCAAAATTAACTAAATTCAGTTTTTATTGTATGAATCACACATGGAGACTGATGTTTAGCAAAAGACTGGTTTCTTTGCTTTGAAGGCTGAAAAAAATGCTGTTCTCACATTGTTCCAAACGAGAGTAGGGTCTTGTAAAATAGCTTTAGTAGTATTTGTTGGGGGCACAGTCAGACGATTGTGGCTGAAATGGGTTGTTTTGCTTTTTTTGGGGGACGAGATAAACCTAATCATCAAACCCACGGCCATGTTTGATTTTCCCCTTTTCAAGCTTTCCTAACTTAAAGAAAGATGTGTTTGTAATATGAATGAACTTTTGTAAATAAACCTTTTTTTTTAAAAGACATTTGTCACTTTTGTTGGGCTGGAGTGGTGTGTTGGGGCATGTCCGTATACTGTCCCTTTGCAGAGTAACTGATCACACAGGTATGGCAGGATTCCACTGTGTTTTTCTTCAGACCCTACAGACTAACCAGCTGCAATTGGTCTCTTGTGGCTTTTTTCTGGAGGCTGTTAACCTAAGATGTAGAAGGTGCTGCTAAGTCAGCTAAGGAGACTTGCCAAGGGCTACTGTACAGGAAACACAGTCAAAGGTTGAGTCATCTCTACTCTAAATGAGCAAACTGTTGCATTCTTTTAATCGGTTTACTGGCCCTGAAGAGAGCACACAATGGCCCTTGAATCCTGTAAGACTCTGCATCAAGTTTCTTTGTTTTCAGGACAACCTGTGTCTAAGCTGCCTTTGACATGTTTGACAGACTTGGTTGCAACAAGCATATAGTTAGTATTTGAACTGCATCAGTATTGCTTGGACAACAACTGGCTTGCACAGCAGATAAAGCTGTCAAAGTTGGTTTGATACTGGGCTTGCTAGTCATCACTGATGCATAGTGGACAGTAAAATACAGACCCCATTTCCAGAAAAGTTGGATCATTTTGTAAAATGCAATAAAAGCAAGAATCTTATTTAATTCTCTTGAACCTTTGTTTAACTGACAAGTTCTAAAGTTTTCACTGACTAACCTAATTCTATTTTATTTCATGCCTGCAAGACAAAAAAAGTTGGGACAGACGTGTTTATCACATCACCTTTTAATTACACTTTTTGTGTAGAAACTGAGGAAACTAGTTGTTGCAGTTTTGCAAATGGAATCTCTGCACATTATTGCTCAGTACAAGACTTCAGCTGCTCAACAGTCTGTAATTGTCCAATTGTCATGATGCGTTATACATTTTCAATAGTAGACACATCTGGACGGCATGCAAGCTAGTCAAGCACATGCGCTGTGTGTCTGTTAAGCCACACTTATAGTACGTGCAGAATCAGGCCTAGCATTGTCTTGCTGAAATAACCATGGACTTCCTGAAAAAAGCCATCGTCCCGATGGCAGCATATGTCTCTCAAAAACCCCAATATACGCCTCAGTGTCAAAGGTACCTACAGGAAAATCACCCATGCTGTGGGCACTGTACACCCTCATACCATGAGGGATGCCTTTTGCACCTTTCCCTGATAAATGTCTGGATGGTTCCTTTTGTCTTTAGCACCAAGAACTTCCTCAAAAAGAGGCTGAAGCATGGACTCATCTGACCACAACACACATTTCCACTGTCTTTCAGACTATCTGAGATGAGCTTGGGCCCAGAGAATTAGGCAGTGTTTCTGCATAGAATTGGTGTATGGCTTTCTCCTTGCGTTTCAGGTTGCATTTCTTGATGCAGCAGCAGACTGCAAAAATGGTTGTTATATTATTATCTTTAGAAACTTTATCTATATATCTATATGGTTATCTGAAGTACTCGCAAGCCAATGTAACTATATTTTGCACAGTAGCATGACAATATCTCATGCAGTGCTGAGGGCTTGAAGGTCACACACATATAACAATGGTTTCTGGCCTTGCCTTACACAGACCAATATTTCTTAGGATTCCCTGAATTTTTATCACGATATTATGTACGGTAGATGGTGAAAGATCTACATTTTTTGCAATTTCGTTTGAGAAATGTTCTTTTTGAGCTTTTTGGCACAAAGTGGTGGGCAATGACCCATCTTTGCAAAGACAGGCTTTGGTGGATGCTCCTGTCATACCCAGTCATGATACCCTCACCTGTTACCAATTTACCTGTTTATTGTGAAATGTTTCAAAGTGGTATACCTTGAATATTTAATATAACTCTCCCGTCCCCCGTCCCAATTTTTTGTGTTTAGATTTACAAAATACAATCACATTGGTCATCCAGATCATTGTCATCTCTGTGCTTTTGTCAGTTAAACAAAGAGAAATTAAGAAATCATAGATTCTTGTTTTTCTTTCATTTTTATTTCATTCATCAAGTGGGAAAGTTGTAGGTTTCTTCAGAAGTTGTCCTCTTCATTTTGTGCAGGTAGGTGATGGTGTCAGATTGAAGAAGGGTCTTGCTGGAGAGGGAGTGAGACAAGCTGAGCTGCTACAGGACTCTCAACAAGAACACCTTAATCATGTATCCTGTGGTTACTCTGGTTGTCTCTAACTGGCAGGTTTAACAGATGTGCTATACCCTGTGAATCTGTGTCAAACTGAAAGCAGGCTCGGGTGTATCACTCCTACTCAGTGTCCATATTTAAAATGTAATATTTTCTTTGGCCCGTGTGTTCTCAGAGCTTAACTAAGCACAACTATGAAGATTTTTTTTCAATCAATCAGTTAAACCATATGGCAAAAAGTCAGGCATCAATTAATTGTTCATATCGCATCTAGTCTTTTGGTCCCCTGGGATACAGAATTTTTGACAAATTTTTAACAATTAAATAAAATTGGGGAATAAATTCTAAATAAATTCTCATCAGAGTATGAAAGTTACATGTAATCAAAAATACAAGTGGGCACTGTTACTGTTAAATATTCATCCAACTAGACTGATCAGGACAGGTTCTGAGGCATTTGTCCTTATTAGGTTAACAAGGTTTAGGTTTTGTATTTTCAAAATATTTAAATTTAATTTGCTGCATGGTGAACAATGACTGTTATGGTTCATGTTTCCTGTTCTTTTTGTTGTCACATCCTGTTATTACTTTATATGATTCATAAAGTTTTTCTTGCTAATCCAAAGATATATATAATGGAAAAACATATATAGGACATTTTTTTCAAAATTAGTTTACTATTTACATGTTTTTTTCATTGTTAAAGTTTCAAAATGTTCTATTTTAAGTCAGTACTTTCTGCATATGAAAACTAAGCAGCAATAACAGCCAGGTTTGAATGGATTATTTTTGTGCCTTCATTATATGACCACCTATTTACAGTGAAGTTATACGCAGTGTTTTAGTCTGGACTGTTTTTTGAACGATGTGTACTACAGGACAGCCATTAAATTGTGTGTAAATTTCATGAAGAAAGGATTAAAAGAAACAGCCCAAAATGATTTAGAAAAAAGTCTGGTTCCATTGACTTACATTAAAGTACGGGTTTTCCTTCTCTTGTAAAGTTGCCATTTCGCAGATGCAAGGTTTTCTTCCGACAACAGCGATGTGTTAGCCTAAAGGGCACAGTAACAAGAAAAGCCTACTGAGTTCTAATGGATGAAGAGGTTAAAAACTATCATGTTGAAATTAAGTTTGATGGTTTTTGGTACACAAGACACCAACTTCCTGAGTGCAGCTCTGGGACAAAAATGTAGATTATGTGCCTTTTAAATTGTTTTCATTCTGAACCACTGACAAAATGACTATAGGCCTTTATCTCAGTACCCTGTATGAGTTGTATGGTTAATTTCAGACTTTATCTTTGTTGTATGATTGTGGGTCCAGCTGGTTTTGGTCCACTTCAGGCCTGACTGCTAATCTGACACTGAATCGGTGCAAAGACAGCCTGTCTTAAAGGCGAACTCCACCGATTTTTCCTAGATTGTACATAATTAAATGTTTGAGTGATTTGTTGTGAAACAGACACTCTAGAGAAACTTGCCAAGTCAGAATTGTTTACAGTGGTGTTGAAGGGAACCGGATGTCTGAAGAGAATGCCTCTCAAAGTTATTGCATGACGTGGTTAGATATGCGCTGCCTGATACCTGACACTGCTTTATGATAGTTTTGTGATAGTTCTGGCTTAAAATGTGTTTCCATTTATTTTAATCCGCTCATGGTGGAGGGACACGCAGGGTGTTAAAAGGCAAAGTAATCCCCGAGATTATTTATTTTTTTTCCATCATTTGTATTTTTCCATCATCAACATTCTGTATGAACACTCAGAAGACGTGTGTAGTGTAGTGTTTTGGTATATGTAGACATGGCAACCCCCGACTTTTATCAGTCTGTAAGTTTCTCTACAATGAACCACTCCGAATGACTATGTATACGTCTCAAGGATGAATTATTTAGAAATTTTGGGAAATTTGGTGGAATTTCCCTTTAATATGAGTCAGACTCGGGAGTTGTGTCTTTTGAACAGGTTACCAGGAGAAGCGGTCAGATAAAAAAGTCACCGGCTCACACAGGAGAACAAAGCCAGTCTGAAGTGATAACACAGTCATGAGGGCGAAGTCTGGGCTCAGAGGAAAATCCAGAGGAAGAGACAGGAACATCCAAAGGAAGAGACAGAAGGACAGAAAAACATCCACAGATCACCGTTGCGTTTCGGTACAGTGAGGCAACAGGGGCCACATGTCACCTCAGTGCTGAAATCCACGCTGAGCTGAGCAGATTTTTGGCGTTTTCTATCTTTCTCTGTGGGGTTTTCCCAATTGACATCATGTTGTTGAGGCTGGCAGCTGGTGTTTGGCTTGGGGCGGAATCCCCCCGTACATTGCTTCACTCAGTCCACTTCAAGCCTTTTGTTTGACATGAATCACTGACACTGAGCGGTTTAAGAGACGGGACGGTCGGGCTGGTGTGCGTTTGTGTGATCCATCCAGCCCACGGTGGTCCTGCAGTCACATCTCCACTCTCACCGACCCCACTCTCACCGACCCCACTCTCACTGACCCCAGTGTCACTGACCCGCCGCGTGTTTCTGCTACCGAAGGCATTCGCCTCTGAATTTTTGGTCTGACTTTGCTCGCAGCTTCATTACCGCAGTAAACGGACGGAAGAAGTTAGTAATGCTGCGCGTGGGTGTCTGCGGCGGGACGGCGGGGTCTGAGAGAGAAAGAGGCGCGCGCGCGCGTGAGCCTGTATGTTATTTAGATTTGAAAACATGACCATTCATTATCTGGGCGGCTTTAGTCTGTCCCTGTAAGAGCAAATCTGTTATCATTCCTACCGCTGTTCATTAATGCGTTCGTTTACTCAAGAAAAGAGAAGAGGTTTGGACTCGGCTGATTGATGTTGGGGAGGTTTAAGTGTGGGCAGAGCAGATTATGCTGTAGTAATACAGAAGTCAAAGGAAATATCACACAGAAATAGAGAGATGTGAATGTGGAGGAAGGTGTGACCATGTAGATCTTCGTGAGAAACCACAGGGTGATGGAAAATGTCTTTAATACTGTGGGCCTGTGGGGACATTTACTAAAATGGCTATCTTTATAACTATAACTATATATCTATCTATACATCCATATATCTATCTATACCCCTCCCTCCCTCCCTCCCTCTCTCTCTCTCTCTCTCTCTCTCTCTCTCTCTCTCTCTCTCTATATATATATATATATATATTCAATTCAGAATAGCTTTATTATCATGACTGTGAAGTACAGTATTGCTAAAACATCAGAACAGTGGCAGTGAACAAATATGAAATCATTACAATTACAATGTTACTATATTATTATTTTAATATACTATTATACTAATTAATAAACAAATGTAATTTAACATAAATAAGTTGTGTAATATCGGGGTCAGTAGGGTGGGGGTTTCGGGGTGTGTTACACACTGTCTCTCAGACATGTTGTTATGTATTTAGCAGGAAATTTGTTTGATTAATTGGTTGAACTTGTTTGTGTTTATATATATATATATATATATATATATATATATATATATATATATAGAGAGAGAGAGAGAGAGAGAGAGAGAGAGAGAGTTCTCAAAGATAAACATTTTGTCAGTCTTGCATATTTTCAGATAACATTTTAGGCTTTTTTGAGCAATTTGAGCTAAAATTTTAATTTTCCCATCGTGTCTGGGTTTGTATTAATGTATGTTATGTTGTAATTTATTTTATTTTAATTATAATATTAAATAGTTAGAGTTTAATATCACAATATCTAATAAACCCATAGGTTTCAATAACAAAGAAAAAAGATCAATCAAATAGTCATGTATAATAGTCATGGAAAAGTGTCCATGATTTATGTTCTTAAGATTTATAAAGAATACTACTACTACTTCTACTACTACTACTACTACTACTACTACTACTAATAATAATAATAATAATAATGAAGTATCACCACTCTTTGGACTTCAAGTCAGAGAGCAAAATCCTAATATATTTTTCAACTTAAAAGATTTTTTTCTACACAAACTGTATATGACCATAATATTGATTCTCATTACCAAAAATGAGCTGTTTTACACATTTAAGGTCTCTAAGCTCTAATTATGGACACTGAATAAAAGTCATCAGAGCTTCTCAAACTTAGCAATACGTGCTGAGATCACGCATCCTCCGCTCCAGCTCAAGACCAGGTTTGTTAATGGGAATGTAATCATACAAATGCCTTTTACTTGACTTCAACATTATCTTAAATCTGGTAATATTTGGTTTTGTGTTCTGCACATAGACAGCTAGTGTAAAAATAGAAAAGTGCAGCAAAGGCCAGGCTGGTGAAATTCAGGGATAAATAAAGAAGAAAGGGAAGAGAGAGAAGTTAATGGTCACTGAGGTTACAGCAGGAGGAATAACAATGCCCAGCTAATATGAATAGACTTTCACTCGTTTGTTGAAGTCTTAACTTCCACTGTCTCTCGAGGCCTTCAACTCCAGACCTTCAATCCAGTTTATGATGCCGGATTCTATGATCACTTGTAGGTATGTCATGTTGGCTAATCAGTTACATCAACAGTTCAATTAACTACCAAAATCCAGGACTGGAGCTGGATTTAAGATTCAGAGTTGAGGGTCTCTGGATATTCCATTTCCATAATTTTAATTTCTGACCCTGATTGTCTGAGCAAATGTGTAAAACAGGAAACCTCAGTAGTGATAATTCTTTCTGTTTACCATAACTATTACTGTGGAAATAGTGATGTAAGTTTGAAGGTGGGCCCCATTAATTTAGTGTTATAGAATAATGGAATTCCCATTACCAATATGGGTCATAAGACATATTTAAAATATTTATTATTATAAATTACATCACATTGTCACTACACTTTTTTGGGCATATTGTGTATACCATCAGTACTTAAAGAACACTTAACAACTATGTTTCATTATAACAAGAGCATAATTAGTCCTGCTTAACTGGGTTTAGTGCAGGGCAGTGTATGAAATGTTGAACAGAATTCATTGTATTCGTAGTTTTTGGTAGTATTTTTTAAGTGGCAGTGCTGCTTCTTCTTTTTGTCTGTTCTATCTTATCAAACCTCAGAAAAACTAAATATTGTGAAGCATTTCGCCCACGCTTTAACCACAACATGGTTAACATTTCTAAAACACATGCCAACAACATAATGATCACAAACAAACAAACAAACAAATAAATAAAGACACTGAAACACATTTCAAATGATAATTCTGACAGCTCATGCTAAGACTCATAAATAGGTACAAACATTGTGGAAAACATTCTGGTTTAATATTAACAAAATGCAAAAATAGTACTGAAATATGTATGTTTTAGTAATTAGATACTGTTTATTTTTTAAATCAAAATTGGCATTTATTTAAAAACGTAGAAGAGCAGCAAGACTTCCGTTTAAAGACGAGGTGGTTTAGCATTAGGTGTAGAAAGAAGACGGAAGCAAACGGAAATACCCCACAAAGATAGAAATGTGCGTGTGTGTGTGCATCTTGGTGGGGACTTTTTTACCAATGTGAGGATACATGAAATGAAAAGCACCTTTTTAGGACAAAGTAAAACACTAAAAAGCTTTCTGTTGGATTTGTCTTGATTCATGTCAAGTTTACACTAGTTTTGATGAAGGTTTGTCAAGGTTTGGCCACATTCATCCAGAAGGCAAAGTCACAGAAACTAGTGTGATGTAGTGTGTGTCCATATACAGTGAGGGTTAAACACGTATTCAGACAGTTTTGTTTTTGATATTTTATATACCTCCAGTGCTTATAAACAAAAAAAGTATGTGTTCATAAACATAAACAAAGATATCTATAAAAAAACAAAATTGATAGGGTAAAAATATTCAGACACTATTACAAATATATAAAGGTCAGACTTATGATAAGCAAGGTAAGAGAGAAACCAGCAGTCACTTGAAAAGATTTGCAGGACGACCTGAAAGGAGCAGGAACAACAGTTACACAGAGAACAAGCAATGAAGCAATGAACTGCATCTCTCTGTTCCTACACCTCACACAAAACCGCTCTGAAAACAGAAGCACAGAGATGCGTGTTTAAAATTTGTACACTAGCTTTTACACAATTCAGAACTCTTTTGCAACACTGTACTCTGGTCAGATTAAACAAACATTTGGCAATAGTTCAGCTCAGCTTGGAAAGAGAAGGGTTGCGTGTATGATCTCTTCACTGTACGCACAGTGAAGCACGAAGGTGGGAGCATCATGCTATGGGGCTGCTTCTCTGCAAACAGTACTGGGGCATTACGTCATCAAAGCTATGTGAATAGAGCGATGTAATGGGACATATTCAAGGATTTAATCTCACTGGTCATGAAACAGAATCTGGGGAGAAGATGGATGTTTCCACAGGACAATGATCCCAAACATACAACCAAAACAACTAAAGACTGGCTTCTAAAAAGAAGGTGAAGGTGTTTGCATAGCCAGGCCAATCTACTGTCCTGAATTGCACTGAAAATGTATGGAGTCTATCAGAGAGACCTTTTGGGGATTGAAGACAGTTTGCTAAGAGGAACAGGCTAAAATTGAACTACAATGCTGCAAAAAGCTCATAACTATTCACCAGAGATGTACTGGAGCTAATTGCCAATAATGGCTTTGCCACAAAGTACTAATGTTATCCATTTGTGGCGTTTATCTATCAATATCATTTTTTAACCATATTGTTGCTGTCCAAAAAAAAACAAAAAACAAAACAAGAATCTCCAAAATAGTAACTTTACAGGAGAAGACAAAAATATTCTTAACTTTTAATACAAATTAAGGTAAATAAATCTTATTCCAAGTAATTTTGGAGTAGATTCATTCAGATTCATTTTGTAGTTCTACAGTTACAGACTGTAGTCCATCTGTTTCTCTGCATACTTTGTTTGCCCCCTTTCACCCTGTTCTTCAACAGTCAGGACCCCCACAGGACCACCACAGAACAAGTATTATATGAATGGCGGTTCGTTTTAAGCACTGCAGTGACACTGACGTGGTGGTAATGTGTTTGCGTGTGTTGTGCTGGTACAAGTGGATCAGACACAGCAGTGCTGCTGGAGTTTTTAAACACTGTGTCCTATTACCTTGTTGTACTACCTTGTTGGTCTACCTTGTAGACGTAAAGTCAGAGACAGTAGCTCATCAGTTGCTGCACAGTTTGTGTTGGTCATCCTCTAGTTCTTCATCAGTGCTCACAGGACACTGTTGGCTGGATATTTTTGGTTGATGAACTAGTCTCAGTCCAGCAGTGGCACTAAGGTGTTTAAAAACTCCAGCAGCACTGCTGTATCTGATCCACTCAGACCAGCGCAACACACACTAACACCCCACCACCATGTCAGTATCACTGCAGTGCTGAGAATAATCCACCACCCAAATAATACCTGCTCTGTGGTGGTCTTGACCATTGAAGAACAGGCTAAAGGGGGCTTACAATGTATACAGAGAAACAGATGAACTACAGTCTGTAATTGTAGAACTACAAAATGCACCTATATAGTAAATGGAGCTGATAAAATAGACAATGAGTGTAGAAACAAGGAGGTGTCACTAATGTTCTGGCTGAGTGGTGTATGCACTGAAAGCAGATTAAATAACAAGAACAGAAGTGTCTGAATAGTTTTGCTGTTGTGGTGAAGCCATGGCTTTTGGCCGGTCCCCCAAATTGCAAATGCAGCTTGTGTTTGAAAAAGTAAAAAATGTTAGACATTTTAGCCACAAGTCAATGGTAAGACATCACTCAGTGATGGACAAACTAGTGTGGACATGTTTATATGCCAAGCGTTGATCTGAGTGAGGCTGTGCTGAGTGGGGCTGCAGGCTGTTAGGTTTATGAGAGATAAGAGCAGAGAGAGCACTGCCGAGTTTTCCTCTCCGACCAGACTGAAAAAAAAACCTGTTCGAAAGTGAAAGTAAAGAGTCATTCGCGCTGAGCTCACTGTTGACATGGACTGGTGGCGCAGTACGGAGGAGGGCCCAGGGTCTTTAAGCTCAGGACCACTGTGAGCACAGAGGGTCATTGTGAGCAGGAGCGGCTCCGGGAGTTTCCACGACGTTCTTCTGCGTCTTCAGCCAGGGCTTTTCCAGCACGGGGCCGCACGTTCGCCAGCTCCTTCCATTAAAGCGCGGGACACACTCACTTTCACGAGCTCCAGAGAAACGCACCGCGAGCTCGAACACGTCGAGAGCGCACTGAGCTCGTCGAAACGAAGGTTGGTTTGATTGTTTTCTCGCGCTGCGCAGGTGTTGCGCAGGTGCTGCTCTGTCACTTGCGCCTTTTTTTTGAACTTTGCGCAAGAAGCAGTGCGCGGTTTCGGCGCGTTCCCGCAGTGGCTGCTTCTCCAGGCCGTTCCTTATGCACGCATTAGCAGACAGAATCCGCTGAATTTGTCTTTCTTTTCATTCCGTTTTGCTCACATGTGCCCGCCATTGCTCACTGCGCCTGCTCTCCATTCCACGTTTGGATTTCATCCATGTTCGTCTCTGCCCCGCCTTGACTACCTTTTTAATCCTGAACAGAATTTCACTGAAAAGTGAATGTGCTCTCTTACTTCTGAGCTCTTTTAGTTTTGACAGAACCTTTTGGGTTTTTTTTCGGTTCATTACTCAAGACGAATGCGGGTGAATTTGTTGTAGCCTACTTTATATAACTGTTACACTGTTTTCTTCCAGCTGAGCCTGCCTGGGCATCAGAAGGTTTACACCTGGCTGTAGCTCATCATATCCTGGCTTTCAGTAGAAGAGGACTCTGAGTAGCTGGTGAGTTGGAGTGGGAAAAAAATGACTGTGGAATTTTTGTCATCTGGAAAATTGGACATAAATATTGACTTATTACCAACTTACTGGACACAGTAAGTGGGACTCACCAGTAGAAGTGGATTTCGGCCTAGGCAGTTGTATACTGGCCTGGGGTGGTAGCCTATAACAGAATGGCACAGTCTTTGGGAAGAATTTTTATTTTTCCTCTTGAACGACAGAGAGGGAGAGTGGGTGGGGGAAAACATCTGGATTTGTTTTGAACCACTGAACTTGAACATGTATTAGCAAAAATAAAACATCTCCAGGAGCTGCAGCAACAAGATCCAGCAAAGAAAACCATTACCATTTGATTTTTAGCCAAGAAATAAGGTCAAGTTAATTTATTCCATCCTCAGCAGTGTTTGTGGTTTGTCTTGTTTGAATTTGCATATCGTCACTGTCCAAAAAATGAATCTCCACAATAGCAAATTTACAGGAGAAGGTGAAAACATTCTGAACTCTTTATTTAAGTTAATGCAGAGAGATTTTATTCCAGGTCATTTTGGGCCATTTCTATTGGTCCATCCAACATGAAATGTTCATACAATGTAAAGAGTGTGTTGACATGATGTGGAAAAATAAAAATCGAAAAAAGGAGATATATGTTTTTTTGGACAGCAACAATATGGATTAACCCCTTTGACCTTAACCCCTCCAGACCTCACACCTAAAACATGATAATAACTTATTTTGCATTCATTTCAACTTTTAAAATTCAAGGTGCCAGAGAGTTCTTTGGAGTGATACTAATTAAGAACCACTTTTGGTTGTCTAATTCACCCTTCAAAGGATGGTTCTTGAGAGAACCTTTTTTGTTAATGAGATGTGAGTGTGAAAAAGTTTTAAAGTTCAGATAACCTTGTAGAATATTAAAGGTTTTTCCTAGAATTGTACATCCAAGCCAAGAACCATACAGTAACTTTTTTAGGAACTGTCAGTGTCGTTATTAGGCCTGTCACATTTATTATATAATCATTTGATCGCAGTTATTTCAGCCGATTGCGGGTATATTTAATCTGACCGCAGTTATTTTCCACAGTTGGTGGCTTTCACAATCATATGTTTATGTCACAACAAACTGAATGTGAATTCAGTGCATTTTTGTCAGTTGGATTAAGGTAAATGCAAGTAATTGAACTTCTAACCTGGTGCAAAAATGCATTTAGAGGGCAGCAGTGACTAACTTTTGTTTATTTGAGCTGGAGCTGGTTCTGTCTTCAATTGGAAGACAGAAGCAAGATTGTCAAGATTGCAAGATTGATAAGAAGCAAGATTGTCCTTTAATAGTGGCATACAGTGAACAAAAAAGATAACTGTTAATCACAGTTATTTATATGACAGTTAATTGCCAGATGTCACGGTCATGACAGGCCTAGTAGTCACTGAATAATAAGCCTTAGCATATGAACATAAGAAGGATCTCAAGGAGTTAAACAGAGTCGGGATCCCTGAAGCAGTGTGATGATGCGCTGTGCTCTTGCGGACATTGCTTGACCTTGTGCCTGCCTCTTTAGGCTGAACGTGCAGGAGGCCTCGCCTGATTTCTGGAACAGTCTGTCTGGATTCCACTGCAGCATCCAGAGTCTAGAGCTATTGCGGAAGAATCATGGTCCGGTCTTGGCTCCTCAGGGGGCTTCTGGGTAAGTTGGGCCCTGGGTTAGGGGAGGAGTGGTGGGGTTAAGTAATAAGAGGGGTTGAAGAAGAAGAAGGACTTCCTGAACTAACACAAGTGGGCCTTTTGAATTCATTCAGATGGAGTCCATCAGCAAGTTGAAGGCTCATATTACTGATTGAGGAAGCTCAGGTTATGACTGTGTTATGCATTTTTGATTTTGCAGCAGAGATCTTGGGGCGCTTCTGTGGTTTACGCAGTTACGCATTTGGCCAACTTTCGTGTTGATGTTCTTGATGTGCTTGATATGTATGTTTGAGAGTGCGTATGAGATCCTGCTTCTGTAGAACTCAAAAGAACTCACCACTTCCTGTACTGAAGAGACGGAGAGATGTTGAATGTAAGTGAAAGGGCAGCGAGAGGGAGAGAAAGAGGGCAAGCAAGGGGGAGGGAGCGAGTTCAGGGAGAAGCGTGTGGGGGTTGAGTGGTCTGTACCCATATATAGACCGGGGTCCTGTGGCCGTACAAATTCCAGCAGCCCTCTGAAGTGTTTTGCATGGGCTCTGGGACTTTGCTGACTGTCCGTCTCTGCAGCCGTCTGAATTACAGCTCTACCGCAGGGGCCAACCACACGACGACGAACGGCATAGTGACATCCAGCTGAAGTCTCTCTCTCTCTTTCTCTCTCTGACTCTGTCTACATCTCTCTGTCTCTCGTAGCCTCTGGCTTTGCAGTCACAATCGCTTATCTTTAACCATCAAAACCTCTCCGTTAAAATAGATGCAGGATCTAATCCTCACTGCCTCAATCCTTCTTCTCTCAGCGTGAGTCTCCTTGAGAAAAACTTTCCGTAAGCCCTGTTTGACCACCTTATGCAACGCACCTCTGACCACACATGAATTACGGTGTGGCAATGTAGCAGAGGTTATTGTATTGTGGCATTATGGCTTGTAAGTGTTTATTCGAGGTTTGGTTTATTTTCAGTGTTGTTTTCTTTATTGCAGGGAGGAGATGCGATATCTAGAATTTGGGAGGGATTTGGAGGGATAGAATATTTTGGTCAATTTTCTGGGTGCATAATATGTACTTGGCAACCAAGTTAGCTTTTGTGTTATGCTGATATAGATCATTTTTCCTTGTAAGACCAGCAGTGGTTTTGTGGTTTTGATTTTAACTCAGTGAGACAGCTGCTATCTTTCACACTTTATATCCTTCATCTGCTGTGACAACAGAGTCACTGGGCCTTTAAAGAGATATTACACCTGAATTTACTGCCCTGGCTTTTGCGTTTCATTGCCTTCATCTGAAGTCGTGATCGCTGTTGTCGTCTTCACTTCTGCTTGCTAAAGAAACTAAAGTAACCACCTGATTGCAAACTTTATATTGTATGAGAAGTAATGAGAAACGTCTTAGAGAATGAGTAACTCAGGCCAGCAGTGTGTTTATTTGTTGTTAACCTTCTTTCACAAGACGCAATTATAGTATATAATCAGTTTGTCCAGGGAGAGTCCGACAGTAAATTCAGTTTTACTTACTTAACTGTCCTGCTACTAGAACTCCAGCTGAATTAGTCATCTGCTGGGTGCATGCCAATGCTAGGCAGGATAAAAGGGTATTCTATGACTGTTTTAGGATAAATTGAGCCTCTAAACGTGTGCCAGTTTAGGGAGTTCAATTCCCACAAGTTGCTGTGTCCCATAGTGCTGATTTAGTTCCACTATGTTTATGCAGTTTTCTGGTATCTCTTTTAATTTCTCTGTAGGTCTGATGTGGATATTACCATTATGGATGGATGTTATGTCAGACAAATGCAATGCTCTGCACACCATCAAAGATCAACTCAACATAACCCTGAGGAGACGATACATGGTAAAACAAAATGCACCTAACATTTTGAAATAAATCGCTGTTGTCATAAGAAAACCTTGTATCTCCAAAAAGATAACTTCAAAGTTTTATTATAACTGTGACAATAAAGAGTGACCGTTATCATCATAGAGTCTTGGCAAAGTTGGTTCCATATAGTACCAAAAAGAGTTCTATGACTTGTTGTAGCAGTAGCAGAACTCTTTTTGGTGCTATAGAGAACCATTTTTCAAAGAGCCATATATGCCAGGTTTTCCATCATAGACAAAACTATTTACCCATGCAAAGAATATTCAAATAGTTCTAGATATGTTCTAGATATAACCACTTCACTAAAGAACGCTTGAGGAATCATTTTTAAGGTTGCAGGAAACAATAACAAAAAATGTAAATTGATTTTTGTTTGTTTAACATGAGCTAAAAATTGAATTGCATGGCTATTTACATGTCCATGTTTACATTTTTAGAAGCATAACTTCCCCATTAACTACACCATTCAAGTACGCTATGAGGAGGTCTTCAGACTGCACAACATCAGCAGGCTGGTGAGCAACTGCCCCACTGCTCCTGTCCCTAAACTCTGACTCACTGCACCACTATGTCTTAATCCCACGCTCTCCACCGTATCCTCCCACACTCAGCTTGATCTTTTCCTCTGTTTAATCACTGTCTTCCTCTTTATCTATTACTTATTCATACATTCACCCATTCTTGCCTTGCATCATTCTCTCTAGTGATTTCTCTCTATGTTCCCTCTTTCTGTGCTGTGCCACACCCTCTCCACTATCTCATCTCCTGTTCCTTCTCTCTCTCTGTCCTAGAGGAATGAAGAAGATGTGGAACTGATGCATCTGCAGAACCTGTGGCTCACAGTGGCTCAGAAGGGCATAAAGAGGATTTTGCAGGTTCTGCCAGAAAAACACCCAACACGACGTAAATACCTCACAGCTCTTGAGAACCTCTTCAGGATCTATGAGCAGAGTTACGGCACAGAAGTAAGGACAAAGACTGCCTGTGTCCACCCTCTTAAGCAGCTGTTTCAACCTTCTGAATCATTCATGCTGCCTCCTACTGCCTCTCCTCACTTAGAATAATTATTCTCAATCACCCATAATAGGGCTCATTCTGTAACTAGAAAATAAGAATCCTCTTAGATTCTTTCTCTTTTATTGGCTCATGGTATAGAGAGAGGCTTAATATTGTCACTGTGAAACCAAAACCAAAAATCTCCACTTTACAGGAAAATGAAAAAACATTATCAGCTCTTTATGTATGTTAATGTAAGCAGATTTTGTTCCAAGTAGTTTTGAACAGAGTATGAGGCTTATCAAATTCCACAAAACAATTAAAAAGACACTAAAATAGAGATACAAAGTTTTTTTTTTTGACAGTAATGATAAGTTCTTTTATACAGTAACTATTTTGATGAAACTTGTAAGACCCAAATTTTGATGTTGCGCATTTTACATGAGCTCAGGGTGAAGGTCATGCTTGTTTATGAGTATTGCTGATAATGATGATGTGTATGTGTTTGTGTGTATGACACAGATAGAACTACCAGACAGCATTGAGGACATCGGGGGTCGCTTACTTGGGACCAACTATCAAGGATGGAGATCCGTCACACCTAAATCCTTACTGGACAACTGTTATCGGACCATGCACTGCCTGTTCAAAGAATGCTTCTTAAGAGACGGGAGTGATTATGACTGTAAGTGAACGTTCTAGATTAAGGCTGCTAAATGTCTGGCCTGTGGCCATATTTTACACCAAAATAATATATTAAATTCTCATTTTCCTTTTTAAATTGCATTTTGAAATATTTTAGTAATATTACAAAAATTTTTAACCCTTGATTTAAAACCCCTCAGCCCACCACAAATATTTGCACTTTGGCCCATTATGTCAAAAGGTTTGGGCACCCCCTACTTTTGCTTCTCCACACTGCCCTATAGCCTTATCCTGCTTGTTTGATGTAGAGTTTCAGTAGAAATCCTTGCCTCATAAAAGCAGCATTTCCCTCGTTTTTCTGTATTGTCCTTTGTATATCATTTTACACGAGTGAGGACATTTACTTAAGTCATATTGATCTACAGGCCTAAGTTATCCTTTGTGTGAAAGCTTGCTAAACTGGTTAGACAGTAAAGGGAGAGTGTTGTTGACTTCAAATCTGAGGTTTGTAGTACAAATTGAGACATGAAATGAAAAGAAATAGTATTCATGATAAGGTAAAGAAAATCACAGTATCACTCAGAAGATTGCTAAGCCACAGGAATTTGTGAAGTGAACCACTCTTTGCTGAGTTTACACTCATATTTACAGTACTCTGAAACAAAAAACAGGTTTCTTGAGTATAATGAGAAAGCCTTGATGAGACGGGTACTTCCACCATGTCCTAAGGCCTTGTTGTTATGCTCGGGTCGGTCAGTGTTTGCAACATTGTGGTATGAAACCACAGGTCCTCGATTCCACGTTGCTAGCCTGTGGCTGACCACCATCGTGCTCGGTGAGCGGGAACACATGTTGGGGGGATTGAGTCAACGACATTTCCTCTATGACAAGTGAGATGGGTGTGACTGATGCTGCCAGAATCTGATTTTGGCGGTGCATGATTTAAGCGGTATGTGGAGGTGTTCGACCCCCTTGCCTCCACTGGCCCTCCACGGCGCATTCAGCACCCTCCGGCACACACTCGTTCCAAAACATGTTGCGCAGACTCATGAGTGACGTCTGAGCATGACCACAGACAGTGATCACCATGTAATTAGTTTTTGGATGTAGTCTGGAGCAAGGTCTACAGCATGGTTTACAAAGGCATCCATGTTACAACCCCCTTAAACTGTGAGGACTTGTTAACAAGTCCAGACTTTCATTCCTTACTGATTACCACATGCCTTGTGCAATAGTTTCAGAATAATTGGTAATAGTTACTGGATACGAGTATTGCTTAAATAATGAAAAGTCTACACTTTAATGCATTTGGCCATCATCGTTTATATTGTTGCTGTCATATTGTGACAAATGGCGCAATTTCTAAGGCACAGGTCTTACTTATAATGAACACTGATTAAAAGTTAATTCCTTTTTTATTATTATTATTTATTTTTTTTAATGACATAATGTATTTTTAATAACATTCCAGTGATAGTGACAAAGTACCATGACAAAAATTACAGTCCAGTAAAGCTTAACAGTGCTGTTTCTCTTTGTCCCTTACCAGACTGCAACATCCTTCACTGGCGAAAACGAAAGGGAACAACACCTCAGCCGACTTGAGTGGTGGAGCCATTTCTGCATGTATTTTTTATTTGTTTGGGTGGGTCACCCACAGTGTGTGGTGGTGTGCATGGCCTGCTTTTGTCCTGCTCCTCGTTATAATGATATTACTTGCCAAACGGGGGTTCTTTGCTGGAAAACATGCAAAGGCCACTAGCACCTAACATGTTTATTATAGACTCACAGAGCTGCTTCCCAGCATGCAAGCCATCCATCCGTTCATCCATCCGTTCATCCATCCATCCGTTCCTACATACATCCATCCATCCTGCAGTACTCCTCCAAGAAAAAGACTGTTTTTCTTCTGCTTTATAAGCATTGTGTTCAAATATGCCCACATATACATGTGTGTCCACTCTGGAAGAGAGCAGCTATGAACATTGTATTTCTAATTAGAAACATCCATGACTATGGCTAACTCTACCATTTACATTCCTCCCTGACACTGCCAAAAATACCTTATTGGTGTTTTTTAACGATGCTCTTGATGCTGTGCGCCAAAACAGTACATAATTGTTAGTGTTTGAGATACTGTAAAGGTAATATAAGCGACTGGTAGAGTTTTTTTTATATGTATAAACTGCATGCAGATGTCTGGCTGACTGCTGGCTTAGTCAGCAAATTCTTCTATACTTAACTGCCTTCGCTGTACGCTTTGATGTAGGCTTACTGCTGACGTCAGTTTGTGCCTAAATGATATTGTCTTAGGTAAAAGTTTTTTTAAGATGAGCAAAATTTATGTTATGTTTTATACGGTGTATTTGAGTTATTTATTTGGAGACTTCTATAGATTGTTCTGGTAACTATCGTGTTATTGTGAAAAAATAAATAAATTTAACTCTGTCGCCCCCTTCTGTTCTTTTTCTTAATAGTACAGTTTACAATACAGCTTCAGATTCAAGATTCAAGACTGTTGCCTCACGACAGCAGCTTGGAATCGGTACAGATTTGTGCGTGAATAGATTCACAGCAAACAATGAACAATACTGTAAAACAATAACCTGCAGGACGAGCAACATCACACACAAGTGACGACCTGATGTTGAAATCTAACACAGTAATGGCCTTAAACTACGACCGGAGGAGTTGCGCAAAAATAACAAAGTGAAACGTGAAATGTAACATAAAAATGTATTTTAATCCATTTGTTTTACTCCGTTCTTGGCAGAGGGGTATGTGCAGGGCATTGAGAGGCAACATTGTTCCCAAAGTAAACTTATTTGTTCAGATTTATGAATATTTGACCATCAACAACGTTACATACAAAACCTCAGAAGACGTGTAAGTTCAGTGGGGGTTTTGTATAGCAATTAAAATGGCTATACGTCACATCAAACCTCTCTGAATGACTTTGTTTACATTTCAAGGACTCATTTATTCAGAAATTTGGAAAACTTGGTGGAATTTCCCTTTAAGCAGCATATTGTCCAAAAACAACATGGGGGTTGTGGTGGAATGAATGTTGACAATGTTTAACTAAATTGTTCAAGTAAAGGGAAATTCACACTAAAGACACCAATGAAACCTAACCATATCCAATGTTATGGTTTGTTTTGTCATGGTTCAATCACGTCTGTGTAGACTCACTGAAATGACATGAATTTTCCCTTACAAAAAAACTGCATGGACTATGAAATTAACCGCAGTTATACTGCAGTAGGATGCAGTATAAAACAGTTTTATTGAAGTATGTTATGCAGCCTGTACAGCGAACACTGAAAATACTACAGTCTTTGTTTGCCATTAGTAAAAGTGCAGTTCACAGCATGAACTCATATCAGCACAACAGCATATCATACTTGTATTTTGTACAGTCAATGTAACAATCGTTCATTAATATAGAGGAACTAATCTAAAGAACAATATGTATGTTTACTTACATTCCTATTAAAAACATTTCAATATCACCTAAGAGCAACAGTTTTATTAAAACCTTGTTTGAAATACACAAAACATACCTGTTAATTACATGATAAGTTAAATAAGCTACAAATTCTCCTATGTCTATAAAGCCACAAATACTTAATGAATGTGTTGTAACACATTACAGTATATCACATTCATTAACAAAAACACTCAGGTGATTTGTCCAATGAAAATGTTATTTTTCGATTTGTTGAGCACTGAATATAATAAAAGTCCTTTCTTCGTACAATTTCCATGCTATTAAATTACAGTTGCAGAAAAAAGTGAAGATTTTAGGGAGCCCCCTGCACCAGTTTCCCAGAGTGATTCCCATCCCCCTCACCCAAAAAATTACACTACTGTGTACATTTGCACGTGCTTGTTTGTGTATGGCCGAGGGGCTTGCTGTTCACTTTATATTTGCAGGAGGTAAATTAGTAGCTAATTCATTCAATTGTTACATATTGAAGGACTGTTAGTTTACCTATTAAGCTGTTTTGCCTGTGGACTCTCCTCAGTCCTGGAGCTGCCTCAGACTTTGTAGTCTAAGGTCCTCCAAGACCCCTGGCAGTCAGAGGCCTCTGTGTAATCCTTCACTGACCATTAAAAGAGTGCAGATTAAAAGAGCCGGTTGTTGTCAGCAGTAGTGAACATACATACGTCAAGAAAGCAGAAAGTCGAAATGATGTTCATGCCATTTAAACACATTTTTAAACTAGTATTTTTTTCATTTTAGGTATTAAATTTTATCTACTATCGTTATCTACTATGTTAATTAGTCTTGCATTCAAAACAATATAATGGAGTACAAACTGAGAGTTTTCTGAACTG
The DNA here is from genome assembly GCF_904425465.1 of Colossoma macropomum. Taxonomy (NCBI): domain Eukaryota; kingdom Metazoa; phylum Chordata; class Actinopteri; order Characiformes; family Serrasalmidae; genus Colossoma; species Colossoma macropomum. The sequence goes on from NW_023494798.1 coordinate 14,085,448, forward strand.
GTGTGTTGATCCTTATGTGACTGTAAGAACACCGTGTTCCGCTCCTCCTCGGTTCTGTGGTCTAGAGACCCCACAGCCACAGCGGGGGTTTGATATTCTCTCCACAAACTTTGTCCCTGCGTGTTTGCCGTACTGCACTCTTGTTGTTTTCGTAAGCGTTAACTTAGCAGCTCACCTGACGGTCTCTGACAGTTCACTGTAGCCGGCACTGCCGTGCAGTTCACTGAAAGGGCACACAAACTCGGCGCAATGTCTTCCAACGGCGGCATTCAGATCCCCAGCCGGCTGCCTCTGTTGCTGACCCATGAAGGAGTGCTTCTGCCCGGCTCCACCACCAGATTCAGCGTGGACTCTGCGCGGAACATGCAGCTGGTGAAGAGCAGGCTGCTGAAGGGGACCTCGCTAAAAAGCACCATCATAGGAGTCATTCCCAACACTAAAGACCCCGAGCACGACAGCGACGAGCTGCCCTCCTTACACAGGTGAGGAGGAGAGAGGAGCTCCAGCGGAGCAACGCTGCTCGGCTAGCTGTCAGGCTAGCAGGCTGGCTAATGGTTAGCTGCTGCTGGGGTGACAGAAGCGGGCGAAGCAGAAGTTCGCTGCTCATTCTAATTATCCGTTCCACCTTAAATGGTGCAGCAGTTACACGCTGGAGCGTTAGAAACACCGTAATGTAACTGCAACACCATTTAAGGTGGATCTGGAAATTCGAATGAATAAGTAGCTAGCTCTAGCTAACTTCAGCTTCGCCAGAGTGTTAGTAAACAGCGCAGGAGGAAACTTGTTAGCGTTATATCACAGATATTACAACGCTGACAAATGACGTGTAATATAATATGTAAAATGTAATAACGTCAGGTTTCTGTTTCTGTTTGTGACTTAAACCACAAGCATACATGTGTCTTTATAACAAGAGCATCATGTCCACAGCTGGTGTATGGGCTGTGATTTTGGTTCTGGAAAGATCTTTTTTGCCCTTGACGGACTTTAACCTCATGTTTCACCCAGTTGGACAGTTCAGAGTTACAGTACTGTTTTGTAATGTCGGGTAAATGCCAACAGCCCTACTCACTGCTGAGCCTGATCAATATTTGTTAAATATTGATTGTGCCACTTTCTTTCTTAAATTAACTTTTTATTTGTTTCTTTCTTGTTTAAATGTTCGTTTTATTGCTCATGCAGTGCTCAAGCAATAGACTAGAGCTGGCCGATGTGGCAAAAATGCGATATCACAATACTTAAAGAAGTTTTCACAATACACAAAATGTCACAACATTTTTTTCCGACAGACACACCAGTGCCACATTTAAACATTAGGTCAAAAACTATGAATACAGTGACTTGTATTTAACTTTTCCACACACTGTGCTGCAGCAAATCTAATAAAACAGGACTAATTATACTCTTTTTCTGATCAAACTTGTGCTTAGAGAGTGTTTTTAAGTACAGTTGATATCCACAATATGCTCAGAAAAGCTTATTGTGACATATTGTGATGAAATTTATCACGATAACCATAAATATTGTCATATTGCTCAGCCCTAGTAAAGGCATATATCATTTTTTCCACTAAAAGGTGTGTGATGGAAGGTAAAGAGCGATTCTCATATCTTTGCTAAAAATCTAATTAAATTGAATTTTGAATATATTTTTGAAGTCATTGTGCATGTAATTTGCCACACAAAAACAGTGCGGTTAGCCTATGGAAAAAAAAAAAAAATTAGGCTAGTTTACCAAAACACGCACGTTAATTCTATAAACTGCATAGTCTCAGAAGACCTAGCCTAAATGTACATAAAAGTACAAAATAATATATAGTGTATATGTTTCTCATTGTTTCTAAAAGGTTGAAGCTTATGCTTTCACTTTATCGACTAGGCTTCAAGGAAAGTTGGGCACTTAAAATCATAATAGATTTGCCACTGTCCAAAAATATAAAGAAAAAGTGTATAACATTTTTATATACACTGCATGTCCAAACGTCTGTGGACATCTGTTCATCTCCTGAAATCGAGGATTAATCAAAAGGGCCCCATTTAGTGCAGTAACAGCCTCTACTCTTCAGGGAAGGCTTTACAATAGATGTTGGAATATTGCAGTGAGGATTTGAATGCATTCAACCAGTTAAGCATAGTGAGGTACCGACGTCGGATGATCAGTTCTACATCACAAACACCACTTTACTTCATCCAAGGTGTTCAGTGTTGCAGAGAACACAGGTTCACTCCTCCACAGCCCAGTGCTGGGGGGCTTTATACCCCTTTAGCCAGTGCTTGACATTGGGCTTGGTGATTTTAGGCTCGTATGCGGCTGCTCCAGAGCATCCCATTCTATCAGCAGGGCTTTTATGTGCAAATTCTTCAGTCTGTCTTTGTGCAATTGAACAACTTTGTCAGCAACAGTGTACCTTAAAGTAGCTGTATTATGTATCACTAATTAAAAGGGGTGTACTTTGAGGCATATAGTGTATTTTACTAGAGTGTACATTGTAAAAATGTACTTGCCCCATTCATAATTGTTACTAAAGATGACCACTACTATTCCTTCAAATATATATGCAGAGAGGAAAACCTACTGAAAATAGGCCCTAAGACTTGGTACTTGAGAGCTGCACATCGGAATATCTGTAACTTTTCATGATCTGTTCACCATTTTGACCAATCTCATCAGTTTTCTGTAGCAACTAAAATTATGTGATTAGTTAGAAAGTGTCTGTTAACATATTTTACTTGAAATGGATATAGATAAAACAGCATGGACCATCAAACAAGCTCAAATGTCATGGTTGCACATGCTATGCTTAATTTGCTCTGTGTTTTGTAGCATCGGTACAGCGGGGCTGGCGGTCCAGGTAGTTGGCAGTAACTGGCCGAAGCCGCACTACACACTGCTCATCACTGGCCTGTGTCGCTTTCGCGTGTTGCAGCTGCTGAGGGAGCGGCCCTTCCCTGTGGCCATGGTGGAGCAGCTGGACAGACTAGAGCAGTACACGGAGGGAGAGCAGCTGGACGGAGAGCTTGGAGAACTCTCTCAGAGGTTCTACCAGGCTGCAGTACAGGTGGGACATTGAACCTCTGTGCACACACACAGACCCTGTTTACACCTGGTCACTTCATATGATTAGTATCTGGATTGTATCCTGATCAGATTTTATCCAAATGCATTTACACTTGGTAGTCAAATGTGTCTCCTGTTAGATGGACTGAACCCTGATTGCTGTGTTGGACGGAATGTGCAAATCCGCTCATTACGTGGCAACCAATTACCAATTGTTTATCCATTCAGCCTCTTCCTCTGCGTTTTTTTGCAGTGTTTTTCACAGTAGTAGTTTTACAGTAGGAGTTGGCCCCCCCTTCCCTCCTCTGGGAAAGCTTTACACTTTGGAACATTGTTATGAGGATTTGGTTGCGTTCAGCCACCAGAGCATTATTGAGGCCAGGTACTGATGGTGGGTGACTAGTTCAAACAGCAGTTTAGCTCATTCTAAGGATATTGGGTGATGCGTCATCGCTCCAGAGAATGCTGTTCCACTGCTCCACTGCTCCTTGTGGACACTTGGCATTGGCCATAGTGACCTTAGGCTCATGTGTGGCTGCTCCAGAGCATCCTGTTCTATTGGCAGTGCTTTTCTATGGATATTATACAAACTGTTTGTGCATACAATTGAACACTTGTGTCAGTGATAGTAAGCAAACCTTAAAGTGGCTGAATTCACTAATTAGTAATTTCATATAACAGCAACAATATGTACTTGTGTGTGTGTGTTGAAGTAAATTATATTATGATCCTGAAGTCTGAATAATTTCACAAATTTGAATGGTTTTGATAAAGATACAGATAAAGTGCATTCTAATCTACTTTGGTAAATCCTTCTCCGGAATAACGTACTGACATGTTCCCACTACACCATATTAACCTTCTCAGGACTAATGCACGCAATTTCTATATTTACTACTTATAACTCAACAACATGCATTCCACCTTTTACTCATCCTCTGCTGGATCCTCTCTGTGTGCAGCTGGTGGGGATGCTGGACATGTCAGTGCCTGTGGTGGCGAAGCTGAGACGACTGTTGGACAGCCTACCCAGAGAGACCCTGCCTGATGTGCTTGCCTCCATGATCCGCACCTCCAACTTAGAGAAGCTCCAGGTGCGCCTTCTGCAGGGTTTACCTTTATTTGTAACTAAATGTGTGCAATAATGGTGTGCGATGAAGACCTTTTGATTAGGTAACATTAACATTTATAAATATTGGGTTATTGTTGTAGTTTTGTTGTAATGTTTAAATGTACTACATTTCGCATAATAAATCACGTAGTTTGTGAGATAATGAATTACTCAACAGGTCTCAACTTTATTTATTTGTTTATTTTGTTTGGTTTGATGTCATAGAGCATCATAAGGAGATAAAGGATGTTTTTTTCTTAGGGATGCACTCATCATGAAATTGTATTGCCAAATTGCTGTTTTAGTTAACTCGTAGCTCACACTGTGTTGGCTAAATTTACACATGAAACACACTAACACATTTTCAGTACTTCCTGTTAACCAAAGTTGCAATATGCATAAATTTATTTGCACTTTAATGGACCAAATAGGCATTTAAAGCAGCACTATGAAAGATTTTTTGCATGCACTACTGAGAGTCACCCTGTAAAGCCTGAAATAATCATTTAAAAAAATCATAAAACAGTGCAGAAGTGCCAGCCACATTTAAATACAGTTTAACTATACTTTTATGGTTCGCATTATTTACATCATAAACTAAAATGCAACACAGATCAGCCAAAATAAAAATAATACATTGGCAAACCTGTCTATTTCCTGTGTTTCTGCAAAACAAAACTGCTACACCTTTACGTGCTTAGTATATTTTCTCTCTCATGGGTGTGTTCTTGTAGATGTGTTTGTTCATGTGATCTTTAGAAAGTTTATTAATGTTCACTTGTCTTTATGTGTTGACTGTAGGTGCTGGATGCAGTAGACTTGGAGGAGCGCTTTAAGAAGACTCTCCCTATGCTCACCAGACAGATTGAGGGGCTCAAACTGCTTCAGAAGACTCGTAAACTCAGACCTGATGATGACAAGAGGGTAGGCCTGTGAATCATTACCTTGCTCTATATACTCTCTCTATATACTTTCTCTGTGCTCACTATACAATCTTGTAATTTCTCTTCTCCACCTCCTCTCGCAGGTGCTGGCAATCCGCAAAGGCGGAGTGTTTCCTGGACGACAGTTCTCTCTTGAGGAGGACGCTGAGGATGAGGATGGTGATGACATGGCTATGTTGGAGAGGAAAGTGAAGGAGGCAGGCATGCCTGAGCCAGCCCTAAGGGTTTGTCTGAAAGAGCTTAAACGGTATGTAATGTTCAAACACTTCCCCTTTTCCTTCAAACCATCTGTCCTAATACAGGGTAGAAAATACATAGAAAGTACAACCCCCATGTTTTTCTCTTGCAAATCACAACTGGTTGAAAATGAAACTATTACAGAAGTGTTTTACCAGCCGTGGGATGCTGCGTCTGTTTTATGTCGGCATTGGCAGAACCAGTGCATTCAAAACAGTGAGAGAAGCAGTTACTGTGTATAGTTTGAAATCATAGTGTGTTAACCTCACTATAAAATTGTTATTTCACATAAATAGTCCACAAAAATAGATACATCATTTCAGAGTTTACCACTATACATGCATACATACACCAGAGGGCCAAAAGTATGTGTACAAATATACAACGCACCCAGCTTGTAAGACATCCCATTCTAAAACCTTGGTGATTAATATTGAGCTGGCCCCCCCCTTTGCGGCTGTAGGAAGGCTGAGCACAGTATTTTGGAGTGTGTTTGTGGGAATTTGTGCCCATTCAGTCGAAAGAGCATTTGTGAGGTCAGACACTGATATTGGACGAGAAAGCCATGCTCGCAGTCGGAGCTCCAATTCATCCCAAAGGTGTTTAATGGGGTTGAGGTCAGGGCTCTGTGCAGGCCATTGGAGTTCCTCCACACCGAACTTAATATGTAGATTGTAGGCTTTGTCTGTACACGATAGTCTATTCAACCATACAGGGTCGGTCACCAAAGAACAAGATTTCTTCAGAAGACATTCAACTAACAGCTCAACCAGCCAAACGAATGACACCAATGAGATATAAAACTTCACAAGAGCTTCTTAGATGCATTTCCCTCAGATATGATTCCTACTCTTACTGTGCTACAGAAACTGTTGCTGAAAAAGACAAATTACTTACAGCTGTGCATTAGTGCTTTTTTGACATAAAACAAAGCTTGTTCTTCTTCACTGCAGCGCTACTTGATCCAAAGTAACTAAGGTAATGTAGCTAGCTAATGCACATCATTTAAAATCAGCTAGAGTTTAATAAGTTAACTGTTAAGATACATTTCACACATTTACAATAACAGCTGTTTAATTCCAAGTAGGCTACTCAGTACGGTACCATAATGGGTATCAGCAAGTACCAAAGAACATGTAGTTGTACTTCGTGCTTTGATGCATCATTAGTGGCAACACATTCTCAAAATGATTACAGTACAGTATTATACTTAGGTGGTGCTAAGAAAATTGTTGACTTTTCTGCCTAACAACATTTTTGTTTTGCACCCTCAATGTTTTGAAAGGTTGAACTGTGGCAGGAAATTATAACAATTTTTAATTAACAATATATTCCTTTTTTAAAAAATGCTTTCACATGTAGGCTGAAGAAGATGCCTCAATCCATGCCGGAGTATGCTCTCACTCGCAACTACCTTGAGCTCATGGTGGAGCTGCCGTGGAGTAAGAGCACCACAGGTGAGACAGTGTTTTATTGAGTAGGCAAAGGCCATGTGGTGGATAAAGGTCATTGTGAACTGCTATGACTGCTATTTTTTTATTACTGATTACAATCCTGAAACCACTGGGTATCAACAAATAGTCACCCTTATCTCTGAGGGCATACAGATGTGCGTAGCTGAGGGGGTGTTGAAACGTTGATGATGTCTCACTACACTGAATCAAACTAATCACTATATTTCTGGTTGTTTTAACAGAGTTACTTACATAAAGGGTACAGATTATAGTTTTCCTGTGGTCCTTATCAAGTTGTTGTTTATGAATATCGGTATGAAACTGATGTTTAGATTTGATTTCACACTGATATTTGAAGATGTATTTATTGTACTCTGGAAGAGCAGAATGTTTAGGCAGCATTGAGTTAATAAGCTAAAGTTGCCATTTGATTCATTTTACTGTAACCCTAAAGAAAGAAATATTACATTTTTCCATACATTTCTCTCTAGGTCCCAACTTCTACATTTTATAAGAGCTTTTCTATCTGCATCAGTATCTACACTGGCAGATATGTAATTTAAAAACTTTGGCTTTCGGCCTCAGCTCACAATTCCCGGATCGTTGCATTTCTACATTCGGTCATACACCACTCTGCATTATCTTTTTTTAATGTTGCCTTTCTCTTTTTGTTAGTTATTTTTTAGTATTTGTAGTAATATATTGCAGCGTCCTGTAGTCTTCCATCTCTACTGTGTATGCTTACTAGATAAATGCCCTGAACTCTTTGTGTAAATGTTAATTGTTTGAAAATGTATTGTTAATCAGCCTCTGACCTCAGCTGAAGTTTTTAGTGAATGAGATGCTGGGGACAAAAGTGTCCTGTAAGTGCACTCTCTTTAGTCAGAATGTCACCATGACTGGCATTTAGTGCTTGTGCTGTCTGTGTGTCTGCACTGCACCTTATGGCCACAAGGGGGCGATTTTTTTCTACAATTTATTTTCACTCCTTTGAATTACAGGAACAAGAGAACTTGTACTGTATTTTTGCAATGTTGGTCATGGCCAGGAGGGGGCCATGTCCCTCATTTCTCTTGGATTTTTTTAAACCTGATGTCCACTTATAACATTTGTGTGGTTTTATGTACCAAAAAAAGTAGCATTAAACAGTGTTTTTAAGACTTCTATATGTAAAAGGCCTCTGTCGTGATTAGCTGCCCTAAGTTGGATTGCTCAGAGCAAAGTGGATCAGTTATAATAAAATAATAAAGTATTAATAACAAATAATTAAATTGTTTAAGCGTAACAATAAAACATACCTAATTTATTAAGTATATTTATATTCAAGTATTTACGTGCTACAAAATATAATATGTAATGCAAACTAAACAAAAAATGCTGTTTTTGTTAAATAAAGTTTTTTTACCTGGCAAATAAATGCAGCAACCGTGGTCAGAAACCATTAAATAAAAAGAGCAGATTAAACAGCATAAATAGCCAAGTTTTTGTTCGACCTTAAAGGGGTAATATTAACTGAGCTACTGAATTTGGTGTGATAAGAAAGAACTCACTGCTGTGAGACCTGGGTAGCTTGCAGTTGCTTGTGATTCTCTGCCCTTTCCTGTATATTTATTTCAGTGTCAGTGCTTTGTTTCATGTCTATTGATATTAACATTGTTGCAGTTTTTGTGTTTTTTTTATGAGGCTCATGGAATTTCTGTGGCTCTTGATAAAAGAAGTTATTCAAATTATGGCTGTAGTCTTGACTAAATATCACTTAGTAAAGCTGCAGGTCTAGTCAGAGATGAAAGGCTCTTAAACTTAAGCTAACTTTGTTACCACAGTATGGCGTGTTACATTGTAATTTTACTGTACTGCTGCTATCAGGTTAAAGAAAAAACTGCAACATACTAGCTTTCGGGCCACTTGTAACTCATTCTTAAACAGAAGCAACAGACCAAACAAATCTGTCCGCAGGCTGCATTTGGCCCTGGGGCTGGACTTATTGCATAATTTATTTAAAGGTGAAGGAAATTTGTTTTTCCCTGAGATAGGCCTTAATAAATAAGAGTGTCTCCTACATACAGTGCAGCTTACTCACTCTTTTTTGTGCTCTCACCCACACTCATGATACATTCCTCTCTATTAACCGTTCCAGATGGGTATCAGATCATAGGACGAGAATTCTCAAGGGAGAGTCCCATGAGAGATGTATATAGTTTGATACAATAAGTATATATGGTATGACATATAGTGGAATGTACTTTCTGTTCAGCACAGAGATAAGCTGACAGTGTACACAAGAGCAGAGATGTAAATGATTTAGGCTCTTTGAAACTCACAGCACTTATTTTCCTTCTTTTTTTCTCTAATTTTATGTATGTCTATAAGGTGCTTTGTCTGTAGAATTCAGAGAGGTCTGCTCCAACAGGAACACTCTTACTGGCACATTCCACAATTTGTGAAAGCTATAAAGAAAGTTCTCAGCCCAGTTTAAGTTTAGTTTATGGAACAGCTGTATCTATGTGCGTCTTCTGTTACACGAGATGATTCATATGCCTTTAACATATAACCCAGACTGCCTTCAGCTGCCTTTGTGTGTATTGGCAAATCAGACAGTGACCTGCTGTTACATTAATACTTTTACATGCTAAATAAGCATTTTCATTGCTCTCTGTTCAGACTGCCTGGACATCCGGGCCGCTCGGGTGCTGCTGGACAACGACCACTACGCCCTAGAGAAGCTGAAGAGGCGAGTGTTGGAGTACCTGGCAGTGCGGCAGCTCAAGAGCGCTCTCAAGGGCCCCATTCTGTGCTTTGTGGGGCCTCCAGGGGTGGGCAAGACCAGCGTGGGCCGCTCCATTGCTCGCACCCTGGGCAGGGAGTTCCACCGCATCGCTCTGGGAGGAGTGTGTGACCAGTCAGACATTCGCGGCCACAGGTACACTCTCTGTGCCTTCTAAGGCAGATTACAGAGTCCAGGCCTCCTGGTCCAAAGCACTGCAGAATTTAATGTTCTACATTACTTAAAGCTCCAGGGAACCCACTTCTATTTTTTTTTTCTAATCAGGCTAGTGATGCTTTTGTGGAAACGCATTTTACATGTACAAAGCATGCCTTATAAGTAATGTTCCAGTGTCCAATAAATAACCAAATATTTTGCCAAATTTTTGGTGTAAAGTGGGTGGTTGTTTAAAGCTTGCGTAAGCTTTACTGTTACCAGTCGCGGAGCTGAGGTGGCTAATTCCATCCACATTGCTTTGTCAAAACTAAAACATTCCCCACAATTTCTCGCTCCTCAAGTCTGAGCAACTTACCAAAAGCTAAACTAGGCAGCATAACCAAGTTAGCAAGCTACCTCACCTTTCTGCCTGTTCACATGTCTGTCGCTTGATATAGCACCTGTTTCACTTATTTCTCCAGCTCTGTTGTGTTTAATTTAGCATGAGCAGCAGGGCAGGCTGGGTGTGTTTGACATAGGGATGTCAATCAAGCATGCTCATGGCAGATGGACAATATTTGTCGTATTTGTGATAAATTGTTAGATTGTATTACTGTATGCTTTTCTGAGCATGTGGATATTGTTTGTACAAACCCAATTCCAAAAAAGCTGGAACAGTACGTAAAGTTCACATGAAAACAGAAAGCAGTGATTTATAAATCTACTTTGACCTGTATTTGAATGAAAACAGTACAAGGGTAAAATGTGATGTTTTACTTTATCAACTTCATTTTTTTTTTTTGTAAATATATGTTTATTCTAAAATCAGTGCCTTCAACACATTCCAACAAAGTTGGGACGGGGCAATTTCAGACTAGAAATATTGTAAAATGTTTAAAAAACATTGGAAACAAGTTATGCAATCAGGTGACACAAGAGTGGGTCGAGACAGAAAGAAAAATGCATCAGCAAATATTTCTACAGTCTAAAAATAATGTTTCTTGACCAGGAATTGCGTGTATTTTGGGGATTTCACCCTATACAGTGCATAATATCATCAAACAATTCAGGGAATTCAGAGAAATCTCTGTGCATTAAAGAAAATGAATGCCCATGACCTTCAAACCTTCAGACAGCACTGCATTAAAATCTGGCACATTTCTGTGATGCAGATCGTGGACCCAGGAATACTTTGACAAACTGTTGTCAGTAAACACTGTCGCTCACTACAACCATAAATCCTAGAGTTGCAATCATAGACGTTTTGACTGTACTATGCACAGTGAAAGTCATATGTCAACAGTCTAGAATCGCCACATCTGAAAGGTCTTCTGAAAAGGACTGTGAAAATGTGTTCTGATGTGGTCTGATGATTCAACTTTTCAAATTATTCATGGAAATAAAGAACAGGGCAAACAAGAAAAGAACCATCCGGACTGTTACCAGCGTAAAGTTTAAAACCAGCCTCTGTCATGGTATGGGAGTGTTTAAATGGGTAACCTGCACATGTGTGAAACCACTATTAAAGCCGGACAGTTTTGGAGCAGCATATACTGCTTTCTAGATGTGGTCTTTTTCAGGGACATCTATGCTTTTCATCATGATGACACCAACCAGCACCATTCTGCATGTGTTAAAACAGCATGACTGTGTAATCAGAGAGTGTGGGTGCCACACTGGCCTGCCTGCTGCCCAGAACTGTCTCCATTGAAAAAAGTGTGCGATAAAGCTAAAAATACAACATATGAAAAGGTGCTGTAACAAAGTGGTAAACATGCTCCTATTCCAGTTTTTTGGTGTTGCAGGCATCAAATTTGCCATTTACGTTTTGTGTTTTTGTAGCTTTTCAGTTAAATATATGTCAAGCAGAATGTAATGTTGATCATGTTAAAATACTGGTAAATCTAAAAAAACTATTTTGCCTGCATGTACATCTTTATTTAAAAAAAGTAGTTTAGGCCCAAAACTATCATAAAACAATGTAACAGACATCAGGCAGTATATTCATAACCATATCATGTAATAACTTTCTGTAAGGGAGCTTTTAGAGGCATAAAACTCTCAGACATCTGGTTCCTATCACCACCACTGTGGAGCATTTCACATCAAAGAGGGGAATTCCTCTGTAAAGAACACAAAATACATGTTGTATTACAAAGAGGGCATACTTAGGCCTGTTTAATTGGATTTGGTGCAGTGCAGCATGTGAAACATTGAATAAAATCATTGTATTCATAGGTTTTGATAATATTTTTAAATGTGGCCCTGCTGGTTATTTCCTGCCTATTCTAACTTATCAACCACAGAACAGCTACATATCAATGATGCATACTGTGTATCATGCAAATGTCTTGAAGTATGATGATGTATTTTTACCAGATCGCCCACCCTTAGTTGTCAGATCTGATCAGGTCTGGTGTTTTTAAGTAGTGTTTACACACTCAATTTCAACATAAAAACATGGTACTTAAACAACTTTACATTTTTTACACTGTGTTTTTCTTGGAACCTTAAAACATCTGATTCAGCTCATCAGCTAATTACAAAGGGTATCTGTAAAGGATTGCAGGGTCTGTTCCATAGTGAATGAAGGTGAATCTTAATGTAGTTTTGGTGGCAAAGGAATGGAAGTAAAACATCTCTTAAAACCTCTCCTTCTTGCATGGATGAATCCAGCTGCAGGCCCTCTCTTGAGGCAGGTTCATGCAGTGGCCAAGGAAGAGAGACGTTACATATGACCCTGAGTAATGTGAGGGAACCTGAGAAGCAGCAGCCTGAGCTGCAGCATGAGGTCATCATCTGATGTTCTTTCTGATCTCCTGTCACTATGGAGACCGGCAGGGTATGACATTAAGGCCTGCAGGCCAGGGCAAGTCCCTATAAGTTTCCTGCGGTTTCAGCGGAAGCCCCCTAAACGCACACATTTTGATGTATCTATTTTGAACTACTAAACACTGCCGCTTGGTGAAGACGCTGTATGCCGCTGACTTTCAGACTTTAAAGACCAAACCAGTCATTGTTGTTATTTTATTGCGTGAGTATTTGTTGTACTCGCTCGCCCACTGTTTGAAAGAGAGGTTAGTGGTTTGTTGCTCTACTGTAATAACACCACTGCTTCCCCCTCATGTCTGTAATTATGTGTCATCTCTTGCCTGCTTTTCTCTAGATCACCCTCCCTCTGAGCCAGACGAGTGGGAAGAAATCCCAATGTTACTCGTCTTGGCTTAATGTTCCTCCTACATGTTTAATTCTCTCTGAACTCAAGGGGTGGCTAGACCTTTCCTAACGTGAAAAAATATATGAAATTTTAAAGCATTATCCCTGTTAGTGCAATAATATTGGCACTTTGATACTTCGTCATTTGACCTCCAGTGTTTTCTTGCTTTTCTTCTGTTCCCTCACCCCTCTTTGCTCACAGGCGAACCTATGTGGGGAGCATGCCTGGCCGCATCATCAATGGCCTGAAGACAGTTGGTGTCAACAATCCTGTCTTCTTATTGGACGAGGTGGACAAATTGGGGAAGAGTCTGCAGGGGGACCCTGCTGCTGCCCTGCTGGAGGTGAGTGGAACTGCACAGTTGCCACTACACTGCTGCCACTTCTACTACCAGGCACTGAGAATATGTATTGTACTGACTACACTTTTTCTCCAGGACTTTCTGAGTACATTTTTACAAGACTTAAGTAAAATCAAGGAATAAGGCATAAGAGACCTTGCGCTACAACCTTAAATGTGCTAAAATAACTGTAACACACTGCCTCAAGTCGCTTATTTGCTGCTATGGGCTGGGAAATGAAAAAAAAGAGTTGTGTAGCTGCAGTGTAAAAACAGTAGTGTGTTGGCTGTGGTGTAACTTCGCATGGGCTGTACCCCTCTATCCCAGCTTGACCGGGGACCACCTGTGCATTAGAGTGTTGTTTCCTGGAATCGCTCCGGGTAAAGTGGCCATTACTGCGCCCACTTGCTGTGGAGCACGAAAACACCAAAGACGTTATGAGTGCTGCAGGTTGTTTAGGCACTCCATGCACATGTTCTTTAGTGGCGCTGTCTGTATGAGGATTTTAGGATTCTCCATTCTGGCGGCCCGACATTGGCCCAGCGCATTTTACCGCCTTTAAACTTTTAGATTGTTTGTTCAAGGTTTGTGCGTATATGTGACGACATTAGCGTGTAAAGACCTACAGCAGCTTGATATGTTTTTGAGATATAGGACCTGCCTTTAGGGCAGACTCACATACACTCACCCTTCTGTTTTGCAACATACTACACTAACAATAACACACTCACAGACATCTCCACAGAGGAAAGCACAGCACGCTTCTTATCATCAAGATAGAAACAAGGAACTCGATAACATAGAGATTCTAGACCTCAGATAGAAGAACTTACAGGCTAAATGTCACAGAGAACGCAGTGTCAAATATTAAAAAAGTCTGTATGATACTAAAAGTGAGAAAACTGTCTGGGTCTTAGTCCTATTATTTTAATGAGCACCTGTGATTGACAGCTCTCAGTTCAGCACTGCGAGCCTGCTATGCCACTGAAGCAGAACTAAACACATCAGTGCAAGCTGAAAATCGAGTGAAATGGACCCTACATACACTATATGGGCAAAAGAATTGCTACACACCTCTTAAGCATTTTCATACAGTCCCTTTGCCACAAGTGTATAAAATCAAGCACCTAGCCATGCAGTCTGCCTTTAAAACATTTCTGAAAGAATAGGTTGTTCTAAAGAGCTCACTGAATTTGAATGTGGTGCTGTAATAGGATGCCACTGTTGCAACAAATCAGTTCACTCAATTTCTTCCCTTCTAGATATTCCTCGATTAACTGTGAGTGTTATTACTGAAAAGTGGAAGCATTTAGGAACCACAGAAACTCAGCCACGAAGTATCAGACCACGTAAAGTTACAAGCGGGTTGCCGAGCGCTTGGGCGCAAAGTGCATAAAAGTCACAGTGCTCTGCTGACTCAGTAACTGCAGTAGGGGTGGGAATCTCTAGGCACCTCACGATTCGATTTGATTACGATTCAGAGGGCTGCGATGCGATTATAAAACGATTATCGATGCACCTTTTTTTTTTATATAGCATTTATATTTTCTCACTGTGTGAGCTCAAGTTTCGAGTTCAAGTTTATTTGTCATTTGCACAACATGTCAGGAAATTTATGCATTGAAATGTTTGTGGTGAGGCTCAGCTAATCACTCTACAGAAAGTAAATAAGTAAAAATAAAAATACAAGAAAAACCAACTGAAATATATTAAATATACACAAAATATACACAGAATATAGAGACAACATTTTTTTTATACATTTTAAAGTGACTAAGTGACTCAGTGTTGTTATTTAAAGTGACTTGGTACTTTTAAAGCAGAGTATTTTTAATGATCCATAATGAATTTACTTCCAATATCTTTTTTAATAAAACAAATGGAAGTGATGTGGCAAGTGAACTAGAAGGCTCTCATTCACTGCTCTTGTTTGGAGCACAAGAAGCTGCTGTTACTCATCTGTGATAAAATGCGCAGTTACGGTGAAATAAGATCCAGTGGTAATGGATGTCCACTCAGCACATGTTACAGCTATTCTACTCGTTTTCTTTAGTGATTTTATAACTTCGGTTTTGGTCTCGTTGTAGAGACGGGGGGGGGATCGCTGTGTCAGTAAAATATCCCTGAGACAGGACGTGTGCAACATAGCGTGAAAGCTCTGTTTCACAACGACTGAGAACCGCCGTGCAGACTGCAGGTCTAGCAACGATGCGTTATTCACATTTATAAGCAGCGCAGTTGGTTTCCTGGTACGGTAAATCTGCAACGAGAGACTGTCACACACTAAAAAGTGGCGAAGCTGAAGTCGCTTCTCTTTAGAATTGTCCCGTTCCACCTTAAATGGTGCCGCATTTACTTTCGGTGCCTCAGTAAGAATTTAAGGTGGAACGGGTAAATTCGAACAAGAAGCTGGAGAATAAGAAGCGACTTCAGCCTCGGAAAACAGTCGAACATTTTGCAAGAAACTGATGTACGTCTGAGGAAAATTTTTCTGGCGGAGATGGAAGAAAAGCGGCTATAGCTGAAGCTTAAAGCAGAGCAAAGTTAGTCTGCGCTCTTGTTTATATTGTTTAGCCCATACTAGGACATTTTCACATACTGAGACATACTGGACATTAAATGTTGTGGCTCCCAAGGTGGTTTGATTTTTGTTGAAAGGACAAAATGGCTCTTCTTATCATTTGTGTTGACCTAACCTGGCTTTAATGCAGAGGGAGCCGGTCGTATTTCTCGCTCATCCAGTTATGTTTTTGTTATGTGCTGTCACAGACTGTCTGCACTTCCAAGTTCCGCCTTTTGCGATCCATCAACATAAATGTAATATTTAGAAAATCGATTTTTGACATTTGTGAATCGATTCAGAATCGTTCACGTCCGCATCGCGATGCATCTAAGAAGCGATTTTTTCCCGCACCCCTAAACTGCAGAGTTCCACACCTCCTCTGGCATTAAGATCAGTACAAAAACTGTGCACTGGGAGTTTCATAGCATGGATTTCCATGGCTGAGCAGCTGCATGCAAGCCTTACATCACCAAGCACAATGCCAAGTGTCAGATGGAGTCGTGTAAAGCACGCCGCCACTGGACTTTGGAGTAGTGGAAATGTATTCTGTGGAGTGACCAATCACACTTCTCTATCTAGCAGTCTGATGGACAAGTCTGGGTTTGGCGAATAACAGGAGAACATTTCCTGCCTGACTGCATTATTCCAACTGTAAAGTTTGGTGGAGGAGGGATAACGCTATGGGGTTGTTTTTCAAGGGTTGGTCTAGGCCCCTTAGTTCCAGTGAAGGGAGATCTTAATGCTTTAGCACACCAAAACATTTTGGAAAATTGCATGCTTCCAAATTTGTGGAAACATTCTGGGGAAGGCCCTTTTTGGTTCCAGCATGACTGTGTCCCAGTGCACAAAGCAAAGTCCATGGAGGCATGGCTGGGTGAGTTTGATCGAACACCTTTGGGATGAAGTAGAACTGAGATTGTGAACCAGGCCCTCTCGTCCAACATCAGTGTCTGACCTCACAAATGCTCTTCTGGATGAATGGGCAAAAATTCCCACAGACGCACTCCAAAATCTTGTTGAAAGCCTTCTCAGAAGAGTGGAAGCTGTTATAGCTGCAAAGTGGGGACCAACTCCACATTAATGCCTATGGATTTAGAATGGGGTGTCATAAAAGCTCCTGTAAGTGTCCCAACATGTTTATTTATATAATGTATGTGTATTCACTTTACTGCTGGATGTACATCCAGGGAAGTCTGGCATGGCAGGCTGAACAGACGGACGGTCAGATGCCAGGCAGACTGAGCTAATTTGATAGCTAGTTTACTAGGTTAGTTTTCACTTGGTTGTTAGCTTCTGCTCAGTAAGTGTCCCTGCTTCAAATAGAGAGACCAGAGAGGAGCACAGTTTTCTTAAAGCTGCTTGGGGAGAAGCCACATAAGCGATTGGAGAAGATGCTGCTTACGTTTGTGCTACACAATATTAGGACTGCCCTGTTTACATCAAAAGAGGAGAGTTTTCCTTTTAGGCTTGAAAAGGACTAGGCAGAAACCATAGGTTTAGGTTCCCTGGGGCTTTAAATAAATTAGTTTGACTTTGTGCTGCTTGATCGTAATAAAGCAGTGAAATGGATTATTTGATTAGATATATTGTTCCTGCTTGAGTTCATACTAGGGATGTACTGATCATGAATTTTGCCGATTCCCATTTCTTTCCAGCCAGATTGGTCAATGACTTGTTATTTGGTGCAGCAGCAGCATTCAAGTACAGTGCACTTTATCTGTGCATGTAATTGCCACAATGATTGGCTAAAATAACATTAAAAAATTGGCCCATTGTCACTTGAGTGTTTGGAGCAAAAATTGGCCAATTCTGATCATCCATCTGGAGGGTTTTTTTTTTTCAGCACGAGGTCTAGTGCAGTGAAAGAGCTGTTGGATATGATGGCTCTCTTTCTGTCTGTACTCACAATCAGGTACTGGACCCAGAGCAGAACCACAGCTTCACTGACCACTACCTCAATGTGGCCTTTGACCTCTCGCAAGTTCTCTTCATTGCCACGGCGAACACCACCGCAACCATCCCCCCCGCATTATTGGACAGAATGGAGGTCCTGCAAGTGCCAGGTCAGAGTTCATGGCTGAAAGGGAGGGACTCAGCAAAAGAGGGCATGGCTTATTGATGACTGATCACTGATGTATTGATTACTGATTTTCACAACAATGGCACACATTTCAGTTGGGCCTGCAGTTAAGCAGATGGCTTTGTAATTGCATGAATGGAGAATTGTGCTTTTTGTTCTTATAGTGTGTGTGTACATCTGTGTGTGTCCATACATTGCAGGTTACACACAGGAGGAGAAAGTGGAAATAGCTCATCGGCACCTGATCCCCCATCAGCTGGAGCAGCATGGCCTCACCCCTCAACAGCTACAAATCCCTCAAGACACTACACAGGAGATCATCAGCAAGTAAATACTCAAACACACACACACACACACACACACACACACACACACTCTCACCAGATTGCTTTTCCTCTATATAGATTATCCTTGTATGTTCTTATACATAATTTGTGCACATGTTCTACATGTGGCAGCTGACTGCATAACTCTGTGAAAATGATCAGCACAGCACAGGAAGCACTGTAAACTTGCGAACAAACTGCCGAAGTATCTAATCATCCTAATATGAAAGAATCATCCTAATATGATGGATAAAGAACCCTGTGCTGTAGAAGAGAGATCCTCAGCCATTCATACTTTTAATCTGCATAACTGGCTGTGTTGTTCAAAGTCAGCGATTGGCTATTTCTTAATAAATTACAGAAAATGACTTTTAGGTTTTCTATTGTACTTACCAGTTGGTACAGATGTCAGTGTGTTTCACAGAGTAACATAAAAGTGAAGTAATGAGAAGTGAGATTACTTTTTCCAGGAAAATGATATTATAATGAGTAAATTCCATTATAATTTGAGAGAAGTAATTAGTAATTTGTAATGAATTACTTAATACTAATACACACACTCTCTCACACACACACACACACACACACACATATTTGCTGTTATCTAATGTCGAGATATGGGTCATCAGAAAAGTGCACGCACAGATAGTGCTACAGGTAGGCAAATAAACATACAAATATCAAAGGTGTTATATGCATTTAGGTTTAAAAACGGGAGAATATCAACATCACACTGATTGAAACAGCCTTTATTGTGAAAGGGCTATGGACAGAAAATCTCACAATGTATTTAATCAAGGAGAGTCACAATACATACTCACTACAGGTCCTGTAAATTGCTGTAAATATCAGCGTTTTATTAGTCACATGACCAACTTTCTTAGTGATTCACAAATATAATCACAACACCAAAACAACAGTACGTAAGAAACAAATAACATAGGAACCATAAAATTGGGCACATGTCTATGGCCCGTGTGTATAACACACGCTAAAGAGCCTGCAGTGAGGACACAGCGGAGATTACCGTATCCAGACAGGTAAATCAGGTCAGCAGGGTTCAGGACTCGGAGCTAATGACCCAGACAGACAGACATAAAGTAAGAATAACACACATCCACACCCACATGCACTCTCTTCCCTGCTGCTGCCGTAGTGGCAATTAGTGAGTAAGCCTGGCACTGGCCCCAACTGTGAAGAGTACGATCAAAGCCCAGAGGATGGGTCAGAGGAGGGCTGGTGTAGGAGAACTACTGTGGGGAGAAAGGCACCATTTTCTCTGCTTTGATTTAAAAGTGTTTTTTTGTTCGTATTTGTTCAGATAGAGTGTGTAAGCCATTTATTACCACAACTACCCAGTCTCTGAAAGAGACTGAATAGGGTGTGTGTTGTGTGAACACCTAATTACCTAATTGGCTGTTTATGGATCATTATTTGTCAAAATGCAATCAAAATGTCAATATTTGAGAGTAGCAAGTGTGTGTGTGTGTGTGTGTGTGTGTGTGTGTTTGTGTGTGTGTGTGTGTGTAGGTACACTCGGGAGGCCGGTGTGCGTTCCTTGGAGAGGAAGATTGGGGCCATCTGTCGGGCGGTTGCTGTGAAGGTGGCAGAAGGTCATAAGTTGTCGAGAACAGACTCGTCAAGTGAGCCCGGAGCAGGTAACAGTGCAGCTCACCGCCACAGAGTCTTCTCTTAAGGGGCTCCCTGCAACACCACATAGAGAGCTTGATCGAGTGCTGGCCCATTTAGATGAGCCCCAGCCTAAATGCAAACCATTGCTAAACCAGGGTCTGTATTTGGGCGCATGCTTCAGATCCTCATTTTTATAACTGCATAACTTGCATATTTGTCAACATTTTGTAGTAGTTCCCAAATAATTGTCTTGATAACCGTGACATAAATTTGGCCAAAAATTTATGTCACAGTATAATTAAACCTTCTGATGGTTCGGTGTATATATATCATGATGTAGAGTTTTTTGGATGCTTTTATGACAGTGGATTATTAGTGGCTTTTAAGAAGAACATATTTAATCCTAGAATGCATGACTCAAACCTACACAAATGAAGGGGGTTTGAGAGACCTGTTTTGGAATCTGTGGTTTTCTTCTAAGAAAAGCTACCCTGTTTTTATCGTTAGTTTCAACTTAATAAAATAATTTAGAAATTTGATGATACACAAATATTTGTAATGTTTCAGTCATGTGTGTTTGATCACTTCTGGTGTACATATACAGTAAACAAGATAAAGAAAAAAGGTGTTTCCACCAACTATAGGTGAAGTGCTAATGAAGTTCAAAGTTCTCAACTTAAAAGGTTTGACACTTGATTTTTACGATTTGGTAAAAAAAAACATGACATTCTTCCTTGACATTCACATGATGTTTCAGCCTACATGCAAGGCCTTCAAGGACATCTGATAAAAGCCTTGTTTGTAGGCTGAAACATCATGTGAATGTCAAGGAAGAAGAAATAAGAAATTTATAGGGGTCTTTTTGAACCTCTTTGCAAAGACTAGTCATAGGCAGAGTTAAAAAAAAAATCGGA
Source organism: Colossoma macropomum (assembly GCF_904425465.1). Lineage (NCBI taxonomy): Eukaryota > Metazoa > Chordata > Actinopteri > Characiformes > Serrasalmidae > Colossoma > Colossoma macropomum. The sequence continues at coordinate 14,106,243 of NW_023494798.1, forward strand.
AGCTACAATATGAAATATGGAAATGGAAACATGGAAATCAGACCCCCTTTGCGCATTCTAGTGTTAATAACTGAACAAAATTTTAAATATTTTAACATAGTGAAAACTAATCTGAATAGCATATAGATAAACCTATGGCACATACACATAGGAATGCAGCGGCTTGTCTGGGTCCAGCAAACATGGTGCTACATGTTGTTTCATATCCAATTTTCTCTAAAAGACATTTGTCTCATATGCACGTCCAAGACATTGATGCTTACATTTGGAACATCTTACGTCTTACAGAAGCTTCTTGTTGCGAGGACCAGGCCTTGAGTCTGTGGCCTTGTCTGGTGCAGCAGGCAGCATGAGAAGGAACAGACGTGTGGCAAGTGTGCTGGTGTCCATGCTGGGCTAAAGGCTAACCCCGTTCCTTACATATCACTCTCTTATGTCCACTTATTTGATAACTGGACTAACGTTGCCTTGGACTGCAACTGACTACACATCAGGGACTGTCGCTTTTTCACTGAAATGCCCCTCACTCAGCCGTTTAGCTAATCTGGCCAACCTTTTTTGTGTTTTGTATGTTGCATTATCTATACCTATTTGTGGCATACTGGTATAGATGCTATGTCAAAAGTCATGCCTTAATAATAATAATAATAATAATGGTAAGTCTTGCTTTTTAGGAAGGTAAAATTTTGAAAGCATTTCATTTGAATTGTATAAGTGTAAAGCCTCACGCAACTCACATGAAACTTGTTTGAAACACAGGTGCAGCAGTTTAAACCGTCTCAACTGTGAAAATGGAACATCCAGTCAAAACACAGATAATCACATGATCTCGTCAAAATCAATCATTTCAACTGATTGATTTGAATTGCCACGTAGTTAGTTTTGCTAGTTAGTTTTGCTAGTTAGCTAACCAGCTAATATTAACATGACAGCTATTTGAACAGCATCTTGTGCCAGTATTTGTTCTGCTTTGCTAGCCTGTTGCATCATTATCTGAGTGGCTTGGTTTCTCCTCTCTTGAGAATAATTAGAATTCAGTGTGGTGCGTTCAATTTTAATTGTTTTTGAATTGCTTTGAGTAACTGTTAAGCTACAAGAAAATTGTTTCACATGTCTTGGATCTGAATGTTGCATGAAAGTTTCATGTAAAGCCAGCGTTAAGATTAATAACTGAATGATAAGCCTGCAGTTTAAGGGGCTGAAAGGTTGGTGGTAGAATGTTGTTTTGATTTTTAATGTGAAGGTAAGGCTTTGTTTACAAAGCCTGTGATGATGATTAAGGAAGGCTTGTTTGCATCATTCAGTGTGTGTGTGTGTGTGTGTGTGTGTGTGTGTGCGCGTGTGTGTGTGTATGCATACTCATGCGATGAGAGCAGTATCTTAGTGATTAGTGGCACGTCACATTTACCAACACTGATGGCTGTGATTTCCCTTCTGTGAAAAGAGTGCTGAGCTGGGCACAATCCCACTTACTCACCACAGTGCTTATAAAAAGAACCCAGCTACACAAAGAGAATTCTCACACTGCAAACTACAAAACTGCACAGTGAAATTTCCACACACTCACACAGAGTCATACACAGACAGAAATACACAGACATACAGTCACACATACACAGACAGACGCACAAATACTGTGGCTCAGACGTAAACGCGTGCACGCTCCTTTAGATATACTCACAGTCTCTCTCTACCAGCGTGAAGAAACACACACACAACATGAGGACATGGGGTCATACAAATAGTACTGTACAGCAGTCAGACACCCCCCTTCATTTATTTAATTTCCAGTCAAAACAACCAACAACAAGTTTTAGATTTCTTATCTTTAGGAACAAGCAGAAAACATAACTTTTTAGTTAAAAAAAATAAAAGTCCCTTTTCATGGACCACTTTGTTACCTCTGACATTGCAGGTTAGCCCTGTTTTTTGAGGAGTTTCCTACAAAGTCAGGGCATTTTTGTCCTGAAAAGATAAAAAAACAAACATATACACATGCCCGTCATCAGGTTCTTTAGCAGTGTGCTGGAGGGGGTAAAGTGCGCTAACAGCCGGCTGTGTGCCCCCTCTCCCTCCCATTGCCTCAGTGCAGCTGCTCCTGTGTAAGACGAGTGATCACACTGCCATTTAGCACAGTGGGGGTGGGGGAGCGTGCTGCTGAGCCTGTGTTCAGTCTGATCCAGCTCCTCTCTTCCCTCTGCCCCTCCCCTCTGCTGTCCTCCGTGGCCCGGCCGAGAGAGCAGACAGAAGGGCTGATTGAGAGACTCTAGCGCAGCTCTCTTAACTCATCCCCAACTCATTGAATATGTGCCTCTGTTGCCAGGTAACAGATATAATAGGCGGCCAGAATAAAGCTTCAAGGGGTGTGTTTGTGTGTGTGACTGTGATCAGAGACGTGTGCCTGCTGCTCATGATTCTGCTTCTGCTGTCTCTTTCTGTCCAAATGCCTCCTTCATAGTCTGCGCATAGAACAGAGCTGAGAATGCGCTGCAAGAACCTTTCATTAGAGTACTTGGCCCCTCCCCTTTTATAGATTACTCTGAGTTTAAAGCAGAAACATTAAATACTCTTCTACAAGCTCTCTCTCATTCTCTTTCTTATTGTCTTTCTCTTTCTCTCATTCTCTTTGTCCCTCTCTCTTATTGTCTTTCTCTCTCATTCTCTCTTTTCACTTTTTTTTTCGTTCTCTCTCCTTCTCCGTGTCTGTCTTGCTCTCTCTCTCATTGCCTTTTCGTTCTGTCTTTCTCTCTCATTCTCTTTTCACTTTTTCTTTTTCGTTCTCTCCTTCTCCATGTCTGTCTTGCTCTCTCTCTCATTGCCCTTTCTTTTTCTTTTCTTTTTTCGTTTTTCTTTTTTCTTTTTCGTTTTTCTTTCTTTCTGTCTCCTTCTTGCTGTTACTCTCGCTAGCTCGTTTTCTTTCTTTTTCTCCCTCTCTCTTTCTCCCCCTTCTCCCCTCTCTTCTCCTCCCTCTTTCTGTCTGTCTCTCTCTCTCTCTCGCTCTCGCTCTCTTTGTTCAGACTGAATGCTCACTGTTGTAAATCTACATGGAACTCCTTCTTCATATGTCATTAACAGTCAAGTCACATGATCTGTGGGCAGCCAGTGGCATGTGCATACAAATGAGACTCACCACGGGCTGGAACACCACATACACCCACACACACACACACACACACACACACATGCAGAACAGTTTAGACACACATTCTGTAAGCAAACGCCCCATGAGGTTATCACCCTCATTATGGTGAATGTCCAGACCGCTCGTTTTTGCAGCTCCCAGAACTGAAGAGCAGCACCTGCTCTCACCCCTGACTGGGCTTCTGTGCCACTAATAAGTAGCCCCCTCTCATTTATTTGTAGCCCACTCTCCAATTACCATCTTCTCTTGCTTTGCCTCATGTAAAGGTGTCAGTTTGAAGTAAATGGAACGCGAGATTAAATTATTTCAAATACTTGGCAGATCCTCTTCATTCCAGGCTACCCTAACTTTATTTTGATGTTCTTGTAAGTCACCCAGATGACACTGCACTTCTGTTTTTATGAGAAATAAAAACTTTAGTGTTGCTATATTTTTGTCATTATTGTTATTTTTTTTCATACCTGATTTTTTTTTTCTTTCTCACATCATCATCAGATCAGGAGCAAGAGGGGAAAGCAGTGGACTCTGACATGGCAGCTCCTCCAGAGATGCCCATTGTCATTGACCAGGTTGCCCTGAAGGACATTCTGGGGCCGCAGATCTTTGAGATGGAGGTAAGAAGCCTCATAAACCTTTGTTTTCAGTGTAAAATTGACCTGTTTCTCTTGTTTGAATGATTCACTTTCCTTCATTTGTTCACAAACCATTGGGAGCATTCCCTCTGTGTTGGTGGGTGTAGCTAGTTGCTCGAAGCAGAAAGTGGCCGCTTGCCTGGAGTCCCACATTCCAGCCATGCTCATAGGATTTTTAGCAACCTCTCAAAAGGAGCTGCTTGAGCTGCTTTGAGAAGTAGCTCAAACCAACCTTCAGCTCTAACAATACTCCTCATCTTTTAGGATGTCACAGCATCTTCTATGTACTTCTGTTGTTGTTGAACAATAACAGTATATTTCATTGCTCAGAAAGTTGCAACTGTTGCACTGTACGGGACTTTAATACAGTAGTGCTCAAAAGGAATTGAAACCCTACAAGATGGCTATTCATTGGCCAACTATAAAAATAGATCTGACTGGGGCAACATTTGCCACAAAGTTTCTACCCCTTCTACTGACTTATGAGACAATAAATGCTTTGCTGAACACATATGGATCCCAGAGGGCTGGTTGATTGCTAGGTAGCTTGTTTCATAGTTATAGGTTAGTGATGTCTGATTTGGGAACGATTCATTCCTTTTTCAATAATTCAGTTGAACCAATGTAAGGGTCTGGCTTGATTAAACTGTGGCATCTTTTCAACGTTTATGTCAGTGTTATTGACTGAATAATACTAATAAAATTCAAATAATAATGTTTGACAGTTTAATTTCTTTAAATCACAACACAAAATACCACATATTAGGAATAACTGTGCACATTTTCTTTCTGTAGTCTGTATTCTGCTGTGTGCATGTGACTTCAGGGGCTCCCTACTAGAGGCATGCAAACGTAGGATATTCCAGTCATTTCATTAACTTTGTTCATCCGGCCATACAAACCCAATTCCAAAAAAATTTGGACAGTAGGTAAAATGCAAATAAAATCAGAAAGCAGTGATTTATAAACTGTCTAAGCACAAAGATATTTAATATTTTACATCAGTTTCATAGATTTTTGTAAATATACAATAATTCCAAATTTGATGCCTGCAGCACATTCCAAAATAGTCGGAACCGAGGCAGTGTAAGACTGGGAAGTTTGCAGAGTGAGCAAAAATACCTCATTTGGAACTTCCTACAGGTGAACAGGTGATACAGTAATGAATGGTTATAAAAGGAGCATTCACAAAAGGCTCAGTGGTTTACGAGCAAGGGCGGGATTAAGGTTCACCAATTTGCAAAAAACTGCATGAGCGTGTAGTCCAGCAGTTTAAGAACAGCATTTCACAACACACAATTGCAAAGAATTTAGGGATTTCACCTTCTACATTATTAAAAGATTCAGAGAATCCGGAAGGATCTCTGTACGTAAAAGGCAAGTCCAAAACCACTTTTGAGTGCCTGTGACCTTTGATCACTCAGATGGCACTGCATTAAAAACCGACATGCTTCTGTAATGAATATGACCACATGGGCTTGAGAATACTTAAGAGAGCTCTTGTCACAGTTTGTCGCAGCATCTACAAATGCAAGTTAAGACTTCTACGCAAAGCTGGTGCCGACACCTCAGGGCTAAAGCTTATCTGAGATAGACTGATGTGTTCCAAGTACCCAAGGCATCAAATTTAGAATAAACATATATATACAAAAACAGGAATGTTAATTAGTTGAAACATACATATCTTTTCTTTGTACTGTTTTGAGTTGAATACAGCTGAAAAAAGGATTTGCAAGTAATTGCTGTCTATTTGTATTTACATTTTTCCTACTGTCTCAACTTTTTTGGGATAGGGTTTGCATGTTATGTTAGCACCAAGCTAACACAGATGTTCGAAGCTTCAAAAAGACATTTAAATTTCTATTTCAGGATTTACAGGGTGAACGTATTTTGGTGTGTCCACTTCTTTCAGTTTAACAAAAAATCTTACATAGTGCACCTTTTGTATGATGGAGTTTTACAGTGAGTCTTGAATTGAATTTTCAAACTTAATTCCTGTCTTTGAAAGTTATGGGTTGGTTAGCGTGTTAGCATGTTAGCTATCAGTCAGCCGACTTTGATGAGGGCAAAATGTATTCCAGTTACAGAGAACGTAAAATATATGCCAGATAAAAAGAGCTGTTAAGAGTTGTTTTTTGTTTTCGTTTGCAGCATAAGCTTTTTCTGTGTGTAGTTTTGTACATTGGCTTTGTGTGTACATTAACCCCCATCCTGGCACGAAAATATGATAAGGACAGTTGGTTGATTTGGACGTTTCATTAGTTAATTAAAATGAACAGTTTGAAAAAAAAATATTTTTTTTGTGATCATTTTTTTTTTATTATTTGTTTCCTGTTAATCAAGCAGCATGTTATCACAACATTTCAGAACTGCAGGAAATAAAAAAAACAACCCCCTTACCCCTCCCATCCCTCCCCGTCCCACTGGTCCATCCATCCCTGTTTTCTGTACTTACTTTATACTATTTACTAAGTAAGATTTAGTGCAAAGGATGACATTTCAAAAATAAAATGAAAAGAGTGAAAAAAGAATGTTCGCTTACAAGATGTACCTCATAGCCTTTGTTCCGATCTTTTTGTCACATCACAACAAATCTGTTTCCATGTCTCAAAAGTAGATGTTTTAACTTTATTAATCCTAGCTGTGGCCAATTCTAACATAACTATGTCATGCAGTTGAAATAGCCAATGTCGTACACTTAGATTATGTGGGTGAAGCCACCTCTGTGCAATATTTTTTTTAGCCGATGTTAAACCAGCGAGCCACATCTTCCTTTGTTTGCCTGTTAAGTTTAAATTGGAGTCATCGTTTAGCAATAATACAGCTGGACCCATGGGAATTTCTTGTCTAACCAGGGCAGATAATATGGTAGTAACCTTTATCCAGAAGTCATTAACATCCCCACATTCCCACACCATGTGCAAAAAAGTTCCCATTGGTTGTTGTGGATAATAGTTGCAGTAGGGATGTACTGCAGTTTTTGTAAGAAAGCGTTTTCGTGGTGTCCAATATAACCTATGACAATATTTAAAATGGATCAGTTGATGATTGGGGTTCTTTGATGCATGAAATAAATTTCGTCATACTATGTTCCAATCAATTGAACTAACAGATAGTTCCTTTTCCCAGATAGACTGAATTGGGAGCTTCTTATACAACGTTTCAGTAAGGTGAGAATATATAGTTGATACAAGACCATGTGGTGGCGCATTAACAACCCAGCTGTAAATTGGATGTGGCTTGAGGCTTGTTCCCCATGGAATTCCATATGCTTTAAGGGCTGAACGTAATTGTAAATACAAAAAGAAGGAAGATCTTGGTATATTGAAGTTTGTTACTAAATTTTCAAAGCTTAACATCCCCTCTGAATTAAATATATCATCAAGAGTTTTAATATTCTGTCTTCTCCATTGCTCTGACGTAAAAGGTTTGGTACCAGATTTTATATTCCTTTTATGCCAAAGTGGGGTTTGTAAATGATCTTGGTCACTATAACCAAGATATTTTTCCATGGCTTTGAAATTTGTGATAGTGTTGGTCATAATGGGACCAAAGTTTAGAGAACAGAATTTTATGGACAATCCGGCAAACAATACATCTTGAAGTCTGATAGGCACACTTAACTGTTCCTCAGTTTGTCTCCAAGGAACATGAGAGAGTGGGTCGAACCAGACCTTTAGAAAAAACTAATTTTTAGTCTTGTGTATGCGGCGTGTGTGTTCATAGGTGTCCGAGCGTCTCACTCTGCCGGGTGTGGCTATAGGGCTGGCCTGGACTCCCCTGGGTGGAGAGATCATGTTTGTAGAGGCCAGTCGTATGGAGGGTGAGGGCCAGCTCACCCTAACTGGACAGCTGGGTGATGTCATGAAGGAGTCAGCTCATCTGGCCATCACCTGGCTCCGCAGCAATGCCAAGACCTATCAGCTAACCAACAGTGAGACACACACACAGATCATCTAATAAGGCCTGTTCACATTCATTCAGTATTTTTAAGGAAATATGTAAAAAAAAACACATTTTTTTAGGTTGAATTTTAGTTTCCATGTAGGAGGTTTGCTGTCCTCCAGTCAGCTGATGCTGTGGTCACATTTCATTTAGTGCTGTGTCTGCAGTGAGAGAGACTGATCCATTTTATTTGTGTGTGGGTGCAGTTGCAGGCTGTGCAGACCCTCTGGAGGGAAACGACATCCACTTGCACTTCCCAGCGGGTGCAGTCACCAAGGACGGACCCTCTGCCGGCGTTACCATAGTAACATGCCTAGCCTCTCTGTTCAGTGGACGTCTGGTGCGCTCCGATGTGGCCATGACGGGGGAGATCACTCTGAGAGGACTGGTGCTGCCGGTGAGGAAACGTCTACACACTTTTTTTGCTACGGATGGTGTTTCATATCAGTTTTTCCCTAAGAAACTCTTATGACTGTTTTATAAGTCTTCATAAGTCATTTTGAACATTTGCATTCATCAGCCGGTTTGGTAATCTGAGTATCAGGAGTAAAAAGTGTCTGAACAGCATTGTTAAACCCTGTAGCCAGCTTATAAGATGCCCACTAAATGTCCTTTTAAAATATTTAAGCGGCACAACTTGAAAAAGGCTAAATTGAGTCTTTTATTAGTTTAATTGGAAATTTCAGCTTCCACTGGGCTCTTGCTTTAAACTGGAAATATGATGCAATAGGTTTAAAAACTCTTGTCTTATTGCGGTCTTTCGTTGGTACACATTATGCGTGTATACTACAGCTGCTGGCCTGTTTTCTTTGTCTGAGACAGTAAAGAATGAATATCACAGATCGAGATAGTATAGAATTGTATAGAGTTCTGACAGCACAATATGCATGGCTGAGAACCGTTCCCCCCATAAATCCCCCACAGTAACTGTACCATTCTATTGGGCACTGGTTGCAACTCACTCGATTTATGTTGCAGCGACGGATTACTAATATTCTTATTCAGTATGTACAGAACACAACAACAGAAAATGAATACACTGGATAACTTCGTTGAGATAATATTTGACCTGCAGCTGATTTGGTCAGATTCTGAAGAAGATTATGTCAGCAGCCCTACATCAAATTCCAGAGTGTTGTTTGGTAAATAAGATGGGCTGTGAAATTACTTACAGCAGTGGTTCTTAATGGGGGCCGAAGGGGACATTAACTCAACTTCGATTTTAGAGGATGCATCTCTACTTAGTATTTTTAATTTTGTCAGTTTATTATATATTACATTATATCATATTTGCTTTGGTCATACCTGAAATGATGCTTTTTTAAAAATGGTAGATTATGAAAAAACCCATTAAATTTTATACATTATAAAAATTGAATGTATGTGTCAGCCTTTACCAGTTCATGACCATCCTCCACAGCCATCACATTCCTCCACAGCCATCACTTAAGGTCAGTGATGGCTGTGGAGGAAGCCAGCAAAAGGTTCTGATAAGACATGGTTCTTGTTAGTTAAGTGAAATTAAGGACTGGGGGTAGTGGGTGGTGTAGACAGTGGTAGAGCGAGTGGTGCTGGGGGCTGTTGTTGGTGGGGGTGCACAGTGGCACATTGTATACACAAAGTACGCCTTAGACCAGGGGTGGACAACTCCAGTCCTAGAGGGCTGGTGTCTGGCACAGTTTGGTAGTTTCTCTACTCAAACACACCCAATAAACCTGCCAATTAACAGAGGAGTTGAATCAGTTGTTTGAGCAGCAAAATCAACAAACCATGCTGGACACTGACCCTTCAAGACTGGAGTTGTGCAGCCCTGCTTTAGACTAAAAATGTCTGCTTTACAGACTGGCTGGGAAAAAAAACATTTAAGTAAATCTGGCAAGTGCTGAAAAACCAGAACCTGATATTGCAGGTGTTATGTCTGTCTAACATAAAAGGCTACTACTTTTTGTGGTGGAAGGAATGGCCTACAGTAAAGCACATTTGATGCAATGTTCAGTTCTTCTTACCTTTGTTTTGATTTTGAGAGCTGTTGTATAAAAGCAGTTGTGTGTGTTATTGGGAATAACATCACAGCCGTGATGATCCATAGCAGAATACACTCCCCCTCATGTTCTATTGCTTGATTGCTATTTTATTCTTGTTTTTTATTTAATAGGTGGGAGGCATTAAGGATAAAGTCCTGGCGGCTCACCGGGCTGGTCTCAGGCGGGTCATCCTCCCCAAGCGCAATGAGAAGGACCTGGAGGAGATCCCAAGCCATATACGAGTAGAACTGGACTTTGTAACAGCCAGCACTTTAGATGAGGTCCTCAATGCTGCCTTTGATGGAGGATTCCCTGCTGCCACCATCACTCACCCACAGATAGCCAGCAAACTCTGAGACTCCAGGGCGCACAAACACACACATGCACTGATGAGGTACTGAGACAGGCTTTCATGGTTCACACAGAGCGCTACATACAGTCAATAACAGACTCAGCTCATGGAGTTGGCATGGAGTTTGATGTTCCAACACTGAAAATGAAGCACTTGCTTTAGCTGTTTTCTTTCTGCTCATTTTTTCTTTCATCTTTAATAACAAACACCGTTATTTTCTCCCCTTGGTATTCAGAATGTCACAAGCTGGCATTAGTTTGATATTGCTAATTGTAATTACTGTTAGAAGTCCTTGTATAAGAAACGCATCAATGCTACCGTAAGAGATCCTCTTTTAATCGTTTCGGGAGCCAGTCGCACAACTTTGACAGACAGTTATAAATACTAATTAATTCTTCTGAAGAAAACAAATGTCTAATGAGCTTCTCTTTATTAACTGATTATCAACACAGCTGAAACTGAACAGTTGAGCAGCTGTATTAACAAATAATACAATCAGAATAAAGAGTGCTAATTCTGTGAATACTGCATTGGCTCTTCAGTTTATTTTTTGTCCATACTGATGATCATTATGTTCAGTTGTCTGTGGTCTCCACAAATAACCGCCAGTATAGGTTCAATGATGACACCTGGTTTGTGCAGCACCAGTTTGATTGGTTGTTTGTACAGTACATGATGGGAAATACTAAATCTCTTGTTGCCACATCTGAGCTTCTCTAGACTAAAATGATTTTGTAAGATGCTCTCCTTCCAAAGGCAGAAGGGTTGATTCTATAGCAATGGCTGTTTATCCAGGCTGGTTTGTCAGCAATTGTGAAACACCAGGTTTCTCCTAGTCTTAAATCTTCACTGTTCACCCTGATTTACTCATCTGAGAAGCAAAAATCTGAGCGGCAGGCATGTTCAGAGATGCCCCAAGATCTAGGGAGACCAGTAACCCTGCAGGCTCTGATTCCTCCGCAAGTTCAATGGGATTATCTTGATTCCATGTTCAACACACCTTAAATTCAAGATCTTACTACACCCCGCTTGTGCAACAGCACAATACACAATGCAATAAGACACGCTATTAAATTCTTATTTACAAAAAACAACCCTGTCCACTTCAAAGTCACTGTTCCAGGAACAAAAGTTTTCATTTGTCTGTTTTTCACAAATTTGACCACTGAACTCTGCAGCATGAAACAGAGAAACCAATGCAGTTATTGTCTTGTGTGAGATTCTTCTTCCGTGCAGCTGAGTTCAGATATCTACAGTCCTGACCTGTCCTGCAAGGCTTCAACAAAAATAAATGCCAAAAAACAGAGCAGACAATTTATTTAATCAAACAGACGGCAAGACACGAAAGATATGAAAAAGATAGATTTATTTAATGGCAAAATAGAACAAAACAAACAAAAACAAACATTAAAACAAAATAAAAACAGATCAGGACCAGCAACAGTACAATGTATCCACAGAGATGTTTGGCTTTTGCTTCGCCCACTCCTCACAAAAACAGAAAGACAGACATACAAACGGGGAAAAAAAAAATTGTACTTACAAAAAGAGAAGACATGAGGTCTTCTGAAGAACAACACTATATACAAACACTGAAGATTAGCCACAATGTTACAACAGCCTTTTCATTCCTTTTTCTTGTAAGTCATTACAAAATGATAACAATAATCTCAATAATAACTGTAGAAATTGCCCTCGTTTCTAGTCTGATATTCAGTACAGCCTTGTCCTCTGCATTTGAAGAGATCACTAGATCACTATTTCCAGACGACGACTGAGACAACATATTTGTATACCTTACAGTGGCCTCATGCTCGCTGCAAAATGGAAGCAGAATCCATTCTGTTAACTGTTTTCAATAAAATGACTTAACATTCTCAGGCGCAAGTCTGCTGTTAAATAGCACCTGGTCAGAAAAAAGGAGGCTAACGGAGAAGAAGCTAGACATCTAAGAGGGATGGGGCATATGTGAGGACTTCAAGCCTGATGTGGCGACATCAGATCCATACAGAATCTGCCCCTCTCAACATCCCCTCCTATGGAGGAAAAACCCCCGTGGAAACACTGCAGTTAATTTATATTGAAACGATTCAGATTTTCAAATGAAATCTGGACGCGTCAAGTCTCAGCCAGTGATCATGCATGGAGTACCAGCATCTTTCCAAAGGGTGGTGGTGGGAGTCAAGAAAGGAATAACAAAACTTTAATAAAATCTACAACAGCGGAAACAACTTAAAAGTTAGTGTTTCATTTGAACTAAAAATCCAACCTGTTTGGGGAAGGGGGGGGGGAGTAACATCAAAATCTAGGGATGATTTTACTTTAATCTTTTGAGCAAACCCCACCCAAGAATCTATCGCAAAACCCAACTCTCCATCCTACTGCACCATTCCTTCACCCATCTTCATGAACAAAGCCACATGTGCGAAAATCCGCTTCACAAGGCCCTTTCTCCATCTTCAAGGGCAATATCATTTGCTCTCAAAAATGCAGAATACATTATCTTTTAACTTATTATAATAATAATAATAATAATAATAATAATAATAACAATAATAACGACAATAATATTGTAGCATAAAATTGAAAACCCAGGAATAATGTCCGGTTGGACGTGCCAAGCTCCAACTGATAAATGTCAGTTCTATCAGATACTTGGAACGTACAACAGCGAAGGTTCCCTCGGTCAGATATCGCCCCCCTCCCCAAAGTACAACTCAAGGTGTCCCATGGTGTTGTGAAATGTTTGAGAGTATGCTTATGCCTATGTGTGCGTGTGTGTGTGTGTGTCTGTGACAGTCCTCAGCACATAGATATGGTGACGTTAATGCCCAGGTTGCCATTCTCGGCAAACAGCTGGGCAATGGAGGTGTCAAATACCAAGCAGTCACTGTTCATAATGGCGGTGGCAATGCCCTCATGGATGGAGCGTGGTGTGGCCTCCCAGGTGAGCCGCCGCCTGTGGCCATTCAGCTCCAACCTATAGGCAAAGTTCTCTGCCTGCTTTCTTGTGCCAATCAGCTGCACAATGGCGAAGAACTGCTGATGGCCGTCATACTTTTCCTGCTTTTCCAGCACCAGCATGAAGTGGAAGCCAAAACAGGACTGCATCATGACCCAGTCCACGGCCCCGGGCAGGTTGATGTCTGTGGCCAGGAAGACGATGTCCTCGCCCTGCAGCGTGGTGATGGATTTGTGCTGGTGCAGAAGGTGGGGCATGACGGCGTCCAGTGAGCCCTGCCACTTGCAGGAGGCGCCAGGGCAGGGGCATGAGTACGGTCGGAACTCGCACAGCTCCTCATGCTCTGCCTTGTCCGTGTGAGGGAGGGTGACCTCGCAGCCGGACGAGGCGTACTTGCAGGGGAACAGCACTGAGTTGGCTACCTTCTCCATGGCCAGGTTGCGAATGGAGCCCAGAGGGCCTCTGCAGGTGGGGCAGCAGGTGAGCTTGGGCCGGCAGTTGCTGCACACCAGGTGGCCGCTCTGGCACTGTAGGATGGGGGGCAGCACATAGTCAAAGCAGACAGGGCACTCAAACAGGCTGGCCAGGTCACTGTTGGAGGCGGTGGTGCCCGACAGGGTGGGGACGCGCTGAGAGGGGGCACACTTGGAGGTTCCTGTAGGCAGCGCTGTGGCGGTCTGGCGACTCATTTCTGAAGAGTAGACAGAGAGAAATGTGGGGCAGAGGGAGAGGTAATGAGAAAGGGAGTGGTTGAGGGACAGGAAGAAAAAAAAATGGAGAAGAGGAGAGAAGAAGAGAAACAAAAATTATATACTTCAGGGACAAAAAACTAACTGCAGAAAATGAGTGCACTTAATACACCTGGCAGCACTTCAGCAGCATTATCCACGGCAATTGGGAATACAATTATGCAGTCACTTTTAATCTTCCTCATGCTGGAATCTGACCCTCTGCTTTGTGTGAAAACAGAAATATTAAAAAACAGCCTTTCAGAGAACTAATATATATATATATATATATATATATATATATATATATCTATATATATATATATATATATATATATACACATACACACACACATATATATATATATATACACACACACACACACACACACACACATACATATATATATATAATATATATATATATATATATATTTTCCCTCACAGATTCAAATAACCGTGGGGCAGCATAACAAAGCGGCATGCTGTCTTCAGTGGTGCAAGCTAAAGGTTGGAACACAGAGACGCTTGTCTATTTCCACTCAGTAGTTCTCAGATATTGTGGTCTACTTGCACTGATAAAGTCAGACATGGGCCTCCGGGAAGTGCTCGGAGCGGCTATTTTTGGCGTGGACACAATTTCCACGCTTTTGTAAAAAGCAGACGCAGAGAGAGAGAGAGAGAGAGAGAGCGAGCTAGCTTAGCTGCCAGGACGCAAGCCTGCTAAAGGAGCGTTCCTATGACAACAGAGTGTGGTGAGGTGCGTGTATGTGTGGGGAGAGGAGAGGAGACTGAGATCACAGCTAGACTTTCCCGGTTGCACGGCAGAGGCAGGGCGTGACCCAGCCCTCGTACTGTGCTGCTTTATGTAACCCACAGCTGCCTGCCCTATAGCACAACTCAGCATTGTGAGTACACCTAAACTACAAAATTACAAACTAAACTAAAAACTGAAAAACTACAGACATTGGCACTGTGGCAGAGCAGTTATCAGGGTAGAGGAAATGAGCTCATATGAAGGGATAACGACAGAGAGTAAAAAGCCCCAGTAAAGAGAAGGGGTGGATGGCTAACTGTGTGTGAATGTACGTGGCTCAGAGGCTGCATGTAAACACATCTGCTGTGATAAAGCCCGGTGTATTTTTAGCCCTCTTACTGAGCTGCTTTTTGGGTGCAGCAGCCTTAGCCTAAATTAGCACAGAACACAACAGACCTGCAGCTAGCCCCAAAAGAGGGCCTGAGGCGTAGGGAGAAGAAAGCTAAAAGATGAACAGCAGAAGACAGCTTGCTGCCAAACCTGGCGACAGCTCATCGGGATCTCACTGGCACAAGAGTTTGATTTGTTTCAGAGGTGTTAGTTTTGTGTTTGTTGTCCAGACTTTTATTCGCCTGTTTCAGTCACGTGACCTTTTTCTTGCGATATTAACGACGGCCATATTAATGACCGTCCTCTGCTGCGTCTCAGTGGTAGAACAACAGAGAACGATTAAAAATAACGAATATCAGTTCTTAAAAAGAGGTGTTAAAAAAATAATTATAAAACATTATCAGTCATTTAGCCAACAGGGCTGTACTGTGCAACTAATTCAGCAGCACAAAGAGAAATTCGTTTATATACATGATCGTATGTAGTTACGTAAACTGCCCCAGTCATTCAAACGTGAGAGGAAACCTTTTAGCCACTGTGGGTAGCTAATGCGCTAATGCTAGAGCTAACATTAACAGTTGAGAGACTATGGCCGTCTCCTAAATTATTCTCTGCTCAGTGAATAGTGTAAACATGCTGGCTTGTCGAGGTAAAACTGAGAACAGAGAAATACGTTTTCTAACTAACTCTGCTATCATGGTTAGCCTAGCCGCACTTAACTTAGTTAGCTACTTCAGACTTCTCTTAGCTGTGGCATGTTAGTTAAGGCACTCGTGTTTCGAAGTGATGTTTACAAAGTAATAAACAACAGTATATGGGTACATTAACTCGTTCCTCTCATGAGCCAGTGAATTGTGTGGATTTGCCGCAGTGTTAGCCACGTGTGGCGACTCTGTTGGTCACTATGATTAGTTCTGACAGTATGTGCATAATAAAAGTTAATAATTTCTTGCCAAACTGAAGTAATTAATTAAAACATAACTGTCATGTCGGTTTGCTTACATAGGAATACAGTAAAACCTTCTTGTTTTCTGATAGCCAGCAACTCGCTCAGCCCCTCATGCTCCGCTGTTGTTGCATCAAACTGTACAGCACGCAGAATATATTTTGATTCTCCTGTCACGGACAATGCGGTCATTACAGTGACATCACATGAGACAGATGAATAAAATTTAAATAAAAAAATGGCCAATTTCCTATAGGTCATAGTAAAACCTGTACTAAATCAGGTGTGCACTGTTTGGTGCCTTTAACAGCTCCACTAATAAGCAACATTATTTTAGTTACCAAGGACACAATAACCCAGTGTGTATACACAGAGACGCGTGTTGAAAGCTGTTGGCACTCAAGGTTCTGCTGAAACAGTGAGAACAGCACAGTGCCCGTCTGCTGTTAAATGACACTGCCACAGAAATGGCAGCAAAACTGAGGCACGCCAACCTCCTACTCAGAGAGAGAGAGAGTGCTGAGAGGCAGGCACAGCCTTCCTTCAGTACACACTGCTGATGAGAAAATACTGCACTGTTTGGTTTGGCTTAAGTGACAGATGGACTGACGCATGTCTTTTAGTGAGCACGACAACGTGCCTAAACACAGTGGCTGGTGGAAGGGTGGGCTTGGGAGTCCACACAGCCTAAGTACTGTCTGGTTTAAAGTCCACGTTGGAGACGAAGAAAAAAAAAACAAAAAAAAACAAAAAAACTTTAAGAGGATTTTTTGAAGATAGCTTATATGGCACAGCCAGAGTGCATATGCTGAAACTGGCAGGGAATAAGGAGTACATAAATACTTGCACAAATTAGTTATTAATTAAACAATTAGTTATTAAATAAATAAATAAATAAATAAGTAATTGCAATCTCCAATTGGGGTTTCCAGGTCTGTGTGATCAAATAAAAACCAGAGGCTAAGCATTGAAGGACCCCTGTTGAGTCTCTAATCTCTAATTTTTCAAAAAACAATTCAATAACATCTATCACTGTGCTGGACAAAATCCACTGGACCTTAGAAACATTCATTCTTTAAGATGCATGTGCTACAAGTGAGTGAAATCTCTTTAAAGTATACATCCCTTAATTTTAAGCATATACAGTCATGTGAGGAATTAAGTATGAAATGTTTCTCTTTTTTTGACATATGTGGACAAGTATTTGATCTTCAGTTAAACAGTGTGTATAGATAAACATTATGTAATAGAACAATGGAAGTTTGACTTTGCAATCTTTTATTTGAAAAAGAAAAATACTGAGACGTAATTTTTGTCTGTTGTAAAAGTACACCCCTGGCTTCAGTAACTGGTGCTGCCCCCTTTGGCAGAAACAACTTTATGTAGGTGTATAGCATTTTCCCCACATTCCATTTACTTGTATGTTTGGAACCAGTATCCTGTTGGAAGGTCCACTTCTTCAGCTTCAACTTTTACAGATGGTCTCTCATTCTCCTCAAACACTCTCTTGCATCAAAGACAATTCATAGTCGATTCTATGATTGCAGGCTGGCGGGGCCCTGAGGCAACAAAGCAGCCCCAAACCATAAAATTTCCACCACCATGCTTTACAGTTGATATGAGATTCTTCTTATCAAATGTTGTCTTTGCTTTTCGCCATGGCTTCTGGTATGCAGCCAAGAAACTCCATCTTTGACTCATCTTTCCATAGCACATTGTTCCTGATCCTTGCCTAGATATTCATTAGCAAACTTTAGTCTAGCTCTGATGTTCTTTTTCAGCAGCAAAGGCTTCCTTCTGGTGCAGCTCCCATGTAGGTCAAATTCGTGCAGTCTTTTTCTAAGGGAAGATGCACGCACTTCTACATCAACAGTGGCAAGAGCACCCTGCAGATCCTGTGATGAAATTTATGTACAAAACAACAACAACAAAAAAAAACAAGCTAAATGATGGAAAGTTAGCGTAGAGCAGCTAAGTTAACTCTAACCTGAGGAGAAAGTTCCTTTGATTCTTGTCTACGGCCAATATAGTTTTTTTTTTCTGCACAGACCAAGTGTCCCAGTGGTTTGTTAAATTCTGAAAACACCAAGCAGGGAGCACTGTTGACACGCAAGTCACCACAAATCCGCAGCAGAAGTAGTTCATGAATGCTAGTGTTTGCAGTAATGTTTATAATGATGATAGATGAAGTGGTTCTCAAAAGATGTTGCTGTTCTCCTTAAAACAGTTAAGCATATAGACTAAAACAGAACAAAAAGTATTTTTTAACTGGAAAATATCATGCTAATTATTTCTAGATACCAACCAGGCCTAGTGACCACTATCTTAATATGTAAAAGTAGTTATTTCAGGAACTGCCCCCAGTATGCATGACTCATAACTAGAAGGCAATACTATTAGACTGTGTGTCTGTATCTCCAGAAGACGTTCTTGGTTCCTTTATTTTTGTTTATTCTATTACAAGCTGCCAGTGGGTCAAACTCTCAGAAAAATTGCGTGACCTTTGATAGTTTCACTGAAAATACAGAAATATAATATCAATGACATCAGATTATGGCAAGTCTATGCCATAGCCTGTTTATCCAGAACTATAAACACATACAACTGTACAAGTAAATCTCCAATGTTAAGTATATTGTAAGGATCCTGATCCTTTTCTAATGTTCCAGATAAGTGTTCTGCAATCGTTTATGAATCATTCACATTATCCAACAATCAATTTTGGTCAAAATAACAAGTAACACAAGCCAAACTTTAAATCTTGGCACATCAAGGCTTTACTAATGTGTTTTTAATGTGCTGCATGACATATAGCAATATGTAGCATAAGTGAAATATAGGTTTTTGCCTACATCACGTGGTCCTAAAAAAAGCATTAGCATTTAAAGTGTTTGAGTTTGTTTAACAGTAAAGTTGCATTATCGGCCAAGATGTATTCTCCGTGTAAAAACAGAGTTGTCTGAGAAACAAAAGGCTTGTCACACCTCTTATTCCAGGAAAGAGCAGTGCTGAACTGCTGCGCAAGTGGAAAGCCTGGAGCCCATCACATAACGCAGGAAATCCTGTAACCCCAGAGGAAGTGGCTTGAGCAGCCCTAATGTCAGCTCCTCTAATGGAATTACAACCATGGGGAGAGGCAAAGACCTAAACTCCCAATAACAAGCATATGCTTGGTTCACAATTTGGAAACTGTGCAGGGTGTATTCATGATATTAGGGGATATTTTGGTATATTTGGTAATTGCATTACAATGTTATTAAAATACCATTACATAATATTTGTAACGATTATATATTTCATAGCATTGACAATCATCTGAATGACAGTTAAAACTTTTTGTAGACTACAATCAACACCTCTGTTGTACTCAGTCATACGTAACAATATAGCTAGAACTACGTGTATCCATATGTTCAGCACACTACAAATGACAAGACTCAGTTAATGAATCTACACTGGGGGGAAAAGTTGATGAATATAAATTATTCCACAGAAAGGTCCCACACAAACGAAATGGTATATCAAGTTAACACAACCTTTAAGCAATGCCCCCCCCCAGTGTAGACTAGTTAGCGAGCTACTTAGGAGGCAGAGCGATTCCTACAAGCTTACAGACACAGCTGACCACAAAGAAAACAGGAATTCTGGACAATAATTCAAACAATTTCTACACTCTTTGACTGACAAACCTTAGAATGCTGCAGTTGTTCTACATACTTAGTAGGGCAAAGGTCAAACTAACATGAGGGCTCACAAACAGCACTGCATTCTATGAGCACAAAACACCACAAGTAGAATGAGTCAGTGAAATTTACACTGCATAATTCCTTCTTAAAGCTACAAAAAACAAGTTTTGATTGAATTTACTAAACATCTACAAGCACAGAGGATTTTCTTTCAGCTAAAGATGCAAAAAGAAAATAACCTTCCTATGATAAAAGAAACAAATTTGCTTAAAAATATACGCTACATTAGTGCATGCCCACAAAAGCCATGTGTCATACTGAAGACTAGCCACACACTACAAAGCAGGTTTGCATAAGAACCTAAAATTAAAAGTGAGGTAACATGGTGAGACAAAGCATTAAACATTTGTGGTGTGAGTTCTTGTATCTATAGTAGGGGCTGAAAGATTAATCATGTTGATATCAAAATTACAATTTTGAAGTGCAATTTTCAAATCCCAGAAGGTGCATTTTTTATTATAGTCTACATTACGAACAATATTGCCATGGCAAGTTTTAAGTGCAGGAAATCTAACCTAATAACACTTGTGAAAGCTTATAAACTGCCTGTAGACAAATCTTACCAATCAAAAGCAACCAAACTCCCATGTGCTGTGTACAACACAACCACAACTAACTGGAAGTCAAGCACACTACGTTCGGCATTCAAGCCTGAAGCCAGCGTTTATGAAAAAATGGATATGCTGGTCTTTTTAGTCAAACACAGTCCCAGAGCTTAACTGAGAAAAGTCACAATTTAAATTGTAGTTGCAATATATGCAAGAAAAAAATATTGTAATTAGATACATTTCGCAAATCATTCCACTCTAGTAGTAGTAGTAAAAAACCTTAGTGTGCTCTATTTCATGTCACTTCAACATTCTGCATGTTACGAGTGAAAAATCAGGTCAGGGGGCATTAGATGACCAGGTGTCTACAAGCTTTTGGGCACACTGTGGTGTATTTACTTTATCAGGAGTGAAGTTTGGATTTCCTTTTTTTGGTGGGGTCAGTATTCTGCCATGTTCTGTAATATATGGTCTACTCTACATCAACAATGTCTGTGCACATGTTTCTCTGATATAATCATGTGCTCTTTCTGTCTAAAAGAATTCATGTAAGCAGTATGTCTGGACAGTTTTTTGACCATTAAAAGGTCTGCTGTTACTATATTTTGCTTTGGAAAGAAGCTGCCAGCATATGAAACTCTGCCAGGTTCAGACAGGCATTCGGGAGACAGGGCACTGGTGGTGGATAATGAGTTTGAAAAGAGAGATAAGAGAGTGGTAAACAGTGGCATCGTGCACTGAGGGTTAGCTCTGGCGAAGGCAGGTTGTAACAGGACACTGCATCACCTCTCCAGACACAGCAAGCGCTAACAGTGGCTCAGAGTTTGATGGCACAGATATGCCCTAGATGGTATTGAAAAGGGGGTTACAGGACCAGCTCCGGGTGAAGGACACATGCTCCCATGATCTTGCCCCCTCCTTCATCACCCCAATTTCTCACTCCAAGGGGCACCCTGACATTCTCCCAGATTCATTTTCAGCCCACATGTTAAAACAACCCATAAAAGCTTAAAAGAAAAGACAAAACAAAAAAACCCTTCCCGCATTAAGAAAATATGCAAGTCACTTGAGAGCTTTTACAAGGATCTGAGCTTCCTTGAATTTTCCAAAAGCAAAACACAAACTATACTAAGAACTTGCCTTCGTCCATATGATTCCCAAGTAAGGCTATCTTCTTCTCTTGAAATGTGTGGACCTCTGGAAAGAAAGAGACACAAAAACAGATATTAATTAAATTTAAAAAACAAAAACAAACAAACAAGCAAACAAAAAACCACTCATGCAGCTCATACAGATTTGCTGTTGGACAAGGTATCTTTCGAACAAGACTGGCTTTACCTGAAAGTTGAAACTCCATTTCAATCAACTTGTACATGACAAGTTATGAGCACACAGGCAAAGCACATCTGTTGTGACAAAATTAGGCAAAATTTGAAAGAAAGACGCAATTTATTACCCATCAAAAACATTTTTTGATTTTTTTTTTAATTGACCAACTAGTTTTGTTTTACCCTGTCTGCTCCTTCCTGTATCTAAAGCTTTGAGAACTAGACTCACACCCTCCCCTCGTGGCCTCAACACTAATGCATACTGTGATATGGACCAGGCCTCACATCGATTTCTCCACATTTGACCACTTTAGAGCAGTGCCCAGCTTTAATATTTTAACAGATATGAACAGAATGGAATATTGATAGATCAAAAGTTTCAGCAGTTTAAGAGCTCTAAAACTTTCAAACTTGCTGATGATGAATGCGGAAAATTAAAATGACCTCATGCCTACAAGGAATAGAAAGTCTAGCCCTCAACAATATTAACATAGCATATTAATTCATCCTTTGCTCTTGTGATTGGCACTGCACCTGTGTGCTCAAGAACATAACACCTTTTTCTTAGTCGCTCAGAATCGCATAAACAAAGTAAGACCAAATGTTAGTGAAATATATTTGAATATATTTAAACATGAATATCAACGTAAATACACATACTTGGAACATCTTAACAACATGTATAGCGATATAAAAGCCAGTATGCATACACTGAAATTCAGCCCTAATGTTAAACAGGGAGTTGAGATAAGTGCACTGTGCGGTTCAGAGAGAAGCATGCAATACTCCAGTCCAGTCTGTGAGTCAGCGTTGCCTGGGTGGGCAGGCGTGTCCTGGCCTGTTCTGACTGTACAGCCTGACAAGACGGTTTACTACTAAACACGCTTACTGTTACTACTTAAAACACACACAAACATACTATGGAGGACAAAAGGATGAGAATGCCACTGACAAACCTATACTTGGAGAACATTCGTGTTTTATTCCCAACTGTACCTCCCTTCCTACCCAAACAAGCACACACATACACACAAGAACAGACACTGCCTATTGCCGGGTGCTCCTGGCCATTTCACATTTTGGCCACTAAAAATGCAGAGCCTATGGTCCAAGTGGGGCCCCCTGCCTTGGAGATTTTCTTTTTAACAAAACTGTTTGGTCTGACACAAAACTAACTGCATCAAATCAGACTTTGTCCTAATTTGTTGACTGTAATTATTGCAAGAGCTGTTGTGATGGTGTGGTGACTGTGGTGGTCCCCCTGTTGACATGATCATAAATGCTGTTCCATTGGCTGAAGTTTGGCAATATCGCTCTATGAAATAAGGTCTTAAATAAAATAAAGCGTTTAATAAGTTTACATTACACCGACAGGCTATTACTGTAGCAACTAAACACATAACCTAGATGACGTCAGGGCAGATCAGATCAGGAGGGGGGACCACCTCAATCACCACAATGAAGATGTTCTTATTAATGTAAAGTTTGCAATAAATATTTCCTTTTTCAAAACAACACCGGACTGTTTTGGTACTGAAGTTACATCTTCTACAGGGAACACGCTTCTGCACGTTTAATGCACAATTACTGTTTATTTAATGAATTTAACAGACTAGGAAAAAACATAAACGTGGTCTGTGTAAAAAACTTTGGCATATATGCTATGTTTTATTTTTCCTCAACATTTTACACCCAGGAAATAAACAGAAACTGTGCACTAAAATTTGGAGAAAAATTAACAAGACACCTAATTACACAGAGCGTATTCAAATTTTACATACGAATGTCAAGATATGTTCCTATAACTCTGGTTCAAATTTTTAACTGGTCTTTTTACCTGTCTACCCTGCAATCACACAATATATAGAACAAAGAGGACTAACTTAACAGAAGTGAGCTCAGGTCAGAGACGACAGGAATCATAAGGCAAACAGTTTAAACGCAGACAAGAGTGCTTTCTCAAAAGAGAAAACTTCCCTGCTTTGTCCTCTAAAGCGTCTCTTGGTCTCCTGTAAGCGTGTGCACACACACAGGCCAACCACTGTGGAATTTAAACAGAGGTCAGAAGCGGATAAAGCTTGTGAGAGAGTTTTCACCCCATTCACATCCAAACACAAAGCCCACGTCTGGGGCGTGGGGGGTGCGCGAGAGACACGTGAACCGACAACATTCCATACAAGCTCTGTGACGCAGGTGGAGATACAGGAGTATGTAGTGGGCTTGTATTACCTTTAGGCTTGCTGGCCGTTCGGGCAGCTATGCATGTGAAGAGCTTGAGCACCCCCTTCCATGAGTACACAGGCTGCAGCCTAACAGTGGGCGACATGGGGAGCAGAGGAACTCTTCATTGCGCTTTTTCCATAGAAACAAAACAGCCCATAACAGAGGGCCCCTTCAGTCTGGTCTCTGAACTGCGCTCTCTCTCCCTCCCTCTCTCTCAACCCTAGGCCAGATGAAAATACTGCTCCAGTGTTTCTTGTATGTCCACTCCCAAACACCCCCTGGACATGTGAAGGTCAGAGGATGGACAGAGGCCTGGCCACTTATAGAGGCACACACACAAAATCCTGTGACTGTTCACCAACTGCTGCGCAGGAGACTTATGTCTTAAAGACAAAAATCCTCTTTAGAATGCTGCCCAGGAAAAAGCACAAGGAGGGGTGGAGAATCAAAAAGATTAATGCAAAAAAAAGAAGAAGAAAAAAAAGGCACTGTAATCCAGGAATGTTACACAAGTGTATCCAGCTTCTGACTGCCTGGCAGGAAGCTTAAGAGGGAGCCCAAGGAGAGAGGGAGAGAAAGGGAAAGAGAGAGGAAGAGAGAAAAAACAACAACAGAGAGGAAAGTTTCCCTCCCCTTGTCTAAAAGCACATTCCAGCACCAGCGTGAGGGATCACTTCCAGGGCCTGCCCAGGTATCCAGTGAGAACTCCAGAGGAGAGACAAGGAGAAGAACAAACTCGCTGAGGCTGAGTCGGGCAAACTCTCAGCAGAGAAAGAGCGAGAAAGAACGCAGAGTCCTGTCTGCCTGCACTTTCGCCACTGCAGCCTGTGGGTTGAGGAGTCGAATGACAAGCTGAAGTCGGCATGCTCCCTCACTCTCCCTGTGTGTGTGCCTCTCTCTCTCTTTCTCTCTGAAGAGAAGGAGGAGAGGGCCCTGCTCCTGGGCCTGGCTCGTGTCAGATTACACACTGCTCCGCCTCCTCCAAGCATGCGGCTCAGACAAAGAGACCTTACAATATAGCAGCACTACACCAAAACCTACAGAAGAGGGCACAGCAGGAAAGCAGCAAAGAAACTGCTAGGAAACAACTATGCCTACTTATAATTAGCAAAACAAAAACTTGTATTTTTGTGGATGGCCATGTAATAATGTTTATAGGTCTGCCATACAGAAAATTAACTCAGAGATACAGTACTGCGCTATTCATTTTTGGTATCAGACAGATTATTAAAAGGCATAAAACATTTAACAGAAAGTTACACAGAAGCCTCAGCATCTAAATATAGTATCTCATTTTCAGTATTTAGTATGTCCAGGCTTTGCCTTTTTTACAGATTTTATTCTTTCTGGAAGCCTTGATTTCAGTTCTTCAAAGAAATCAGCAAGAATATTTTTTTATTTAGAAGTTGGTTGCATTTTCTGATTCTCACGATCCACATAATCCCAAACATATTCAATGATGTTGAGGTCTGGGCTCTGGAGTGGCCAGTCCATTCTTTTCAAAATTTGCTAAATGTTATCTTTTTTTTTTTGGTTCTGTTCCTTTGCTCAGTGACAACTTTGACAACTACTACACATCCTTTCAGACTCAGATAACCACTGTCTTCTCACAGTTGGAGGATGGACAGAAACACTTGTGGATTTATGCTTTATGTATTTTATGCACTGTTTATCTGATGGTGACAGTTTTGGTCTATCAGGTTTTGCACATTGTCAGAAGGCTTATTTTCTCTATATCTTTTATTAATTTTTAAACTTCAGTTTTTGGAAACTCTTGTTTTTCCCCACTTTGTTTTCCTTTGATAAATGGATTATCCCCCTCCCTATGCAAGTGGATTATCTAATAGCTAATCTCTTCAGAAATATCTCCTGAAAAATGAATAACTCATATGGCTGTTTTGACTGGAAATTAAATAAATGAACCTGGTCTCTGACTTTTGCAGTCCTGTGTGTCTTGCAGAGCTAATGTTGTGCTCAGCTCAAGAAGTATTTAGACGAAAGGAAGTAGAAAAAAAAAGGAGCAACTTCAAATCACTGGTACATGTTTGGCACAGCACACACGGCCCTTCAATACCACAAAGCCCAACCTACCAACTTTACTTACCAATCTGCCAAATGTCTCAACAGCACCCAAAATACACCACTAGCACTCTCCACTCAGACACGCATTCACATTTACAATAAGTCCACAAAAAGACTTGACCTTTCTGCTTCTGGAGCTTTCATTAATGCCACAGATGACTACAGTGTAGTAACAACAGCAGCCGACACTACAAGGCACCAATTGTCTCATATGACCTTTGAGCCCACTGGTGCTGTCGTAACACCTTAAAAATGGGACCCAAGCCCACCTTTTTATCTGCTAAAGCTTATATGCATTCTACTGAACCTCCTCATTAACATATTGGCTTCAGAAATGCAAATGTGCGGTTGTTTTGGCAAAAATGGCCAGTATGAATACTTTACTGCTGGAAGAGAGAATCCTCTCACTGTTCTAAACCACCAGCTGAGCACCAGAGACAACAATGACGCTTCGGCCCTATCAGTGACCTAATGATACTGCAAACCTGACAACACATGGCACCCCCTTGAAAAGTCAGTGACCATGTGATTACCCTTTCTGTTTCAAGTTTCACCTTTACAAAGGGCAGAAGCAGGAGCGTCTGGGTCATAAAGAATCTCTCACTCAGGCCAGGCTTGAAGGACAAAAGCCATGAAACCACCTCATCAGAAACAAGATTTGTACATAATAGGAGAACGCATATTTATCAAGCTCTTCAGAGAAAAATTACTCATCTAAGAGGCGGTTTTACTGGTCAATGATCCAACATCAGATATCTATCCAAGATAAACATGGGCCCTGTTCAATTGAGAGCTTGACTCATAGAAGACTCACTGTTTTCATCAATGAAACAAAACCGCCAGAACCAAAGTTTACTAGCAGGTTGAACAAGTTCCAACTGAAGTAACATATTTAAGGTCAAGACCAGAGGAATACAAAAACAGTACACAAAACAATGGTATTACAGGTCTCTCTGGCAGCTAAGATCAAAGAAAACCAACTGGAAGACAGGGCTGAAAGATCATTTTTATATTGAAATCACATTTCTTAAATCGCAGGAGCTAACATTTTTATTAGAGTCTACATCATCAACAATGCCGTCTTTTCAAGCGAGGAAATTTAACCTTATGATGCAGAGCTTGTGAGTTGCCTGTAGAGTAGTTAGACCAATCAGAAGCAAACAAACATCCATGTACAACACTTCCACAACTAACTGGCAGTCTGGCATCCTGTTCAGCATTCAAACCTCAAGCCTTCTTGGCCATAAAACAGGCCTGAAGATTGATTTATATGAAACAATCGCACATTAAAATCACAGTCACAATACTGGTGACAAAAATCACAATTAGATATGTCCCCAAATCTTTCAGCCCTGCTGGAAGATAAACCGTCAATACTCAACTCCACACTGTTCATACATGCCTAGATTATGTTAAAGGTGCAAAAAATAACAGAGAAACTGCACTACAAGACCTTAAGTTGTTGGTGATGTTTCAATATCCAGGAAATCACCAAGATTTGTCACAGACAGCAGGTAAGTTATTTCATCTGAAATCAAAGCATCAAGCTGCACCTGTAAACAAAAAAGGGCAAAAGGCACAGGCCAGCATTTACATCTAGAGGAGAGATCTCAGGCCTAACATTTACATGGAGCCTTTCGAGATCTTTGCAGAACCAGGATGCAAAAGCTGGACTTCAGTCAGCAGGATGCAAAACAGGTTCCCAGTGGAAAGTTATTTCAATAATCACTACTGGGGAGCACGCCTTGGTGACAGAGCAAACACTTTCACATGAAAGCCAGTGATCAATGCCATTTTTTTCGAGTGACAAAGAGGCTGTGACCCAAGCAGTCAAAACAGATGGCCTTACCCTGCACTTATACCACAGGGAACACAAAAAAACCCTTTCACAACATTACAAAACTTAGAGTAGTTACATCAATGCGCTCAATAACCTAATACAATGCAAAAAAATGCAAATTAGGGTTGCTGTTAACGATTATTTAGTAATCAATGCAGATCTATACATCACTTCAATACAAACTCAAACAATTCATTTTCATAACAAAAGAGCTATAGGATAACTAAGTTAATTTAAAGTTTACCAAATCATATTAAGCTTATGTCTAGACTAAAAAGACATTTCAATGGTCAATCACCACTGATGCTTTAATTTAGTTCAAAACTAGGCTTAATCCATGTCTGAGAAATCATCCTGAAGAGTTTAAACTGCACTGTAGCCTTCTAGGCACAGAATGTCTTCCCACATGAAGCATGAAAATGGGCTTATATGATTAGGTTTTAGTTACAATCTCAAAGGAAAAACAATATAACGTAGCCCTGCCTAATACCAATAACAGGAAGGCATGTCATGATCATGAAATTTAAGCTAATGATTAACTGGCACACAAAGTCATTGTCTTTGTTTATTGTAGGCAAAATCCAAGCCAAATAGTTATCTTGCTTCCTAGAAGTCCATAATTAGTAGGTCCCAACTCAAGACAGACACAGCTTGAGCTTCAATTAACATAAAACAAGTCAGAAGCTAGACCTTCTGCTGTTGCCATAGGACCATGACGTTCAGAACATGAGCTGTCTGAACTCTATACTCCACCATAGGGCAGCGTAGAGCCTGTGCCTCAAGTTATGATTAGAGTTTCTTACCTGTTTAGTCCATAGAAGGAAACATAGAAGACTAACGCTGGAACCTTGTATCTCCATTTTTGTCGTTTTTCAGTTTTTGTCATAATTTGAAAGTGTCTGTTGTCCTTTACATTATGCGTAAATTTCATGATGAATGGACAAAAAGAAACAGCCCAAAATGACTTGGAAAAAAGTCTGGTTCCATTGACTTGCATTAAAGTATGTTTTTTTCCTTCTCCTGTAAAGTTATCATTTTGGAGATACGAGGTTTTGTTCTGACAACAGCAATATAAATAGGCTATGAAGAAAACAATACAATTATATATTCTTGAGAAAAACTCTTTTAAAGAAAAGACATTTACATTTATGACCTGCATCTCTCATTACAGTTACAGGTTCGGCTGTAATAATAATTATGAAATAATAAAAAAAAATAAAAAAAATGGGGGAATGAACCCAGTGCTATGATTTGTCAGACACTACTTCTTCTTTTGTTTTTTGGAAGGCCAGACGCCGCTGCCTCTTGTTAGACTGGAGTACTGCATGTGCACAATTGAACTCAAAGGTGCCACAAGCTTTTTGCATAGAGTGTCAAATCGTACCAGCATACTTTGATGTCAAAATGCATACCTGCTACAAAAATACATACATTGGCAGGTCTCCATTTGGTATCAGATAACCAACTTGCCAGGCTAATAATGTTAGCTGAGGTGCAAACAGATGATTAGATTGAGACTTAAACACCAGACCATCTCAAACATTACAGATTTGTGGTCCGAGTCGGGGTCTAAGTACAGTAATAGTAAGATGCTGAGCGGAGTAACAACCTCTGATTACTATTTCCTAACACCTCTGGCATGAAGTAGGGCAGTTTGCAGCTGCTATATCTACTTTTAGAGAGGGGGGTGGGGTCATTATTCAAATATTTTTGAATAATGCCTTGCAAATTCAAATAACATTTGACTGACATGCTTTTCCCTACTTTTAATTGAACTACTATCCTGTATACATTCTCTGTCCTCCCATGATAAAATATAACAAATACCCAAAACAGTGATTTTAGTATTTGAACACAGGCTCCTCATTGGCTAACCAAGTACTCCAGCAACCATGCACATATCTAATTCCTACTAGAAACTATTAAAAACTGGTTAACTTATAACGAACCACTCAATCAATTCATATTACAGAGTAAAAAGCACAAAATTTAAGGACAGAATCTGCAATGAGGGCAGAGTTTTTAGCCATCTAGAACAGCAGGACATTACTACTTACAGAGCCAGCTAAAGAAAACTATGTCTATACTATGGGAGCTATAACATCTTAATTAAGTTATAAGAACAAGTCTACACACTGTAAATAACATGAGTGCAGTGACTTTACAACTTGAGTGCATCTTTGCATTATAAATAGTGTTTAGCCACTTGGAGGGGGGGGTCTGACACCCAACTCAACTGGAGTCTGACTTTAAAAGAAATCGGACCTTTCCTCTATGAAGACACACAGGACCAAATGAAGCATAACAGACTCTCAACTATGCAGTTCATTAGAGATTCCATCCCATCTATTACCTCCTCCTCATCTTTAAGATATCCTTACCATGGAGAGCCCATTAGTGCCCCATCTGGTAACATAATACATGCAGAGAGAGCAGCACTCAGTCTGCTAAGATAACCTGCAGTTGAAACCATTAGCTGACCCACGCAGTGAGCCATGTGACCACGCAGGGTGTCAGGATGTGCATCTCTCTAAGCTATTAGTCACTGTATGTATGTTAGCAAGCAAAGCCCACTTTCTATGATTTGCGATCAAACAGGGAAAAAGTCTCTCAGGCCTCAAGATCAGATCAATCAGTGGTAGTCAATTCTATTTGTGCATTTAGCTTGAAAAATACACAGGATGAACACTGGCTGCAGAGAGGCACCCCAGGCACAGGGCAAGCACGTAGGTGGAGTGCAGAGTAAACAACTCTGACTGGCTGTACACTGATAAACATTTCTGTGCCAGCCCTACAGTCTTAACAACAGCTTTGTACTGAGTAAAGACCACTCAAAGCAAAAACAACAGTTTTGTTCACCACTTCAAGGTGTGGCGAAAAAGCCTTGCATATTGCAGAAATCAGGCAGTAACACTGATTATGATACACAAAGGCAGATTGAGAGAAAAGAAAATGTATGTATGAGAACACAAAGGTTTCACCGAACATAGGTGACGTCATATAGGTACCACTGCCAGAAAATCGTACAGCTAAAAAAGATACTTTTCAAGAAAACTGGCTTAATTAAAATAAAATTATTCAGTAGGGATGCACCAATATGGGAATTCTGGGCTGATGCCAATACTTCTCCATGTATCTAATCTGCCGTTGCCAATATATAGGCTAAACACTGATCTGATGCAAAAATTGTGGCTACATCTACCTGGATTAGCACTGTTAAGAAATATAACCTGTATTTCCTCAGGGTTACAAATGCAGCACAATAAGTAAAATGCAGACATTTTATCACAGTGGACCAGCATCTCCAAAACGTCCTACTCTCACTGAGTGAAGATGTACACAGGTACTCAATGACTCAGTTGACCATTCAAGGTGCCAGTATTTGAACACTTGAATCACTATTTGGGTAATCACTGTGTTTCATCACAGAAGGAGAGAGAAAACATACAGATCTACAATTCAGTGAAATGTCAATTTTATGTTTTAAAAGCACTGTGAAAAGTGAAATTTTTGCATCGTATTTGCGAGTATGTTATATTTTTCTTTGCTACACAAGTGCCTTAATGTAGGCTTGTTGACAAGCACATGACTGGGAAGGCAGCAATAGTGTATTTATTGCTACAAAAAGCAAGGCTGATGTTGGGTTCAGAAGCAGTTAAAAGTAGTTAAATATTTCTCTGACAAACTAACACTATCACCCACTGAAAAGAAAATACCTGTAGAAAATGACAAGTCTTCATCAGCATCCAGTGTTGTATCAGTTAGCTGTTGTTTATCTTGTTAGCTCATCTGAAGCAGTGTCCATTATGTTTTTCATTCGACACAAATCTAACAATTTCCCTTGACTACTTTTGGATAATAAAACCTTTTCTTTGTTTCTGTATCCACAGATACAGATGTGATTCTAATATCACTGCACATCCCTAGTATTTAGTATTGATTTTTATTTTTAGCTCAGAAAACTGCAAGATGCCTTGAACATATCAAGGTAAAAAACAGAATCATGCCAAAAGCCAAGAACAGATCATGTTTAGGTTTTTTTACATTGCAATTTTTTGAGATACAAAATGCAAAAAACATCTCATTTATAGCCCAGTTCTACTCATCACATACGACCATTACTATTTGAGCCGTCCCTGTACAAATAAACCAATCCAGCAGCAGCACACTACACTACAGTGAAAAAACTGATGGATGGAATGAGAAGACCCTCCTACCTCAAACACACACACACACACACAAAGTCCTTATTTGTTACACTAGAACAGATGGTCAACTAGCATTATGATCAGTGTAGTGATTATCCAGGAGGCAAACTGGTGACAGGACAGAGAAGTAGAAACAGTGTGTGTGTGTGTGTGTGTGTGTGTGTGTGTGTGTGTGTGTGTGTGTGCAAAGGAAAGAGATGCAACTGAGGGAACTAATAAGGGAGCAAAAGAAACAGTGCTCTACAGATTATCGTATCATTACCCAGAAGCTGGCGAGTAATCGCTCTACAGCTCCCTCCACTCAAAAGGCCCAGCTGTCATTTTGGCAAGGGGACACCAAGTGTGCCTAGTTTGGTATGTGCAGCTGTCAGTGAGACTGCAGAAAGCAGAGGGTCAGACCGAACACATGAACTAGTTAACCAGCACTACACGGTATAAAATGACTCCGCTGAGCCAGCCAAATAATCCAATTTGCATGACCATCACAAGCAAGGTTAGGCTGGCATCCCAGAATCAATACGACTCAATCACTTGCTCTACAAGAGAACAGCTGCTATGTGAACAGATGACACAGAGGAGCTGGTTTGTTTGCAGCCCATCTGGAATAGTACGATGGCAATCCTGACAGCTACTACCACCACCATGAAATTAAAAGAATAGTAACATAGATACTACTATACAACTAGCTGATAATACAGCAACAGTCATTATGACTACACTTTTTATATCATTTATTGGATTTTGTCTTTAATACACAATTAAGCACAAATAAACAGTTTCACAATCTCAACAGGCTCAACAAATTAAACAGATTCTGACTTAGCATTATATTTAAAAACAAACTAACAAACAAAAACAAAACAGTGTCTTATTACTGATGCAACTGGAGCGAAGGATCACTGAAATCCCAATATTAAAAAGGATGCTAAATTAGGTCCGTTGAAGTTAATATAAGGCTCCCAAACCTTGTAAAAGTGGTCTGTATTAGACTGTAGTACACAGTTTAAACACTCCAGTGTTTAGTTAATTAATTCTCTTAATATCTTATGCCAACCACTCACAGCTGAAATCTTCGCAGTAATCCACTGTAACAGAATATTCTTCCTTGCTGTAAAGGTAAGCATATCGTATAACCTTCTTTCATTCAATGAAGTTACTTTCTTACTGGGGATTCCCAAAAAACAAAGATAACGAATTTAAATCAACTTCTATATCAAAGATGTTCCCAATTTCTTGAACTATCTTAGCCCAATATTCCTGTCATTATGACTACACTGTTGAAAAAGGTGGCTCTTCAAAAGGTTCTTTAGTAAAGGAAATGGCTCTATGTAAAACTATGAGTTCTATATAGAACCATTTCAGGTTTAAAAGGATCGTTGCATGGTGAAATGGTTCTTTAGATGGAGAATGTGTTGTATATTGTGCAATACAGAACGTTTGAAAAATGTTTTATGGTTCTATAGAGCACTAAAAAATGTTCTAGGAAGTCAAGCTTGTAACAGTAGTAGAACCTTTTTTTGGTGCTATACAGACTCATATACAACACATTCTCCATCAATCAGAAGAACCATTTCACCATGCAAAGATTCATTTAAGCCTGAATGGTTCTATATATAACTCACAGTTCTATATAGAACCATTTCCTTTACTTAAGAACAAATCTCACCATCATCATTATTATTAATACTGTTACTACTGTTCTAACGCCCGGATGGAGGCTAATTAAGATGGTACAATAACTGACCTTACAACAATTCTGAATCCCCCAAAGTGATTAGCCTCACAGAGGCACAAATCCCATTTACCCAGGTTAATGCGCCCCAGGAAACAAGCACGAAGTGTCCATAGCTGCCTTATGCAACTGACCAGCGCGATCAGGCTATAAGAGCATGTTTCAGTTCTCTTAAGATATTCAGCGATGGAGTAAAAACACAGAGTAACATTACCGTTCAATGCGATGTTAATCTGAAGGTCGCAGCTAAACATCACTGCAGACAGCAGGCTGGTAGTTGCTAGGGCTACTTGACCTGCGCCATCTTGGCACTGATTAGGCATCAGCAGGTAGCGCACACTGTGATTAATGTAAGACTGTGTGTGGGACATTCAAACCCGACTGTGAAATGACGTCGACAAACACGATCAATAAGGTGTATCGTTCTAAAATGTAATCAATAACTAAAGTGCCATCCTCTAGTCAGGATGAGAGCGGAGCATCGCTCTGAACCGCAGCAGTTACCGTGTAAACAAAACACTCCATCTCACTGACAACGTCTAAACGCGTCAGTCACAGCACGCAGCCAAACACGCCTCTGAGGACTAACAAACCAGGTTATAGTAATAGCAGCGAGCCTGTCATTCATAAATTAGTCATACTCCTCTTCTTATAGATAGCGTTAATTTACTACAGCAAAGAAACGTGTACAGTGCGTGACAATTATTGCTAACAACAGGTTACAGATATGGTGTCACCTCTGGCATATACTGATCTAATGTTACATTACAACAAACACACAGCAGCTGAAATAAACATTGCTAAGTTAGCTAATGATACATGTCGAGCTTGCTAGGCACCCACAGCAATAGTTAAAGGCTTCAACAGACAGGCTAAGCTTTCCGCCTCAGACAGTTCAGGCTTCTTATTCTGGTCACAGGGTCGTGAGCAGGCTAGTAAGACAGAGCATCAAGGCCGCAGCTCAATGTAGCACGAACAGAACAGCCCATAGTAACCCTTTGGAACCATAAAGAGACAATGGAGATTCTTTTTTAAAATCATACAATTCCTGCACATTTAGCTAGCCGTCCAAACGAGAAAGCCAGCTAACCTAGCTAGCTTAGATAAGCTTCCAATTTGTACAGCTCGCTAGCCGTGTAATTAGCCAGGTAACGTAGCGGGCTACAGGCGATTCAATGTAGCCAAGTCCGGCTGCACACAAAGACAATTCATACAGTTATTTACTCAAACCCATTCTTATCGACATATACAGCCAGTGTGTACCGTAGCGAAGGACTGTACATAGCTAGCACTGTGAACGCTATAATGGCAAATCAGCCTGCTATGTTTACAAGCTATCCGCTTCAAGCTAACTAGCGGTAGCTAACCGTTGTTCGAAATATCAAGCTAACCTTGCCAGCTAGCCAGCTCAAACCAAGAAACAGCAGAATCACACTACATAAACACATATATGGTACTTACCTCTAGATAAATATCCTTCTATTAATAAAGAGAAAAAACCCAAACGAATAATCCACCCACGGTCTATCGGCTTTTAATCGTTAGGTCGTTTCAATTTCCACATTCGCAGCTTAGCTACAACGCAGACGCTGTCGCCGGCAGCCTCGGTCTCGCACACTGGGCTGCTGCTGAAATAGTTTCCCAGCTGGGCCACAAGAGGCGCTGTGAACACAACTCAAGTGCAAAAAATAACGAATGAACTTGAGGAATAAGGGTAGAATGTGTCATATTAGACAGGAACGGGCCTGAACGGGTGTTAAGTTTACAATATCTATGAGTTTAATATACATTTATATAAACGCAAAGCACAGTGTACTACAGTGGAGGGGGTTATATAAGGTGATACCACAAACCAGTCTTTAAGTCTATCACCTATACTGTTAGTTAACAGAGTACTATGTGGTGTAATTAAGCTTCCCTATCCAGTTGCGATTCAAACACCAGTCTATTTCTTAGGCTTATAAATAATTTACTGCCTGATGACTCCAGCGAGTAGTCTGTCTAGAAGGAGCACTGAGATACCTTTCACTTCGTGCCCAGGGGCGGGTTTAGTGATTCCTGGGCTAAAAACAGGAATGAGGCACGAGTGGATGCATATTTTTGAATTAGAGACGCAGCTGTCTACACTGCAAAATGATATCTTGCAAGCGAAATCCATAATTTCATGGTTACATCCGAGATGCGAAATACAGGGGGTCCTGGGGGTGAAAGAGTGAACTATTAGTCATTTCTCAAACCGAAGACAGAAGAAGAGATGTGTAAGATAGTTAATGTGTGGAAGAGCGCATTACCAAACTAGAAAAGAGCATTTCCAGAAAAAGATTTGTTGGACCAAACATTTTGTTGCCATTGATAGCGCTGCTATGACGAGTGAGTTAGCCAGCCAGCGCTGGAACAGCCAGCCAACATGGGACCCCCTGAATACCAGGGTTTATCTAATATTTCTCATTTGGAGACTTTTTTGTAAGAATATAACGTAAATAAGATTATTCAACTCATTTCAAGACTTTCTTTACTTCATTAAGTTTATTAACTAAAATTGTCTCACAATATTGGCAGACCATGTTGCTTGTTTTGAGAAATAATGCTTGAAACAAGCAAGAATCTTACAATATAGTGAGATAATTTGGTACAGAGTTAGAAGTGCAGTAATGAGTATTGAGATTATTGGGAATAATAAGTAACATAATCCCATTACAGTTTAAGAAAAGTCATTAGTAACTTTTATGTATTATTTTTTTGGAGTAATTACTGGATCTACACTAACATTAGTGATAGCATTATGTACAGTCTGCTGAGCCTGTACAGCT
Organism: Colossoma macropomum; assembly: GCF_904425465.1. Taxonomy (NCBI): domain Eukaryota; kingdom Metazoa; phylum Chordata; class Actinopteri; order Characiformes; family Serrasalmidae; genus Colossoma; species Colossoma macropomum. The sequence continues at coordinate 14,142,638 of NW_023494798.1, forward strand.
CTTGTCTTGATTGACAAAACAAAATTAGCCTCACAAGTGAAGCAACAAAAGTTTTGCTTTCCTCCCTCTTTTTGCATTTTTTGCTACGCTTGTGTAACTTTATTAAATTTTCCATCTTAACTCCCAGAAAATCACACTGAAGGACCTCCTCTCCATATGCAGTTGTGTCATCATGTGTCAGCATGAAGTTGTTCATTATTACCATGACAGGGGAGGTGAGGCTGCATTGAAATGACTGAAAAGTATCCCTACAGTTGCAAGATCTGTTTTTTTAATGCATGTATATTTTGGAATAAATTATTTAACTTCAACACGTACATTATATCTAATTTGTATTTTTATGGGGCTCATGGGAATGCCAAGACCACCCCTGTTCTTGCCTATAGTATTGGTGAAGCAGTGATGGTATGTTGTAGAGATGGCAAGACAGCACTTTTTCTATGTCAGTATCTTTATTGAAATTTTGACATTTCTTCTTTAAAAAACACTAAGATTTAAAATTAGTTTCTTTTAATTGAGGCACCTTCAAAAGTAGGCTGTAGTTTAAAAGTAGGCTATAATACTCAAACTACCTAAACACTCCACTATCCCACAGGAAGAACTACACAGCTAACAACATACAATGTGAGTATGTATTTCAGGCTAGATTTTCTTACAGAATTGCATTGGATTCATCCTTTTTTCCCCTCATCCAATCTAGCATGTTTTTCTGATACTAATACCCATCAATACCAATATTATACAATGATATTCTATAGCTATACCTCAAAGTTGCAACCATTTCAATGGGTTTCAAGACAACAACATGCCAACACACATGTATTATTGACATTGGGATATTATAGCCTGTTAATGATGCCCATGTCTTATAGTTGTGTCCTTCAACTAGCAGAAGAATAGGGTGAGTTCACTTAATCTGGGACACATTTTCAGTTTTTGAACTTGGCCACATCCTCCTCCGTAGAAGGCATGCGAGTTAAACAGTTCACTGCATCCACTACAGTGTTTCAAACATAAAAAAAACCTGAATTATGTCAGAAAACGTCAAATAAAGCAGACATTTGGACATTGTTCAGTGGAAAGTCAAATGTGTGGTAGACTGACTCACAGGACCAATTACACACTCAGCATTCTGCCAGGCGTGCTTGCCCTGCACTTAAAAAAGTCACTTTTTTCCACATCTACCATTCCTGTCAGACTAGACATATGCAAATAGTATATAAACAGTCTGACTCTCAGCTGAAATGAATAGGTGCATTGGAGAAACAAAGACCATGTGTGCAGATACCCAGGCCTGCACATCTCCTCTAAGCCACTGCTTGAACAGCAGACAAATCTGAACAGAAGATGTCATAATATGGCAAGAGGTTTACTTTCATCATGAGTCATTTGTTCACAAACAGAAACTCCAGTCCTTGCAATACTGCCATTCCCTCCTTCTAAATAAACACCATGTGAAAGCTCCTAGAGTGTAGCACTTTGGAAGGGCCTGTTGTAACTGGACAATGTACGAGTGAATGGAGAGAGTGTCTGGAACACAAGGCCATAAAAGTGAGCAGCCTTTCATGATGAATCGGCCCCTGCTTTCTTTTTCAGCTCCCAAAGTTGCCAGCTCAGCCGCCGAGAGGAAATGACATCATTGTTTGTGGCTCTGCAGCAGATGGAGGGAAGGGAGCGGCTCCTCCCTGAGCCACGGGTGCAGCCGGCGTGCCACATGGAGGAGTCAAAACAGTGCATTCAGAGAAAACACTCAGCCTGGTTGTCCCACTCCCTCCGCAGAACGCAAGGCAGCCGCAGGAGCGCCTCACAGCATCAGTGTGACTACTGCCTCCTTGCTTCATCAGCAAATTTATGGAAGCTTACTCCCTTGCAATGGGGTGAATTCTCTCAGTGTGTATGGGCAGTTAAATCAATGCCATGCTGTTTCATAGCAAATCTTCTTGTTGTTTTTACGGGTGATCTTAATTCTTAACTTATGCCTACACTCACTGACCAGCTGATTTACACCTGATACATTCATACCAGCACATCACCAACTAACAGGCCACTACCGCGTCACTGTTGAGAGTGCTGAGAATGGTACACCATTAAATAATATAAAGTCAGCAGTGGTCCTAAAGTGGTCCTTTTGTCTATAGCGGTCCCTTTCCATTGATGGATGAGGTAGATTTAATTGGCTGATTAACTGTGCCATAGATCAGCTACAGTCACTACTTCCATACATTCAAAGTGCAACTATTTTGAAGGTACAATACTTGCAAAATCAGAGACTATCCTTCATTTCAAGTCAAAATGGCCATTAAGTACAAGTTATTCATTTTTCAGTATAAGGGAAAAAAGCAGAAAACAGAAAATTACACAGAAGCCTCAACAAATAAATATAATATCAGCCTTTTCAGTGTTTACTGGGTCCACTCTTTGCCTTTATTACAGCTTTCATACTTTCCAGGATCCTTGCTTTCAGCTTTTCAAAGAAATCTGCAGGAATATTTTTCCACACCTCTAAAGTTCAGTCTTAGAAGTTGGTTGCATTTCTCACAACCCAAATAATCCCAAATACTTTCAGTGATGTTGAGGTCTGGGTTGTACAGTCCATTGTTCTGAGAACTCCAGCAGCGTCTTTCATTTAGCATATTTCATTGTTTTGCGCAATTCCTTTTCTCAGTAACAGCTTCTTGAAAACTACACAAACTTTTAGATTCAGACTTTCAGATAGATAGATGCAACAAACACCTGTGGATTTTTTCAGATCGGAAGCAAGAGTGGAGCTTGATTTTCTCCTCTCTCTCAAAGATGAAAGGTGAAAGTGCTGTTTGTCTGATGGTGGCAGTTTTGATGGTCTACCGGGGTTGTTAGGAGTCCTACTTTCTCTGTATCCTTTAATTTCAGTTTCAATGACTCTAGTTTTGGAAACTTCTGTTTTTTCACTTCTTTCCCTATGTTGTTCCCTTTCTTATGCAAGTAGATTATCTTATTTCTAATTTCCTCAGAAATATCTCCAGAAAAATGAGCAACTTATACTTTATAGATGTTTTTTGATTGGAAAATTAAATAAATGTAGGGTGGTCTCTGCCTTTTGTATGCAAGGAATATGTACCTAAAAACTGATAATTCAGTGCTCTTTTGTTTGTTAAGGAACTCATTTCATCTGTAAATCCCTACACAAACACACACACCCCTCCCACACCCCCACCCTGATAATCTCTGCGCACACTGAGTCTATTCAGTAAATACTCCACAATAACATTCTTGCACGTGAAGCCTTGCTTCTGATTAGGTGCATAACAATCTGTGCAGTCTTCATTTACACTAAACCGCCTGTTGTTTCGGTCTCCTGGTTTTGCTCACGCTGCGAAAATAAATGCATCTGCAGCGGCATGTTTATGATTAAAGATGAAAGGGGTCCATTACTTCCTAGCTGGTAATCTCAGCAGACAGAACTGGCCCACTGTGGCCGGGTGAGTTTACACGGAGCAGAGGGGTGGGGGAGGCCTGGTAGGGGATTACTTACTGGTTATGTAAGCACACTGTCCCACCACAGAGTGGGCATTTGTGTGTGTATGTGTGAGTGAAGTGGAGGGAGAGAGAGAGAGGGAGAACTGCTGAGAGAAAGTGGGAGAGAGACACTAGGTAAAAGGTCTAGAGAAGGGAAGCAGATGAAGGAGAGGGGGAATTTGTTGGGAGGAGAGATTTGGGGGAGTGCCTGAGAATGTTGAGCTGTTTCGGAATGTTGATGGTATTTGGGCCTTCCTCCCTGGACAGAACAGAGAAAGTGTTTTGTTTGTTTGCTTTCTTTCCATGTTCAGATATAAAAGAGGAAAGGAACAGATAAAGGAAGGTCTACTTTTCTCTCCGGCCCCCCTTACTTTGACCAATAGACTCTACTCCTTTAGAACCTTTGGTAATACTTCACAGAAGACTGCACAACACCTACATACGCCTTTCATAACAACTGACATAAACTTATATGAATAATTTTGCCAATTGACATTTCGCACTTTTAACTTGCGTGGAATTTAGACCAAAATCCTTTTGTTTTGAGTGACTCTATACCTTAATTATATTTATTTAAAAAAAAAGATTGAACATGTCCACTACCAACACAATCATGTCATTACTGAAACTTTACCAAAGGTTTCAGTAGTGACTGTTTCAGGAGTGACCGTTTGAGCTAGTTTTGAGCATAATTAAAAAATGCAAGGCACTGCATGATAAGCAAACACAGCTTTGAACAGTTGTACACACATAAAATCATAACATCGTTTATTAAAACACAGAAAAATTACTTAAATGCAGAAAAAATGTGTTTCGGCAGTGAAAATTCTTAATGTTACACTGATTTTCAGACTTTGGGACACATTTACTAAACAATGGGTTCTAACTGCTCACCATGTGGCCATGAGGGACAGAGGTGCAGTCTCACTTCCTGCTCTAAAATGCAGGGGTGTGACTAAAATAAGACTCCACCTATGGACTAAAAGTCTGTTTCAGTGACATGAAAAAAAATTCAATAAAAAATGTATAGAGTTTATAAAGAATTTAATGATAAATCAAAATCTTTCAAGTTCACCTTAAAATGAATCCAAAAGATCTTTTAAAAATAACATTGACAAAACTGCAAAAACATGTAAATGAAATACAAAGTTGAAATGTGGGAGTTAGGTTTTGGGACAGCTGCTTTTCAATGGAAAGCACCCTATAAATGTTTAATATTAATATTTAAATAAGGCATGTATGAATTGGAGTAAAAAAGTTTTATTATTTGTATATATTTTATAACATATGTTTTTTTTTAAATGAGCTTGCAGCATCAAATATTGCGGCCCGGAGCAACAAAATAAAATATTTTGGAAATCGTTAAACAATATAACAACATAAAACATTTCAGAATTTGTTAAAATGGTATAATATGTACTTATTTGGCTGTCAATATATGTTTTGGTTGATGCCCAAGGCTATGTGTGGAAAACACTGCACCAAAACAGTTATTAATGAGTTTCAAGCACATACAAACGGTGCATAGGGTTGTTCATGTGTGATTCCAAAGGAAATTCAAGACTTACAGAGATTCTTCTTAGATGACAGAAGGATATACTAAGCAAAGGGTCCATTGGGATTAAACATGTCAAAAGAGATGTATCCTGGATTAAATATGTCAGCATGAGGAAATGGTACATCGTTGACAACAGCAGTGGTGGAATCCATTAAGCTAACCCACGATTCTTGACCCCTTGTGATGACTATCGGATGATTAACTAGCACATGAACGTTGCAGCCCCGTGGTAATGCTTTCAGTGGATCATTCTTAACTCACCAACATGCACTTTTGAGGGGCCTTTCTGAGTTACTGGGGCTGTATGTTTTATGTTTGCGTGCTGGTACAGCAAGGATTATAAAGCTTTTGAGGCAGAGATTCCAACCTAAGACTAAGCGTAATCCACCACTGTTGCATTTGGAACCCCAGGGCACAGCTCCAAAAATAGATCAGACCCTGCGAAGGACAAAACAAAGACCAGTGCAATTTTGGAAATCTAAAGAAAATCGTAATGACAGTGGAGACAAGCAAGGACAGTGAAATGTATGAACATTCAGTCTTCTATCCATATTTGCTATTTTGTAAAAAGAGGAAATTGCAGCAACTTGAACTTGGAGTTAATGCTATACACTGACTATGCTACAGTATATGAAGACAAGAATTGAGCTCTGAAGGGTAAATTCGTCCATCGTTTCTCACAGAGTAACTGAATGCACCGATACCCAAGATTATGTTGTTAGATAATTTTGTAGTATCATGCACAATGAAGGCAGCTTAGCACATACTGGCATAATCATATTACAGTAATCAGTACAGCAGGCCAGTTCCAAACAGGTGGTGTTCTCCTCGCACTCCAGAGTTCAGGTGACCCATCTGCTTCAGCTCAAAATACAAGCTCAGCAGTTAGCATAATGAGGGAGCTTTCAGAGATCACCTCTTACGCAACCTTTGAGAACCTGATCACAATGTGAAGTAGGGACACCCCCCACAGCAAAGAGTGACAAAACCAATTGTAAGCTACCCAGGCCAATCAATTATGAGAGATTTGAGGGCAGTGCAATAGATCTGCACTGGTTTTGTTGAAAATAGCACATCAAAGAGTAGACAGGCTTCACTAGTGAGTCATGGAAGATTTACATACAGGGAGCAAGATGTGTGAGATGACTTAAACCATCACTGTGAACCCCTTGACCACATATGAGAGTGGATGTGCATTCTGACAGAAGGCTTTATGCAAGTCATTCACTGCTGAGTGCCAAGGTCAGCTAAAGCTGGCCTTCAGGAAATGAAAATAGCTCCCTCTACTGCTTGTTTGATTTACATATAGGCCAGAGACACACAAGGAGGGAGCATGGCAGATGAACAAGGGGCCAGTATTATGGATATGGATTAAGCCTAGCCTTGGACTCACAAATCCAATGGTGTTTCACCATTAAAAATCTCATTTAGATTTTGTTAAGGCTTAATGTGAGTCTGGGAAACTGGCCCTATATGTCCAGATACGCATGCTCACCTAGTGTTTCTTCTAAAATCAGTTTTACTTGGAATTTGTTTTTCTGCATAACTAAATCGTTCACATTTAAGCAGTCACATTCAGAGTGGTTTGATTTGAAATGCCCTATTCTAGAAAAATTTAATGAGATGTTCACAGCTGTGGTGACAAGAACCAGACATCTGGAGAGTTCAATGCCTTTAAAGGCTCCCTCATGGAGGGTTACTACATTAAATGGTTATGAATATACTGCCTGGTGCCTGAGAATTTATTTTACAACAGGTGAGGTAAAATAATACTTAAAGAAACCTTTTTTTCCCCCAGACTTGCCACTATTTTACTATTATTAATGTTGCATATAAAAACTCAGAAGACTTGAGTGGGTTGATTGCTCATTTTGGATAGCATATAAAATAGCTATATTTGCATTTTAGACATAAACCTTGGTTCCTATTAGCAGCAGTGTAAGTTTCTTATAAAACATTTCACATCATACCACTTTGAACACCGTTTGAATGATGCTGAATTTTTGAAAAATCATTAAGAATTCCTCTCTTCTGGATCACAAACACCATTTAAACTCATCACAAATATTATTAAATGGTGTTCCATCACTCCAGAAAACACAGGTCCTCAGTCCAATGCTGTATTTTCTAATGAGTTTATACAAGCTCCATGTGCACAACTGAACATCTGTGTCAGCAACGGATCCACCTTAAAGAAGATTAAGTCACAAATTAAAAGGGCTGTCTTGATACTTGTGGATATAAAGTACATTCAATCCCAGTGCTGGGACCCCATGTAGTGCTCGTGGACATTTTTACATTTTCCCTGCTCACGCACATTTGATTAAGCTCATGAGGTAATTAAACCGTTCTTGAGCCAAGCATGTAAGAGCAGGGGAAACACGGAAATGTGAAGTGCATGGGGTTCCCAGAACTGGGAATGAAAATTACTGTACTTAGAATGAATAAATCATAACCCAACTGGACCTGCTCTACTTCAAAATATGCAAAATATTTTAATTATATTTTTGCAAAACCATGAACATGGCTAGTGATCAGGTAAGTAACTTTTTCATCATGTTACTTAACCTACAGCGTGACTATATTTAAAGTTTATCTACACATACTTGCAGGTGGGGAAAAAAGAGTTTATGTCGAATAAACACATGGCCTTTATTAACACTGCCATCCAGAAAAAAAGGAAACTAGCACAGATCCTGCAGCCTCACTGTGAGATACCCACAGCTCGCCTGGATAGTCATGCTGTTTGCACAGGTTTTCTCCTTCCCTATTTTAGACAAATTCCCACAAGTCCTCCAAATCATATAAATTGACAAATTAAGACCCCCTGCTGTACATACTCAAAACAGCAAAAAAAGGTAACAGGATGGGAACAAAGACAATGTGCAACATTTCCATTGTAGTGGCAACATATGGAATGATTTCCAAATAATTCTGTTTTCTTTTTACAATTGTACATCAGGTTCTGTTCTCAGATATCAGTACAGACATTGTGGCAAGCTAGTGAAGAGTTTCTACACTCATACAGCCCTCTGCTGGTCAACACAGTCATGGCAATACAAATTTAGGTCAGCTGGATAGTTTCACATCTGAAGTCACTACTTGTAAATTCGGTGGGTTGCCCAATCAAGAGAAGGAAATGGGAGTACTAAAAAATTGAGTAATGATTCTGTGAAATTCTCAAGGCTTTCAGTACATCTGGCTTTGAAGACAGTCATTTTGGAGGGGGTCTCCAGACAGCTTCCTAGCAAGGACACACTTCGCTTTCATTACCCCAGAAGCACTGTACTGTAAAAGTGGGAAATCAAGTGACCAGGTACATACGTCAAACAGATTCTTAGGGCACTTTAGGGGGGCACTTTATAATACAGAAATTCTCCAACTGCTTATTGTACATTTTAAGAAAAATGGATCTGCCATTTGACTCAAAAAGGTCAATATTCAAAAGCAATGCTGATTTTGTCATTAAACTTGCGCACATACCAAAAACAGAAAAAAAAGAAGAAAACAACAACCATCCTCAGGCAGTCATTGTAGCAAAGCCAGTTTAAACACAGCTGTGTGGCAGGAACACCTTTTAGAACAAAGTTTTTTAATAGATAAATTATGAGAAGATTATTCATAATAAATATGTACAAAAAATACACGCCGCCTGGACTGTACGTTTAATATTCAAAGGCTTTTTATTCGAGTAAAACAGAGGTGTAGTGCTCAGCCCAGCAGGAGGCCTGACAGTGCGTTCAGGTCCCTCATGTACGGATTGTCATTGAGGATACGGTCGATGCGCTGCTTTTGGTCGGGAAAGATGTCGTACAACTTCTTCTTCAACTCTGTGGTTTCTAAGGGTGACCGCTGAGAAGGAGGTGGGGAAGAGGACGGCCGAGGTGGATGCCAGTCGGGTGGGCCAGAATGTGGCCATTGTGAAGGCTGCCTGGATTGGAAGGGGAAGGCGTGTGGTTGAAGCGTCTGTGCATATCCTAGAGGTGCGACTTGCAGGTCTGTGACAGTACTCCGTCTAAATATGGATAAAGGAAGGACATCACATACCTTTTCTAGGCACATTTGCAAAGAACCACATATGGATGTCATTTCAGTTGTAAAAAACATAAGGTCATTTTCTATAAAACTCACTGGCTATCTTTGCGCAGGAACTGCTCCAGGTGAGGTCCGTGCTTACCCAGAGGATCGTCTGGGATCATGAAGTGATCCCCAACAAAGGTGAACTGCAGGAGTCTGAAAAGAGGCAGTTACAGTTAGCTCCCGATAAGACAACACAGTATAAACCAAACTAAAGATAAATGTTGCGAAGAAACAAAGATGTTCTAGCCTACAACGAGAGCTGGAGAAATATTTTACTTCAAAATGACAGATGACTTGAAATTATAAAGAAAGTGACTTTATATCTGGGTCCATACATTATAAACACTACAAAGGCTCTTAATTGCCTGTGTTCAGCAACCAGCTGCACACACAGCATGCACACCTGTCTCTTTGCCTTTTTTCTCTCTTGCCTAACACCCAAATTACTCATTGGGTTATGCAGCTGACTATCTCACACTACAGGACATGTAAATATTTTAAGTCAAATATGTTACAAAATATGTATAGGCAGAGGTATAAGTAACGAATTACATTTACTCTCGTTACTGTAATTGAGTACAGTTTTCCCTGTAACGGGACTTTTTGGAGTAGAATTAAATCATAGTACTTTTACTCTTGCTTGAGTTAATTTTTAATTAAATACTTTTACTTCGCTACTTTCATTTTCATAACGTTACAGAGTAAAAATAAATTATGACCGTATCAGCTCAGAAACCAATACGAGCGAAGCACGGTTCAATTTAAAAGATTCACCAATCAAAAAACAGCAGCTCCGGCAGGAAAAACACTACAGTGATGTCCAGTTTAGTGGAGAAGGACAGAGGAGAACTGAACCAGCACACATGAGGAACAGACCGCATCCAAACGGTCATCTGTATTCATTTCACATGAAAACAGCATTATTATCAGCGGCCAAACACGAAACCTGCTGAGATCCGCTTTCACAACTCGACTCCGGCCTGAGAGAGCGTTAGCCGAGCTAGCTGATCCGAGCTAAACAGGTACCATGTTTACGGGTTTCTTCTTTCTTTTATAATGATTCTGTTTATTAAACTTCTGCTGCATATATTTTATTACAGCGCCTGTCAGCTGCTTTAGTTAACAGGTGTCGCCCACAACCTACAGTTTATCCGTTTAAAATACAGACTAATTTAGCTGCTGTTTTGGAGCCGTCGTGAACGGCTGAGATAGAAATCTAGTCTAATACAGGCTCTTCATAAACTCTGGACAGTGATTCTGTCGCGCTGTCGACTAGCCTGATCTGATCCCTCTACACCTCTCTCTCTCTCTCACTCTCTTCTTCTTGTTTCCCCCTCTTGTGCTACCGGATCATCAATGCTGTCAATCATTTCTGATCAAGCTCTCAAACTAGTAAATTGCTTTGGACTGTGAAGAGTTTTGAGAGGAGACATCTGGGATAAAACCAGGCTAAAAATCATGTAGTGTAGGCCCAGCTTAAGACTCAACAAAGAAATAGAGATTGTACCTCTCCCGAATGATATTTCTCCAAGCGTCGGACTGACTAACAAAGTCCCTCAGGTTGTCATTGGTGACGATGATGCCTCCTGTCTTCTCTGCCAGATGAAGCAGGAACCTGTAGGATATGCACAACAGTAAAGGTTAGGTCAGTGCATCTGCTGAAATGTGTATGATATTTCAAGTGGCATGGCCAATGACTTAAGTTAAAAAAAAAAGGTTTTATTAGTGGCAAAGATTGACCTCTTTAAGGAGTTTATACCTGTCATCGTGTGAGGAGATCCTTTGTCCACAGACCTCTCTGGAAGGAGTAAAAGAGAGCAATCGCAAGTCCTCTAGCTGATTAAGGAAGTGTTGTTCTAGGAGGAACGAGGAACACTTAACTTAAAATTATCAAGTCTGACAGTACACAGTGAATGAGACAAATTTATCACCTGTAACAACTGAATGAACACAGCGGCTCAAGGCTACAGTGCAGAAGTTCAAATTAAAACTAGCCCTCGTTGACACATTTGAAGTGAAGGAATGCATTGGGTGCTAACCAGCGATGTTGGGGTCTTTCTTCTGCCTCCACTGTGGTACAAACACAGTGATCTCTCGATGACCCCTCCGCCAGAAGGCCTCCACAGCGATGGCAATCCCACGACAGGAAAAGATTCGATTTAGTCCATGACTGGAAAGAAAACAGGCCAACTTATGATTAATGAATGTGGTGGTTCCTGACAGGTAATATAATAATGTAATAACCGTAACAGAAAAAAAGAGGGCAAAGTCAAAAACTTGCGTTTGAAGTTTGTAAAGTCTGAGTCACACTGTATGTGCCTTTAAATCCTAAAAGAAGCAAAGTTCCCCTTATTCGAATTACACTCAGGAAAAAGTCTGAGATGAAATCTCCAAGGAAATCATTTATAACAATACACACAGAAGTGCAAAAACATAAACACCTGCATTGTATCTAGGCACAAAGATCTCACACACACACTTAAGAGGGAACTTCCCTCTACAAGAGAAAGTGATTTTCAACAGGAAGCGTTACTAAATGTACCGCAGCTGACGTAGATAGTAAAATAACCTAGCCAATCTGGAAACATAAATTGTCAAATATGCAAAAAATCCCATTCATTTCTCACATGTACTTCTAACAGAAAAAAAACACTGAAAACCCCTCGTAGTTTTAGCTATGGGTATCAGCTACAGTATCAGTATCACCTGCTCTCCTGACCTGGTTATCTTACCACTTTAAGAATTAAGCAACTGTCCTGACAAGGAACCAAAATCCTGAAACTACAGTATGTTGAAACAAAACTATATCCTGAACAAATGTTTCAACATACAATCACACATTACATCACAACAGTGAAACCAGCCACTGCATCACCAACAACTGAATGAACAAATTAAGTTCACTCAAACAGAATAATCATACAATATGTATGTGGTTCTATGGTTCTAGGGCTAAGTATTTGCAGCAATTTCACAATACACGTTACAAAGATACTACACACCAGATGTACAACAGACATTTCTTGTTATTATGTCAAAAGCTTTGGACTCATTTCTACATAATGATGTTTAGGTTTGCCCACATTTGCGCACACATGAAGTGTGAGATATTCTCGAGTCAGTGTCTCTACAGCCTGTCTGACAGACACATCCTTCCAATACACTCATCAACACACACATTTTATATATATATATATATATATATATATATATATATATATATATATATATATATATATATATATATATATATAGGCAGATAGATAGATAGATATAGATATATACACAAAATTGTGTATAAAATACACTCGAGTGACATTTTCACTTTCAAATCCTGAAAATGAAACATTCTACAAACAAAAGCAGGGGTTGCACAACACAAACAGAGCCATTTAATTAACTATCCAAAACAATTAGTAAACACACGTGTCTTCTGAGTTCCAGATGAAATGTAACTATTCTACCTTACAATGCCTTGTATGTAACTCCCTGCCATGAATGTGGTGCATGTGGTTCAAAAGCCAAAACCTTCTCAAAACTATCAAAAAACAAAGACATCAGGCAGTGTATTTATAACTTTGTTATGTAATAACCGTAATAACTTTGTGATGTAGCTTTTAGAAGCATTAAACTCTTCAGATATCTGGGTCTGATCACCACTCCAATGACCATTTCTTGACCTAGTAAGTTTCTGTAGAATGGAGCATTTAACACAAAACCACTCTGAATCACTTGATTTACATCTTATTAGCTGAATTATAAAAGACGTCAGTGGAAATCTGCGGAATTCCCCTTAATTCAAGATGTTATTGTTTTACTGTGTTGGCTTCTGTTTCCATACGAGCCCATAAGCGATGAGGAACTATATTAGGTCTCGTGCAAGTAAACTGCCATGTCAGTCTTGCCAGCATTTTCACTCTGGCTTGTGTTCACACTTAACCTCTTTCTATTTAATTACTGTTAAATGACAGTGCAAAAGGAGCTAACGTCTAGAATCGGAATATATGTGGACTAGCTCTAGGTGTGGGTCACTCTTAGAAACTGGTCAGAGCAAACAGAGGCAGTTGGGTGAACCTTCTCCACCTTTAAACGCAAAGGTAGCAGCACAGGTAGCTTGCGTGCATAAGAGTGTGTGGCTGCAAAATTACCAATGAACGACAATATGTTACAGTGTCAATTTGTGAATTGCTATGTGTTTACTTGTGATACACTGACATATCAATATTTTGAACGTAGCCCTACTGGAATCACGTAACTGCTGGCACGGAAACAATGCTGCTTACATACAGGTCATCTGTTTAAATCATCAACACACAGATCAGGTGGGGAATCCAGTTCCTTCTTCTTGAAAGAGGTAAACATGAGTTTAGGTGAATGGCTAACTGTAAGATGGAGTAAAATTAGAAGCTTGTTTGTATTACTTGATGCATATGGTGTCACCATTTGCACATCTGATTACGCTGAATGATTGTGTCTTTAATATCTGTGTAGTAAAATAGTGTCCGAAAGACACCATTGCATTCATTTTTTTTACTACTCACAAAAGTGACTTTACTTTAGACCACACAGGCACATTTTTCAAAAGGTGGGACAGCCCACAATTGATTTTTGCCCAGAGGATGTGTCTGTACACCTTTTGGGGGTCAGAGGAATGTCAAAGTGGTGGGTTTTTTGATCTCCCACAACTATAATGCATGTTAAACTTTATTATTATTCAAGTAGGACCCTATTGTAAGTCATCCACCTACTCATACACCATTAATCACACCTTAGTGTCCACAGTCACAGTTCTCATAACTACTAGGGCCCTGCAGGAAACCACCTAGAGAAGAACAGACAGAGAAATGCTGAAGAGAAGGATTTGAGGGGGAGAGAGATGAGAAAGATCTGCAGCAATCTGCAAAGAGGAAGCGTGAAGATGTGTGGGCAGAGTCCCCACAACCTCAGCCAACACAAAATTCACCCACATATTTTGCACCTTATCTAAAACACACACACACACACACACACACACACACACACACACACACACACACCCCTGAGTTAAAAAAAACATGCCCATTCACACAACTTACTGGAAGTGACTTCTTAACCTTTAAAAATGCTCAACACTCAAAACATACTTGGAACCAAAGCGGTCATCATGCACATTCATCCACAACTACAGGGTGAAAAACTTCACTTTGTTTCCAAGGCTAGATTAAGAGTTAAATCTCTGTCCATTTAATCAGAAATTTCACCATAATTCAATTTGATTCTTTTGGAACAACAGCTTTTTAAAAGAGAAAATAGAAATATTCTACAATGTTCTATGTATAACTATGTATTAGGTCTGGCCCAAACAGCATTTTACAGTCTACAAATACTTGCTCACATTTCCGAACAATTACTTTAATACCTGTTCTCAAAAGCCCACTTAAAAACAAAAATATTTGTTGTTTGTTTCACGGAACAAGAACGCTTCCATTTTGACCAGCGTTTCAGGCCATACCGGCTGCACTAGATGTGCGTCTGTCGAATACCGAATCGAAGCCTACTCACAATTATTAAATAATTGCCTTATCACAATTCCATAAACTCATTGCAATTATTTTCCACAGTTTTACTGAAGGGCAGCATTTGTAAGGCTACATGACACCTATATAAGCCTTCAGTGACAATTTAATTTAGACACAATGTCGGTTGTTAAAGTCTGCTTTTATCAATTTTGATGCCCTTTCACCTGAGAAAGTGTTACGACAACTGATACATAGAATAAGCCTTTTATATAGGTTTATGTCAGTTGTCATTAAAGGCTTATGTAGATGCCAAGTAAACAGAATGTGAACTGGATGTGTCTTCATCAGTTTGTTTGAGGCAAATAAAAGAAAGCAGAAAAGCCAATTACTGAGACAAGTCATAAATCAAAAAACAACAAAAGCACTAACTTTTAACTTGGTGTTGTAACACCTTCAGTGGGCAGCTGGTAATGCTAGATCATCCGAGTTGGTTTATTCATCACGATGAACACATCTGCTGTTTGCGCTGTCAAGTTTTAAAAATACTGTTTTACAGTAAGCCCACCTGAAGCAGTTACAGAAGAGACCTGAATAGGTGGAAGTGCGGATTAGATGGAAGTACACAGAAAAGAATCACTATATTTCATTAAATATTTTAGATGATTCATCATGCTGGTTGTATCTTCATGAAATACCAACTTCCTATTACAAATTTTGTCTTTGCACTGAGTATTTTTCTCATCATTCAATAAGTGCTTCCCCACACAGTTCCTTTTTTCCTTTTAGCTTCATTTCGCAATGAAGAAAGCTGTGCAGTTGATGCCTGTCATGAATTTATGATGCATTCATCTAAACTGAGCACAGTTTATTTATTTCTTAACAATTTCCATAAATAGTAACTATTCTATCTAAAGGCATTTGCTTATAAAATGTATTTTAGGATGCAATTTCTGTGACTTAAAAAAACTTCTGAATACTAAATAGAGAAACAAATACCAACAAACAAACATCCAAGCATTCAAACTATTTGGGCCAGCCCTACTACTTTATTCTGGCAAATGAACTGTAAACAAAACATTGTCCAAAATCGATTAAGTGGAACGCCACAATTAATGCATTATTACATCTATGATGAATACAGTTGATATATGTGTCTACCCACATCAATAAATGTTAACTTACGCCATGGCCACGTTGCTACCATCTATGATAACATGTCTGAGGTCTGGGCAGCCGGGTTCATTTTGCAAGACCAACTGATACGGGATGCGTAAGGACTGATGGAAGCGGGCCATCCCTGTCAGGGGCAAGGCCTTGGGATGTGCTGGTGGTTCAGTGCGGGGCAGTGGCACCCTTCCAGAGATAGTCTGGTAGGAGCAGCTTGGTCGTGTTTCTGAAGCCACAGGACCTTGCGAGGAGCTGCGCAGCATGGTCACTGTCTCCATCCGGACAGGCCCCACTGTCTGAGAGCCTCCCCGTGACAGGTAATCAAACCTGGAGTCTGACCTGAGATCCAGCGGCCCCACAGTTCTGGACTTTCTTCCTATCTCTATAACATCGTCCTCCTCGTCCAGCACTATGGTATTAGGCTGTCTCTTCTGGCTGAAGCCATTACTGCTGGACACCCTAATGTTCTCTTTGGACTTGATCTCTGTTAGAGCCCGGCCCTGCACCCTCTCCTTCTCCCTGAGTCGGGCGTAAGTGGATGTGGAGGTGGAGATAGAGCTGGTGTTGGCAGAAGGAGAAAGGTCAGCTGTGGAGGTTGACGTGTGCTGTCCTCCCTGTGTGCCCTGACTTTTCTGGCTCTCCTCAACAATGCGCTCAAGCAGCAGGAAAGTGTCCTCCGTCTGGCCTGTCTCCCTCACCACCCGCTCCACCACCTCCTGCTGGTAGCCCATGGTCCTAAAGAAGTTAACCAGGCAGCGAACGTTGGTCTCTGGGCTCACGGCTTCGCCCTCGTCTGAAGGCTCAACTGAGTCCAGCACCAGAGTGCCCTTGGCAGGTGTTTTGGTCCGTGTCTGACTGGTATCACGTGACGTCTCCCTCTCTGGCTCCTCATCCCGCCTTTCCAGCGAGTACTGCCTCTTAGTGTCCCTCTGCTCACTCTCTGATGAGCGCCGCTTGTGCGTTGGCCGTCCATTCAGCACCACTGCTTCGGGTGTAGGTGTGGGTCTAGAGGTTCTGTCCTCGAATGAAGCACCCAGGATGCGATTGGAGAGTTCAGTTACAGGGGTGCTGGTCTGAGAACGGTCCTGCTCCAGGTCTACAGCACCTGCAGGCTGTGTAGGGCTTTGTGCCAGCCCCAGAAGCTCCTCCTTTAGGGCACTGGGCAGAAGCAGCAGCTCCATTGTGTAGTTATCAGCCCGCTCCTCCACAAAAGTCTTAAAAGTGCGCTTGACTGAGGGCTCTCGGTCAGGGGGCAAGCTGCGTTTTTCCTGGAAAAGGGCAACAAACTGCTGAATGCGGCTCTGTGCCATAACCACAGCTTCAGCGCACCCCAACAACCTCAGTCGGCCTGGCTCCAGCACCTGGACCTCAGCACTGGTGTCCCGTAGCAACCGGTCCAGAAAGAGGCCACGAGCACCAGCGAAGATACAATGCATGTCCACTGGATACCACTCCTCCTTCTGCAGCTCTGGGTCACACAGGCCCTTAACATACTCCTGCAAAGAGAACAAGCATAGTATGGCTGCGAGTCAGCATGTAATAGAAGGTGCTGTCTTACTGTATCCATAAGTAGAGACTGTTTCCATACATGCCACAATACAAATTTGGCCATTAACGTATACTAATTGAATCTAATATTTCTGTTCAGCAAAAATACAAATAAACATAAGCCAACGTATATGGGGGTGCAATGTTTGCTTTTTCAGTTCTGTACTGGAGCTTCAAGGTTAATGTAGCTAACAAGTGATCAAATTTTCATGCCCTACCAAACAGGCTTGCTTATGTGATTTGTGACAACATATGATATACAGTTATATATAAAAATGGTAAAACAAAATTTAGGCTACAGGATGTCTGATAACAATGTATTGTGCCACATTGTGATTCATCATGTTATTATGCACTGCAAAGTTGTATCAATGTTACAACAATTTAGCTTGTGGCCAACAGCATTAGATCTGAGCACTATAAAGCACTGCTTTTGTTCCAAACATTGTACTTTTAAAATGTTGAACGCTCTAGTAAACTGGAAAGGGAAACAGAATAAGGCACAGTTTTAGTCACTCCTTGTGCCGAAAAACATTTTTGAATTTTGTTAATTGTTTCATCCCTAGTACTTTTGTCTATGTTTTAAGATAGTAGTACATCATTCAGTATCAGAAAGCACATAAGCATGTCTATATTAAAAACTGGATGTGGTTTGAGGCAAGTGGTGTGGTTATCTGCACAGTGCTAATTGGTGGGGTAGAAGCTTCCACTACTTGTTAGCTACATTAGTTTCACAGCTCCAGTGTAAATTTCACTAAACTATTCTAGACAATTAACTGGTTAAACAATAGAGTTACACAATTCCATATGAATCTCTGATTAATGTTAAGAACTTCTAGCTTCTGAGTAACTTTTAACATGTAATGCCCCAAACTGCAAACTTTACAAAAGAAGCAAAGTAGCTTCTGATGATGTGACACTGGATTTGGCAACATAACTAAGTGTTGGGAAGTTAATGAATAGTAAAAGAAATTAATAATAAGTGGTACAAAAAGTAAACGAATATTCAACGAAAAGTCAACTGGAATAAGGCCTTTACATTCTCATGTGAAATGCAAACTACACACAGTTATGTACTAAAACAACTGCACTGTACTGCAGTCCTTTCTTAAAAGGAAAACTGACAAACAGTACAGATAATCGTAAAATGCTTCCTTATGTAACAGTGCAGATTAAAATCATACTCATAACTGCACCGTCAAGCTTATTTACACATACTTCAACTGGCATCCTTCAAACCTGATGCGACTTACATGTAACTGATGAATGTGGAACGTATACAGGTCTAGCCTACGGCACATAATCATCTTATGGCACATTAAGGAAAAATCAAAAACTTATGTTTGGGGAACATCATCGCATGCTTTTGTGTTTGTTCAGCTAGAAAGACATTCAATTATGAAAACATCTATCACTTAGCATATGTGAAACTTCTTAACAGCTGACTCAGAGAGCAAGTATGTGGTTCTGTGTTGGAATGACTCGTTTTCCTCTCCTTTGCTGCAACAGATGCAAGCGTCACCGTGACACAGGAACCCCCTGGGGTAGACCATAGCAGCTGAAAAGGGCTGAAACTTTTTTTTTCTTCTGTAGGCTTTGAAATGTTGAATGAGCAGCTCGTTTACCGTACATTATGGGCACAGATTACCAGTAAAGACAACAGGCTGAAACTCACAACTCTTTAAGGCAGCGGAAACTGAAAATGAAGCACACTGGGGGGTCCCCAGTCTGACTGAGCAGAGACAGAGTACCTGTCAAAGACATGTGAGAAAGCTGAGGTCATCATGGGATATGTGACGTGGCGCTACTCCAAACAGGTGTAACGCAAGGCTACAACTAAAATCCACACAAAAAAATCCATAATCTAAAAGTAAATTCTTAATTTGCCTATTACTCATGAACAGGTCACTGTTACATGATAATGAGGCACTTATCATGCAAGAATGACAGAAACTATCACAGCCCAGTCAAACAGAAATCTTCAGTTTTTTCACTTTGTTGTGTGTGAGTAATCTGATAATTGGTGTTCCTGGAGATCTGAACAGCCTGCTGACATGTAATAATATATATGTCGTTGCTGTCGGAACAAAACCTTGTATCTCAAAAACGTAACTTTACAGGAGAAGGAAAAAAAGTTCTTAATTTATAATGGAGGTTAACGTAAAGAGATTTTATTCCAAGTAATTTTGGGCCATTTTTATTAGTCCGTTCATCACAAATTTTTCCCCAAATGATGATAAAATGATCAAAACGTAAAATATAGACACACAAACACACACGCACTATATCTATCCATCTATCTATCTATATATATATACTATATATATATATATATATCTATATATATATATATATATATATATTCACACACACACACATTAGTACATCGGGTGTGATTTTATCTAATTATTGTATAGTAGTTATTGTACAATGTCCTTGCCTTGATGTGATTATAAAGTGACTAAAGAAAATTCAGGCTCTGGGTTTTCCATTGTGGTGCTTATCACTGGGTGGATATTCCACATTTACTGGCACCAGCACTTCTGTCTTCCTCTTTACAGTTCAACACAAACAATCGTGTGTCAGGAGCATGTGGGTTATAAAATACACCAAACCGTGTAAGGTAAAGTCGTATAAGGTCCGGAGCTTCGTGAACTACAGTGCTTCTCTGTGGTACCATGACAGGAAACTTCGGAGAGGAAAACAGAAAGGAGTGCTGTTTGAACCACTGTGTGAAAAGTCATCTCCGGTTGTGTTGCTCTAAGACATTGTGAAACCAGCATGACTAGAGATGATGTGATGAGAACGACATCGGCATGATTATCTAAAGAAAATCTAAATAAAATACAACAATGTCCTAATAACAACAGCAATGCTAACAGCGCCTAATCACGCCTAGAGAGTAGATGTCAACGTTACTGTGAAACGCAGGCTAACTGTCAACAAACGTAACTTCTGTGACGTTACGGTCTTAAAATACAAACATACCTAATGGTAAAACCTATATGTTCAGTAAAATACAGATTATAACACTGTTTTCTACCCGTTAACTAAGAACACATGTAGTGGGGCTTCGTTTTAGCAGCTCTCATTTTTGTTGCTAACATTAGCGTCACAACTTAGCCTTCCTTGGTAAGCTAACCGAACTAGCGTTAGACTAAGATGTGTTTACTATACATTTTGTCTTTTAACACTAAAGTTTACACCAACCAGTGCTGCCAACATAACACAGTTAAGTTATATTTTACCTTGGCTTTCACCACATCCTCTATTTTCCCCTTCAGCTGAAGCCAGATCTGTCTCGATGCTCTACTCCCGTGGGCTCCGGTGTGGTCCAGCAGGCCGATAATTGTAAACGTTACTTGGAAAACTTGCTCGACTCGAGTCTTCGTGCATTTTAACTCTGTCTCCTTGTCTTCGTGGACCGCGAACTCGTCCACGGTCAGCTCTGCCGGGTGTCTGCTGGCGGCAGGAGTGTGGCTGTTCCCCGGCGGCGCCGCGCAGCTTACCTCGGTGATCCGCTTCAGGCCTGGGAGGGGCCGCGCTGTTGACATCTTTTTCTTTTCTTTGACTTGTTGTTAAGTCCACGTTAGTCACGGCGACGCTATACAAAACAGCCGCTATAATACGACTCGCTTCCCCCCTTCATGGTTTGATCACTGGTTTCTCTTACCTCGACCAGTAGTGTGCGAGTGTGTCGCGGACTGCAACTTTTGGTCAGAGCTGGATCTGCATCTGACAACCCTCACACCCGGAAAACCCCAGTGATGTCATCAGTAGACGACACGGCTTCATTTCATGCGCACATACACATGCATCGCACGCATGCTGAACATTCCTGAGCGTCTCAGACGTGTCTGTGCCCCAGTTTCTCTTTACCTGTCCACTGCCGCTGCAGGACCCTCCTTCCAGACCAACCATCTCCACCTCCCTCAGCCTCACTGCATTACACGCTCCACTGTCCCAGTTACAGGTCGGTTTATTTAAAGTCCTTTTAGAAAAGTCTGTTCAACGCCGCCGGGCAGTTATTTCCAGCCATACAAAGCCAGACCCCATCTCTCTGAATGAGGAGAGACCAAAATACTCGAAACTGAAGGTCAAATTACTTAGTGATATTTGAAATCACTAATAAAATCTGACGAAAGCTTCATAAAGTCTTAAAGATTTTTAAAAATGAACCTGAAAAAGTGCCACTTTTATAAAAAAAAGTGAATAAAAAAGTTGCCACTTTTAATGTGAGGACTCACACATCAACACAATGTGCAATGATTCAGCAATGTTAATTGGCTTTATAAACAAAATCATTAAATAAACCGAATAAAAGAAGGAAATACTGTTTGAAAATAAAAAAAAATGTGTCAGAGACAGAGATGGTTGTAGAACCATTTTGTTGATGTTTTGTTAATGTGATGCTATTCTCAATGGTGCATTTCCTCTATCTCAACATCAACCATCTCTTCTACACATCTCTTCTCAAATGGCCTGCTAACAGAGAAACAAGAACTAGTTTGGAGTTTTAACTTAAAAAAGTAAGTAACCTGGCTTAATTTTATTTTATTGTACTTCAAATAATAAGTTAACAGAATGTAGCACACAAGATTCTGTTAACTTACTATTACATGTTCAGTGAACTTGAAATTTTGTAAGTTTATTTACTTTTATAAGTTAAAATAATTATTGTTCTTATTAATTATTGTTCTAGTTACAGAAATTTCAGGCATGTACGCACTCTCTATCACACCACGCTCTTTCTCTTTCTCTCCCTCTCTCTCCCTCCCTCCCTCCCTCTCTCTCTCTCTCTCTCTCTCTCTCTCTCCTCTCTCTCTCTCTCTCTCTCTCTCTCTCTCTCTCTCTCTCACACACATGCTATCTCTCTCTCTGAGTTTGAGGAGTGGGTAAATGTGTCCCTGAATGGAACCATGGTTGATGACAATGATGTGCAAATGAGCCAGAGTAAACTGTGTGATATCTTAACGTAATAAGTTTGGGGGTTTATTAAAAAATATTCAAGTCTATAGCCTCGGACGCCCAGGCCAGGCGATGCCCAAGCCCTAGGTGGTCCCAGCAAATAATTAGGACAAAATTTAAACAGCTTCCTTGACATGTAGCAGGAACTTTACCTGCTGCACAGCATAAAATGAACTAATTACAAACTTCCATGCTGAGAAACAGCACTGATCAGCATGTATTCCATGTTGGTCTAAGTTAGTTTATTTTTTATTTATGCTGGTCTAGTAATGGTCTGGTACTGGTTTAGCTGGTCACCCAGCTGGTTGACCACCATACCAGCATCTAAAACACAGCATTTGCTGGTTTTGCTAGTGATCAGCATAGCAGCTTTTTTGTTGCTGAGCAGCATACCAGCATCCAAAAAAGAACATTCTGGCTTTGCTGTAGACCAGCTATGCTGGTTTTTCTAGCAGGGTTGTCATATGGCTGATCATAATCCTGACCCTCGCCATGTCATTCTTGAATGTACACAACATTTCTGCTTCAATCACTGCTTGGCAACTGTTCAACTATCTGCCATTACCTAGGCCAATCTTTCCGTTTTTAGCAGCGAGCAGACAGTTTGTAAATGTAATTTGTGAATTTGAAGCTCCCGATATTCAAAAGATGTGCCTGGAGGATCTGTAAAAGCGATGGAGGATGCCCATTCCCAAAGCCAAATACAAATAAAAAAATGTCAGCTAAAGTTAAAGGAAAAAGTTACTGTGTTCTTTTTGGCAGTGTCATGTAAACTGTCTACTTCTGTGCATGAAGTCATCAAAGGTAAGGTATACATGTTCCATAAACATTTTCCACGCCCTCTGTGGCAGTGTGCTTTAGCTTAGGATGCTTAATAGTTTCGTCGGTAGCATCCTGATTAGTGATGACATTGTTTGCACTGTGTGCTTATTTTGTTTTAGCTTTTACAGACAATTTGTTAAAGATTAAGTAAGCAAAAGCAATTAAACATCTTTCAAGCTTTTGAAAAAGTAAAAGTCTTCAGTAATGAAGAGACACCGTTGATGAGTCAGGTAGCAGCAGTACCTGCCAGACAGATGACAGGGAAATACAGGAATGCAGCCCTGTTTAAGCAGTGTCTACTAGCCTACATGCTCAGCAACAGCCAAAAGTATTCAAAGGAGATGACATAGGGGATATCATTGTGTATTTTCCAGTCTTTTTTCCTTTTATTATCTATAATAGTCTGAACCTAATTCATTGATGTGGCGGGTTGGTTGGTTGTGGGCCATTCATGTGGGTGCTATGTGCCAGAATGCTACAGGCACATACGTAATTTATAATGATGTGCATAAATACTTGTTTTTTTCATTCCCCCTCTATATTTCAGGAGTTTCAATCTTTTATTGTAGAAAGTGTAATTTGTGCAATAGACTTTGCTGTAGACAGTGTACTTATACCTACTTTAAGTGTCTAAAATAAAAAAAAACACAGTTTTTACAGCTTTTTTCAGTTTACAATATTTAAGTTTCTTATGCTATTTGCTTCATTTAACCCTCAAATGACCAGAACCCACTGTTGGGTTCAAACTTTTAATAAACATGATGTTCCTAAAAAGGCCTCATGTAGAATGCAGCGTATGTTGCTCCAAAGTGTGTATAAATATTTTAGCGTTAATGCTGCTTTCACAGATGTTACCCATGGCTTTTGAACTTTATGCTGATAACAGTTTGGATGTTCCTTCTCTTCATTTTTCATAAACTATCTGAAAGATTGACTTGTCAGACCACAAAACACGTTTCTACTGCGCATTAGTCAATTTCAGATGAGCTCAAGCCCAGAGAAGTTCTGGACGTTGCTGAATGTGCATAGTACAGTCACTTGCATTTGTGGATGCAGTGACAAACAGTGTTTATTGACAATGGTTTGCCAGAGTGTTCCTGAGCCCATGCAGTGATATCCATCACAGAAGCATGTCAGTGTTTAATGCGGTGCCATCTGTGGGATTGAAGGTCATGGGCATTCAGTTGTTTTTGGCCTTGCCCTTTGCACACAGACAATTCTCCAAAATCTCTGAATCTTTGTAGATATAAATACCTAAATCCTTGCAGTTGCCCAGTGAGGAATGTTGATCTTAAACTGTTGGATTATTCGCTGACACATTTTTAGCCAAACTGGCAATCCTCAACACATCCTTGCTCATTATGGACTAGGCCTTTTCTGGTTGCTTCTTTTATACCCAAGCATGATCATCTGTTTAAGATGTTTTTTAAAAATGTCCTTGTACTGTTTACTATAAATACAGGTCAAAGTGAATTTACAAAATGCAATTTCCTGATCTCATCTGAAGGGCGGCACTGTGGCACCTCACAGCAAGAAGGGTGACTGGGGTCCTTTCTGTGTGGAGTTTGCATGTTCCTGTGTCTGCGTGGGTTTCCTCTGGGTGCTCCAGTTTCCTCCCACAGTCCAAGGTCAAGCAGTCAGGCCAGTTGAAGATACTAAATTGCCACTAGGTGTGAGTGTGTGTGTGAATGTGTGTCTGTCCTGTGTTGGACTTGTGACCTGTCCAGGGTGCTCCTGCCTTCCACCCGAAGAGCACTGGGATAGACTCCAGCACCCTGCCGCAAACCAGAAGGATGAGTGGCTTAGATGATGAGTGAGTGAGTGGGTGATTTTATTTACATTTCACATACTGTCCCAATGTTTTTGGAATTGAGATTTGTAGTCACTGAATAATACCCTTCAGATGTAATAAACCTGGGATTGTAAGGATTTAAGACTTAAATTATTTGACCTTTGACTACTGTTCTAGAGTTTCTACCTTACAAAAAGAGATATAATGGCTCATTGTTCAGGATGATTTTAATCAGTTTACAATGAGCTACAAACAAATTCAATTTTCCCCCCTTCTTTTTAATTTTATGTTCTGAAAAATCTTAATCTAGTTTCGGTCTTGCCACTCCTGGTACTGATCTTGACTGACATTTGACTGCTGCAAAGTCTTGGTCTTGACTTGTACTCGGTGTGTCCAGGGCTCTGTCTTGACTGGTCTTGACTACAACACTATCTAGTGGTCTGAGATATCTAGTAGGGCTTTATTCTTCCAGGATATCAAAAATGTGATTAAGTCATTGTTCATTTAGTGATTTGTAAAGAAGTATTAGTATTTTAAAATCTGTAGCGAACCAAGAGCCAGTGTAAAGAGTTTTCTAGATCATGTGCAGTCATAATCTCTCTGAATTTTATTATGTTTTGAAGTGATAAAAAACTGACTTTCTATAATAATAACTGTAATAAGTGTTAATCTTGAGTATTTCCTTGTTGGAGCCAAATGCAGTTATTCTGTTTTGTCCTTGTTCAGCTGGAGGAAGTTATGACGCCTCCAGTTATCAGCATGCTCAGTGCGTTTGCATAAAGGGTCTAAAGGACTGTAGTCATTTAGTGAACAAGCTGTGTCCATGGGTACATAGATGGGTGTCATCTGCATAGATAAGCATTTTTGTTTTCCAGCAGGATTCAGTCTAGTGTGAGCATGCAATGGTTGAAAAAGGATGATGCCAGAATGGATCTCTGAGGTACTCCTCACGTCAAGGGGGTACACCTCATAACTGCCAAGTGTCAAAAATAGTCCCTTCTTTCTAGATATGATTCGTTTAGGACTGTTCTGGAAAGTCCTGCCCAGTTTTCCAGTCTGTCTGTAAGTGTTTTAAAGGCAGCACTAAGGTTCAAAAGCACCAGGGTCAGTATTTTGTCTAGAAGTCATTTAGGTGAATGTTATTTAAAACCTTTACTAGCGTAATCTCAGTACTGTGATACTGCCAGAAACCTGACTGGAATTTGCCAGGCAGCTATTTAAGTTTAAGAAATAATGAAGCTGATTGATCACTACTTTTTCATTAACTTTGCCTATAAAACAAGTTTAGGTTTGTAGTCTAAATTGTTCTTCGTTTTAAGGGGGATTCAGTGATAATGAAATTGTTAAGATGTAAACAGCGTCATCTAGAGTGGTTTGTTGTGAAATGCTCTGTTATAGAGAAACTTGCTGAGTCAGAATTGTTCACAGTGGTAGTGATAGGAAACAAACATCTGAAGAGTTTAATTCCTCTAAAAGCTTCCTCACAGAAGGTTCTGTGAAATGGTTATTAATATACTGCCTGATGACTGATAGTTTTGAGATAAAGTTTGGGCCTAAAATTCTTGACCTACATTCATGGTGGAGAGGTAAATGCAGGGTGTTGTAAAGCAAAATAGTTTCCAAAGAAAAGGTTTTTCCTGCTTACCACTATTTTACAATCATAAACATTACATATAAAACTTAGAAGACACGTGTATGTCTACTTGTCATTTTAGATACACTGTAAAGAAATCTGAGTCAGTAAGTTTCTCTACAATGCATCAGTTCACATCAAACCACTCTGAATGACTTTGCTTACAGCTCAATGCTTGAACTATGCAGAAATTTTGAAATCCAGTGGAATTCCCCTTTTAGAGGGGCTTAACAACTGTAATTTTCAGTGAACTTGGGAAGATACCTGACATAAGTCATTTACTATTATTTCCTTTTCCAGGCAGTTAAATACATCTTTAAGAAACTGTGTGAGTAAAGCTCTCGGATGGTTTTGAGTTTTGTACAGTTCCCACAAGAAATTTTGTTGTTGATAGTGCTGAACTGAGAGACTGTAACTAAGTTCTTTCTGTGCAGTGTTTACATGTAGGGCAACATTGTTTTTGGCAGGGAGGTCTTTTGTCTGATATTTATGATTTTGTCTCAGTAAAGTGGACTAAGAGCGGTTCAGGCACTATAACTGTACAAGGCCTTTTTAATCTGTCAACAGTGGTGAATAGAATGTGAGAGTTATTCATAAATTTATTAATGATGTCTAAAAAGAACGATTGTCTTCCTTTTTAAAATTCTAGGTTATAATTTGAAGGCTGTGTTTTTAAATGTCAAAGTGAATCTGAAGGCTAGTTTTTCTTCATATGCACTCAGCTTTTCTGCACTTCCTTCTGTCTAGAGAACTGAAAGCAGATAAATTAATTAACAACATAACGTCATACACACAAGATTCTACACACAGGGTTGTGCACATGGAGTGTTCTACACACAAGGTTTAACACACAGGGATCTACACACAGGGTTCTACACATGGAGTATCCTACACACAAAGTTCTACACACAGGGTAGTCTACACACAGGGTTCTACATATTGGGATGTTCTACATACAGAGTATTCTAAATACAAGGTTCTATACATAGGGGTATTCTACACAGGTTTTTGAACACTGACGTGTTCTACATAGGGTTCTACACCCTAGGTGTTCTGCACATAGAGCTGTTCTACACAGGATTCTGTATACTGAGATGAATGCTCTATGCACAGGGGTGTTCTGTACAGGGTTCTGTAAACAGGGATGTTCTACACAGGGTTCTACATGCTGGGGTACTCTACGCAAGGTTCTACACACTAGGTGTTCTGTATGTAGGAGCGTTCTATACAGGGTTCTGCACACTGGGGTGTTCTACACAGGTTTCTACACACTGGGGTGTTTTACATATGGTTCTACACGCTAGGTGTTCTGAACATAGGGGGTTCTACACACTAGGGCACATGTGTCAAGCTCCTGTCCTTGTGGGCCAAAACACTGCAGACTTGAGCTTCTGCCTCATTAAACACACAAGATTCAGCTCATCAGCTAATTAGCAAGACCATCATGAACAGAATTCAGAGTGTCAGATGAGGGTAAATGCTAATATCCTCAGCACTTCGGCCTGAAAGGTCCCCAGCTTGACATGCCTGCACTATGGTGTTCTACACACTAGGATGTTCTACATAGGGTTCTATACACTGGAACGTTTTACACACAGGGTTCTATACACAAAGGTGCTTTCTTAAGAAGCACCTTTGTGCTTCTTTCTTAAGAAGCGTTCTTAAGAAGAAATTTCATCTTAAAACCCACTTTTTCATGAAGATTCTGACATTAACCAATATTTTCTTATTTGGGATTTGTTCTCAGGTAAGAACAGAATCTACACACACTCATGAGCACAAAGGTGTGAACAGTTCTGTGGTTTGAGAGCACATCATGGATCTGACCTAGACTTTTTCTTATGACCTTTCTAAAGATCAAATTTAAGAAAAAACTTAGAACGATATTGGTGACTGAGGCCCAGTGTTTTTACCATTAGATTATTGCCATGTGCACTTCCCCTGTTAGAAAACATCAGCTGCCACTAATTGATAGTTAAAAAAAGTAACTAGATAACAAAAATGTATCTATCAGACTCTGCAACAATATTCATAAAGCATGGGTTCATTATCATTATTAATACAAGCTTAAATGTTGAATATTGTGATACAGCAGTATATATCATATTAAATTTATCATTAGTCCTGCTGAAAGATCCAGTGTGGCTCAGTTTTAGCCGTCCAGCAGAGGCAGTCAGGTTTTGTTGTAAAATGTCCTGAACCTGACAGACACTATGACTCTATGCATCCTAACAGACGCACAGCCTTCCATATTCACCACCATACCTCAGTGTGGGACTCCTTTCCGAATAACTTTTGCTGTTTTCACTAAGATCTGAACGTGCCTAAAGTCAACCTGAAATAAAAATGGACCTTGTTAGTTCATGTGGCTGGTTAAATTAAACATGTTTCATGAGATGGGCAATATTTTATTATCATTAAGTGCGTTTACATGCACTCGATAATCTGATCATAATCGGATTTGTGCAGTTATCTGATTATTGAAACAGTCACACAAACAGCATGCTCCAATTTCTGGATTGGAGTAAGGTCTAAAAATCTGATTAAGAAATCTGATAAAAGAGCTAGATTTTAACTCAGTAATCGGATTTCATGTGCATGTATTGTCTGAACTGGATTTCTTTCGGATTTCTCAATCTGCGCATGTGTGAAAACAGACGGCGGTACCGGAAGTAAGCAAGCAGCGAGATGGCAGCAAAACACTTTTGGAGCGTCACTCAAACCAGCTTTATTCTCAATGAAATGAAGGATTTAAATATTCCTTATCTTCTAGATGATGTATGTTCATATACTCTCAGGTAAAGTGGCGCGATATTTTTTTAAAAAAAAGCTGCGGCATGAAGTTTTACCTTAAGTTTATGTCACATCTTCTTCTGTGGGTTTATTGGCTGGTTGCAAAGAAGAAATCCTATTACTGCCTGACTCATGTAGACGTGGAGTTTTCACATTATTTGATTACTCAAGCGCATATAAACGCGTTGATCGGATTACTGACAAAATCTGATTTTCTGCAGTTATTGGATTATTAAGTGCATGTAAACACACTCACTGTAATCAGAGTTTTTGATGGCTGTTTTGATGGCTGTTTTAAATGTGATAGATGATAATAGATGATAAATATCATCTATTATCAAAAAATGTCTTTAAGCATCATGATATTTTTGCAATATATTTTATTCACAAGCTGTGAAACACGTCCGGCGGTCCCTATCCATCAGTTTCGTCTTTCGACCACAATTCTGACAAGAACTTCCTGTAGACTGAGATTTTTGCCACTGCTGGTAGACATGTATGATCGATACACCTGCAAATTCAGCTACTTCCTTCACACTGTGGCCTTTGGCACGCCCAAATGCAGTCACTCCTTTTGTCAGTCATTCACATCTGCTTTGCAACCCATTTTCCACACATCGAATGATACATTCACTGCACTGCACCGCCTATTCTCAAACTATGAATCCCATCGCACACCCTGCAGGTATTTATAGCCCGATCGTTCTCGTGCAAAGCCATCTGCAGGAGCCTGAAGTAACTACCACCTGAAACATGCAAGGTGACTAATTTTTTGTCCGAGGAGCTCATGTTGCCTGCCTTGAAAACCTCCAATGATCTTTGATTATGTGACCGTGCACCAGCAGCAGGGAAAAATCATATTAACCTATAACATCATGTTTCATCTCCTCCACCCACCATCCCCACCTGTTGTCAAATGAAAATGCTCAGCTAGCTCAGAGACCCTCCCTGAGCGTTTCCATCAGAAATATGTCTCGGTATAGAAGGAAAATGTATTATTCCAATTGACATTGACTTAAAAAAAGGCAACGCAAATGGGAATATTCTTCTGATATTACATATTTAGTTAATGCTGCGCACTCCCATAGTTTAAGTTGGTAAATTAATAAGTTACTAGTTTGCTCATGACCCCAATAATTTCAGAGAGGACTGTATGTATTAGTATTCTACACTCATTTCTGCTGTGTTTTTGTGTATTAAGCATTGCTATATTTGTTATTCCATTTTGGAAGGACCCAGTACTGATTTCCAAGTTGAACTCATGTTACTTGTTTTCTGGTTCGACCCAGAGCGTGAGGGACAGTGTGTATTGGATTTTAACGAGGGGAGGGCTTGAGGAGGAGTGGGAATAATGGCCCTGTCATTTGTAAAGCTGTGAGGCCTTGAGATGATTCTTTGTATGAAGCGCAGAGACAGACCATTCAGCACGCCAGAATCTAATCTACTGAAGGTCATATCAGAGCACACTTTAAAGTTCACCTGAATGAGAAATGTGAAATAAACTACACATTTTTAACTAACACAAAGTCTACACTTTCACAATAACACACACACACGCATGTACAGGGTTGGGATGCAACAGGATGCAAGTATTGAGAATATGCATTCAGAATACAGAAATTAGGTATCTGTATTCAGTCCAAGTTACATTTAGTAACTTAGCCACTAAATAAAAATGTACATGCTCATTAACTATTTTAGAATCTGCACTCCATGAAGCAAACATGTTCATTAGATGAACTCTAAAAACTACATCAATTAACAGCTTCTTCTGTCTGGGTTTATGTGCCAAAAACAGCATAATTCATTTTTACATGACTATTTTCCAGCCTCTATTTATCCTGCAGACTCAAACAGGCTGTTTTTGTTACTGTGCCTTTAACACAGAAATATTAAATGACCTCTCTTCTGATTTCCTGCCCTGTATTGTATTGTATTGTGCCTCATTCAAGAAGGAAGAGAGGCTGACAGTAAATGGGCAGGGCCAAACTGCTGTAAGCTGAGTATGTAAATGCAGTTTTTTTGTGACGAAACCTCAAATACAAAACAGGCTGTTTTTGCAGCGTAGTTTCCATATATGGAAACTATGTTCACTGACTGGTCAGTGAACAGTATGCTTTGAAACTTTAACAATATTTAAATTGTATGTCAAACTCTTATTTTACAAAACATCCACAGGTCCCTTTCACTGCCTCAAGACTTCTTGAACAGAACAACAAAGTTAGAGCAGCTGTACCAGACCAAAATCAGTTGACAGATTTTACCCTTTAAACCGCAGTCAAATTATTCAGTTATTAATTAGGGTAGTATAGACAACATATGTCTGTTTAAGGACTGTATTACATCATACCTGACTATACATCTTCTAACATATAAAAACAATGAGAAGACAGCACTGTGCAACATTCAGAGACTGCCCTTCATTTATTTGATTTCCAGTCAAAATGGTCATGAAATACAAGTTGTTGGAATATTTCTGCAGAGATTAGATATAAGATAATTCACTTGCATACAGTCGAAGGAAAATAATACGTAAAAAAAAAATAGACTCCTAACAACTGTGTCAGACTGGCAGACCACCAAAACTTCTTGTAGAACTCAATAGTGTTGTAGCTAGAGTCCATTCTCAGTCTCAAAACTGGTCGTGGTCTTTCCTGGGTCTCTGGGTAAGGTTGACTTAATGTTAGATTTTGCAAAATGAATTTCAGTTTTCTCCCTTTTTTCTTTTTTTTTTTTGTATGCTGAAAAAATCTTAATCTAGTCCGGGTCTTGACTCAGACTCTATGTGTCCTGGTCTCGGTCTTGATTCGGACTTGCCTGCAATGGTCTTGACAATAACACTAGAACTGAAGATTTAATCTTTGAGAGAGAGGAAGAATATGAAGCTCCACTCTTGCTTCAGATCTGAAAAAATCCACAGGTGTTTCTGTTCATCCTTCAACTGTGAGAAGAAAACTCAACACTATGAGTCTGAAAGGATGTGTAGCTGTCAAGAATACTGAGAAAAGGAAACAGAAAAAAGAAGAACATTTGCAAAGCAAACAAAGAAGCCGCTGGTGTTCTTAGAACATTGGACCGTCCACCCCAGAGTCCAGACCTCAGCGTTACAGAATGTGTTTGATTACTTGGATTGTGAGAAGCAGAAAATGCAACCAACATCTGTGATAGAACTTTGGAGGTGTGGAAAAATATCCCTGCCTTGATTTGTCTGAAATGCCAGAACAAAGATTAATCTGGATCATCTGCGATTGGTCAGGTTGCTCAACACACACATAAACATGTTATACTTTGTTAGAATGCTCAACTGCATATCCATATTCAGTGCCAGCATAGTAAAGGCCGATATGCAGTTATGATTAACGAATAATATATTGCGCAGCTGATGATTATGATAAATGGTTTGGTAGCTGCTATGAAACTAATATGTGAGTTATATATGAGAGTGAGGCCCACATATGCACCCTAGCAGTTTAAGGGACTTCCACTGTCTAGATTTGGACATGATTTACAGCAAACTGCTAAATGTCTGTTGAAACACAATGAATAATGTGTATGTCCCAACAAAGAAACAATGCAGAAAAGGCTCAGAGATGTGCCAAATAACACAACGTGTCTGCTTCTTCCTGCGTCCACTAGATGGCGCTCTCACTCTCTGTGTGTCTTCTCTGCTTTCTCTCCCTCCCAGTTTCATTGTGGGTACTGGGCGAAATGTAATTCTCAGATCAATATGTTTCATTATTAGGAGGCCAGACGTACAGAACAGGGGAATACAGTCTTTATTGAAGTTCACTGAGAGAAGATGTGGTGATGAACAATACAGGAAGAGTAGATCGCGTGTCCCCTGTGACGTACGACTGTATAATGCATGTTATGTAGTCTCCTCACCACAACCTCATAATCAAATGCAAACATGGTCAAAATGAAAGGAGGCAGTATCATGGCACCCCCTACAGAAGATTATTAATGCAACATTCATTGAACAGAAAGTAAAGAATCTGTGTTTAACACTTGACTATCACACTCTATCCTTCTTATCTGCTCTCACATGCTCTTACACACAAACACAGTCTGTTCCTGTCTCTTCACTCCTCTTCTTCAGCACCGCACAAATCACATATGCCTGCCTGCAGCAATCAATTAGGGTTTACACATCAACTCTCCTGCTTCTCTCTCTTCTCCTATTATGCCACCGTTTGTCTTCCAATTCATGTTCCAAAAATGGTCCCAAGCAGTGACTGTTACTAGTTTTGGAGCATGGCAATGCCTTTAAGTAACTCAAAGCCTGAAATGTTTATTGAGTGTCTATTGTAAAAAGCAATTGATTCATATGATACGGAGTTATAGAGTTAGAACAGCAAAAAATTGCACTATATAGCTATATTGTTATTTAATGACTGACTACAGGTTACATATAATTTAATGTAGACCTAATTTATACTTACACTTAATGTATCGTAGGTCTAATTTATATTTACAGATAATGTAGGCCTAATTTACATTTAGGCATAATGTTGTGTAGGCCTAATTTATATTTACACATAATGTAATGTAGACCTAATTTATATTTACACATAATGTAATGTAAGCCTAATTTATATTTACACATAATGTAATCTAGACCTAATTTATATTTACACATAATGTAATGTAGGCTTAATTCACATTTACAGATAATTTATTAAATACCTAATTTGTATTTATAGATAATGTAATGTAGGGCTAATTTACTTTCACACATAATGTAATGTAGGCCTAATTTACATTTACACATAATGTAATGTAGACCTAATGTATATTTACACATAATGTAATGTAGGCCTAATTTATATTTACACATAATGTAATGTAAGCCTAATTTATATTTACACATAATGTAATGTAGACCTAATTTATACTTACACATAATGTAATGTATGCCTAATTTACATTTATAGATTATGTGATGTAAGCTTAAACTGAGGTACTATATCGTTTCAGCTTTGCATTCTAATCAGTTTCCATTACTTCTGAATTACTTTCCACTTTCAGGCGATGTCACATTTAACCATGCTTTTAATTGTTCCTTCTTTCATTTTCTCTTCAGGGGAGTTTACTGCTTTTGTGGTGTTTCTTTCACATACAGTATTTTGATTTAATTTCTCTCTCTCTCTCTCTCTCTCTCTCTCTCTCTCTCTTTCCCTCTCTCTCTCTCCTCTCTCTCTCTCTCTCTCTGTCTCTCTCTGACCGTATCTGAGTCTGGACGCTGCAGCTGCAGGGTGCAGAACTGTCCTGACCTGGGACACATGCTCCACTTTAGCTCTGATTGGCTGAGCTCAGGCCACAGCTGTGCAGAACACATGCCATTGGCCAATTCAATCGTTAATCACAGCGTTCAAGAGCGAGTCAACTTCTATAACAGAGTCCATCATTATAACAGTAAAGATTAGAGCTAAACCTGAACGCTTTCAGGGACACTTAACAATATACAGTGTTAGAATTTAAATGCAGATATGGCTGTTTTCTCTCTCTTCTCTCTCTCTTTCTCTCCCTATATCTCTCTCTGTCCTTTTCATCCCATTAATTTAGGACAGCTTAAAATGGTGTTAGTCTTTATGTTCTCTCATAGGAGACTGCATTAGTGGTGAAGCTATTTGCTGCTGTGGGATAAAAAGTGTCATCTAGTATTTATCTAGGTGAATGTATGTGAATTTGTGAATTGATGAATTGTGAATTGATTTTTTGTGACAAAAAACACCTAATTCAAACAATGGACTGTATTCGAAGCCAGTAAGTACTGGGAAGTGAATAGTATGGTTTTGAAACATTATGAATGTGCAAATGTTTATTTGCATACTATATCATAGTTTTAAAAAAATGGATGTTTTTGCAACTTAGATTCCATTTGTGGACTGTATGGAGTGATGAGCAAATAAGACGTTTTTGAATCTTTAACAATGTTTTCTACATCGAACTCTTATAGTAAAATAAATCCATAACATTAACCTTTTGACTTTCAAACCTTCCCAAACAGAACAGCACAGTTAGAGTAGCTGTACCAGACCAAGTCAGCTGATAGACTTGTTTTACCCTTTAAACTGCAGGCTTGTTATTCAGTTATTAATTACACTCAAAAAAATGTAACAAATGAGGTTGTCTGACTTTTAAACTGGAAATGTGTCGACACTGAAACTTCAAATAATTGATTTAAGTAAAATGGACAAGCATTAATGGCAGTACACTTCAGTTAATGAAAATTGTTTATTTTGATCCAAAGAGCGTTTCTTTCCAATTAAAACCAAAGAAATGTTCCAATTTGAAATGTTCCAAAACACTGTGTGAAGGTAACAAAGTCTGTGCATACTGAATATTTGATTGAGTGAAAATGTGTGACATAATTAAATCAAGTACATACAATGATTTTTTAAATGAAGGTTTACTGTGAGATATATTACAATATATTACAAACACATTCTTAAACCACCAGTGAGGTGAAGATCAGTCTGTACAATACAGAACAAAATGATTCGAGTTTGTTGTATTATGCGAGCACAGGACAAGGATGAATCTTTCTCTCTCCCTCTCTCTCTCCCTCGCTCTCTCTCTCTAACTCATTGTACGAGTGTGTTTCAGCAGAGGAGGGGGTGGAATGGTGACTTTACTCTTGTATATAAATGGGCTCCATAGTGATGCCACCTGTTGCATCCCTGTTTATGAGATAAAAAATATTCTTTAGTTCTAACTTTAAAGTGAATGGGTAGAGCTAAACCGCTGGAGGCTGAGTTGGTGGATATATGTGAATGTGTTGTTTTTTTGTGACAAGAAGACACCAAAATCAAAAATGGACTGTTTTAGCAGTTTAAATTAAGTATATGAACTGGATGGGCTGGGAGGCGATATACTGCATATTTTTAAAATATCAAGAATGTTCACATAAAAAATCCATTATGTGGGCCTTTAGACTGTCTCAAACCTTCCCAAATATAAAAGCACACCTCTCTCTCTCTGTCTCTCTCTCTCTCTCTGCCTCTCTCTCTCTTCCTGCTCATGCTCATCCCCTTGTGTTTCAAAGGAGGAGGGGGTAGAATAGTGACATTCTCTTGTATAGGACTGAACTGCATAGTGAGATCACCTGCTGCTGTTTGTACGATAAAGGGGTTTTGAGGATACAGATTAAGCCCAGTCCTGCACTACACAGCATTTTGAAAGGAGATTTTCCACTGAAAGGAAAATATAGTCCATGACTAGGCTTAAAAAATGTAATCTGGCAGGGAAGTGATGTTGTGCAGTGGAATTCAGTCTTGCCTCTCCTCCCACAGGAGCTGCCATTCCCCACACGCAAATCTTCTCAGCATTTTGGCCCTGGCCTCACGGGGGCGCTCTTCACAACACCGCACATGGTAGAGAATGGATTTGATTACCTCAAGCAGAGGCCGCACTCGCGCACACACGCTTCCACACACGTCCCTTTAATGGGAGAAAAATCTCATCTGCTTCTCTGATCTGTCTGAGATGGAGTACACACTACAGAGATGAACTTATCAGAACACGAGTTACCTGCGAGACAGAGAAGTGCCGTTGAAGGGTGTGTGTGATGTCCCTATGTGTCTTCTTGCGAGTGTGTGTGTGTGTGTGTGTGTGACTCAAGTGATGGACAGCCCACTAAGTCCCGCTCAGCGCACCCATCCCATGGAGAGGGAAATAAATATAACACCACATAAAAAGCAGATCATGAATAATAAAACAGCCATAAATTCCATAATCTGGCTGGATGATTTATGAATTTACAGTGTGAGATGGCCCTGGCCACACTGTAAATATTCATGTGACAAGCGCTAAGCTCTATTTAATTGTGATTAATGGTAATGCATCGGAGCGGGCCTCATAACTGCCAGCCTTTATTACAGGCAGCTGGCTGAATGCAAATGTTATTCCGTGTAAGATTAGGGAGACAAATTGGGCCTTTCCGCCGGCCTCTGGCTCTGTAGGACAGGCGCGGCGCTCGTAAGATTTTTACGCCTCAGCATGGGTTCCAGCCAGACCACGCTGGCCTGGAAAGTCTGTAAGAGCCCCGTCGACAGAGCCAGCGGACACAGATGAATCGCCAGGCTGCTGTTGATAAATGTTTATTATCAGACAGGAGATGAGTGTCCCCATCACACCTGAGTCAAATGGCGTTTGAAGGAGTTTCATACTGTAGCCACAGTGCCCCAAAAACCTTCAAACGTCCAAGCCAAGAGTTTAAAGTTGCTCCTAACTCTGTTTTGGAGAGATGTGCGGACTATGAGACTCCTAATAGTGATTCACCCTTGAAAATGTGTGTCTGGAAAGCCTGCTGTATGAGACTCCTAATTAAAACAACCTTTTAGCTGATACTTATGTAACTTTTCAGAAGCTGCCTTCCAATATATTCCTCTTTTCTGTGTTCTAATGCGGTGTCATCCCGTACTTTATCTATATTTCCTGAGACCTTTCTATTATCTATTATGTGAAGGAAGCGACGTCTGCATGAGATATGGTCAATTTGCCTTTTTGTCTTATGGCCATTGTGTGCCTTTCAAGGGTTCACTTTCCCTGGGATGACTCAGCCTCTTTGACAAGTCCGGGTAGGAAGGAACTAATCTATTTCAAATGTTCTTTCAGTTCTTCCGCAGTATTGACCATGAGGAGTCGTGGGTTAGGCAAGTTAAAAAAGAATCTCTAATGCGCTAAAGAGAAAAGGAGATGTATGCATTAGAAGTTGCAATTGATGTGTCTCATCAAGTATTTTCTAACAAAGCTCATCTGTAAAAAAGGACATGGGGTTCTGGTGGTGACCATCCAAACCATGCAGTGATAACTAACAAGCTAAGAATTCTTCAAGCTTTGAACTAAGGCCATGGTCACAGTACCATTCATACCTACAAGGCTGCTGATTCAAAGAAGCTGGAATTGTTCTCTTTCTTACTCTCTCGTCAAGCCTACCTTTTCCTACAGTGAAATCAGTTCTTTCTTACTTATCGCCCAAATGAAAGCCCACTTTCCTGTACTTCTCTGTTATGACACACACAGTCCTAGACTCTAAAGTGCACAAAGTTTGGAGTGCAGAAATCAATAGAGCCTGATGAAGTTTTGCTGAATCTCACAGTGACATTTAGGCAAAAAGCTCAATAATGAGCCCCTACTCGAGTCCCAGAAACACACCTTATACACACAAACAGTAAACATCCTCTCTTACATTCATAATAATTTGATTTCATCTTATGAGTTGTAACCATAGCTGCTAAAGTCACAGCTTCTTGCTTAAGGCCAAACAATCCAACAATGATAAGACACCAGCTGGTATCCTGCAAATAGAGAAAACACACCATATTTCCATACAACAGAAACAAAAACATGGTCACAACAAACACTCAAACACACTGCTGCTCCATCAGATGGAATATTTCTTATTTCATAATCTGATGGTGTTAGGGGAGTGGCTATGCATGTACCCGGCTGGACTTAGTCCCAGCCAATCAAATAACTGCTATTTTGGTAATAAATCTGCTATTAAAATGACTTAATGTGTGGTTTACATTCCTTATCTCTTTATCTCTGTCTGTGTGTGTGATATACTGATTTCAAACTCATTTTCATTTCATATTGTTATAAAACAAAGGAGGGCAGGGGGTATTATTTTGGTACTGATTGGAAACAACAATCTGTCTATTATTTATTTCAACCAATAAAGATTCTTTGTAAATTACATCATGTGTGGCGTGTGCTGCAACTGGCTGTTTTGAATGCCGTTGCCAATGCCAATTGAAATCTACCACAGTGGTTGTTTCCCAGAAACAAGCTTGCTGCTGCTTTGATAGTGTTAGCTAATATTATTGTAGCTTAAGAGTAGCCTGGTGACCAGCAAAATTAACCTAGCAAAGGCAAAACCTCCATTGTAAGGTTTTTCAAAAAAACAAGATTAGAGGAGTCAGTGTCTGATACCACTGCTAATCTGAATCCATTAATGTTATGGGACAGGGGTCACAGAATTAGTGTTGGCAAACTCCACAACAAACACACAGAAGCTGAATACTCAGTTTTCATACAACAGATAAGATGCAAAATGGATGTGGGACAAAAATATCCGTCAATGGAAGTGCTTGACAACTATTCAGCAGACATTTTTCACAATCTTAGTACACTGGTAAGAGTTATTATAACCCTGCCAATGACATCATGTATATTGGAAAGACTTTTCTCAGTGACAAATCAGATAAAAACAAGACTGAGAGCCTCAACACCTCGTCTGAACAATTGCACCCTTTTGTCTTTTGAAAGGGAACTGTCAGACTCATATCTATATTTAACAGTAAGCCCCAATGTCGTCCTGAAGGCCTAATTATGGATGAATATGATTCTGAATATAGTGTCTTTACAGAAACTAAACAGAGTGGATTCGTTTGATTTTTCACTTTGATTCATTCACAAACTTATTTCATACTTTAACATATAACAATATATAAGTTCTGTTGGCCTCAAAGACTCTCAAACAATGTTAGCACCAGGTTTCCATTCAAACTTTTTTTGCAAATTTTAAGCGAATTTCCAAAACATCAGTAAAAGAAAATGAGAGTTAATCAGCATTAATTATCAACTCCATCGTCTCGCTCACTATGTGTGATGTATGCAATGGAGGGAGCAGTTTTGACAGCCCTCTGTTAACTGTACATGGCTGTAGCCCCAACAGTGCAGAGATGCCAGGTGTAATGGAGCAAGCAGTGGTCCATGTTGTCTCGGGGATGTGGCCTAGCCTAGGTGATCATTGCAAGAGCCTGAATGGATACAAGAGAATGCTATATGCCTGACTTTGAACTTGTGGTTTTCCTCTGTTGATCAAATTATGGTCAGTCCAGGAAAAAAGACCAGTTGAGGGGCTCTATCAGGACTCTATTGCATATGAAACTG
Organism: Colossoma macropomum; assembly: GCF_904425465.1. Lineage (NCBI taxonomy): Eukaryota > Metazoa > Chordata > Actinopteri > Characiformes > Serrasalmidae > Colossoma > Colossoma macropomum. The sequence goes on from NW_023494798.1 coordinate 14,182,894, forward strand.
AAGAGCTCTAATCAATAGACAGTCACCACTGCTGTACATCACACAGCCTGATACAGAAAAACAAAGGTTTTTAATACTGCCCACAAATCATCGCATTAGTTGATTCTCATATTTTTATCAGTTCTTATTTCCTTTTTTTGCAATTGCAGTGTTTCATTCCAAAACATATTACAGACCACAACATTTTTGTTGTATGTTGTTTGTTTTTGGGAGTCGGCATTACGCATACAAATATCATTGCTTTTTTATGATGAATAACAGCTTTATTAGAGAAACACAAATGTGTTCTCTATTATATGTCAGCTGTTATTCTTTTCAAAAACTCCTTATAGCCAAATTGTTACAAATTGACTTACAGCATTTTGAATCTTCGATTATAAATTGGTCCATTGAAAAATGTAGCTAGCACCTACTTGTTATCACAGCCTCAGCATTGTGAGCCAAGTAAGCTAACTGAATCTCATTATGTCAAGGTCAAAAGACAAGACCATGATTAACAAAAACATAGCTTCATTAGAAGGGATGCTGTGGAGCGGTGTATTTTAAGGGTAGCTGCAGTACCCTTTAGCACTGCTGATGCCAGCGACTTTGGCAAGTATGATACAGACCCAACCTCCAAATGCATGAATACTGTATATTAACGAGAACAAAACTTTGAAAGGTTCTAACGATACCATTATACGACCCCTCTTATCTTGACAGGATCAATACTTGAGATGAAGAGTCTGTGGTAGGTTCTGGAGGAGGCAGCACTGACAGCAGCAGCTGTTTGTCCCGGTAAGGGCTTAGGCGTCCACTAGCGAGCCCGGGACGCGAGGCGGAGGCTCTGCAGGGGCTGAATCAGCAGACATGCTTGTCGGGCTCAGGCGCACATTTAGGCCCGGCTCCCTAATTGGTGGCAGCGCGGGGACTGGCACACAGCCTGGGGGGAGGGAGGGAGGGTGAGGGCGGCGTGTGCCTGCGTGCTTCTCCCGCCAATTGCAGTGGTTAGAGGAAGACAGAGAGAGGCAGTGAGGACCATCGGGCAGAGGAATCGCTGATAACGTGCCACTCGCTTTTCTTCACTCATGGAAAAAACAGTGCTTTTAGATTTGAATATGTACATTAATTCCACATAAAGGAAGTATGTCATATTAATACATTTATTTCTAAAAAAAAGTGCAGAACAAAATTAGACAAACAATGTGTAATAATACAGTATTAAATCTGTAAATTGCAGGCAAAGTTGTATTGGTATAATTTAAATTTAAATGGTGTGCATACTAGATAATACTCTTGATGATGCTTCTGTTGTTGGCACTGAGGTGCTGGTTCTGTTCAGAGGAAAGTGTCTCAGAGAGCTGCAGGTGACAGCGAGACAGACAATGGTGCAAATGAATGACAAAAGTAACTACAGCTTGATAATTTCCCAATGTCACACCATCAATCACACACCGGCTGACTTCGGAGCTCTAGCAGTGAGACATATCGGGAGGGGAAAAGTGAAGATCTCTCATCTTAATCATTCAGTGTCAGCTGAGAAAGATGATATCATTAACCAGTCTCCATTAGGCTTCTATGTAAAAATAACAATGGCCCAAAAAACAACACTAGGCTAGCAATTATGACGAGCAGTGCTTGCTGGCGTGCTGTGTTGGAGTGATAAAAACAGAACAGTGGCAGGGGAATCTGTCTCACATGCTGGGCACAGCCACTGCAGACCACTTGAATCCGTTGCTGCAGACCCACATATCCACCCCAAAAAACCTGCACCCCCCTCCCCTTCAGCCTAGCCCACACCAACCCCCCCCCCACCCAAGTCCAGCTCAGCAGGGGAGAACAGCCACTGAAGCCAATTAGCAGAAGCACTACAGAGTGCTTTTACTCAAGGGCTGATGGGCTCATTAAGCATTAAGAATTCATGACATTTAACTCGTCAACATGGCGGGCAGGAAGCGCTGAGTGTGGAGGGCGGCAATTGGAAACGAGGAAGGGGGAGGCGGTTCCCCCCAGTAATCAACAAAAATAGACCTCTCTCTCCGTGCTTTTACAGAACAAGGGCATAAACAGTGGCATATGCGCTCGTTTCTGTGTGCGTGTGTGAGCATGTAAGCGGTGAGATCTATATTGTACACAAGTGTGCCATTTCTCACTGGTTGGGATAAACCGTGACAGCAGCTGCGACAACACAACTCATGCACATACACGCACAATTAACTTAATTGACTGATTATTGACTAGTCATTAACAATTAATGAATACTCATGAAAACCCAGGCAATAAACATTTTATTGACCTCAGGGGCATGCTGAATGGAAAAATCCAAGTTTTAGTGCATGGGAGAAAGGAATTTCATCTTTACAGTGGTAAACCTGTCAGAGTTGCTATAAACACACTCACAATCATTTGAACAACCCTGGTCATATGGCGTTTTGTTGATTTTCCAAGTGAAAATAAGTCAACCTGGCATTTTTCCTGCTGATTTTAGTGCACAATTTCTATTTGTTTGCTGAGTTTGACGTATTGGAAAAAAACATGTGCTGTAACATTTGCACAGGCCACATTTTATCCCCCCCCCCCAGTATGTTAAATTCAGCAAATAAACACTAATTGTGCATTAATATGTGCAGAATTCTGTTCTCTGTTGAGAATGTGTTAATTTATTTTCACTTAGAAAATCAACAAAGCATGTCATTTGACGAGGGGCGCCCAAACTTTTGCATTTGACTGGAAGTATGCTTATGCTTATTTTAACCATTTGTATACTTGCTGTTGCTGTGATAATGACACTTTTTTCACCATTTGAAAACGCCAGATGCTCTTGCATAGTGTGAATATTTCATGACCAATGGCTCAATACAAACAGTCCAAAAGTACTTGAAATAAAATCTTGTTATATTTACACACATTAAAGTTAAGAATGTTTTCCCTTCTCCTAAAAAGTTGCCATTTGAGTTCTCTTGCAAGCCAGACATCTTGGAGTCTAGTGCAATTTGTCACTTAATGTGACTATGAACCACCTACTTTGACAGGAAAGGGCCGTTTGACTGATATACAAAACAGCCAGCCACAGACTGTTGTTTTCGTGTGATGTGTTGGAGAAAACACATCTGCTGGAAAAGAGATGGTATGTGGAGGCAAACAGGCAAGGATATTTTGCTTGCTAGTTTCAAATTCTTTATAGAAAGTAAATACCACTTGAAGATTTGATGATGTGAACTTTCAATCTAGTAACTATATCTTGCTCCACAAGACTTGTCACGGCAGTGCTGGTAATGTTTGCAAAACTGCATTTTCCATCAGACAGATATAAATGGGTGCACAGAAGTTTGTACACACAGGCGTTTGGATAGCCAATCAGAATGCAACTGACAAAGTCCTGATAGTTCTGGCCAGCTTAGCATGTGGTAGATATCAGATGGTCTGAAGCTCTGTAGGCACAGTGTTTGGAGGCTAAGACCACCATATCAGGATTGTGTATGCTTACAGTGCCCCCCAAAATATTTGGACACTTCATCTGTTTGACCATTGGTAAACTTTAATGAAGTTTTTTAACTCACTTGTTCAACAAAATGAAATTTATTTCAATAGAAAAATGCACAACATCAAATTCATGGTAGAACCTTTATTTGGAGAAGGCATGGAGAAGAATTCCAACCAGACTGTACTGTAAACTCCAGAGGTGGGGACTTCAAAGTCTGGGGCTGTTTTTCTGACAGTGATGTCATTAAGATGGTATTCAGTGATAGGATCATGAACTCAGAAGTGTATAAAAAAGGCATTTTGGATAAAATGAAGGCACAAAACAAGCATTTTGGATGCAAACCTGCAGAAGTCTGTGAAGAAATTGCTCTGAAACAACACTTTTTTTTTAAATGCCACTTTGCCAAGAAGAAAACCACAGTAGTGGAATGATCTGTTTAAAATAAATGCACTTGGTTTGATATTTTATGTCCTAATATAATGAACACATTTTTATATAAGGCACACTATATGGCATACTTTTTGGGGCCACTATATGTATACCATATTGTCAATGTTTTTTACAGAATTTGCAAATACCAGTTACCATTTATAGTGTGATACAATGAATGGACCAATAGAAATGCTCCAAAAATACTTCAAATAAAATTTTACACTAATAACTTCCATTTAAATTTAAGAGCATTTTTTCTTCTCCTGTAAGGTTATGATTTTGGAGATATGAGGTTTCATCGTGAGGATAGACAAACTTCTGGTACTCACAGGCTAGTGTAAACGACTATGTTGGGGACAGTAATCTGACAGAGATGGACCACCACACTTTTCTCCTCTGGCTCCTCCTCCCCTAACAATGTTACCTGTAATAGGTGGAGAAGCAGGCATTGTTGCTATGGCTACATGCATATGGTCACCTTTCTGGCAACTGATGCATCTGAGAGATCAGCAGTCTGCATTAATAAGTGGTCTTTAATGTATTTTGTATGTGCCCCCCTCCTTCCACAAAAGCTCGGCTTGTATTGCAATTACATGTTATAAGATGGGCAACCTGAGGAGATCAAGCTAAGAGACAGCAGTGGGCCAGAGAGTGGAACACATTTAACTAACACACACCTGCAGAGAATGAAAGACAGAGATAGACAATGCACGCAGAGGGAGGGTGGATAAGCCACAGCCTGTAATGTTCAGTTCTGACACACAATGAACATTTTACTGAATGTAAAGTGTGGTGCACAGCAAACTGAGCAGTCACAAAAACAATTAAAGTAGTGGGATAAAAGTCAATGTGTTAATAATGCATTAATAACTTGTTAACAAAGCATTAATAATGCATTAATGTGACAAGAGATTAATGTAGCTCATTTTTAAATGCGTTTTATGCATTTTAGTGAAATTTACCCCTCAAGCCATCTGTAGTTCCACTCTGACATGAAGTGTCAGACCACGTAAGTTACAGACTGGAGTCGCTGAGTGCTGAGGCACATAGTGCACAAAAGTCACCAACATCACCACAAAAACTGCATGCCGGGAGTTTCATGGCATGAGTCTCCATGGTCAAGCCGCTGCAGGCAAGCCTTACATCATCAAGCCCAATGCCAAGCGACATATGGGCTGGTGTAAAGTACGCCGCCACTGGACTCTGGAGCAGGGGAAACATATTCTGTGAAGTGACCAATTACGCTTCTCTATCTGGTGGTCTGATGAACGGGTCTACATTTGGTGAATGCCAGGAGAATGTTTCCTGCCTGACTGCATTGTGCCAACTGTAAAGTTTGGTAGAGGAGGGAAAATGCTGTGGGGTTGTTTTTCAGGGCTTGGCCTAGGCCCCTCAGTTCCAGTGAAGGGACATCTTAATGCTTCAGCATACCAAGACATTTTGGACAGTTGTCTGCTCCCAACTTTGTGGGAACATTTTGGGGAAGGCCCTTTTCTGTTCCAGCATGACTGTGTCCCAGTGCACAAAGCAAGGTCCATAAAGGCATGGCTAGGGTGAGTTGTGGGTGGTGTGGAAGAACCTGATTGGCCTGCACAGAGCCCTGACCTCAACCCCATTGAACACCTTTGGGATGAACTAGAATGGAGACTGTGAGCCAGGCCCTCTCGTCCAACATCTGTGTCTGACCTCACAATGCTTTTCTGGATAAATGGGCAAGAATTCCCACAGACACACTTCAAAATCTTGTATAAAGCTTCCCAGAAGAGTGGAAGCTGTTATAGCTGCAAAGAGGAAACCAACTCCATATTAAGGGTTTAGAGTGGGATATCATAAAAGCTCCTGTAGGTGTAATGTGCAGGTGTCCCAATACTTTTGTCCATATAATGTATATGTTATGCATGATCTACTCACTCATTGATTGGAGCATGCAGCCACTGAAGCTCTCACTGGATCTCAGGGATAACAACTGGAAACCATGTTTTCATGTTTAGCTCATGTGAACCCAGCGTTCATGTGATGAAAATAATTTTGTTGAATTATCAAAAGTATTAATACATTCTAAAGAAGCTTAAGCAGTGCATTTTAAATCAAGCAGCAGAGAGATATTTACTCCTTCTGTTCTTGTCGTTTTAGTTACAATGGTCGTATTGTATAGTGTGGTATTCAGTAGATGTGGTATTCAGAACATCATCAGCACTGTGATTGAAAACAAAAGATTCGGCCTTCAGCAGCAATCTTATTAGACATGCCAGGCTTTGGCAATTTCAGTTCAAAGATGAAATCCAAAAAGCTGAAATATATAAACCTAGCGTTCAAATGCAGACCACAGAACTGACCTGTGACTTCCTAATAAATATTGCTCCCTTTTCAGATTTGCTCCACCCCACCTTCCCCTCTCCAACATTTGCTTTGTTACCCCTCAGAGCACTCCGTTTCATCTCATCATTCCATTTCTCCTCCATCCCTCTCTTTGATCTGCTCCCACTCTCCTGCTCTTTTTATATCTTTTTCTCCTTCCTCCCTCGTTCACTCGCTCTGTGTTTGGTATCAATCTCCATATTTGTTTTAAAGATTTTCTTGCTTTTCTTCAGGCTCTGTGGCTTCACATTTCACTCCCGCCAGCATTCATTCCATCACGTTCATTACTCTCCAAATTTCACATCGATAAACTTGAGAAGCTGCTTGACGATGCATCTGGGCTGCCAAAATTTTTCCTCACGTGAGAGCACAGGGACGTCTGGAGTGTATTAGAGATCTGAACAGTCGTTCCCACGATTTTTACACAAATGCACTTCCATCCACCTCCACGCGCCCTCCCCGCCTACGCTTGCTTCCCTTCTCTCACATATTTTTTCTCGTGCTGTTATGGTGGGTGTGCAGTGCCCAGGTGCTCAAGTAGCAAGGGCAGTAATTGGGCAGCTGAAGGACAGAGAGCAGGGCTGCGCAACTAAATTATTCGACTGAACTTTTTTAAGGTGGCACACCTGGACACTGTCACTCATCGTCTGGACTTTTACCCTTTTCCAGTTCATTGTTGTTTCACCGCTCCAATGATGACAGTGGAAACCTACATTTTAACAAAGAGCGGTATAAAATAGTTTAGCTTTCTCACATTTATCATTACTGTCACATACAAACTTTGTTTGATACATGTTAATTTAATGAGATTTTATTACAAGTCATCATAAAATGTTCACACCGTCAACCCTTTTTACACTTCTGGAATTCAACTAAGTGGAACTCGTCATAGGAGGGAAAACCTTAAAGCAGTAGTGGTGTTTATGAATGAGAATGTAGAGGACTTGCTACCTTATTAAGGTATTTACCTGATTTTTCCATTTCGTGGAGTAGTTGACTTGACAAAGTCTATAAGCTTTTCTTTAAGAATGTCCTGCATGAATATAAGGGTAAGGACCTGAAGACAAGTTACCCAACAAGGTCGGCTGACGTTAGCTATCTAAACTTTACTACAATATAGTCAATGTTGAGCAGGTTGGGAGTAAAGTTAATATAGTCAGTTATTTCTCACTGTCTTTTGTCATATCTTGTGATTCACTGTTCAAAAGTTCAGCAGTACCATTCCTGGCCCCGTATCCTTTAGATCAAAATGTCCCTCTTTACTCCTCTATAACTCTCTTAACTAATTATCTTTCCTCTGTATATTCATTCGTTATTTTTCCTCTACATTACATCATCTTTATTACATTCTCTGTGCTCTAGAGAATTGTACAGTGCAAAAAATGATATTTTGCCAAAAGAAAACAACCTTAAATGCAGACACTATAAGACTGTTTAACATTTTTGTAGAGTTTATGCTTATTTCAAGTCATTTTGTGAAATGAAATAATCTAACAAATAATGCTTGAAGGAAGTAAAATCTGCCAGTGCAATAAGATTATTTTACTTGATAAAATGACTTTAACCCCTTCAATTGCAGACTGACTGAGTTACTCTAGGCTATAGGAGAGAGGAATGGAAGTCTAGACCTGCTGGCAAGTCTTGAGCATTTAAAGAATTAAATAAAGAAGTAAAATGTGTAAAAAGTGTGCAGCCAAAAACAGTTCTGAGCACTGAAAGCATCCAGAGGTGATGAGATATGCAACTATTATGTCCATGTTCTCCAAGAATAAATTTGACGCATGGTCTTGTGAGGTAATCAGCCAGAGAATAACGTGGTGAACAGTGACGGCTTTTGAGACCTACTGAGACACATTGAGCCGAAGCTAGCCCTGGTCATGGTGCTTCTTTTAACTTGGGCTGGTAATGAGTGGTAAATATAACTTGAGAACTTCAGTGTGTAGAACTTTCAGTAGCCCATTAGTACATCATTTTGTCAGCTTTTTAGTATATGATCAAATAATCATGATTAGTTGTAGGGTTGAGTAGTAGCGGAATACATGTAACAGCATTACACAATCAGGATACAATAAAAAAGGTATCTATATTCCGTTACAGTTACAGTAAAAAAGACAGTAATCAGTTTACAGGTACATTATGAAAACAGTGGTGATTACCAGCAGGATTACATTCATTTTTAACAGATCATCAGTAAGTAACCCTCCCAATAAAGTAACCCACCCAACCCTGATTAGTTGTCATCCCTTAAACAAAGCAGGGTTCTTACTAGAGTATGTTTAATATGGTTAATTTTTTATATACACATTTAGCCTCGCCCCATCTATCAGCACTACATTTCCCAGGCCATACAAGGGAGATTTTTTAATATGATCTCAGAGCATTCATACAGAATTTATTTGATGTATGAGCTCAAAAGTGTGTATATATTACATTAGCTTTGAATGCAAATGCTCAGCCAATCAGATTTCAGAACTGGAGCTACCCATTTTATAGCTGATTTTTTAGTGGGTTTATTTTAGGCTTGTTCGTTAACAGTTAATCACTGATTAATGGTGATTTGTTATTGGTCAAAATAATTTGCCAAAATGCATTTCAAGTTCACCAATCCCAGTGTTTCCCTGTCTGCCTTAAATGAAAATGCTCCTGTTTACTCCACACTCTGAGCACTCAGTACGGTCTTTACCAAAATGGATGGCAAGCAATTAAAAGGATGTTCACCTACGTGTCCTGTGACAAGAACGGGCGCTCAGTGCAGATGAGCTTAGGACAAATCGATTCAGTGGGTAAGAGAGAAACAGCGTGAGCTAGCACATGAGAAAAACAACAACCTGGGAGTGCTATGGCCCTGAAGATGTGTGTTGCTCTGTGTTTTTGTGTGTGTGTGTTCAGTCAGCTGAAGTGTGGCTAAGCAGTCTCTCAGTCACTCTGGCATGTTATTGAGCTGTCAGGGGTGGCCGGAGAGTCAGTAAGGGTCTGGAACCTCTCCTCTCTGAGCATACTCGCTACAGTAACTGGCACTGCCTTAACCTACACCATGAGGTTTGGTGGGCTGTGAAGTGTGGTGACCTAAGAAATCGTAAGGCGCAGAACTCCCTCTCTGAGCCAAGGTTTGATTTGCTCTTTTTTATCGGCACATCTGAGATCTTTTCAGTTTGCTGAATTTAATGGTTCAAACATTTAGTGCTTTCTTTTGTGTTCAGCTTATGAAGCCTTGATGCCCCTAAAAAAGGACATTTTCTTACAAAAGCCTGAGTCGTGTCTTTACAGCTCCGGTTATGAAAAAGCATTACGTAAATGATCCAGTTCACATCCTGAAATAACGCAGCGATACTATTCTACACACCCATTTTGTAACTCAAAAGAGCAGAGAGCTGTGAATCGAATGCTTAAGCTTAAGCGATAGACCTTTGGGACCAGTTGGTGCAGGAGGAGCTGACCTAAACGTAGAGGTGAGTATGTTATTACTGGGCTTGTTAATGGACCAGTGCAGTGGGAGAAGATGACCTTTTCTCAAAGGTACTCTAATTAGCCACTTCTTTAAACCAAGGAAAAGGATGACCATAATAGCTGGTGTACAAATAACTGCAGGTGGAAGCCAAAGATGCTCTATATCATTATTAAAGAAAGACAAACAATTCATTATATTTCCTCCACTCGATCTAATTATTGAGTTACTCAGCATCTTTTATCTATATGTGCTACATTCAGGGTTGGGATGTAACGGCATACAAGTATTGGGAATACATATTCTGAATACAGAAATTGGCTATCTACATTCAGTCCAAGTTAGATTTTGTAAAGGCAGTATTCAGAATACAGTCATTTTAAAGTTTTTTTGTGAAAACTTTGACTAAAACACAATCAATGCTTGTTTATGAACTAGACTAAAAATCAGTACATGCTGTGTAAAAGAAGAACTCTTCTTTACAAACTGAAGTGCCTGCTAAAGCCTGAGTAGACTGAAAAATCGATGTAAAGAGCCAATGATGAGCTTAGCTATGGTGTTGTACTGGGGTTGAGCATGTGTTTTTCGTGGAGTTATATACTTGTTATTAACTGAAAATCACATAGCTACCGACTTTATAGTCAAGTTTGCAAGATGGCATTGGGGTTATGGGAGGAGCAGTGGACTAAAGTAGGAGATCAGAGCCAAAATAAATTTAAAAAAATTCACCAGTAACAGCAGCAGAGTTTTTCCAACATGCCTTAACAATATTTATTATAAATTTATTCTGAATATGTTACTTTTTATATATTATAAAGGAATATGTTACTGAATACATTTGAGTCATCACTACTTATAGTATACTAAGTATTTTGACTAACTCTGGGTACATTAACTATTACACATGTCTTAGATTTACCCATAAGATACTGGAGTATCTCAACATTTTGCCATTGTGTTATGCTGGCAATGTTGTTGACATGGTTATCACTAAGTTAGCAGTAATGAGGTAATCAGTAAATTAGATTGAAGAAGAGCGGGACTGCATAAGAATTATTGATACATATTATTGAATTGAGCAGTAGGAACTACAATGACAAGATTTTTTTCAACATTTTGAAAAAACGGGAAAATTCGAAAGAGAAACTGAAGAATGAGAAACTTCAGCCTCATAAAAAGTCGAACGTTGAGAGACATTTTACAAGAAGCTGTTCTAATTTTGTAGGAAAATTTCCAGCTGGCGATGCAAGAAAAGAGGCTACAGTTGAGCTAAAGCTTAAAGCAGAGCAAAGTAAGTCTGTGTTTTTGTTTTTTTTATATTTTTACCCTACACTAGGACATTAGCATGTGCTGAGACACATGTACAGGTAAGATGGTGAAATGGACTCAAAATGTTGTGGCTCCCAAGGTGGTTTGATTTTTGTTGAAAAGACAAAATGGCTCTTATTAACATTACAGGGGTTGCGACCCCTGCACTAGCTTTTAATGTGGTGTGCACGCTACAGACTCTCCGGCCGCTGTACTTCCGCACTTTGCAAAGTTCCGCCTTTTGCATTCCGTCAACATTACGTTATTAATTAAAATTTAGAAAATCGTCCGCGTCCACATAGCGATGCATATAAGAATCGATTTCTCCCCCCACCCCTACTGATGAATACCTAAAATGTTATGCAAAATATTATGATGCGCAAAAATTAAAGTGCTCTGGAAAATACTTAATTCACGCTAGTTATTGCTGAATAAATGTATAATTAGCAGAATTAATTACCAGCTACTGGCTTGATAAGTCTTAATAAGAGCAAGTGTTACTGTTAATTTTAATTGATTATGAATTAAGTTCATTTAAATCAACCTAAATCAACCTTATTCATTTCCACCTTGTTCAAAGCAGGCTCAAAATCTCAGTCTCTTTCCAATCCCACCTACCATACTCTCTCCCTCCGAGTCTTCAAAGGGAACTGGATGGGGATGGCTGCTGTGGCTTGGATGGGCTACGGGGGTCAAGCTATTATTGGGTGTGATATTTCCATCTGTGGCGTAAAACGTCTGATGCTGACCAATTTAGCAGCCTTGTGTCAGAGATGAAGAGAGGCAGACGGGGAGGCAGACAATGAAAGAGGGGTATGCACACCCCCCCAGGACTGTACAACGCCAACCAGCAGAACCTTCATGTATGGGTAGGTTGGTCACAAGGAAATGGAAGGATGTGTCTGACGTTGCTTTGCGATTTCAAGGAATAGTTAAGCGAAAAATCTAATTCACAGGATTTTCCTCCTTACCCCAAGTGTTGTTGATCAGCCAAGACATGTTTGTGTCCAGAGTCTGCTTCTTTAGTTTTACACTGGAGCTACAATGCTATTGTGGCTAACAGGTAATTTAAAACACCAATTAGGATCTTGTAAACTGCATGCTTAAATCATCACACACATGCCTCAAGCCACATTAAGCGGGTAAGTAATCTCAAGTAGACTTGTTTGTGTGGTTTATGATTGTATGACTTGGATAAAAGCCTCAAACAATAATAGCCGTCCTAAAGCCTGAATATTTAATGCACTTTGTCCATTAAAAAATTACAGTGTCAGAAACCACATAAGCACATCTATTTGAGATTATTTAACGCAACACAATTTGAGGCAAGAGTGTGATGATTAAGTCATGAATTTTGCATGAAGCAAATGATAGGGTACAATTGACCATTGCAAATTTATGATTGGCATGCCTCTCAGCTAATCACAATCATCTTTAAATGCTAAATTAAATTTTTGTTAGAGCTCAAAGCAAACCTGCAGTTATTAGGCTAAGAAATGATGGCAGCATGTTACTGCTGAATGTATAATGCCTGATGCATGGACACACACTCTTCTTATCATCTGGCGGTGCTGTTTTAATTTCATTCCTGAAACTGAACAAGTTTTGGATTAATTGTGGAAGACCACACTCAGATCAGTGACAATACTACTAAAAGGTCAACTTGTTGTGGCTCTAAGGTAAGCTAAACTTGATCTGGGTTACTGCATTTTGCAAAAAAATCATGTTAATATGTGTCTAATGTTAAATAACAATACAGATAATGGTAGCTACCTATTTAGCTTTTCTTACCTTAGCTGCTGACAGTTAGCTTAATAAAACAGTCACATTAAACAGGACTGTACAATGCTCACATTTGTGATTAAAACATTGTATGTAATAAATGTAATGCATCTATAAATGTATATATGTAATGTATGTATAAATAATAATTCACTGCCGCTCTTTGTATAGACCCCAGCGGGATCTGCCGGCTGCTCTGCATTTCACTATAACAGGGAGGATGTCTTTGATTTAATGAGGTAATTTCTGACGGAAAGCACAATAATTACAGTGGTTCTTGATGCAAGTTTCATTGTTTCATTTTTAATAGATTGTTAGATATTTAATTTTTTTAATCAAAATATCTCAGTTTTCAATTTGTAACAAAAGGTTTTGTATTTTTTTTCCATTTGTTCAATGAATTCCCAATGGGGATGAGACTTAAAATGTTCAAAAGTGTTCTGTTTACCAGATGTGGAGACAGAGCAGCCTAACAGAATTTCAGCTAAGCTAAACAGCAGTGATTATGTAAAAGTTGAGGATACAAATCTTTTAAAATCTTTGTTTAGCACTGTGTTTTCAATGTTATTTTAGCTGCTTTTCTGAACACATTGCCAAGTTCATGATCCAACGTGAGTGAGAGGACATAAATCTCACTCAGTATTGATGATGATGCGTTATATCTGTGTTTGATACCAATTTGTATTGATTTATAAGGCCAGTTCATAGCCTTTGTGAATCAGCTAGACTGGTTAGCTAGCCTGATATCTCTATGTCTTCCACATTGCAATGACTCTGTCAGCTACAGTGACCAAACGAGAGAGTGAGAAATTGCTTAGCTTCTTCACACTGCGTATCATTCAATGGTCACAATTACAGCCAAACTTATATTTACTTATTTTATCTTCGTGTAAATAATGGACAATTCTTATTTACTACACTCTTAAAAAGATGTTTCTTCCAGGGTTCTTTAGTAAATGCAATGGTTCTATTTAGAACTATGAGTTTGAGTATGAGTATATAGAACTATTTGCATGTTTAAATGGTTCTTTGCATGGTGAAACGGTTCTTCAGATTGATGTGTTGTATATGGTTCTATATAGAACCTTTTTGAAAATGGTTCTATATAGCACCAACAACGGTTCTGCTATTGTTACTTGGTGCTATATGGAACCTATATTCTATATAGAATCCTATACAACATCTCCATCAATCTGAAGAACCATTTCACCATGTAAAGATTGCTTAAGCATAAAATGGTTCTTTGTACAAATCATTGTTCTAAATAGACCTACTGCCTTTACTGAAGAACCATTGAAAAACAATCTTTTTTAAGAGTGTACTTAATAGGTTAAGTATTTCAATTTTCAGTTCTTTTTGAAGAAACAGTTAGGCAAGTGAATTTGAAGCTGGATAGAGTTCGTAGGCTTAGTGTGCAGTTTTTAGCTGTATTGTTATGACATGATGATTTTTATCTCTTTAATTTCTAGGAAACGATGATGATGAATTTCATTAGTTTTTGTAGTGTGTTTGTTTCATATTCCTGCTTTTTTATTTTCAAGTATTTTAATTTCATGATGTCTTTTCAATATTACACTTTGAGAAATTACAATTTCAGGGCTCGTTTCCTCTTCAGTCCTGAACTGACTGCTCTGTGTTCATTTTTATTTTTAGAGGTGGGACTTTAAAGGGAAATGAACTTGTAGTTTGTAATTTTTACCTGGTTTCATGTTAAAATGTTTTGTTTAAAACAGTGATCAGTAAGGCCCTAACTCTGAAAATGGTCAGAAATCCACAAAAGTGAATTCTGCTGGGGACTAAAGGGTTAGATTTTACCGAAAGACCTCCTGTAAAAGACAGTGAGTCCACTTTAGCATCTAGCATTGCTCTGATTAGCTCCAGTACTGGCATTAGCATAAGCTCATCTGAAGGGGTGGCATCCATCACTAAACCTCTTTTTTACACATGAAAACCTACTACTTTAATGCTGGGCGGCTAAACGAGGTTTAAACAATCATGTGCAAAAGTTTTAACCCTGGTCAAACTGCATGCTTTGTTGAGTTTCTAAGTTAACACATCTTCTACAAAGAACAAACTTAAATATGCCAATTTTCTGCAAATTGTAATGAACAATTTCTAGTTTTTTGCCAAGTTTAACATAACAAATACATAAAATATAAAACATGCCATAACCTTCACACAGGCAACACTTAATGTTTTTAATTCAGCAAATAAACAGCAATTTTGCATTACAATGTGCAGAAGTGTGTTCTCTGTAGAGGACGTGACTCATTTTCACTCAAATCAACAAAACATCATGACGGATACCCAAACTTTTGCACACAGCCATATTTTGTCGGTTTTCAAACATGTCTGCACTGAACATCTTGTTCAGCCCATTGTGAAGTCTGCATTTGAATTAGTACAATGGCATGTAAGCTGTAAAAAATAGCTCGTCAGATCAACAAAAAAAATGACTTCATGTACTAGTGAGCAATTCAACTAGTTTTATTTAACTAAAAAAAAAGTAACACTTCATTTGGAGTGGTCCTTTGTAGATGATTAATAAACTCTTAACAGATTATCAGTAACACATCAACGACATATCAGTGAAGTAGCTGTAGTGAAGCATCTGAATACATTGAAGTAAATATCTTGAAGATGAAGTGGATGTGTTATTAATACATTACTTCCATAACACAAAACCTAACCTTACTCAACCTTATCCAAAACCTAACCCTAACCCTGGCCCTAATCTTAACCCTAAGCTTAACCTCAACCCAAAACCTAACCCTAACGCTCATACGTTTTTGATATATTACTGAGAGTCAGTTGAGTGTTTGTTTCATCTAAAATAGACCACTCAAAAAAAGTGTCACCAAATATTACATTGATTGTAAGAATTGTTCATTCAAAATATTTATTTAGGTTGAATAAAGCTAGTTAATTTACTTGTTACCACATGAAGTATTTTTTAGGCTGATCTGACGAGGGATGATCTTTTTTACTGTATATATTTAGGATAAGGGGAAAAAAAACATAGGTCAATTTAACTTCTTGCCCAACTGTTTCTTCAGATCTTTTGACTGACTCCATGTTAAACCGATCATATCCTGAACCATCACACATTTCATTTGAGGAGTGATCAGATTACAGTTTCACCTGGGAGAGGGGTAGACGGTGAACTGAAAAGTGAGAAAAGAAAGCAGCAGAAAGCATGAATACGTTCGCAGACGTGTCAGATCCATGTAAAGAAAGGTTCTGAAGTGTGAAGCCAGGTAGGAAGGCTTCATTTGAACTTATTCCTTCTGTGCTATCAGCCTTTTCTTGGCTATTGCATCAAGCTCTAGCTCAAAGTATGGTACAGTAGAGTAGAGAAAGGAGTGTGTGGTGAGTAGGAGCGCTACTGCAGGACTTTCGGTAGCGATAGAAAGGCAGCTGGGGAGGGAGAAGCGGTGCGCAGCTCGGCCTGAGAGGCGGACGACCATAAATTAGCCTGTGCTGTTGAAGGGGTCCCCAGCTGGCTCCCATCCACACGGAGAATAATTACACTGTTTTCCTCTCTCTCTGCTGCCCCTGCCAGGCACCCCAGTCACCCAGCTCAAAATAACACCCAGTTATCTTTCTCGCCGCACACCTTAGCCTGTTAATACACAAACACACATGCGCAGACACACATGCGCACACACATAGACTTGGGCTTTTTGTGCTAATTGTCTCTCTCTGTCATTCTTTGGGGAAACTGTTTAGAAGAAGCTAACCATTAGGTTGCGGATAAGGAACGCAATAAGCACAAAAACGTGAGCTCTGAAGGCCCGGTAATTAGGTAAGGTTTTGACTGACTTCGAGCGATGAAATCGCACCATTCTCACCTGCGCAACACATTCATTATCAGTTTCATCACTTCAGAGTGTGCGAACAAATGACACTATGGAAGATAACAGTCTTTTTTCCATATAGTCTATGGGGAAAAAAATGTCTTCAAGAAGTGTTAGCTGTCAGGTGTTACTGAACGAGCAATTTTCTTCTGATACCTGCTGGAGATCTGGTGATCTAAGGAGGGACCTTGGTTATTATTGTTGGAGTCACAGCTAATCATCTATCAACATCTCAGTGTTTTCTATTACTGAGTGTAACTAAGTCTGCACTGTCTCTTATTGTGAGTGCCTACAGTGTATGTGTATACACTGGAAATATGGAAGATGGAGGGTTGTTCAATTTAGAAATATGTAGTTTGCACAAACTACAGAACTGATTTAGATTTCTCTTCTGAACATGTTTAAATCTTGTAAACATATTTCAATCTTGAGGGATTTAAATTCTGCTAGTCTCAGTCATATTAAGAAGGATTAAGGTATGTATTATTAGCCACCTGGGGTCAGTCTGCAGGACAGAAAACTGTCACATAGAATTAAACATATGCCATCTTTTCCATAATTTTGGAAGATTTACTGTGAATTTGGACAGAATTCTGCATGGTGAGGGATACTGAAATCTATCAGATGTCAGAGTTAGAGGAAGTCTGTTTACATGCAATGCTTTAATAAGGTCAGCTTTTTATTTGCTGGTAATGTCTAGGAAAACAAAGTCAATCTTAATACTAACGTTAACTATTATTCACTAGCTATGCCAATGTTACCACAGTGGAAATATAATTTTTTTAAAACAAAGAGATTCTAATGATGAACCATACAATATCGGGATTGTCCTCTAGGGTCAGGTGGTGCTGCAGGAATTGGATAATGTTGCATTAACTGATGCAATGTTGTATAAACTAATATATGATTTTAACTTAAACTACCCTCCTGAACTCAAGTGCAGCTTCAAAGTGCTTCAGAAGGTTGTATAGTATAGGATTAAGGCCAGAGATTAGGTTTTGGGTAAGGATGGGTAAGGTTAGGTTTTGCTTAATGGAAATAACATATAAGTTCACTTCATGTAACATATTAACAAAACATCTACTAAACGCAAGTAATGTATCAATAGTATATATTCAAGATATTTACCTAAAGGCATTCAGATACTTTCCTACTGCTACTTCACTGATATGTTGTTATTGATACTCTGTTAAGAGTTTATTAATCATCTACAAAGGGCTGCTCAAAATAGATACTTATTTTTCTATGTAGTTTATCTGTGCTTGTTCTTGTACATAATTTACACGCCTGTGCTCATGACAACTTCACAACTTTGTGAAAGTGAGTAGCATCATAAAACTAGCAAGAAGCACCATAAACTTGGCAAACAATATGTCAATTAGTCTAATCACACTAATATGACAGTGATAAGTAAAAATTCCTGTGCTAAAGGAGTGAGAGCTGCAGCCTCATCTAAA
The DNA here is from genome assembly GCF_904425465.1 of Colossoma macropomum. Taxonomy (NCBI): domain Eukaryota; kingdom Metazoa; phylum Chordata; class Actinopteri; order Characiformes; family Serrasalmidae; genus Colossoma; species Colossoma macropomum. The sequence continues at coordinate 14,200,996 of NW_023494798.1, forward strand.
CAAGCCAGATTTTCATTCTGAAACAGCTCTTATTCATAAAGATTTTATTTTGAGGAAGTGGATTTTTTCCAGAGTCTAGTTTCCTGGGTCAAATTTATAAATGGCTGTGTTTTCTTCAAAGACAGGGATTAGTAACAGGGCTGTTAAATCATGTTTACTGGGACTGACTTTTTCTTTCTAAAGAAAGCACTGAAAGGACTGTTGGGTTTTCCCTTGTATTTTCCAGCTGGTACAGATTTTACAAAATTTTAGAGAGTCACAAAGAAGTAAAGTAAAGAAGTGATAGTGAGACAGTAGTGACATTACTAGAAATTAATAAGTAAAGTAATCCCATAATAGGTGGGAAGAAGGGTACATGTAAACTACATGTGTACAGTAACCAATAGCCAGTGGCTAAGTTTCCATCTGGAGATGTTACACTTTTGAGCTTGATTTTTTTTTGTTTACATTTTTTTGCCCAATTTAGTAATAAACTGCAAGCCAGTGAGCTGCAAAAGTAGCTGTGTAATGTACAGAAATGTTAAATATCATTCAGTTGTACTGTTTCTGTATTAATATCAATCAGTAATGAATGCAGTATGGATATCTTTTTAATATCATGTGCTTAGAATTGCATTTGTTCCCTGAAAAGATACATATGATCAGTGTATATATGATCATATGGAGAAGTTTACACTACACTAGTGTTCTTTTCAATTCATTACATTATACCATTATTATGCCGTGTATAATGTGCCATTTACAGAAGTAATTCTTTAAAGAACCATCAATTAAAATATTCTGAAAAAGGTTTTTGGATGACATTGCTTAAAAGAACCTTTTTGGCACCTTTATTTTTGAGAGTGTGGTACCCACACAGTGACAGCTGAGGCAAAAGAGAGCAGGTGGTTTCTGTAAAAGGCTGGAAGGAGGAGGGAGAGACTGAAAGAAGAGGAAGACCCACTCAGGTAGCCCTCCACCTCCACCCATGCCTTCGCACAACATTAATGTTATTTATTCCTTCTCTCTATTTTAGGCCCATTATGCTGCCACTGCCTCATTATCCGCCTGAGGCTTGCTGTCCCCACTGAGCCTCAGGCGGATAATGAAAAAAACCCACGATGTGGGGTGACCCCAGCTTCCCCCCTCTTTCCTCCCCTCCTCTCTGCGCACCTCTAAATTGCCTATTATTTCTCAATTTTTGGGCGGGCCGTCCCCTCTCTGCCTGCGCTTTAATGACAGGTGGGTGCGTGTCTCCTCACTGCGCGCACGCTCATTAAGTGCCGAGGGTGCTCAGAGGCTTCGAAGACAGCGATCACTCCGTCACAAGACAAGCAAACTCCTCTCTCACCGACTCAGGGACTTCTCAAGAGCAAAGCAGACAGCTCCGGACTCTGCTCCGTCCCCTAGAGGACAGCATCTCCCACAATGCTCAGCTCATATGCAAATGTAGTCAAATGTGGGCGCATAAAGGTGCTGGCAGGCTGTTGATGAATAATGAGAGCAACGCTGATGCAGGCACACCCCTGCGCTCTGACTTTCCCCAATGGAGTTACACTACACAGAGGATAGATCACATAGGTACATTAAATGGTGACTTTAAAAAAGATATGGAGCACAGTGGAAAGAAACCCTAGGGACAAATTGACCTGAGAGTGTGACCTAAGCATGACTTACAAGAAGCAACAGATTAGTCTGAGCTTTTGTAGCCATTAATGAACACTGCAGCATGTGACCAACTGTGGTTTATATTGGTGATCAGAGCAGCAGGCAGGCTGGATCGCCATGTTATCGGCCCCTGGGTACAAATGTTTGAAGGCCCCCTACCTGGCTACCTTTTTTGTGTTGTACTGGAATGATATCACAGCAGGTTACATTGCATTGGCTGCATAGTAACTGCAGAGTTGGGCATGTCACTGTTATATGTGCATATTTTTTTTCTCAATTGCTATTGTTTTTCCTACAATAGCAAAATTGTGCACATATTACTGAGAGAACAGGATAACATAAACCCAACAACAAATGCAACACTTCTTTATAAAGCACAACTCGGCAAGCACAACATTTATCTCAATGAAAATGATATAGATTAAAATCGGACAGCTGATGTACAAAACAAAGAGGGAAAAAACAGCAAAGTATCCTAACCTAAAGCACACTGCCATGAACCATTTATACCTTACCTCTGATAACTTTATGAATGGGCATAGACAGTTCACAGATCACTATCAATAAGGACAATGCAACTTTTTTTTTCTCAATTTTTAACAATTTATATTTGGCTTTGGAAATGGACATTCCAGGTCTCTTTTTTGCAGATCCCACAGGCACATTTTCCAAATATATGGAGCTTCAAATTCAAAGCACATTCACAGGAAAGCTAGCACACCACTAAAAACCTAAAAGCTTGCTAGAGAAGAAAATGAAGCAGGCATTCAGCAAAGACGGTGTCAGGATTATGATCGACCATGACACAGTGAGTTTGAAACCAGCTCTTTCTTTTTTGCTGTGTTCCCACCACCAAAGATATTAGATTTTCTCATAATTGCCTAAGGGGGTCCCCTACTGGCTTGGGCCCCTGGACACATGCCCATAAAACCCAGGAGATGATATAAAACCTAGAACATATTAAACCCTTAGGTTGGGCCCTTAGGACTCGCAGTGTTTGCTAGTGTCAAAGTCCAAGATGAGTCTTGGGAGTCCGGGCTACAAACTGGGGTCTAATCTCAAGTCAGTGAAGTGCTACTCTGAGTCTGGTCTCAAGTCTCTGGGTGTGAGTCAAGTCTTGAGTCTTTAGTAGAGGATTTTAGTTTAGTCTCATTGTTAGCATTGCAAAAAAGTGAACTTCTACTAAGAACCTGTCAGGTTTGACATTGTAAGGTTTCAAGCACGGTCAGACGCTCGCAGATGTAACTTACAAAAAGGGTTTTACTGATAGAAACAGAGTTCAAAGTCGTAGTCGATAACCAGGCAGAGTTCAGATCCAGAAGGCACACAAAAGATACAAAGATCAGCCAAGGCAACAATCCGAAAAGGGAAAAGCAGTAGCGTGGTCGAAGGTACAGGCAAGTGGTCATAATCCAAAATCAGAGACAAATGCAACCAAATCCAAAGGGCAGAGCAAAAAACGCTCAGTAGATCTCAAACTGGATACAATACCCTCGCAACTTTACTAAGCTAAAGCCCGGGCTTATATACTAAACTAAGTATATCATATGACACATAACACAGGTGATTCACATCAAAACTACGGAGACCTAGAGCGCTGACAGTTTCAGTCTTATCGCCTACGAGAAGATCGAAAGTCATGTGATCTCCCAGGATTCTGGGAGATTGAGTCCGAATCTACAAGGGGTTTCGGAGGCTGTGCGACAGACATGGCTTCAAATAATGAGCCTTTCATACTACATGTGTCTGAAGAACAAAACTGCAATAATTGCAGTGTTAAAAGGAAAGAGGCAAAACAACTTGAAATTATAGGCTAGTCTTTATTTTGTATAGCAAGTATGTTAGCTAGTACATAGACTAGTTTTAAAGGAATGTGATCTGTAACTTACTAAAACTTCACCTAGATTAGTTGGTAACCTCAGCTAAATAAGCTTGTGTGCTGGCTAGTATATTTGCAATCCAAACTAAATGCTAACCAACTGTTTCAATTTGTTTCACATCTTTCCTTTAAACGCAGCATTCACTGCATGTAGAGCTTCATTCTGTCCACCAAACTGAATGTTTTACTTTAGTGAAAGACTTGTTATTTGAAGCCATAATGAGCCTGATGTTGCTGTGATCTGTGGGAGAATGGCACTGCAGTAATTATTCCGCATGACTGTAGCAAATCTCTCAGACATGTTCGGTTGGAAATGAAAAGTTTTGTCTATTTATTGGGTTAATCGGGTTAATCAGTTTTGTTTGTGTTTTTTCTCAGGTTGAAATATCATGGGTCTTAAGTCTTGACTCTGACTTACGAGTCAGTTAAGGGAGGGTTTAAGCCAAGTTGCAAGTCAGTCATTCTCATCTGATTCATCAACTTGAGTCCCCATCTCTTGCTAGTGCCAGGAAACGCGTTTTATGTTATATTATTGTATTAAATTAATTGGTCAAGTCAGGTCGTCTTTATTTTCATCCTTCAATATAACTTGTATACAAAATGTTTTTTTAGGCCCAATGGTGCAACACAAAACAGCAGCACACTTCACATGTCCTCATAAAGTGTAGTTACATGACAGTATGAAACAAGTTGTTAGGAAATTGAAACAGATCAGATGCACGCAGATTAAAAAACAAGGTGGTATTTTACTTAAAGGTTTAGGAGAGTCAAAAGGAGGATAGTTGTTACAGTCCAAGGTCAAAACCAGAGAGCATAATAACCATAACCAAGAGGACATCAGGAGAGTGAAACCGGATACCAGTCCAAGTTCAAAAACCAAGACATCAGGAAACAAACCAATAAGGGTAGACACAACAAGGGTAGGTGAAAAAAAAAACATGAAAAAGGGCTTAACAAAGACAGACTGCTCAGTATGCAACAAGAAAGGTTAGCAATACTTTACAGCGTGCTAGTCTAAAGCCTGGGCTTAAATACTGACTAGCTAATAACTTGAGATGACAAACAGGTGTGTGAGTTCAAAATTCTGGTGAGGAGGAGCATAGGAATGAACGTTTATTGGTGGATGGTGAAGTGAGGGGAGTCACATGATCTTCCAGTGGCTCATGGGAGTTGAAGTCCTCTACACAGTCCATGGGCACAGGAGAAAGATAACAGGCAAAGGAGGCCCTGAAAATAAACATTCATCATGACTTGGATAGCTGTATGTACAATGTTGTTTTGTGGTTTGTGTGCTATATTTGCCATGAAAAAAGTGTCAATACATAATATCAATGTAATTCATTATGTAACTACCTATATAATTAATCAAGTAATTACATTAATAATATATCACATTCACCATGAATAAAAGAAATACAGATTTGTCCATGTCAACACAGGTTAATGCTCACAGGCTGAGAAAGAGAGAGAGAGGCTCTAAGAGATCCTTCCTCATCCTCCCTGCTTGTGCAGTCCAGGTGCTGGCCCATACTGAACTGATTGCACTCTGAACATGCCTGTATGGAGATGTAGAAACAAAGTCAGAAACCACGTGTACTGTCAGTCCACTGTTGTGCCTGTCTGTCCATTGTTGGGCCCAGTCGCCCACTGTGACCCATGCTGCAGAGACCGGACCATCTGCCAATCAGCGTGTCATGGGAAGGACTCTGGAGTGACCAGGCCTTCATGACCTCTGACCCCTGCTGAATCAGACACTGCTGCGTCAGTATTCTCTGTCAGAGCTAGAGAGGGAAAAGTGGTCCTGGGGGGGCCTCACATACAGGATATACTACACAGCATTTTCAGTGACTGCTTATTATGTACTCAAAACTGAAGAAAAAAACATGCTAAATGTGCTTAATTTAATATACTGCACATCATGGGGAGGAAATGCCAGTCCATGCAGAGTGAGTAAGTGGCAGAAGAGAAATGATTAAAAATATGAATGGTGGAAATGAACATAAAAGAGCGATCACTGTGACCACTGCACAACAGCCTGAGACTGGGTGAAACCTCCTGCTTTATTTAACTGCATGAGAAAAAGAAAGCAGAGTTTTGTTCGGATCACAAATCATTCTTAATTATTATTCTGCAGATTCATAACAAAAGGAAAATATTGTAATGAGTCACTACTTTTTTCTGTACCTTGCAAGGAGGTGAGTGCTCATTTTTCAGCCATAAATTTGCATAAATTCACATATCTTTAAGCATGCACTGCCAAAAGTGATAAAGCACACCCTGTGCAGCGTACTATAGGCTGAGTGGGTGGGGGGGGGTGCACTAGGTAACAAAAGAGAGAAACAGTGTGAGGAAGAGGAGTGAGGGTGGAGAGCAGAACAGATAAAGATATGGAAACGAAGGAGGAAAAGGTGGAATTAAAAAGCTGTGAACAGGTATAGACACAGTGAGCAGGAGAAGAGGGAACAAATGTGAAAGAAAGTAATGAAGGAGAGGACTTAAAAGAAAAGGAGGGAGAGCAAGTCGAGTAGATTTACAGGCTGTAGAGGGATGGAGGGATAAGTGGAGGAATGAGTGGGGCACTGTTTTTACAGCAGCACTCAAAGTGCAGCATTTAAAGGCCATACTCTTGATGATACATGTGTGTGTGTGTAGTGAATACGTGTTTTTCATATTGATAAAGACATTTTGATTTAAAGGCTCAAATGCAAATTAAATTTGTGTCTAATATAAATAAGTGGAGTTGATGCCTTTGAATGAAATTTCCAAAAGAAATGTAAATTAAATAACTGAAAAATACATATACTTTTATGTAGAAGGTTTTATATTTGGAGAACTCTACCAAATTAGCTCGTATTGTGATCCTACAGTAAAAAAAAAATCAGGATTGTGTCATGATAATTTGTCATGTCATGATTGATTGAGATAAATGAAGAAGGTAAATATATATGCAAAATCATCATTTATAGGGTACTTTCTTTTTCGGAGATGTCTGTCCTAAACCCTAACCCTACTTTCAACTTGTGAAAGTAATGCATTTTTCTTTTTAAATTTTTTGAAGATAATGCTGTCCCACGTTTCCATGTCACTACCACAACACGAAGAGATTTAGTTCCTAGACGGAGTCTTATTTTAGCCACTCCCCTGCATTTTAGAGCAGGAAGTGAGACTGCATCCCTGTCCCTCACAGCCAAATGTTACACAGGTAGATCTTACTGTTTTGAAGTAAATGTGTCCCAAAGTCTGGAAGTGAATGTATGAAAAAGTATGTGTGTGTGTGTGTGTGTGTGTGTGTTTGTATTGAGCCTTTTGTGAAGCCAAAATATTGTCTTTTTGTTACTGAGGTTAAGGTTAACCCATTAAACACTACTGGCTTCCATTACTCACTTCTGTAGCTTAAGAATTACTAATCACTTTGCATTGTTTTCTATGTAGTCACTGAATAATAAGCCTTAGGATATAATAAATCAGGGAATGTAAGGGATTAAGGTGAAGTTTACTCTGCTACAGGATTACACTATTCAGCTGAAGTCACAAATACAGCAAGACGCTGCGTGTGTGTGCGTGATAAGGGAAGCTGTATTATCAGAATCTCGCGTGCATTTCGCCTCACAAAAATAAACACACATTTTCGAGACACATGTGGAACAGACGCACTGAAACAACATTTATGTATCCTTCTGTACCACGCACAAACACACACACACATGCACACACACATGCACGCATACACACACTGCAGATCTGTGATGGAAGCCTGTCATGTGTGTCAGGCCAGATGTCACATTCTAAATGTAAGTGGAAAATATGACATATTAACTATAGATGAGGAAAGTTGGAATGTCTTAGCTGGAAAACTGTGCTGTAGCTCGAACTGTATCCTTTTCTCAGTATGCTGAGCTCTTTATCTCCTATTCATTCACTCTTTTCTTCTCTCTGTGCCAGAATCTCTCTCTGGGATAAAAGTTTGGTGTTAGCCCAATCAGTGAAGGTCTAAGATTCTTATGTTTTTTATGCCTCTGTTTCCACATCTCTCTCTTTCTTCCTGTATCTTTCTGCTTTCTCTCTCTTTTCCAATTGGTCTTTTTCTCACGCTGTATGATGATCTTTGTATTTACAGTTTTCTTATGTCTGTACGTAGGAAAGATGCTGCTTTGTGAACACCAACACACTCAACCTCCCTCCATCCCTCCTCTCTCTCTCTCTCTCTCCTTTCCTCCCTTCATCTCTGTATGTGTTAGCTCTTTTTCCCATCCCACCCTGGACATGCCTTTCAGTGTCTGCGTGACCTGGACGTCGGAGCGCACCGTCCCAGCATGGAGCCGTTTCAAATCAGATTCTTCTCATCAAACAGAGGAGGGGCGGGACGGGACGAGGAAGGTCAGAGAAAAAAAAAGTGGGCAGTGATGAGAATTTGATCCTCAAGGAAAAATAACACAAAGAAGAAAGTGTCCATCACAGTGAAGAATGAGCCAAGTGGAGAGGATGAGCAAGACAGAGAGAGAGAAAGAGAGAGAGAGACAGAGAGAGAGAGAGTAAGCAAGACAGAGAAAAAGGAAAGAGGAGATAGAAAGAAACAGAGGTAGAAAAAACACACACACAGAGAGAGAGAGAGAGAGAGAGAGAGAGAGATGAAGAAAAAGAGAGAATAAGGAGAGGAAGGGAGCATCATAGGGAGAAAGAAAGAGCAGAAAGAGAGAGAAGAAGATGGAGAGAAATTAAGAGAGAGAGGGAGAAGGAAAGAGAAACAGAATGCGAGAATGAGAGACAGCAAACAGTGAGAATGAAAAAGGGAGAGAGAGAAAGTCAAAGAGAAGAGAAGAAGAGAGGGAGAGAGACAAAAAAAACCAGGCAAACAATGGACAAGAAGATAGAGACAGAAATAGAAAAAGTAAGAAAGAAGGGAGAGAGAGAGAGAGAGAGAGAGAGAGAGAGAGGAAGAGAAAAAGTAAAAAAAAAGAAAGGTGAGAGAGACTGACAGTGATAAAGGAAGAGAAAGAGAGAGAGAATGGGACAGTGGAAAAGTGAAAGAGAGGGAGAGAGACATAGGTAGAGGGAGAAAGAAAGAGAGAGAGAGAGAGAGAGAAAGAGAGAGAGAGGTAGATGTAGAGAGAGTAATGTGCCTAAGACAGCAGGAGAATGCAGCTTTTCAGTAGATTGCACATCATCAAAGTGATGCAGCTCTCTGCATTTGTATTTTAAGTGCCCTTAACTCTGAGCGTGAGTTCATGTTTAAGAACAGGGGAAATTGAGACAGGTGACGTTCAGAGACGCCATGAGACCAAAAACTGTAACAACTAATAATCTCCCTCGTCTCTGAATGACGACGCCTGCCTAAAGCGGGTCCCTGGAGGGGTCTAGAAGAGCCTTCACACACACACATACACAGGCGCTTCACCGAAAGCCTCGGCGGCGGCAGGTCCCTGTGCGTGGGTCAAGAGACGCTGCTGTTTTTCCTTCAGTCGTCCTGACAGGCAGGTGACAGAGATTAATAGCCCCCATATTGACTGAGTAACTTGCAGTTCCTTATCTCTGTCGGGCCCGGGCTTGGCCCGAGAGCACGCCGCTGTTATTAGAGGTATAATTGCAGAGACATTTAAAGCGTTTTCCCTCCGGGGACGGCGGAATCCAATAAAGCTTTCATAAGAGAGCCAAGGCAAGGCGAGGCACTCCGGTACTGCCTTGAACGAACGTACACACATACACACGCCCGCACGCCCACGCACACACCCAGCAACGGCCTCTAAAACTCAGAGAAAAGCCCGCAGAGTCGTCAGCTCTGAGAAAATGAGTGATTTATGGGGCCTCGCACAACTCAAAGATTAGTTGTTTTATTAAAACTGTATGGAGAGACTACAGATATGACAGCACTCCTGCCTGCATTGTGCATCAAATAATCATTGCGGTTAGAATAGCAAATAGTTTTGATGGTGTGAGGGGTCTTTGTTTGGTTGATGGTGTGTAATGTGTGTTTGGGTGGTCTGCCCATGACTGTGAACATGTAAATGTATGAAATACAGTGTAAACTTATGAAAGTTTACACCAGTGTTTTGAGTGTAGTCCTTGGGAACCCCCTGGAAGTCCGTTTGTTTGCTGTATTCCAGTTTCCAGCACACCTGAAACACACACACACACACACACACACATTATCGAAGCCACTTATCCTCCTGGGTTGCGGGGGTGTGCTGGAGCCTATCCCAGCAGTCTTTGGCAGAAGGCAGGAAACACCATGGGCAGGCCGCCAGTCCATCACACACCTGAAACAGATATTCAAAATCTTGACTTTCGTGTTTTAAATGTGTTGGGAGCAAAAATGTGGACTGTCTGGAGGTCCCCATAGACTGGTTTGAGAAACCATACAGCATACAGCAAACAGCAGGGGTCATCAGTTCATGTTCTGGAAAGCTAGTGTCCAGCACAGTTTGGTGATTTATTTTCTAAAACCAGAGGCAAAGAAAGAGGGGTGGCAACGGTGGCACCGGCCGCCTGAAATCTGGTTGGCCATCCTGGCCACCACCTCAAACTTTCTTTCACATTGTTTGCTGATTAGAGTGCTTCCATTCACTCCACAGAGAGAAAGGAGCTCAGTTCATGATGTTACACACTGTTTGAGTGATGCAAGAGTAAATTTGGCAAAACTGCATCTTGGTTGTAATGTCAGTGAGGTGGTGGCACATGCATTTATTTCCAGGAATCTCAACATAAATGTATCTAAGTAAAAGAGAGCAGGTATTTTGTATTTTTTCCCAGTTACATTATTGATTGCACATGCTATTATTGACCTCCCTATTAAAATACACCCTTTGCCAATTTCCTTACAATATCATAACTTTTTAATTAACCCTTTTGACCTCAACAGAGCATGCTTTATCACAAAACCAGGGAAAAATGACAGTTACAAATTGATTGTGTTTTAAAGGTGAATCTCACCTCTTTAATGTGAAAACAAAACCAATGAACAGAAATGATCCCAGGACTGAATGTAATGAGCATTGAAACTGTAGTAGACATCATAACTGTAATGTTAAAATACACAATGAAGACAGTATAGGGTTATGACTACAGCAGTGAATTATGTTCAACATCGTTTGCTAGTAATGATACACCTACAAGGCTATAAAAATCACCAAAAATCACCAGTGTCACTAAAGGTCCTACACACAGAACTCTCCTAGCTGCAATTTTACACACCTCAACATTTATTTGAAAGACTAAAGTTGAAATAAATCGAAAGACTAGAGCCAAACAAATTCAGCTCCTCACTCACTTGACATCAGTGCAGTTAAGGGGCTGTGATTAGCTGCAAAAAGGTAAAACACATAAATAACAAGCAAGCTAAATTTTACTGATTTGTATAGGATATGAATTGAGTCTATAAATCAATACAAACTGGCATCAAGCACTGAAAAACATGCAAAGTCACTGATACTGAAAAAGATTTATGTTTGCTTAGTGAAAGTTGTTTCACTTATGAAAGAATATGAACTTGGCTACATATTCAATTTTTTTTAATTCAACAGCTAAAATAATTGTGAAAAACACAGTAAAATCAGCCGTGTTAAACCAACACCTAAAGAGTTTATCCTAACACTGCTTTGCAGCATGTGGTTCCACTCTGCAGAGAGTCAAAATGTTAATACTGTTAAACTGAGTAGTGTTAAAAAGCACGTGCAGTGTAGAAGGTCACACACTAGTGTTGTTCATAATTAACACTGTGGAATATTTAACACCCCTGGTGTTGTTTGCATTCCAACCCCAACACCAGACATCCCCCGACACTACTGATTGACAGTCCAGCTCTATCGGAGTGAATAACATTTAACACTGCAGTTTTTACACTGATGATGTGTAAACAAAGATTTTAAAAGATTTGTGTCTTGAGCTTCCATATAATCACTGCTGTCTAGCTAAGCAGAACTCTTGTCAGATTCCTTTGTCTCCAAGTCTGATACACACTCTGACCACTCTTTTGAAGGCTTTAAATCTTGGGGCAGTCATTGAAAATGGAATGTATAAATGTGTAAAATGTTTTGTTGCAAACTAAAAACTTGAATAGTTTGATTAAAAAACTAAATATCAAATAGTCTAAAACATCTTTTGTGTGGAGGATTACTGTAATTATTGTGTCTTCTATGTGCATGACTTGTAGACTGCGCTGTGTGCACTTTATGTGTGTAGGGATGTTTATTAATGGTGTGTTTAGCGCTGATGTCATTATCAACGGCATGCCCTCCCTAGTGTTTTTACTATACTCTCTACACTCTCTAATCTCTGTACATAAAATACATGATTCTACTACAATGTTCATATGATTTCAAAGTTATTTTTATTTTTGTTCTGGTAAAAAGGGAAAAAAAGAGTCTTATAAATAAAGTCTTCATCTAGTTTATCTAGTTTTCTAAGTCATTTTTGATAATTACGTATAATTTTGGACCCCTTTTGCCTTGACCAACCTCATTTACATGGCACCAGAATCACCACTGACTGGTTCAAAAAACATCTGGTTCAACTCATCAGTTAATCACCAGGTTCATCTTGGAAATAAAGGTGCCAGAAAAGTGAGTGATCTTTTTGGTTCCCAGTGAACCTTTCCATGGCTGATTCTTTATAGAACTATTTTTGTAGATGAGTGAATGTGAAGAATCTTTGTAAATGTGGTATATCAACTAAACATTTCTCCTAGTATTGTACAACCAGACCCTAGCTGCATCTGTCTAAGAGTTTTGGTGAAATTGAAAGAGTAATTTAAAAGTCAGAGGTGTTGGGTTGGATTTCATGTGAGTTTTTCAGATTACATCATATGTTACATATTAACAGCACACGCCCAGGCTCAAAAAGAAGGTCCAGCTTAAAGTTTAGGTCTTGAATGCAAAATGAACATTATACTGATGAAGATATGATGACAATAGTACATAATTCACGTAATCCTCAGAAGACACATCATTCACCAAGTTTTGTTCAGTTTCTGAAACATTTTCAACATGCCTGCAAACATCACATTCATCTGCTTGTGGAAGGAGGCTGAAGCACAACTGATGTCACAAAATGTCACCTGCATTTGTGTGCAGTTACACATTTCACCAGAGAGGTCTCCAAATCCCCAAAACTTACATAGTATACCTTAAGAGTGCAGCAGGGTCATCGAACTCTGGCCTTTTAGAACTAGAACCAATGACCCCTGATATACAATGCATGTGTGACTTGTATATTCGCACATATGAATGTGAGCATGACTGCTCTCCTGCTCTCCTTTGACGGTCATGCAGGAGGTTGTGGAGAAAGGGAGGGCTGCTGAATATGCAAGCGTAATCCGCACTCTAACTCGATTGTGCCGAAAATGAAGTTTGCCACCTCAGGGGAGCAAGTGCCAGGGGTCAGATGAACAAGTGCCTGGTGTGAGGCACTTGCACAACGAAGGCAGAGCACAATCACACAGCCACAATGGAAGCCAGTTGGAAAGCCATGAAGAGACTTGTTTATTACAATTCACGCTGAAATTGGTGCTCTTTGAATGTTTTCCAATGAAGAGAGGTCCTAGAGCGACTGGTATGGACTCAGGCTTGGCTATATTGGCAACAGCGAGCATCTTCCAGGTTGGTGGAGCTGAAACACACAAGACAGAAAAAACACAGTGGTGTTTTTGCTTTCCATTTACCCTCCTGGAACAGTTGAGGCACTTTAGTAGCCTACAGACTGGGGATAGCTTGCTATGAAATCAAATAAAAATCAGAGTTAAAGGACCCACATTAAGGAACACTTCATTTTTCTCACTATTTAAAAAATGTTTAATGTAGTACGCAAATATTGTTAAAGTTTCAAAATGTACCACTCACTCCCCATTCCATATGGTCCATTTATGGAAACATAAAAATTAAGCATTCATTGTTTTTGTGATGTCACAACAACCAAACGAATTGACATCCATCTGGATATTCAGGTCTATATTACCTGGATCAGGTGTGTTTGATTTGGGTTGGAGCTAAACTCTGCAAGGTGGTACATTTCCAGGACCAAGATCAGGCACACCTGATTTAGATATCGTCATTGGACTTCATTCACCTACCATTCTCAAGAAGAAATTTCTTCTTAAAACCCACTTACGCAGTTTTTACGAAGATTCTGACATTCACCAATGTTTTCTTATTTGGGATTTGTTCTTAGGTAAGAACAGAATCTACACACACTCAAAAGCAAAGGTGTGAACAATTCTGTGGTATAAGAACAAAACATGAATCTGACGTAGACTTTTTCTTAGGACTTTTTTCAAGAACAAATAAAAAAAAATCTTAGGAAGATATTGGTGAATGAGGCCCATTGTCAGGAAAGAACCTCATATCTCATTTTTAATTTTTTGACATAATTTAAAATTGCCAGCTGCCATGATGAAGCCAAACAGAAATAGTCCAAATTCACATGGGACTACAGTATTATTAGTAGTATTAACTACAGTATTTTCTATTAAAAGTTAAGATCATTTTTCTTTCTGCTGTAAAGTTACCTTTTTGAGATGCAAGGTTTTATTTTGACTGCAACAGTACAGTGAGATATTCAGAACATTTTTACTCATGAAAAAAGGTGAGAATTGTAGAAGACAATGTTGTCCATCCACAAACAGCAGGCCTCAGACAGTGTTTGTCAGTAGGGGGAAATGCCATAGGTAAGTCTGCTTTTAAGTGGGCCTCTCATAGGTACACAGTAAATTGAGCTAAACTGTTTCTCAGGTACCACTACCTAGGGTAACAGAATAGATTGCACATTGTGACATCCGAACACTTTGGCACATTCTAAAACTGTTTACAACAGATAGTACAGCACCAACATATAGCACAAATAAATGCTGAATAGATTCAAATTGAGACATGTATTTGGGGATTTTGAGTGATTAAAGGAATTTACTCACTCAATTGCAGAATGCGTTGTTTGATAGAACTTTTTTTGTGGCATGTGTTTAGTGTTTTTAGCCAGCAAGCTCCTAATCTTTGCCACATGTTTTTGTGAATTGTTTGGAATATATGGCTTCTGAATGGAAAGAAATGTTCAAGCAATTGAGAAAAACCATAATTTTGGTGAAAGATGAAAGCTTAGAAAATGGTCATATCAAACGTATTATGGCTGTTTATATCATAAAACCAACAAAAATGTCACAAGTGCGCAAATGTAGGATCTGGGTAGTGCACAAGAAGTGTTGATCTTGGGTGATGATATGGGATGACTTTTCAGCACCGTGGAGAGCAACCAGTGGAGAGCAACCAGTGACAGTCAATACTTTTGGTCCTCTTTGGTTATAGGGGTCCCAGGTGCGGTCACAGTGTAGTTTAGTAAATATGTCTTTTCCAGGGAGACCTTGACCCTCTCTACTTCCCTATGTCCACCAGGAGGTCACCAGTGACTTCTCTAGCTTTATGACCAACCACTCATCTACAACCCCATTTCCAATAAAGTTTGGACACTGTGAAAAATGTAAATAAAAACAAAATGCAATGATGTGCAAATCATTTAAACCCTGTATTTCATTGAAAATGCTTCAAAGACAGCATATCAAATGTTGAAACTGAGAAATTTGATTGTTTTCTGAAAAATGCCCATTTTGAATTTGGTAAAATTGTGTAATGTTTAAAAAAAATCCCTGGGGGTTAATTGGCAAAAGGTCAGTAACATGATTGGGTATAAAAAGAGCATCCCAGAGAGGCTGAGTCTTTCAGAAGTAAAGATGAGGAGGGGTTCACCACTCTGTGGTCTGTAAAAGACTGCACGATCAAATAGTGCAGCAATTCAAGAATAACGTTTCTCAGCATGAAATAGCTGAAAAGAACTTTTGCTTTTCATCATCTATGGTACAAAATAACATTAAAAGATTCAGAGAATCTGGAGAAATCACTGTATGCAAGGGACAAGGCCAAAAACCAGTATTTGCTGGCTGTGATCTTTGGGTCCTCAGATGGCACTGCATTAAAGACAGACTTGATTCTGTGGTGGAAATCACTGTATGGGCTCAGGAACACTTCTGAAAAACACTGTCTGTGAAAGTAGTTTGTCGCTGCATCCACAAATGCTAATTAAAACTCTTAAACGCAAAGAAGAAACCAAATATAAACAGGATCCAGAAATGCTGCCACCTTCTCTGGGCCCAAGCTCATTTAAAATGGACTGAGGGGAAGTGGAAAAGTGTCCTGTGGTCTGACAAATCAACATTTGAATTTCTTTTTGGAAATCATGGACACTGTGTCTTCTGAACTAAAGACCACTCAGCTTGTTAACAGTGCACAGTTCAAAAGCCAATATTCATGATGGTATAGGGGGCATCAGTGCACATGGCATGGGTGACTGGCACATCTGTGAAGGCACCATTAATGCTGAATGATATATACATGTTTTGGCAACATACACTGCCATCCAGATGACGTCTTTTTCAGGAAAGGCCTTTCTTATTTCAGCAAGACAATGCTAAACCACATTCTGTATGTATTACAACAGCATGGCTCTGTATTAAAAGAGTCTGGTCGCTAAACTGGCCTGCCTGCAGTCCAGACCTGTCACCACTGATAACATTTGGCACATTATAAAATGAAAAATACAATAAAGGAGACCCTGAACTGTTGAACAGCTGAAATTCTATATCAAGCAACAACAAGAAAATTTCACTTTCAAAACTACAGCAATTGGTCTCCTCAGTTCCCAAACACTTACAGAGTCCTGTTAAAAGAAGAGGTGATGAAACACAAACGTGGTAAACATGCCCCCGTTTTGGAACGTGTCGTCCGTATCAAATTCAAAATGGGCATATATTTTTCAAAAAACAATAAAATTTCTCAGTTTCAACATTTGATTTGTTGTCTTTGTATTATTTTCAATTAAATATAGGGGTTAAATGATTTGCACATCATTGAATTTTTGCACAGTATCCCACCTTTTTTGGAAATGGGGTTATACTTACTGGAAAGAGTTACTGACTTCAGCTTTGAGAAGTTCTCAGCCCCGCTAAGTGACTCACATGAAAGATCCAAAAGAAACATTTTTGCTTTAACTTCTCAACAAAGGGACGTTCAGTTCATTTGTACTTGTTGTTTTTATCTTCTAGTCCTAAATGAGCTGTCCCTTCATCATGCTCCACCTTCACCTTGTGTTCCAGCAAAGAACACGAAAGCAGTGGATGTGAATGTGAGGCACTGAAAAAGACAAGGTCTCTGTGTGCTCTGGCCTTCGCGCTCTGCTCTGATGAGTAAGGCATGACAAAGCACAGGGAAAGAATGGAGACAGGAGAAGCGGCGGTACTGGTGATGTAAGACGAGGCTGCGCCTTAACCTTGAGAAGATGGCAGCTCAGAAAAGCTCCGTTGCGTGGCATGCTCACAGGTAAGCTTACAGCTTTATCTTCCACTCTATTACAATCAATGGCCTTCCAATCATCATCACTGAGGAACAAATGTACAATGAATGTGATATTATGGGGTTTATATGACCACATGCACACGAGATCCTACATCAGCAGCCTAAGTGAGGGCAGGCGCAGTGCCCTGAGGTTTACTGTGCACACGCTGGAGCTCATTTCATAGGCACTGATGGTGGACTGCCTGCTCTCATAATTTCTTTGTAATCTGGTTAGCCTGTGAGCTCTCTGCTGACCTTGTCGCGCTCCTTGCTGCTGTCACTCTGCTGCTGACGGAGGGTGAGGAGCCTGGCAGTAATGTAATAATCGCTGTGTGTGTGTGTGTGTGAGAGGGAACGGCGCATTGGGACAAGTGGCGCATGCAGTGTCGAGTTTCGTCCCGGTGAGTGCCGCCTCGTGTTTGAGCCAAAGCAGACACAATCAATCAATCTCAGAGTGTCAGCGCTTGTAGTTTTGGCCGCTCCCACCGTGCTCCGCCTGTCAGATCTCGTCTCGTCTTCTCACCCCGGCCTGGTGTCAGAGAAGGTTTCGAAGGGGAGAAAGTGAGCCGCGAGAGGTCAAGAGTGGCACGCTGAAGTCACAGCTCACTGGGTCAGCAGCCAGGGTGTTAAATTGTGACCATAGTGTTTTACACCATTGCAGTGATTTAACACTTTTAACAGAGATTGCCACCAATTTTTCAACATTTCTGCTAGATTCAATGCACCGAAGAAAAGTGTTGCTTAGGATTCACTTAATTCAAATCAGGAACACGAATAAAACGCATTACATCAACACAATACTTCCCAATAATAAATACAGTATCCTTGTAGTTACTAAATAATTAGCTGTAGCTTGTAATAACCCTTGGATTTTAAGCGGTTAATGTTTTTGTTGAATTTTACCATTTTAGTCATTGCTAGTTCCCACCTGCTGGCTGCAGCTCACTCCCCCAGTCTTGACGAAACAGTTCTTCTATCTTTCAGACTTACGACTACAGAGGGCTGAGACATCACTGGGATCTGAAGTCATGAGTTCTTCTGATGATGAGGCATTTTTACAGTGCAGTGAACCTACATTTTTGAGTTTTCTATGTAATGTTGAATATGTTGGAATTGTAAACCTGAAAAAAGTGTTCTTTTGTCTTACTATTTTGCTTTACAATGCCCTGCACCTTTCTGCCCTGAATCGATTTAAAACAATATATGTTTAGATCACAATCATATCTCAGAACTGTCATAAAACAATGTCTCAGGCATCAGGCATTGCATCTGTAATCATTCACATCACTTTCTGCGACGTAGCTTTTCAAACAGGAGACATTATAAAGGAGAAGACAGGTCACTGATTAAAATATGAATGCCAAAGCTCATAACGCTCAACATGGCATCTGTTTACAAGAAAAGTCCTATCCTTCAATAAAAATTAGCCAGTCAGCTTGCTGTTTAAGCTGCAAGCAGGAAAAGCCCCACTTGACGTGAAAATATACACAAGAGCAGTTTCCAGCAAGCTGAAAAATCACATTTTGTGTGCACCGAGTGAAACGCTACAAACTATTTTGGCTGTTTTTTTTTTGTTTTATCAGTGATTTCATGTACATTTTTAAAATGTTATTGTGGCTTTAAGTTTTGGTTTTAAAGGACTCTTCACATTCAAAGAGATAAGAGTCTGGTCTTATATTGCCTGAGTTAAGTGGACAGACTTTCCTGTAGCGACTTTGATTGAACTCTTCAGATGTCTGGTTTCTATCACCACCAATTTGAGCAGTTCTGATACAATAAGTTTCTCTAAACTGCAGTATTTTACATAAAACCACTCTGAATGACTTTGTTTACTTTTTGACCACTTAACTATGCAGGAAAATTAATGTAATTCTTTGTGAATCATAAAGTGAGCTTGCTATTCAGTAAAGACTATGAACTAATCTAATCTGTGGGAGCTCTCAGACAGTTCATTGTCTTTTTGTTCTTGTTGTATTCCAGATCCTATCACACCTGAACTAGGTCTTTAGTTCTTGACTGCTTGGCGTGTTTGAAGCTGAGATAAAGCACAAATGTGGTCTTAAGGACTTGATTGAGAAATACTGGTGTGTTGTATGACATACAGAAAGGGTCATCAACTGAAATTCAGAGACAGTAGCTCATCTGTTGCTGCACAGTTTGTGTTAGTTATCCTCTCGTCTTTAGTCCCGGGACGTTGCCCACAGGACGCTGTTGTCTGAATATTTTGAGTTGGTGGACTATTCTTAGTCCAGCAGTGACACAGTGCAACACACACTAACACACCACCACCACGTCAGTGTCAAGGCAGTGCTGAGAATGATCAACCATCTAAATAATACCTGCTGTGTGCTAGTCCTGTGGGGGTCTGTGGTGTTCCTGACCAATGGAGAACAAGGTAAACAGGTGCTAACAAACTGACTTCAATCTGTACTTCTACAACTACAAAAGGCACATTTAAGGTAAGTACAGCTGCTAAAATGGACAAAGAGTGTATACGATAAGGCCAAAAGTATGTGGTCATCCCTTCAAATGATTGAATTCAGGTGTTTTAGCCACACCCATTTCTAACAGGTGGATAATGTCAAGACAAACATCTGTCTCCATAGACAAACATTGTCAGTACTGAAGAGCTCAATGACTATAAATGTGGCACAGTCATAGGATGCCACCTTTGCCATGTCATTTTGTGAAATTTCAGAACAATCCCACTATTTCACTGAGCATGCTGCACATACAAGGAATTTGTCTTTTCTATCTTGCTAGATCTGCCCCAGTCAACTCAAAGTGCTATCACTGTGAAATGGAAGTGTCTAGGAGCAACAACAGCTCAACCATGAAGCAGTAGACCACACAAACTCACAGAGCGGGACTGCAGAGTGCTGAAGCATGTAGCACCTGAGTGGTGTAAAGCATGCTGCCACTGTTCTCGGGAGTGATGAATCACGCTTCTCTATTTGGCAGTCTGATAGAAGAATCTGGGTATGGCGAATGCCAGTAGAACGCTACCTACAGGAATGCATAGTGCCAACAGTAGTTTGGTAGAGGAGGGATAATGATCTGGGCAAAGGGCAGACCAAATCCACACACACAGTCTACATACACGTATATATATATATATGTAAACCTTTATGTAATATTTACATGCAAGTACACAATAACTCAGTTAATATATTAATATTAATATTTTAATAATTAATTACCTTTAATTTACATGTAGTGACAGGTTTAAGTCAGCACTTCTGAATTTTTACATTTGTTTTAACGTCAGCAAATGACGACCACATAGCATAAATGTAAAAGGGTGTTTTTTCTTTCTACAAAACAAAGCAAGGTTGTACATACAATGATATGATGATTCTAATGAAATAACTCCTCTTCTACTTACGAACACACATGTTGTATCTATGAAAAAGTTTTTATGTGCATGTTGAATAACTGACAGGTTAATTCAATGTACCATTGTGAAATAAACAATATCTTTTGTTATTTAATAAAACATTGCCCAATTCCTAAAAATGTAATCCAGACACCGTATAGGTATGGGTAGATTATATGACTGTGTGAGATCAAAAAAAAAGCAATTAGGAAGACAGAAAGCAGTCTAACCAAGGATGGAGATAAAAGGCAACGGCTCAGCAGGTGCACAAAGCTGTTGTTGGTCTGCAGAGCCTGAAAAGGTGCAGTGAGGTTACATAGATTTACAGCTCTGCTTCATTTATGCTCAGTAAGATGCTCATGAATGTCAACAGAACATGAGGGGTGAAGATTTGAAAAGTGCCTCGAGACACATTACATATGTGTACACACCCAGGGGAACATGCATCATGCACAGGCATCATAATTGTTACCTTAAATATTATCTTACACATTACAGATGTTTGAGGGCAGCACTTTGGCAGAGCTATGCTGGAGTCATTCCAAATGAGAGAGAATTTGGATTCTCACCTGCACAGAGATGTGAGAGGGAGAGCTGTCATCAACACCTCATAAAGAAGACTGCTAATGAGAGTCTGAATAGCAGCACACACACACACACACACACACACACACACACACACACACATACACACACACACACGTATACTGGTGGTCCTGCTTGGGGTATGACAGATGTGTGGAGCAGTATCAAGGCCAAAAATGCCCCAGTACTGGGCCCACGCCTGCAGGGAGATTCCATGATACAGTTATGAGTGAAATACACCTGCTTGGCTCCAGATCATGATGCAAAGATGCTTCCAATGACAGTTTTAGATCCTCTGGGCTGTTTCTGAGTCGCTTGTCCTCTGACTGTACCTCCACTAACCTTGGAGAGGCACTGTTTCCACTGCTGATAGATAGATGAGCAACATCAAGAGAGTTTTATTAGCACCACAGATGTTTTCTCAAATATTTTAACACATCACACTGGCTGTAAAGCTATAAGGTGTCTTGTCAGCTTTCAAAATACTGGAGACTTGAATTTTTTACAGAACCAAATTATTATTGTTAAAAATAAGTCAATCAAAAGTCCCCAGCACAATGCAGAATATTTTTTTTGGGACGGGATGGGTGGGAGCACAACTTAACTAATTTAAAAAATATTTGAGGAACATTAGTGCATCCTTTATTAAAAGCAGCTCACACTTCTCTGCTGTAAATGAAAATGTAAAATTTGTTTCCGACACTAACCATTTGTGAACCATTCAGCCTAAAGTAGAGTGAATGCAAATGTTACAACGAACCCCATAGGTGAGGGGCTAGTTGTGACAAACAGCAAACAAATTAGTAAAACACTATCAAACGATCAAATACAACCAATTCAATACAGTCCTATGTTGGTTGAGACACAAATTTTCTGATCAAAAATTACACACAAAAAATCTGCATGAAAATAAGTATGATCATTGAAAAGAGGCTGTCACACAGGGCAACATTAATATAGTACTCAAAGTAGAAGAGCAAATATCAGCACAATAAAACTAAAATATAATTGTTTTATATTTTGATGAATCTGTGCAGAAAAACTTTGTCCTTTGAATGTATACAGGAGATATATGGGCTTCTCTCCTTGTTTACCATAGGACCTCAGCCAGGTGATCTCTCACTGTGAGATAGTTACCTCCTTTAAAATGCGGCTATACAACAGACACAAAGAGAGTAATTAAAATAATATAGATGTGAATAAAACAATTCCCTAACTGAAAAAAAACATCATAAAAAAGTTGCTTTTATGGTATAGAAACAGTCTTAAGGAATATCTGTCTGATCGCTCTCATGATTGACAGATGATGATGCTATGGGGATAAGAGAATGTGACTAAAAGCATGTTCTACTTGAATCTGTTTAACTATTTAAAATATAATATAAAGTTATATTTTACCCTGTGATAGCTTGTGCCCCGCTCTGCCCTACATTAATTTCAAGACTGTACTAAGTGATAAGTAAGATGGAATGCATACTGGAGTCAGTGTATGAAAGAAATGATATATTGGTAGAAAGAAATAAAGAAATGCCCAAACTCATAAATAGCTCCCCTGTAGTCTTCATTCAAGTTTTTATCATGATGTCATGATGGTTTAGGTCATATGTTCTCAGACAATCACAATCGCCTCTAAAAATTCTTTCCTCTGTCAAGCAAAAGAAAAGGAACTCCTAAAACAAATCAGAATTATTATATATATTATATTATCTAGTCAGAATTATTATGCTAAGAAATGGTGGCAAGATGTTACTGAGCAGTGTAAAATGCCTGACCCCTACTATCTTGATCATCTGGAAAGTGATGCTTTTTGTATGTTTTGTTTGGTTTTTGTTTCATTCTTAAAGCTGAAAAAGTTTTAGTATATGGATATGACATGGTTTTATCATATTCATCACAAGAAATAATAATGAATGAAGAAATAATAATGAATAATAATGAAGAACTTCCTAGTTGTTGTACTCAGCTTGTTTAATATCCCCCATCTTTATTTCTATGTATTCTAACTGATGACCTGTCCAGGGTGTATCCTGCTTTCTGCCCAATGACTCCTGGGATAGGCTCCAGCCCTCCTGCGGCCCAGAAGGATAAGGGGCTTAGAAGATGTGTGTGTGTAGAGTTTCAATACTACATGTATAATGCCTACTACAATTCCAGTCCTCATTTGCCCTACAGGCCTGAACTGACAGCTCTATGTTTACTTCTAGCGCTTGTTTTCATATTAAAAATGGATTGTAATTACAAGTTCATTTTTCTTGGCTTTACGATTAAATGTTTTGTTTAAAGCACTGATCAATAAGCCTTTAACTCTGAAAATGATCAGGAATCCACACGAGTGTTCAAGAATTCTGTTGGGTTCTAAAGGGTTAAATTGGCCTTCATGCATATTTTGTCAGTTCCCAACACGTGCACTGAGCTTGAATGACAACATTGTTTAATTTGGAATGAAAGATGTTTCAAATGTTCTCCTCTGATTTTACCCTTTTTACTATCTAACATTTTAGTCTAGTAGCACTAATGTTGCGGTGCTACCATATTAAAATAGTCATTTGACAGCGCTACTTGCCAGGAGGCAGGACCTCTTTGCCTCTCTACAGAAATAGAAGAAGAGCAGGATAGAAGAACAGAGCAACCTGTGGGACAACAAAAGTACACAAGAGATATAATAAGAAAATATGAAAAATATTAGTATGGAGAAATGATGATTACTGTGTTCAACCAGAGAGAGAAAAAACACATTGACAGGGTTGGGTATAGACAGGATCGACTAAATGGCTGCTTAAACATATGCGTGACATCTCCTGTCCCAGCACTCTTTCTGCTGAAGGTGATCTGATGTGGGGTTACATCACTGTCCCCCTGTCTTCCTGCCAAATGATGACTCAATTAAAGCTGTGCTCTCGCTAGTGAAGAGCCCAGGCCATCAGGCCGGCTAATTAAACCTCAGGCACTTACCAGAGAAGTTAATGGCCTTCAATTATGAATGAAGAGCTGGACAGCTCAGTCAATGGGCTGAATGAAAACTCTGCTGATCACAAAGACCTCAGCGTTTCCCCCAGTCTTCATCGACCTGAAGAAATCACATTCGTCCTCACTGGTGAACTCTCTGTAGCCAACTAATAGTACTTAGTAGTGGCACAGTAATGGCAAAACAGCTAACATCAGTAATAAGAAATATTCTAAATTAATTGTTGTATTTTATTGTTCACACGGTATTAATGAACACTTGCTGAAATCATGAGTGTTTGTGTGACAGTTAGATTTTCTTGATGAGATACACTGCTGAAGAGATGAGGTGTGGTAGTGAGAGAACATGCCTAGTTTGCTTTCTGCCGAACCATTCTGTTCTGAAATTTTTTCTTCTGTAGTAGCACAGTTGAAAATATACTGGCCACATTATTAGAAACAGCTACTTGACGGCACAACTTGTGGATATACCTTTAGAAACTCTTGCATGTGCTTTTTTCCATGCACATTTTGTATTAGACCTTCTTCAGTGGTCAGTTTACGACCACTTTTGGGTGGCTGTATTTGGTTGAAGGATGTTGTGGCATTTAACCTCTGGCTCTTCAGGCCCCCTTGTGGCTATTCCACTGGATGTATAGTTACTTGGATATTTTCAAGAAATATTATTAAATAAAATATTTTTTATCTGTAATTCTGTTATCACATTGATGTTGTGACACTCTGTTGGTCTTCTAGTGAGCAATGAGGGGTAAAGGGGAGTGAGCACAAAATGGACAACACAACTGCAGCTTTCTTCATAGAAAACAATCTTGTACAACTGCCACAATAAAATATACCATTTAAACAGAATAAAACACTTTTAAGTGCTGAACTGCTTGCTCACCTCAGATGAAAATTCAGTTACCTTTCTCATTTGAATCATATAAATTTAAAGCAAACTTTAAGCAATTTTTTTTTCAAAGCATCTTACTCTGTAAAACCCATACAAATCGGCATCAGCTGGAAAGTACAAAGTAAAACTCAACAGCCACATCAGTACTTTATTTAAAAAGAAAAGGCCACTCAGAGTAAACACCATTTAAAAGACATCTAGTATGAACAATGGCAGATATTGTTGATTGGAATTATGAATGGCTGATGCTGTTTAAAAACTAGCCAGTAAAATGACCAAAAAACTCCTGCCTCAAAATAAAATCTTCGAACATGTGAAAAGCTACAGAGCTGTTGCAGAATGAAAATCAAGTTGGGCCTGTTTCGGTGAAGGTGGAGCTCTCTTTTCTTCAGCATGGGATCCTTCTTCATCTGTTTCATATTAGCATGATTGGGTCCTTCAAGTGATCATTTGCCAAGTTTACAGAACTTCCTGTGCTGCACCGTTTACATTCACAATCAAAGTCACAGTCAGCTGATGCGGGTAGCACATGCAAATTGCATACAAGGACAAGCACAGATAATCTATACAGAGGAAATTTATGTTTTAGATGCATTGTGTGTAACTATAATTTCTTTGTTACAGACATTTCAGTAATGTAAGTAACAAAATTCTTATTAAGTCAGTTCATGTAATTACATCAATCTAAACTGTAGTGTGTTACACTACTTCAGAACAGGAAAAAGTAATCACATTGCTATAACACATTACTTTGTACCGCATTACACCCAACTATGTGCAGTTTTAAAGGGGTGGACAGGGTGGCCAGGATCCTTCCCAAAATCTTATTGGCCACCCCAGATGCCACCCCAAAATGTTTGGCACATCATTGGCTTTCACCTCACTGTGAGGCAAGTGTTCGTTTTGCTCTGAGCTGAACAACTCTTTACCAACTCTATCCACCCATTCCGCAACCCATCTTACATTAGCATTAAAAGTAGAGTAACTCTCCAACTTCTCAACAACTCCGCCACCACATACCCCCCACCCTGGTCACTTATTATCAATGCGAGAGCATCTGTAAACATTGCCACCCTGTCTAGATCCTTATAATGACCACTTATTTTACCTGTCTGATGACTGCAGTTATACACTTACATCTTGGTATACTGCTGTACTGAGAGTGGCCCACCACCCAAATGCAATAATATTTGGTCACCAGTAGTCTTATGGTGGTCCTTTTCTACTGATGTTACACTGAATGGTCAGTAACTGTAAACCTGCAAAGTGCACCTATGTGGCAGGTGTCATGCCCAATGCCCAATGAGCATAGATACAACTTATTTCTACCAGAAACTGGCAACTCAGTGCACAATGTAGCTGTAGGGTTATATATACTGTGACTGATGAAAGTCTACATTAGTGACTCATGGTGAAAGCATCATTTGACCTCTGCTCTTTCGTTCTGTTTTGCAGCATATCTCCTCACTGATGTTGTGTAAATGGCCCTGTTGTGATTAAATGGAGATTAAAGAGGAGGGTATGTGACTCTGCATCTAATATTATATCTAAGACCACGCAGGCCAGACAGAAAGAGAGAATAGTATGTGTTGCCCTGGTCTGGGGTCAGTTTCCCCATTAGAGCAGACCACCCGCCTCCACGCCGACTCCAGAGACTTTTTAAAGAGAGCATCAGATGAAAGAGCTGTCTTTCACTCTCTTGGGCTCAAATGCCCTCTGCATGGAGTCCACTCAATCCAAGGACACACCACACAGAGCATGCACGCACACACACATATACACACCTTTTTTACCTGCAACTATTGCAAGTGGTCACTACTGAAAATGTCTTCATCTGCACAGTATTCAGTAGGCCCAATGCAGTTGTGAGGCTTCTAAATGCCACTCAAACTGTTAGAACTGCATCAGTATAAGACAGACCATTCTGTACATAAATCCCTCTTCAAATAAGCTATGCATATAAATTGTTATTGAGCATGTGCATCATATGTCTATATTATATTCGGTGTGAAAATAGTCATGTGTGTATACTCCACCTATAAATGTATAATTTCAACAGTGTAATATACTCAGCAATACATCGCTTACTCAGTCACAATTTCACAAAAATCCCACTCTAAAATATGCTTATTCAGCTGGAGAACAGAAAAAAGCATGTTGAGTAAATATATGTGGCAGTATAGTTGGAATCCCCTTGGGATATCATTGGAATCATGCAGGATTAGGCTTACACACATTGATTTTTTTAATTTTAAGGGTTGTTGCAGGTGGTAAAAAACAACCCCCCATTCTGATACAGGGTAATTTGTTATTTGGAGTGCACTGCTGCCATGCACACTAATGTGTAACCACTAATGCAGTGGTCTTTCCCCCTGCAGGGCAAAGTTATTGTGTGTAATCAGAGCTCCACTTGTAGTTTTAACAATAGCTTGAGAATGGCTGGAGAGTGATGCTACTATTTTGAGTAAGCTAATTCAATAACCAATTATTTTACCTGTTTGATGACAGCAGTTAAACACTGCTGCTTATAATCTAAGAAAATATGAGGGAATAAAGCTCCAGATAGATCCCTTTTGAGGTTATTAATCTTAAACTAAGACCTTTTTTGACTTCACATTGAACGAGCCTGAACAAGTCCCAGCTGTCAGTACAAGGGTGCTGTAGAACTATAGAGAGTTTGTGAAGTCTCTGTGGTCATTTGATTGACTAGCTGAAAATGATTGGCTTGTATTTGAAACATGCTTCCCTTCCTAAATTATTATTCATTTAATTCAAATGCAGGGAGAGAACAAGATAATTAGTCTGTCAGCAACAATCTTCGCACAACCATTTGCCCATTTTTGATGCTTTCACTTTGAAAACTTAGATTTTCTTTCACTTTTCCATAGCTGCAGACCAACTAATTATCAGTAACCATACTATGACTATGATCCCTACTCCCTCATTAGTATAATGCTACATAGGGAGGGAAACAAGGTTGCTTCTCATTCGTAGCTATAGAGAGGGGCATAACCCTTTGGAAAGTGCAGGTTGTCCAGACAAAACTGTACAAAACTTCACTCGGCTACACATTCAGTTCTTGGTCCATGATTCCAATAAGCTACAGTTACCATGTTTTTGCGTTATGATGAGAAGCAGTCAGTAAATGCACAAGGGTCTTTGGTTTTAGCTGTACAGTGCTGCTGTTTTTGTAAAAGCAGTGTTTCTCCATGAGCTTTTTTATCAGGCACTAACATCTGTGTTAACTGTGGCAGATTGCAATGCCCTAAAAATTGCTCTGGAATTCCCTTTTACAATTTAGACACTTAATGATCGATGTTTGTAATAGTGCTCTAAAATGCACATAGGAATTGATTTCGGTCCCAGCAGCGTGGGTGATAACCAAAAATTACATAAAATGGGTGAACTGCCGTCATTGGCTCTGGCTTAGACTGAAATGGATCCCTACTCTGTTGCTAGTATTGTACTAAACAATGGAAAAAAAACATTCAATAGATGAATTTAGACACATTCTCATCATCAACCTGCATCAGCATTCATCAGTCACATAAACATGGCTTCTTATTCATAGTAGTAGACAAGGCCACAACATTTTGAAGAGTGCAGGGGGTGAGGACCTGGAACAATAAAGGACAAAACTGGACCCAGAGACACAATTAATTTTTGGTCCATAATTGCAGTAACTACAGTAGCCAGTGTTTTTGCCATATGATGAGTAATAGGCAGTAAACATGTTAAGGTCATTGTAATCTCTGTTGTTTTTTTTCCCAAGAGTCAAAAGAGTCTAAGTTTTATTTTCAGGCCACTGGTAACATGAGCTAAGGTTCCCCTGTAATGAGAGACTCACAATGCATTTTGGTATACAGTCAGCTGATTTAGTGATCTACAGTGCTCATCTGAAATTAGAAGTGCGTTATGTGAAATTGTCATGATCTCAGAATCACTCCCTTTATAATTGGGATACTAACAGAAAGATGGCCGCCATACGTGATAGGGACCCATTTCAGTTCCAGATTTTTCCATACAGTGCTGTCACCTACAAATATTTACTGTAAAATGCTAGCACTGAAACACTAAAACACTATGAGTTATACATCACTACATGTATACAGATCATTGCTGCAAAATACTGAAATGCATAACATAGGCTTTTATTTCATCTAGTGTGTGTTATATATATACAGGGAGATTCACTCGAAAGAGGCCCCGAATATTCTGTAATAACTCTCGCTAGGACAGCCATCGCGACGTTTACCTCCGTTTGCAACTTCTGGGTGCATACCCCCGTACCCCTTTACTCAGTCACTCGACTTCTCATCAGGATGGTGGTGAACAGTATTAAGCAGCGCATCAAGGTGTGTAGCGTATTTTTTTGGTTCTGATTGCTTCATCCTAACGGGAGTTACAACAGAATATTTGGAGCCTCTTTCAAGTGAATCTCCCTGTATAATATATATAAATCTGGCCAGATGCTAATCCTCATCCTTCAGTTTTGTGTTGTTTCTATTATAAGCAGCCAACTTACTGACATTGCCTTCAGTCTTGGAGTGGACGTTTAGGAGCACTCAATCTGCTGCTTTATGGTTGTTGCCATTAGTCATACTTAATGAAATACCAGGGTACAGAATTATGAATTAAAATGAACTATATACTCCAAACACATTACACAATCAGATTCATTTCAGTCAAATGTACATGCTCTCATAGAAGAGGGTGGGCAATTGGTGGTGGGGAGTGAAACCTAAAGTAGGAAAAAAGCTGAAATCACTGATTAGCTTTACTGATTAACAGATGTTTGAGGGGCCAGTATGTAAATCCCTCATATATCCGGATTAATGAAAAAGCAATACTATTATATTTTGTATCTTAATAGTGTTTGGTGTGTTCCTTTCACTTTCATTTTTTTTTGTCCCAACCCATATAATATACCTGGGCTTCATAGCCTCAGATGTCTGCATACAATAAAAAAAAATCTAAATTCTTCCTATTCATACTTGCTGATGGATGAGTTTTAGCCTGCAGCTATACAGTAACGTAGAATGCTAAAAGGAGAATGCCAGTCACCTGATTTTACCACTTTGAAGGGTCCAAAATGTCATAATATGGCATTTGCTTCCCAGTTCTTCCAGTCTGTTTATAGAAATTGAGTTGCATCGCTTGGTGATATCACAGAAAGCAATGCATTTACATACAATTTGAAACTCACATTCATACTGTATGTTTTGAAAGTTAACACATACTCTACAGAGGACAAACTTAAAAATGCCATTGTTCAGCTAATTTTAGTGCCCAATTTCAATTTATTTGCTAAGTTTAAAATATTGGAAAGAAATAAAATATAACAATACATTATAAAATGTACCATAACTTTTGTACATGCCACATTTGGTGTTGTATTTTTCCCCAACATCTGAACTTCAGCAAATAAACAGAAAGTGTCCATTAAAATGTGCAGAAGTTCAGAATAAATGATCACTTAAAAAGACAATCAAACGTCATTTGACTGGGGCACCCAAACTTTTGCATGTGACTGTATAGTCACTATCAACTTACATCAGTTCAGTCCACTTATTCACGCTGAAGTTATTTGAATGCGGCACAATACAGGGCAGCTTATCAGAACAGGACTCATTTCCATATATCAGTCTTAAACACAGTAGCAAAACATGACTAATTTTAGTACATAAAACCACACAAATGTCATAAGTAGGCAGAGTCAGTGGCATGCAGGGTGTGTGGATACAAGAAAAGTGTATATGGGCCCCCATTATGAAGCAGTCTGTTTGAATCTGAGTGACTCTTATTGTAGGCACATGGTGCCTGATCACACTGTAGAGCACAGTTCACGCATAGTTCATGCACTTCTGGGTGTTGATGTGTTGCTCAGGAACCTCTTCACAATTAACTGATGGCCACACATAAATGAGAAAATGAAAGAGGTCTAACAAACATGTGTAACTATAGAAGTCTGGGTGGAAGAACATGCGTGTGTAATATGTAACCTTGGTATCCTGTGAGCATAGTTTGATTCTCACCCATGGTGGGAGAGGAGTGTCTCATGTTTAATGTTTTTTTTTCCTCCTTTGAACTTCACAGGTCTGTTGGCTCTAATTTACTCGCACTGAGGAGGAACAGCCTCTTGCAAACACCTGTTGTTTGTTTGGCTTACATAAGAGCGTACTGCTCCTCACAAAAAACCCATAGCAGATCCTCTACATTCATCCTCCCTTCTTTTGCCTCCTTTGTCTCCCCATCTCTCTTTTTTCATTCTCCGCCTCCTCCCCTATATCATATCTCTGGGTGTGCGTCTTGTTCTTCTCTCAATCCTTGCTTTTTCTGTGATCTTTCTCTTCACAGTGCAGTGCATGCTGGGAGGAAGCTCACCAGCTTCCTATTGTGCTGCTGTTGCCATCGGTTAGGCTGCAGTGGCTAGATGCTTTGATTGGTTCAGAAAGCATTTTGTTTTTTTTTATAAATATGTTTATATATTTATATAAAATATTTTATAATTGTAACTTTACAGGAGAAGGAAAAAAATTCTTTACTACTTTTAATATAAATGAATAAGATTAGGATTAAGCAAGATTTTATTCCATTGTTCAATTTTGGACCATTTCTCTTGGTCTGTTCATCATAATATGTTCACACAATGTAAAGTGTTTGCAAATGGTGTGCAAATAAAACGTTTTGAAGTATGTGAGTGGCGCTGAGTGGGAGCAGAGTGGGGAGTGGAGCGGCTGATTTTGTCCAAACACAGAGCGAGTCATTGGTGTTCGAGTCTGAGTCAAATCTCTTGGGTTCGACTATCAGTGAAGTCTTGAGTCACTGGGATTTGAGTCAGAGTAAAATCTTGAGTCTCTGGGGTTTGAGTCAGAGTCAAATCTCTTGGGTTTAAGTCTCAGTCAAGTGTCGAGTAAGTGAGGTTTAAGTCCAAGTTGCATCTTGAGTCTCTAAGGTTCGAGTCTGAGTCGAATCTCTGGGGCTCAAGTTGAAGTTCAGCCTTGAGCCAATGGGGGCTCGAGTTGAAGTTGACTCTTGAGTCTCTGAGGTTTGAGTCCAAGTTGAGTCTCAAGTCACTGGGGTTTGAGTTCAAGTTGAGTCTCAAGCCACTGGTGTTTGAGTTCAAGTTGAGTCTCGAGTCACTGGGATTCAAATCCAAGTTGAGCCTCAAGTCCCTTGATTCAAATGCCAGTGACTCAAGATACATAAAAATGTGTTCATCAAAATGTGTAGGATTAGGTAAAGTAGACAGTGTCAGACAGTGACTACTTGATTACAAAACAGAACAGCAAAAAATTTCATTATATAAAAAAAAATTAAATATATTTGGTTTATGGCATCAAATACTTTTTTCATGCATCTGTGAATTTCAATGGAAAATGTTTTAAATTTATATGTGAGGATATGGATTGTTCTTATTGTTTCTTAAATTTTGATCTGCAAAATTTCTGTACTCCAAATAATTTTGTAATTATTAATGTTTTTTTTCCCCAAGCATCTCTTTAATATCTACTTTAAACTGCTTCGTGAATGCTAATGTCTAACTGGGCTGAGCTGACATTTTAATTGGGTATAAAACAATACCAGGAATAATATTTCACTTTAAAGTTATTTAATGTTCATAAATAGACACATGGGTTTATTTATTGAAGGACTTACATGTCCAAGCATGAGATCTTTCATTATAATGTTTTTATGCTGTATCCCCATACTTAAGATTATTTCTTTAAGCTGCAAATTTTTTTTAAAACACAAAAAGAAAAGAAGAAAGAAAACCACTGGACACATGACTAGTGAATAGAACTAGGACTAAATTGCCTATTGAAAGCTCTTAGTAATTATATATATATATATATATATATATATATATAGATGTTAGAGAATATATATATATATATATATATATATATATATATATATATATATATATATTCTCTAACATCTTTCAAAATATTGAGCATGTATTAGCTACAAAACTGCAGTTGATCTCAAACTATAACATTGCCGGTGCAAAGCTATATGAAAGTGACCGGTGATTTGTGTTCATTGTCTGGGAATGCAATTTCTTGGTGAAATACTTTAAAAGAAAATCATGACATCTTAATGGCATCTGCATGGGTCAAACTATTTTCAGCTCTCATATGTAAGTGTGTTAGAAGACACAACACAAAATATGCTGTTTTGACGTGATGCAGGCAATGTGTGCGCACAGTCCACATTCCGCAAACACTGTTTTCTAAAATGTTTTAGTGAAAAAGAACTTTATTTATTAAGACTGCTCTCTCTTAATGACTAAAGTTTCAGTTTCTCATTTCGCTGACAGCTCCATTATTTCGCAGGGCCTTTTAAACCCTGCACCCCAGGAGTGCGTGGTTAGTTGGCAGGGCTCTGCGCAGTTTGCATGAATAGCTGTTGCTTTAGTAAATCGAACATTAAATTCAGGCACATTGTAGGCACACACTGCAGTCACATTCTGCACTGTGCATCTGGCTCTCAGTGTGAAGGACCAAACTAAAGCACCACAGACAGTAAATGTGATGTTTAAAAGACAGAGGCAAAGCAACTTGATAAGGTTCATTAATCTGTAGTTTGTATAGCAGGTATACTAGCTAGGTAGCATGATAGCAAATACAGCTGAAGTTTTAGTAAGTTTGAAAACAATGTGATCTCAGACTTACTAAAACTTCATCTAGATGAGCTGACGGCCATCAAATTAGCAAGCGTGCTAGTTAGTATACTTGCTGTCCAAACTACAACCATTTCAAGTTGTTTTTCCTCTTTCCTTTAAACACCACATTCACTGCATGTAGCATTTTATTCTCTCCATCAAATTGAAGGTTTTTATATAATGAAAGGCTCATTATTCAAAGTTGTGTTGAACCTGATGCCACTGTGAGCTGCAGGAGAATGGCAGTTCTAGCAGTAATGACTGCACAAAACTGACAATCACACACATAAGGTTGGAAAGGTTTTATTCATTTACTGCGGTTTTGTTTGTGTTTTTCAGCAGGCTGAAATCTCACAAGTCTTAAGTTATGTAACCCCACCTCCCCACCATCACCACACCTGTGGCAAAACTCTTGCTCCCACCCCCCAGCCCGTGACCAGCAGTGTGTGTGTGTGGTGTCCTCCCTATGCCAGGCCACAGGGTTCCAGAGTATGTGTGAGGTGGATGGCCTCGACTGGGGACAGTAGCCCACACACAATTAAATTAGCCTGCACTTGGCACTCAGTGCTCTTGCCCCAAACCTGCCTACCTGCTGATTTAATTTCCTCTGCTGCTCTGCTGAGAGTCTCTCCACTGCCCCTCAGTGACCGCCCCACTCACCTTCCATACACACATACACACACACATAGAGACAGAGAGAGAGAGAGAGGATGTCTTGTCCAATGTGCACTAAATACTTCCTGTATCGTATAGATTAAGCTGTTAACCTCTTAAACTACAGGTGTTTTATCAAGTTATTCATCATAAGACTTACTATGATCAGTAATTACTATGAATTATTCAGTAACTACTTTGAACTAATAGCTTTGTAGTTATGAGAGTGATGAGTTAACTATACAGGCCCTTAGAGTGAACCTACATTTGAACATAAAATGAGGCCTGGGTAAAAACTTTTTTCTCCAATGTGTTAAATTCAGCACATAAATAGAAATAATTAAATTTGCTCATTGTGGAGGATGTTAACTTATTTTCACTTATAAAATCAACAAATAATCAGTATAATGTGACTGGGACACTTTCGCCTATGACTGTATATCAGTGACAGAAAAACAAAGACAGAAAGTTTATTTGTATAAACCTGACTCAGTCTAGATGGTGACAATATTTTGTAGCGCTCTTTGGTGTGTCTATTGATGGAAGATTTGAATAAATACACCCTTAATAAATAGGTAAATAAATTAGATATGTAATCAATAATCATATAGTTAAGCATAGGCTAAAAGGGAATATTAATGTCTCACTAAGAGGCAATATAGGATGCACAAGACCATGGTCTTAATAATATTATTTTGGAGGCCTGGGGTTGAAGAAGATAGCCCTTGGTCCCGACACTATCCTCATCTGAAACACGCACAAACACACAGGTTGCAAAAAATTCACCTGACCACACTCACCTACACCCACACAACCTCCCTACACACACACACACAAACACGTCTAGACTGTTATTGGCATGCAGTAAAGGTCTCCGCTCATACACAGACAGCTCACTGGAGGCAGATCTTCCCTCT
This sequence comes from Colossoma macropomum, assembly GCF_904425465.1. Lineage (NCBI taxonomy): Eukaryota > Metazoa > Chordata > Actinopteri > Characiformes > Serrasalmidae > Colossoma > Colossoma macropomum. The sequence goes on from NW_023494798.1 coordinate 14,235,942, forward strand.
ACAAAAGACTCTTCTGATCCTGTCCACGCATTCTCACGCTATTCCAAATGAAGTTTTAATACAGTCCCAGCTATGACTCCATGAGCTACAGATTTCTGAAGAACAGCGGAATAGGAAGAGAAGACAGAGGAGAGAAATAGGAGAAGGATGAATGTCAGAATCAAACAGACACCAGAATGAATAAGGAGGACATTCAGATGCAAAACATATATACAGAAATACACTGCATATTGCACTGGTAACTACATTTTATCATAAGACTATAATGTACTAAGTATGTTCTACTCCACTTCACTGAACAACACAATGCTAACTCACCTATATCGTATTTAATAAACTGTACTATACTATCATTTATTATCTGTACTTTACTAATTATATTCTACTCTGCTTTACTACTCAGGTCATGTATAATATATTATATCAAGGATGCTCATGTACACTGTACAAGTCAACCATTCTAACTCACCTATACTGTACTAAACTATACCAACTCATGTAGACTGTACTAAGTTAACCATTTTAGCCCACCTATGTTGGACTAAATTAATTATACTAATCCATGTATACTGTACTAAATCAACTATTCTAATTCACATATACTAAACTATAATAAATGAACTATTGTAACTCACTCATACTTTACTACATCAACTATACTAACTCACCTACACTGTATTAAATCAATGTGTACTGTACTAAATCAGTAATACTAACTCATATGTATCGTACCAAATCAACTACTGTAAATCACCTATACCGCATGAAATCAACTATCCTAACTCAACTGTGCTACACTAAATAAACTATAGTAACTCATCAATACTGTACTACACAGGTTCTCAACCCTGGTTGTGGAGAACCCCCTGTCCTCCACAATTTTGTGATTTTCTGCTCTAACACACCTATTTCAACTCAGGAAGGTATTGTTCATTAGCTGTTATATTGAATCAGGTGTGTTGGGAGCAGAAAAACACTAAAATGCACAGGGCAGGGGGAACTACAGAATCAGGAGTATCAGTATCACTGCTGTACTAAATCAACAATACTACCTCAACTGTACTGTACCAAATTAATTACACTGGCTCGTATTCTGTGCTAAGTCAACTATACTCACTCACTCATATAAAATACTATAATAAATCAACCACAGTAACTAACCGATATTGTACCAAATTAACTATAATAAATCAGCTATACTATCGCACCTATACTGTACTAAATTAACTATACTGACTCACAGTGTACTAATTTAACTATACTATATGATCAACTACCAACTATACTTCAGTAACAATAATATGCTAATTATACTCTCCTAGCTCAGTTACATTTTTTATAACCTATCAACGATACCACATTCATGTAAGCATCCTGTACTGTATTTTCAAAAAACTACGTAAACATTGATCAATTATCTCTACTTTTTACATTTTCCTGTTTCTCAGCACTTAGAGTCTCATCTACGGCAGAAATCCTTCTTCCAGCATCTTCTTCTTCCCCCTCACACACACACACACACACACACACACACACACACACACACACACAATGTATATATATATATATATATATATATATATTATATATATATATATATATATATATATATATACCATCTCTCCACATGCACACATATAAGCTGGCCCAGATGATGGCATTAGTTGGGGAGTTGGCTGGTCTCCAGGTGTCCCAGTGTTCCGTAATATTGCCTTCCCCATATTTCACTCCCCCTCTCCCCAGCTCTGCTGAGCAAACTCAATCAGCTTCCCCTCCGTCCCCCCGCCCAAACACGTACCACTCCCCATCGCCCGTCTGCGCCGCTCAGGAGTGTGTGCCATGAATGTATAGAGACAGATGCTGTACGCTGATGGTGTTTCTTATTTTAAAGCTTCTCCATTTTTGCATCTGCAGAGAGTATGAATTGAATTGCATCTGTCTTAGAAAGTCTATATGTGTGTGTGCTTGAGAGAGAGAGAGAGAGAGAGAGAGAGAGGCCTGCATGTGCATCTGTAAGTACATTTGTATGAAAAACCCTAATATAGTTGTTTTCAATTGTATCAATATTTAATCAAGATAAAAGAATGTCTGCTCAGGGGATGTGACCTCCTACACTTGTACAGAACAGAAATCAACACACTCCTACAGAGAGTTAATTCAAACAGAGCGAGAAATGGGCGAGAGCACAAGGGAGAGTCACTGATGGTAAAAATGCAGAGAAATTACAGTTCAATTCAATCTTTATTATGCACACTTGAAACACTAGTTTGTGTGACTAGTTTAGAAAATTTTATTGTAGCTCCACTACAACAGCTAATAGAAATTCAAGCACACCCACACATACATACACATGCATGCATTTGTATCTCTATTTTATAGGGACTATGTATGGCTGTGAACAACCTGTCATACCACAAGAGGTTGGACTGTTTTTTCAGTCCAGCTCCTGCAAGATTTCATTCCTCTCCCGCCCGCTCCTGAAGAAAATTAGAATCCTTTGTCCCGCCCCCACCTGCAACTGAAATGTTTTGGCCCGCTCCCGCCCACACAGTTCTGTCAAGGGCAATTGACATCCAATATATGACATACTCACAAATACATTATCCTCTACTGAAATAACATGGCAGTCATGGTCATCAGCTCACTGTGAAGAAACTTCACCATAAAGCATTTATTCCTAGTAAACAAAAGCAGGAACTAAACCACAGAGTGGTTATGGTTTGGTGTTTTGCTGGGCTCTTTAGGTGTGGCCAGTGGACTGAAGGCTCCGGCGTCTCTGTAAGCTACAAGAATTAGCATGTTGTTCACATGATCGGTTGCTTTGCAACTCTTTAGAATGACTTCATTCATTTTTATCATTTTACTGTTATCATTTTATATTATTTATTTATATATGATTTAGTGATCGTTCTATTTTATATTCATTAATTTGTGGGATTTCTCTTCATGCGTGCTTCAGCCTGCTCCTACACACAGTGGGCTGGTTTCCCACCCACTCTCGCACCCAACACTGAAAACTAGTCCTGTGCCACAGGAAATCCACAGGAGTGCAGACCTCTTGCTTGTATATCTAAAATGATAAGTTAGTGTAATCGTAATTTTAAATTATAACTTTTTTATGTAACAATTATACATTTATTCCTCCAAAAGAGAATAAAACAAAGTCAATCAGCGTCCACACACAAATACACACACACACACACACACACACACACACACACACACACACACGTGCACACACACACACGCAAACACACACACACACATCAACTGACTCATTTGTTCTATACACATCAAAAGCCTGACTTGATCCTCACTCTGTTTTTAAAACAGTGGAGAAGTGTGACCCTGCCACTCGGGCACATCTGGACCGACAGCCCAGCTGTTCACTGTAGCTGTGAGAATAAAAGCTCTGAGGCTGCTGAGGGACACTCAGTCATTTTACCCACAAGGCATTCAACTAATCAGTCAATCCATCTCACTGTCGAATTCATAATTTAAGCATTGTTTTAGATATCTGTGAATATCCGTAGATATAGGTGCATACCGTAATTAATATGGTAATTAATACTTCCTCCAGAGGAAATTAATATATTTAATATTAATTGTTCATATTAATTAGACAATTAATATTAATTAATTGTATATTTAGATATATTTTATTGAATATATTTTAATACATTGTATTATATATATATATATATATATATATATATATATATATATATATATATATATATATATATATATATATATATATATAATCATGATAATAATTAGAACTCTCTGCTATTCACACTGTTCTAAATGTTCACAACGTTCTAAACTATTCCAGAAAGGCGTCTCAGGAACATTATTCTAGAAGGTGTTTCCATATTCACATTGGTAATAACTGTAACTAATTACAGTATCAATTACAGAATTTAACTGGAATCTAAACGGCTATCTAAAATAATGCTAAAATATAAATTAAAAAAAAAAGTTAGGTTGATTGAGTTATTAGTTGATTGCCTTATGGGAAAATGAATTATTAATTAATATATCATCATATATTAATAAATAAAATATATTATTATATATTAAAATATATGTAGAAAATATATTGTAGTTTACAGTGGTGTTTATGGAAGCACATGAAGACATAACTGATTATGAAGCTGTGTGGAACACTAAAACAGTTTAGCTCTTGTCTGGTAATGTTTTATTGAAATAAGAATGTGTCTTTCCTGTCTGTGGAAATATGTCAAGTCAAAGACCTCTTGACTCCTCCACTTAAGTAATGCACAAAGCTTTGAAATTGATGTGGTAATAAATAACCACAGGTTTGCTTCTTTAGATCCCAACCTTTCATCAGCTACTCAGTCACAACAGACCAGACCACATTGTTCTAGAACAGTCTCCCAAATTCTCACTGTTCCAGAAAATGTTATGCCCAGTTACACTGTTCAAGAGTACTCTCTCCTATCCACACTGTTCTAGAATGTTTTCTGCCCATTCACACTGTTCTAGAGTGCTTTCTCCTATTCACACTGTTCTAGAATGTTCTCCTCAGGCACATTATTCTTGAATGTTTTTTTCTCTTTCATATTGTTCTAAAACAATCCCACACTCTCTCTGTTCTAGAAAATGTTCTGCCTGTTCACACTGAATAGTTCTCTCTCCCAATAACACTGTTCAAGAATATTCCTCTCCTTTCACACTGTTCTACAATGCTCTCCTGAGGCACATTATTCTTGAATGTTTTTCCCTTTCATTGTTCTAAAATATTCTCCCACATTCTCTTTGTTTAATTTTGTTCATTCACACTGTTCTAGAGTTCTCTCTCCCATTAACACTCTTTGAGAATGTTCTTCTCCTTTCACACTGTTCTAGAATGTTCCCCAATTCACAGTGTTCCAGTATCTTCTCCCACACTTATACTGTTCTAGATATTTTACTGGCCATTCACACTGTCCTACAATGTTCTCCTCCATTCACAGTGTTCCAGTATCTTCTCCCACACTTAAACTACTCTAGATATTTTTTCCCATTAACACTGTTCTAAAATGTTCTTTGATCTATTCACACTGCTTTGTTATGTTCTCTTACATCACAATAATCTAGAATGTTCTCCCTGAACTAGAATATTGTCTTCCATTCACACTGTTTCAGAAATGTTCTTGCTCATTTATCAGTTCAGTTCATTTAATTTGCCACTTTTTATTCTGGAATAGCACAGAACCAGCTGCCAGCATCAGAATGTTGCTGTTTGTTGGGGAGTGAGCGTAGAGAAGTATTTGGTTTCAGGCAGAACTGGGCCTTTGAAAATGATATAGTTAAAATCGTTTATTCCGCAAAATCATCTACTTGTATGTTAGATCCGATTCCTACAGGTTTACTCAAGGAAATTTTGCCAGAAATAACCGGGCCTATTCTCTCAATAATAAACTCCTCTCTTAGCCTTGGATACATCCCAAAATCTCTTAAACTAGCAGTAATTAGACCATTAATTAAGAAAGCTAACCTCGATCCCTGCGAACTATCAAACTATAGACCCATCTCAAATCTCCCCTTTATATCTAAGATCTTGGAAAAAGTTGTAGCAAAACAATTAAGCTCCTATTCGCATAGGAATCAAATACACGAAAAATTTCAATCTGGTTTTAGGCCACATCATAGTACAGAGACAGCACTAGTAAAAATTGTAAATGATCTATTATTATTCTCTGACCAAGAAAAAGTATCTCTGTTAGTCCTCCTCGATCTTAGTGCGGCATTTGACACAATAGACCACGCTATCTTACTAGATAGACTAGAAAACCTTGAAGGAGTAACAGGAATAGCTCTTTCCTGGTTCAGGTCCTACCTCACCGATCGCTATCAGTTTGTTAATTTAAAGGGTGAATCATCTGCCCTCACTAAAGTAAAGTACGGTGTTCCACGAGGCTCTGTTTTAGGACCTGTATTATTCACATTATATATGTTACCACTGGGCACCATTATCAGTAAACATGGCATAAATTTCCACTGTTATGCCGATGATATTTAGCAAGCGAACCAGATGATAAAATTAAACCTGGCAAGACTGAGGACTGTATAAAAGACGTAAAAGACTGGATGTCAAGTAACTTTCTCCTCCTTAACTCGGATAAAACAGAGGTTCTACTTCTTGGTCCAAAAGCAGCTAGAAACAAACTGTCTAATTTTACACTTAAACTTAACAATTTCTCAGTTCATCAAGCTCACCTGTAAAAAGCCTTGGTGTCATGATAGACCCTGATCTGTCCTTCGACACACATATAACTAATATTACTAGAACAGCCTTCCTGCATCTCCGCAATATTGCTAAATTGAGAAATGCATTATCTCTACAGGATGCAGAAAAGCTAGTTCACGCATTTATTACTTCAAGGCTAGACTACTGTAATGCCCTGCTGGCTGGATGTCCGAGCAAAAGCCTTAACAAGCTTCAGCTAGTCCAGAACGCTGCAGCCAGAGTTCTTACTAGAACCAGAAAATTTAACCATATCAGCCCAGTTCTATCAAACCTACACTGGTTACCAGTTAAATTTCGCATTGATTATAAAATTCTCTTACTGACTTACAAAGCACTAAACGGACTCGCCCCACAGTACCTGAGTGAACTTCTCTCCCATTATGAACCATCACGCCTACTTAGATCACAAGGTGCTGGCTTACTATTTGTACCTAGAATTAATAAAGTTCCGTCAGGGGGGAGAGCTTTCTCATACAAAGCCCCCCAGCTTTGGAATAATCTTCCTGTTAATGTTCGGGACTCAGACACAGCCTCAGTCTTTAAGTCTAGGCTAAAAACTTACTTGTATAGTCAAGCCTTTGGTAATTAGTTTTCCCTGTTGGTTCTATACCTGCCAGAGTCTCTGCTGCTCTGCTAACACTTTAATCTGTAATCAGTCGCCCATTACAGAACTGACTCTCTGTGTGTTTTTCCTTTCTTTCTTCTCTTTGCCGAGTTGAACAGCTACCCATCCTGTGCGTCTGATGCTGCTGCCTCTTCTGCCTTGATCGGGTGCCACTGCTGCCAGCCTTCTGGACCGGCTTGACCACCATTTAGCTTCATGCTGTACAACGCCGTGCAACCTCACCTTCACATCCTGACCCCACTGATGCTGCTGCTGCATAAACTAATCAAATTAATAATTTGCTCCACCTGTTTTCCCCGTTTTGTACTAACAATGTTTACTATCCGGTGTTGACCAGAGGAGGATGGGTTCCCCTTCTGAGTCTTGGTTCCTCTCAAGGTTTCTTCCTGTCTCTTAGGGAGTTTTTCCTTGCCACTGTCGCCACTGGCTTGCTCATGGGGGCTCGGACCCGTATTTCTTTTTGTAATGCTGATTTCGTTTTGTTTTGTAAAGCTGCTTTGTGACAACACCTGTCGTAAAAAGCGCTATATAAATAAACTTTGCTTGCTTGCTTGCTTTGCCTGCGCTGTGCTGTACAGGGACAAGTCAAAGAACCCTGACATGATTCTGCTCTGTTAGTGTGTGGGAGTATGTGCTTGTGAGACTGTTTTTGTTTCACTGTATTTGGGAGAGATCCTAACTGCGGGGAGCCCAGTCTGTTCCAGTCTCTTCACCCAAGCAGATGCTGACTTTCACTCGAATGTCTGAATGTGCGTTTGTGTATTTGCGTGGGCTTGTGTGAGCGCATGTGTGTGTGTGTGTGTGTGTCCATGCGCTATGACCTCTGACAGCATGCAATATATTGTGCTGACTGGGCTCTCTTGGTACAGAAGCTGTTATTCCAGCTAAAACAATCCCCTCTCCCACATATGCTCCAGCTTCACATGCCAACTGGGATAGACATGCACTAATATACACCTCCCGCTCTCTGTCTTTTTTCCACTCTCTCTCTCTTCTTCTCTGTTTGCTGAAGAATATGGTAAAATAAATGTCAGCGATCCTTTCACCCCTTCCTTTTTTTCCTTTAAATTCACAGCCACACTCTCTCTGGCTCCTTCATAGCTGTATAGGAGAGATTAATTCTGACACTATACACCAGATATGTGGGTCTTTTTCTACAGATCCTTCTTTCTACTGTCTTTCTGTTCCTCTTTCTTGAACGCCTCTGCAACCACACATGCACAAGGTCACTGACAGTAACACACACGTTGAGATTTCCTCACTGCAATATGCTGCTGTCTTTCAAAGTCTCCAAGGTACATCGAAAGTCTCCCTCAAATGAACTCAGTACTTCCTGGTGACTGTTGCTTCAGTATTTGAAAAGCAGAGTGTTTCGCTGTTAAATTAAACTGAGAGTTTACTCAAAAGGCTTGTGCTTGAGAGTCAGAAGCTGCAGGTAGTGAACGGTTAAAAACAGAGGGTTGGAAAAGTGGTGTGTAGAAGATTTTTTTTTTGCGCCCTGGCGAGGGCATGGAGTCGATTTCTCGGCACGCCTGGCCGTAATTGCTGGCGAAGCCCTAATGAGGCCGGCGGGCTGCAAGCACATCTCTCCATCCTGCAGCGAGGCAGGTGGTCCGCTCTGGCTAATGGGGATGAGAGTAGGCCCCGATGCCACATCAGAGTCACACTCTCTTCCTCACCTGTCCCCACCTGGGGGGGCCGTCTGGGCTGAAAGCACAGTCGGTGGCCAGGGGGAGGGGGAACGAGGATGGAGGGAGTGACCGAGCAAAAACACTTTATCCTTAGTTAACAAACCTGAGAGAAAATGGGCCTGAGCTAAAGACACTGTACTGAGAAGCTTCTCTGTGTTCTCTATGTTAAAGCAACACAGTACAATATCTCACCACCATACTGTGGGTGTAAAAATGCATTGACAGTCCATCTGCCTCTAGATTTTGGAAAGTTAGAGTTGATTATAAGTATAGTACGTGGGGTAACTTGGTGGAAGATGCCCCCTCAGGGCAGAATATCCTCCTCTCCTTCTTTTCTCTGCTGATTAGATGATGCGGTCAAATCTAATCATGACACATTTGTTGAATGACTATGGTCTGACTAATTCTGGAATTTCAACTGGATATTCCTGGGAAATGTTTTTGGGTCAGGGGTCTTTGTCATTGATTAATAGTGATATATGCATCTATATCAAGTTGAACAAGAAATGGTGTTAATATATATGAATATGGGAGTTGTTGAAAGAGTAAGAGTAACTGTAACTTTGATTGGTGGGGTAAGAAATCCACCAGACAATGAATTATACATTCTGAAAAAACCTAGATGCAAGATTCACAAGGGTGGTTTCTTATCCCAATTTGGCTGCTCTTCCAGCTTATTTCCCTTGTCAATATATGCATCATTATCATTCTGTACATGCTAAACTCACGCACAGATATGGTTTAGCTTTACATTAAATGAGCACTGTTCTTAAGGGGGGCTTTCCCCCCAATTTTGGCAAAATTTAATTCTTTAGCTCTTTTCAAATAGAATCTAAAAAAGTTGGGTTTATTTTTTGTAGTGTGTATTGTACTAAGTTGTAAACAGTTCCTCCAGCCATATTTGTTTATTCAGTATATTCTCATAAAAATTATTCCAAATCATGAAATTTGAGATTTTGTGATGCACCAAATTTTCCCTAAAGAATCATATTCATAATCAAATTTAATAATTGCAAGGTCAAAGATTTACACATTTAACTACAAGCTAATTGTCACTGGTTAGGCACTCCAGCCGTCTGAGAGCGAATGGTTTGTTGAACACATTTTCTGCTTTTTCGCTCGGAGGCTCCGTTACCCTCCTGAAGCTGGTGGGGCTGATCTGGCTGGTGCTGCTCATTACCGCTGATCATCGTTAAGCAGGCAGGCTCGTCTCCAGTGGAACGCACACCACTGCGGTGGAACTAGGGCGTGACGCTAACAAATGTCACTAATGTGCGCTGACAGACACCAGAGTATTACTCAGAGGCTGGGATCCCTCCATCCACAACAACATGGCGCCACACACATACCACAGGCAAAGCCAACAGCGATGGCAAATGCGCATGTAGTGCAAACACACACACACATATACAGAGGCACAAAGCATATTATACGCATTTGCACAATGGAGTGCTGAGAGCAACATGCAGCATGCACATCCATGTACAGCATGTATGCGCTCAATCTGAGTCAAAACAGGCTGACAATATCAGCTAATAGATTTTGAATCAAGAACTTATCAGTGCTCACAAACACCAGGTTATCTCACAAGTTAGCACTCAAAATCCAACAGTTTCGTGTGCTGAATCTGAAATGTAAAAAGAAAGACTAAATGGTAAACTCTAACAGCAGTTTTTTTTCAGAGAGTTTAACGTTTATTAGGAACATCACCCACCTTCACACAAATCCCAGCAAGTCATATGTCATGTGACTAAGTTTGTGATATAAATCAGGCAGACAAACATTTCTAGTGTCACTTGAATGTTTTTCCACTTCACGTTTAAAAACCAGAACTGATGTAAATGGCAACCAACAGTGCCTACAGTGCTAGTTCATTTTCCCCCTACTTGAGGTGGAACAAATTATAATCATTAAAGATTCAATTGTCTTTTTGGTCATTTATGACACTATCCATTTTGGCTAATAAACCACCTTGCTTGCTAGTTAGCACAACTTGGCTGAAGTGAAGTGAAATATTATGTGTTATAGTAAGGTTAAAGTAATACCTCTAAAATGAAATTATCAATTAACAAATCAGCAAACTGTTCTAGGTTACATTCACCATTTTACAACCTCTCTATATTCCTAAACAAAGAAATATTCCTTTAAGACTGATATATGTAAAGACCCTCTATTCTGATTGGCTGTATTGGGCCACAAAAAGCAATTCAGGCTGAAATGCATGCAACAAACATCAGGCCCTTTTCGATGGCTATGCTGCAATATCTCTATTACAGACAGTCTGCAGCAACAACACCCTTTATGACTTTAACCTGAATGTGTGATCATATGTAAATGTGTTCATATCTGTGACATCAACACCATGGTTGGGCTATTTTTGCAGCCTAGTTTTGACTAGGAGGTTTTGAAATGTTAAATGTTAAAATATTGGTTGGTATAGTGTAGTGCACTGCCTTCTACACTGTAGACTGGAGTTCAATCCCCACTTGGGTAAGCACCCTACACTATACCAATAAAAGTCCTTGGGCAAGACTCTTAACACTACTTTCGCCTACCTGTGTAAAATGATCAAATTGTAAGTCGCTCTGGATAAGAGCGTCTGCCAACTGCCATAAATGTAAATGTGTTTACACCCACAAAAAAAACACAGGAATTTTTTTTTTTTTTCCCTGAAATGAGCCCTTTAAAATTGCCATCACTGAATCCAATTTGTTTCAGTTAGTTTCTGTTAGTTCAACAGTGGTAATATCTTCATGCCCTCCACCAGCTCATTCTCAGTCTAGCCGGCAGTGCTACGGTGCAGTCATGCCCATTAGCAGCACAACAGAGTGGAACAGGCTCAGGAGTGGCGGCGGCAGCCTCAGCCATGGTGCACCTGTGCGTCTCTCTCGGTGTGTGTGAGGAACTCTGTGGGCGTGCGGGGGCTGGCTCCGTCACACCCTGCCGGGTCGCTCCCTAGGAGAGACTGCTCAACAGATGGCAGCGCAGCTCTGGCTGAGGGGAGCAGCGGCGCCCCCCGCCCGCTCACCCCGGCACTACACTCGGCCTGAGCCCGGCTCCTCCAGCCAGACCCCATACTGCACACCTTAATTACCTGCTTCCCTCCTTGTCTCCCCCAGGACGGCCCGGCAGGGCGGGTGACGGGAGAGCGGGTGAGTGTGGGGGTGTGCGAGGGTAGATGTGGGCGTGCGGCTCAGCGATCTGGTGAGACTTGAGGCAGGACTTTACTCATGCTGTGCAGGTGTTCTGAGGCCAGGACTGCAGTAAACAAAACAAACCCACATGCTGAGAGACAGAGAGAGAGAGAGAGAGAGAGGGAGAGAGAGAGAGAGAGAGAGAGAGAGAGAGAGAGAGAGAGAGAGAGAGAGAGAGAGGGAGGGGGAGAGAGAGGGAGAGATAGTGTGAGAGAGAGGGAGAAATACCAAGGCAGATAGATAAAGATAGGTAGATAGATAAAGGGTAGTGAGAGAGAGAGTAAGAGAATGAGGGTGATAGTGAAAGAGAGAGAAAGAGAGAAAAGAAGAAAGAAAGAGAAGGAAGAAAAAAGGAAAAGGAAAAAGAGAAAGTGAATCAGAAGAGAGATGAAGAAAAAAAGCAGGAAAAAGAAAGAAAAGATGTGTAAGAGACAAAGAGAGAGAAAGAGAGACAATAAAAGAGAGGAAGAGGCAAAGGCAGAAAGAAATGTAGAGAAAGATAAAGCATAATGAAAAAGAAAAATGAGAGTGAGAGTGACAGAGAAAGACAGAGAAAGAGAGAACAAGATAAAAGCCGAATAAAATACAAAGTGAGAGACAGAGTGAAGCAGAGTGAGAAAGACAGAAGAGACAAAGACAAAGAAAGGATAGAGGGAGACAGAGAGAAAAGGGGGAGAGAAAAGGAAATTGTGAGAAAAGAGACAGAGAAAGAGAGAGAGGCAGAGAGAGAGAGGGAGAGAGAGAGAGATGGTATGAGCGGCTGTGTTTTCAATATAAGGGGAAATTTGCATCATCATTCTAATCAAAGACACCAGGCACGTCTTAGCGGATGCTTAACCTAACAAATGCACTGAACTGCTGGTGACTAATACCTGAGTTCACCAGTGTACAGTACACCATGTGTGTGTGTGTGTGTGTGTGTGTGTGTGTGTGTGTGTATGTGTGTGTGTGTGACAGATGCATTGTGGTCATAGCTTCACAGTGGAACAGATGGAGAGACTAGAGCAGGACGGAGAGCAGGACCAGACAGAGATCAGGGATGGAAAGAGCACTGCAACTACTGGCAATGAGAGAGAGAGAGAGAGAGAGAGAGAGAGAGAGATTGTCAGTAATGGAACAGAGGAGAGAAAGTTTTAGATATTACACAATATACAAAATAACTGATAGGGCTACTATGTTATTAGCTCTATTAAAGGACACACATCATGGAAAACAAACAGTTCCCTTTTTATGAATAAAACAGTTTGATATAGTAAACTGTAAAAAAATCTAAACATACCCATTCACTCCTCATGCAGTCCATATATGGAAACTAGGCTGCACAATTACCCAGTTTGAATTGTTGTTTTTGTAATGTCACAACAACCAACACACTTACAAATATATGCTTGTTCAGCCTACAGCAGTTTAGCTCCACCTATTCAAGATGCAGTTAATTGTGTTTCAGATTGGACTGCTTTTGTAATGAGGCACAAAGGCACAGTAAAGGCACAGTAACAAACTGATTTACAGAAAATAATCATGTAAAAATGAATTTTGACTGTTTTTAGTACATAAAGCCACACACATTTTATATCCAGACCTCAGAGAAAGGAACAAAATACAAGATAAATGTAGAACGTGGGCTCTTTAAAGTCTTGAGAGTTTATTTGTTATTAAAGTAGTTGGGTTTGGATGCTTGAGTCAGGATAAAGAATGTTTATTTGTTTGTTAAAGTGTGTGTGTGTGTGTGTGTGTGTGTGTTTATGTGTGTGTATGTGTGTATCTTCTGCTAATGAGGGTCTGGACGTACCCACCTGCTTGCTCTGGAGGCGTGTGTGTGAGTATGTGTGAGAGAGTGAGGGCAGGAGGCAGGGTTAGGCTAAATGAGGCGCATTAATAACCCGTGTCAGCAGGTGGAGAGTGCCGGGCAGCGCTGAACGGTCAGGAGAGCAGGGTTAGAGAGCGCTGGACGCATAAGAGTGTCCCTTCCACTATTTATGGAGGCTTTAGGCTGAAATTTATAGGTCCTAATTTAGGACTAGAGGTTATTTGTACTATAAAGCAGAGACATTTCCCAGTCTCTTCTCACACATAACAACAAGATAATCAAGACTTGGACAAGGACTCCTCCTCTATCTGTCTACCTCTCCGTTCATACACAATTACAATGAACACATTTCTTTTCTAATGAGCACAGTCTGTCTCTCCAAAGTGCATCTGCTCTACATAAACATCTCTTAAGTCCCAAATCCTCTGCGCAGCATTTCCTCAAACACACAAAAGGGACCTCTGTTCATTTTCGCTCATTTCTAGAAAGGACAGTCTGTGCTTTTGTCTTTTAATTAGGCTAATAAAAACACTGTTAATGAATTATTTAAAAACTTTCTACAACAGTGTATTAATAACAGTTGTTTACATGGCAACATGCTTGCTCAGTTGATAGTCTATTTCAGATTAATTTGTTATTAAATTTGATACTGAAGTGCAGAAGGTGGCAAAGCACTCAGTTAATAATCAAGGCTCCTAAATGACTATTGGCTTAGATATACAGCTCTAGGAAAAAAAAACTTTAATTGGTTAATTGGTATTGTATCTTTACAATATGCTTGTTCTTTAAAGGGTCTTTCACATCTCATTAAAAATATCCTTTGAAGAATCACCCTTGGAAAGGCTCTTTAGGGAACCAAATGTGGTTCTAGACTCTTAAAAAGACTATTTAAGGTTCCTTTAGTAAAGACACTGGTTCTTTGCATTGTGAAATGGTTCTTCAGATGAATAGAGAATGTGTTGTATATGGTTCTATATGCAACCTTTTTGAAAAGGGTGCTATATAGCACCAAAAGTAGAAACAGTAGAAGTAGAAGAACATTCTCCATCAATCTGAAGAACCATTTCACAATGCAAGGAATTCTATAAGCATGCAAATGGTTCTTTGAGTGTTCATGGTTCTATATAGAACCATTGTCTTTACTTAAGAATCCTTGATGAATCATCTTTTTAAAGAGTGTATGGCATGGGGCCATATGACTACTATAAAAGGATTATTTGCAGTTAAGAATTCACCCGCTATGAAACATTCTTGAGTTGTTAGCTTAATTGCTAATTTCAATCTTCAGGTGTGTAACAGTTCAGCTATATAAGGAGTTAAATGATTCATTTTAATGGTATAAATTGGCTCACTGGCATGTCTTTTGGAGAGATATAGGTGTTAACAGAATAAGGTTCAACTGACATAAAAACATTCTGTTCTCAAGCAAGCATGAGTGGCTCTTTTCCAAAAGCATTCCAGTCCTGCCTAAATTCTTTACTCCCTCTTTGTTCTGGTCCAGCTGACTGCTCCAGTGGCCTGGGGCTCTATCTGTTGTACATTTGTGTTACAATAGAAGATGTTTAACCATCAGTGGAAGGTTTTCTTCAGATGTCAAGCTTGCTTTCTTCATGAACCAATATAGTTCAGGATTCTTCTTTAATTTTTTGTATATTTTCAAAGCAGGAGGAGGTGAAGGTCCAGCACAAGTCGCTCTATAATATAAAGATTGAGTGGTGGGTGCTTACCAACCTGTTCCCAAAGGTAAATCTAAAAGCAGCTTTGTTGTAGGAGGTTCTTGTATTTTATCTACTCTTGAAGTTTACTAATAATGTTTGTGTGGTTTTATGTTCTGTCTACATGATCATTTTCCAAACTCTGCTTATCCCTCAGGTGTAAATGTGCTGTTCATTACTGGGCCTTGAAGACTGATATGTTAAGATGTTTCCATACCTTGCATTCCAATAATTCTGCTACAGACTCTTTGACCTTACAACCATTATATGCAAACCAATTACCCAATGTAATCAGGTCAAATTTCACCCGCTAGATAGGAATGCCTTGATTACACAATACTACCAAGCTTGGAGAGTGAAGGCTAGGACATGCTCTGAGACACGTGAAACCAACCACCACGTCTTTTGGAACTGCTGGTAATGCAGCATCACTGGACAGCTCAGTAATTGTCAAATGATATATGTTGATTGAGTAAATGATCAAACTAAACAAATTCATTTATGTAATATTCTAAATAAAATAGTTTGACATGATTTTATGTTTGAAATCAAGAGAGTATCAAGTGTTGCAGCCTGAATAAAGGAATATCTGATGCAAGTTTGCAAGATTTCTTCATCCACTATACACTGTTCTAGACCACAGTGATTCTTTGTGCTGCACAAAAGGATTATGAGATTATGAGATTCTTCATGCTGTCCCTTTGCTTTTTCAGCATGCTTGATGCCAGATGAACATCCACATGCACACAGAGTTAACCCTCACTTATGTGGTACTATCACTTCCTGGTAAGAGTTTATTCAAACTTAGTCTGAAGTCTGGAAATGTCTTTATTTGTCTCCACATGCTTTGCAGCAAGACCATGACTGTGACTAGCTATGAGGACACTGAGGTCCTTTTTTCACTTTACTCCATTCATGAAATTTGATTTGTGAGCGCTGTCACTGTATTATGGCCAATCAAAACCTGCCAAACTCTGTGTTATTTTCTCAACCCTCCAATCACTGCTTAGTGAATTGCTGCTGTCCACAATTGCTTCAGTAACCAGCTAACGGGATGCATGTGTGCTCTATACCTGTACATCTCAAGAAGTCAAACTTTGTAAGATAGAACATTTCCTTTGATTCTTTTATCTTATGATTAAAACAGTAAATACACACTTCTAGAAGTTTTTTTTTAGAAACCTTTATCCTTATCCTTTATTCATCCTGCATTTTGCATTCTTCAGAAATAAACAACAACCTTAATTGGTATAATACTTTTTTATTATATGGATTATAATAGGTTATTTAAAAGGTCTTTCAAATCTCTATGAAAAATTATTCTTTAAAGAGCAACACTTGTAAAAGTGTTTTAGCAAACCAAAAGTGGCTCTATGGCATCTTTTCAGCACCTTTATTTGGTTCTGTATGACTACTATGAAAGGATTTTTTGCAGTCAAGAATTCACCCATGTTATCACATTCTTGAGTTGTTGGCTACCATTTCTATACCAGTGATGTTATAACAATCTTCATTTAGGTTAGACAAGCAATTAAATGATTTATTTTAATGGTATATATTTTGCATTCAATATTTATTCTTTTGAATCTAACTATCCTGTGCTGTCACATGTCCAGGTTAAATAACCAGGTGAATGTCCAGGTTATCAAATCTGTGCTGATATAAAGTACAAAAACACATGTTTATACATCTTTTACCATTATATCATAATAATCATGGCTCTGAAGATTTTTTGCTGTTTTGTCAGGTCTTGCTGTTCTTACCTTGTGATTTGGGTTTCAGATTAAGGGAGCCCCTCCTAATGCAGACAGGCCTGGGGGTGACTTTTTATGCCACTGGACCTTTTGATGCCTCTTGGAACCATTCTGATGCTTCGTTGCCTTCCCTGTGATTTTAAAAGACTCTCTACAGTAGCTGGGAAAAAAAAACAAAAAAAAACAAAAACTCATGGAGTCTTTGACATACATGATAGTCAGTAAACCTTACAATCACTTTTAAGCCTCTACAAAGTGCCATATTGCTTTAAACAGTGAGAATAAGTGTGTGGTTTTCTGCTTTCTATGTTATTTCATGTGCACCTGGGAGTTATTGCTGTTTTTCTCAATCCCTGTCTGTCAGCCTCTAAAAATAAAACATCTATTACAGCACTGAGAGCCGCAGCAATTGAGAGACTTTGTGCGAGCATTTTGAAAATTGCTGCCTTTTATAAAG
Source organism: Colossoma macropomum (assembly GCF_904425465.1). Lineage (NCBI taxonomy): Eukaryota > Metazoa > Chordata > Actinopteri > Characiformes > Serrasalmidae > Colossoma > Colossoma macropomum. The sequence continues at coordinate 14,253,444 of NW_023494798.1, forward strand.
CTCATTCCACTGCTGATAAGGGGTATGTGTGTGTGAGTGTGTATGTGCATGCTGTCATGTAGTCGCTCACCCCTAGAAAATAAACATTTTTTCATTGCCTGGAATATTCTGACCTAAGGCAGTGCTGAGGTGAGGTGCAGGAAGTACAAATGAATTAAATTTCTCCGATAACTGACACAAGGGCATGAGCAAGGGTTCAAGCTGAGCAATATTCCTCTCTCACTGCTTCTCATTCTTTCTCCATCTTTCACAGCTGTTCTTCAGGCTAGGGGTGCCCAGGTCTGGTCCTCGTGATCTACTGCCATGGAGAGTTTTTACATGGATCTAACGTTCAGATGCTCCTGAAGGCCTTACTGTGTTAGTTCAGAGATGGAACTACTGGTAAGTAGGTCACCATGACTGGACTTGGGCAATGTTCACGTTGGCTTCTGCTGAAGTAAATGAATGCAGGACTTCTACCAGTCCAGGTCATGTAACATGTTTGGAGCAAGATTTTCTGAATTCTAAAAGCAAGACAGCTCCACTGGGCAGGTTCTTGATGAAAGCATGTGAGCTTTGTGTTCTATCACTGCCTTGATCTTCTGGACTCCAGCATGTAAAATACGTTGACCTTAATACGATGTAAACATCATATTACTAAATACCTGATTCTGGGGATATACCACCCTGGAGAGTTCAGGTCTAACACACCTGGCTCTAATGTTCAGACACCCTTGAAGGCCTTCATTACCTGGAACAGGTTTGTTAGAATAGGCTTGGAGCTGAGGTCTGCAGGGTGGTAGATCTCCAGGACCAGGATTGGGTGCCCCTGCCTTATATGATTTTTCAAAATTTCTGCATGATGAAATGGTTAAGATGTAAACAAAGTCTTTGTCAACTCTGACAAGAATGCAGTAAGTACCAACAAAATTAAAGCAGTGAATGGAAAAAAAATGCATAACTGGCAGGAAATGGGCTGAAGGGCCTGGGATCTGTCTCACCAAGCAAGTGCAACAGAGACAGGTTTACTGACCAAGTTTCAGCTTCAATAAATGGTATAGCAGTTAACTCATTTTATGAAAACGTTCTTGTGCACTCAGGTTTAGATACTCAAGCTAAGATTAAACTTCATGCATATGCATTTTAAAGCATGATGTTTACAGCAAACATCCAAATCGCTTATTATGTAGTCTGATTTGCTTCCACTGCTAAAAAGCTGTTCTTCAAGTGATTAAGGCCACAAATGCTGGTCTACCTCCCTCAGTTGGCACCAGAGTAGGATAGGCACTCTCTTTGAGAGTGGTTTGATGTGACATTGTCCGTTCTACAGAAACTGAGTCAGATTTTTCCACAGTGGTGGTGACAAGATTTTGGCCAAAATGTATATATATCTTCATTCATTTGTATATATCTACATTCATGGTGGATGAGGTACATGCAGGGCGTTGCAAGGCAAAATAATAGCATATTGGAAAAAATCCTGCTTCTCAAAGGTCATCATGTTTGCTACATTCTCTGAATGACAAAAAAATGGTAGCACTGTAATTAAGCCTGACGTTGATTAGCAAAACATGTCTGTTATTCTGCCTTTCCAATCTGAGCCAGAGCGGGACATTCTCCAGGAAGAAAACACCGATGACAGTCCTCATCAAATAAAATTACAAAGCCAAAAGTGGGGCAAGTGGTCAGTGCAATGGTCAGTGTTAGTGCTGTCCTAAGCTAATGGAGATAAACATGCTAAAGAGCTTTTGTACAGAGGTAAAGTTTCCATTCAAGTCTGGTTTTTGCCACTTGCTGCAGAGACATACTAGAGGTCTCTACACTGCACTACAAAATACAACTTACAGTCTGTATTGTACAGTCTATAAATGAAACAGTAGAGGAGCTATATCTCAGCAGTGGTAGCCTTAGGAGAGTCAGGCTCAGTGACCGGTTAGCTTGTATTGTCTCTTTCAAGCAGTTAATCGCTCAAAGTTCAAGCACTGTCTACGTAAATTTTACTTTATCATTTATAACTGACTATGTGTTTATTATGACAGTTACGACATTTAGTTATTTACAGTTATTACAGTTTCTTATTTACCGCAAAATAACAGAAATGCGGACCGGGAAAATGCTCCCCACTTATGAGTCATGTTCAGTCGCAATTAGAGCTGCGGAGCAGTTTTGGCTAGCCGTTTAGTGCCGTGTCACTCCAGGTTTAGCTCTGTTTTTTCACGGGTATTTTCTCGACCTTTTCCTACTTTTCTTACTGCTAAGAAAGCTGTGAAGACAGCAGTTTATTTTTATTTTATAGTCCTCCTGCTGAAAATTACACTCAAAAGCAGCACAATATGGCACTGTATTTATTTGCTTTGTCCTATTTTGAGCCATCTTATCCTTATTCTTCTAAAACAACTTAAACTACTCACTGACTACAGAGTTTGGTTTGAACTCTAATGTAACACACTTACCTGTGTTAAATGTGTCATATCCATATGATCCTCATCTTTTTCATGACGTAGACCAGGTGTGTTAGATTAGAGTTAGAAGGTGTAGGGAGAGATCATGGTCTTAGGTCTTAGGACTTCCCTAGGCACAACCCATCTTTGGAGGCCCCCCATCCTCCAATCAACTCTGACAAGAATGCAGTAAGTACCAACAAAATTAAAGCAGTGAATGGAAAAAAAATACATAACTGGCAGAAAATGGGCTGAAGGGCCTGGGATCTGTCTCATCAAGCAAGTGCAACAGAGACAGGTTCACTGACCAAGTTTCAGCTTCACAAAACCTAATAAACGGTAAAGCAGTTAACTCATTTTATGAAGACTTTCTCTGTGCACTCTTAGATACTCTTTTGAGTGAATCTCCCTGTATAACCTAAGAGTAGCTCCATTAGTTTGCTTTGAGGTCCCTGTAGCTACTGAATAATTTCTTTGTACGTAATAAGTCTGAAATGTTAAGGGGTTTATTCGTTCCTGGGTAGGTGAGTAGAACAGCAGGATCAGACTTAGATATCCATGTTCTGGTGACCCTGGATGTTGACCTACTTGTTACACTACATACACTGATCTACACAAGCATGGCAAACTCCCCCCAACCACTGTGTGTTTAGTGTTTATGTGTGAGTTTTTAGGTAAAAAAAAAAAAAGACCTGCTGAGTCATCACACAGGAACAATGCCCACCCCCTATCTGAAGAGCTTCACCTTCAGTCCTCTCACAGTGCCCTCTCTGCTATTCTTAAAATAGGGAGGGAGGGAGAGAGAGCGAGATAGCAACAGCAAGAGAGATCAGTAATACACAAAAAACTGCCCTACATCTTGGGACCATATTGTCACAGCCTATTAAGGCAAGACATCATTTTATTAATAAAATTTTCCCTTAATTCATTCTTTCTATCTCTTTCTTTGTTAATGACTCAGACTAATAATCTTTTACAAAAACACTTTTAATGGTCTATTTCTATTTTTCTTCCTATTACTTACTATTTCCTATTAATTTTATTCCTGTTACTTACTGCAATAATTTGCACATGTACTAATGCAGCTGCTTTACATCTGGTACCTCTGTCCACCAGATGTGCACTGAAGGATTTATGCGAGTCTTAATGCTGCCAGTAAAACTGCCAATACATGGCTAGTCAGAATAACTACTACCCTTTTTTAAACTCGCTAACACATTCTAAACACAATTCCCCAGACCTTATCATCAATTACCAAAAGGAAAACTCTTTTGGTTAAAGTTTAAGTAGTACTCACCTGATGCACACATATTGCATAATCAAAAAGTCCAAAGCACAGTTAGTCTCATGCTGTCATGCAGAAGGCTCTAAAGGTGCAAACAAACAATGAGAAAACTGTAATGCAGTTTCAAAACATCGCAAGGCAAAAGTGAAGAAGAACATTTTTTATATCCTCAATGGAATTTTACAAGCTGAAAGATAACAATTCAGAGGGAATTAAAAAGTCTTTGGCGTATGTCCTGTCCTCAGTCCAGGTCTTGGAGCATCGAGATGTCAGGGGCGGAGCCTACCCCCAAAGAATATAGAAAAATAAACTGATACCCACCAGAGAAGATATTACACAAAATGGTAGCACATATTGTTCTTGATGTTTAAGATGTTGATTGTGACCCAAATGTATATATACCTTTAAAATACATTCATGGTGAATCATGGGGGTTCATGTGGGCCATTGCAAGGCAAAACAATAGCAAACAAAATTGGAAATTGGAAAAAATTCTCTGAAGTGACGAAAAATGATAGCACTGTAATTAAGCCTTCAACATTGACATTGGTTAGCAAAACATGTCTGCTATTCTACCTTTTCATTCTGAGCCAGAGTGGGACATTACTCAAGAAGAAAACACTGATGACAGTCCTCATCAAATAAAATTACAAAGCCAAGAGTGGGGCAAATGTAATAGTGTCAGTGCAACCACTGCTGTCCTATGCTCACAATATAAACATGCTGTAAAGAGCTTTTGTAGTTAAAGTTTCCATTCAAGTCTATTTTTTGCCTCTTGCTGCAAAGACATCTATGCTGCACTACAAAATACAACTTACAGGTTGTATTGTACCATCTATAAATTGAACAGTAGAGGAGCTATATCTCAGCAGTGGTAGCCGTAGAAGAGTCACAGGTGACAGGTTAGCTTGTATTGTCTCTTTCAAGCAGTTAATCGCTCGAAGTTCAAGCATTGTCTACGTAAATTTTACTTTATCATTTGTAACTGGCCATGTGTTTATTTCTGACAGTCACATCATTTACAGTTGTTAACAGTTATTACAGTTTCTTATTTACCGCAAAATAACAGAAATGCTCCCCACTTATGAGTCATGTTCAGTCGCAATTATAGCTGCGGAGCAGTTTTGGCTAGCCGTTTAGTGCCGTGTCACTCCAGGTTTAGCTCTGCTTGTTCGCAAGTGTTTTCTCGACCTTTAATTGAAACAAATGGTCTGAAAATAAATATAAAGGATATTATTAACAGGATAGAGTCAAAATATTAGGACAGTGGCTATTGTGGAAGGGGTTAGTTGAAGGGTAGACAACAGATTGAATGGATTTGTGAACTAGGACCCAGTGTATAAATTGATGCTGTACAGAGTGACTGGTATTTCCCATCAAGCACTCTGTCAGTGTGAAGAGTGACTGGTATTCACATTAGCCTGAGTGTCAGGCTCATTGCATTCACTCATTAGATAGGGTCATGGGCCCACTGCATTCACTCTATTGACTAGGGGCCACAGGCCCAAGCATTCACTCATCGACTAAGGGCCACAGGCGCAAACATTCACATCCACGGGTCCATTGCATCCACTCGTTAGTTCGGGACCATGGGCCCATTGCATTCACTCCATTAGCTTAGACGATACCCAGAGTTCAGGTGTTCTTTCTCCCTCAGTGCTCATTTTCTTTACATATTTTATTTTACATGCACCTTTATACTTCTTTGCCATTGTGAAGTTGTTATGGCTTCATTAGCATCCTTGCTGACTGTTGTTCAATTGATTGCGCTAGTGTTGGTGAGTTTAAAGTGAGAAAAAAAGGTAATACTTTCATTCTAAATTGTAGAGCAACTATGTATTTGGTATGAGTGTGTATTTCTGTTGGTATGAATTAGTGGAACTGATATGAACAAAATAAACATAAAAACAAGTCCAGAGCAATAGGACCTTTATGCATAGTAGGTCTCATAATAGGTGTCATGCAATACACGTCACTGTCGCTTCTTTTCTTTGTGAAAGACAAATGCTTGAGGAACATGATGGATTGATTTGCTTGGGGCAGACAGGACTCCCCCTGTTACACTGCAGGATTGTAACCTAGTGACGACTGCCGCGCTTGCATAAACTCTCATGTAAAGAATAATAATCTCCTGTTAAATTGCTTGTAAAGTAATGACAGAATCACAAGCTTTAATTGAACAGATTTTTTCCTGTGCAATGTTACCAGTACACCACCTGCCAACCTACGTAATGTTTGTTCAAACTGCACAGGGAGAGGCTGCAGACAAGAGAGAGAGAGCGAGAGGTCGTCACTGGCAGGGCAGGGCTTTTACAGTGCAGGTGTGAGTGCAGGCTGGACTGGAGCTGGACTCTCTGATCTACAGCTTTGATGTGCGGTCCACAGGTGTGCTCAAAGCTGCTTACTAGAGGAGGCCTACTTAGCGCCGATTAGCACCTGTGTGTATGATGCAGTGGCAGCAAGAGAAGTGCAGTGGAGGAGGGGATTGGTAATGAAAGGAAATGTAACATAAAGTGGAGCATCTTTTTGCATTTTTTATTATGTACAGATTATACTGAAAGCTAGTGGTTAATCGTGACTTATTCATAATAGGTCTTGTCTTCAGTCCAGAACATAAACATCAAAAGCCAGCCAAAAAAGAGGAAAAAAATACACCTCTACAATAATGCTAATTTCTGCTGGTTCTAGTAGTATGTTAGCATTAAGCTAAAGGCAAAGACATTCTATGTTATATTTTAAGCTTGTAACATACAAAGTTGAATATATTTTACCTTGTAGCAATTTTACAGTGTACTGGCACTGAGCTGCCACTGCTGTTTTCCATTGCTAACATCTGAATGAAACGTGTTGGTCAGGCAACGATTCTTATTCACATTCAGTGATTTATCCAAGATTTCCAGAAGGCCTAGAACATCATTTTTTCTCACAAAATTGGTCCCACCTATTGTTGGTTGATTCTACTCTCAGTTACTAATTATGTTGCTAGTAAGCCAGGCAAATTAACCCTTTATTTCAGCTCCTGATGTCCTAACCAATGGGAGAGCTCGCTTGGCTGTAGAAATTTTTTTGTCAGTGAGTCAAGAATTTCACCCTTTTGTTTTCATCCAAAATTTAACAACAACATACTGATAAGATTGCAACACTTGCAGAGTTTGAATACATCAATCATGACAATTACACTTAATAAATATAACTAAAATGTACAGACACTGTTAAACTCAAAAGAAGCATGTTTTTTTCTTATCCCAGGTTTCAATAGATCTCAATACTCAAATATTTTAATAATTAGGGGTTCAGCATTTGGGTATACATATAAACATCTCACAGGATATGTATACACATCTAATTAGCACAGTGAACAATGGTGTAGTTTGATTTATCTAGACTATCTCTCTAGACTATCTAAGTAACAAGATTTTATTCCAAGCAGTTTTGGACAATTTCTATCAGTCCATTCATCATGAAATGCTAGCTGGCATTTTGAAATGATACAAAACAGAACAAAAAATGGATAAAAAATGTTTTGATCTGACTTTGAGGACATATACAATGGCTTTTGTTAGATTCTGCTGTTCTGTTCTTGTATAGAATAGATAATTGCAGGTTTTGATGCAAGGTGATGCTATTTATAGAGTATATATTCATATGCACTGATGTTTTTATTACATGATACAAAAGACCTTAGAATGAGCGGTGCATGCATGTACGACTGTATGTATGACTGTGTGGGAGTATATAGAGCTTATGACTGAATACATTTGACTTTTTGATCTGTTCTATAATGCCATTAAGCCATATACGGACACACATATATGTATAAACACATTCATAGAGACAAACAGACACAAGCCACAGACACGGAGGCCACTCTTGGGGGCAGGATGGGAAATAGAGGGCATTTTGGAGTGTGTGGGGTCAGTGTGCTCAGTGGCCTGGCACGCTGCATTCCGTCTGATCTTAAGCAGCTGAACGAGCTTCATTCACCGTCCAGCATCAGCACTGTTAATTAGCCCGACGCTGCTTATTCCTCACGCTATCCTCTGCTGGACTTGCCGCACAGAGACGCGGCCTGGGTCACTGCGACCAGGAGAGTCATTTGCATTCTGTGTAAGCTTGTGTTTATGTGTGTGCACACAGGCCCTTCTTTAACACAGTTAACATGTCCTCAGTCTTTTTCCCAGCTCATAACTGCTCCTCCGCAGTCTGCAGTCAGTTCCCACAGCTCAGTCTGGCCAAGGAAATGAAACTGAGTCTCAGAAAACACCTCAGCAGCTCATAACCACTCTGCCATATTACAGCGGTGAGAGAGCGAGAGACTGAGTGTAATAAAGATCTCAGAGCTGTAGAGCTAAAGCACTTACATACACACACACGCGCCCACACAGAGTGACAGGTGTGTGTTACAGCAAATATCTTCAGGCTGGTTTGGACCTGCAAAACATAAGCAGCACAAGTGTTGGAATTAAATGTTTATGGTGCTCCTGAGGGAACATTTGTATCACTGAATGTGATATTTACCTACCATTCAAGGCAGTGGAGAGACTGAAGCAGAAAGAGGTAAATGTCGTAGCTGTTGCAACAAAACATTGTATCTCAGATATGGTAACTTTATAGCAGATGAAAAAAATCACATCAAATTACAGGTCAATTGACTGGTTGCAGTGAGTCATTGAACTTCATTTCATTTCAATAAAAACCATCCTGTTCACTTCTTTAGGCTTTTAGCCGACATGCTAATCCAGCAACTTACATTGGTAGGCAAATCTTCTCCTAAATCTGTCCTTTTAGGCCTTCTCATCTTTTATACATGGCTATAAGCATGGGTATTGCTAGGCCAGTTTTAGGGGGCCATGCCCCTTGTGCAAGCTTAGCCCCCTATCTATAAAGCTTTATTGACACACCCCGCTAAAAACCTTATGTTGTCTAGTACAAATTCTACCAACTTGTGAGAACAATAACTTCAGCAGCCCCCAGCAGCCACTTAGTTCACTTATTTGATGGATTTGTTCCTTTCTGAGTATTTTGAAATAATAAAATCTTTGTAATTTTCTTTATTAAAGAACTTGCAGGATGCTATTTTATTAAAAATTTAAAAAATAAATAAATCTAGATTTTATATCAATTAAAATTGAATACATTTTAAACACTGAATCAGCTGAACCAGGTGTCAATGTTGAATCAACATTAGCTTTTCAATGTTGATATATACTTCTGATATCAATGTTAATTCAACATCAAACATTGTCTATTGAAAAGTACTCATAACATCATAATAACAATTACTTTTCAATGTAGATTTTTCAAGACTGACAGAAAGTCAACACTCCTGGCCATATTTCAGTGTTGAACCAATGACAGCTGTTAGTAAACAAGCCAAAAAAGAACGAAGAATTAACAAGGATGCAGTAAGATGAGATTTCATTCCAAGTCATTTTGGATAATTTCTATTGGTTCATTTGTTCAATGTGAAGAGCTGCTGGAATTTTTAAATAGTGTACAAAGAAATAGTTATGAGGTCTTGAGACAAAATGCTTTATAAGCTCATAAAGGAGATTTAACAGTGCTCTCAAACAAACTCTCCAAAAGGCACATGGATGTGTATAGGCTACATCTTTTCTCTGCACTTTTCACCACACATATATTTCCATGTACAGATAATAATAAACGCAGAGCCATATGGCATCTGCCAGTTCTCACCACATTTCTTTTAACATGGTGAATGGGAGTCCCAGAATAACATTAATTTCATTGGGTTGAGCGGAAGGGCCCTGTACAGCAATCACCCGCTCATTTCACTAATAGCCAATGGCGCTTCTCTTCAACAGCAGCCTTTGTGTTTATTAAAGCTTGATTATGAGGTTAGCTATATTGAGTCAGGGATGGGCATTCAGGGAGATGCGAGGAGGGATGTATGTGTGTGCATGTGTGTGTGTGCGCGTGTGATGGATCAACCGCTCTGGTCCAGCACACCTGTTTATGTGGGTGGGGGGCAGAGAGAGGGATGGAGTTTGTCTCAGCTCAGAAGAGTCTGTCGAAGTCACGACACAGCACATTCATCACCAATCAGCTCCCTCTGTGCATATGTACCGTACCTTACCTTCAACAGCAGTCCCTTCAGGCCATAGTCTCATACAGAGTAATACGAGGGGAAGACGTCCCCCTTAAGGAATACTCCAGCATTTTTCAACCTAATCTCAGTCTGCAACATCTATAGAGCGCCATTGATTACCACAATAATTGCAACACAATTCCTTGTACTTAAAAAAAGCATTGAAAACACGTTTACTGAAAACACACTCATAAACCACTGAGCAGTTGCTGAAAAATTCCATCAGTGTGAACTAAGGATGCACTGATATAAAAATTCTGAGCTAGATCCACCTAGATTAGCATTATACAGAAATGGAAAATATCTCTGCTGTCAGAACAAAACCTTTTATTAAATAGAATTGTAACATGACAGCTTCCCTTTACAATGCGTTAACTATAACTAACACTAGAAATGCCCTTTTCAATGGTTTTAAACTAGAACTAGCACTATGAATGCCCTTTACAATGGCTCAATTAGAACTACCACTAGAAAAGACGTTTACAATGTTTTAATTAGAACTAGCAATAGAAAAGCTCTTGAAAATGTTTTAAAACTTAGCACTAGAAATGCCCTTTACATTGTGTTAAAACTAGAACTAGCACTAGAAATGCCCTTTACATTCTGTTAAAACCAAAACTAGCACTAGAAATGCCCTTTACAGTGTGTTAAAACTAGAACTAGCACTAGAAATGCCCTTTACGTTGTGTTAAAACCAAAACTAGCACTGGAAATGCCCTTTACATTGTGTTAAAACTAGAACTAGCACTAGAAATGCCCTTTACATTGTGTTAAAACTAGGACTAGTACTAGAAATGCCCTTTACATTGTATTAAAACTAGAACTAGCACTAGAAATGCCCTTTACATTGTATTAAAACTAGAACTAGCACTAGAAATGCCCTTTACATTGTGTTAAAACTAGAACTGGTATGTGTACTCCTACACTGAATGACATTGGGAGTATGTCAAAAAATTCCACCATTAATCTTCATTTAATTTCATTTAATCGGCTGCACAATTACAAAGGTAAACAAAACAGCCTCCAGCACATTTCAAACTTGTGCTCTAATAGTTTAGTATTTTACCCTTTTGTAATAAGAGTTATTCATTTGTAGCTACTGTTATCAGCGCTTAGCTGTTAGCCTTTTGTTTATGTGTTAAATTCTGAGCGTGATATACGTGATCTGTGGCTCGGGCTGGTGAGCATTTTATTACTCTCTGTTTATTTTACAGCTGCAAACTTTCTCACACATATATATGTTCCCTCATATTAATGTTGCGCCCTTTAACTACAAATGAAGGCAGTTCAGTCCTCTGCAGCCGTGAGCTCTAACAGAAACTCCGGACTGACCCATACCTAGAATACATCTGTACACAGACAACCTTAACACTATTTATTTATTAAATATTATTCATTTTGAAGTCAACATTGACAAACACTTCTTATAAAACAAAATCGTCTGTTGTACACAGTCAGATAAGATAAATACACTTTTGTTCACCACAGTGCAAACAATGTAAAAATACCAAAGGTACAGTGATGGTCTTAAGACTCAATTATATTTCCAAACTAAAGGTCCTGAAGACGTAGCCCTGAGAGTACCACCCCAGTGACAGTTTAGTACTATTTTTCTGATTTTTTCCCCTTTTTTTAATTTCTAAATGTTTTACATATGCATTTGAATGTGTATGACAGAGAGGGTTACACAGCGGGACTGTAAAACGTTTGGGAACCACTGATCCATAGCAAGGATCACTTTTTAGAAAGCCAACTGAAACAAATGTATCTCTACTGGATAACGAGGTAATAAGAATACGCTTTAAAAAGAAAGCTGCAGTAGTGCAAAAATAGTCACTCTCAAACTGTCAGTAATTTATCAATCAAACCAAAGCACTGGCTTGTTTCATTAGAATGTCTTTCTCCTGGCTCTGAAAAATAAAAGGCATCAAAGAAATCAAACTGTGTTCTTCACCACTTATTGTACAAGAAACATAGAAATAAGATCATTTGTCTTCTATTATTATTTTAAAGCAGACAGTCACACTTTTTCAGCTCAATTACTCAATTAATTCACGTTCAATAGCTCATTTTAGCTAGTTTGCATAGCTAATATGAACAGTCATGACCAGGCGTTTTGTCACTTTAATGTAATGGTAAATCAGATAATGCATCAAAAGAGTTCATATTCAGTTTTAAGACAATGTTATCTGTCACTATCACGATGCTTTTTAACTACATTTAACTTTTTAAAGTGATAATATTCTCTTACCTCTTATAGAGACAGCAGCGAGCTATGAGGAGGAGTGGAGGTGCAGGTCATGCAAGAGAGTTGCTGTTAGTCTGTCCATCACCGATCTCTCGGTCAACTATAAATCAATGTATATTCAACGTCACTGCTGTCAAAGTTTGGAGCTTTCATTGGTAGTTTATCGCTATTTTAACACACTGTTGACATTGAAACTTCAACCACAACCAAAATGATGATTCTGATGAAAAAACCAACAGCATGTCAACCTGACATGGTGGTAGTTAGCATGCTATGCTAATGGTCACTGGTGCTAGTACAGAAGGCTAGTGCAGCTAGCCTGGGGAACTGCAATGACCATCTTTGAGTCTTTAAGATAGGAGAAGGCAAACACTCTCTTACCTTTGTGAAGAGGTTTTATTCTAAGTGATTTTAGAGCATTTCTATTGGTCCATTGGAAATTTTCACACAGTATAAAAGGCAGCTGGTGTGTTGAGATGATGTAGAAAAACAAGAATTGACAAAAATGATGAGATACATGGTTAAAGATTATGGGGGAAGGAATCACAGAATGAACCTGGAATGCAGATGCAATTTGAAAATTAGCCAGAGCAGAGCCATTCAGTAAATGTGTTGAGATTAGATTTGACCTCATCATTTGGTCAAACAAGAAATTAAGAGAGGAGGGGACAACCTCCCCCGGAGGACATCTTCCCCTATTTTATTCTACCCTGAATTTAGAGCTTTATCTCTCACTTCTCCTTCCATCCTCACCCTGAACCTTCCACATCCCCAGTTCTTAGCTTTTTTCAGGAAATGGAAGACTTCACATATTACAAGGCAGCCAATGAAGAGCTTATACTGACATCATCTCACACGTTCAGACTTATGTACATGTTCTTCAAACCTACACTTTCAGGCCTTTTATTAAAGACTTTAATTTATAGAGGAGACCTTGGTCTATGTATGTGTGTGTGTGAAAGAGTGTGTGTGTACCTGTGTGCTCCCACACACCTAACTGTTAATCATATTTAACTCCACTGCCCTCCTTCAGGTGTTGTTTCTGCCGGCCTTTGCAATTCGCACAGAGTTACTGAAGCAGTTTTGAAATACTACCTAACCCAAACACCAGCAAAGTCAAGTACACTGGAAAACATTGAAGACGTAAGAACTTGTGTTCTTTCATTTACTTCTTAAAGAATATTATGCAATTGCTTATTTAATTTACTGTTTAAAGAAAGTGCAAAAGTACTTGCCCAGATCACCACTCTTTGTTCAGAAACTCAGTTTGGCGGTCTCTAACCTCAGCTGAATGCTTCTTGTGATGGAGTTTTAATTCTGGTATTTATGGATTTCATTACCAGGAAATATTAGTAATTTGTGTTTTGTCATACAGTTTTAGGCTAGACTGACACTGTATCAGTCTGAAATTGTTATTTTTTCCCAGTAAAAGTGGTGTGGACTTGCTCATACGCTTTGAATCGCTTTGTTGCTGCATGGCCCTGACGAACTTCAGCCTCAACTCACAGATTCTCTTTCACTACTAACAGAATTCCCATTTCCTTCGGTGATGAGAAGCCATTCAGGACCTGATGCATTGAACCACTCATGAAACATCATCTCTCTCACCATCACGCTTAACAGTGCTCTTCCTGTAGAACATGGTGTTTGGTTTTCCTCATGCATAAAAAGATCCCTGTCACCTTCCTACCAAGCCCCTGTGCTGAGGTGAAACTGATAAAATGTGGTGCATAATGTTTTATTCAGAAATTATGCATATTTTCCACTTTACTTCATTACCCTCCTGCCTAACTTTCCTTCACATGTTCAGAAACACAAATTTCCGTTCACAGTCAAAAACTGGTCTCGCCACTTTGAACCACATTTGCCTCCCCTTATTTTAGTAAATTTTAGTATTTAAATTTTATTTAAATTCACCTCAGAACTAGGATAAATTCTAGGAAAAAAAATCTGTTGAAAGCAGAGTTGCTAACTTTGTACAGTGTTAAAGGGTTGCAATAGTCTTAAGGAATTTGTTCATTTGTTTTACATTATTGGTTTTTTTTTAAATGTCTTTGATAACACAGAGGTGTGTAGAGAAGCCTAAACTCATAATCAACTAAAAGTACCATAAAGAAGAACGAAAGTAGCAGGTCAAAAAATGACTTCTACTCTATCAAAATAAATGATAAAACTCTAAAATAAGAGGTGTAAAAACACAGCAGTGCAGATTCAGTCACATCAAATCAACAAATCATAATGAATGAAACAACAAAAAGCAATTAGTCATTGTCAATGACTAATACATTCATTTCTTTATGAATATACTTGACATAAAAGTATTATAATTTGAAAAAAAAAACTGTAGTTCAATTTGACTAAATGTAACTTGTTTGGTTCACATCTTCAGTTACACAAACCTTTGGCCTTAGTTAGCTTCCATATTTAAAACAGGTTTTGATTATGTTTCACTCCTGATTGCATATTTAAGTGCCAGGCCCTACCAACCAAATGACAAACCCTCATCAATACACTAAAAAAATAAACATACTTTTGATTAGTAACTTTGTTTTGCAATCTTCTCACAAGACAGGTGCACAGGAGAACAAACTGCACACTAAGCATGCAAAGCTCCTGCATGCTGTGGGGCCTAGCATCATGGGTTAATGTAGAGGAGCAATGCCTCACCAACCAATCATCATGCCCCACTAAGTCTTCTATTTTTACATTTGTAAGTGGTAAACACAGAAAAGTGTGCTGTTTCACTGCTAACTGTACACGTCCAGTGTCTAACAGGCTACTTGGATTGACATAGGATGGTCTGTATGTCTCACTTTCCATTTGTTGAATTTTAGGGATGTGCTGTATATTGTGGGAAAATAAATGAACAGTTTTCCTAAATGGGTAGACCTTTGGTGATTTGCTATTAGAAAAGTTTTTTTTATGTAATTATTCTATTAATACATTTCAAGACAAATTTGTTTATAATTTAAGTAGTGATCAGTAATACTAAGATTAATAACTGACATCACATTGGTTCATCAGTCTACTCAGGCTTTAGTAGGAACTTAGTGTTTGCAAAGAAGCCGTTAATTGAAGTCCCCTTTAGAATTTGTCTGACAAGCATATTTGGTACATGCTGTGCATTGGCTTTAAAATAGTTCATAAACAAGCATTGATGATGTTTCTTTTGAAGACTGTAGGTTTTTAATTTGGTTGTTAAGTATTGTAAAAGTATTCTCCTAAAATGTTACTGTGTTCTAAGTACTGCATTTTCAAAATGTAACTTGGACTGACTACAGTTGCTTAATTTCTGTATTCTGAATATGTATTCCTAATACTTGTATTCCGTTATATCCCAAACCTGGCAATGGGGTTAACAAAGGTGTACAAAAGCTTACCCTGAAACATCACATCAAAACATTTACACCTTTGGGCCCTCCACAGTGAGCACACTCTTAAAAATAAAAGTGTCAAAAAGGGGTCTTTGGAGAGACGCCATAAAGCAGGGGTGAGGGAACTCCAGTCTTGGAGGGCTGAAGTCCTGCACAGTTTGATGATTTTCCTGCTCAAGCACACCTTATTCAACTCATCAGCTAATTACTAGGTTTAGATGGTGTGCTAGAGCAAAGAGATCTTAACTTTGCATTAATGTACTTCTGAACTGACAAAACTCTACTGCTGTCACATGCTGGATTTGTGTGTGGGGAAAAAATAATAAAAAGTGTCCAATATTTCCAAAAGATTCAAAAGGAGAATAAAGCACTGTTAGACTTTTTTGTATAGCTGTTTTGAGTTTAAGACAGAGTGAACAGACTGACACAGCTCTAAAGAAATTCAATACACCTTTCTCTCCAAACACACCTCTGCACAAGTGAATGCATGGCATGGCCTTCAGAGGAGGAAGTATTTTATCAGTGTAGAGGGCTGACAGGGGGTTTTAATTGACAAGGCTTGGGCGTTTCAGCCCCAGTGGAGCACAGACAATAAACACAATAAAGACAGAGTGAGCCATAAAGAAAGGCCTTGTTTCCTTTGATCATTCTATTCCCCGGGTGTGTCGCCAAGGCGGCCACAATAACACGAACACTCGCACACATGCGTGCACAGTTTACCTTATTCCTGCATCGGTGCCTAGAGAACTTTGGACTGATGCGAAAAATTAGCTGTTTTTCTTGATGTATAAAGCTTATTAAAACAGACATAACAGACACGGATGGTGCTGAAACATCACCTCCAGAGTGGTCCACTTCCTTCAGCATACATTAGCATGGCTTATGCAGATAAACTCAGGCTTCTCGACCCAATAAGGACATGCAGGAAATAATGCAGTCAGGGTGATGTGGACAAGGTCAGGCTTCTTTTCACCATGCGGGTGTGTGTTTCTGCTTACACACACTCACACACACACACACACACACACATATACACACTCTGACGGTGGGTGGGTTGAGCGCGTGGGTGTATGTTATTCAACTGACAGATGAAAAGTGAAAAGACATGAGTGTAGCTATTGTGAAGACTGCAAGGACATGAGCAGAACAGCCTTTAAGAAAAACGCACCCTCCTGCTTTTCATCAGCAGAAAAGCTTGTGAAGAATTTGACATGGATGGAGTGACATGGACATGCCTGCTGCCGTTCTCGCGGTTTAGCAATCTTTTAAAAACTTGCAAAATGGAGAAGCTTTCTAAAGAGATATTCCACGGTGTTTCTGTGCTCCAAAAGAATGCTAAGTTTCTGTGTCCTTCTCCAAAGACAAAAACCCACATGCCTCTCACTCCTCCGAGCCAAAACACACCTCTTTCCCTCTAAAAACAGCACGCGTTCGATAACAACACACGCTTTTTCTATCACTCTACGCTCTTTTTCATTCCCCCCCACCAAAAAAAAGCCTACCCACACTCGTCCAAGTGCGGCATTCTCTCTTGAAAATGTCTGCTAACACCTATCCTTTCTCTTCCACCCGAATCTAACGCACACCTACACGCTCTCATAGCACCTTCTGGAAAATTCTGAGCCGTCTTCTCCTCCTCCAATTCGACCCCATTATTTCACGGCCTGCCTCTTCAATGTTTGACACCAAGACACCAAACCGAAGAAAATGCAGCACCTTCTCAATTGTCTGTTCTTGAACCTGACAGGAAATGGAAAGATTCTACACACACACACATGCACAGATTCACTAACAGCCAAGACAACAACAGAAGGATTCACACCATTAATATTTTACTAATATGACAGTAGAGCGTGATGTGAAGGCATCAGTTTTAATAAGGGCAGGCAGATGCATGTGTTCAGAACAAAGGGGGTGAGAGAAGGATGAAGAGAGAAGCTTAAGCTCCAGGTGTGTGCAGGCTGTGAGGGAATATGGCCCAGAGTGTGTGCTCAAATATCAGAAACGACTTCACTTAGTCAGTTTGGCAGTCAGTCATGATCTATGACCCCAAACCCAGAGAGCTACAGTAAGCAGCCTACTTTCTGATCCTTAAGGCCTTAAACTGCACACATATTATTCAGTTGTTACTGTTAGAAGGCCCATATCATGCCCAACTGAATTTTCCTCACTTTCTTCAAACAAAAAAGTTTGAAGCAGTTGTCATTCACTCCTCAGTCTGTACAGACCATATATAGAAACTAAGCTGCAAGAACAGCCGATTTTGAATTCACTGTTTCTGTGATGTCACGAAAACCAACACATCAACATATATCTGCCTATTCAGTCTACAGCAGTTTATCTCCACCCTTTCACACTGAAGTTATAAGGAGCATTTCAGCCTGGATTGCTTTTTGAATGAATTAGGCACAATATAGTGCAGCCAATCAGAACAGAGATAATTTACATATATCAGTCTTAAAGGCACAGTAACAAAAGCAGTCGGTTTGATTCTTAAGGATAAAGACAGGTTGGAAAATGGCCATGGTAAAGTTAATTAAGACCCCACAAATGTTTTAAGTGGACCTCAGGGGAAGAAAATGCAGAAAAAATAAGGATACGGGCCTTTTAAGACTTATTTATTTTTAAGACTTATTATTCAGAAACTGTTATGAAGTACTTGTATGAACCTGATGAGACCTGACAGCTCACATCAGATGTCATTTCCTAAAGCAGTATTGGGCCCGGATTGAGTTCAAAATACACGTCCGGGCTCTCACAGCCTGCGTCCTACTTTTAATAGATTCATTACCTTAAACCATTTTTAATCTGGCATGCTGGAGTGTTCATGTTGTTGACAAAATTTAGCGCCAAAGTGTTCGTCTTACCTTGTGAGCTAAAACAGCTAATCGATTCAGAAAACTACATTTGAGTACAGCCAAAAAGACATTTATATTTAAATTGTCTGGAAAAAACCCTTATTTTATTATATGTTGAATATGTTATATCGCTGCTGTCTTTTCAGTTTTTGACATAGTTTGGAAAGGCCTGTTGTTGGCCATTGTGCGTAAATTTCATGAAGAATGAACCAAAGAAAATGGCCTAAAATGAATTGGAAAAAAAATCTGGTTCCATTGACTTGCATTAAAAGTGAAGTATGTTTTTTCCTTCTCCTGTAAAGTAATTATTTTGGAGATTTGAGGTTTTGTTCCGACAGCAGCGATATGCAATGTTCTACAGTTGTATGCATAAGTTTGAACACCCTCAATCAAATCACATTTTGTTGATTTTCTAGGTGAAAACATGTTGAAATATCCTCTACAGGGAACAAATTTAAAAATGGCATTTTTCTGCAAATTTTAGAGCTCAGTTTGCATGTATTTGTTTAACATATTGTAAAAAAAAATATCATGGGCCACATTTTATGTTTTATTTTTCCCAGTATGTTATATTCAGCAAATAAACAGTACATGTGTTTTAAATATTTCTCTCATGAGGATGTGTTAACTTATATTTACATGGGAAATTAGCAAAACATACCACTTAACCTGGGGCACCCAAACTTTTGTGCACAACTGTACATAGCAAAATAGATAAACAGATAAACAGATGAAAGCTAAATCAGTGCTATGTCAGTACAGCACAGTGTGAAAACAGGACATTATGGAAGGTCTATCCAGAATAAAAAAAAACTTGTATTTTATGGCTATAAGTATTACTGCAGCTATCAATATTGCAGTTTTATTCACTTTGGGTGACGAAGGGCTGTTTTGAGTCAGTTTCAGACAGAATTTTGTTGGACTCAGGTCAGTTTTGGGTCAGGTTTGGGCTCAGACAGAAAGTTTGTGGACCATATTTGAGTTTGGGACATTTCATGCCCAATTTAAGCACTGCTATTAAGGACAGATGAGAGTGGCTGACGTTATCTTGGCACTGATGGAGTTCAGATCAAACTCTCTAAAACTGTTTGTAATCAAGACATTATGTCTGAGCTCCTCATTTATTTTTATTCTCATATCAGCTGACGTACCAAGAATAACCTTTATTATATCCATAATATTGCTTGGCTTGGCCCTATGCTCAACAGAGATCCTGAAATGCTATATTAAGTCCTCATCTGTTCTTGCGTGTGAATCTCTGAGGTTGTGTCATCATTATATAGTTTACCAACAGCATCTGGATGAGCCCTGAGTCTAAGCCTTGCTCTGTGGTTTTCCTTACATACTTTTTATCCCCCAAATATCACTGCCAATTCACTTCCAAGGATGTCAATCAAGGAAGCAGTCAAAAATGGAATATCACTACACACATAGTTCATGAAAGCTAACATGTCTGCACATTTAATTGTTGTTAACCGCCATGAAAATACCCCATGCAAACCAGCAAGCATTCTCAAATGTGGTAGTTAAGTGGTTTTATTAGTGCTAATCTTCAATTTGAGTAGCTGGTGCCGTTATATGATTGTGGTGCTGTTGACCATCCTGTATATTTTTGACACTTTTATTCTCACAAACTAACCTTTTCACTGAAGTCCTTTGGTACTGGTCTACTTGAGGTGGCCTGTTTCAGATTGTTCTAAAAACCTCACAGAGAAGATACACAATGAAAACCAACACAGCATGGCAAACAAACACAAGAAACAAGAGCAGACACCGTGACAAAATGGAAAAAAACTGTTTGTTTGTGCGAATTTCTGCAAGCACCTATATCAGATGCTAATAGTGTGTTAGCATTAAGCTAACACGGATACATATTTTTGGTCATTTAAGATTAAAAACACACATTGAAAGCTTGTAAAACACATTCCATATTTTTTATTTGAAGCTTGCAACAACCATTAGCATATACAGCAGAGGTGCAGTTTTACATTGACTCTCTCAGTAGCCCTGGCATACAGCCAAACTGCCACATCTGTTTTCCTAATAATTGACCAGAACCTGGATAGACTGCCACTATTCACAGTCGATGATGTATCTAGGCCTATCTTTGTAAATCAAAATGTGAATGATTGATATCACTGTCACTTACTAATAAGATTATTACTACAAAACATGCAGAGTTTAAGTACAACATACATGTACTTTATAATTCCTAGAAAGCTCCCTGCTGATTCTTCATCTTATTGCTATTGTTATTATTATATTATTATAGTTGTTGTTTATTCTTATTGATCTAAAAAACTTCATGAGGTATTAGTGAATAAAAGTGATTTAAACCTTTTAGAAGGTAGTGTGTGTGTGTGTGTGTGTGTGTGTGTGTGTGTGTGTGTGTGTGTGTGTGTGTGTGTGTGTGTGCATGTCACTCTAGCAGGGTATAGTAAGTCTGAAAGTGGACATGCCTGTCCTGGTAAGTGTTAGTGGACAGGACAAGAGCTGACTGGTGGGACAGGGGACAGGGTCCCATGTCTTTGGACTAATTAGGCTGCTGGTGGGAGAGTGTAGCAGGTCCATTTGAAGCAGGGATAAGCCAGACCCCTCCACGCTCCATGCTGACATTTAGAGGAGGTAAGCAGTCTAATTTAAGCCTTGTGTTGCTCCTCAAGTCTGCACTGTTCCTGTCTGGTCTATCCGTTTCACACCTGCAGAGTGACACACTGAGAGCGGAAAGAGCGGAGGGTGAGAAAGGAAAGTGAGAGAGAGACAGTGGGAGAGAGAAAGAGAGAGAGAGAGATTATAGCAATTAACAATTTTTAACCCATTAACACTATCTCACCTATTAACTGTCAGTAATAAATTCAGAGACTTTGACTTTGTCCCTTTTAACATTTTTAAATGTGCCTTAGAGTAAATGTGCCACATGCATGTCCACCGTTGGCCATAGTAAAACATATCAGCATGTGGAACTGAAGCGTTCAGTGCGCCTCCATGTTTTCAGTCACTATATAAAACAGCGTTATAAAACATAACAAAAATTGTGCTAACACTTCACTGTACAGCAGCATTCATAAAGCTATATAAGCTCATTATGACAGGTGACTTAAACCCACATTAACACTCAAAAAAGGTTTTATTCCAATATGTCTGTCATAAAAGCTAATGTCATCAAGTTTGATATCAAATTGACATGACACAGATGACATAATTTTTTATTAGCCACTAGCATAATGCTAATTTCCGAATGGGGATTTGTAACATAGTTAGCACCAAGCTGGCAGTGTTGTATAACCACATTTGATGCCAATTTTAGCTTAAACACAAAGATACAAGTAACACATTCTTTATTCTACATTGTATTAGAAACCTGTTTCTCAGTATTATTGAACCAGCCTTTTAGTCCATTAGCTATCAGCTGACCTCATCTCATCTAAAGAGGGCAAAATATAGTTCATTTAAAGAGAATATAAAGCATAAATCATTAACAAGAGCTTGCAACAGCAACCAATCATGTTCAACTGGCAGTTCTTCATTTCGCTGCATTTTATACATAAGTAATGCACCAATAACAGCAGGCTTTTTCATGCAGTGAAATGCAGTGGTGCAGGAGGAAGATTGTGGGTGGTGTCCAACTGGATAAACTGGGTTGAACAAAAGGACTCATACAGTCCTTTTAAGCTCAGAATTCGTCGCAGCAGAAATGGGAAAAGCAGACATTGCGAGCAAATTTATCAGTAACTGTAAGTATTTAGACCCTTAAGCAGTTTTTAAATCAATACTTCATCTAACAGAATCTCATTACAGCTAATAAATGAAATTTGACATTGGACTCATTTTCATTAAGCACATATTATTGATTATGTGTATTCATGTGTTTGCCTGCTCAACATGGTGAATCTAAGTGCTTTTATCTTAGACCTCATTCTTTATATTTCCCAATAAATGTGACAACAGTTTTGCAAAATCACGTTATTATTAAGAAAGAGCAGAATAAAATCAGAAAGATATGCTTTTTTGCTTTGGTCTTCAAAGGATAATCTGAGGGTCCTTACATAGGCCCAGACCTTAATTCCTCACTCTCTAACTTCAGCTTCCCTGGCCAGGATCCACCTCCATGTGTGTCTCATGCCTGCTCTTCTCCCTAGTCCCACCAGTGTTCCCCAGCTGTGTCCAGTTAGTCCTTGTCTGTGTGGCCCCTGTGTTTCTTTGTCACGGTGTCTGCTCTTGTTTCTTGTGTTTGTTTGCTGTGTTGGTTTTCATTGTGTATCTTCTCTGTGAGGTTTTTAGAACAATCTGAAACAGGCCACCTCAAGTAGACCAGTACCAAAGGACTTCAGTGAAAAGGTTAGTTTGTGAGAATAAAAGTGTCAAAAATATACAGGATGGTCAACAGCACCACAATCATATAACGGCACCAGCTACTCAAATTGAAGATTAGCACTAATAAAACCACTTAACTACCACATTTGAGAATGCTTGCTGGTTTGCATGGGGTATTTTCATGGCAGTTTTACAACAATTAAATGTGCAGACATGTTAGCTTTCATGAACTATGTGTGTAGTGATATTCCATTTTTGACTGCTTCCTTGACTGACATCCTTGGAAGTGAATTGGCAGTGATATTTGGGGGATAAAAAGTATGTAAGGAAAACCACAGAGCAAGGCTTAGACTCAGGGCTCATCCAGATGCTGTTGGTAAACTATATAATGATGACACAACCTCAGAGATTCATATGCAAGAACAGATGAGGACTTAATATAGCATTTCAGGATCTCTGTTGAGCATAGGGCCAAGCCAAGCAATATTATGGATATAATAAAGGTTATTCTTGGTACGTCAGCTGATATGAGAATAAAAATAAATGAGAAGCTCAGATATGATGTCTTGATTACAAACAGTTTTAGAGAGTTTGATCTGAACTCCATCAGTGCCAAGGTAACGTCAGCCACTCTCATCTGTCCTTCATAGCAGTGCTTAAATTGGGCATGAAATGTCCCAAACTCAAATATGGTCCACAAACTTTCTGTCTGAGCCCAAACCTGACCCAAGCATTGTGTGATATATTTAATTCAATATTTCAAGATTTTTCAGAACATCAAGAAGTTATTAACTGATAAATAATGTACTGTAAGTACCTTTCTATTGTTGTTTTATTTACTTTATTTATTCTTGTGTTTTTTCAAAAACTAAACCGTCCTGAACGTCAGTTTTATTAAAACTTCATTCTCTGTGTTAAACAACTTTTTTACTAAATTATTTTTTTACTGAATCATCTATACCTCTGTTTCTCATCCTGAACAAACCTAAATTCTATACATTTTTTATGCTGATTCCAAACTTTTGAACCATAGTATAAATACATGCACATACAGACAAAAAAATTCCCTCGAGGAAAATCCAAGGTAACCAGACACTTACAGAGAAACACAGGCAGAGACACATGCAGATTGTACAAAGACAAATGCATGCACTCACTCATACACACAGAGGCTGACACACACACACACACCCTTTCTGTACAAAATGATGGCAGAGGAGGATTAAGGAGTTACGCTTCTCGCATCCCTACACTGCTCCCGTCAGTGTAGAGGTCACCTGCGATACATCTTCATCTGGAGGCTGGGGCGCAGCGCGAGGGGCAGAATTCCCCCCGGAGACGGAGATGTAAGAGCACTGTCACAGAATGAGGGTCACAACACACCGCAAAATAAAGGGGAAAATACCCCTAATCCATCAGAACCCCCTTATATACAGAGAGAGAGGAAAGAGAGAGAGAGAGAGGTGTAGGAGGACATTAGGTAATAACTGATGGGACCAATCACACTGAAAGTGTATCAAAGCATTATAACTTTATGCTTGATTATGTAGTATTCAAGGTTAGTTGGTAGATACTGTGTAATATATCACAACCGACGTTGGCCGTCTCAATTGATGGAGGTTTTTAATGAGGAGTGACTATCTCAATGTGATCAGGCATTATTCATGTCCATATTCATTCAAATCAGATTTCAGATTTCAAATCAGATCATAAAATCATTACAAAATCATGGATTTTCACTTATAAAAAAGATCTATAGTAACATTGTAAGAATGAATAAGATTTCTTCCATATACAGTACTTTGCCAAAGTCAGAGACCACTCTTCATTTATTTAATTTCCAATCAAAACAACCATAAAGTACAGATAAGTGCCAGAAAAAATGCAAAAGAACAAACATTTAACAGAACATTACACAGAAGCCTCCAATATTAAATATAAAATCATATTTCTTTGATTCCACATTGCATTTATAGGCATATTTTTCCACAACTCCAAAGTTCAGTCTTAGAATTTGGTAGCATTTTCTGCCTCTTGCAATCCAAATAATCCCAAATATATTCAATGATGTTGAGGTCTGGACTTTGGGGTGGTCAGTCCATTCCTCAGTAGTGGCGTCTTGACAGCAAAGTATCCTTTCAGACACATTGTGTTGAGTTTTCTACTCACAGTGGAAGGATGGACAGAAACACCTATGGATTTTTCCACATCTGAGGCAACAGTGGAGCCTTTCTCTTAAAGATGAAAGCTTTAAGTTGTGTTAATCTGATGGTGACAGTTTTGATGGTCTATCAGATCTTGCACAGTGGTTAGTGGTCAATATATATATACAAAATCCTGTTTTGTCACTTATTTTTCTTTGACTTTTCTTTTCCTCATGCAAGTGGATTATTTTATATCTAATATCCTGAGAAATATTTCCAGAAAAAGAATAACTTGCACTTAATGGCTGTTTTGATTGAAAATTAAATAAATGAAGGGTGGTCTCTGACTTTTGCTCAGCACTGTACTTTCATACTAATCTTTAATACTTTGCCTTACTATAATACTACTGTAGCACTGTCATATTAATCAGTAATACATGTGAAACATCCTATTATATGCTGTCTTTTACTGTAAAATCCTTTATAAATTCCAGTAGAAATATTAGATCATTTTCATTTTTTAAGGGTTGTCAGGCTTATCAGTTGTTTTTATTAGACAAATCATCAACATACAAGCGCTTTGATCTTCATGATCAGCATTGCATGTTATTAACAATTTAAATCAGCACCATAAAAGTGTGATATTTAAAAGCTATAACCCTTTTTCAAAGCATCCATAAAAAGCATTTGAAAGAGATTATGCAAAGCTTGCTGGAAAATAAAGCAGCGGGTCAGTCCATAAAGACGAAAGGGAATGACTCCATTAACATGGTGACATCAGCTCAGGCTAGCTGAAAAAAAGAAAAAAGAAACAGATGAATAACAGGAGAATAAGAAACGATGTGATGTATTACTGTGTTCCACGGCTGAAAGAAGAAAGCTGGTTGAATGTCTGTCTCCTGGGGAGAACTGAGTTTTGCTCTGTATTGACACAGAGAAGAGTGCAGTTTTCCTACCAAATTGAAATTCAATTCTAATCTGCCTGAGAATTATTTGCTTTGCTCTGCATTGTACAGCTCCTTTGCCGGAGAGCCGAGAGCTGAAGCGTGAGCCATACGTTCACAACGACACTTTTCTTTTTGTCACTCAGAGCTTGTAGCATAACAAAGCCAGATAATAACCTTATTAGATGAACACAATTAGTCCTCCATGTGCATATTGAGAAGCAGAAGGGTGAGGAACATTATGTTTTGGCTTGTCTACTGTGGTCATGTTCAATACAGTTTGTACTTACTGTCAATATTAGGGTATAAAAGGGAAAATCCGTTTAAGTCGGTCATTTTGACATAGTGTGGCTGTTCCTGTTAATCAGAGATGGCTCCAGAGTGGCTTGTCATTCATGTGGCGGTTCATGCGATCGGGGCTGTTATTGGGTGACTGGATGGGCAGTGAGCCTCTGGCAGGAAAGACTCTCAGTTATTTAGACTGAGTCTCTCTGTTCCCAACCTTCACCCAAACAGGTCGTGTTTAATCAGTGTGGTAATGTCATGAGGAGCTGCTAGGGTCATTAACGCTGGGATGATTGCTGCCTTGGTTGAATGATTTCATTGACCAAGCCAGAGGCATCACTAGACCCAATTTATTGGTGCCCATGCCCCAGTTAAATGTTGCAGTGCCCCACTATAAACAGGGAAAACTAATACATAAGCCATAGTTTCCCATTTTAACCTCGATTGCTGTGCTAAACTGCACAACACAAACATTATGACTGCAAAAATTCACTACACTTCCCATAGTGCCTCTGCATCTTCCCATTCTTTGCTTTCAGTTTCCATGTCAGGCTGTACAGGTGGACGTGGACATGCACAGCTATTCAACATTTTCATTTTTATGTTGCACAGCAATGAAGTAGCCAGCTGCTGCTAACACCTATGCTAGGCTAACCACTTGTAGCATACCAAAAATGCATATTAGTCTGCTAAATCAAAGGCATTAATTAAGTTAGCAACTTGTGTAGTCTTATTTAACTTAATACACCAATAATCTTATATTTAATTTTCAAATAAAAGGAACATTGTAGAGTTAAAAGTTACTCATTTTGCAAGCTTATGTTAACATGAACTCAGGATGCAATAAGGTTTTTTGTCTCAAGTGAACAATTTCATTTCATACTTCGTTGACATTTGTGTGTGTGAATTTTTGGCAGTGAAAGTTGTGAGAAGACACATTTTCAAAGCAAATAACACTGTCTCAGCATCCATATCAGTACAGCTTTTAATTGTGCCTGGTTGGACAGCTTTTGCTGATATTCTGTCAAAATAGATGCAGATTTTTATTTTTCATTCAGACTGTTCTGCCCCTAAACTAACAAGCAAAGAGATTGGGCTGTGCCCCCCACCCCCCCTTAATTTAGTCTGTGCCCCAGTACAAACAGCCATCTAGAAATGCTTCTGGATAAAGCTAACCTCAGAGACTAAAAGGACATTTCTGGCACTTTATTTTTTCAAAAAAGCTTTTTTCAAAAGCTGTATTTATGTAAAAATGCATTTTATTCATGGGGGTCAGCCAAATGTCTCCATAATATCACAGTGTTCATGTTTTTCATCATCCATGTGACATTTGGTCCCTACAAAGAGCTAAATATATGCCCCCTCCCTCACTGGCCCAAACCCCCACCCCCCCCACACACTAGTTTGAATTCCTCTCTGTGTAGGTTATTTTCATTGTCTATTATTGTAGTTAATAATGGCCTACACTCAACCCAACCCCAACAATCAACCCAATTAACCCCAAAAGGAATTCTTTTGTCTTTTTTTTTCAAAGATGAATTTTGTATAAAAATACTCATCACACACTTTCACTATTACCACAGCTAAACAACGTCTACTGATTCAACCCCAGCCTTCATCTTAGCCTTAACCCCAGCCTTAACCTTGGACTATTACTCAGCAGTAACCTTAGCCTTAACCCCAGCCTTAACCAAAAGGAAATCTTGTGGCTCTTTACCTTTTCATATACAAACTGCATTTTGGGTAAAAATGCATTTTTCTTCTAGAGGCCCTCCAGATCTGAAAATGTTTATGGGTCATTTGATCCCTGCAAAAACCTGAAAATACATGATCTCTCACACACACAACACAGCACCTCTGCCACCAGCTTGCCCCTTGGATCGGCCTCGAATCGCACTCAGCCGTGTCCGCTTAGCTTGTCAAACCCGACCGAAACCTGCCCCCCCACAAGTCACGCACACACACACCCCACCCTCCCGCAGGCAGCCCAACGAGGGATGACAGGACGGCTGACATATGTTGGTTTAGCCTCTCTCTCTCTCCTGGAGCGACATTTCGCCCAAGAGGCTGAGATGGAACAGATAGGCTCCAGTGGGCCGCAGCCGAGCCCCGCTATCACACACTGGAGGCGTGATGGAGTCCTGGCATTTGGACCGCATTGATCAATGACACCATGCGTAAAACAAAAAAGGATAAAAATGCATTGTGATATTTTGGCAGGTTAGAAAGGGGAAGGAGGGAAGAAAAGAAGAAAGAGGAGGCAGGGAAGGGATGAAGGGAGGGTAGGAGGTAGGAGGTGGAGAGGGGAAGCGAAGGATTTTGAAGGGAGGTGTGTGTGGCATCTCTTTTCTATTTAAAGAGAGAAATGCATAAAGCAGTGCAGAGATTGAGACTGACGTTGAGCAGTGGAAAGACAAAAAGGGAGTGGATGGACTCATCTCTCTAGCCATGCCTCTCTCTCTCTCTCTCTCTTTCTCTCTCTCTCATATGCACACACAGACACGTACACCCTCTCTGTGGACAGGAGGCATGATGATTGACAACCTAATTCTGTGTGAGTGTGGTGACACCTTTAATAACACAGAATTGGTGTGTGCTCTAGTGTGCTGTGTGTCAGTGTATATGCGTTGAGGTCTGGCACCAGTCTCTACCTGTTAGATGTTGGATTATCACACTGTCTGTCTGGGCAGTTCTGAGCCTTGCCCACTCCTCTTCACTTCATGGGCCACGGAACAGGGAGGACCACTTTCGCCACTGTCCATTATATATTTTTTGGATGTCGGCCGAAGACCTGATATTAGCCTTTCACTGTATAGAATCTAGATCCATCCTTCCTATAGACAGAGATCAGAGTCTGGTGGATATCTGCCATCTTTGGCGGGGAGGGGCTATTTAACTGACATGCAAACCGACCAATTAAAGACAGTTGTTTTTGTGTGACATAGGTGAAGGTGATTATCAAAAACAGGCCCTTAAAAAAGAGTGTGGGGTACAGTGGCTCAGCAGCCACTGGAACAAACACACAAAAAAAGAACTTTTAAAGGTGAGATGCTATGAATGTATGGAACAACAGTGTGTTTTATATCTTTCAATGGAGCCATGATGGAAATTCTGCTACCGTACTGCAGGGGTCAGCTGAACATTCATCAAGGCTTAAATTTTCTCAAATTTTGCTGTTGGCTGCACAAGTGGAGTAAACCAAATGTTGAATTTTTTGGAAACATGTATGATGAACCTTTGCAGCTTAAATACAGGCATACCTGGTCATCAAATGCCAAAATTTGATGCAAACATAACATTTGATGTACTAAGAAGAATTCTTGTGTGTTCAAAATACTTTAGAAGATAACACAGTGCATAACACAATTGTACTGCACATGGGCAGACATACCACTGCCGTACCAGAAATGCCATCACTATGGCAACATTAACAAGCTACCATCGATCATGTCTATGTTTAGAGCAGTTCTGCTATGAGACATGGAATGACGTTTTCAATGTTATAGGGGAAACAAAGCATTGCAGCCTTTTTGAATCCAGCGACTACATCTTACTCTGATAGACTCACTTTCTTTCAAAGACCACTGCTTGCGACTGGTAAATGTCTACTATTTAGCATACTAAGCAAAAATTTGTATGCTGTCGGACTGTTAAAAACTGGTGCATGGAAGTGCGATCAGCCAGTCAGAATCTAACTAACAAGATTTTGATA
Source organism: Colossoma macropomum (assembly GCF_904425465.1). Classification (NCBI taxonomy): domain Eukaryota; kingdom Metazoa; phylum Chordata; class Actinopteri; order Characiformes; family Serrasalmidae; genus Colossoma; species Colossoma macropomum. The sequence continues at coordinate 14,283,137 of NW_023494798.1, forward strand.
GTTCTGGTCATCTCTGCAAACAATATACATCGAACGGATCGATGCTCTGGGTACCTCTGTGGGCAGAGCGGCTGAGGCTGAGCCTAACCTGAACATTTATTATACTACCCATTCTGTTGCGTAAAAATAGAAAAAATGTTCAATTTATCTTGTGGGCTTACTAGATGAAAATAAACCTCAGCTCTGCTTCTTTATGACTGGTTGGTTTAATGCTGTGTTGATTTGAAGTTCAACACTCAGACTGTTCTCTGCATGTCATGGAGACTGAACACAGGACTTTGGGAACAGACCACACTCAGGCCCTGTTCACTCTCGGTATTAACATCTGTCTTGAGTTTTCTGATCATAAATGGAGGGCGAGACGTGTAGTCGTTACACCTGGCATTGCCATGTGTCTCATAGGCATCTCCATTGACCACTTGTGACGGGATTTCATGACTAGAGGGAAGGTACCATGTTCTGCGTTTGTTGTCAGACAAAAATGTACTGTAAGTCTTTCACTGTTTAACTGCATAAATTAGCAGCACTCATTATAATTGAGGTAATCAGTTTCCTTGTTTCACAACACAGACCAACAGAGACACAACACAAATACAGAGGACACCAGTTGTTAACACTAGCAGCGCAGGCTGACCTGGAAAACTTGAACACAAAACACCATCACCATTATGTTATCTTCATCTTCACCATGAAGATAACATAATCAAAATTATCTTTACCTGAAAATAACTGATAAAAAAGAAAATTAAGAGCTAATAGAAATCAACAAAACTAGCAAACTAGTTCCATGATCTTTAAAAGGAGAACACTGTTGAACATGTTAAAAATATTTACTTTAGTATGAGTGTTGGTTATGTTTTAAGTTTCCTATTTCATTCACTGAATGAGTTTGTGTTTATGTACAGGCTGTTATAGTGTTTAAATCTACACTCGTCTCTGTTGTGTCAACAGTTGATTTTACCATCCTTTGTTGCCACCATGCATGCATCAGGGTTCTTTAATGTTAACGCTACAAACTTTATATAGGCATATGAATCCATTACCACCCTAGAAGGTCATTTGAGTGTTCGGATCACACTGGACCTCATTCATCAATGTTGTTTTAAAAAGAACACAGATTAGATCACCTTTAATAATGTACAAACTACTCTGCTTCTGATTCATGAAACCTTTGTAGGATGTGGAAGAAGCAGACACATAAGAGCAAATGATGCAGCAGCTTAAGTGTGTGAAATCAAGCGCCAGCCTTCCAGCACCTCATTCACATATCATTTACATGAAGCATGCCCTAACTCATGCAGATGTTGCAGTAGGGAGCAAATAAAAAGACAGCTTTCAGTAGCTTGTGAGCCAATGGCTGGGCTTGTAGGTGAAGTCTGAGGTCGAGTCGTGAGTGCACTGCTCCCCCTACTGACTAAACTTTGTAGCGTGAAAATTACGACAGGAAAGAATAAAATGTGGACTAAACAAAACATCTATTTTTTTAAGATGGTAGAATGATGTGATTGTTTAGTCTTAAAATAACATTTAAATAAAGTGTATTACAATGAATGAGATGCATCTGCTTTAGCTGTTTTGTAATGTTTATTTTTTGGATGGTGTCAGTCGTATAAAACAAAAGCGGTTTAATATTAAATAGAAAACAGAACAGTTACAGCATTTATTTATACCAATGCCCAGGTAAAATACATACATGCACTTCTGTACTGGATTGCTATGTGCACAAAGTATTAGCATTATTGTTATTTTATATTTGTATTCTCATTATAACATAAGAAAAGAATGATGAGAAAGTTCTTTAAATCAACGCAAGTTCTTTTAAATCAAAGAATGCTGAAGAAGCAATTATGACTACCACGACAGCATCAGCTGAAGTGTTGTGACTGTACTGGACATACTGTGACCTGTCGTGTGCTTTTCAGTCCAGCTTATACAACCATAGCACACGCACGTCCTTCTCTTGTCTGTGGTGCATGAACATGTCAGGTGGACTGTGGCCCTGGGGGCATGGCTCATGACGAAGATACTGTATCCAAAAATGACAGCAAGTGAAATGGCTCATGGTTTAACAGGACGTGAAAAAGCAATGGCTGCTGGGTGGTGGTGGTGTTGGTGAGCGTTCCTGCCAGGCTCTCCACCCAGAGGGTGACCAGGTCAGTAGGGGAGGTGGAGATGAGTGTGGTCACACAACAGCGTGAATAGCCATGAGCCTGAGTCACAGGTCATTTTATGTTACTGCGAAAACTATGAGTCATTCTGAGCATCAAAAATATGCTGCCTAGCACTGATGCATACACACCCACCAATACACACAGTCATTGTAGAGGCTAAACCACCGCATAGAATGCTGACAGACCAGGTCATGAGGGCCAGACATAAGAGCATATTAGATTAGATCCGTTTTTTTGTACATCACAAGACGAGCATTGTCACTGTAAATTAAACTGCATTGATTGTCAAATTTATGAAAGGCCTTTAGAAAGAGCTTAATGGATGGAGTACAAAAGAAAAGGAAACACAAAAAGTCCTGATTGCAAAATATCACACAATGGCCTATTCAAAACGTCCCTCAACAATCAGTGTGTCAGCACTGTCTGCATGTCTTCATTAAAACCAAAGAAAAGTGTGCTGAACTACACACTAATCCTGAGCTAAATGAGTGAATAGATTCACTGAAATGAAGTGAGGTGTTTTGTCAACATACTAATTGAGACACTTGTGTTGCATAAACAGCTAAATAGTGCATTTTGGAATATAAAATTGTATGCTATGTACAGTAGGGATCCAAAAGTCTGACCTCACAGTGGAAAGCTGAGGTATTATTTAATTTAGACCTGAAAACAAGCAACAGAAAGGCTTAGAATTCTGAAGAATGTAAGTTACGACAAGTAACGTGGAGCGGAAATGTTCAAGATTCTGTGTTAGTTCTAAGTCACTATTCAAATTTAAGCAAATTTAAGACACTGACCAAGCTAAGGCGAGATTTTTTTGGTTTTTTTTAGTCTTATTTCTTCCAAATAAATTAAGTCTGTTGTATATAAAATTCAGTATATCCCACATATTACTCAACAATTTTAAGTTAAGGGAACGTTTTTGATGATTTTGTACACTCAAATGGCATTTTTGAGTTGAATCAACTTATTGCTATTTTGTTTGATCTGTTGCCATGGCAAGTTTGAAACCCTACAATCAAAAAATGACGACATTTCTGCTGGTTTTAATTGTTTCTTTATCACTAAAGTTGCTGAACAAATGTGTGAAACTGAGTGAAGCTAAGTAAGTTGTAAAATACAGTTACATGTTTGTTTTGTTCACACGATTTTATTAGATAAAACGTATATTTCTTTCCCATTGGCTCCTGGCTCCATCTATTTGCATATTGAGTATTTCTATCAATTTGTTTTACTCACTGTCAGTGTGCTTTCATTCCACCCAGGCTGCCTTTCCTCAGGCGTATGTTTTTCATATATGCGTTACTCAGCTGCTTGACATTGTGTTGTTGGTTAAGAGTGAAAGTTATCATTCTGTTTGCTGATGAGTGAGCATTTATGTTGGTCAGTGATCATGTTCATTGTAAAGGTTAACTCTTTGGTGTTTGTATCACTCAGTATCACTTAATTAGAAAACATATATTGCAAATACTAAAAAATCTACATTCATATTCAAAAAAGACAATAAAATTTGTAATGAAAATCCTTGTATTCAATTTGAAAGGAATGCAAAAAGAAGCTTTTAACTTAGTTTAAATTCAAAATTTTCAACAGTTCTCCATGTAACATAGTTATTTGCAGTTTTGCAGTGACTTCTTCAGTTACCTTCATTCTTCTGTATGCTGGGTGATGGTGTTATCCAGTATGCAATCACTAAATAAAATCTCACAAAGTGCAGCTCTAAGATCTATTTCTGAGTGTTTAATACATGCAAAAACAAATAGAACACATGATTGGTGGCAAAAATAATCCACCCAATAATGTGTAAGACCTTCTTCTGGATCTTTTTGAGCCACTAACCACATAATCCTGCGGTTTCTCATCATAATGGGAGGAGAACACTAATTTAACCAATCAGATGTAACATGCAACAGGTGCATGTGAAAGTGAATAACATCTTCTTCTAAAAAACGTGACAGAAAAACATTTTTGGTCTTGAGTTGGAATGCAGACAGTAGTATTCTTGGAGTTAGACTGAAGTCAATGCTGTGCCAATGCTGTTGGCTGAGTCCTGGCCAAGGATGGTAAATGGCACAGCTACCACTGCCAAGAGCTCAAACCATACATTTTCTCCTCCACCTACTATCACTCTTTCATTGTGTGATCAAGTTCAGAATGTCTCCGAATTTGGATTGAATTTTTAGTTGCTCTGATAGGAGCTGGCATGCATTCACATTTTAAAAGGTAATTGATTGACTGACACGCAGCCTGTTGGCTGAAGGAGAGGCCGCAAAGTTTTCTTTTGATAGGTGTTTGACAGTTGGCCTTTTGCTTGCCTGTTTTCCTGCTTTTTAAAGAAAGTTGAGCTTTTTCTGTTGGTAAAGTTGAGACTGGGCACTGCTCTACTGGCACAGGCATTAGCTGCAGTGTATTTGGCTGTGTAGAGTCTTAATGTCTAATCCAGCGAAATGAGCCTGACTACAGTTTGATGATGTCGGGCCTGCTGGCAGAGACACGGCCGCAGCGGAGCACAGACTTTACTCAAGACTGGAGCTGGCCAAGTCTCTGGGCAGCAAGTAGACTGCAGTGAGCTGGCCTGGCTGGACCACGGTCAGTTCAATGGGCATTAGTGAGGAGTCTCCCACCAGGGCGGAGATTAATGCTGCTCGTTTCCTCTCCAGAGGAGATTAATGAGGAAAGGTCAAATTGTTTGAATCAGAGCAACATAGCTCCAACAAGAAACACACACACACACAAACCCACACACACACGTGCACACATACACATGTGCTCATACATGCACATAAGCACAAAGCATGAAGGAGATATAAAGACCTCCCCTCCTCCATCTCATCTCCTCTCCTTGCTCCAGACTGAATAAGTGTTTTGGTATGAATGCTCTGTGAGTGGTTCGTTACAAAGCCTTTGCTCTCTACTCCAAGCTATTACAGAAATGCCCTTGAAAACGCAAAGAAACGCAAGAAGGAAAAAAACTCGCTGAAAGGCCCAAAAAGGTGGAGTGAGCTGGCGAGCGCAACCATGGCAACTCATTTTACCTTGAACCATTGCATGAAGAGGCAAACATAGAGGCAGAGCTGAATTAAAAAGAAAAATGACATGTTTTGTGCTGTGTGATTATAGGTTGATGGAAAGCTGCTGTGTGCCACACAGACTGTGTGCTAACACAGAGCGTATAAAAACTCTGAATAAAGTTATGCACTCTGAGTAACTTCTCATTATCAAGTTATCCTTAAGAACACATGATTTACCCATGTGCAGTATGAACATGAAAAGCATGTTTACCATAATGGGGAATATAGGGTGGTTGTCAGTCATTATCTGTACTAGCTGAGCTGCAAATAAACAAGAAACAATAAACTGCTGATAAACATTTACCTTCCTCAAGGTTTTTTAAGAAGCCCACTAAATGTGTAAGCACTCACTGGCCACATTATTAGATGCTCCAATCTTGTACACTTGTACCATCCTTACATTACATGGTAAATTTCAACAGAGCAGTTTTATATGAAATCATATACAGTTAATAAGCCATTACTTTTTTTTCACTCTTTATTTAAAATATCCCAATTTCCTCCCTAAAACCAAACGCACAGTTTTATGTACCAAAAACAGTGTTCATCACCATTTGCGTCACAATTTTACAACCTCTCTTATCTCTTATAATTAAACAGTCTTTTTATAAGTGAAATGTACTTTATGGTCACAATTTATATTGTCCTTAACAACTGTGTAGTTACACATACTATTTGTAACAACAGTTTAACTACTGTGCTGTAACCACTTATGTACTACAGTAGTTTTTTAGACTGCATCTGCACTGGAAATGACAACTTTCCTAACAATAGCTAGCTTTAGTAACATGCTGCCCAAAGTTTAAAGCTTTAAACCATTCTGCAGTGTGACAGCATTTACACAGCAACAGAAGTCAATGAATCTTTATTAGATAAAAATGCATTTACATAAAAATTGTTTTAAAATTAAATTGACATCTGTTGTTTCTGTGTAATAAATATCATAGGACAGAATGGTTTAAAGCCAGAACTTTGGTAAGGTTACCATGTCACAATGCAACAATATTACTACTGCTTGCTAAATGTTAAGAAAGTTGACATTTCCTCCTGTACAGATGCAGAGTAAATACTCTCATGATGTAGATAATTACACCTCCAGTTACTATCAGAAAAGTGTTGGAAAAACAGTTCACCCTATTACACGTGTAATTACATAAAAGAAAATATGCTGTGAGAACAGTCAAGATACACTTGTGTAATTACATGAGTAAAAACTGAAGCTGATACACATGTGTATTTACATAAGCAGTACTAATGTAATCCATCTGTCACAATGAACACATCATCAGCATTTACATTGTTGTTGCGTTGTTGTATGTATTTTTAAGGTGTAACTACACAGTTATTAGAGACACTTGATATGGTATATATATATATACATGGTTACACATATATACATGTAATGCACTTCAAACTGAAGCAAAAAAGAATTACATTGAAATTAAACTTTGTTTATGCAGCTGTACTATTTGCTGCACACACCCAAAATAAAATGATACATTAAATAGCTTTGTGTCTCACTTGTTTTGGCTGAGTTTTAGGGGTGCATGTTGAAGATAAATTAGATGGCCTAAATGGTTATATCTTGGGTGAAATGTGGCTGAAGGTGTGGCTTCTTTTGGATCTACAGTAAATTTCTCACCTTGCTTGTTTTCCTGATGCACAACACCACTCTCCACCCCCTTCAAGCCAGTGATTTTTTCAGATGTCCCACTCATAATTTAGCTCTAGCACCGGGCCTATATGGGACCTCATAAAGTGGCCAGTAAGTTTTTAATAAACTAAGTAAAGTGTTTTTAATAAAGTGAATGGTGAGAGTATATATATTTCTGTATCCCGTCTTAAAGAACATAATTGTTCCAATAATAGCTATACAGACTGTGTAGCATCAGAGGCACTATAAATGTGCTTTATGTAATGCACAGATGCAGCGTCTCCCCTGCTGGTCCTGGATCTGCCGGCAGAACTGTCACCACACACACTCGCTGAACTGTGGTATGAGGATAGGGGTGCGAAGAGAGAGAGAGAGAGAGAGAGAGACTGAGCAAGAGTGAGAGAAAGAGAGGTGCTTTTCACGTTTTTGTGTGTGAAAGCATAAGGCTGCATCTGCGAGCCTCTCATTAGGCCTAAGAGGAGTGAATGTTTACACCAAGAGGAGAGCTGAGCTAGCGAGGAGGCAGGCGAGGGTGTGTCTGTGCAGCGCACCATTCTGCTTTCACAATTAAAAAGAGATTACAGCTTTATTTACTAGAGCTGTGATGTGAAAATCCCATCATCCGTGACAGAAATCAAAGTGTATCTTTACGGAGAGAATGTTCTAAATGGCACATTCTCAGTTCAGTATCTCACCACACATCGGTGAGAGTAGACAGTGGTGGTGAACGTGTAAGAGTTCAGTGTATGAGGCTGAGACAACAGTCAGAACCTTTCCACTCATCCAACTCCACAAGCCTTTTTACTGCAGCCAGTCTCTACTGAATGATTAAGCAACCGCTTCCATGTGTATTCAGTTTCTCTCTTCTTTCACTTCTCTTTCTTTCTCTCTTATCCAGGGCCTCAAAAGAAGAACTAGGACATTTAAATTAATGTTCATGTAGAAAACACACACACATACCACATACTCTCTCTCTCTCTCTCTCTCTCTCTCTCTCTCTCTCTCTCTCTCTCTCTCTCTCTTAATGTAATATCTCTAAATGTAATGTACAGAAAATACATTATGGTATGCAGTGATGGATCAGGGGTCTAGCCACAGGGGCACTGGCCCCACTGAAAATCTGATTGGCCCCTTAAGTAGCCCTCTCCTGTCACTCACCACCTCCAAGCACATCATTGATTAATATACATGTAAACTTGTCGCCTGTCAGGGAAATTTTCATTTTTGAATGATGAATATGTCCGTTTTGCGAATTGGGTTTGAGTTTTTCATTTTGATCTCTGCTGTCACCAAGAAAAATTCTAAAGAATAATCCCGATTCCTCAGCAGCAGATCATTATTTTTATGAGTTTATAATAAAGTCGATAATGTATGATGAGATAATAAATGAGTTTTTGGAACAGAAGGGTGCTGAAGTGTGAAAAGACAACCAAGTCAGATGAGGTGCAATATGTTTGACATGTGTAGATTATTAATGTTTGCGACCAAGACAATCAGCTCCCACTTTGTTTTTGTCTGAAACTGTTGTAGAACATGTTGATTTCTGTGGACCGTCATAATTGTTATGAGAGCTAAATGACAGTCTACAGACTAGCTGTAGATGCCTTATGAAGCCTTTTAGCAGACAGGTCATGTGATGGGTAGAGCTTTTAGAATGGTCTCTATTTACCATAATGAGTCTCAAAAGGAGATCTGTGCCCAACATTGTACTCATTACCTCATTGATTTTGGTAGGTAAACCATAAATTTTTAACAAATGACTCAAAATACCTTTTGATATGACTCATATTGGAATAATTCTTAAACCCAGTGGATGATTCTGAATAATTCTACAGCAATTAGATCTCTGTAGTTGATCTCAGAGTGCGCCAGAATACTTCACTTTAATTTTAAAATCACTAAAATGCTCTCCTGGGGGACCAAGCCTGTGGGTCCCCTCTACAGGAGATTGGTTTCTGTGCATGCCAGCTTTTACACTGCTCATGAGTTTGCATGTTGGCCTTGTGATTGGATGGTTTACCATGTCTGCAGCTTGATATAAAACATAATGTATATGTAATGTATGAAATTAGTTACATCAGCATTATCGATGCTTAAAAACAATGTTCTCTTCAGAACAAATGTATTCAGTGATATTATAAAATAATTATGGCACTCAATTTATAGGCATTTAAGATCCAAGAATCGCCAACATATACAGTTGCATGGAAAAGTTTGAACACCCCTGGTCAAATTATATGTTTTGTTGATTTCTAAGTGAAAATACATTACCTCATTCTTCACAGGGAACAAACTTAAATATGGCAATTTCCAACAAGCTTTAGTGCGCAACTTTTATTTATATGTTGACCTTGATGTATTGGAAAAAACATGAATAATTAAAGGTGCCATAACTTTTGCATGGGCCACATTTTATGTTTTAATTTATTTCCCATTGTTTTAAATTTAGCAAATAAACAGTGATTTTGCATTAAAATGTGCAATAGTGCATACTCTGTAGACAATGTTGACTTGTTTTCATTTAGAAAATCAACCAAATGTCATCAGACCAGGGCGCCCAAACTTTTCCATATAACTGTATATGTAGTATATATACTGTGCAAAAGTCTTTGTCCCCTGAGCACATTTTTAGGGCTGTTAGTCGTGGTAATAAGTGTGTTTTTGTTGTAAAATCACCGTAAAGCATTGGAATAAATGCAAATAAACTTTAATGCAGTAAAAAGTAACAAGAATGTCTTGTTTCCAACACATACTTGATATAATTACAGACTGTAGTCGATTTGCTTCTCTGCATACTTTGTTCTTCCCCTTTCACCCTGTTCTTCAATGGTCAGGACCCCCACAGGACCACCAAAGAGCAGGTATTATTTTGGTGGTGGATCATTCTCAGCACTGTTGCTGGAGTTTTTAAACACTGTGTCCACTCACTGTCTACTCTATTAGACACTCCTACTCTGTTGGTCTACTTTGTAGATGTAAAGTCAGAGCGTGTGTTGGTCATCCTCTAGTCTTTCATCAGTGGTCACAGGACATTGCCCACAGGATGCTGTTGGCTGGATATTTTGGGTTGGTGGACTATTCTCAGTCCAGCAGCGACACTGAGGTGTTTAAAAACACTGATCCCCTCATACCAGCTCAACACACACTAACACACCACCACCACATCAGTGTTACTGCAGTGCTGAGAATGATCCACCATCCAAATAATAAATAATACCTTCTCTGTGGTGGTCTTGTGGGGGTCCTGAGCATTGAAGAACAGGGAGAATGGAGGCAACAAAGTATGCAGAGAAACAGATGGACTACAGTCTGTAATTGTAGAACCAGAAAGTGCACCTATATAGTAAGTGGAGCTGAAAAATGGACAATGAGTGTAGAAACAAGGAGGTGTACTTGATGAATTGGCCACTTGTTGTAATATCACTACTCTGTATTTATATTATTTATAGTTTTTGTAATATAACAAAAAAGTTTTCTGAGAAAACAAATGCCTACTGCCTAGATAAATAGCTTTAAATCTAGTTTTCTCAGGTTCCTAAAACCTTTGTATAGTGCTGTATATGTATTATTATGATACAAATATTTATCACCATACTGTACAGTACTTGTTCTCTCTCTCTCTCCCATCATTACTTTCTATAAGCAACAAATTTTAAACATGTCTTCACTATGTAAATTAAAAAGCACTTACGGTTTCGCTCACAGAAACACCTCACCATTCATATATTATAGAAAACACATGCTATGAGTCACCGCAGTCAACCACAGTATTGGAGCACAGAAAAAAAACATGGTGATGATGGTGATGAAGGGGTCCACCTTTGAGTGGAGGGACGAGTTGTTGGTCTGTCTGGCCCATGGCTTCAATAATAGATACTTTAGTTCGGTAGCTCATGACTTTTTAAAAAGGCTGGACAAACAGAATCCTCTTGCTTACATCAGCTCCTTTTCAGCCCCTGCGCTCCATTAGAAAGAAACAGAAACACTGGAGCTGAGGAGGGAAAATGTACACATCGTCTGCGCTCGGACAAGCGCGATCCGTCCTGCTGTACAAATCACTGCCCGATGGGGCTTCTATTAGCCGCATAACCTTTCAGATGACAAGCCAGCCCCATCCGCCTGCTCTTTGGGAATGTATCAAGACAAATCTGAACCAGAGCCAGGAGACTGGCCGAGTGATAAAGAGAACGAGTGAGAGGGCGTCAGGGATAAACGCAGGGAGAAATGCAAAGTGAAAATGAAGATAAAACCTGAGAGACGAGCAGAGAAAGGCTGACAGAAATTCAGTCATGGAGACATGTAGTGAATGAGGAAATACAGAGATGTACCATATCAGTCAAAAGTTTGGGGACACCAGATTGTCACAAGTGATGGTTTTCCATACATGCTTGCTCGCTGTTTGTTTATATATTTATTTATTTATTTATTTATTTATTTATTTATTATTGCTGCAACATAGCTTGTGAGATATGCTTTAGCTATTTTTTACATTATAATATCTGTTCTCACTTGTCAAATATGAAATAAAACCCTTGCTTTTCTTTTAAATATTTGATTTTCACAGATCATTTTAACTTAGGCAGATAAAAAAAAGTCGTATAATTTTGTTAGCATAAAAGAATTTGTCTACATCCTGCAACATTTAGCTTCATTTTCATGAAAGTGTCTTGCCTAAATTAGACTTTTTTTTTGAAGGATGCTACAGATTATGTTCATGGTTTCTGTTGTTTATGGTTTTTTTAATAACTGTTAATCTTGGATTTTCTAACAGAAGATATACATTCAAGATTAGAAACAGAAATCACAAACATAATCTAGCTTTACTGTGCCTGTGTGACTTGTACCCACAAAAGGGAGTTGGAAATTAGCACTGCATCAATGTCTAAAATGACTGACCTCAGCATTTCAAGTCAAGTCAAGTCAAAGTTTATTTATACAGCGCTCTTTACAATAGATGTTTTCTCAAAGCAGCTTTACAGAAAACTCCGGGTCCGAGCACCCATGAGCAAGTCAAAGTGACAGTGGCAAGGAAAAACCCTAAGAGCAAGAGGAAGAAACCTTGAGAGGAACCAAGACTCTCTTTTGGTTGACACCGGATAGCAAACATTGTTGCATTTGGCTAAACAATGAACTTTTGTGCATTTTTGTGTGCAAGTGTGCATTTTTACAATTCACAGTAAGTCATACTTCCCTCTAGACCACATCAACATGTGCAACCTTAATGAATGTCTGGATGCTTTTTGTTTTGGGGATGTATTTCTGAAAAAGATTTGGGTGACTATTGACTTCTTGTGTTTGTTCAAGGTACAGCTTGATGTTTAGGTCTCAAATGCAAAATTAACATCAAACTGATGAAGATATGATGACAATAGTAGATAATTCAATCCCTTCACCAAATGTTAACTGAGTTCTCTTTTGGTACTTTTTCAACATGTTTGCCATCATCAGATTCTTTATCATATCTTCTTCTTCTACATCTTGAATAGTTTTTGTGAACAGTTTTTCTTCATGACTGGAGGTATTCTTCAGTTACCCACTACTCTGGTCTTCTATGGTCTGCCAGGTTGTTTGTTACTGCAAAGCTTACCAGTGTATTCAGCCTCATTACGACCTGCTTTTTTCCTCATGTTGAGAGACAATGGCAACAATGGCAATGTAGAATCAATTCGACCTTTTGTGCTGACATCATAGCAACGAGGGTAAAAAGTGGAAAGTTTGGCATTATTCCCAATGTAGCACTTTCATACTTAAACATCACTTAATGTTGTTTTCCTTAAAATAGAGAGTCTTTAAAACATATGCTCTTTTGTATTAAAATAATTTTGAAACGTTAATTGTCCCCAAACTTTTGCTGGGCAGCGTACATACAGATCATCTGCAGAGTGCCGCTGTGGAAGTGTGTGAGCCTGAATCTCTTCCCTCTCTTTTCACGTCTTTATTAGACCGGCCTGTCACTGGGTTGAAGGAACAAAAGCGAGTGTGTTGCGGATGTGTGTGGGCCTCGTTCCTGAAGGCTGCTGCAGAGGCTGCAGGGCTGCGGCAGTGTGTCACACCAAACACACACATATACAAACAAGCACACACACACACACACCCATGCACAAAGGCGGCACACAAACGCTCTTGGGAACACGCGGCTGTGTTTGCTGAGGGGTCTTTTCAACGAGCCTGAGATTCAACCTTCAGCAAACAAGAGAGACAGCCCAAGGCCAATGTGGAGAAAAGAGAGAGAGAGAGAGAGAGAGAGAGAGAGAGAGAGCTTCCTTCCACTTTCACACAGCCTCTTTTTACATTCTTTTAAAAGATTTTCATTTTTCTACTGCACCATAGCATCTGATGAGAGAAGGATATAGAAATATAGGATATTGCTTTTCTGTGCTTTGAAAAAGAGTGAAAGGCAGCATAATACTCTACATCATGTTGTACATACTTTAATGATGTGCAGACACATACTCTACCTTACACTGAGTGTGGATGCTATTATATGTAGCTGCTGCGCTTTACACTGTGTGAACATTTCAATATGAATGGCCCAATAGAAATGGTCCAAATGACTTGAAGTAACATCTTGTTACATTACTGTACATTAGTCTTATTGCCTCTCCTGTACATGTAGCATTCTGGAGAGAAAAAGTTTTATTGTGACTCTAATTCTAAAGAAATCATCTGTAATCCAATACAGGGAGGCCAACAAAAACACAAAAAACACTGAATCCAACCTTCTGCATGAAATGCCTTTTAACTTAAAATGGAGCGCACATCTTTACTTTCAATAAGTCTTCTGACAATGCTACAGAATTTCATACACGACTTTCCATTGGGCTCCACAGGTTTACAAGTTCAGAGTTGAGTTTACATTGTGTTTTATTTGCTTTTTATTGTTTTATTTATTGCACCTCACTTTACAATTCCACAGTATTTCAGAGCAAACAGCATAACAATGAAACAAAGCAAGGTGACTTCATGATCTTTTATATGAAGCTATACACTATAAGTGTGTTTCTTGAAAATAAAAGTACTGAACAATTTTTCTTTGCAGCAATGCCACAGAAGAGTTTTGGTTCCCTAAAGAACCATCTCAATGTTGAATTCCACCAAAAATTCTCAATAATTAAATAGTTAAGAGTGGTTTGATGTGAAAGGGGCCATTCCTGAGAAACTTAGAGAAGTCAGTATTGCTCACAGTGGTAATAAGAAGCTGAAGTATTCTCTAAAAGATGCTTGTAAAAGACTAAAAGAATTGCGCAAAATGGGTCTGAACATGTCGTCTGATGTCCAAGACGTTGTTTTACAATAGTCTTGAAATAAATTTTTGTTTGTTGTTTTTAAAAAAGCATGCAGGATGTTGTAAAGCAAAATAGTATCCAGAGTACTTATGTACACTCTTATAATAAAAGGTGCAATAAAGGATTCTTTGAGTGATGTCATTTTTGGTTCCCTAAAACACACATTTGATAAGGATATTCATGGATCTATGAAACTTTTTAAAGGCTTAAAGAACCTTCACATTATGTAAAAGTTTTTAACCAATTTAGGAGTTTTTCCTAGAACCTTCACATTATGTAGAGGTTCTTTAATGCCTGCTTGGGCGACCGGAAGACCCAACGTTTTATTACACACTTCTACAATCTAAGAATAGCTCAGCCAGTTTGCACTAAAGTCCCTGTAGTTACCAAATAAGCCTTATTATGTAACAAGCCTGGAATTTGAAGGAGTTAAAAAGTTAAGAGTTTCCTTAGGGAAATAAAAGTGGTTCCTCTACGGCTTCACACAAAGAAGCCTTTAAGGCATCTTAACTTTAAGGAGTGTAGGTTCACTGGTCATTTTGGATAATGAATAAAATAGTTATGCAGCCGTATGTAAAGGTTTGCGCATCCCTGGTCAAATTTTTTATCATTTTTAGATGAAAATAAGTGAACACATCCTCTACAGAGAACGCACTTCTGAGTTTACGTACTGGAAAAAAAAAAAAAAAACATGAAAAATGAGCTGTGCAAAAGTTTTGTCACATTTTAAATTGTATATGGTTTTTGCCAATATGTTAAGCATATAATGGCATATTTAAGTGTGTTCTCTATGTAATATGTAATTTCACCAGCAGTGCTCAAACTTTTGCATACAACTTTTGTAGAAATCATGACCCTTGGTTCCTGTCACCACCACTGTAAAGAAATCTGTGTCTGTATATTTCTCTACAGTACTTCATTTTACATCACTACTTTGAATGCCTTTGTTTACATCCCAACCAATGTATGCAGAAATTTTGAAAAAAAAATCAGTGGAATGTCCCTTTAAGAGTATATACTGCTACACAGAGATGTGCATTTCCTCTTCACATTTCAAACAACAGGCCGGATGTGTGCGTATGACATCAAGTAGAATTGATCAGTGTGTATGTGTGTGTGTTACATCAAGCAGCAGATACATCAATAAGCGTGAGGAAAAAAAGAAAAATGACCTTGAATGTGGTCTTCCATATGATGTCATTTGCTGTTTTTTGTCTAGATACATAGACGACTACAGAGAAACCTGTATTCGCTCTGCAGGAGACTAGGTTTCAAGTCACAAGCTGAGTGTGTACGCATAACACCAAGAAGCGGATTGATCCGTGTGTGTGCGTGTGTTACACCAAGCCTCAGATTGATCAATGAGAGCAGTCTTAGAGCAGGGGCCTCAGGGAGAGACAGGGGCGTGGGGACTCAACGTATCTGTGATGTTCAAACTTAAAACAAACGGCAAGCATCGAGCACCACACGCTCCATCCTTCTGCTCTCTCTCCTCACATCAGAGAGCCGCTCTCTTCCGGAGCTCCTGCTCTTCGCGTGTGCTCTGCCGCCTCCTTCTCCAATCTCCGCTCTCAGCTTGAGCCCATTGCTGCCATGGACACATCACACACCCTCCACACACTTTCCCCACTTTTTCTTCCCCTACGCCCCCCTCCCGACCCAGGATCGAATCCCCCTCTCCTTTCCCTCCTCTGTCCATGCTTTACCCTCTCACACTGGGACACGCTCCACAAAGACTCGCCGAGGAGGGAGGAACAGATGAGAGAAACAAAACCCCCTCTGGACAAAATAAGACATCAGAAGAGGAGATGGAGAGTGGGAGGATGTGTGTGTGTGTGTGTGAAATCTTTCAGCAGATGTTCTCTTCCTGCTCCAGCCAGAGTCGCTCACTGTTCACCATGAGTCAGGCAGGTGTAATTCCCTCTTCATCAAAGAGAAGCTGGAAGAGTCCCGGCCTACGCTAGTCTTAGAGCATCCAGCTTCCGTCTGAACACTTTGCATAATTAAGTTAATTTCAATTCAAATTTAACTGAATAGAATCACCATTTAGAAGGTTGAATTCAATGGTTTATCAGTCACAGATGGATGCATACAATGATTAGTCTAATATGTGAGCTGTGTGACTTCACAGGTTTTGAATTATTAGCAGGATGCCAGGAAGCTGTAAAGTAAAACTAGGAAGGTAAAGCTCATGAACAAACTTAAAGTTGACTTGAAAAAGCCATCTAATAACGTCAAAAAAAAGTTAAAACAGTTGTAGACCTACAATTTCTTTCGTTATTTAAAGCTAAAGGTATTAAGTTTGTTGTTTGGGGCGTAACCAATGGGTGGTATGGTCTTCTAGGTTGCTAAGGAGTTTCTAGGCCATTGCTATTTTTTCCTAGAGGGTTGCTAAAATGTTGCTAGGCTGTATTTATGGTATCCTGGTTGGTTGCTAGGGTACTGCTAGGACATCTCAGGTGGTTGCTAAGTTGTTGCTAGGCAGTTGCTATGGTAGCCAAGGTCGCTGCAAAAGTGTTGGTAGGCGGTTGCCATGGTTTTCCAGATGGTTGCTAAGGTGTTGCTAGGCAGTTTCTGTGGTACCCCAGGTTGTTGCTGGTGTTGCTAGGCAATTGCTATGGTGTCTTAAGTGGTTGGTTGGTAGGTGTGTATGTGTGTGTGTTTTTGTGTTTGTGTGAGTATGTGTTTGATGTGTCTGCTGTGTGTTGTGGGTCGTGTGTTGTGTGAGTCTGTGTGGAGTGTTGTGGTATGTGGTGTGTAAGTCTGTGTGCATAGAGTGTGTTGAGCGGAGTATATTGTGTGTGTAAATCTATGTGGTGTGTGATAGTTCAGAATGTGTGGTGTTTGTCGTGTGCAGAGTGTATGTGGTGTGTAGAGTAAGTCTGTGTGTGTGTGTGCGTGTGTGATGTGTAGAGTGTGGTATGTTTGGTGCATGATTATAATATAAGAGCAGTTTCCAAAAACCTTTAGCTGCAGAGTTGGATGAGTTAGAAGCACGAGGCCCATATTGTATGTTAAAGTGATTAAGTTTAAGTCCCCCTTTTACTTTCAGATGAAAAAAGATTGTGTTTGAATAAACACAAAAGATTTTCCATCTGATCAGTTCAAAAAGCACATGCACACTATTCAGGTATAAATTCTACAATTGTGTAAATTTCAGCAGTTCTTCCTTGAAAACTAGTAAGAGCAGCATTGACTTTTTTGGCATAGACTAATAAGAAGAAGAAAATGAGGGACAGTACGTTTTTTCAAGCGTTTTCAAGCCAACTTAATTTTGAAATGTTAAATATCTCCAGAATGATGAACAGAGCTGTAGATGGTATTACAATGGCCTGAGAAAGCTGTTTAATGTAACAATGAAGGAGATGAGGAGGCAGGATGCAAGTGTGAATCTGAGGTTTCATTGCAATCCATGATAAAAAAGAATCCACAAGAGCAATGAAGCAAAAGAACTGCACTAAGAAAGAATGCTAGAAAAACTAAATACTGAGGACTTGGTATTGTGTTCCTAAAAAGAACTACCTCATAATGTATTTGCATTAATACTCACTCAAACTTTTACTACTCAAACATCTGCAGCAGAGCTGATCACAGAGAACTCACACGCAGCACTAATAAGTCTGTGTGCAAACATAACACTGGGAAGAGCGAAGAAAGCTATCATCCAACAGGGAGATATAAAACAGGGCCTATAAAATAAAAGTGGCAAGTAACTACAAGACAAAATTACGGAGCCCCTGAAGGGACATGGTGTTAGGTAAAAGGAACATGGTGTATTTTTTTCTTAAGGTAAATATCTGGTGCGCACCAGATACTATCAGGTGAGCACCCAGTACTATCAAGTGTGCACCAGATATTATGTGGTGAGCACCTGATACTATCACGTGAGCACCCGATACAATCAGGTGAGCACCAGATACTATGTGGTGAGCACCAGATACTATGTGGTGAGCACCAAATACTATCAGGTGAGCACCAGATACTATGGGGAGAAAAAAAGTGTGTGTGTGTGTGTGTGCATCTGCATATCCATAAACTGTATCAGTGTTCATTGGGCTCCATAGTATCATGACTTCACAGACCACTATTCTGTACACTGGCTGTGCTTGTTATCCTTCGTCATTCCGTCATGGAAGAAGACATTTATGACTTTTTAGTGTCGACGGGCGGCACAAGAACAAATAAAGTCACTTAAAGATGATAACGTAAGCTTATTTGTTCAGACAGCTATAAAAACCTTAATAATATACCAATTTGTCCCTTTCAAAGAGATATAGCTAAATGTAGGCTGCCTTTGCTATATACAGTTAGCTAGCTAACCTAGCTAGCTCTAAGGCTTGCATTGTTCTCTACGCAATGCATATTTTTGCATTAAAACTATACACACCCGCGACAAAAATGAGCCAGTGGGCAAAATGTCTTCAAGTTTAAGTGACAAAGAGAACTTTTGCTCCTCGCAAAACGGATAAACGATTCCATTGGCTGGGTTACTTTCCATTTTGGAAAAGAGAAAGGAGTACAGACAGTTTCACCACCTCATTCAGCAGCTGGGACTTTTTACATAATTTATAGCTACCTGTATATAGCAAAGGCAGCCTACATTTAGCTATATCTCTTTGAAAGGTACAAATAGGTAAATTATTAAGGTTTGTATAGCTGTCTGAACAAATAAACTTACCTTATCATCTTTAAGTAGTAGCTTTATTTGTTCTTGTGCCACCTGTTGCCAGTGAACACCAACACTGTTTATGCATATATGTATTTTTTATTCTTACCACATAGTATCTGGTGCTCACTTGATAGCATTGGGTGCTCACCTGATAGTATCTGGTGCTCACGTGATAGTATCCGGTGCGCACCAGATTTTTACCTAAAAAAAAAAAATACACCACGTCCCTTTCACCTAAAAAAAATACACCACGTCCCTTTCACCTAAAAAAATACACCACGTCCCTTTCACCTAAAAAAATACACCACGTCCCCTCAGGGGCTCCGTACAAAATCCAAGGGTATAAATAAAAATAAAATATATAAATAAAGGAGAAACAGAACAAGAAACACCTGAGCATTACAGGACAGGGTGGCAAGATAAGACACAGGTGAGGGGCAGGATGAAAAGGTGGAGCAAGAGAGGTGCACAAGACCAAAAAAAAGGAGAACAGAACTGGGGAAAGAAAGCAAGGGAAAAACAGACTCACAGGCAATGTTAGGTGGGGTTTTATATTTAACAAGTAAATTAATGTCCAGAATGTTTTGTGGGACATCTTTGGTTATATTGACCCAAAATGTAATAAAACTCAATCGTGTAATAACTTTCCAGATCATGTAATACAATGTCTTAACTGATAATGTAATAATACTTTTGCTTTTATAATGTAATAACTTATTATACATTGTAATAAGATAAAATGTACAATTGTAATATTGTAATACTTCATTATATTATTGACATTTTATTACATTTTCAGTTTGACTATATGCAATGTCTTGTTACATTACTAGAGATGGATTATATTTGTAAGATTATTTTGCTCAAATTAGTTTTCAAAATGAATATTATAATACTATTAATAGCAGTTACCAAAGGTCTCCTACAATGCTTTTGTGCTCTACACAGGACCTCAGCCAAGAACTGGGGGAGCATCAATGAGACAAAGTCTTTGAAGAGTTCATTCTTTTTCAAATACAGCTTCCAATATTAAGACTTTTGTAATGCTGGTTCTGGTTACAACTGTAACTTGTCAAGTCTGGACAAAGTAATAAAGTTTTGTGAAAATCAGGTGAACGAAGATATATTTAGAAAACAGAAAAACAGTAAATCTGACCAGAACACAGCTGTTTTGTTTTCAATAATGTAATGTCATCAACATGAAAATGTAATAAATTTCCAATAATTTAATAAGGTATTTCACTATCAGTAAAAATCTTATTAGCTTATCAGTTAAGACATTATATTACATTATTTGGCAAATTGTTACAATATTGGGTTTTATTTCATTTATTTTCATATATTTCAAGTCTAAAATCTAATTGTATTTATGGCTATAATAATATTATTAGGGAATTATTGCTTTATTTGCTTCTTGTATTTCAAAAGTGGCAATCAAATCTAAGGTAACTTGACCAAAGGTTATTGTATATACAACTCAGTTTCCAAAAAAATTGGGACGCTGTGTAAAATGTAAATAAAATAGAATGCAATGCCAATCATATAATCCGTATATTTAATTGCAACTAGTACAAAGACAAAAAACCAAATATTGAAACAGAGAAATTTTATTGTTTTTAAAAATATACGGCCATGTTGAATTTGATGCCTTCGACACTTTACCGCTGTGTTGCATCATTTCTTCTGTTAAACAATACTCTGTAAGTATTTGAGAACTGAGGGATCAATTGCTGTAGTTTTGAAAGTGAAATGTCTTCTCATTCTTTCTTGATATAGAATTATAGCGTCTCAACAGTTCGAACTCTCCTTTATTGTATTTTTCATTTCATAATGCACAAAATGTTTTCAGTGGGTGACAGGCCTGTATCTCAGGCAGACCAATTTAGCACCCAGACTCTTTTACTACAGAGCCCTGCTTTTGTAATATGTGCAGAATGTGGTTTGACATTGTCTTGCTGAAATAAAAGGCCTTCTCTAAAAAGACGTAATCTGGATGGCACCATGTGTACTAATGCACCCCCATACCATTACATGATAACAACCTGGGTGGTCTTTTGCCCGGAGAACCAGCGTCCATGATGTCCAAGAAGAATTTCAAAGTTTAATTTGTTGGACCACAGGACAGTTTACCACTTCACCTCATTCCATCTTAAATGAACTCCAGTGGCCTGCACAGAGCCCTGGTCTCAACCCCAATGTGCACCTTTAAGATTAATTGAAATGTTGTGAGTCAGGCCTTCTCATTCAACATCAGTCCCTGATGTCACAAATACTTTTTTGACTGAATGGGCACAAATTCCCAGAGACACACTCCAAAATTTTGTGGAAAGCCTTCCCAGAAGGGTGGAGCCTATTATAGCAACTACAGGGGGGCAAACTAAATTGCACTAGGCCGAATGTGTGGATATATGTTTTTTTTTTTTTCATGACATGACAAATATGAAATCAAAACTGGTTGTTCTTGCAGCCTCTTTTCCATTGTAAGAAAAATTAGTTTTTCAATAATAAAAAAATGAAAATGAGCCCTCTTATAATATTATTGTGACATGGGCAAGTAAGAGGCATGACCAGAAAGCAACAAAAATACTCTCTATTAGCACAGACGTACAGCATGTCACTTTAGTGCTTGCATTCCAAAGCTCCTCTTCCCACTGTCTGCTGTCTGCTAGACAGTGTGGCTGGCTAGCTCCCTTGAGGAGAGCCAGAAAGGTGTACTGCTACCCAGGCCCTGTGGCATTTCTGCTGTCATCCTTTGCTTCCCACTGCCTTCACTTCTTATTCCTCTGCTTCATCTGGCTGATTCTTATTTGGTTGAGTTCTCTGAGATGTTGCTCCACCTCCTTTGGCTCTGCCAGCCCCACTTCTGACACCAATGTGACACTGGCAAGGAAAAGACATGACCAGGATGTATTTTACAACAAAAATGCTCTTTATGGACTTGCTAGCACACACTTACAGCACAGTTTTTTATGCTTGGTAGCTAGCTGAAGATCTAAAAAGATAGGCTGGGAGTTAACTCATGGTCTTCTGCTGACAGTAAACATTACCCAACACTACACAACCACCGCACCATACATCACATACACTGTGAACTGTTTCTCCTAGTTACGGTTTCTTTTTATTGAATGTTGTTACTCTGGCTTATGCTGAAGTCTGCATTTATGTTGACTTGATCCCTCACTCCTCCATCTTACAAACCTCACTTAAGCTAAGAGAGTAGTAGATCGCTCTTAAGATGGCTTCAGGAATTCTGTCAAAGGAAAATGGCAAGGCTAAGTTGACAAGTACAAGTAGTTAAAGACAGTATTGAAATGGAAGGCAAAAGTAGAATCCATCCTCCTCTGTCCAACACCAGAACCAGACAGCTTCTTCATTCTGCTCAGTGGATGCCAAAGGTTGGCACACTGCCAACTCCAGCTTTAGCAGTCAGACTGTCTATCAAGTGCATTTCAGTCCCTGTGGAGAGAGCAGAAGGAGGTTTGGGGTCATTTAGGTGTGATGTGTAAAAGGGACCTGGGCTATTTTGGTGCTTGTACATATGTGGATTTATAGAATTCAGGAAGATGAATAAAGAAGAATAAAGAGATTCATGAGCATTAGGATGGTAAATTTATGCTGTTTGAGAATAAAGGCCCATGAGCAGAGAAATCCTCTGCAGGCACTGCAGGAGGCAGACTGGAGGTGGTGTATTCTGCTTTGATAAATGTCCGACTCTAGCTTTTTTCTGTTGTGCGTGTGTGTAAGGATGTATGTGTGTGTGCCCTTGCTTCAGAAATTACCTCCCACCAGGGCTTGCCAATCACATGCCAGAGTTTATGCAGATTCTGCTCAGTAAAACATGCTGTATCCAGAATTCCTCTCTGTCGAAAAGTGACGACCTCCTCCCAGAACGTTCGCAACCAGCTCGCCGTCTCTCTGAGCTTTGTTCGGGCATTGCTAATGCCTGCCTGATACGGCCTGCTGGACAGACAGAGAGAGAGAGAGAGAGAGAGAGAGAGAGAGAGAAGGAGAAAGGTGAAAGTAGATATTAAAAAGCCCACACCAATCCGTTTACTGCACGAAAGCAGAAATTAAAATTCTGCCTCCCCTCAAAACGCCAAGCCAGATGACTGACCTGGACACCAAGTAGCACAACTCAAAGGCAAAAAAGGTTACTGCTCTGTTTCATGCTTTGACACAAGCTGCAGTGAGGTGCAGAGGTGACCTGCCTTCACTCTCTGACTGCAGAGATGGAAGCCAAGCCTGAATGTGCAGAAGTGTGCTGAACGGTGACCTCTGGATAAAGCATTTAGTAAAACTGGACTGCCAGTGGGGCTCCAGGAGAGCCATGTCCAAGAGGCTGACAGGCACTGAGAGAAACCTGCCTTAAAGGGTGCACATGCAACTTTTCTCTTTCTTCTCCCTTGAGGTCCACCTTAAAATATTGGTGTGGTTTTATGTACCAAACATGGTCATAATCCATTTTTACATTACAATTTTCCAACCTCTCTTTATCCCTTAGAACTAAACAGGCTGTTTTGATACAGTGCCTTTGAAATTGATATATGTAAATTACATATTTTCTGATTGGTTGCATTGTATTGTGATTCATTTAAAAAGCAGTCTGGGCATAAGTTGGGGGTGGGGTATATAGCTGGTTATATGTAAATGATTTGTTCTCATGACTTCACAGACACCATGAACTCAAAACAAAAAACGTTCTGAACCGTTAATAATGTTTACATATTAATTCAAAGTATTTAGAAAAAGTGAGGACATTTTTGTCGAATGATATGGACACTTAAAAACAGAACTAGTTGGAACTGAATTTCAAACACTGCCAGTCAAATGTTTAAGGACAATGTTTTTAGTTTTGAGAAAAAAAATGCCATGCAAAGGTTTTGTTGACACAAAACTGCTATTTACGTATATTAATGCTGGGTGTAATCAGAGCATGATCTATGGTAATAAGAGCTTGTTTTGCCTAAATAATGATTTGATTGTTTTATTTCTTGCACAGTATTGAAAGCACATATTCAAAATATGCCCTAAAGGTGGTTTAAATAGCTGATTTGACCACTGACGAGTGCTGACATCACAACAACAAAGGGGCTAAAATGTGTGGTGTTTGGCTTCTTTCCCAGAAGCTCAGCCACAAATAAATCCTGTCGCTAATATTTACACATGTGCAGAGGGGAGTAGTGACTAGCTACATTTATTCAGTAATGTGCTAAAATTCTGATGGATTTGTACTTTACTGTGTATTTTCAGATGAGAATACTTTCACTTACACTCGAGCATATCTGTGAGGAAAGGAATCCACTTTTACTCACTTTAGTTTTTACTCATTATCATTTAGTTAGTAATAGCTTTTAGTGTTTAATGTCATTATGTTATATTAGTAACTGCTTTGTGATTGGTCACACTTCTGACCTAGATAGGATATTTTCAGAGCAAGAGCGTATCAAAAAGAGAGTTCAGTTCCTATGCTGTTGGATGGTAAACTGCAGTTCTATAAGTTACTCAGTACTTAAGTAGCTTTTTGTTCTGCTACTTTTGTACTTCATGTACTTTTTTTTCAAGCGTCATTCTTTCACTATAGTAGCAATACTTGAGGGGTGGAAAATACTTATACAATTGTATTTTGTTACCATATTGACGTGCTATTTTGAAAGATTTGCACTTCATATGAGTATCATTGAAACACAATACTTGTAGTTTTACTAAAAGAAGAAAAAACATATTTTTACTCTGTATATTTTCATTTGGACCTTCGAAATACTTTCTTCTGTGAATCAGTAGTTTCCATGCATTTCATTGTTTTTATCAAAACATCCAATCTGATTCATATCAGTGTAAAATGAGACTGCCCACAGCTATGCTAATTCTTCTGGCCAATTCATCACTATGCCCATACGTTTTTACACCATACACCACCGAAAGGATAACTGTTTACTTTGAGTATGTTTAAGTGTACACTGGCGTTCAAAGGCTGCTCAAAATATTTGAATCAACATTTTGAATAATATGAAATCAATTTGGTAGCAGACAACTGTATAAAATGATTCTAATATATAAGCCCCATGCATCTCCATAGGTTTCTATTTGCTATTAGGATACTAGGAAGCTGTAAATAAAAGTTGAGAAATTTTAAATGTGTCCAAAATGATGTTCAGTTGTTGTAAAATTACTGAGAAAGCTGTAGAACATAGAGAAATAACATAATATGTTTTCAAAAATGTATCTTGTGTAGACCAAATGTTGAGGCTGATAATCTGGTAAGAATATGTAAACAGAAAATTACAGTTAATTATTTATCATTTTATCATTTTTCCTTTCTTGTTTACAGAATTCTTGAAATAAAACACCTGAAATACCTTTTGGCTAATAGTTCATAAATCATGATTCTAAACTCTGGAATGCCAATGTTGATACTTTTTTACTTTTTGGCTCCATACTTCCACATTTAACTTTCACTTAAGTACAGTATCTCTGTACTTTTTACATCCCTGTACATAAGTATAAGTTTAGGCTCCTCAACCTGCCTCTGCATGTATGATATAGGTTTCCTCAAAATGAATTTAGTTAGTCTGTATACTAAGCAAGCAAAGCAAACAAGCTTATCTGAATGAAAAACATCTTGGATAGTTAGATGTTCCTAAACATTTGACAGACAGCATAAGTGGCAGTGAAAAGGCTTTGTGCTGCAGCACTGCGGCCTATGTCCACTCCCTCATTTGCTTGACCACCTTATAGCTTCTTTCAGCAGACTTTCTCCTACGCATGAAATCCTATAACGCTCACCGTCTCACACTCCACAAAAACACCAGTCATATCTTGTGTCAGATCACATCAAAGGAAGCCCAGCCTACAGGATTCACTCGGACAGTTGCTGGTCAGAAAGGACTTTTCCAGAAACAGTTGCAGTCCTGTTTGATCGCACTGAGTAGGAGTCTCATCAGAGAAAAGGCAAGCTACCGTTCATATGATGGGTGCAAAAGAGAAAACTGGGAATTATACTGTATGTCAGATCATAAAATGGAAGTGTGATCAAATGAAGCAGTCGGTCTTGTGCAAGGGGGTCTTTTTCTCCAAAGTGCAAACTTAATAGCAGTTTTTCACCAGTTGCATGACCTCTATTTTACAGAGGGACCGCACGGTTCTCCATTTGACTGGTCAGTTTCATCAGTAGCCAGACCAACATTTAGTAGATCTTCATTTTAGATTAGGATAGTACAGAATTAATTTGTCCTGGACAAAAAAAGTTGTCATTTGAAGTACACAAGTCATTAAGCCAATCACATTCACTGTGTATTCATAAATAAACATGTTAAGTGTTAACTGGCTGTATGTTTGGGGTCGTTGTCTTGTTATCTTATCCCCCTTCTTGGTCAACGAGATTAAATTCTCCTCTACTAAGTCCTGGTACATCACTCTATTCATCTGTACTTCGATGATGAGTAATGCCCCAATACTGTTTACAGCGAAGAAGCCCCATGTCATGATACTCCCACCTTCATACTTCACTGTAGGTACAGTGTTCTTGGGATCTTACAGGTAACCCTTCTTTCTCTGAACACAATGAGCTGAATTATTATCAGAATTCTGTTTTCTTTCATCTAACTGGAGAACATTGTTCTAAAACAGTTCTGAATTGTGTAAACATATGAAGACATACTTTTTGATCATATTTATAATTATAAAAGCAAAAGACGTTATGTGTGTAAATTTACAGTGTATATATGCACTGGAAGTATGTTAAACAAAAAAAACAAAAGTGCCTTAATACTTTTTTCCCCTCACTGTATTTCTTGAGTTTAGTAGATTTTCTAATAAATAGTCCAAAGAATTTTAGCCCTTTTGAGATATCTCACATCCTGCATTTAACCATAATCCTGTAGAGTCTGTGCAGTCTTTATGTAGTTGTATGTTGTAATTGTTGTATGTTGAGGGGAATGAAACACTCAAACAGCACAGAAACATCTGCAGATGCAGACAGGGCAAAACTGCAACATTACATCAACAAATGATTGCATTTAAGACAAGCCTTGTTCAGAACCTGTAATATACTCATAATGACTGTTATGACTAATTGCTGCCAGTCACTGTAAACTCAATATATTTTAATATCAGTGATTAAACTGCATGCTGACACAACACTCCTGAAGCACTCTGCGGATGCACTGCCCCATAGCAAGTGTTCCTCATATAAAGTTAGAAGGGTGAAGAGCTGTCTTAAGAAAATTCAAACAATTAATCAGCTTTAGTGTAGAAGTTTCTCAGTGTGCCTTAGACTCCTGGAACTGGATAATAGAAACCATGAATGTAGGACCTGGTGTGTCAATCAGCATAAAAGGGTATACTGCTGGACTGAGGAGGAGACGAGAATATTTCTCTGTTTAATTCTAGGAAATAATAGGACATCTACAGTACTTTGCAAATGTCAGAGACTACCCTTTTGTCTATTTAGTGTCTGGTCAAGTGAGCCACTAAGTACAAGTTATTCATTTTTCAGGGTCAGAAAAACAGAAAACATGTATTTAACAGAAAATTACACGCAAGGCCTCAACACTAAGTATTGTGGTGTCAGCACAGAATAAGATTCAGGACACAGCAATTTAAGTGAATGCTCTTTTATTGAGCAGCGACGGCAGGGGAGAACTGCTACTCAGAGCTACTGAGTGGCCAAGACTTTCCAAAGTGTTCAAAAAATGATTAAAGATACAGAGAAAAAGGGTCTCCTAACTACCGTACGAGACCTGGCAGACCACCAAAACTCTCACCATCAGATAAACAGATAAATACTTAAAGCTTTTATCAGGCTCCACTCTCGTTTCTGTGCATCCTTTCACTATGTGAAGTCTCAACACTTTGGATCTGAAAGGATGTATAGTTGTTGCTAAGAAAACGAAACATACAAAAAAGAAGAACATGTGCACCAGAACACAGAAACTGGGCATCTGCGGTGTGAAGTAAGGTTTATGGCCTGATGACTCTGAATTTGCAGTTGGAATTATTTGAATTGTGAGAAGCAAAAAATACAAGCAAGTTCTAAGACTGAACATTGGAGGTGTGGAAAAATATCCCTGTAGATTTCTTTAAAAAGCTGACCACAAGTTTTCTTAAAAGAATGGAAGCTGTAATAAAGGCAAAGTGTCGACACACTAAACACTGAAAATATACTGTATTTAGATGTTGAGGCTTCTGTGTAATTATCTGTTAAATATATGTGTTATATTTTTTTCCTGATGCTGAAAAATGAATAATGTGTACTCAATAGCCTTTTTGAAATGAAATGCTCAAACAGCACTCTTGCAGATGCAGTTATATTAGGCATACAGCCTAACTTCAACTAATGATTTTGCGGAACCTGTAATCTGCTCATCCTGACTGTAGAAGTCATAGCAGTCACAGTAAATGCAATACATTTTTATTTCAGTGATTAAACACAACACTCCAAAGGCACTTTGTGATCATACTGCTGTCTAATGTTCCTCATCTAGAAAGTATCACATGATTTATCAGTTTTATTGTGTGACTTTGTCAGTGCTGTGAGTTGTCAGTGCAGTTATGTCCCAGAATCCTGTCATACTGATTGTGGACATGTTATTTGGTACATTAAAGGGCCCATATCTTGCAATTTTCCTGTAATTAAAAAGGTCAATTTATGGTGTTTGTGTCAGTTTATGTATCAAATACACTCGTAAGGAGAAATAAGGTTCTATAAGTTGAAATACTCCTTATAATGTCAGTGTGAACAGGGCAGGCCTTAACTGTTGTAGGCTAAATAGGTGGATGTATGACATTCAAAAACAATGAATTCAAAACAGGCTGCTAGTTTCCATAAAATGGGCTGTATAGACTGGAAAGTAAAAAACTTTAGCAGTGTTTACATACTATATCAAACTCTTTCATTTAAAAAGGTAAGGTCAATTTGTTTTTCCATGATATAGGCATTTTAATGTGTGGCAGTCAGGGGCATAATCTGAAGGGGAAATGAGTGGAGAATGAAAGAAAGCAGAAAATGATGAAAGTCCCAACCTGTAACAGTTACAATAACACTTATAGATGTGTTTTTATGTTCAGAATTTTTTCTAGAATAATTACTTTATAAAGGGTTTGTAGGTAGCTAACATTACTAGCATCCCAGCCCCCTCTGACAGAGGTAGTTTGGTCTTTGAGCATTTAGGGCAGTGGTTAATGTGCTCATGTCAGTGTTCAAAGGAAAGCTACCTTCTTACTTTCTCCTTTATTCTCAGGGTGGTTAATCCTCCTGTGAACACAGCTGATGTTATTTATGGGGGATGGTCAGCGGAGCGTGCCGTCAGCGGTGTGTTTCAGATGGGTGCTTGTTTCAGACACACGGCGGCACGTGTAATGAGCTGAGGATGAATTAAGCAGCTGGGCCGAGGACAACGGGAACAAGGCGAGGTGAGCTGCCCCCCACCCTGAGGATTAACTTCTCACTGTCATTCACAGGAGTGGAGCGGAGCAAGGGAGGAGGCGATGAAAGGAGCGTGTGAGGGATGAGTGCAGGGGTGCTGATGTAGGTGAAGCAGGAGGTTTGTGTACAAAAGATGTTAACGTTTTGTTCTTTCCCTCTTGGTGTCTCTGTATTTCTTTTCCTTTTTCCTCCTTCTCCTCCTTCTGATTACATTGTCAGTCCGTTGAATATGGCAGAGAGTTGAAACACATGGGAATCCGCTGTCAGCATGGCCACCTGGACAGCGTGTCTGTTCTACTTCAGACTCAGTACTATTAAGTCAGGGCCAGATATAAACATAGAGACCATAAAGGAGCGTTTGATAACAGATGCTCACTTCATTGTTCACTGCTGATAGTGGTGATGAAAAATAACAGATTGACTGTGTTTTAGTTTTGTTCTTGAGCAGGTTTTTCCAACACTTATTTGAGTAATGATTTTACTTGCAGTTTCAATGAAATGTAATTCCTTCGACCTACCATTTGCTTTTAAACCCTTACATGGACAGGGCCTGCTGATGGGCCCGAAGTTTTAATACACACTCCTACAATCCAAGAATAGCTCAGCCAGTTTGCACTGAAGTCCCTTAAGTTACTGAATAATAAGCCTTAGTATGTAACAAGCCTGAGGTTTAGGGGCTAAACTGTATCCAGTTGCAGTTCCGTTGCAAAGGTTGTCCATAACACTTAAAATTATCCAGCAAACCCTTGTCATCTCACATATTATCAGGCTTAGAGTTGGTTATTTGAAGACCCTTAATGGAGTCTTAGTGGTGTATTCTGATCCTATGTCTCTGAGGAAAATGAGGAAAATGACCATAACCATTTATGGTTACATTTAGTTACATTTGTACATATGGTAACATGGTTACATTAAATGTAACCTTTTATAAAAAATAAAGCCACTCTAGCCTGGTAAAACTTCCAAATGCAAAATGCAAAGGTTTATTTAGTTTATTTATTTTGCTTTCTATGTAAAGTGGCAGTGGCATGATAAGGTGTTTTGATAAAGGTGTTTTGAAAAAGCCCACTCCAAGTGAAATCAGGGACACCATAGACCTCTAAAGTCATGTCACCATGCTGTAGTCAGTGTCATGCCCATATTAAGAATTTTGGGTCTAAGTAGATTTCTCTATGGGAAAAAATAATGCCATTTTCTAAAATCTGTGCTATCGTGCCCTGTAGTAAACAAGAATGTTATAAAGTCAGTATAGTCTGTACATTTATCATCTGAGTGTCACTGGATCCTTTGAAGTGAAATACATAAAATGCTACATGTAAACTAACACTGCTGCACATTGAGCTGACATCATAAGACTGGTAACCTCACCTAAATACAACACACAAACCAGCAGGCTTTGCCAAATGAGGTGGTTAGGTTGCTTTTAGCAGTGGTAGCCAACAGTTTGAGTAGCTGATGTTGTATATATATATATATATATATATTATATATATATATATTATATATACATACATATATATATATATATATATATATATATATATATATATATATATGGAAAAGGGTTGCAGCCATGCACCATTGTGTACTGGAGAGCATATAGGCCTTTAAAGCCTAATAATCCAGACCACTATAAAAATTATGCAACTTTTTAACTTAAAAAAAGTAAGTAACCTGGTTAACTTCAAATTTTGAGTTCACTGAACTTCTAATATTAGGTTAGCAGAAGAATAATTTGCGATTTACATTTGTTGATGTATTATTTGAAGTTCAATTAACGCAAAATTAAATTAACTGGTTTACTTACTTCAAAAAGTAAGTAAAAAATTGCATTATGTTTTATATAGTGTATGGTTTGGAACGTTTACCACTATGAAAGAAGACACAGCTTTTGCACAAGTCATTGTGCTTTATTAATCAGCTTGTGTTGGCCACAGCCATGCCGTACATAAGCTCAGCTTTGCTCTAACATTTCGCTCTAGCCTAAGCTCACATCTGCTCTCACACACATTTTTCAAACATGCTACAATCTATATGTGTGCATTTGTGACAAGCAGAAGACAAGAAAACATTTTTATTAAAAATGATTGAACCTCATAAACTTTTATATGAGTTTATTATATTTGAGTTTCTTCCACAAAAGTGTTTTTGTTTAACAGTAGACTAATTTAATGAAACATCATTTCAATGCATAGAAGTGGTAGCTTGATTGTTGCATGAATGCTGCATTATTTGTCTTGACTCCTAAACAACATTTGTAGGACATAATCAACTTAGGAACATTTTTATTTACTACAAGTTGTCAATTATTTTCCCCTTGAGAAAACCTACTTAGACCTGACTTAGACTTCCTAATATCTACATGACACTGACTGCCGAATGACACATGACTTCACAGCATCTGAACCAAAAAAAGAGGGATGTGGTCTGACCTTACCACTATTTCATCAAACAGACATTGTGAAAATTTGAATATAATCTAAACCCAAATCATGCTAAGCCTAAACAGAAGTCACTTCTACTAGTAGTTTTATTTCATTTTAAAATGAACTTCAGTAACTTTTTTTAAATGAACATTGACATAATTGTAATCTTTTCTCCATAGAGCTTCCTGTGTATTTTGCACTACTGCAGTTCATTCTCTCTCTGAGTTAATTCTCAGTAAAGCAGTGTAAGTTTTGATTACTGAGGGGCAGTTTACTTGGTTCCCAGGTTGATTCAGTGCCGCTTGTGGCTTGATTGCTCTGCATGCAGGAGGTCTGTGGAGTGGCAGGCATCGTTCTGTTTGTCTGTCTGTCTGTCAGCTTCTCCATCACTGGCCCCTGACAGCAGGGGGGGAAGAACTCACTGTCATCCCTCAGCTCACTCTCAGCATACTGAACAGTGCACAAAGGGGGCTGGAGAGATGTTAAACACCACCCCTACTGTTGCCATGTCTGGCTTTGCTACGCATGTGTGTATGTATTAGAGTATGGGGTGCTATTTGTATATCGGGACCAAGTGTGGGCGATATGGAAAAATACAACATCAAAATACTTCACCACACACTGTACATATCACAATATTAAGTTTTTCTGATGTTTGCAAACAAGTCAGAACAGACAAAAAGCACTAGCAAAACTGTAGCTGTACATTTAGAAAAGGCTATGAAAAACTATGAGTTCAATGAATTAAAAAAAAACACTAAATCAAACACCTGCTTAAAATTAAGGTAACGAATAAAGGTATTTGGATATTCCACTTTAGATACTTTATAGATTCTTATTTGACTTTCAAGTTACATGCAAAATATCTAATAAATTGACCATAATTTTATTTAACCCTATACCTGGTTCTAATCCTAACCCTAACCTTAACCTCAACTCAAAACCTAAACCCAACTCTCACCCTGGTCCAACCCTAACCCTGGTCCTAATCCTAACCCTAACTCCACCACTGTTTAGAATCAAGTGAGTTTCAACAATTTGAACATCTATAGATAATCACATCCCCAACTATAGTGGACTATTCAAGTAAAAAGAGACTAAAATAAATGAACAAAATAAGATAATGGCATCCAATCAGCTTCTCGTAAGAGTTGCAGTTACTATACAGTAGTTTGCTACAGATGTTTGAATGCTGTCTGTAATCTTAATATGTCTTTTTATGATACATGCTGATCAAATCAATGTTCTATGAGTGAGAATTTGGGAATTTTTGAGTAGTCATGAAATAACAGACAATCAGATAGTAAATTAGAATTTTTGATAACCCAGATAGTACAAAGTACAGCTATACTACATAGGAAGCATCACAGAAAAGCAAAGTTTATTTCAAGCTTTAAAGGAACAAAACTATCCACATAATTTAGTAAAGTTGTCACATTTGCTATCAGTTAACTCTTCACAAACTTGCTGTTTTCCACCTGCTATAGGTACAAGGTGAAATAAGTGACATGGTTAGTAACATTTGATGAACAGGATTTGTCTATTTATCTTGAAGACTTTAGATTGGCTGACTTTCCTGGTGTAAATTAGTTTTTTTATGGAGCCACTGTAATTTTTTTTGGTAAAACAAACCAAGTATTATCATGTGCACACAATAACACAACATACTATTAATATGTGGTGCTCACATGATAATATCCTGACAGTATTTGCCACTCACTTGATGATGTCTGGTGCTCCCTCATGATAATATGTTGTGCGCACCAGATTTTAACCAGAAAAGATTACACCATGCCCTCTTAGTGGCTTTGTAGGGAAGAGTCAGATTTTACAAATATTTTTGCATTCAGATAACAGATTGGACTGATTTGACTGGTAGTATTTTATCCTCAGGTAAATGTGTTGTGATATAACTTATCAGCTATAATATACTTAAGCAATAACATGTTGTCCCATTACAGACCAATAATCTGAAAAAGCAGGTCTGTCTTGAGCAGAAGGAGAAGGAGAGTGAAATGAAAGCTGCTTAAAGTTGACCTGCAAATCCATGGAAACCCTACAATCTAATATCTATCCCACCTTCTGAAGATGACTGTGTGTGGAGGAGTGCATGTGTCCAAAGATATGCACAAAGTGAGGGGGCTCCATGCTGACTCGCCTGTAACAGCATCTGCCTCTCTGCTCTCCCTCCGTGTAAAGGTGAGTGTGTGCGTGTGTGTGGATGTGAGAACAGCTGCTCTGCACAGTGTGTGTACCGTTAAACTCCTAGCCGCCTCTGCAGGCTGGTCATGCTGTGCAGGGGGAGAATTTCTCTCCTTTCTCTGTCCTGTTGTGTTATTAGACTCAAACAACAAACACAGAGTGCAAGATCCCAAAAATAAGCTATTTGTTTAACAAAGTAGTACATCTGAGTAGGTACTTATTAGTCACCTCAGTCCATATGTGCAGTTTAGTCTGTTGTGTCAGTAATGGTAGACAACAGACAAACAACAGGACACTGTTCAGTTCAATTCAGTTTTACTTCCACTGTGTTGTTAATTTATTAGGTACATCTCTGTATCTGCTCTACACTCACTGACGCTTTTGTCACCTGCCAAATAGTTGCACTATGCAAGTTTACAGGTAGAGACTATAGCCCATCTGTTGCTACACAATTTATCAGTCATCCTGTACCCCATTCATTAATGGAAAGGGACCACCATAGGACCAGATATTATTTGGGTTGTGGACAGCAAAAAACAGAAAAGTGCTGGAGACATGTTATGTTAAATATATACACCTATATATACAACCTGCGTACAACTACACCATTAAACTAAGATAAAGTTTAAGTTATAGATTAATAGATTTTTTAAGGTGTATCCCTAAACCAAAAACTAACCCTAATCTAAATTCAAACCAAAATATAAACCTCATCCTAAACCTAACCCTAACACTGTTAATCAACTTCATCAGATCACTTAACAACCTGACCATCTGCAAATAATTGAAATAGGACTATCAAAATAAAGAGTGCCCAAAAATGTAATATATTCACCATAAACCTGATTCCAAAAAGGGGCAGTAGGTACAATGCAAATAAAAACAGAAAGCAGTGATTTGTAAAACATTTTTTAGAGGTATTTAAACAGCACAAAGAAGAGTCATTTAATATTTTGCCTTGTCGGCTTTATTTATTTTTTTGTAAGTACATGCTAAATCCAAATTTAATGCCTGCAGCACATTCCAAAAATTGGGACAGGGATAGTGACAGACTGGGATGTTTGTGGAATGATCAAAACCACCTGTTTTGGAACAGGGAAATAGGTAACAGGTGATGTGATCATGGTTGGGTATTAAAGGAGCATTCATAAAAGGCTCAGTTGTTTACAAGCAAGATTGTGTTGAGGTTCTGAACTAAGCAATAACATGGGACCGTCTCAATTGTTACCCGCCAAAAGTGGAGTAAAAGGAAAGGTGATGTAACACAGTAATAAACCTGCCCAACTTTTCTGAAATATGTTGCAGGCATCAAACTTCAAACAAAAACGTGCATACAAAAATATAAATAAATAAAGTTGATTAGTAGAAAAATATATCTTGACTGTACTGTTCTGTACTGTACTGTTTTCAACTGAATACAGGTCAAGAAGTACTTGCATATCAGTGCTGTCTGTTTTTTTTTACATTTTCCCCATTGTCCCAGCTTCTTTGGAATAGGGTTTGCAGATGTTTTTAAGATGAAATACACTGCCCTTTTCACAATGTATCAGGACATGCTTAAGAAAGGAGCTCAGCGTAGTAAGGCAGGTGTAAAACAGAGTAGATGTTCATGCAGACACTGTTGTGCTGTGACCTGCTCTGATGTTGTTGGTGTCAGATGATGGCCCAGTCTGTGACTGTGCACTTTAATGACTCCACTCTGTCTTTCCCCCTCTCTCTCTGTCCCACTCGCTCTCTCTCCCTCTCTCTCTCTCTCTTTCTCTCTGTGTGTCTCTCACATATGTATATCTAGTGTTCTCCACACAAACAAGGCAGCTATTAATTAAAAAAAAATGCCTGCAATTCTATCAGTTCAGCAGCCAAGGGCACAAGCTAAGTAAAAACAAACATACAAATAAAAACAAGAATTCTCTAGCCTGATATTGGGTAGTGGAACATTAATAATTCATTTGTATTTGCAAAACAATGGATTATTTTACTACGGAAAGAATGAGTCAGAAAGAATGAGTCAAAATTTAAACCGTTTTGTCTTAGAGAAGCGAGGCGGGGAGAGACCCAGGGACTAAATGAAGATCTCACAGTCCCTTTTTAAGTGCCACATCATTTCTGTTCTGATGGTTTTTTAGTTTGCCTGATTCATTATATGCTTCAGGAAGATGGAAAGACCTTGTCATTAACTGTTACAGGCCTAGACACGTGCTAATTTTGATAATTTGGTATACCACACTGTTAAACATGCACAGTAATGTTATAGTGAATGCTTCAAAATGCCGTCCCTACAATTTAGTCAAACAAATTGCAGTTTCAGAGGTTTGTAGAGACACAGCGTAGCTCTGCTTTCACTGTCTCCCACTACGCTGTCATGTTCTAATCACGTTCCCTCATCAGAGATGCCGATGTAAATACTCTTAGTGTACACATCCACGGCACTGCAAGAGAAGCCTCAAGCCTTTTCCCTTCCATCAAAAAGGTGTAAACTTGCATCTCACCTGGCTTAAAGGAGGAAACAAATACTGGATATCATGAAAGCATTTACAAATTGCATGTGTGAAGTATTAGTCCTTAATCCATAGTAAATATAATCCACTTAAGAACATGATTTTGTTTAACAACCAGCTCAACAGACTGCTAATAGGCTAACAAGCCTAACAAGTTAGCTTTAAGTAGAAATGTTTACTGGATGGTTCACTGTAAAACTGCAACATACAAAGTAAAAATGTGTTTCACTTATCTTAGTCTTAAAAGCTTCAAATGCATTTGTGTTGGTAGAGCTGTGCAGTATTTAACCTAAGTTAGCTTGGTGCTAACTTAACATTGGACTACCTGCAGAAATTAGCATTATCATCCACATTAAGCATATTCATATCATAATATGCATGCCTGACCTGTGTTCATGATTATATGATTAAAAAAAATCAAATTTAAGAAGAAGTGGTAAATCTAATGCTTTGTTTAATGTTGGAGCATTTTCACAGCATGGCAGCCGTTCTCAATTCCATTCCTAACTGCCAATAGGCCTATATGATGATTATACACACAGTAAACATCAAGAGGTGGACGGT
The DNA here is from genome assembly GCF_904425465.1 of Colossoma macropomum. NCBI lineage: Eukaryota > Metazoa > Chordata > Actinopteri > Characiformes > Serrasalmidae > Colossoma > Colossoma macropomum. The sequence continues at coordinate 14,320,101 of NW_023494798.1, forward strand.
TTTTTATTACTGGTATTTAATTGTACATATTGTATGTGTATAACCACCTGCACAGTAGGGTTTGCACACTTTTAATTTTTACTAGTTGACTACTCTTCACTGCTACTGTAAAACAAAACAAGAGTCTTCTGGGCCTCAATCAAAAGTAATTTGTTAGCAGCTTGCTGTAGGGGCTAGTAACTGATGGTGCATTTTGAGATGTGAGCTAAATTCTAATGGAAAGCAACAGAAATCTAACTGTGAGTCAGTGGACTGAAAAAGTTCAGGCCATTGAGTTTTTAAAAGTTATTCAATTATTTAGTTACGAGCCATTTGTAGAACAAAAACAAAATATCTTCAATTGGCAGTATGCCACGTGGCTTTTTTTCAACGTGCACATTGTGCTAAATGGTCTGTGATAGGTCATTTTTCCTGTCAGTCAAATAGCATGTTTCTGTCAATCGCAGGTTCTCGAAACCTACACAGTCCGTGAGACCGTATTCCAGCCTGGTATTACACAGTTTGCAGCAGAAATGGGTTCATCTTCTGTTGCATTTCCATAGTAATAAAGTATTTTGGGCTTTCTTTAAGCAAATAATGTTTTCTGGAGTCTCCTCCTGGCTGCTTCCACTGCTGTTTTTTCCATTGCTGTTTTCATTATACGTATATAAGAAATAGATTAAAAAATATATATATAAATAAGAAATATTAAAAAATACATAGCATGACAATATCATGAACCACAACAAATGTTTGGGTCATTTTTGTTCATATAAAATACACAGTTTATACATCAGCACAGGTCACTATACACAGCCACTGCAAATCACTGTCCTTGTGAATGTGCAATTGGCATAGTTTAGTAGGCAACACTGCTGCTCTCCATGCAGTAGACTAGGGCAGCACATCATGCAATACCAATAAGAGTCCTTGGGGCTCCTCATGCTACATTCACCCTAATTCTGTAACAGGATTAAACTGTAAGTCACTTTGGATAAAAGTGTCTGCCAAATTGTGTAAATGTATGAATGAAGGGCAATAGAGGTTGATTTGTGAGTGAAGGTTAATTTAAGATTGATTAGTAAAGTGCATGTTTTTCTTGGCTTATTTACTGGGCATCACAGTACAGCATGGCATGGTTACAAGTCTGTTCCCTGGTACAGTACCTGTGTCCATTTCCCATTGCATAATAGAACCGTGACAGTAGGTGCAGCTCTCTTTAGCTTGCATGGTCACATGATTTCTAATGCTAATCTAGCATTAACAGCAAACAACTGTAGCAACAATGGAGGAGCTTCATGTTCTGATTTACTTTTTACTCTGCATTTGGTATTGTGTGAAAGTCAAAGACGATTCTGACCAGCCAGTGTTTTTTTTTTAATACTCCAGTGACACCCTGTGACAATTGTGATGATTGTGTTTGACCAATAGGGGGTTTGCACCATTTCTAGCTCCACCTGTATGTTCCGGCTTGGCACGTTTAGTACCCTGGTGAGAAGGGTAACCAGGTCAATTAGTAGTGGTTCAGTAATGGTCACTTGGAAGGAGAAATGACTGCAAAATATGTATATAAGCGCACCATTGGTTTATAACCATTCCGTCCCACACTGCTGGTGGAAAACCAGCATAAATGTCCTTATAGGAAATTTTGCTTCACTTAGCATCATATACATAAGCCGATACCCCACACACATACACAAACACACACACAGAAAAAGGAAGTAAACTTCAGGATTAGGCTCAACAAAAGTGTGCTCAGATTGGCAGTCAATTATGAGGGATTTAGGCCTTGGTGTATGAAATCTAGTGTGGTGGTCTGCTCCTCATATCACGCCCGGAGAACAGGTAAGCTCCTGCCTTCTCCGCCAATCGCCCTGATAATCAGGGCTAAACTCCCTCAGAAAAGGGGATATTCATCCTGCCGGAGGCCCGTTATGAGACTACACACTCCCTGAGCCCTGCTCTGATCCATGCGCTCATTACACACTCACTCAGTTCACATCACACGCACAACCAACACTGAGCCGACTCTGTGCTAGCGTTCCCATTCCAACTTACTGTACACCAACCAGTGAATGCAGACAAGTGTGGCTCTGGCAGGATAATAATGTTGATGTGTTTGATTTGAGTGTAGAAAATGAAGAAATTACAGGTGTGTAACCAAAGTGCAGAGCTAGTCCACATAAACACATATATAGGGTTTGTTTACACCACACACAGACTTTTAATGAACTGACCACTGAAAGACATTTTACTCAAAGACTCAAAGAGAAGAAAAAGCCTCCCATAATTTGCTGCCAGGCTGTCAAGAGGCAAGCGGAAAAATAGCAAATGATCTCAGCAGTCGGACTCCAGGCTTAAGAGAGAGAGAGAGAGAGAGAGGGTTGAGAAGAAACAGGGAGAGGGAGAGTACAGTAGACAGAGGAAGAGGCCATTAAGCGTCGCTCCGGCTGCTTTGTTTGCAGTTTACTCTGCACTTTATTTTTCCCATAAACAAGCACTGGAGCCTGGTGCATCCTGAGAGCCTCCATATATTACTCACAAAGCCCTGTGGGGCTCGGGGAAGGGGGGCCCGGGGGAAAGGGGAGAAGAGCATTATGCAGATTCTATTATTCTTTGCCTGCTTTAGTGTGACACTACTGATCCAGCCTCTTATCCCTGCGCTCCCCTGCCTTTTTTTTCTTCCTCCGCCAGGTCTTTGATGTATACTCCCCTATTGCCAGCATGCTGCTGTGGAACTATATACCACTGGGTTATGTAGGGGAGAGAGAAATGGAGAAGTGGAGAAGCATGGAGAGGTGAAGAAAGAGTGCAGGGAAAAAGAGGGGAGGGGAGAAGAGAAAAGACAAAACTGGAGCTTCTCATTAACAGATTGAAGGCTCAGTAGCAGTGTGAATTCGCCATAGGACTGTCAACACTGAACAGCAAGGAGCCATGAGTGTGTACCATGGATTTGTATTTGTGCATTAGGGCTGGGACTGTTACCTGTTTAATGATAATCCATGATATAAAACCCAGCAATATTGATATAATTTCATGTTCTTGTCTTTCTAATAACCATTTATGTTTAGGGATGGACAGTAATATCGGAATCATGTCGAAATCTGAAAAATTTGCATTGATCAGATTAGATTTGATGATGATTAGATTTGACATTTAATTTGATACTTTAAACCGATGCTTGATGACATATTTATTGTGCACTGTAAGAGCAGAACATTCAGGCAATACACAGCAACTGTGCTGCAGTACTGATTTTACGTTTACATTTGTATGAATTTTTTTATATTTTATTGTAATGCTAATACATGTAGATTTTACATTTTGTGAATGTTTATGTAATGACACCTGCATCAACATCAACAGGTACATAAAAAAAAAAAATTGGATATCAGCATTGGGCTGGAATTCTCATGCTGGCGTATCTCTAATGTAATAACCAGTTGGAACAAAATCATAGTTGAAGTAAATAGTTTACTGCTACAAAACACACACCTGGAATGTTTGGTACTTTGCTAGACTGTGAAAACCATGGTGGGCAGAGGGAGGTGTTAGCATTGTTGTATAGCATTGCTTCACCATCTAAAACATTCACATTCCTACTGGATGAAAAGTTTTATGTGGTAACGCTCCAGTATAGGGAGACATTGATGCCATGATAATGCTCCTGTTAAGCTTTATCTAGCCAGATACTCACAATTTTTTGGCTCACTTTTGTTTGTCTGTTATACATCATGATATTTTGCACATCATTTATGGCATGACGAAATCCAATAAGTGCTTTATTAATAAGACAATTTGACAAGATGCAATCTAGCATGTTAGGTATTAGATACAAGCTCTGTTAACCCCTTAAATGGCCAGGGCCCACCAGCAGTACAATGTTTTATTACACACTTCTACAGCCTAAGAGTAGCTCGGCCAGTTTGCATTGAAGTCCCTGTAGTTACTGAATAATAAGCCTTATTGTGTTATAAGGCTGGGATTTAAAGGGGTTGATAAGCAAAGTTCATGCAGACATAGTACATCCTGTGCATTACAACTTAACACCTATTTAGTTTATTCCCACTTTAGAATCGAAGTTTATCAACACATTGCTTATCTATATATTGGTTTATCTATATATTTTTCAGTGTGTATTTGTTTAGAGCTAATTGGTGATTTATCATTGGAATACTGACAAAAACAGAAGGAAAAAACACATCTTAGACCCAATGCTTAGGCAAGAATTTTGCACAAGATAATGAAAAATAATATTAACATAAAATGCTTCCCTTGTTATTGTTATTAATAAAGTAGCACTGAGATGCCAGTTAATTATGAGCTACTGGCTTGCATGGCCGTAACTAGCTATTAGGACACCGAGGTCCAGACCTCAGTAGTTTCAGCAGGTCACTTTTCTCCGTTCATGAAATTAATTGTAAAAACAGCGCTGTTAGTATAATGTGGTGGTCTACTCAGAGGCGCAGCCACGGTGTCACAGACCCACCAAAATAGGAACAGAATATTTATTATCATTATCATTTTTCATGATAATGAAATTTGATTTGTTTTCTGTGAGCTCGGTCACTGTATTACGACCAATCAAAATCTGCCAAGCTCCGCCTTATTTTCCTCAGTCCTCCAATCACTGCTTAGCAACCGGGCTATCCGCAATTACTTCAGTACGTTATCAGTGGCAATAATGTTCGTAACTAGCGTTAGGAGACCGACGTCATCTGACGTTTCTGAAGGGTTTTCTTAGCTTCAGTGTGGAAAAACGACAAAACTACTCTATGAGCAGTGACTGGTTCTCAGCTGACCTCAGAACAGCTGTGGCTCAGCCATAGACTTAACTGCCCACTCTGTTCATCTCTACGAGATGCTACGCTGCCCTGAGAACCAGAGTAACTTGAGATGTTCAGGTATGCAGCACACATGCTATAGGCTAACATATATCATCACTATGGTAAAAATGTAGCTAGCTAAGAGTTTCTGAGTTGAGTTAACACATTAAAGTTGTAAAATGCGATCACTGTATTTCATTTTTTGTTTGGACTGCTCGTTCCTGGCTAAATCGGCATGCTTTGGTCCAGCTCCAGTAGCTGCTCAGTTTAGGCTACTGGCTCCATAGTCGGCAATATTAGTGATTAGGTGAGAAATTAAAGCTGTACTGTGTTACCTACTCATAACCAGCCAGCATCCACAGAAAGTTCACTGTTAACCAACATATTGATGGTATAGCATCATGTAGCTAACATTATTAAGAAAGCAGGTACATTAGTACTTTGTCTCATTAACTGTATTAGTAGCTGCCTTTAGCTGGGATTTGATAGAGACGGACATATAACGTATGTTTAATGTGTGCTTTTACATAATCAGTAAGGACATAGATGCAGGTGACAGAGAGAGAGAGAGAGAGAGAGAGAGAGAGAGAGAGAGAGAGAAAGGTAAATGAAATAAAATCAATTTGAAACTATCACTTCATTTAGTGTAGCTTTCAACACGTGTTTTCAGCTAATTTTAAATGATTTATTAAATAAACTTAAACAGGGTAACTGGAGTCAAGTCAGTTTATGGAAGAGTAACAGCAGTTTATAGAATAATGGAGGGATGGGGAAGGAACAAATAAAAGAAAAGTTGCATAACAGTTATGGGTGGGTAAAAAACAGCAATGATTGGTTAAAAAAAAAAACCTGAAGGAGAAACTTGTTGGCATAACACTCATATTCAGCAGTTAGTTTATTCACTATGAGATGTAGGTCACATTTCTGCAAAATGGACCTCACTAAAATTTTGATCCTAGTTACGGCCCTGCTGGCTTCATAAGGTTTAATAAGAGCATTATAAGGTCATTAAAATGTCTCCCTATACTGTAGTGTCACCTTTTTAATTTATTTTATGATATCAGTACAGTAAATATTTGATAATACTGAAACTGATGATCATTTTGGTCACTGATGATTGATTTATAGACCTAGACTTAGGGGTACTATTACTGGTCTATAAATCAACTAATGGTGTAGGCCCAGTGCATTTATCTGATATGCTGCAGCAATAGGAGCAGAGCAGAAGTCTCAGATCATCAGGAACTAATCAGTTCGTCCTGCCTAAGTTAAAGACTAAACAGGGAGAAGCAGTATTTAGCTACTATGCTGATGAATCTATTATCCTTATTTAATTTTTAGTTGGATTTTTAATGTAATTTTCATTTTTCTCTTTTAAATTTATTGTTTATAATTATATTTTAATCATGTTTTAAATGTCCACATCTTTTTAAATTTTAATTTGAAGTATCTTTGTATTTTCTCATTTATAAAGCACTTTGAATGACCACCTTGTATGAAAGGAGCTATATAAATAACTTTGCCTTGAGTTGATAACATGACAGGAAATTTTCTGACCATCGTATGTTTACATGTTTGTTTTTGCTTGGAGGATAGCTGTGGGTGTATATGTAAGAAAGAGGAGTTGGGGTTAAATGTAATGCAATGATCACAATGATAATTTAGGGCATAAAAGTACCAGAAACTGGAACTGTACTTTTTCTTTGAATTGGCCATCGGTCAAGTACAGAAGGTTCCAGTTTTATGCCTTTGGTAGCTGCTCAAGATTGGTACAGACTCTTATGGTACTAGATGGAGTTCTCCTTTGTCTTTGGTAGCACTTGCAGTTCTTAACACTTCCAAGTAAAGATAACATCACTAGGCACTGCCCCTTGGTCAAGTTCTCCAAAACTCTAAACTATACTGCTATGTGGAATGTGGCGACTGCTATTTTTAGAATTATTACAAGGAAGAAAAGCTACCACTACCGTTAATGCTAGCCTTCCTAGAACAAGCGACAAAAATATAACTGCTTCTCCATTTTAGTTAGAACAGATCATTTGAACAAAAAAGCTGCCAAATAAAAAAACTTTGGCTTTGTAGAAATTCAGAAGTGATTCAACATTTTTTATTTTGCCAGAAAGAGATACTGAGATATGTTTATCTATATTTTGTTTAGTTTTGTTTTTACTATTTTGCAGAATAAAAATATTTTGGGTTTTCTTTTATTGTTAAAGATAATTCATATTAAAAAGTGAAGGGACATGACAGAATGGAAAGTCACTGTTAATTTATAAAAATAGGCTGAAGCATCGAAAAGGGTTTTATTTAAAATCTGTATATACCATGATATATACAGTAACAGTCAGAAATTCTACCATGATGTACATTTTTGGCCATACCACCCACTGCCATTCTCAAGCAGTTAGAAAATGAACTAGACGTAGAACCATAAGTTCTGTTGGTTCCCGTTTTGTGAATGTGCAGTGAAAAAACGGCCATGAACTCCTGAACTCAGCACACACTTGTACCTTTACCATTGTACTTAGTGTATCTGAAAATGAGCCTTATTTGAGGATGTAATCACACCGGATGTCGCGTAGCTGAAGCTGCCAGAGATGACACTTTGGCAATCCAGAAATACACACGTGTGGATGACTCACACAGAGAGAGCACTAAGCCTGTTTTACACAACAGCCATGCTTTCACTGAACTTACCCAGCATGCCGTACATCTGCTGCATGGCCGTACCCAATTTAAAGGGATATGTGTGCGTATGTGTGGAGAATTGTGGTATTCATTAAAAGCTAACAGTCATTTTTCAGGACAGAAGCTATTTTTTGTTGCTATTCAAATCTCTCAGTTCTGCAGAACAGATTCTAGGTGTGTTGTAATGGCGTACAGTGCTCTCTGGCTGGGTACAGAGAGCAGATAGAGGCAGCCAGAAGGGCTGCAGGGAGAGTTTTGCTGAGGAATCAGCAGCTTGGGTGGAGCCTGGCTGGAGCAGGCCGGTTTGGGAACACACCGGGAGGCCAGTGTTTGATCAGCTGTGTAGCCCGCGTGTTCTAATTGTTTTGCAAAGCATGCTAATTGCTTCTCATCTGCTCCTTTTAAATGTCAGCACTCCCCGTAGTCGCTGTGTGATTCACCGGCCCTTGAAAGGCAAAACAGGCTGAGTAATTTCGGAGCTGTGAGGAGTAGGGAGCGGGAAACAGAAGAGGAGGGGCAGACGGGAGAGAGAGAGAGAGAGACGGGTCATAGTGTTTGTTTGGAACGACTCCTCTCGCACTTTGCCCACCAGCCTGACCCTGGTGGTCAGTGCCCCCTGCTTCAGCTCACCCTGCCCTCTGTTCTCTCGGAAGGTCAGTGCATCACGCCAGTCCGCCAGCGGCCAGAGGAAGCATTTATAAATAGCCCGGCAGCATCCGCCAACACCAGCGCTAGGTCAAGCGCTAAATGACCAATCATGCTTTTGAGTGTTTAAGTGGTTTTTCACTCATGTGTGAATGTTTTCATGCGGGATTGAATATGTGGATGAAGCACTTGGAAGAGTTGTAATCAAATCACTGAGGCTGGGCGGCTCATGAAATGTTGAGAAACACTCACAAAAAAAAATAGGAGTGCATAAATTCCCAGTAAACCAGCAAACACAGAAGAGAAGCTTTAGCATAACTGGATTAGAGATGTTGCCTGGAGTGCCAATCATCTTTCACATCTCAATTTCCCATACATAACCGAGTACTGGCTGAGGAGTGTTCATTTAAGCTGCAAGCATGCACAGACAGCGCTGAATATATTCAGGCTCTGATTCATGGAAACACAAGCTTGTGTGGCTGTGGCCCGCTGGGCTACAGCAGGTGGGAGAAGAGGCCCCTTACCGACCAACCTGCTGTTCACTCTGGAGCCTCAGGTCCAGCTTTCTCTGCATTTTACTTCTGAATTCTGCTTTCTCCGAAACCCACACTGTGACAGACGTGCCGTTAGTTAAAGGCCAGGTGCTGTGTTCCAGAGCCTCCAGGTGAACATGGCGTGGTATGTGTGTGAGAGTATTTTCAGTTTTGGATGAGTCATATCTCAGATTAGGTATTTATGGTTTGTCCCCTGAAACCATTCCAACATAATTCAATTATTCTCATGCTGTTCATGTAACAGGATCCCCGCACCAAAGTGTGGCTCAAACTCATAACCTGACATATCATAATCAAGCACACCAAGTCATTAAATTACACACTTAAAATAGTTTAATTCTATTGGGTCTGCCAGTGAACATAGGTAGTTTTCTTGCTCTCTACCATTACCTTGATCAAGCATTTGGATTTTGCTCTCTATGAGGATTTTGCACTATTATGTCAGGCTTTGCTGGACATGGCTTTGCAGTTGTTTGTGTCTCAGATTAAGGGGGCCTGGCCCAAAAGCTCTACATACAGGCCTGGGGATGACATGTTACATTTTTTGCCATCTGCAGTCTCAGTTGTCCAGCAGTTTTAAGGTTCACTAGTAGCGTTCTGCACCTCCTTTGGCCTTCAGAATAGCATATGTTTGCCTGGGCATTGATTCTGCAAGTTGATAGGTGCGTTGTGCCATGTTGTATCATGAGGAAAACACTGCATTGTACAGTTACTTACTACAAATAAGAAGGCTAATGGCTTTTGCTGTTCACACCATTCTTGGTAAGCCCTTGAAATGATTGTCTGTGAAAGGTTTAGGATATGTTGAAAGTCACTAAGCTCGGTCATTTTGCCCATTCCAACACTTAATTGAACTGGTGTAGCTAATAAACCAGCAAATCAGTGTTTATCATTGACCATACCAAAAGGAAAAAAAGTCTGTTTCCCAGACTCAGATTAAGCTTAAGCATAGCGTAAAAGGCTTTTATATGGTAAATCGCCATTGACGTAACAGTTTGGTCCAAGACTAATTGTAATCCTGGATGCCAGCTCAGAAAGCATTATGTACCCAACAGTGAAGCTGTGACTGAAGAGCCTAGAATCTGTAGCTCTACTGTGGTGGAAAAACATAGCAATTAGCAGTAATGATAAATAATGCTTAAGGGCCATGCACATGCATTTTGCGATTTATATACATTTTTACAGTTTTGATTGTGGTCAGTATTCATATGTAAGCTAATCAATAAGACAATGGTTAATTACTACAGGCTCATCTACCTAACATCCATGCCAAACAGCAGTGACCATCTAGTGCTGAAGAAACAGGCATTACTAGCCTGCTTAAATGTAGATTTTGTGAAGCTTGCTCTTTTCTGAAAATGAGACCTGCTCCACCAAGTTAACCTCTTTCATTAAAAAAAATAGGTAAATACCTTAATAAAGATGTAAAAATGTGTTTTGCATTCAAGATTAAGTGAATTTTTGTTTTGTTGTTTTGCGATAGGCACATGTCATTCAAAGTCTTTTCAATGGCTTTAAGACCAGTATCTCTAGAATGGTGGTTTACAGTTCACACATTAGCAAATTTACCTGAATAATAGTGGGTGAAACCTGTGCTAAAAGCTAACCAAAGAGCTGGGCTATGTCTCCAGCAATTTTGTCACAGTCTGAGAACAGCTGGTGTCCATTTTTTTCCTCTGTTAAACTGTAAATGCCCTTTCATCATTATCTCCCAATACAACCTCCATTGCGGATGTGGAGATGTGCAACTAAAACCCAAAGTGAAGTTTCAAGGCAGTCTTGTCTTCTTTTTTTATTTCTCCTCACCTGTCAATGTGTATGCAATGGCAACCCTTCCAGGAGAGCGCGATAATTACCATCTCCCTCTCCTGGCTGCCTGATATGTACAGAGCATCGTCTGACTGCTCTTTAATGATCAGTCCAACCGAATGCATCACCACTAAGAAGCACTATATGTATTATAAAGCCAGACACTGGCCATTCTGAGCACTGTATGAACTGTGACACTCTCTGGGACAGTGCGCACTGTATTCACACTGTGTGTACCCAGAATGTGTATGATTTGCCATTGAACTAATATGATGCATGTCTGTTTTTCTGTTATTTATTGCAAGAGGTCAGCGTGGTGTAGTATCTAGATATTCAGGGTATGCACTTGCATACAGGCCTGTGTTTTGGATGGCCATTGATCACCTCTGCGTCTTATCAATGCATAATTGACCAATTTCAAGCCCTGCCTCATTATCATAAGGCTGTATGCTCAGTGGCTGTGTCTAAACAATTGAAACCATTGTTTTTAGCGAACATCCACACATAGCCGCCACCATTCGGCACGGCACCATTCAGCAACTTCCAGCACCACTCTATTTCTAGAGTGCTGCAGCATGCCACTCAACAATTTGTTACTAATTCATTAAACAAAACTCAGTGAAACTACAGAAATCAACAGTAGGTGACGTGGCTTGAAATGTACAAAGTAGTCAACCTGTAATCTTTAAGATAAACAAACAAATGTTAAGCATTTTTTACCTAATCTAAAGTTATTAGTGTGGTCACATCATCTGAGCTGAATCTAGAAACTTTTGCTAGAAACTCTTGTCCTTCCCCTCCCATCCTACTGCTCCTGTCCTACAGTGGAAGAACACAAAACAGTCAAGTGAGGACAAGATGAGGAGGACGGGAGGGGACACAGGACAGCTGATCCACATCAACATTGTCAAATTTGATGCTGACTATAGACAAATTTAGCCAATCACAATGCTCGCCTGAAAGCACAGTCCCAATACTAATGGTAGCCAATCTATTGCTAAACATAGCCGGCTTACTCACATTTGTGTGCATAGTGATGTCACTCTAAAATCTGAGAAAGACTTCTCTGAGTAGCATACACTCATGTATCCTCTGCTGGATGTCAATGTAACTGCTGTGCAGCGTGATGCTTCCTGTCCAGTTACTGCTTAGCAACTATTGCTATCCGCCATTACCTTGATCATGCTGCTGGATTTTGCGCTCTATTAGGAATTTGCACTAGGTATGTGAGGCTTTGCTGGACTTGGCTTTGCAATTGTTTATGTTATAGATTGGGGGGGCGCTGGTCCAAATGCTCCACATACAGGCCTGGGAATGACATGTTCCACCTTTGTAGTTTAGCACCTTGCCATCTGCAGTCTCAGTTGTCCAGCAGTTTTAAAGTTCTCTAGTAGCGTGTTGCACCACTTTGGCCTTCAGAATAGCGCATATTTGCCTGGGCATTGATTCTACAACTTGCCGGGTGTGTTATGCTACATTGTACCATAAGGAAATGACTGCATTGTACAGTTGCTGCAAATTAGAAGGCTGCACAATATTGTTAATGGCTGAATACTAGTTTTTGCTGTTCACACCATTCTTGGTAAGCCCTTGAAATGATTGCGTGTGAAACGCTCAGGACATGTTGAAAGTCACTAAAGCCAGTCATTTTACCAATTCCAGCACTTAATTGAACTAACTGGTGAAGTAAATAAACTGACAACTCAATGTTTATCATTGGCCATTTGGTACAAGAGAAAAAAAAAACAAGGCTCTGTTTCCCAGGCTCAGATTAAGCTTAAGCATAGGCATAAAGGTCTGTATATGGTAAATCACAGTTTATATAATAGTTCAGTCCAAGACTAATTTTGAAACCTGCTCAGAAAGCACTATGTTCCATACCGTGTAGTTCTGACTGAAGTACTTAGGATCTTCGGCTCTACTCTGGTGGATAAACACCGCAATTAGCAGTAATGATAAACAATGCTTGAGCACCATGTACATTATGAATCAGTGTGGGCTGCAAGGCAAGGGGCCCAACACGGAGCACAGGGCCAGTTGCTCAGGCCGGCCAGGATGCTTGCTCCTAATGAGCTTTCTTCGTCTACATCCAAACAAGGGCTCCAAACCCCATCTACAGCCCAGTGCTGGGCACAGTGCTTTTTGGATCATCCCAGTGTCAACACTGAGCTGAAGGTTGGTGCTCTGCTAGACTCCACAACAGAAGAAAAGGCACTATCAGCCTTGTGGTAGACAAAACAATGTATTTGAGGACCAGTTTGGCCTTGCTGGATGCGTATGGTCTACGTGGCTTGCCTATGCACATCTTTCACAGCTTTGGACCACGAATGCCAGAAGCTCATCGGCCTCCAGGCTAAGATATCCACTGCACAAAGAAAACAAAGCTTCGGCTCAACCAACTAAGGTCGCCCTTGAGACGAGCTTCAAATGAGACCTCCAGAGCTGAAGGCCTCCGTGGAAATGAACATTTATAAGAGGGGTAATGAGCGCCTTCCTTCCGCACTGACAGCGCTAAAGCTGGCCGTAATTACATTAGCATGAGCTACAAAATATGAGCTGGCTGACACGCAGTCGCTCGGCAAATGATGAAGGAGCCGCGCGCTTTTTTAATAAACATGCCGTGCGCCGAAAAGAGCGTCTCCTAACTGCCTTTGTATTGAGCCGCTCACGCCATCACTGCCAGCATCCGCCGCCGACTCCCAGGGAATTTATGTACAAATAATTACTTTTTAATAGCCCTGTAATGCGATTTCCTGCCAAAGAAATATTCAAATGGTTTCTGAAAAAATAAATAAATAAATAAATAAAAGCAGTACAGTATATTATCAGCCCCTAGCTACAACTGGATGTGGGGGAGAAATAGAGACGGATTATTGTTTGCTTGGCAATTATTATAGGGCTGTCATCTGTGCTGAGAAAGACAGCAGAAAGTAGTGGAGGAGAGGTCGCGGCTGTGGTTAGTGCCGCGCTGCATTTGTTCCACTGGAGAGTGATCCGCACTCCAATTTGTTTGGTTCAGGTACGACGGTGCATACAGTAATCACGGCACATTTAATTACCACAGTCATTTACTTAGGGCCTATCACATCTATCCTGCCATCGCTTTATTACATTACAAATAATGTGTCTTTCATTAAAGGGGATTGGGAATGAGAGTGGCACAGATGAAGCTTAAAGTGTGGTGTACAACTCTGTGTGTGTGGGGGGTTTGTGTGAGTGTCTGTGTGTGTCTTATAGACCCCAGTGCACAATAAATGAATGCCCCCCTATACAAACATTACATTAAAATGAATAAAAATGGACTAATTTGCTTGTTTACTCGCTATTGTTGTGTCTCAAATAAGTTGATGCTCTCATGGCATCAACTCCACCCATTAGCATCTAATGTTAGCCTAAATGTTTGCTTTAAACTACCTTTTAGGAACACAATTATTATACATCATATTTAGCTGTCTGATACAACACTGGACAAAGAAGAACGTTACATAGATTCCTGAGAACACTTTCTTTACAACATACATATTTTGATAGATTTATTTGAGCTGAATCAATTTGATTATTTTAATTTTAAGTGATTTATAACTGTTCTATGGTTTATGTACCAACAACACTCATAATTTATTTTCACATGACCATTTTCCAACATCTCTTTATCTTTATCTACCTTTATAACTGACGCATGTAAATGACCTGTTGTAATCTGTGTTTTCATTCAGAAAACAAGTCAAGTTTATTTATATAGTGCTTCTCACAAAAGGTGTTGTCACAAAGCAGCTTTACAGAAAACAGCCTGGATGGAAACACTCTTTATAACTTCAGTGTGAATCGGCGGAGCTAAATTGCCGAAGGCCGACAAGGTGTATGAATTCAAATGTCTTGGTTTTCATGACATCCCAAAAACAATGAATTTAAAACTGACTGTTTTTGCAACCTGGCTTCCAAACGTGGACTGTACTGAATGGGGAGTGAATGGTGCATTTAGAATTTTTTTACAGCCTTGGCAGACCACATCAAAATCTTTTATTTAAAAAAGTGAGGAAAACTTGGTTTTCCTTGACATGAGCTGTTTAAGGCTTCAGAATTATAAATGTCTTGTTAAAGATCCATTTGAAAACAGGTGCCATGGTTGAAATTCATTATGAATAAGAGGGAGATAAACTGACGTCAGTTCTGTCTGCGTAGCACGATGGAAGCAAACTGTTAAGAAATTTGATCTTTCACTGAGTCAGGCATAGGCGTAGATTTAGGGGGGACATGGGGGGAAATGTCCCCTTTAATAAACGAGGTGGACAAGTTCACTCTCAACATATCCAGATTTTGCCTTTTTCAGTGTGGTGGTTGCTTTTGGTTGTTAAATTTGATCACAAATTTAAAAACAATTTTTTTTAATAAAATTGCTTTTAAACAAAGGATCTTTGGTTTAAATCTGTTTTTTTTTCACATCTTTTATGTCCTTGCACTAGACTCATGGGAAAATGCAGTCCATATATATCTTTCATGCTCCTTTTACTGTGGCTGACTGAGCCAGGCAGCTCCACTTTTCAGATTTTCAAGACTTTCAAGGATGTTTAAAAGTGAGGTAAACTAAGCGGGCTACCTGTGATAATAAAGACACCTCCAGCTTGTTATCTACCGCAGACTGGTCCCCCTCCAGATTAAAAAGATGAATGCTGTAGCCTAGTATGTTAGCAATAGCTAGCTAGCTCATTTAGTAGGTCTACCAGGTTTATTTAGTTAAACCAACATCTAAACTTCTGTCTGACAACTACGCATGAGTAACTAGGGTGGCCGGTTTTGGACTGGAGAGTCCAGTTTTGAGCACCATTTTCCTGTTGGACTTGCTGACTGGTCACTAAAATGTCTGATTGAGTCCAACTAAAGGGACTCAGTTTGTTAAAGTAGATAAAGTGCCACTCTAACTCACTGCACTTCTCTCTCAGCCCTCTATCAGGCAGCTACACTGATTTGTGTTGTGTCTGATGAGTCAGGTGGTATGAGCAGAATCACCCTCAAAGTTAATGTGTCCTACGCCACTGGAGTCAGAGCTGTACAGTTTTGTCAGTGTCTGTATGAGGGGCCCAGTAAAGTTTTTAGTGGGCACGGTGACTGCAGGCTCCCTGTGTGAATGTGTGTCTGTCTGTGAGTGTATTTGTTTGTGTGTGTCTTTTGTCGCCATTTATTTAGTCCATTGTGGAGACCAAATGTTTATGATGGCCAGGATGAAGTAGCCATTAATAGTTGACATTGTGGGACATTTGACTGGTTTCTACAAAATGACAAATGCGGCTTTTCAAACAAAGAAGATTTCCCTTTGGTTGCTGAGGTTAAGGTTATGGTTCATGTTTAGTCAGGTTTGCTAAGACACAAGTTGATGGAAATACAGCATAAAGATATGAATACTGACTTGCGCGTGTGTCATTATGAAGGCGTAAGTTTTGGGGTGTTTAGAGCAGAATCCAAATGAGCGTGTATTGTCTGGGCAGCGTAAAGCAGGCAGGCGTCTGCTGCGCCCCTGCTTTCTTTCATGTGCTCTTAATGAAGAGAGTAGAGGCGGCTGAGAGTGAGGTGGCATTCATCCAACAGGCTTCTGCCGGAGTCACGTGAGCAGCGTGGCAACATGGGCTCGCAGAACTTGTCCTTGGTGGAATTAATTGGCTTGGCGCTGTGTGGTATCTGCTCTCCTGCACTGCAGCAGTACATTCTATTAAAGAGAGAATAAGAGGCTGACAGATCGCACTATGTGTGCGCGTGCGTGTGAGAGAGTTTGCAGAAGCTTTATGCGAGACTGTGGCTCTACTGAGATTTCATGATGTGAAATCTCTGATAAAGCACTCCTAGCTGAGTTTTATATTGACCATCTCTACGATGTTGACTGTTACAATGTCCGGTGGTGTCCAGCACCAGCATCATACTGAAGATGTCCCTCAGTGAGTCTTGAGTATCAGCAACTGACACAACAAATTTGGAACATTATGGGCTGAAACAGATCCGCCTTTTGGGATTCGACAGATACAGCACGACATTTGGTACAAGCACTCACACGCAGACACACAAAAAAAGAGATTTTATATTCGTGGTCTTAGGAGCCGGGGGAAATTGGCAGTGGCGGCTGAATCAGGGAAATGATCTGCAGCATTAGTAATTCAGGCACCCATGCACCAGTTCAAGTGCTTAATGCTGTGAGTGCGTGTGTGTGAACATGCATGCGTGTGTGTGAGAAAGAAATGGCACGGTAATGCATTCTGGAGAGATGAGCCTCTTTGCAGCAGACCTCGGGGAGCCGGAGGAGCGCTCGCTAACTGAGCGCCTTCACCTCGGTCACACGAACCAATCACACACACACGCTCACGTCTCCCCATCTAACCACCACAGGAATGGAAAAGAGCCCCAAGCCACAGCGCCCAGAGGCAGTGCTCACAAGAGCAAGTGAGCGAGACAACTAGAACTTAGTGATGTACGATGATATCAAAATCATATCAGTATTGACAGATAACTGCTTAAAGGTATATATCAAAATGCGACAGATGTTAATATTTTAAACCAATATTTCATGACACATTTATTGTACTCCAGCCAGAATATCACAATGTTTAGAGGATGATGGGCTACTAGTAGTAGTACATGCATTTTATTAATTTTACTGTGTTTGTAACCCTGTAAAAACTAATCTTTTAAAAGTGTATTTTATTTAACAGTTTCCAAAACTAGAGTTCAAAAAAATTATTATAACATGAGGTGCAAGAACAGGTAGACCACCAAAAGTGTCACCATCAGATTAATAGCACTTAAAGCTGTTATCTTTGAGAGATAAGAGAAAATCAAACTCCACTCTTGCTTCCGATCTGAAAAAATCCACAGGTGTATCTGTCCATCCTTCCACAGAGAAGAAAACTCAGTGTTATGGGTCTGAAAGGATGTGTAGCTGTCAAAAAATCGTTACTGAGAAAATTAAGTAAGACTGAAATTTATGAATCATACAAAGACACAGCAGTGTCCACCTCAGAGTCCAGACCGCAACATCACTGAATGTGTTTGATTTCTTGGATTGTGAGAAACAAAAAATGCAACCAACTTCTAAGAGTGAACTTTGGAAGTGTGGAAAAATATCCCTGCAGATTTATTTTAAAGACTGAAAGCAAGTCTGTTGAAAAGAAGGAGGCTGTAATAAAGACAAGAGTTCTCTGTAATGTTCTATGAAATATATTTTTTTCTGATGCTAATTAATGCACAGTACTGTATGTGCATGAAAAATGTCAGATATCAGCATCTTCCCACCTTTTCAATATCGGTGCATCCATACTAGAAACAGTATAATAGAGTGTGTGATAGAACACTGTCTGTAAAACTTATGTGGTGCAAAAGCATAATAGCTATCTGTTTAAAAACATAACAAACCCTCATATGTCTGAAATGGTAACTTCACAGAAGATGGAAGAACATTTTAAAATCTATTATACATTAATGCGTGGGGGCCCAATCTTGGTCCAGGAGATCTACCACCCTGGAGAGGTTTGACACATATGGCTCTAATGTACAGATGCTCCAGAAGGCCTTCATTACCTGGACCAGGTGTGTTTGATTAGAGGTGGAGCTAAACTCTGCGGGGTGGTAGATTTCCAGGACCAGGATTGGTCACCACTGCGTTACTGTAACTGTGGACAATTTCTATTGGCTCATTCACACAATGTAAAGAAAAGCTGTTGTTTTCAAATGGTGTAAAAAGACGTGTTAGAAGGTCTTTTATATGACAACAATATAAGAACAGCAATATAAAAACAGATGTGTGCGCAAGAGCCATGTGTGCTTATGAAAGAGAAGGAGAGAAGAGGGGAAGTGGAGAAATGGAGAGAACAGAGAAAGATGTTCACATTTGTGTGGGCGCTCTCATGCACTAGGAATGTCCTTGGCACCTGTGTGTGTGAGATTGTGTGTGTGTGTGTGTGTGTGTGTGTGTGTGTGTGTGTGTGTGTGTGTGTGGAGTAGACCTGAAGCAGCAATGGCTTTGACAGGCTGATAATGGGGCTCTTTGTTGGGGCTGGCACTGTGTGGAGGCCCCCCGCACACAGGCCTTATCTGGATCTCTCAGGGGGGTGGAGAGAGAGAGAGAGAGAGAGAGAGAGAAAGAGAAAAGGAGAGAAAGAGAGAGAGAGAGAGGGAGAGCTGTCCCCACTGAGGCTCACGCCCTTATCGCTCTGACAGCCAGCGCTTACAGTGCCAGTCAGATCATTTACAGGAACAGATTAATACCGGCCAATGAGTCACACACTTCTGACACACACATACAATCCACGGCAGATCCCCACCACCACACGCACACACACTGCCCACCACAGCACGGAGAACCCCCAGCTGGTCACACTCACTACCACCTTCCACCATTCTCTTAAAAAAGACATCACTGATAACAGATGCATGCTGTAATTTAGATGATTTATTTCTCATTCAGCTCAACTCTTTTGAACCTCCTACAGTTGATACCACATTTGTGCTTGTGTTTATACACTGACCAGCCACTTCATTAAGTACTCCTACTTCTATCTCCACTCACTGTCCATTTTATCAGCTCTATTTCTACAATTACAGACAGTATTTCATCTGTTTCTCTGTATACATTGTGAGCCCCCTTTCACTCTGTTCTTCAACAGTCAGGAACCCCACAGAACCACTGCATTATCTGAGTGGTGGATCATTCTCAGTGACACTGACGTGGTGGTGGTGTGTTAGTGTGGTATGAGTGGATCAGACACAGCAGAGCTGCTGGAGTTTTTAAACACCTCAGCGTCACTGCTGGAATGACAATACACCACAAACCAAAATTCTAAACTTGTTCAGATATGGATTTTAGGCTTATTGTTCAGTTACTGCTAAATCTTATTCAGTAACTACTATGAAACTAATGTGTAAGTTGCGTAGTTAATAGGGATGCACAGAAATTTCAGCCATATACATTTCAGCTGAAAATGGTCACAAATGGCATAAAAATAAGAACAAGGCAGAAAATTTTAGCCAAAAAAAAAGGTTAAATAGGACTACAACAAAATCTAACACTTAACAAATAATTTGAGTGACCCAATTGCAGGCCTGCAAGTTTAAGCAGCAGATTGCATGGAACTATTTTGTGGTTCCTATGAAGGAAGTTACATACATACATACATACATCATCTAAACCGCTTCTCCTTCTGGGTCGCGGTGGGGTGCTGGAGCCTATCCCAGCTGTCATTGGGCGGAAGGCAGGATACACCCTGGACAGGTCGCCAGTCCATCGCAGGGCTGAAGGAAGTTACATTTTTTATTATTTGTAATCAGTAATTTGTAATCACTGCTCATATTGGGGATCAACAGAGCTGTGGCTCTCAATAACTGCTCTACTACAGGGTTTATACCACATGAAAACATTTCACACAATATACAGAATATAACAAAACTGAAAGGAAAGTATCAATAATGAAAGTGTATTTCCTTACTTTGTAGTTTTTTTTTAATGTTAATATGTTTATTCTAAAGCACGTTATTTGGTTGCAAGTTTTGACCAGATGTGCCCTGAATTTTGTTCACGGTTTTGGTCAGAAATTTTCATTTCAGTTCATCATTGTTAGTTATGAGAGTAAGTAACTGAAATATGGGGTTTAAGGAGTTAAAAAGAGCTTTGGGTTTTGAGTCAGATGCTTCAGAGACTGAGTTAATTGAATTTGATGAAAAGTTGATGTTGTGTGAACAACCTTGATTAGCAGAAAGAAAAACCTCCTTTTCATTTTGCACATTATTATTATTTCTGAACACTGAAATAAATTGAAAGAATCTGAAGTGAACGTATTAATGTAAATAAGTACATAATTTTATTAATTATGTAAATATTCAGATTATAATTAAAGTATTCTTTTATTTCCATTTCACTGTATGTTTGTATTTTATTATATGTCTTACAGGGCCCCACTGTAAATGAGACCTTGGTTACCTTGCCTGATGATGATGATGATATGGGAGAAATGATGATTATGAGGGTGATCATGACGATGTTGATGGTGGGGTGATGATGATGATGGGGATGATGATGACGATTATGATGATGTTGATGACGATGATGATGATAGGGATGGGGATGATGATAATGATATTGATGGTTATGAGGATGATGATAATGACGATAGGGATGATGATGATGATAATGATGATGATGACGATGATGATGGGGATGATGGTGATGATGATGATGATGATGGGGATGATGATGATGATGGAATGATGGAGATGATGATGATGATGGGGATGATGATGGTGATGATGATGATGATGATACTGATGATGATGGGAATGATGGTGATGATAATAGGAATGATGATGATGATACTGATGATGATGATGATTAATAGTACAGCAACACGACATTCATTGTTACTGTAATAGTAACTTTAGAGCTGTAAGAGTTGAAGGTTTACCCATCTAGTTATAGGTTGTGCATAGCGATGGCATGGTACTCATTTGGTACTCATTTCTCTCTCTCTCTCTCTCTCTCTCTCTCTCTCTCTATTTTTTCATCTCCAGCATCTCACACTGCTTCTTCTACATTCACGGTCTGCTACTCAGTATTCAGATGGACATTTCACTGGAAAGCCGGAGCGCACTATTGGGCACAGTTCTATCACTTTTAAAGGACAGCTCGACTTCGCTTGAATCAGTATGGTGAAAGCCCTAAGCGCGGGAGTGAATCATTACTAATAGACCTAAAACGGATGGGGTGTGCCTCTTTCCCCCTTCAGTTACCAGAATTCTGCAACTCCGTCTCTTTCTCCAGCCATCCGTCTTTCTCTTTTTCCTCGTCTCACCCCCCATCTCTTACTCTCCCTCTCTCTCTCTCGCTCTCTCTCTGTCTCTAATGAATCATACAGAACTTTCCCTTCAAATAGAGATGATAAAGCCCCTCTGGCACAAACACATATTGCATGCATTCATCACTGCAGAGATTTAAGGTATGTCAGCTCGTGCCCTGCCAGCATTAACCCACCCCTGCACACACACACACACACACACACACACACACACAGTACGAGGTACAATATGTCTGTAATTGAGAATGGGCCCGTGGTCTCTGGTCTCTGAGGATCGTTTCAGAATGCATCCCTTGTTTCGGTCCTTTTGTCCTCAGACCTGGTGTGTCCACTCTGGGCAGTCTGGGAGGCGCGAGACTGCTGTCAGATAAAAACCACGACTCTATTGAGCTGCGGACAGACAAGTCGGAGAGGAGAGGTGGACGAACGGACAGACAGACGGGCAGGTGGTGTGTGTGTGGAAAGGGCAGACGGGGCGGTGAATACTCATGTGGGGATTCACATACACGCCGCACAGCTGCCTGGTATTCAAGCTCTCACGTACTGTACAGCGGCAGGGCACCAGACGCAAACATTACTGCAATCTCTCTCGCTCACTCTCATTCTTTCTTTCTATGTCTCTCTCTCGATCTCTGTCTCTGTCTGTCTCTTAATCTCAATATCTCTCTGTTTCTTTCTCTGTCTCAAACTCAGTCTCTCTCTGTCTCAAGTCAAATCAAATCAAATCGAATATGCTTTATTAGTGAGTGAGGGTAAGAGACCTATCTCCCTCTCTATCTGTCTTTGTCTCTCTCTCACTGTCTCTCTTTGTCTTTCTCTGTCTTTCTTTGTCTCTCCGTCTCTCTCTGTCTCTTTGTACTTCTCTCTCTCTCTCTCTCTCTCTCTCTCTCTCTTTCTATCTGTCTCTCTTTGTTTAAGTTCAGTATAGCTTTATTGGAATGACTGTGTCAAGTACAGTTTGCCAAAACATTATTACAATGACAACAATGACAATAACAACATGAACTTTAGCAAATACTACTAATAATAATATAATTAACTATAATTATGATAAAAAATATTACATATACAAACTTGGAAACTAATTATATAGTTGTCATTTTTTCCATACATATGTGTAGTGTCGGTGGGTCAGTAGGGAGGGGGTATGGAGAGTGTTACTAACATGTTATTACTGATTAATAAGAGATTTTTTCAACTTGTTAGTTTTTCAAAATTTGGGACTTGTGAAAATGTATTTGTGAAAGTGTTCCTTTGTTGATTTGAATTTTCACAGTGAAGAAGAAAGTGCATCTCTGTCTTGACCTCACCTGTCATACAGTGACCACATAGTCTTTCCTCTCTGGGCAGCCGGGACTTTTTATACCAGCTGTTTACTACGGCTGGACTGAGGTGACTGAGCCTGTACTCGGTCAGAATCTGTCTTTGCTTTCTGACAGTCAGGAGATGCTCTCTCAAATCATACTCTGTTTTAAGGGCCTGATAGTATTTACTCTGAGTTTAATTTCATTTTTCTAGTGTTCCATATAGTCACTCTGACTGTTTCTGATGATGTGATTAAGGTTAGATGAGGCTGTAAAGCAGTGCTGTAGCGAGGCCACTGTTTGTTAGGAGCTGTTAGAGGGTTATTAAGCCTCTCAATCAGCTGACTGAGGGAGCTCTTTTCAGTGTTCAGTTCTTGGCTCTGTAGTGCCTTCAAAAGCAGTGTTTCTCTGGGACTTGCTTTCAAGTACATCCAGAAATGTAGAGATTTTTCTTATGCTTATTAATAAAGGGAATCTGCCTAATTCTGCCCTGCATGCATTTATTAACCTTTTTTAGGGTTATTCTACAGAATTCAGGATGCAGGGCTTCTGGTTTCTGATGGATGCTTGATGCACAGTGTTAGATGCTTATATTTTGATGCTCTCTCTATCTATCTATCTATCTATCTATATCTATCTATCTATCTATCTATCTATCTATCTGTCTGTCTATCTATCTATCTATATTTATATTCTGTCCTGCAGTGATCACACACTCTTCCCACTCTGGGTAACCAGGACAATTTGAACCTGCCTTTCTCAATGGCCAGGTTGTGGTCACTGAATCTGTGTTTGGTGAGAATCCGTCTCTGCTTCATTTCTTTCTCTCTCTCTCTCTCTCTCTCTCTCTCTCCCTCTCTCTCTCTCTCTCTCTCTCTCACACACACACACACACACAGAAGGACACTCTTTGAAGACCAAAGGCTAACACCCATTTCTGACTAAAACCTTCTCCTTCTCTATAGTCTCTAAAGAGAGTTTAAAACTTGGAGCCTGAGCGCTTTCCTTTAATTGCAGTCTGTCAGAAGCAGTAATAAACAGCTTCTGGGGAAGGTGTAAATACACTGAGCTCTGTGTGTTATATACCCACAGAAAGAGAGAGAGAGAGAGAGAGAGCGCACTGGGAAACAATAAAAGAGCGCTAAGCTGCAGAGGTCCGGCAGTCCAGTCTTGCTGAGGGCAGCATGAGAGGAGCTCAGAGGTTGTTTAATGGCCTGTCTGATTACACAGTCAGAGCCTTGACTCTCTCTCTTACTCTCTTCCCCACTCTCTCTCTCTCTCTGATCTAGAGAGGACTACTTTGACCTCCAGACTGAGTTCATCAACCTTCTGTCTTCTCTCACACACAAACACACAGTTTTAATGTTCACACTCCTTTTAACTGATGGAGCTCGCTAGACATAGATAATGCAGCAAGAAGAAATGATGCAGAATGCCTGATCAGTGATTTGCAAATGTACAAAGCATTAACCAGCCTTCATTTTGGGATGTAATTCCTTATTAATGTGTGAAAGTGTCAAAGCAGCATGGCATAACTAACAGTGTCTACAAAGTACTCCTTGTACTCGGCTCCATTTCTTTTAACCACAGCCTGGTCAGGGGCAGACCACCACATCAGTGGTCTGGTCCAGTCAATACTAATGAGTTTCTGGGGTTGGAGCTCCAGACAAATTTCCTTGTGGCCTGGACTTCATAAACAATACATTTTCATTACAGCTCACAAATGAAAATTCTGCAAACATATAGAGAGGCCCTGCCGAGTAGAAAACAACATTTGATACCACTGTAATGCTGTTATGTGTGGTGTATTATATTATAGTGATGCACTAATATAAAAAATGGTGCCATGCTTGGTCTGAAATGTCTAACTGGTCTTAACAGAGCAGGCGTGCAGGCCACCACAGTGTTTCATCCAAATGTGGTAACTTCATCAGTCATCGAGCACATGTTCTTCATCATGATCACTTCTATTTATATAGCACCTTTCCAAAATACATAACCAACAATACAAAACACAGAACATACACACACACACCTTCACAGTTCCCACAGCTAGCAGGGAGGATTTCACTGACCACAGTATAGAGTCACTTAGCTAGCTTGGAAAGAGTCCTTTGTCGCAGGGGAAAGTCTTACACTGCAACTACAGTGCATCACACTGGAGGCCGGCCCAGGAAGCCTCGAAGGGCCGAAAATGTCCTTAGCCACGAAGGGGTAGCATTTTCCTGCAGCCGAACACCACCAGTCCAGGCAGCTTCATTGCTGCAATGCAGCGTCACCCAAGTGGTCAGCCCAGGCAGCAACGTAGTTGTGATGTAGCGTCGCCTAGACAGCCAGCCCAGGCTGCGATGTCATGTTGATCAGGTCTCCAGTCCAGAGAGCCTCATAGGTGCGATACAGTGTTACTCTTGGCTCCTTTAGCTTAAAACGCAGATAGTTTGGTGCGCTTTGACACAGTTCAGCATTGTGACTATTATGGAGAATGCAAGGACAAAGTAGAGGGTAGCATTTTGAGGCAAGAGGTTACTTTGACCTTGAAAACAAGTGTAACAAAGGAGAAATTGAAGAAGAAGGATGTATGTGCTGAGTCTTTATTATTGTCCTATAGAAATCTTATTCACTGTTCATAGCTAGGGTCAGAAAGCAAGCAGGTTGAACACAGACACAGACATCCAACAAAGCCAGAAAATTATGTAGAATATGTACAGAAAAAAACTAGAAAATCAGGGACTAAAGGAGCTACAAATGTAGAATTAGCCTAGAATTGCAAATACATACACAAGACTTTGCAAAGAACTAAACTAAAACAGGGACTATGTATACAAACCAACATAAACAAGACACAGGTGAAAGCAATAACAAGTAGGAAGGTGTCAGGGTGGAGTTAGGTGATGTCAGGGTGGGATGGAGGCAGGACAAGGATTCTATAACTTTGGCGTAACCGTGCTGTAAAGATGTATTCCTTTCCATGCATGTGAAACGTTATCACGATACATTGTGGCCATAGAACATGGTAGAGGATCAAACAGGCATGGTATCATAATGTCTTCAAGGGGATGCCAGATGTCAGAGCAGTGTGGCCACTAGGGCCATCACAATTGTGAAATTTTAGCCACAGATGAATTGTCATAGAACTAATTGCGATTAATGAATCAATTGTATTACTTGCTCATTGTATTCAACTATTAAAGTACAAGCCTAAAGTGGCCAAGTTGGTATCTTGCTTCCTAGCTTTGTTGACTTCGCAGCTAATACTCAGAGGCATAGCCACCCCAGTAATGGAAAGTGAGACAGTCAGCCCTCATCAGTCAGCCATTATTAATAAAGCCATCATTAATTACGCTTTATAGTTACCAATCAGTTATGAGACTCTGATGATGCTGCATTTAATAATTAGAGTATCTTGTTATTATGGGCCTGTACTTTACAGGCGCGGCACACATAAGGCACAAGAAATTTCTCCACTGTGTCCGCAAAAATGACCACGCCAACTCGTAACAAGGGCTTGTGTGGCCTCAGATTCAGAAGCACGGTTCCCTACTTAGCTAGCCTGCTATAGATCATGGTTATGATGTTAGCACAGTATATATTTATACTGGTAAATGCTTATTCCACAGCATTAGAAAGCATTTGAAACCATGTTGACGGAAGCTTTAAGCATTTAACATATTTAAAGAAAAAAACTAAATCTGTATGAGTCTTTTTTGGTATAGTTAGGATACAGTCTTGTTTTTTAAAACATGTTTTATTCAATGTTTATGCCTTTGTAATTCTCATTTGCTGTCATATCTCATAACATATCTAGTGTGGTACAGCTCATCTGCGTCACAGTGTGCTAATTCAGGGTGTTATTACAGAAAGTGTCCTAAGATGAGTTCATTTCACAATAACATGATGAATACAGAATTTTACTGTAATTTTTTTTAATATTTTGAAATATTGGCTATAAAATACAGTGTAGTGCAAATCATTTTCACTGAATGCGTTTTTTGGGTGTAGATCTGACACTGAGCCACAAAGACTGTTCAGGATTGCCTCACTGTGAGTAAGTGGCAATAGTTATGCTGTGAGCAGGTAAGGATCAGCCCCTGGTTTCTCTCAGTGGCGTAGAGAGAACAGTGATGTGCTTTACTCCACACTGTTTGACCATGGGATTCTGTAACAACTGTAGCTGCGTTTAATGTTTGAGTGTGTGTGTATCTGTGTGTGTGTGGTTTTGCACACTCTTCCTAGTTTTTCTCCAGCTGCATTGCAGCAATAAACAGAACTCAGTAGGCAGTACAGGGTGCTTCACTTAGAACACATATACACAAACAATGCATATATTATTATAATGGACATTGAGTGAATTATGTAAGTCAACACTGTGTAATTAACCGTGATTAGACTCTAAGGGCTCACATATGCTGTAAAAAGAAATGCACTGAACTGACTTCAGGCAAATATGACCATATATCAACATGAATACAATATTACATCAACACAAGTTTGTCTTTCAGTTTACTTACTTTTGTTCATATATTTTATTCATGCACAAATGTACACATTTGAATCAAATTAGACTCACACCAAATTTCTTTTTACTTTTACTCTCATAACTACTTTTGTTTCATGGTCATTACTTAGTCTTATAAGTCACTATATAATTTACACATTGCTCAAAAGGTTAAATGTATTTATGGATCCTCTGAATTACAAGGTTATTTAGCAGTCAAAATACAAATAATGCTATATACATGCTTCAAGCAAGCCAGCACTCCTGCGCATTGAAATGACATTGCATGAAAATATCTCTTCTTTTGAACAACGCTGTTGTATAACAACACCAGCTACTCAAACTGTAGTACTGCTAAAGCTTGCTGGATTTTACAGAGTATTTAGATGAGGTTGCTAGTCTTGTGTTGGTCATTTGCACAGCAGTGTTAGCTTAGATGTAGCAATATTCAGATTTTAGCTCCTTAACAACATCGGAGGATCCATTGACAATTGGAGGAAGAATGTACAAATGGCAAAGAGTATCATGTTTAAAACACTGTTTACCACATTTTTCCCAGAGAGAAACCTGCTTAGACCCGGAGGCAGGCAGGTCACTTCTAGCCATACAGTTCTCCTTCCTGGGACACACTTAACCCACATCAACCTCCCCATAGCCCAACACAGAACAAAATATACATCACAAAGACACATTCCTGACTAACATCAACAATTTAAACAATGTTTCAACAGCAGATATCGTCTAGTTCTTACCAGGAGCATCTTACTGCGGCTAGTGGCAGGATGTCACTAGGATGATGGGAGGCATGGCCATGCAAAGTGACAGCATGGAGACCTCTCTGGAGGCGCCATGCTCCCAGTAAGAACTGGACAATATTAGCTGTTGCGATATTGTTTAAGTTGTTGTTATTGAGGAATGTGTCTATGTGATGCATATGTTGTTCTGTGATGGGTTGTGGGGTGGTTGGTACATATTTATTTATTACGGGAGGTGTGGCCATGCAAAGTGGCAGTGTGGAGAGAAGGAGAGAGTCTTGGAAGTGGCCATGCTCCTCCATTTTCCCGATTTGTAAAAGAAAAAAAATCTATGGAACGTTTTATATTTTATGTTTTATTTTTTACAAATGATGCATTAAAAAAACATATTTAAGTGTGTTCCCTGTAGAGGATGGGTTCATTTATTTTCACGTGCAAAATCAACGAAACATATTCAAGCGTTTTCATTCAATTGTATAGAAGTACATCATGCACATCAGGTCTGATGTACAGTAACATTTGGACAGATCACTGTGGTAAGGATTAAATTTGGCCTCCATGCTGTGTCTGCTCTCTATTCTGACTCACTTCTTATTGCATCTTGCCTATTTCTTCCCCTTCCTCTCTCCCCCTCCCTCCCTCTTGCTCTTTTTGCCTCTCTCTCTCTGTCTTTCCTCCTTTCCATTTTATCTGAATTGATTGCTACATGACTGGTTCAGGAGAGGCCCAGAGTATACTATTCTCCTCCTTTCCTTGCATGTATCCAGTGTGTGTGTGTGTGTGTTTGTGTGTGTGTGTGTGTGTGTGTGTGTGTGTGAAGGCAGCTGGGGTGAGTTCAGTGGTAGATGTAATTCTCTCTGTTCCCCCGAGTCGGAAGGTGATAATGGAGGCGGATAGCGCAGCCCAATCATAGATTACGGTTGAGTGTATGAGAGGGTCCTTTTCTCTTTCATCTCTCCCCCCCTCCACTTCATCTCTCGTAGAGCAAGGATATAGCAGAAGCCAGATCAGAGTCACCTCGCTGTGCAGCTGTGTGTGTGTTATCAGAGCAGTGGAGTAGATGGGGGAAGACTGTAGGTAGTGTGTTCCCTCAGGAGTGAGCCTGGAGGGGTGAGAATGCAGCTTTAATGCTGCTCCACTTCTTCCTTTACACACTCCAAACCTGACGAGGCCTCAGCTCTGCTCATCACAGCCAGAGGAGCTGGAGAAACATTCCATTTCACAACATTTAAACTCAAACTCACATCAAATTTGACCCTTTTTTAATCTGTAGCCTAATCTAAAGGATTACTTTCCGTTACTTTTGGATTACTTGTCTTTTAAAAGTTATATAATTTAATAAGAGAAGGTACAACAAATTTCAACAAGACATTTTTAAACAAGGCAAACAGGAGAACTGCAGGTGACGTTTAATAGTCTGAGAAAACTATGCACACTGAGCACAGCCCACAATGCGTCTTTTGATTTTAGGTTGTTTCAACATGCACCAAGAAAAAATAAGTGTTGTGCTCACTTAAAGTAGCTAACTGGGCTGCCTTAAAATTTTGAGTATCTTGAACATTGCAGTAACTCACTGCTTGAAGTAGGGATGGGTAATATGGTAATATATACCATATAACATTGTTCAAGACCATATTACAATAAGTGATATGTAAAAAAAAACACTGTTAGTGCCACATTTAAAAACTGATATCAAAACTATCAATTCAGTGATTTTTGTTTAATATTTCACATAATTCACTCTGTTAAATCCAGCTGAACATGACAAATTATGCTCCCTTTGTAAAGAAGCATGTAGTTGGTCTGTGTTTTTCAAGTACTGACGTTATCTACAATATTCTCAGAAGAGCATATTGTTTATCACAATAACTAAATTTATCACAGTAATGAAATATCATCAAATTGCCCAGCTCTAATTTGAAGTTAAGTGAACTTGGGGAAAATAATATTAACTACTAATATGTTTCTCACCACCCCCACCTATCATCTTCCCTCCCTCACCCTCAGATAGCTTACAGACCCTCCCTGATAGCATGTTTCAGTCTGGAATACGTCATAATTTGGGAGGAAAGTGTTCAATATTACAGGTTCACTATTTACTTGAAAGTAAAAGTCCACTTCATGTACCATTTCTGTCTTTCAGTACTTGGACTTGGCGGTCCTGGTTTTGAGAGTGAAAAATGGGCCTACGTAAGGGCTCTTGGTGTTTAAGGAGTTAAAAGAGCTTTGGGTTTTGAGTCGAATGCTCCACAGACATTGCTGATTTTCTTCCTATCATTACTATTATTAGCATCCTTCATCCAAATGAATGGGAGTACTATTTTTTATATTTAGTCTTTGCCAGCTCACCAAGTCTAAGCTTTGAAGATGAAAAAAGGAATCCTTAGCAAATCCCATTTTGCATTGGTAATAAAGAGCGGATGTAACAGTTTTGCTGTCTGGGACTACACAGCTCAGCCTCTGCGTGTTGTGAAGAATGAAGAAGTGGGTTACAAAAACAAAGGCTGCAAATTTACACCTCTCAGATCACAATCAGAGAGTCATTGTTGGGCAATAGGCAGGGGGCTTATGATTATTTCAGTGTGGTCTGTGTCCAACTTTTTTGAGCTCTCTCTTTTTTTTTTTATGTTACATCAAGGCACATAGCAATGCAACAGGAATGCTACAGTTTTCCGCTTCTAATCTAATTAATGAATGAGCAACCAGAGAAAACGACTGATTAAAAATCCTCTCTGTCTCCATCTTCCGTACCTTTTTCCCCTTTTTGCCTGCTCTCTCCATCTCTCTCATCTGTCACTTCTGTCCCCTGAACATCTGCGCTGTTGGAAGAGCATGATGTTTTCTCTCTCGTTTCACTTTCCCTCTCCTCATTTTTCCAGCGAAGGGAATAGATGACAAGGAGAGAACGGAGAGGCGTCATCTCCAGGTATGACCTTCTGAGAAACTGCACAATTCTGTCTGTCTCCCTCCATCTCTCTCTCTCTCTCTCCCCCTCTCTCTCTCTCACCACACTAAGTGATGGAGATGAGGCTTCATTGAAAGTGACACCTTAAAGAGCTAGAAAAAGGTTACAGTGGCTGACTCCATGACACGGGTGCATTATTTATCTCCAGCTTCCCTGCAGTGCTGCAGCCGCCTAATTGGTGAAATAAGGGATTTTTATAATCCTGGGAGCCAGCATTACACACACACACACACACACACACACACACACACACACATACATCCCCCAGACTACCAACACAGGAGGCATCAAAAACAGCTCACAGGCTATTTAGCTTCAGAATATTTCATTGATGTTGTTGAATGATGGAGCCAAAAACACTGCTTTTAAAAGGGGATATAAACGCATAAAAAATTAACAATGCCAAAGACTTCAAATAAGCATTGGCCTTAACACCCTAACACCTCTGCACCCCCCATGGCATACACACCTTGTAATGCTTCTTACATTTTGTTTAATTATTTCACAGTCCTAGCTCATTGAAACAAGGAGAAATTCTGTGGAAAGTGTAGATTCTAAACTTTCAGTCAAGACCACATTTGTGTTTGTAGAAGAGCAGGTATTTTATTATGATCTGAATTTGACAAAAACGTACTGTTGTGCGTACAGTCTTGTTTTTCTGGAAAAAAAAACAAAAAACATTTGCTATATTTATAATCACTTTTTGACATTGAAACAAATATCTAAATCTTAAACCTTAGGAAAAGGTGCCCGAAAGAGTGCTTTGAGCAATTCCGTAGAAGAACCATATTTTCCTATGATATAAAGGTGCTATACCAATTTAAGAGTTCTTCCTAGAACCTTTACATTATGTTGAGGTTCTTTAAACTTCAAAAGAGTTTTTCACGCTCACACATCATTTACACATCGTTCACTGTCACATACTGGTCAAAATACTTCCTCAGGTATGAGTTTCAATAGAATGGTTATACTGGTATGTCACAAATAAGCAAAGATAGTGCAACATACAGATAGTGCACAACATAATGTATTGTTGTCCTGTTCAGCTGAATGGCCGAGTCAGGGAGGTTTCAGTCATGTTTCAAATAAAAATTTAAATGCAGCAGTCTCTTAATCACCTTCTGCTTTGTAGTCTGTTGCATCTGAAGTAGTCTACTTTGTTTTCAAGGCACTGGACATAAAGGTGTCGCTGGCCTGTTTAAGTCAGAGTTAGCCTGACATAGCCACTTCGGACAGCAGCACCAGATGGTGTCACAGTCTTACGGCCTTGTCCATGCAACAAGCCTCAAACCAACTGATACTGATTGTGTAAATGACTAATATTTTACAGATTCCAGCAGTGTCTGACAGTTGGAGGCATGAGTAAATGGGATGTGCGTAAGAGACAAATGACTAGAGAAATTCTGCAAAGCCAGATTTGGCTTCTTATTTGAATTTGCCATCTTAAATGGTGTAGTAGTCGCATTCACGAACCTGCAGAAGGTGCCAGAATGTATCTGCAGCTTCTTTTAAGGTGGAATGAAATATTTGAACAAAAAGCTGTTAAATAAAAAGCCAACCCACCCTTAGGAGTGACTAAACATTAAACTTAAAGTCTAAAAAGTTAATAATAAGCCACTGTTGATCTACTTAAATAGGTTTTTTTAATTAAATATATACTTTGAAATTGACTCAAACCATCATAAATTTTAGTTATACTGTGATAGAATTTTTCAGACCTTACCACTTGCTACTAGCACCATGCAAAGAACCTTTTTTGGGCACCTTTATTGTGAAGACAGTAAATGCAGTCCACTATGTTGCCGTCTAATACATTTAATTTTGTAATATATCATTATATATATATAATATATATATATATAATATATATATTATATATATATATCCAGTACTACACAGCACCTGTATGGACTTAAATAGGGCCGACGAGGATATCATCAGTCATAATTCATTTTGTGTTCCTGGTTCTGTAGCTGTGGGTCTGGTGTGAGTTCCCTGTGGTAATGTCGCTGCTCATTCCGACACGGTGGCACTCTGAGGAAGGAGCGGCACCGGAGCCATCAGGCGGTGTTGAAGGAGTGAGAACAAAAGGCCAAGCCAAAGCCACTCTTAAACAGATTATCCGTCTCCATTGCTCTCTCCATTCCACACCTCCGTCTCACTGTTTCATTTCGTCCTCTGGAGGAAGCGTTTTAAATAAATCTGGAATTCTGTCAACCAGGGAAAGAGAGCAAAGACCAGGAATAGATTCTTAGCCCATGATGCAGAGCCTAAACTCTCAAGTGCTGATGTAATTCCACATCAAGCTCAGATCATTCTTGTGTGTGAAAAATTGTGAAAAAACACAGTGAAACTCTGTGATCCTGTTCCACAAATATAGACACATGCTCATAGTATGCTTATTCTTGGCACACTACACATCCCATAATTTTAGGCCAACTCTTTCCTCTGTGATTTTGGGCGTTAAGGAAATGTCACTACACACTGAGAAAACAACTCTCACTCACTCTTTTGGTGTTAATTATTGTTTTGGTTTGTGAATTAGTTGTAGTTTCAAGTGATAAATTATTGTTTATATGAGAATGTTTTGAGTCATAGTCTTTTTTCCAAAAAAGGCACACACTATGTCAAGGTACAAGCAGATGTTTGTGGGTAAAGTAGTTGTTTTACAGTGCAAAATTGTAGTTTTTGATGAGGGAAGCAAAAGTTTATTTGTGATAATCATTCAGTGTCTGTGATGTTTTTGGTACGTCAAATCTACACAGACACCAGTTGCTTGGTCAAATGATGCTAGTGTTGAACTGACCTATATATGCCCATGTTTTTTTGTAGCAACTATTGCTAAGTTGAAAAAGTGTTATGGAAAGTTGGCAAAAATCCTATGCAACTTAATGAGAAATCACACAACTCTGTAAGAAATGATTTGGCAAAGAATTAAATTTACCCAATATTTATCTAACTTACCATAGATGTATTCGATCAGCCAAGACATGTTTGAAGTTCATATTTTGTCCATATTTTTAGAACTGGAGCTACAAGGCTAACATAGCTAACAAACACTAGAACTCAATAGTCACCCAAATAGCTTATATCTTTTAAAAATACATATAATACATTTTAGAGCACATTATGACTTCACCACAATGGCAACCAAATCAGACAATACCAGGACTGATCTTGGATCAGATTCCTCCATGTTTGAGTAAAATATCATCACTGTCCAAAAAAAAGAGTTTTGCCATTTTTTTTTTAATTTTCACTTTTTGATATCATTTGAGTGCAACAGAGGCCCTTTGCATTTACAATTCATGATGAATGGACCAATAAAAATGCTCCAAAATTACTTGGAATAAAATCTCTTTACATTAACTTCCATTAAAAGTAAAGAACATGTCTGCCTTCTCCTGTAAAGTTGCTATTTTGGAGATACTTGTTTTTGTTTGGACAGTATCAAATTGTTCCAAAATAAGTAAAAATGATTACAACTCTGTAGTAAAGTACCCTGTTACCATTTACATTGTACAGATTCCAGTTATGTTTTTTATAAAGCTACTTTCTACTTTCCACTGTCGCAAAAAGAACGCATTTGTGGGCGCAGCACAGATAGGTCATTTGGCTCGGAGGACAGCACAACAGCAAGCAGACAGTAGAAAGACAATGCACACTTGTCTTCCTTCTGTCCCCTATATTAAACGTCTCCTGCACTATAGGTGAAAACGCCTCTGACACACGAGAGTATGTAAATGGAGATGGTCGGAACACAGGTGCAGGCATTGTTGGAAATTATCCTTGGCAAGAGCTACAACAATCCACAATGAGCCACAACATCTGTCTCTCCTGCTCCGCATCGGGCTGACCTGGAGTCAATTATAAAAACGTTAGCACCCCTGCCTCGATAAATCGCTACCCATTAGGAATAATCATTGCACAGTCTCGCGGCTCGATGGCTGTGTGTGTGGCACTAATCTGGGCTAGCGAGAGCGAGAGAGCTGGCAGTAATTTTCACTGATATTGATAGGCTTGTATGAGAGACCCAGCAAACACACACACACAATTTCCTTATGCGTCCCTTTCCACCCCAGAACACACCCCACACCGCCTCAGCCTCCTTTGACAGCAGAACGAGGAGCACGCGCTCAGATTGAACTAAATTGACAGGCCCTTCACAGAAGAACAAAATTACAGAAGACAAGGTAACGCAGTTCAAATCCAACAAACATATAGACTTTAAAGGAAAGCGCTACACAGTAAAAAAAAAGGCTGAAATACGCTGTTCAAAGATTAGATTTTCTTTTTGATATCTACAAAGCTACATGTGCACGCATACGCACGCGCGCAAATGGTTGCCCACATGCGCACACACACGTACGCTCCATCATCTGGTTGCAGGCTTTGGGAGAAAATGAGAAGAGCTGTCACTCAAACAGAGAAATGCTGCGATCTGTGTCAGAGCTGCACACAATCAGAAATTGATTGCCAAACTTGCAAAGGAAAAACAAACTGTAGAAATCCCTGCTTTGTTTGTCATTGCTACAACTCCATTGGGAAGGCTGGAGAGAGATATTATGACCAGAGCTTTGTGGCTAGAAGGTCCATCTGTAAAAGGCCTCCAGAGTGTAGTGAAATGAAACTTTGATTGCAATAAGTGGTGATTTTTATTAAATTGTCATGGAAAACCAATAAGAATGAATATTTCATAGGTGAAATATTTTAGCCCTACAAAGATTATGACAAGAGGAAGGAAGCAGACCTTTAGACTCTCAAATTCCCAGGCATGTTACATCATAGCAGTAATTTCAGTAATTACATAAAAAACAATGTGAGCCAAGTTATTATTAGGTATAGAAGTAAAGAATGGAAGCCTGGACCCACCAGCTGCAGAGTTTTAAATCCAACCCAACCTGACACAGCATTCTTAGTCTGGCAAAATTTTAGCCGAAACTGAATTACCCACATCATCAGGTTTAGTCCAAAACTGACGCAAGTTCAACAGATTTCTGTCCAAAATTGAGCAGAACTGATCCATCTTCACCTAATGTGCCAAAGAAAAAAACATGCCACAAATTACTCTAGGTACCATAATAATAGCATAATAATAACATAATAATAATAGTCATTAGATAATGAGCAAATAAAATATAAAACAAGATGAAATTACATACTTAACAGAAAATAATAACTCATCCATATTTAAGTGTTAAAATTAAATGTTAACAAATTTATATTATACATTTAATATTTCTTCAACAACAACTCGTTTTTGTTTGGATTAACTTTCCCTACTGTTCTCACACTCTGCGGTGCTGATATAGCAGGATGTTACCTCTTAACTATCTCTTAACTGAACATATAAGAACTTTTGGCCAAACAAATTCAACGTCCTTTTGGCTGCACTAAACTTCACTTACTTGAATACTTTCTGTGCATCCATTTTATCACAAAATGGGCCTTGTGGACCTTGGTGCTAATTTCTGTCAACAACATAAGTGGGTGACTCCTACATGCCTGACTTGACTCAAGCCTTACAGTCTGGTTCAGACGCGTTCAGACATCATTTTCCAAATACGGTGTCTGGTCATATTTCGTTTGTGTTCAAGAAATATTTCAAGTTTGCAGACACATCTAGTTCGGTGTTCCCTATTGGCGCAACCATTGGCAACCACCAATATGTTGAGGCTGATGTCGAGTTTGGACATCATTTTACAAATATGTGTCAGGCTCGAATTGGGTTCAAATGTCATGCTCATGTTCACACAGACCCACTATCACCCTTTTCACCCTGTATTTCTCTCTACTTTAGTGTTTTCCTCACTTTACTCTTCCCTTTCAGCTTTAATTACCTTAAAACAGTTTCTAATGTGCATGTAGGAGTCACCCACTCATGTTGTTGACAGAAATTAGCATGACCCCTGGTGATGCCACAGCCATCCATGGTCTATATATATCCATGGTATATATATACATATATTCTTTTTGGCAGGCCCTGGGAAGTTAAGGAGTTAAACCAGAGATGAGTAATTCTGTGGGGCCAAAGCACTACAAAAGGTTAATGTTCCACTTTAGTTATAGCCCTGATTAATCTAATCAACTAATTGCCTTTGCTTTAATGAATGGAGTTTACACTGCTGTGTGACTCTTGAGGTCTGGGATTTTAAATCCATGCTTTAAAAATTGTCACTGTTGTAAACCTTCTACCTCTGAAATGGTAATTTTATAAGAGATGGAAACGACCATGAAACATTTGGCCCATTCATCATGAAATGTTCAGAGAACATAAAGGGCAGCTGGCATTTTAAAAAGATGGTTACAAGATTTGAGAGCGACAACATACAGGAAAAGGCCAGTTGGACTAAGCACAGGTCAGCACTGCCTCCACAGTCCTTACACAATATTCATACAGCAGTTTTACCTCATCAATTGGCATGAAACCTCACATTTGGTAGAGACAAATTCTGCTGTCACTACTGCCATCATGCCCTTCAACCATAAAATTGAACCTCTATGCACTCCAGGGGCGCTGAAGTAGGCCTGACCCCACTCTCTGTGAATGTGAACAGAGGAAGGACACACAAGCGTGACCGTGATGAAAAGACTGCTTAAAATGACATATTTCCAGCATACCAGTGAAAACTTTGTAAATACCTATGAAAAGCTCACAAAGCTTTCTTAGAAACCAAACAGGCAGCTATTATTCAGACAGAGACATAGAGAAGTCCTAAAGCAACTCGCAACTCTTCTCAGAGAGCGGCAGCCTCCATCCTCAGGGCCAATAGACAATAGAGCTCCAATCAATAGAGCTGTCATTGAAATGCAGGCAAACAGATTGGAGGTACGGGATGCCATGGCAACAGGCTGGACTGAGTCTTTAACTTAAAGAACTGTTCCTCCGATACAACATCATTACACAAACCTGTTCCTTCCTCCTGGCACCTTTATTTTTAAGTCTAGGCGAGTCTAGGCTATGCTCAGGCCAGTACTGGCACGCAGTCCTTAAACAATTCTGCAATTTAATGACATAATTTGCCAAGAAATATCTAATTTGTTGGATACAAATTCTGATCAGATGTTGTAACAGGCGATATAATAAGAGAACTGCTGTGTGAACAGGAAGTCATTTCATCCTCAGCAAACAGGCTTAAACAACTCTTATGAAACCATCTGAAACAGCTTAGCAAACTCTTAAAAGTAATGAACCCTTGATATAACCCCAAGAAGTGTCATAAAGTCACCATGTGTGACTATCAATTAAATATTTGTACTCAGTGAAACAAAGAACTCATTATTACTTTTTGGTTTCTTTCATTTCTGCTCGAGTCCGTAAAGAAAACATCTGCTGAAGTAAGTAACCGTACGCCAGGGCTGTGGTGTGTTTTCTCCACATTGTGAAACTAAGGGGCCCATATCCTACATGTTATTGTTCTTCTACTTATGGTGTTTGGGTTTTTAGGTCAAAAACAGTCATAATTGATTTTTACCATAGCGATTTTACAACCTTTCTTTATCCTTTAGAATTACACGGGCTGTTTTTGTTACTGTGCCTTTAGGATTTGATATATGTAAATTGCCTTTGTTCTGAATGGCTGCTCTGTATTGCACCTTGTTCAGAAAGCAGTTTAAATACTCTTTATAACTTCAGCGTGAATGTGTGGAATCAAACTGCTGTAGGTAGAAAGCGCAGATATATGTAACTGTGCTGGTTTACGTGATGACACAAAAACAATTAATTCAGAACAGCCTGTTTTATATCCTGCATAATTTTTTTTCTCTTGATGTACTTATAGTGTTTGTGTGGATTTTTGCACCAGAAACAGTCATAAGTCACTTTGTCATGACCATTTTCCAGTCATTTAGAATTTAACAGGCTATTTTGGTTACAGTGCCTTTAAAGCCCCTTTTGAGCTGGATTAGTTTTACCTGGGAAAAGTACTGTAATTTAGGGATTGCCAAGGGGATGAGTGAATTTAATCTAGCTATGTTCACTGTTCATGTAATCTGCAAAGTCTGCTAAATTATCACTCCGGAGCAAATGGCCTATAATTTGTAGTATTACAGTAATGTAACAATAACACCAGGTAATAGAAAACAGTACCTCTTTCTTTCTTTCTTGCCACCTGAAGACAAGGCTAACTAAAACTGAGCTTGATTGATTTAACTCAGTTCCTTAATCCTCAAGTTCATAATAACGGGCATCACCCCACACTGAAATGATAAGAACAGTCTCCTCCCTTGTCTAGTGTGATGTTTTGGGAGGTTCATTTTGGCACCATATTTGTCATTTAGCCATACACTCATAGAAAAAGATGGTTCTTCAAGGGTTCTTTAGGAAACAGAGTGGTTCTATTTAGAACCATTCTTCAGGTTGATGGGGAATGTGTTGTATATGGTTCTGTATAGACAGCACTAAAAAGTTCTTCTATTATTACAAGAATAACATTGTAACAGTCATAAATGTGGTATTGTTCAAAAGCTTGACACCAGGGTTACAATAGCTACTTAACAATTAGTAGTAAGCTGCTTTGTAGCTACTTTCCCAAAATTTGTAGCTAGCTACAATTTAGCTACTTTTCCAGAAAAAGCAGTGCACTACTTTTTAGCTACTTTCAAAGCATGATTGTCAGAATGTTTGTGAATTTCCACCTGACACACCAAACAAGCCCAACTGAAAGTATGAACAAGACACTGCATTTAGTCACGTGCCAGAAAGAAACATACAGTTGAAAAGCTGCAAATATACAAAAAAATCACCAAAAAGTGAGTTTAAGTGTAACCAACCATCAAACTTACACAACCAAAGGTGTGATATCCAACAAAAAGTTAGACTAAGTAAAGGCAAAGACAGGTTTTTCCTAACAAAAATCAACAACAAAAAAAGATACAAGCCAAACAATTTTGTGCAAAGCATTGTTAACTGTTGAAATAAAACTGCTCAAATATAAACATTTCAGCAAAAAGAAATGTACAGACATGACATTCAGGGTCCTTTAAACTTCAGCACCACTTTAGCCTCAAAATTCTCATCAGTGACTCTGGCTCTGTTTGGGTTGAGAATCAGGCCTGAATAATCTCTCCACTGCTGCAGAGCTGCTGCGGCTGCACAGCAGAACTAGATTTTTAGGTAAAATAACATAATCCTCCTTTGCTGTAAATCGTTATAACACACAGTTCTACAGTTTTCACACAGTTTTCACAATAAATCTAACAATAAATTAAACACTGGAGTTAAAGCATAACTGCTAATTCACCAACCACTAATGCTGAAGACTGATGCACAGACTGCTGGACACACAACAATGCAGATAACAAAAAGGCAAAGAGAGAGATTTAAGACGAACATCGATAATTTGGAGATGAACGGACTTATTTACGTTTATAATCACTCAGCTGGTTTCCTGATACGTTCAATCTGCAACAACTCGCGACGCTGAAGTCAGTTTCTCATTCTCCAGCTTCTCGTTCAAATTCCCCCGTTCTACCTTAAATCTGGTGCCTCAGTACCATTTAAGGTGGAATGGAACAATTCGAACGAGAAGCTGGAGAATGAGAAACTGACTTCAGCCTCGTAAAAAGTCAAATACTGAGAGACATTTTATGAGAAACTTGCGGAAGAGTTTCCTGACTGTGGTGTGAGAAAAGTGGCTACAGCTGAGCTAAAGGTTAAAGCAGAGCAAAGTAAGTCTGCGTTTTCGTTTATATTATATCTTTAGCCTATACTGGGACATCAGCACATACTGAGACATACTTACAGCCAAGATGGTAAAACAGGCATAAAATGTTGTGGCTCCCAAGGTGGTCACATTTTTGTTGAAAGGACAGAATGACTCTTCTTAACATTGCAGTTGCCGACCCCTGAGCTAAGCCTGCTGGTAAGGGGTGATCAGTGCGCGGGACCCATGTGTGACCGTTTGCTTGAACTGTCCGCAGCGCAGTCATTGCACAATCGCCACTAGCCCAGTTAATGACCGCGTTCTGTGGTTGAGGTGAGTAGACTGCCTGAAGCCTGTAGTGAAATTGTAGTGAAATTTATCGCTATAGCTACACAAAAATTTGTAGACACTACAGCTTAGCTACATTTCATAAAACTGTAGGGGCTACAGCTATTAGCTACAAAAATTTGTAGTTAGCTACAAAAAGTAGTGTGCTACTCCCCCATCCCTGCGTGGCACCCATCACAAAACACTGATGTGGACATTGGCATAATGACGTTTCAGTCCGGGCTGTTTGGGCAAATTACATAGATCCTTTATCTTACACGAATCAAACTATCAAATCACACACAGATTACATTACTGGACCTCCTCTGGTAAAACTAATCCAGCTTGAATAGGGCTGAAGACCAATAAGACTGACCTCTGTTCTGACTGGGTCCTCTATATTGTGCCTCATTCAAAAAGCAACTGAAACACACCCTGAACGAATTTGCAGGGCTGAATGTTGTAGGATGAAAAGGCAAATATATGTAAATATATTTGTTTTTGTGACATCACAAAAGCAATGAATACAAAACAGGCTGTTTTTGCAGCTTAATTTCCTTAAATAAACTGTATGTACAGAAGAGTGTAGAGTACATTTTATGACTTTAACAATGTTCACACACTATATCAAACTCATTTCAAAATGCAAGGACAGTGTGGTTTTCTATGATATGAGTCCTTTAAGAGAGGTCTTGTTGTAGCTGTTAGCAAGGTGTGCAGCTGCCTAGTCTGGAGCCATCAGCTCGTGTGGTCCTGCGGCTGTGGCCTTCCTGAACCGAGCCAGCAGCACATCACAGAAACAGAGACAGAGACAGAGAAGAAAAGGCCTAAACATTCTCACCTGGGAGAACTCACACTAGACTGAGCTCCACTTCAGAAAACAACAACAGATCCTCAGCCGACAGTAGCTGAGACGGTGATGCGATGTGTATGTGTGTGTGTGAGTGAGGGGGTAGGGGGATGTACTCTGGGGGGTTCTCAGCACTCGAGATGTGGAGATATGGAACGAGGCATTAATTGAGCTGCCTGCAGAGGGAAATAACGGAGGGAAGAGCTCATTAAAAATTATTATTAAAGAAACAAGCTGCACTCATGCATGGCCAAAACATTCCGAGAGAGAGAGAGGGAGAGAGAGAGAGGAAACAGCCCATTCTGTTCTGCCACAAGGACATGTGCTTACACCAGGCGCATAGCTAAAGTCACACTGTGCACAGGATTTCAGCCCAAACACAAACAAAATACAGCCGTTTTCCATTCAAATGAACTTCGTGTTTTTAGTATAAGGCAGAGAAATCTAATTATGCTTAAATGTAGGCAGAAACGACTGTCAATGCAGAAGTTGCTGTTTATATGTAAGGCAAGAACTCTCCAACTTTACAGACTTTGGCTAGTTGGGAATTAACACAGCCAGGATTTAACTGAATCAAGAAAGACTTCTGAAAAGAAAGCGCTCTTTCTATACAGTAAAGTTACTGCAATACCCCCGAAAATACTCGACTAAAGCAGTACTACAGAGGCCTACGAACTCTGTCAGCTTCCATTAGATAGTAATTGCAGTAATTCACATGAAAAGCACAGTTGTTAGCAATCATTCATGATTACACATATTATTATGCATGCTTAGTAAATTTATGCTGCTTTGTTGCATTGTGCCCATGCCTATTGTCGCCTGACTGTTTTGTTGACGTCAACAGGGCTTTCAGATGGAGCCCTATTTGAATGAGAACAGGACTACTGACTGAACTCTTGCAGATTTGTGTGCTATGCCAGCTGAGGGTGTTGTTTAACAGTAAGCAGTGCATGGCAGAAATACATTACAGAAGTTATTTGGCGTTGTATTTCCCAAACAATTTTCAAGCAGTTTTCAAACAATTAAATTCGCATACACTTTAAAAATGATGGTTCTTCAGTAACGAAAATGATTCTATAAAGAACCATGAACACTCAAAGAACCTTCTGCATGATTAAAAGTTCTTCAGATTGATGGAGGATATGTTGTATATGGTTCTATATAGTGCCAAAAAGGTTTCTTCCATTGTTGTAGTGTCAAGCTTGTAACAACAGAAGAACCGTTTTTGGTGCTATAGACCCCTTTTCAAAAAGGTTCTATATAGAACCATCTACAACACATTCTCCATCAGTCTGAAGAACC
This sequence comes from Colossoma macropomum, assembly GCF_904425465.1. NCBI lineage: Eukaryota > Metazoa > Chordata > Actinopteri > Characiformes > Serrasalmidae > Colossoma > Colossoma macropomum. Next base: position 14,363,070 of record NW_023494798.1, read on the forward strand.
TTTTCATGATGCAAAGAACCCTTTAATCCTGCAGAGGGTTCTTTAAGTGTTCATGGCTCTATATGGAACCATTTTCTTTACTCAAGAATCCTTAAAGAACCATGTTTTTAAGAGTCAGACCTCCGAGGATGTGTCATCATTTTGCTGTTTTCCCATAGCCATTAGCAGCATCCAGATGAGCCTGTGCTGTTTTTTTTTTTTAGTAGGAGGAAATATGTTTTTGTTAATCAAAAACAGACAATGAAGGATTTAGGACTTCCAAAAGGCCTAGAATGATGTATTTCTCACAAAAATTGTCCCACTTATTATTAAACAAAAAACGTGATTGATTTATTTCACTCTCTCTTCCTAATAATGTCTGTGGTAATCTGACATGTTAGGCCTTTAGTTCAGCTCCTAAAGTTCAAACGAATAGGAGAGCTAGCTTGACTGTATCTACCTAGATACCACAAACAAAATGATTATTATTGGATCATCTTTTGTTGAACATTTCAAGTATTTAACTCAAAAATTAACAATGAAATGAGAGTATTACTACAGTACTTGCAGAGTTTAAACACAACATACAAGAATGATGATTAAATCAAATCAAAATTAATGGATGTATTTTTTATTTCCCAGAAATATTTAGGCTTTCTCTAAACCCCCTATCAATAGGTTCCTATCATGGTCTGTGGTTAACCTGACAAGTTCCATAGCATATATATTTTGTCATTTGTACATTTTCCCCCCGAAAATCACTGTATCATTGTATTACTTACAAGGCTGTTAAGTAGTACAAATAGGAATAATGATATGTGCTACATGCTACATGCAAACAAACACTCCTGCACATTTGTCATCATAAGACTAGCAAATTCACTAAAATGCCCCATGCAAACCAGCAGCCTTTCTTAAATGTGGCAGTTCAGTAAGCCCAACATTAGTTGGCTACAATTTAAGTAGCTGGATTTGATATAATGATATAATGTTGAAGACGTCTGTAGTTGTAGCAGTAGCCTACTCAGTAATGTCAATTAAATGCACAGGGTGCTTTTAGCATCTAGTAATATTTGTATTTTGACTCCTTTATGATGTCATAATTCAGAGAAATGTACACAAGACAAAACGCAGCAGTTTTGGAACACTGTTATTTACCATTGAAGCAGTTTTTGGAAATTCCTTGTAGAAAAAAAAACATCTATTACGTGTGCATATCTCAAACAGTGACATATATTTACTGAGAGATCTAGAAATATACAATTTCCCGTGATAACATGAATCTCTTATTCTCAATCTGGGCAAATGCTGTGCAGAATGAACAGATGCGTGTGCATCAAAAGCCTTTTTTATTCCTGATGATCAAGACCTGATAAGCATATTTTGTTTATGATATTCCCAACACATTCGTCAGACACGTCTGAAACACTACTGAGAAGCTGCCGGTTCAGGTGCAACATCCTGTCTTGCTGTTTCCTTGTCTTTCTCTTTTTCAGCCTTTGTTTTCTTGTTCAGTGTGCTTTTGTTTATGTCGGCCATGTGCTTTTGTTGCTGTTTCCATCGTTGTCTCCTCCCCGGTCCTGTCTTCTTGTCATCTGTCTCACCTGTCTAGAGCTTGTAGCTCTGCCCCCTTATTAGTCCCAGGTGTTTCTTGTTTCCACTCAGCGTATTTGTGCCCCTCTGTTTGCTCAGTCTCTTTGTCTTGTATTGTTTGATGTTGATGTGACATTTTATTATTTGTTCCCTGTTTCTAATTTGCTTCAGTCTTTTTGTAGGTTTGTTAGTTGTTTAGTTTGTCTTCCTTTGTGTTTAGATTTGCTTTGTTATGCTTCACCATGGATCGGCTCTACTCACCTCTGCTAATCAATTTCTGGACTCTGTGAAATCAGATTTAAATAAAAGAGACTCGTACTTGCATCCAGCCTCATCTCCTGCACCCCCGATGTTACATCAGCGTGAAGTCCAACATTAACACTGAAAGCAGTAGTGAAGTGTTTTCTAGTACAGTGGGTCTCAGATCTTTCCTTCAAGTCTTCTCCATGCACACACTTCTGTCTGCTCCATTCATGCAGGTGCCTGTTACACTCACACCCACCACAGGTGCATTGAGGCAAACATCTGAAAAAGGGATCAGACTGGAACAGATTTTACTGTCAGAATGAATAATCTTCTCTGCAGTTTAAAAGTACATTTTCCCCCAAATCATTGCTGTCATATAGTGGTGGGCAATGCAATACGTTCTTTTTTTTATCCATACTGGTATACCATGATACTGACATGACGTGACATTGATATTTCAATATATGTGATAGATAATAACTACTATATCCATAATGCAAAGCTCATAATATAGTGGTGTTCATGTTGTCAAGTAGTTTGTTTTTAAGTTCATTTTTATTTCATTTTATGTAAAGAGAAAAAGAAACAGAACAAAACAGTCCCAGGTTTCAGGTTTGCAAGGCATTCTTTTAAGCATAAAGTACCAGTATAACTTTATTAGTGTAAACTTAAAATATTGTGTGATACCATGATACACTATATGGCCAACAATATATGGACATCTGAATATCACCTATATGAGCTTGTTGGACATCCAGTTCCAAAACCATGGGAATTAATGTGAAGTTCCTCCACACAAAACTTGTAAAACCATGTCTTTATGGAGCTCACTTTGTGCACAGGGGCACAGTCATGCTGGAACAGATAAGGGCCTTCCCTAAACTGTTCACACAAAGTTGGAGGCATATAATTGTCTAAAGTATCTCTGCATGCTGTAACATTAACATTAACCCTCACTGGAACTATGCCTCACAGCAAGAAGGGCCTGGGTTTGATTCCCCGGCCGGGCGACCAGGGTCCTTTCTGTGTGGAGTTTGCATTTGCTCCCCATGTCTGTGTGGGTTTCCTCTAGGTACTCTGGTTTCCTCCCACAGTCCAGAGACATGCAGTCAGGCTGATTTTGTACACTTGTTAGAAATGGCTATGTCTGAAACACCTGGACTGGATTGCTCCAGGTTTGCATAAGTTTATACTTACATTTGGGCGTAAAATCTTTACTAAGTCCTTAGTTCACACTAGTAAGTTTCAAACTTAGTAAATTTTTTTACTAAATTTGGTTGCACCACAAATCGGTAAGTCATGTCTTAGCTATTGACAACTGACTAATGCGTATGTCACTTTAACATGATGATAACATGTTCAGAACCAGTAAACCCACTGCCATGGAAACACAATGATTGAAAACATATCCAGCCTAGAAGAGAACAATGTGTAGAAGTTAAGCTGAATAAACAAAATTATCTACAGCCATTGTCCGTTTATTCTTTAATATTTCTCCAAAACAACACAATTTGCAGCTTTTTAAAGTATGGTTTCTGGATAAACGACACAACAGCGGCCTCAGTTTAGATGTCTGAGCAGCTGCTGAGTATCACTGAGCTGGAGGTGTTGGTGTTATCAGCTTCATGCTCGGAGTTTAAACCAGGGCAATGATTAGAGCTGTAAGGAGAATCACAGCATTTAGCATTTAAATTTTTGGCTTAGTTAACCAAAAATGTCATGTTTTTAGTCTTTTTTGTGCAACTTACACCTGCTCAGGGGGAGGTAAATATTTAGTAACTACTAAGCTCAACGTTAAAACTAGTTTGTGCACTGCAACTCATTTGGATTTAGTAATGCACAAACCTGAACTTAGTAAACACTTACATTACAACTAGCCTACATTTGAACTTATGCACAGCTGGACACAGAACTCAATAATTAGGAGGATTGTCCATATACTTCTGGCCATACCATGTTCAAAAAACATCATGAATTTTCATCATTGCTATCATGAATATTGATTTTCATCAATACAATCCAGCACTACTGTCTTATCAAAACCTTGTAACTTTCTGTTAATTTCTAGTTTTGTTTTTTTTTCATTTAAACCATTTCAGAACTCCAGGTGCCTTTTATATTGCTTGAACATTTCTTGATGAATGGACTAATTGAGATGGTCCAAAATAAGTTAGAATAATCTCTTTACATTAACGTATATTAAAGATAAGAACATTTTTCCTTTGTGAGATATGAAGTTTTGTCACTATAGTGATAAAATATTACCACATCATATTTAAAAATTAAATCTTTGTGATTTCAAACACTAAGAGACATTTCCTGACATGATGCACTATTTTCCCAAAAATACAGACACACTTTTTGGAAAAACAACCTATACATTTCAGTCATGTTACTGAAATGCATTTATTCAAAAGCCTCAAAAAGTATTTGGACACTTCATGACTAAAACCATTCATCAACTTTCTTTAGGTTACTTCTTACTTGGGCATGTTGGTCTCATTTGGTCCTTATTTGTACTTTAGGTTACTTTATATAATGTTGAACAAATTAATATTAGTTTCAGAGAAAAATACTTTTGACACAACACCAAACTGATGGTAGACTCTTTGTGTGGAGAAAGCCTGGAGAAAAACTGCCACTAGAGGCATGTTGGATGCAGATCTGCAGAAGAAACTGCTCAAATGAGAATGATCCGAAACACACCAGCCACATTCTGAAAGAATATTTTGCCACAAAAGAGTCTTAAAATGGTCTGTATGTAACAAATGGCATTTGGTTTGACACTTTGTTTCCTAGCACAATACAGTAAAGTGCATATATTATAAACTGATGCATTAAAAATTACTGTAAATTTGGAAAAAATAAGCCCAAAGCACTGAGGAGATCATTTCTCTAGTTTAATCATATTACATTCACACTCCTCCTCTTCTACATCACATGCAGTGTTAGACCTGGCAGGGAAATGGGGGTATACCCTGGTGTTGTAACCACCCCATGATGCACTCCATTTACGGCACCTTTACACTTGTTAGTTTACAGCATGTGTGCTATACGGTACAGCCAGAAAATACGATGTTTGAAATTGATACTGTGCGTGCATACGTATATGAGCTGATAGATCTCAGTAGTGTGATTCATTGTTCAAAAGCATACAAACATATATCTTAAAGCAAAAAAGGACACTTTCACAGACAAAATGCTGTAAAGTTTTTCAGTTTTGTAAGAATAGGGGAAATACAGCTGAAAACACAGTTCATGTAAGTCATATAAAATAGCAGCAATAAAATGCAAACTGCCATCTGTTAATTAACAGTAGGTCATTGTAGGTACATTACTTTATAAAGCACCCATGTGTAGATTATTTTCTTAATACATCACAATGGTTATAGATTCAATATAGTTATTTATTTAAGTTATAGTCTTGGATTGTCTTTTGTCTTGGTCTATTGAATGCAAGCCTATTGGAAATGCGGTGCTAACATACTAATGTTACTGTTATACGTTTTGCAGGCTGCCTCTTCAAATGTTGCTGTGCTTTCATTTGGATCAATCTCAGAGAAGCACAACAAATTGGTGTATTCGTAAATCCCTTTATTTTGCAATTATTTTCATGCATTCATAAACAGTCATTAACAATAATTGTACTATTCAGTTATGAAACAGATAATTACCGACAATTCACAGGAATAAATGCTTATTTTAATGTTGATTTACATATCCATTGAAATAACTATGAATATTCTTAAAATAACAGCTCACAGTATTAGTGTCATGGTATTACTGCTTCTGAGTAGCACCAGTGTCTAAGGGCTTACCCCATCATCAGGAGTTTGTGAGTTTGAATCAGGGATGAACTGGTCATTGGGAGCATCAGGATAATTCCCGGTGGGCTGCTGTGTGTGAGGCCGCTGTGAGAGAGTGAGAAAGAGAGAAATGCATTATCGTTTCTAATGTAGTCCTATATGAATATGAATGAAATGAATGGAGACCACCTGGGACAACAGGCGGGTGCCGGCTGAATACTGGAGTTAACATATCTAGACAAGTTAATGATTCACTGTATTGTCAGTGTGTGGTCAGTCACGCAAAGAAAAAAAACACCGCCCCAGAACAAAGCATAATGAAAACAACAGGGAAGGTTAAACTGTGAAGGCTAGCTAGAAAGAGATGGAGAAAACCTCCAAAAAGTGTAAGAGGGAGAGGGGATGTGTTACTTAAACAAGAAGAAATGAAGACTAAAAGTACACAATCACTCTAGGTTCTCAGTCAAGATACAGTGTCTTTAAAGTGTTTTTGTGAGACTAAAATGGAAGAAAAACCTGATAAAAAAAAAAAACAGAATCATGAGAAAATGTTATTTTCTTTGCAGCCAGACTTTTTACTGTTTCACTGTAATTGTGCTAACGGAAGTATACTGTTATTTAACAGATTTGGCTTAAGGGTTTAGTGTTTAAGTGGTTGCGAACACACTGTAAAACCACACTGGCTGCCTGTCAGACTAAAGACCGAGGGCTAGTCATTTGGACGTAGAATAAGCTGCCAGACCTTAAACAAAATTAAAGTGTCGGTGGAAAATTCTCTTTGAGAATTCTTTTCAGACTCAGGCAAGAATTAATCTGTGACACCACAAAGACAGACCTCAAAATCCATATGGTGTGTGGGTGTATGTGTGTGTGTGTGTGCTTGTTTTCATACATTTTCAGGACAGAAATGTCCTGACTGTGTAGGAAAACAGGGGGAAAATAGAATTCACTTACAGTTCCCAGACCAACACAATGGTCCAGACTGTAAAAAATATATGACAACGTATGAGTATGTATGAGTATGACAGAGTAAGAGATTCAGTGAATGTCTATGGAATGGAGCTCTCCATTTTCTCAGTAGCTGCCACTGGACTGTAGTTACTCTCCTAGGACCAGACATGATGTCACAGCAAGAATGCGCATCTGGGGACAAACTGTTAAACTTTTGGTGCTGGATTGCAAACAAAGGTTATGCCCCCTGTAAAACCCACCCAGAAATGTCTCTAGTACATGGTCTTGTAATGTCGGGGGTACAATAGGTTACACCAGTGAAACAAGCTAACCCGCAAAACGTTTTCATTATCATAAGTTCTTTCTTCAAAATGAATGTTCTGAAATGCTCAAAATCAATTCAATGAAACTTATTCAAATACTTTGTTCGAGGACATTAACCTTTTGGGGTCTGAGGGCACCTTCTAAATGTTTGTGTATCTTCTTAAAACTAGCCTTTAAAGGCTCTTGATGGTCTTGGTTATAAGTCTAATACTGTCCATAATAGAGCATTGCGTTGCATTTTTAAAAAACATTCAGAATTCTAGCTGCATACACATGTTGGAGCATAGAAATAGATGAGAAAATAGCTTCAGGCAATTTCAGCATTACATTTGGAACACCAGAAGCAATCATTGGCCAAGACAGATGGAGACTTGCACTGCAGACAGACTTATTCTGTCAGTGGCTGGTTGGAATAGCGGTGGACAAAGTTCATACCTTACTCAGTGGTGAGTACATGTATTTAAGCATTTCTAATGTTACTGTTGTTTGCTTGTTTGCTGCAGATAAAAGGTTTCCTTTTTCCTGTGTTTTAGAGGGTGTGATGGCAAATCGTTTAGCTTGAATTTAAATTCAAGATCTCATCTGTTCTCAACCAGCAGCCAGTTCTTTCCACATCACTTTTACTCCAGCTGTATTGCCACAACTGTGAATGACAAAGGCCACATAAAGCTGGCAACTAGGGGTACAATGAATAAACCATCGTAGTCAATGGCCAAATTAACCAATTTATTTATTTATTTTTTGTGCTGACTTGGAATGCTCTGACGTGTAGGCATTACAACTAACTGGAGTGAAGTGAGCATGGGGATGGGGGAGTAGCTAAGTAGCGTACTACTTTTTGTAGCTAACTACAAATTTTTGTAGCTAATAGCTGTAGCCACTACAGTTTTATAAAATGTAGCTAGTAGCTGTAGCGCCTACAAATTTTTGTGTAGCTATAGCAATAATTTTCACTACAATTTCACTACAAGCTTCAGGCAGTCTACTCAAAATTTGATCCATAGAACACGGTTGTTAACTGGGCTAGTGGCGATTGTGCAATCCTGACTGAGCCGCGGACAGTTCAAGCAAACGGTCACATGCTGGCCCCACGTGCTGATCAACCCTTCAAAAACCGAAAGAAGAAAATATAATATAAACAAAAACGCAGACTTAATTTGCTCTGCTTTAAGCTTTAGGTCAGCTGTAGCCGCTTTTCTTGCATCTCAGTCAGGAAACATTTCCGCGAAGGTAGAGTTTCTTGTAAAACGTCTCTCAATGTTCAACTTTTTATGAGGCTTCAGTTTCTCATTCACCAGCTTCTTGTTCAAATTGTCCCGTTCCACCTTGAACAGTGCCTGAGGCACCAGAACGTACTGCTGTGGAGCCTTTTAAGGTGGAATGGGACAATTCGAACAAGAATCTGGCGAAAGAGAAACTGACTTCAGCCTCAACCTTCAGTGTTAAAGGTTGGTGAATTATTATGTGTTAACTCCAGCATTTAAGACTGTTTATTGTGAAAACTGTGTTAGAACTGTGTGTAATGACGATTTACAGCAAAGGAGGATTATGTTATTTTACCTAAAAATCTCCAGTATGCTCCAGTCCAATGCTCCAGTCTCCAATCTCCAATGCTCCAGTCCAATCTCTGCAGCAGTGGAGAGATTATTCAGGCCTGATTCTCAACCCAAACAGAGCCAGAGTCACTGATGAGAATTTTGAGGCTGAAATGTTGCTGAAGTTTAATAAAGGACTCTGAATGTCAATATCTTCTTGCTAAAATTATTAAATTGGAGCAGTTTTATTTCAACAGTTGACAATGCTTTGCACAAAATTCTCTTGTTTGTATACAGTTACTTTTGTTAATTTTTGTTAGGAAAAACCTGGAATGATTGACTTTGCCTTTACTTAGTCTAAATTTAATTTTTGGCGACCTTTTTGTATATTTGCAGCTTTTCAATTTTATGTTTCTTTCTGGCACATGACTAAATGCAGTGTCTTGTTCACACTTTCAGTTGGGCATGATTGGTGTGTCAGGTGGAGATTCACAAACATTCTGACAATTGCGCTTTGAAAGTAGCTAAAAAGTAGCCACTACTTTTTCTGGAAAAGTAGCTAAATTGTAGCTAGCTACAAATTTTGGGAAAGTAGCTACAAAGTAGCTAGCTACTAATTTTTCAGTAGCTATCCTAACCTTGGAAGTGAGCAATAGTGCAGTGGCAACATCTTCAAGACCAAAAACCTCCAAACTTTGGGAGCACTTAACTCACTCAAGGCAGTGAACTGCAACACTTACAAAGCTGGCCTCACCTGGCATGGAAGCGCATCAGTTATGCCGGAGCATCTGAAGAGTAGACACGATGGCTCTCTAGATGATGAAGACTCATCTCATGTAAGTTAGATAGCTAACTAATGTCAATGTTAAAACTAGCCATGTTACGTCATGTTATGAGCTGTAACGTTTTCTATTTTGAAATACATTTTCTCATGATCAATGATTTGTTAATGGCTTTGAACATACTAGAGAGCTGCATGGGAATGGAGTAACACTGTGGGACAGTGTGTTGCTGCTGAGTGCACAAGTTTATTGAACACCAAAATTCTACAGCTTCTGTGGAGATGCTGACTTTCCTCCATTTCAGTACAAAACTCTGATTGACATGTAGCCTAATGTAGTTAAACAGAATGTACTTTTCTATCCCTGTGCTCTCATTTATTTCTTTTGAATTTAGATACATGGTTTGATTTATTTGATTAAGGGAAAACTGCTGCAGTTTTGTCATATTTCGTTGCTGCTACTTTGCTTATCTTTTGTTTTAAATTTTGATAGAAAAAATGGACATTGAAATTTTTATTTATCTTTTATATTAGCTGATAAGGTTCATCAAAAGGCACATTTCTGAGTTAAGTATTAATTTCTATTGTCTTTATTGTTAGTTAGGATATACCTAAAACAACCTCAAGCTATATTTAAAAGCTGATAGCTAAATGAGATCCATTGAGTCAATTGTGCGATTCATAATCCTTACTGCTAATATATATATATATATATATATATATATATATATATATATATATATATCTACACTAAAACAAAGGTATAGTCTAGTTTAACAGGACAAGAAGAGGTTTATTTTCTCTGCACACATGACACATGCGTATACATGCATATTCTGCCTTGCTAACTTTTGTTACATCCGTAGGCTAATGGCAGGCTTGTTGTTCATCAGGCAATGTTGATGAGGGCACCATCATCCCCTATTCTGAGCTCATGAAGCGTTGGACTGGTTTTGAGATTTCACACTTAGTTTGTTCCCACTCTAATAAGCCTCCATTCCTACCCGCTTTTAGCCCAAAAATCACGTTTGTCCCCAGATGCTCTCAGTGTGAGATCACATCTGGCTCTGCAAGACTGAACTGCAGAAGAGCTTCATCATATCTCAGTTCTGAATAATACTTTAAGAAAGAAAAAGAGCACAATGGTATTTAGGTATCACTTTAGAAAACTACTAGCTTTACATAAGATATAAGGTTTATAAATGGTTTAAAAGTTGTTTATTAATGTTATTAATTAGACAATTAATAATCATTAATTAAAAATTAATAACACATTAATAAAAAAGGTCAAAAGTGAGCTGTTATATCTAAGAGACATGTCTATCTGATGAAGCTGACAGGTTTAATGCTGACTGATGACAAAAGTAATATCAGTAACCATCTGAGCTTTAACTGTATAACTGTATCTCTACTACTGGACAAACAACAGGTCACTGTTGCCCTTTTTATTATGGGTTGTAACTACTTACTTGTATAAACTTCAACCACTCCCAAACTCTTTTTATAAGGACAGTCTTTTTCTAAAGTGGTACTGGTTTGTATAATACACACACACACACACACACACACACACATTTATATATATATATATATATATATATATATATATATTTTATATATATATATATATACACATGTGGATGCTGAGGCGCAATCGCTACAGACCTCCAAACTTTGTGTGACCTTCAGATTGGCTCAAGAACAGTGCTTAGAGAGCTTCATGGAATGGGTTTCCATGGCCGAGCAGCTGCATCCAAGCCTTACATCACCGAGCGCAATGCAGTGTTGAATGCAGTGGTGTAAAGCGCCGCCACTGGACACTAGAGCAGTGGTGACGTGTTCTCTGGAGCGACACAGAGTCGTTACCTCAACCCAGTAGAACACTTTTGGAATGAATTAGAGCGCAGACTGCACGCCAGGCCTTCTCGTCCAACATCAGTGTCTGACCTCACAAATGCGCTTCTGGAAGAATGGTCAAAAATTCCCACAAACACACTCCTAAACCTTGTGGAAAGCCTTCCCAGAAGAGTTGAAGCTGTTATAGCTGCAAAGGGTGGGCTGACATCATATTAAACCCTATGAATTAAGAATGGGATGTCACTCAAGTTCATATGAAGGCAGACGAGCGAATACTTTTGGCAATATAGTGTGTGTGTATATATATATATATATATATATGATTATTCTCCATGCCATTGCCCTCTTCCTGTCCCAAAAGTATATACAAAAGTATATATTTTAGTATATATTTTGGTAAGACACTCAGTCTAGAGGAGAATGCACCAGGGAAGAGGCAAACTACTGCCAAAACTGTTCATCTGTCATGCTGTACTGTTAGATATACAGTGTGTAGTACCAGGTATAAGCTTCAGTTTCTGGCACACAAATGCATATGCTCTCTCTTTCTCTCCCTCATTCTGCACCTATCCTTCCTTGCCCATTCTCTGTCCTGCTCTTTCTCTCCCAGCTGATGGGAGCTGATGATTTACAGGCTGTGAAGTAAAACACACACACACAGCACATAACGGCAGGCTCGACATAAAGAGAATAGGCTAATGAGGCCCGGAGCGCATGAAGCTGAGCTTGTAGCGTCGTTCCCACTGCAGGCCGTTTCTCACACTTTCACACTGTGCAGTCTGATACTTAAACATTTACATATTTACAGCTAGCATGTGCTATCAGTTGACAAGATGTTTTTTGCTCCTCTGAAAGATTAGCACAGACCTCCTCCTGTGTCCTATTACATTTAAAACTCTCTCTCTCTCTCTTTCTCTCTCTTTCTCTCTCTCTACTTTAACATTTGTTAAAGTATCCAAAATTAAACATACTATGGTTTAGCTATGTTTCACCATAGCTTGTCCTGATATCCAAATGGCCAAGCAGTTAACCAATAAAACAGCAGGGAAATCATAATAACTACTATGAATAATTCATTACCTACTATGAAACTACTATGAAATTCAATAAACAGTTATTAGAATGAAGAGCTGAAGCATGGGCCAACAAGGCCCTCGCTGCTTAATGCAGCACTACGTAATTTTTTGTTAAAACTCAAGAAGGCAGCATTACTGAGTTAGGAGAAAACATACGGTTGCCTGCTGCAAGGCAATTTAAAAGTCAGAGGCATCGGGCCAGACTTCATAGGAGGTTTTTTGACCACATCATACGTCTTTACATATTATTGTCACATGACTCATAAAAAAGCTTAAAAAGCTCAGAATGCTTAAAAAGAAGGTCTGGTTGAATTTTTAGGCCTGAAATGCAAAATCAACAATACTGATGAAGACATGATGACAATAGTAGATGCACTTACATCCTCAGAAGACACGTCTTTCACCAAGGTTTGACTGAGATCTCCTTCAATACTCTTTCAATATGCTCGCAAATAAAACAATTTATCTGCCCGTGGGGGTCTGAAGCACAACCAGTGTTACAAAATGTGTGAGGTTTCCAGATCCCCTAAAGTTACATAGTGTAGCTTTAAGGGGTTAACCAAATAATCAAACAGTAGTGACCAAAGATAGCTGTTATATGCTGTTTCGTTTAAACAAGACTTTGTTATTAAATATGCTGTCTATAACCCTTAAAAATCCAAAGTTATTATTATCATTTTGCTGTACTGTTTAAATGCAATTACATCATTATTTACGTATTTGTTTACTCAGTTACACAAAAGATACAAAAAGTCTGTATTTCTAACTTTTTCATTTGTTTGATGTCATGAAATGGCAAAAAATAAACAAAAAAAAAATCACGCAGGACTGGATTATCCCATGGGTGTTATTGTTGCATGTCCCGGGACCCAAGTCCCTAGGGGGTCCACATGCACAATCTGCCATAAGCTTCATCAGGCTTTCAGTGTTTCATTTTTTTTAGAAGCGGGCTAGCATTTCTGTAAATGTACTTTGAATTTGAAACCCCAGATACTGCCTGGGGGATCTACGGACCTGATACCCTGACAGAGTGGAAGATTTTCCAAATGTAAATACAAATAAAAAATTAAACCTGAGTTAAAGAAAATGTTGCTGCATTGTTGTTGGCCGTGACCTGCGAACTGTGTGCTCTCTGCACATAAAGTCATCAAAGGTAAGATATAAATGGTCTATAAACATTTTCAGTGCCCACTGTGACAGTATGCTTTAGTTTAGCATGCTTGAGGATGTGTGAAGGTTGCATTTTAAGTTTGTTTGTGTTGCCTTCCTCATGATTGTTATGTTTGTCTCAGCTGTCTCATTTTAATCTCATCAATGTCATCTTTACTGGAGTTGTGCTCGTTAAAGGTGGACACCTTTTTTATAAGGTTGTTGGGTTTTATTAATCTGGTTTTCTTGTTAATGTGTGCGTAATCTTGCTATTGTTTTATTTTTTAATATGACTGCACTGCTGTCAGCAATAGACTATCATCTCATATCATGCCATGGCATTTGGAAAATGTATTGTTTGGCAACATGGGGTGGCAACTATTGTCTATGTAATCAGGGCAGGTAAACACAATTCCTTCCAGATGAAAAGAAAGGTGACAAATCATTTAACATTACATTAAGATGTCTCACTTTACAGAAATATTTAATTTAACAAGTTTGCTTCTAGAACCACTAGAACATGATTTTAGTTTTGTATACCACAAACCCCAGACAACATAGCTTGGTTGGAGCATTTATAAATATTCTTCAAAGTAGAAATTGGAGGTTTTTCTTTTAGCAAATCAAGACTCTCCACACCACAGTACACTGTAAAATTGTTCAGTTTATATTTGACTGTTTTTAACAGTTTTCATTCATCTTACACACTTCAAATAACTCAATGTGAACAAAAGTAATGTTTTACTTAAATTCAAACCTCAAAAACATTTAAACGAGCTTCTACCTTCTTCTAATTTCAGAATTTCTGTGCTTAGTTCAATGAAATGATCAAACAAATTATAAGATGAGGCATTTGAAGGTTTATATGTCATAGGAGCCAGAACTTCTTTGGAGGTAAACTTTTGCCTTTCATGGAGGTCAGGGTTGGCAAACTATGGTCCTGAATGACCAGTGTCCAGCACAGTTTGGTGATTTTCCCCCACTTAACACAACTAAATCTGGTAATTAACTGCTGAGTTTGATCAGGTAACTGCACAGGACCCCAGCCATCCAGTACCACAGTTTTCCCCTTCTCATGGAGGTAAATGACTTTCATCACCCCAAGACTGTCATCATCTTTAAGCCAAATATAATTTAATAATGAATGTTTCTCATGCAGTAGCTTCCATGTAGTTATGTAGAATTGCATTTATATACTTATCCCTGTGCATCTACATGTCAGGTATTGTCCATCTTTGTATCTAGGTATCACCACTGACCCTTGTTTCAGGGGTATCTTTACCCTCTTTGCACTTGCAATATATTTTCTGATTAGACAACAAAGCAGTTTTATGAGTGGCTCTGCTAAACGTCATTAATGTAAGTATAAATTTAGTAATGGATTTTTGAAAGTAGGCCTGGCTTTAGTGTGAGCAGAGTGTATCTGTAATAACTCTGCTGTTTCCAGTGAAGAACACAGCGCACACACTTTCTCTCTCACACAAACACACATGGCCTAAAGGACTCTAATAATTGTCTTTTACCTTGAGCGACGCCTCCACACAATGAAACTCAGGAGCTCTGTGAGCCAAGGCCGGGGAGCACTGGAGGAGGGGTAAAGAAGACATGTGGCGATGAGAGACAAAGCAGAATGCCATGTGTAGCCCCCCTCCCCATCCTTCCATCCTCCTTTTACATCTCCATTTCTCCATCCCCTCTGTAGAAAAGGTTACTAAATGTCAGAAGGAGAGTCTTCATCATCTTCAATGGCTGTGCCGGGCGCGGTACGTGTGTGAGGGTTTTGTGGGGGTGAGGGAGCAAGGCAGGTGAGCGGACATATACGTGTGTGTGCGTGTGTGTGTGTATAAAACACAGACTAACTGCAGACATAGGCCCAGGACCACAACAAGCCACAGGAGGAAGATCATTGAGTATATTGCGTGAGTATGTATCATTGTATATTAGTGTGTTTATATGCACACTAATAACGCAGTCACTACCTGATTTTGGCAGTGGCCAGATTGCATAAGTGGTCATGTAAACAGCATAATACGCTGTCTTAAAATACAATGATGTAAAGCAGATTAGATTTCAGAAAGTCCAATAAAGAAACCTGGATTTTACCCCAGCAATCGGGTTATTACGCACGTACCATTAATGTGATCTTTTATTTTTCTACATCTGCTCTTTTGTGTAAACATAACTGAATAAAGAAGAGTTCCCCCGAAACTCATTTTTTAGTCAAGACCCATTGGTCAAAAAGTAGAAATATAATTTCTATTTTATACTGGATTTGATGCTAAATCTGCACCCGCTCTCATGTCCTTCTTCTTCTGTGGGCTTCTTGGCAGGTTTCAAAGCAGTTGTAGAGTGACATGCATCATGCACTGCATTTGGAAAGAAATCCAATTACTGTCTGACTCATATAGTCTGAGTTTTCCTATTATCAGATTACTTAAGTGCATGTAAATGCATCATCCAAATTACTGCCAAAATCTGATTTTTTGCAGTTATCTCATTATTAAGTAAAAATTAAATACACTCACGGCCTCAAGGTCATTTTGGAGTATAACACCAGTTTGGCAAAACCTAGACTGCGATAGGACATCCTGTGTCCAGACAGATGGTTCTTTGATGTCCACTTGTCTTACAGTATATCAGATCAGTCATGGTATAATGAGATTAGGAATGATAAGATTGAATCTGATGCTGTGTATTCTGCATGGTTAATTAATCTGCAGAGTAATTTCATCGGAACACTCTGAAACGAGCTGAAATAAATATCTTCAGGGTTCTGTGCTTGATAGGAGAAAGCAGAACATCATCCAGGAATTACCCAGTTATCCAGTCATCATCGGCTAATTATTTTTAGCCTTTTCTAATAATAAGATGCATTGAATTGGAAGAGCAACTTTACTCTGTCTCTGTCTCTCTCTCTCTCTAGTACTGTGCAGAAGTCTAGACCACCTAAAGAAACAGACATATTACTGTTATTTGCATTTAATATTGCATACTATTTCTGAGCATTGCATACTGCCAACATAAATAGTAATACTATATTTTAGCAGGTAGCGAGACTGCATTCCTGTCCCTCATGGCCACTTGGTGAGCAGGTAAAACTCATTGTTTTAAAGAAAATGTGTCTCAAAGTCTGAAAATCAGTGTGTAACATTAAGAATTATCACTTTTTTGTGTTTTAATCCATTCTGATTTTATGTGTGTACAACTAGGGCTGGACAACATGACAATATTTTATTGATTTTCTGATAAATTATGTCACAATACACTTTCCTGAGCATATTGTGGATGTTGTCAGTACTTAAAGAACACTGACTAACTACATGTTTAATTATAACGTGAGCATAATTAGCTTTGTTTGATTGAAACACTGAATTAAACTCATTGTAGCTGTATGTTCATTCATATTATTGTTATTATAGTATTTTTTAAATGTGGCACTACAGGTTCTGTTTTATCTGTCCTAACATTAAATGTCAGAAAAATGATATTTCACTTATTTAATTTTCAGTGAAAATGAACAATAAGTATAAGTTATTCATATCGCTGCTGTCAGGACAAATGCCGGTTTCCCTTTACATTGTGTGTAAATTTCATGATGAAAGGATCAAAAGAAATGGCCCAAAATTACTTGGAAAGAAGTCTGGTTCCATTGATTTTCATTAAAAGTAAAGTATGTTGTTTCCTTCTCATTTTCTCAGTTCTCATTTTGGAGATATAAGGTTTTGTTCTGACAACAGTGATATATAAGCTTAGATGTAAGAAAATCCATTTGCAAAAGAAAATCATTGAATGTGTTTGATTACTTTGATCATGCAACCAAATTTTAAGACTGAACTTCGGAGATGTGGAAAAAATTATTGCATGTTCCTTTGAAAAACTGAAATCAGGTCTCCTGAAAAGAATGGAGGCTGTTACACAGACAAACCCAAATAAATGAAATTATATTTAGTTGTTGGGGCATCTGTGTAATATAACTATATACATATATTTTACAATGCAATATATTTTCAATTTTTGCACTTCATGGGGGCAACACAGAAATGCATGTAGAGCCAGCTAGCCATTAAATATGCACTCGTGTTCCTTGCACCATGCTCTCTCTCTTCCCTAAGCACAGTCACATCCCCACTGCTGCCATCTCCAATGCAATCAGAAGTTATGTGGAATACTTATGCAGCCATAACTCATACAATTATTCTCCTCTCGCCACCAAATGCTACAGCCTCTATTTACCGCCATCCATATTTGATGACTTATAGGATTGCAGGCCTTTATAGCAATGACAAATTTGAGGCTGGTGACAGTTTAACGGCTGCTAAAGAGCTCTTGGAGAAATGACTGGGTAATAAAAGTAATATTCTAATGCTCTGTGTTTTTGCTCCAGTCAAAACCAAGCAATTGTTCCCAATTACTGAGCCACTAAGGCGATTCCAGCTCGCTCGACTACACATACAGCATGTCTCACACATAAATAAACTAGCTGGTGGCAATGCTGAAATAAAAAGGCCTCTGTTGCTCTCTGCCTCTGCATTCTTCCTGAGGCCAGAGGAACAGATCCTACAGGAACACACAGAGCTGAGGCCAGCTGGACACCTGAACACAACCAGCCCAATATGCAGCCTGAATCCGTTCATTTGCTTCCAGGGCCTATTATATGGTTCACATTGTTTCTGCAGATAAGACTTGTACTGTAAATATGTCTTGTGAGCTCAAGAGGGTTACTGTGTGTTTGTGTTTCCAAATCCAAACCATGTTAACCTGCTAAAGTGACTGCAGCGGTACTCAGACGTGCTGCAGCTAAATGAAGCATGCATAAATTCATTACCAACAGGATGAAAGCAGTTCTCTCTCTGTTGTGCTTTCAGTGAACCAGGGCTGTTTATGGTGTGCAGATTAATTTGTAGAATGATATAATCAAATGAGGTAATACAGGACACTGTCATTTCAATGGCTTTTCATTTCATATATCAGGAATCTTCTATTATAATGCCACTTCTCACGTGATACTACCACTAATAATAATAATAACGACAATTATAGGGCTATGAAAATTACCACGTTAATAGCACATTAACTCAATAAATGATTAGCCTGCCACTATTACCCACTATTTTTTAATGCGGTTAACCCTTTGGGGTCTTGCATATCTTCTTAAATTCGCCGTGAGCACCTTAAATGGCTGCCGGCAGACCCAAAGTTTTATTATACACTTCCATAACCTAAAAATAGCTCAACCAGTTTGCATTGAAGTCCCTGTAGTTACTGAATAATGAGCCTTAGTATGTAGTAAGTCTGGGATTTTAAGGGGTCAAAACATTCTGCCATTCCAGGAGTAAAAGTCAGGATGGAAAGGCATACGGACTCTAGGTAACTCTCGGTAACTGTTTTCAGGGAAAACTGCGTATAAGTTGTTTTACTCAGTTCTAAAGTGTGTGCATGAAACCTACAGCATGTTCAACCAATGGAAAGTCAAGCTGCTGGAACAATGTTCACCCGCCCAGCCACCATGGTAATGACAGTTAACATGCAGCACAATTGGAATGTAAAATCAACCAAGAAATTTCATAACCGGTAAAAAAGTGCTGTTTCGCTTTTGTTGTTTCATCAAACTTTGCTGACATTCATTTGGACATGTAATCTTCTTAAATGATATTTTTTGATGATTTGTGTGTTTATTATTGGTTATTTCAGTTAGTGAATTCAGTCTAAAACGTCACTGATAAATTAGCACGCCAGCCAATATGACTCAAGTGGAATGTGATAGCTGATACTGTGCTAACTAGCGTACTAACATCAGCCATTCATTAGGAACTAGCTGACTGTCTAAAGTAAAAGTACTGGACACTGGACTTTTATGACAGATTTTGTTGCAAGATGTATTCGTTTGGTTGAAATAGTGGTTGTTTTGAGTTTGATGTTTTGCTGTCTCTTTGTAGCTGTTTTCTCTGCCTTGAAAAAGCTTTTCTCTGCCTGTTGAAATGCTTCTTTGGATCTTCTGTGTGTTACACTACTAGTCAATAACTTTTAAAAGCTGTTTTTCATATGACGCTGTTAGTCCAAATTTTAGAAAAAAGCCTGTACCTTTCAGTATATGAAACAATTCAGTGATGCTTTTAAGCATCCAGTGAACCAGATTGTGTTCCCTTTTCCTGACTGTTCTTTCCTGCTTCCCACAGAAATATTCCTGCTCTTCACAGAAATGGGATTATCTGCATTTAAGAAAAATAAATAAGTTTAAAAATTGAGGTTTAAAGGTTGGAATCAAACTGTTTTGTGTGAGTGAATTCCTGGTGTTAAAACATTAATGAGGTCTGTAATGAAAATGTCTAGGCTGGTTAAAGACGTATAGGTTTATTTGCTACAATCATTAAAAATACTGTTTTTGGCAACATGCAGAATTTGAGTGTTGTTGTTCTTTCAGGTTTAACAAAAAAGGTCAGAGACTCTTGATAGTAATAAGAAAAGCATCTTAAGTTAGTAGCTTTACTAGCTTTTAGCTCCTGGAATATCCTATTTTTAATGCTAGAAGTGCACTAGATTTAATCATACACTGACTACAAAACCTATGATTGGAAAGGTTATTTTAAGGTATATTTCAGTGAGACATTAGACAGGAAACTGGCCTTTAAGGATGTGTTTTTTCCAAAATAAAGGTGCTCTCCCAGTAAAACCTGGCCATTTTCACCCCTGGGTACAACTATGGATAAATCGATGAGCAGCAAACTAACAAAAGCAACAGCAAAGTGGAAAGATAAAGTTCATCTTGAGAACCTCCAAATAACAAAACTCCACAAGCTGTATGAATGAGAGCGAGACTGCATTTACTCTACGGAAATTGATTTTTGAAAATGATTTTTGAAAATGGTTCTATACAGCACAAAAAAGAATTTTTCTATTGTTATGATGTCAGGCTTGTAATAATAGGAGAACCTTTTATGGTACTATATGGAACCCTTTTCAAAAAGGTTCTGTATAGAACCACATACAGCACATTCTCCATCAATCTGAAGAACATTTTCACAGTGCACCCTTTAATCATGCAAAGGGTTCTTTGAGTATTCATGGTTCTGTATAGAACCATTTTCTTTACTAAAGAACCATCATTTTTAAGTGTGTTCCCTAAGTTGTTAATTTTTAAATGTGTATAGCAAACACAGGCAGCAGAGAGACGTTTTAGCCCAGTGCCCTGCTCATGGCCTATGACTTCATCATGCTGAAGCTGAATGCGCTGCACCATCGACTGCTTTGATTTTAACTGGCTTATTGTGTCTAGCTTGGACATTTGGCAAATCATGTTAATCCCTGCAGCTCTCTGTTTTATTTCCCTCAGGAATAATAAGATTTCAGCAGAGAGACTCACTACAAAGCAGTAATAAAGATGCTTTTTGTGACCCACTTAGAATTAGCTCGCCAGTACGACAGCTGAATTGACTCTGATGAATAATACTATCGGAAAAAAAACCTGCCAAACTGGTGTAAGAGAGAAGAATGGACGCTCCAGTGTTTACAGGATCTCTGTATTATTCACATTAGCTGCCTATTCCACACATAAGCATGTTACCATAAAGCATGTTGCCATAAAGCTAAATACAAAAGTAAAGGCAGCTAGTGATGAGAGAACTAAACTCTTTTTAGAGACAGAGCTCTAAAATATGTGGCCTTTCTACTAAATTAGTTCAAACTGCGGTCTCACAAAAAATAAATGAATAAACATTTTTAAAACCTATTCATTGTTCAGATCTTAGATATTTACAAGCATTATATTATGACCTAATTAAACCCAAGGCATTATTGAGATAGTAGTAAGTTAAATATATATAAAAAAAAATCATTTATAGGGTACTTTCTATTGGGAGTCCATCCCAAACCCTAACCTCTGAATTTCAACTTGTTGTTGTTGTTTGTTCATTCAATTTTTAAAAATTTAAAAAATTAAATAATGCTGTCCCACATTTTCATGCGACTACTACAACATAAACATTTTGAGTCCATTTGTGGAGTCTTTTATTAGCCACACCTCTGCTTTTTAGAGCAGGAAGTGATACTGCATCCCTGTCCCTCATGGTCACAATTGATGTCCCATTGTTTTGAAGTAAATGTGCCCCGAAGTCTGAAAATCAGTGTATAGCCTTAAGAATTGTCACGAAATAGTCAAATAAGCTTTTTTTTGTGTTTTAATAAAAGATATGTTTTGATTTTATATGTGTACAATACTGCGTTTGCTGGTCATGTACTAGCTAGCGTTTTTGAGTTCTGCTCAAAATTTCAAAATGGGCTAAAATTGTCACTACTGAAATAGTCACTACTGAAATATTTGATAAAGTTTCAGAAATGACATGATTGTTTTAGTAATGACAACATGGAACGTTGAATCATTTATCTTAATAAAATAAATATAATTAAGGTATGGGGCCCCTCAAAACCCAAGTCAGTTACGGGGGACCTATTACACTTTTCTGTTTTTTCCTTTTTTTTTAGTGTTATTTGGCTTTTGGTGCATGTAAACAGTCTGCAAAGTCACAAATCCAAAAGTACATGCCAGAGGGAGTAACTCTCTCCCATAGAAGAGAGCTACAAAGTTAAAACTTGCCACTCTGAAACATCCTGCTCCAGTCTAGCTCGTGAAGGTGGCTACCTGACTTTCAGGACTCCATTGTAAGAGTAGCCACAGCCGTGTAGGGGAGGAACCTGTAGCAGGATGCCGCTCTGACGGTTGACCAATCAAAACAGAGCGGGCAAGCTGACCACCCAGAGCACACCAGGCTCACCAGGAGGCAGGGCTTAAAAACACAGTAGCTCTAACAGAGCGTTTGAGACAGAGGGTGAATAGAGATGTAAAGTATTGGGATGTTAAAATGTTTTTGGAACACTGAAGCACGTAAATTGATCTTAGACGACCCCAAAATAAAATTATAAATATTGAAAATTATAGATCCCCTTTAAATGTTCAAAATGTGTTTTAGGCTCTTGCTTTGAGCCAGTTTGGTAGAATGATCCACATAAGTGGTTTACATACCTACTCTAAATGGTATCCTACTCTAAATGGTATCCTATGTTAAAGTAATACTCCAAAAAGATTAGAGTATTAGTATTTAGTAGGAACATAGTGTCAAATGGTAGGTTAACCAGATGCCAATCTACATTGGGTCAAAATCTGTAGGTGGAAAGAATGGAGGTTTCAGTACTTTGAGAAGCAGGAGTCAAAATATTGCTGAATTCTATGAAACATTTAGCAGTAAAGTGTTGCACAAAGATGAACCATGTCATGTTTTATGGATGAATTGTATTGCCTCTACCACCAGTCTCTTAAAACAGTGCATAAAAATGACAGGAGGGGTCTTGATGTCAGATATGTGGTATCATTGTTTGGAACAGTTGATTTTTTTCATTAATTTCTTCAGAGTGACTTTAATCTTTCTCAGAAAAGAATCAGACAATGTTTTGATATCATTTTGATGTCAAAACTGACAAATAAGGAATATTAAAAACAGTAAATCCCAGTTTAACCCTTGTGTAGTAGTATATGTAAGATTATTATGCTTCACTTATGTCATAAATGTATTAAAATAAACATGTTTTTTGCCTAATATGACAAAACAGAAAATGCTCACAGGATTTTCATCAATATTAGAGGTATGGCTGACTAGCTGTGTTGTTGTCTGTCTGAAAAGACCAACACTCATGAATGCCATACCAAGCAGAGGAACAGTATGTACTACCCACTATGTCATACTCAGTTTTGAGTGCAATGCTATTAAGTTTCTGAGAGGTAACCTCAGTTGCAGCGTTCATGCCTGGACTGCAGGAATGACAGTCCATAGTTAGGTTTTAATAATCGTTCCATTTCATTTCTGTTACTATGGCTCCTCTCAGTAATCAGTGTTCTTAAAATAAATCACCTTTTACAGCATTAGGTGTGTATGCAAAGGACTTCAGGAAAGTACAAGAAATGATTTCCTGTTATTGTGGTTTTTATCACACCCTTATGTTGACAAGTCTCACCCTCTGTCCTATGATTGGCTAATAGTCCTTCATTACTAGCCAATGCTATAACAGGAGTGTGAGGCTTTTCAAAATAAGGGTGGGGGAGATTAAATGAGTGACATGAAATCAAATTAAATTGAGCCAAATCCAGTGGGCAGCTCATGAATTTCAGAGCTGCTATAATTACTCCACTCTCGCTCTAGTGCAGGTACAGCAAAACCTCCCTAATATGGCTCCTCATACGCTGGTTAAAATTCAATCAGACTGAAGAATACAAAAATAACCGCATTCACAAACAATGCTGAGGCGCCATTTTGTTGTCTTGGCTTGGAGTGGAAAGGGTGTGCTGTTTTCTTGAAGAAGCACAAGTGGTGAATTTTCCTACACTGACTGAAACAGGGTAAAGTACTGAATAAATACTTGCAGTTCAGTGAGACTAGGCTTGACTCTTCATTTTAGTCACGTGTGTATTGAATGATGTGTGACATCAGTGTATTTTTGTAAGGCTCTAGAAGTGAAAGGTCACATCACATTTAATCACAGCACATAGACATATGCAAAAGATATAGCCTGCATTAGATATACACTATATGGCCAAAGGTTTGTGGACATCTATACATTGCACCCATATGAACCATGGGCATTAACATGGCACTGGTCCCACTTCTGCAGCTGTAACAACCTCCACTCTTCTGGGAAGGCTTTCCACAACATTTTAGAGTGTGTCTGTGGGAATTTCAGTCAAAAGAGTGTTTGTGAGGTCAGACACTGATGCTGGACGAGAAGAATTGACTCACAATTGATGTTCCAATTCATCCCAAAGGTGTGTGTAGTGGTTGAGGTCAGGGCTCCATGCAGGTCACTGCAGTTTCTCCACACCAAAATATCTTTATGGACCTTGCTTTGTGCATAGGGGCATAGTCCTGCTGGAACAGAAAAGGGCCTTCCCCAAACTGTTGCCACAGAGTTAGAAGAATATTATTGTCTAAAATGTCTTTGTATGCTGTAGCATTAACATCACCCTTCACTGAAACTAGCCCCAAACCCGATAAACAGTCCCAGACTATTATCCCACCTCCACCAAACATTACTGTTCTGGAAAGTAATGTTCTCCTGGCATCCGCCAAACCCATATTTGCCTACCAGACTGCCAGATAGTGAAGCGAGGTTCATTGCTACAGAAAACATGTCTCCACTGCTCCAGTGGCAGCGTGTTTTATACCTCTCCTGCTTACACTTGGCATTGCACATTTTGATCATAGGCTTGCGTGCAGCTGCTCGGCCATGGAAACCCATTTCATGAGGCTCTCGACACACACTTCTTTTGCTGATGTTAAATCCAGAGGCAGTTTGGAACTGAGTAGTGAGTGATACAACAGAGGATATGTGCTGCGCTTCAGCGCTCAGCGGTCCCGCTCTGTGAGTTTGTGTGGTCTACCGCTTCATGGTTGAGCTATTGTTGCTCTTAGACACAATAATAGCACATAGAGTTGACTGGAGCAGATCTAGCATATCAGAAATTACACAAACTCACTTGTGGCAGAGGTGGTTTCCTATGATAGTGCCATGTTTAAGGTTACAGAGCTCTTCTGCATGACTGATTCTACTGCCAGAGGTTGCAAGGTTATGTACTTGATTTTATCCATCTGTTAGCAATGGATGTGGCTGAAACCACGTACTTTTGGCCATATAGCATACATATAAAAGCACTAATACATTCTACATATATGCCATAAATCTAAAGCTAATGTAGGCTAGTGTACACACTACAACTGTGCTAGGTTAAGACCTAAATGCATCTTTGTCATGTAATAGCCAATATTTTGAATGTGCTGCTATTTAAAATGGAACAGTGAGATCTGTTTTTAATCTTTATTTCACAACTGGCCACTCTTCTTCTAACCTTTAACAAGATTATCTGAAAATGGCTAAATAAGTTCAAGCCATGCTGTACAACATCGGGTCTAAAAGCACTTGCAGCAGTTTAATTGAAGGACAAAGCAAACTCTCTCTCCCTTTTGCCACTCTATCAATCTTAAATCGGATCTCGCCATCTCGCCTCCAGGAGTGATACCATATGGCTGTTTTTACACCGTTCCTTTAGGGGCCACTTGCCCAAAGCTCCTGTGTGAGAAGGCCGAGAGGGCTCTGGCAGTGTAGCCTGAGCGGAAGAGATGGATTGCAAGTCAGCCTCCAGTCAGCGGACCGGGCTCATACCCAAAGACACACCTGGTGCACGCCACAATGCACATTACTCGTCGTGTATCTCCCGCGACCTTAAGGTCACCCAAATCGTGAACTCACGCTCACACAGTACATACAGGTATGAATGACTCATCCGATTAAAGCAATTTTTCAGATAGCAGATTAGCAATGAGATGTGTTTAATGGGCTAAATTGTGCTTTGCCAGGTGGTCAGTGTCAGGGCCTGAAAAACACTACCCTTCACTCTGCAAATGGTGCTTTGAATTAACATGATATGGTCATACAGAAAAAAAATATTGTTGCTGTTCAAAAAAACATTTTTCAAAATGGTAGCTTTATAAGAGAAGGCAAAACCTTCATGACTTTTGATGCAAGTGAATGGCAAAATATTCCATTCCAAGCTATTTTGGAGCTTTTGTATTGATCAATTTATTGTGATGTTTTCATATAATGTAAAGGATTTTTTTGAACAGCAACAATATGTTCTGTCAACACTACTGCCATCTTTCAGTTACTTCTTTTGGAAGGAACTGAGTTCACCTAACACACATTGTTCATGTGCTACTGATTGACACATTTAAATAATGCAAATTCTTTTTTTTTCATTGTAAGAATGTGAAGGTGCATAAAAAATACAGTGGAATGTGTACATTTTTCAGCACAGATATTAAATGCACTGAGAGGTTAAAAGGAGGCAGTAGAGCAGTAGACTAGTGTTCCTCACCCACACAAGGCTATCATCTGCACCAGTGCTCTATCAGTTGTTCTGTCTGTTCCACCATATCCCACATTCTCCACCTTAGAGAACAGAAAGACCTCTCTCTCTCTCTCTCTCTCTCTCTCTCTCTCTCTCGCTCTCTCTCTCTCTGTCTTTCTCTCTCTTTCTTCACGCCTGGCCGGCCTGTCGGCTCTTGTTCCAGTCTGCTCCTCAGATGGATGGCTGGGCCGCTGGGTCCTAATGAGCACTCCTCAGCAGAAGCATTCAGGCAAACAAAGGCCAATACAGACACCAACCTCCTCCCAGTTTACCACACCAGCACACCATCCTCAGCAGCTCAACAACTCACAGCATGCATTACAGCAACTGTTGTCTGAAAACTCTCTCAGTAGCCTCCTTCCCACTGTAGGACCATTGACCGCTATCATGCCATCATGCCATTCTACACCAGCACTGGCTTGTGTGGTTGGGCTGTTTTCAGTTTCAACACTGAATGAGGCATCACAAAAGTGACGTGTATAAAGCCAATCAGTGTATCATTAGGTCATACGACTTACATGCTTCTGCTGCTCTGAGCACAGTTGGCTAAGCATGCTGGGTATGGTTTGTTAGCATTCCATGTCAAACTGCACCCAAGTGGAAAGGCCGTTAGAACGGTTAAACTGCAGTGGACAAGAGGAAAAAGTCCAGCAGGGCAGTGGCAGCCTGTGTTATGGTAAGCCTCAAATCCTCAAATGCCCTTTTGCACATGCCAGGAATGTAATGGAGGTGGAGGCACCTTTATTTCACTTAAGTCTCTCAATTTCACTTCTCTCACCCTCTTAAGCTTCTGATTAAGATGTAGCTAACACTCTTCAGGGTAGGTGGTCATCATTAGCTGTCCCAACACACAACAGATAGAACGGATGGAAATCATGGAGCAAGAAGAAGGTGTCCACTTCTATATGTGTTCCTCACCCATGCAGCTCTATGAGGTTTGTTGACTCTGATAGAAGCAGAGGGCAGCAGGACACTGATGGGCCATGACAGCCAAGGCACATCTCCTTCTCTCCATTTGTTATTCCACAAAAAGCAGGATGCAATTCCGTTCTCTCTCCAAACCGTTCATTTCAATCCAGCTGGGAATCACTATAGCGATGCAGGGCACACTTTGTGAATGTGTGCCAACTGTACCAATGCTTGAATAAATGTTAAATTCATCTGACGCTTGATTCATAAATATGGCATGATAAAGAGAATTATTAACAGAGGTTATGACAGAAAAAATCAGAGGGTGCAAATTTCTGCCTGAAGGCACGAAACACTGGGAGTGACATGGGACAGGAGGGGTAACAGGGTGAAGAAAGGAAAATAGCAGAAAAGATGAACACAATTTGATTTTGTGCATAAACACTGGAGTTTGCTTATTATGCAAGCATTATTTTCCCCCTAGGAGCTCATTAAAGTCTTGAATGCAGCAGAGAGACAGGAGAAAAGCCCCCTATCACCTGCTGGAGAGAGAGCGAGAGAGACACAGAGAGAGACCAGCCAGAGAAATTCATGTCACTGGGAATAGAGATCTGCCACTGACAATGAACAAGTCACTGTCTCACACACACACACACACACACACACATACACACACACACACACACACACACACATTCTAAATAAGCATGCTGACACCTAAATGAATGTTATTGTATACCCCCGCAACACACGTGTACACACACACACACACACACAAACATACACACTCCATAGCATGTGGATTGTGTGAGTATTTAGTTCTTTAAGCCAACAGCTGCATCACATTTCAAGGCCGAGAATCAGATTAAGAAAAATAAAAATGACCATTTAATTTTTATTGGATCAAAGCAAATAAAAAATAAACAATCATTAAATCAACTGATTGATGAGTAAAAGGGAGGAGTTTTGCCTGCTTAATATTCACATATATCTTACAGTCAATGATAATAAAATTCCTTTATAGTAATTCTGATATAGGTTCAGTGTAGCCACATTTTTTTTTTGACCAAAACAAAAACAAGAAGCATCGGTAGCTGGGCTGCAGCCTCATGATCCACACACACAATCACTAAGTATTAACACTGAAATACGGAAATACAGATAGTCAACCAGATTCAGTTAGTCATAGAGTATATCATATAGAAATTTGAAGTTTTTTATATATCTATATATATCTGGTATACAGCAAGAGTCTCTTTGAGGAGATTTGGAGATCCTCCAGTCATGAAAGAGCAAAGGGTGCCCCCCACCCCACTGTGAGAGGAGAGGACGGGCCGGAGAGATGCAACAGAGTGAGTAAAATTAACCATTAGGACTGAAGGGAAGAGTGCGTGAGATCAGTAATGTTCATGGAGAGAACGTACACCGAGTAGGGCTAAGCGTTAATGTGAGTTAATGAGGGTGGATGGTCAGGGGAGAGATGGAGGTTGCGGTTCGGTGATGATGGACATTCCTTAAAGCAGATGAAGGTGTGGATGATATGTGCGTGGGGGGGGCAATAGCCTCTGTAGTTTGTTTGTTAATCATTAATTATCATAATCATAAGGGTAATAAAAAAAGTTTTGGCTGTCCAGAGCTGTAGTCAAGCAGCAGAGCGAGTGAGTGTGTTGGAGAGCCTGCCATGCCAATTCCTTCTAATTTTTAATTTTAAACTCTATCTCTCTCTTTCTCACACATACGCTCTCTGTCATCCACTCTCTCACTCACTCTCTCTCTCATTCTCCACAGTCCTCCCCCAGGCCGGCGAGCTGAAGAGCATTAGTCCCTCCGTGGCAAGCCCCTCCTCTACAGGGGGAAGACGAGGAAGCCAGAGAAGGTGGAGTATTTCCAGCCGCCCATCAGGTTGCCCCGCTCCAGCTTGAGGTAGGCGCGGTCACCTTTCTCCATTTGGATCAGAACACCGTTACTGGCAGCCTCGCGCGTCACGTCCTGATCCCCGGCAAAGGCCGAAATCACTGGCCACCCGTTGTGCATGAGGCTCACCTGCAACACAAATGCAGGTTGTTAATCCATTGAGATAAACAAACCTGTCAGCTGATCATCCAGTCAAAAGTTTGGACACAACTCATCGAAGGATTTTCTTTATTTTAACTGTTTTCCACTTTTTAAGATAGTAATGAACACATTAGAACTATGTCATAACACAGAATTGTACAGTGGCTAAAAGAGTTAAACTGTCTAATTTGTCTTGATGCAGTTTTCTGCATCAAGCATTTTCGGCGTATGTGAGGAGCCACCACTTGTTGGGACATATATATATATATATATATATATATATATATATAATTTGCATATCATTGTGTGACATATTGCCACTTTTTGTTTTGGAGACAATTTCGCATCAACTTTAATGTTTAGTATTTGTCCTCTAAGCAAATTTATTTTGTATTTAAGCATAAGCTATTAGAGTAACATGTATATTTCATTGTGAAATGCATATTCATCATCATCATCATCACTTATCACATCAAATATTCAGTCAGATGTGTCCAAACTTTTGACTTTTATGTGTATATATAGTCTTATGTAAAAGTTTGAAACCTTTCCCATTAAAATGATGTTTTATTGATTTTCTAAATGAATATAACACATTCTCTACTGAAAACACAAATAAATGTCACATTTTTCAGGAAATTGGAATGCACATTTCTGTTTATTTGCTGAGTTTAACATATCTGAAAAAAAACATAACATGTAAAATATGCCTTAACTTTTGCTTTTGTCGTTGTTTTATATTTTATGTTAAATTGACATTAAAATTTGCAGTAGTGTGTTCTCTGTAAAGGATGTGTTCAATTTATTTCACTTAGAAAATAAGTTAGACAAGATGTTTGACGAGGGATGCTCAAATCTTCGCACACAACTGTGTATTGTCACTGTCGAAAGAAAAATAAGTATCTCCAAAATAGTAACTTTACAGGTGAAGGCAAAAACATTCTTTACTTTTAATGTAAGTCTATGGAAAGAGATTTTTTTCCTAAGCAATTCTGGTGCATTTTATTGGTCCATTCATCATGAAATTTTCACACAGTGTAAAGAACAGCTGCTGTGTTTAAATGATGTAGAAAAGTGGAAATCGCAAAATTGACATATATGTTTTTCTTTGGACAGTGATGATATAAATTTTTTTTGAATGAACCAGTAGAAATGGTCCAAAATACTGTTTCATTAATGTACAGAAACATAATGTTTTTTTTTCCTTCTCCTATAATGTGATATGAGGCTTTGGTCTTACAGAGACCCTACATATAAATATAATTTGACTCATATTATTAAATTACATATCATCTCAAACATCTCGCATTGGTTTCCATGTATTTACTGAATAATAGGAATAGAAATGTTGAAATAGACAAATGGCTTATATAAAGACACACCTACACTCACAAACATTTTTTTCTTTCTACTTTTCTCTTCATCCTCTTCTTAAAGAAAAATAAGATGTGAAAAGTCTCTTTTCTTTTCCATATATAAACTACCATAAAAGCAACGAGGCATAAGTTCTGACACAAACGCTTCAAATGAATACTGCAGTTCAAGGTGATATGATACACTTTACTGTAGAGGTCCAGGCATTAGGAGACCAGCTGGCCTTCTATCACCTCTTCTTTCAGAATTCAGAATCACTCTATTTATTTCTAATGCTGGCGAATGCTTGACTATCACAACCTATTGTTTCCTTGAGTGTTAAAGCTGTTCACCATCTTTATGGGCCTGAGTGAGGACTGACACGCTTTGTTTGTGGCTGTATTCTGTGCCAGACTCTTTGGATACTTTCAGAAAGGGAGGAAACTGGCATTTGATAGATGTTCAGTCTGTGTGCAGTACAAACAGAGGTGAACTGCCACTGCCAAGCCTGGGAATTACACACACATGAACACACATTTACACACAACAGAGCCAAAAGACAGGTGACAAAATATGAGACAAAATACCCAACAACTCTGTCCAATGCCTCGTACCACAGTGATGTGTTAATAGATCAGCACTGTGAAAGCTTAGCAAATGGGGTGTAGAATAATAGCAGCGTTAAAAGACATGCGTGGCACAAAGAGTTTTTCTGAGTGACTTGTTCTCTCCAGAGAAAAATGGACTGTCTTAAAATTTCAGGCCCAGACATGCGCCCAGTCGCCCTCATCAGCCGCAATTACATGGCAGAGCAAATGGAGAAAGCGGTCGGACCATGGTGTCAGGTCTATTCAAGCCACTTCATTAATGCTAAAGCACCCAATTAGGAGAGAGAATATGGATAGAAAGCCGACTGAATGGGTCTCCACCCTCAGTTTAATGCAGCTGTTGGCAGAACAGACAGATTCTGACACACAGCTTCCGGTCCAGATAACAGCCAGCAGCGCGCTGACAAAAGACCCAACAGACACCCCCTTCCCACCACCATCACCACCCCACCACACCCTTTAAACACCACCAAAAATGCCACCCAGTCACATGCTTCTCTTTCTCCCGTCTTACAGACATAATGACTTATGCCAGGTTCAAGAGAAAACAAGAGTGCTTCTCTTTCTTTCCCGATTGGTACGTCTCCATTCACACAGTCAGATACTGAGAGTCAGAGAGCACAATTTCCCTAATTACCCACTGTCACATTCAGAGACTTAGGAAGAACAATGTTCAGTAGAGAAGTTTCAAGAATTTTTCTACATTAAGCTTTCTGAGGGCATAAAGGTCGGCTTACATTCTTTTTTCTTAAATCTTAGCCTAAGCCTAATGGAAGCTGTCTGTGTGGATAGATTTAATATATGCGGTACAATAGTGCTACATTTCTATTTATGTTATGATATTTTCCTATTTCAGACCAGGTATGCGCCATAACAATATACTAAAATGTTCTGTTTCAGTGCATTATTACTGAAGATATAATGTAGAAAAGGAATACAAATTTCTGTCTATGTGAAACCGGAGCTACTTAACCTGATTGAGCAGGGCCTGTAGAGCTTGCTGAATTCTAAGAGGACACCTAAATCAGTGCAAATGACTGGAATATGAAAAATGGAATACATTCTCCGGCAATGCAGACACCGCCATTCAGGCCTTTACACCTTCTGTCCAGGAAAGCTGAGGTGCACCCTGAAGCTTTTGTGAGAGGACGGTGCTATCTGGCATTACGCATTCTTTAGACCCAAGAGAGGGTTTATATATCATATACATCACTATATCACTACAATGTTATTATTGTGTCATTACTATTGATTAACAGTCTGAATTACAGCAAGGCCACAATAGAGGCATACTATCTATACCTCTCAAGCTTTTCAGCATGTTGGTTGCATGATGTAGGATTTGCACCCTTTATTTTGTGCAATTTGAAGAGTATGATATATATAACAAATTACTGGAAGCTATTAGAGCTTTCAATAATTTGTTATATACCATCATCTTATTATAAGAGGATTATAGCGCAATCATCACTGTGTTCTTGCATTATGCATCTTACCATATGCCTTTGCTTGTGCTCCATTACCGTTTGCATTTCACACTTCTTCTTACATAAAGACTGAAAGAGTTAGCAACATTCATGATTTTATTTCGCTCATCTCATTATACAATCTTGTCTCTGACATGGTTTCTCAGACTTCAAAGCACCCTCTGTGAATTCCAAGTAACCATTTAGAAGGCAAAAGGGATTTTAATGTTCACATGACTGCAGTCAGAGCCTTCACTCACATGGGCCTGTTATAAACCTTTTTTTTTTAAATAGTATACAGCACCCGAATGCATAAGAAATCCTATTGAGGACTTGTCCTTGAAGTGCTGCATTTGAACCCACCACTCACATCTGATAAAACACTGTTACAAATGGCCAGATGTTCACAGAATTGCACTGAAAAAAAAAAAAAAGATAAGAAGTATATTTACGGCCAATGCACACAATTCTCATTTCCCAGAGTTTCTTGAGATCCATACGTTGCAGATATGGTCAAATGCACTATTTATGGATGTCATGAGACTTATTTGTATTTAACTGCTGGCTCCCTACTGGAATTCTGTACTTCTGCTAGTCTTGCGAAGACAGTGGTTTAATTTTGTGATGAAAGTAAAGAATTCGGCAGAATCTAGTTTTAGCCAACAGTACACCTAATCTTCCATTAATGAACATGTGGATTTATGCATATGAAAGAAGATCTATCTGAGCGTAGACAAATATCATTTCTATTGTACAGGAATTACTGTAATTCCCAATGTTATCACCTTGTTCTGTAATTGAGCGAAAGTATATTTACAAAAACTTCACCTAGTAGTTCTGCATTCTGCACTTGGCTGTATATATTATACACCTGCTTCTAATATATTATATTCCTGCTTCTTTCATTTGACCATTAGCAGAACAATAATCGAGCACAACTGTTCACTGGGTTTCTAACACTCTGAACAGCCCCACTGTAACTGAGCCCATTTCTATACTAATTTAGATGCTGTTGGTGAACAGAGGGGGGCTAGTATTAGTAATGGGTAATGTTTTGCGTTCTAGCCCTACACGCGAACACTCTTAGACGTTTGAAGTACCAGCCGTGTTCAGCACTGTGGACAGCGCCCCACCTTAACTTACTAATATCCGAGCCTTTCTGCTCATGTGCACTTCCAGGGTTAATAATGAGGTACTTAAACAGGGTTCTATACAGCAACAAAAAGGGTTCAAGCCAAGTCTGTAACTAAAAAGAACCTTTTTTGCTGCTATATAGAACCATTTTCAAAAAGACACATTTTCCATTAATCTGAAGAATCTTTTCAGCGTTCAAAGAACCATTAAGCATGAAATGGCTCTGTATAGAACTCATGGTTCCCCAAAGAGCCAGATATTTTAAGAGTGGGCATGATCAAAGTGGTCTTTACCCCTCTGAGACTTTGTGGTTGTAACTGTTGCTTTTGAAACAGGAAATGTAAATGCGTTACGCACAGCAGGTTGGTGTCACTCAGTCTGCAAGAAGCTGAAACAAGTGAAACTCTTACGAGTCTTTTTTGTTGGCGTTTTCCTTCACTGAAAGCAAATAACTTTTTCGTAACTGGTTCTTTTTTGCTGTGTTTTTGCCTTCGCCTTTGCTTATTGACATGTATCATTTGCTGATTTTCGTGTGTTTTACTGTGTATGCGTTTTTGCCTTGAAATAATGCAGGTAGCTTCAGCATCGAATAACAACTGCAGGACCACGAAAGCAGGACGGACGAGTCAAAGGTAAAAACAAAAACAAATAAAACAAAAACTTCGCTGCGCGAAGACAACAAACGTGTGTTTAAGCACCTCACATGAGCAGAAAGGCTCGGGTTTCATAAGTTAAGGCGGGGCGCTGTCCGCGGTTCTGAACACGGCTCGCTCTCTGTAACAGACGGCTGAAGTGAATCGCGGCAGAATTACCAGCCGTACTTTACTGACTTTACTCCAGTGTTAGTTTGTACTGGGGTGAAAGTGCACTACTCCTCCTCACACTGTCAGTAACACACACACTGGCTCGCGCACACTTTCCACACCCCCGTGACCACACGGCGTGGCGCACACACCAGCCCCACTGACCTGGATGGTTTGGCGGTTGTACACCTTCACGACGTGGAAATTAAAGCTGTAAATCCCTTTGCGCGGGGCGAAGAAATTGCTCCTCTCCTCGTCGAAACTCCTACCAACGTTCACGAGAACCTGAGGAAGAGAAGAGCAGCGTTTCTGAAAAGCAGGGCTGATGCAGCAGCGCGGTCAGCTCCACATCAGAACCTCCGTCAATCTGAACAGCTTTTTAAATAAACAGCAGAATCTCTGTATTCCTGAAGTTTAAACGTCTAAACTAAACAAATAAAGAAAAAAATAATAAAGACATGAAAACCTGAACAATGTGAATGAAGCCTATACTTGTAACACATGCTCTTCAAAGGTTCTTTAGTGGAGGCAATGGTCATATATAGAACCATGACAGCTAAAAGTGCCATTTGAAAGCTTTAGTGCAATGAAGAACCTGTTGTGTGTGGTTCTTTGCTGAAAATGGTTCTATATAGCACCGCTCTTAGCCTGATTTTGGTACTAGATATCGTTTTTGATAAGGGTGTACTCTGATGTCGATTTTATGATCTAATCAGTGGTTCCAGGAGAAGAACATGCCGAACCTTACACCACTTTCTTCTGACATGTTTTCTCTCCAGACTCCGGAACAGATACCCCCCAACACCACCCCCAACATTTTCCCCTTTTCGCGCCCAGAGTTCCTCACCTGGTCGAAGTAGATGACCATGGTGCGGTTGCTCATCTCTGACGGCTCGTGGTTGGTGTTTCTTACTACGGAGAAGGCCACTTTGGCGCTGCCGGAGCGCACCGAGATGCCCAGCGCGGTGCCCGTAGGGTCCGAGGTGGGGTTGGAGTCGCAGACCACCAGACATTTCCCCTCCAGGACGACCGGCTCTGTCTCGTTCTGCGCGCTCGCGAGACTCGCCAGCCACAAGGCGCCCAGCAGCACGGCTAACATCACCGCCCCCAGGGTCTCCACTCCGAGAGAGAGAGCTGCTCTTCTGTCAACTCACTTCTTCTCCCGCGCGCGGCACGCCAGCAGATCTCGCACGCTCCTCTCCTTGTTTCCCTTCCTTCCTCGCTAGAAATGAACTCCCACCGTTTCGGACGTCCAGATAAAGTTTGTTTGTTTTTTATTCTGTTTTCAGTTTGTCTCGAGCCTTTCCTCAGACTGCCTTTTTTTCCTTTTTTCTATCCTTTGATCCTCGGGTTCCACTTTTTTCCCTTTTTTCCTCCTCTGCTCTTCTTCTTCCCTCACTCCGTCGCGAGGCCCTCGTGCAGTTGGCGCGCGCCTGAACGCATAGCGCGGGCTCCGTCGCTGCTCGCGCGCTCAATTATTGATATGTGAGATATTAGAGGTGAGGCGCGCGGAGGCTCGAGAGCGCTGTTCTCCTGCCCCTCCCTTCACCGCTCCTCCTGCCCTTCCCCCCCTCTCGGCGCCCAATCAGCGCACGAGCGCCTCCCCCCATCGGCCAATGGCGGCGCGCGGACCCGCCTGTGCTTATTATGACGCGGAGAAGAGCGGCCACGCCCCCTGAAAGGATGCTACAGGTGGACTGCGCTGCTGGTAAAGGGCAGGAAGGAGTCGATGCGCACCACCCCCACCAACACACACACCCAACGCCCTCCTCCCAAACAGGGCTGTTAAAACGGCGGCGGATTGAGCTCCTAACGTCGCGCGCTGGACACAAGGACGCAGATTGGCTACAGTTTTTTGAGATTTGATGGATTAAGGGTCAGAACATGAGTCGACAGGACCTGCTGGACACCACAGCATATTTTAAAATGTTTTAATTTTTGTGCTTTTATTGTATTGTTTATATATTTGTGTATTATTTTTACATGTTTACTTGTACTTTGTTCGCATTGCTTTATTTAATGTTACTGTATTTATTTCTCTTTGGAGTGCGTCACTGGACGCCCAACTGCTGAAAGGAGGACACATCTGTTTTTAAACACCTATATGCGTCAAGCAGCGATAAAAATTAGCTTAGAAAAGAAAGTCAACTCTTTCGACTCGGTCACTGTAAACTTTTTACATTTCTATTTATATCTTTGTGTCTTTTTCTTCTTTATTAATTAATCTTTTTCATCTTCTCCTTTGCTTTCTCTATATATCTGTTTCTTTTTCCTTTCTTTATAGCTCTCTCTCATTTTGCTCTTTCTTTATAACTCAACTTTCTCTACATATCTCTTTCTTTTTTCTATACCTTTATGGCTCTAACATTATATATCTGTTACTTTTTCACTTTTGTTACAGCTCCAAATCTCTCTCCCTCTCTTCCCCCTCCCCTCTCTCTTCCTCTCTTTATCATGTTTTTCTCTTTCTTTACAACTGTATTTTCTCTCTATAGCTGTCTTTTTTCTTTCTTATTATTATTTCTTTCTAAATTATTCTTTCTCTGCTTTCTCTACATCTATTTTCCGGTTTTCCTTTAAAACTCTACTTTCTCTACGTATCTGTTTCTCTTTCTTTATAACTCTACTCTGTATCTGTTACTCTTTCTTCATATCTCTAAATTCTTTATATTTCTGTCTGACTGTATGTGTGCTTCCAGTAGCACAACAATCGATGAACACACACACACACGCACACTGAACGCGCGCGCACTCAGCCCACACACTGACCAACTGGGTAACCGAAACTCTATTTTTGGAGAGCAAAGCCAAAACCAGGCAGAAACATACGCAGGCACACGCGCGCGCACGCGGCTGAACGTGTCTCGCCCCGGGCAGTGTGTGATTTCGGGACGCGAGCGCGCTGCCTGTCTGCTGTCTCCGCCGCTTAGCGCTCGTGCGTTGTTGCTCTGCCGTATTCCGCCTGCAGATCGGGGGGCTGATGGAAAGGGCCTGGCGTGCGGGACTCCACCCTAAAAGCCTGCACGCGCTTCTGCCTGCGGAAGGCCTGCGCCGATCACTCTGCGCCAGCGCACTCACTACATGACATTTAATAAATGAGATCAGCGAGCAGGCTTTTGGGTGGGTGGGGGGTGGTGCTGGTGGTGGGGGAGACATGGCGAGCTAAACAAGAGCAACGGACGATCTTGACATTTTCAAAGAAACAGCGGCAGCATCAGCAAAGCATGCAGAGGAATACATAAACTGAGGAGTTAATTAAAGGCACGTGGAAGTCATTGAGAGGCTGAGCAGCGCTTCAGTACCATATCACAATCGATCACATCAAGAGGGGCAAAGAAGAAAACAAAGGGGCTTTTATTATGTTTCAGCACCACAACGGCAGCTCCTTTCAAATAATCACTATCATAAAGAGGCCAGCAGACCACAAAACGGCTCAGTTCATCAGAGAACTTTTAAATTATGAGGTCAGAGAGGTTCGGGGACCTGACCACTTCATCTGTGCCTTTTCCATTGAGGTCAGTTGGCCAGTGAAGTGGGCAGATTGAAGAAGGGCCACACTAGATTCATCACTAACATTAAAATGTTTTGTTACAGTCAAGCTCTTAAAACTAAACAGTTCTTAAATGGTTCTTGGCGTAGAAGCACACCTCAAGGAAAAATGTTGACATAGAACCTTACAGATACTTTAAAAAGTTCTTCACACTCACACATCTCTTTTATAATAATGATTCTTAAAAGAATCATCCACTGAAAGGTTCTTCCGGTAGCCAAAACTGGGTCCTCTATGGCATCACACCAAAGAACCCTTATTAGGCACCTTTATTATAAGAGTGGAACTGAATAAAGGAATCAGGTCTCTCACACAGACGAGTGTCTCCTTGAGTGTTGTAACAAAAAGGCAGAAAATCTGTATAAATCTGAAACTGTCACAAACTCAGCTTGTTTTGGCTATAATATGACTCTGTCCATGCAAGTGTGAAGAAAGTGGAAATGATAAAAGAAAGTGTTAAGACTATCAGGCACATTCCGACTTGCAGCTGCCAAAAGAACGTTTCACAGGCAGCATATCACCTAATGTGTTTTCTCCCAAACTAGGCACTCAGCCAGGAAGCAGTGGATTCACCGAGAACCTTCTCATAGAGTTGTGGACTTCAGAGGATAAAACAAAGAGTCAGAACGAAGCTCACTGGAAACGGCTTTGATTACTGCATACAAAAGCACACAACAAGGAAGTGAGTGTGAGAGAGAGAGAGAGAGAGAGAGAGAGAGAGAGAGAGAGAGATACAGAGAGATACAGAGAGAGAGAGATACAGAGATACAGAGAGAGAGCGCAAGATACACAGAATGAGATACAGAGAGATAGACAGAGATAAAGAGATAGAAAGATATACAGAGAGATAGAGGGAGCGAGATACACAGATGGAGGCACAGAGAGAGAGAGAGACAGAGATTATCATGATGCCAAGGCTAAGCAGTGTTAGATGGGTTATTGGAGCTGGGCTGGATGTGTGTGTGTGTGTGTGTGTGTGTGTGTGTGTGTGTGTGTGTGTGTTTGTGTTTGTGTGTGTGACATCTGTCCCTCAGGAGCATCCTGTCACACACCACATCTTCTGTGTCTCACTGCTGCTGTAGGTGCCTCCATCTGCCCTGCGAGTGAGTAAATGAGAGTGTAAGTGATTGAGTGAGTGAGTGAGTGAGAGCGTGTGTGTGAGTGTGTGTGAGTGAGTGAATGAGAGAGTGAGTATATGTGTGTAAACGTTCGCAATCAAAACCTTGTATCTTCATTTTTGTCTTTTTTAAGGCCTCCTTATACATTGTGTCAAAATTCATCCCAAAAAATTGTTCCAACTTCATTTAGAATAAAATTTACATAAAACATTAACATTTTTTCCTTCTACTATAAACTTACTATTTTAGTGGCAAAAGGTTACCATTTAGTGTGTGTGCACTGAAAAAATGGTGCTTTAAATTGACATAATTAAACATGTCAATTGGTTGCAAAAAATAAAACAAATTTCATGAACACAATAATTGCCAAAACAAGTAAACTCAAAGAAAGCGATTGTGTTTCTGTGTGCAGCCACTTGACACAATAAAATCATCAACCCTGTGTTCTCTGTGTGTACATGTGAGTGTGAGACGAGGGCTTTGAGCTGGGCTGTTAAATCTGTCTGTGTGAAGGTGGGTTACAAGCTACAGCGCGTAGACAAGACAGCAAAACAATCCGACGGGTAACACCTCAGCGGCACGATATTATAATCTGCTCCGGCTTTTAGAGAAACACACACACACAGATCTCTCCCTGCGGCTGTAGACAGGCCGATACGTAAGGCCATTATACAGCAATTAGCATGCAGGCACTTGAGTCCTGAAAACGAGAAGCTAACAACCAAAGTAATTAGTGCGCTAAAATATTTATCACGTTGTAAATAAAGCGCTTTCCCTTAGAGCTTCACCATAACACGACGTGCTCGGCAGTTGTGTTTTGTTTGGAGTGCCACACGCTCTTCACAGAGGAGAACCCATTCAGCGGTGTTAATGGAGCAGCACTGAAGCCCTGTCTAGCGCTAGTGGGTCTGGACCCCTTCCGTCACGCGGTACAGGGACAACAAGAATTCACCTTTAGACCTCACAGACTGATACTAATTATATTACAGTGAGGTGTGGTACAGGGAATTAATATTTAATGAACCTCTTTTCATCTTTATTACAAACATTTGCAGGTGAAGACAACAATTAATTTGATTAGCAGCAAACTGTGTCCACTTCTTTGCTGAAGTAATCCAATCAGGAATGTAAAGCACTGCAAATGAAATTTAGCAAATTGCATTAGACTGTTATTGGCAGCCTGATGGTGGCTCATCAGAAATATAGTTTCCGTCCTGTAGGTGTTTTGGTAATATGATTTAATGTAGGCTGGCACCGCTCCACACGCCTGGGTGTCCATCTAGGACAAGAGGACAGAGGAGAAGGTGAGAGGTCCAGCTGGATTGGGTCTGGTCTAAGTGTACAGCCTGGGTACTCAACTTGATCTATAGATGGTCACAGTGTCTACAGCTGTTTATTTGAATCACCTGATTTCACTGAATTGGTTTCCGTCTTTGGTTATTTACTTCTATGAACTCTAGGTTTATTAGTTGTTTATTAGGCTGCTTTTACTAAAGCAATAAGCCACAACCATGGACCACCAAGCAACCATGGACCACTGAATGAGGAGAATGTCTGTTCACCCATCGCTGTATACTGAGGTCATTTCATGAATTTTTAAACTTCTTGTCCTGTAACAGTGAACATATGATAGCACAGCACTGTTTACATTTTGGTCACCAAATTACCACTGTGAGTCTTATTTAGCACTAATCCAGTGGTGCCCCTCTTCTCATGCTGGGGCTGAATTTCAAATGGCTCCCTGCTCCCTACATAGTGCACTACATAAGAATTTAAATACTGGATTCTGCAACCCAACAGTGCAAAATATTGGTATAATATTTGGCTGTAGAGGCTAGAATTTCTAAACTTTCATAGCTAGCACACTATTTAGTGAATACGGAACTGTATGGGGTTCAGCCTGGGTGTGATGCTACTCCTGACAGAAATACGGACATTTGAAGCATATAATCCATTCAAGTAACATGTATAGAATTTTATACTGTCGTTTTGCGGTTAATCATTCAGTAAGTACTTTAATTCAAGCCTCTGATATTAATGATAGAGTTGTTTAGGCTGTTCGGCTATCTTTTAGCCTGTTAGCTAGCTGACCAGCCAAGTTCTGGTTAAGGAAATAAGTTACCAGTCAACATTATTCCATTAACAGCACAAGGGTTTTTTTGTGCCATGGCGTAGTAATATACAATTCAGTTGCTGTTCGGTGATCATAGGTATATGTATATTGTGGATTTTACAACAACTTTGAATGTGGCTCAGCCAATCAGGTTTTAGGACCAGAACTATCCATTTTATTAAAAGACATTTAGATATCCATAAAAACAGTGATCTTTTTAGGCCTTCAGAGAAGACTAGTGATATATCTTTTTTCTTTAATAGTATCACCATGCTGTTGTATTTAAAGAGTGTGAGTACTGTAGTAACATAGTTATTTTAGAAGTTGTGGTTTAACATCTTGAAATGCCTAATGGGAAATCTTCCAATCAGGATTTTTTCTCCACTGTACACTGTAAAGTTTCAGCCTCTGCCTTTACATTTTGAGTTAAGGGGTTAACTGAACTTCAAATAATATATTGACAGGGCATAAAGCACAGATTCTTGTTCTGTTAACTTGCTATTCAAAGTTAATTAACTCAAAACTTTAAGTTAAAACCCCATTTTTTTCTTCACAGTGTAGGTAGATATTGCCATCTTGCATTGGTTAGGTCTTCAGGAGCTGGACTGGAGGCCATACACATCAGATTAACCAATAACATAATTAGAAAATGACAGTGGAATTAACAAGCCATGTTTTCATTTACAATGGGTGGGGTCATTTTTGTGGAAAAAAGAAAATCACTTTAGGCCTTCTGGAAGTATGAAAGAGAAATCTCACTGGGGATTAGAAATCCCATAGAGGCACTAGCAGAAATTAGCATTAACATAAAAGTGCTTTTTTCCTTGTGTTTTGATATTTGACATGGCCTGATCTGAAGGCCTAGCTCTAAGAGTCACAGTTCACTACTGCAAAAATTGCATTGACAGGCATTGCCAGTTTGTCGTAGGGATGTTTGTGGGCAGACTTTGAATATGAATGGTTGTAAGTGAAAAGTGTTGTCCAGACCGCCTCATATTGATGTTGATGTAATATTTTTTATTCGTGTGGAACCAACATACATTTGAATTAGGTAAATTCAAAAACAAAGCATTTTTCAGTGCAGTGTAGGTTCCAAAGTCTTCTCATCCAGTAATTACCATGGATTATTTGGCAATGAAATGAATGAAAATAAAATTGATGAAATTAAAATGTCATGTAAGGAGTGAGTAATGTGTGCTCCCACAAGGCTTCTTGCTGTTTAAAGGATTAGGTGAGCTTGTTAGGGAAATGAAGTGATGTTGTGCAGTGCTGGAACAAATACTTCTTGGATCTATAGTTCTTGATGGATCACGTAGAGCTTCTTTGGTGTACAGTGCCCTTGAATGTGTGTCTATCAGTACCAAGATAAAATGTAATAGAGCCTATTTTAAAGCAAATATAAGTGAGGACTCCCTAGGACTGAAATACAGTACAGGTCTGCCCTTGTATCCCTCAGCTGAACTTTACTAATCGACCAGTCACCAGAAGCATGGATTGAAATCCCTCAGAGAGGGGAAGCAGTTAGACCAGCGACACAGCCAGGCCGTGTGATCGGGAATGGAGGAGGAGGGGTCAAAGTGAGGTGAGTGCAGTGGAGCGGAGCTGTGGGTCATCTGAGAATGTTGAGTGTGCCAGTGAAAGAGCTCACTCGCTGAGTGCTGCTTCCACTTAGTCACTCACTAACATGGCAGACT
This sequence comes from Colossoma macropomum, assembly GCF_904425465.1. Lineage (NCBI taxonomy): Eukaryota > Metazoa > Chordata > Actinopteri > Characiformes > Serrasalmidae > Colossoma > Colossoma macropomum. Next base: position 14,406,116 of record NW_023494798.1, read on the forward strand.
ACTGAACAGGGAACTCCCACATCCTTAGCAGCTTCTCGCAGACAAAACAAGGGAAGCCAAGTTGTCCAAATAAAAACAGAAAGCATGTTAATTGCCATATGAAAATGACATTAATAGCAATATTATTTTGTGTTGACATGCTGTATGTATATACTGAATGATTCACTGGATGGCCTGATGTTCATGCTTTTTTAAGCGTAAAGAGTATGTTACAGATCTAGCCCTGCATGCTGCACTGGACAATGTCTGAGCTGTGGTAATTCATTGCTGACTCAAATATAGTATTTTATAAAAGTGTAGGGTTATTGTAGGACAGGACTATGTAAAGTGCTATTATGGATGCAGTCTAAAGCTCTTCCGTGTACATTAGTGCTCAAAAGTTTGGAATCAATGAGTTTAATAATATAAAAGTCATTTTCTTGCAGTAAAATGTGTAAAATGATTTAATGTGCTAGTCCTCTGCAGCTTCAATAATTAGTAGGAAGCGAGAAAAACAAAGAAATTGTGTACCTGAATGATGAATAGAGTTGTACAGTATATATGTATGGTTCTAAAATGACTGCAGTGACATCAGTAATGATATTAGAATTAGAAAATAAGTGTTCAGAATGTTTTATATTTTAAGTGATGGGTGAAGGAGGATTCTACCGACTTTTACAACATTTTTGCATAACTAAATTGTTAAGATGTAATCAAAGTCATTCAGAGTGGTTTGGTGTTAAATGCTCTTTTCTCAAGATATCTTGAGTCAGAATTGTTCACAGTGGTGATGAAGATATGTTTTTAAAATCCATGGTGAAAAGCTACATGCAGAGTGTGCTAAGCCAAAATAACCCCACTCCCCCCAAAAAAACTCCTTTCCAGATATATCATTATTTAGCCATTATCAGCCTTATTTTAGATTGTAAATAAAATGGCTAAACATTGCATTTGCATCACAACTCCTGATTCCTTTCACCACTATAAGGAAATAAGAGTTTCTCTACAATGAAGCATTTCACATTAAACCACTCAGAATGACTTTGTTTACATCTCAGTGATTTAGTGATTTAGAACCTTTCCACAGATAACGCTTTAAAGAACCATTTTTGTAAAGGACCGTTTTCAAGAATTTCCACATAATATAGGTTCTATATCAATGAAAGTTTTTTTTTTTAAATCTTCACATCAAAGCCAAAAATCTTTACCCTCTTAGTTTTGCATATGTGCATTTGCTCTATAGAAAAAGTACATGTATATGTCTCTCCACCCCTCTGTAATTCTTCTAATGGGCCAGAGTGCCGAGCAAAACCACAGAATAGATGTGTACATCAGCACGGATATTAATGATAATTTGTGTTAAATGCAATATAAATACTATTGTGTGAAGGCTAGAATCCCACTTCACTAATGATCCAGATAATTATAGTGCAATTATGTACCTGCATGTAAAATTACAGATCTGACATGCATTTGGGAAAACATTAGTTGATAAGAAGTCATTACTCTTATCGGCAGTAGACTACTGCTTACTGCAGGGGTTCTCAACCTTTATCACCTATTTATCACTAGAAAGCATGAAGGCCCACAGGAAAGCAAAAGAAAATCATAAAAATAAATGTGGTTGAGAAACCCAGGCTTACAGCATGCTGGTGTGCCGAAAGGGGTATGTAGGAACTTTTTTCTTTATGATGAAAAGTCACAGCTCGGCCATCTGTGAACATGTATTGTCCTGTTTGAAATAAGAATAATCAGACATTGTAATAGTGTTTACTTTTGTTTACTTTTAAATCTGAGTAAACTACTTGAACTGAGTAATTCTGCACAGAATACATCCTAAACCACTGTATAAAATATTAACTCCTATATGTATAATTTTTGATATTTTGGGCTTTAACATTAAAACAACAGCTAGTTCACTGTGACTGGCTCTCCACTTTGAATGTCTGCATACAGACATGCAAACTGTGCTGAGTCAAGAGACTCAATGAAACAAAGCACTGGGCTGCAACTGTCAAACTTCAGTCCTGCAGGACCACAGCAGTGCCCAGTGGAGTGTTTCCATGCTCTAACACATCTAATTCCACTCGTCAGGTAATTATCAAGTCCTTCTCGAGCTGAATCGGAGGGGTTTGAGCTGTGAAAATGCTAAACGGCACAAGCCTGTAGTTTGATCTCTATAATAGAATAATAGACCTGTAAAGTCCAACGAGTTATTGTCCTAGTGGAATGAGCTCTTGCTCACACTGCCACTCCGCACACAGATGGTCTTATCTAAACATGAAATATCTCTCTGATTTCCATGTTCACTGCTGCTTTGTGCTGGAGTTATGGTGCACTCAGCTGGGCGGGAAAATAACCATTAAACCCTCTCAGTGAGCTAGTATAAATATTTTATGCAGTGATATAGGACTCACTTGAGTTTTAAAGAGACAGTGACCAGGATTCCCCCAGACAGCTTCTGCAAACAGGTGAGATCTAATCATAAATAAAAATAAATACCTTTGGAAAGTAAGTGCATCAGGACTCCAACGCTTTGTCATTTATCAAATAAAGGGAAATGTATCATAAATACAGCCCCATTTCCAAAAAAGTTGGGATGCTGTGCAAAATGTAAATAAAAACAAAATTCAATGATGTGCAAATAATTTAAACCCTATATTTTATTGAGAATAGTACAAAGACAACAAATCAAAAGTGAAAACTGAGAAATTTTATTGTTTTTTGTAAAATATATGCCCATTTCGAATTGGATGCCAACCACTTTTTTGCGACGGGGGATTTTTCACCACTGTGTTTCATCACCTCTTCTTTTAACAACACTCTGTAAGTGTTTAGGAACTGAGGAGACCAATTGCTGTAGTTTTGAAAGTGAAATGTTTTCCTATTTTTGCTTAAAATAGGATTTCAGCTGTTCAACAGTTCGGGGTCCCCTTTGTCATATTTTTCATTTTATAATGTGCCAAATGTTTTCAGTGGTGACAGGTCTGGACTGCAGGCAGGCCAGTTTAGCACCTGGACTCTTTTACTACAGAGCCATGCTGTTGTAATAAGTGCAGAATGTGGTTTAACATTGTCTGGCTGAAATAAGCAAGACCTTTCCTGAAAAAGATGTCATCTAAGTGGCAGCATATGTTGCCAAAACATGTATATATCATTCAGCATTTTTGGTGCCTTCACAGATGTTCCATTCACCAATGCCATGTGCACTAATGCCCCCTATACCATCATGAATACTGGCTTTTGAACTGTGCACTGATAACAAGCTGAGTGGTCTTTAGTCCAGAGGACACAGTGTCCATGATTTCCAAAAAAAATTTCAAATGTTGATTTGTCGGACCACAGGACACTTTTCCACTTCCCCTCAGTCCATTTTAAATGAGCTCAGGCCCAGAGAAGGTGGCAGCATTTCTGGGTCCTGCTTATATATGCTTTCTTCTTTGCATTTAAGAGTTCTAATTATCATTTGTGGATGCAGCAACAAACTGTTCTTTGAAGTGTATTTCTATTCATATTCATATATTTTATGTTTTTAAGTTCAACTTAGTGATTAGGGACACTTAAATGGTCAGCCATGACTTCCTGTTTCACTGGGGAATATATATGAGATGAAACACAGGCCAAATTCCCTCAGTCATGCATCACTATGAGGAAGAACCAGAGAAAACAACATGTAAGACATGTAAGACATGACATGATGTAAGACAAAAGGTTGTTGAGCTGAAAGAAAACTAGCTAAAGCTAAACAGAAGCTAAACAGATAAAAATGGCCACTTCCACTATCAGGTCAATAATTAAGAAGTTTAAAATGTTTAAAATGGAGATGTTAAGAATGTGCCTCATAAACATTGTTTTTCAGAAGTGTTCATGAACCCATGCAGTGATTTCCACTACTGAATCATGTCTGTTTTTAATGCAGCGCCACCTGAGGGCCCAAAGATTACGGCCAGCAAATACTGGTTTTGGCCTCGTCCCTTGCATACAGAGATTTCTCCAGATTCTCTGAATCTTTTAATGTTATTATGTACCGTAGATGATGAAAAACAAAAGTTCTTTGCTATTTCATGCTGAGAAACGTTATTCTTAAATTGTTGCACTATCTGATCATGCAGTCTTTCACAGAGTGGTGAACCCCTCCTCATCTTTACTTCTGAAAGACTCAACCTCTCTGTGATGCTCTTTTTATACCCAGTCATGTGACTGACCTGTTGCCAATTAACCACCAGGTATTTTTTAAGCATTACACAACTTTACCAGCCTTTTGTTGCCCCATCCCAACTTTTTTTGAATGTGTTGCTGGCATCAAATTCAAAATGGGCAAATATTTTTCAAAAAACAATAGTATTTCTCAGTTTCAACATATGATATGTTGTCTTTGAAGCATTTTCAATGAAATGTAGGGTTTAAAAGATTTGCACATCATTTTCATAGCAAATGGGGTTCTATATATGTAAATGAGCTTACATAATCCTTTACATTACATGTTTAACTAGGGCTGTCAGTATTACTTTAGTAATAGAGTATTCTAAGCCTTTGAAAATAATTTAAAAACAGTGCCAAAAAATGCATGTAAATGGGAGTGTCCATCAGGCTTTCTGCTGTATGAGATACCAATGATAAAATTACAATATATATATAATGATTAGTATATGTGTCAGCAAATTCAATTTAATGACATTTTTAATGTCAAAATTTGAGAAACTTAAAGAAATCTTTAATGTCACTTTCAGCCAGTCATTTCATGAACCTCTCAAAGTCACACATATAATCATATTGTTTAATGCAGTGTTTAATGTAGAACTCTCCTATACTAGTATTATTGAGATAAATATATCTCAATAATACTAGTACAGGCTAAAAATATACTATAAATGAAAACGCAGATTTACTTTGCTCTGCTTTAAGATTTAGTTCAGCTTTAGCTGCTTTTCTTGCATCTCCAGCAGAAAACATTTTCACAAAAGTAGAATAGTTTCTTGTAAAATGTCTCTCAACGTTTGATTTTTTACAAGGCTGAAATCAGCTTCTCATTAGCCAGCTTCTTGTTTAAATTTTTCTGTTCCACCTTAAATGCTGTCTCCAGGTGACTGGGCAGAACTCATGTGGGGCAGGATCGGTCTTGTGTACCTGTGTATAGTTCAAAAATGGCTGCAGTGAACCACAGCATGGTGAGACTGTATAACATCACACAGCAGAGCTTTGCTATAGAATGCATCTAAACAAGCTAATTCTTACACTCATTTACATTTAGAGAAATAAAACATTCAACATCATTTATCACACTTGGAATCAGTTCGCTACCTCTTCACAAACTGGTTGTTTTTGGAGCTGAAAGATACAAAGTGAAAAAACGATTAAACTGGTAACATTACTTTAGCTAACAGTCCATTAACATATGTTTATCTAAAAGCATCTAAAACTGTCTTTTTCTCTGTAAATGTCAAGCCGCACATGATCTACTGTAGCCTTCTATGGTCTGAAGATTAATTTAATTTAATGTAGTAATAGCAAAATGCTGAATGGGGTGCTATTGAACTGTGCTTGGAGTTGTGGAGTATCGGTGCCAGTGCATACCATAATTTTTGAGTGCTGCGTGATGCGGCCGGTGTACATCGGCTTCATATGTTTGAACGAGAGTCAGAACACAAAGACACTGTTATGGAGGGCCATCCACCAACCATGATGCAGCAGGCTGATTCTGTAAGGCTGTATTTATTGGTGTTTTATTTATGATGCTATCTTGCTGACTTAGTAAACACATAGGTATTTATCATTAACTGTCTGATATAGACCCATCAGAGTCATCTAAGTCACATGCGCTTATCTTAGACTTCTCATATATATCAGTTTTGTATCACTAGTCTGATTAAGGTCAGAAAACACAGTATTTTGAGTTAAAATGTCACCAATGTAACGCTGAAATCTATCTTAACTATCTTAAGTGTATTTCTATTCATATTTTATGTTTTTAAGTTCAACTTAGTGATTAGGGACACTTAAATGGTCAGCCATGACTTCCTGTTTCACTGGGGAATATATATGAGATGAAACATGGGCCAAATTCCCTCAGTCACGCATCACTATGAGGAAGAACCAGAGAAAACAACATGTAAGACATGTAAGACATGACATGATGTAAGACAAAAGGTTGTTGAGCTGCATAAATCAGGAAATGACCTCAAGAAAACTAGCTAAAGCTAAACAGAAGCTAAACAGATAAAAATGGCCATTTCCACTATCAGGTCAATAATTAAGAAGTTTAAAATGTTTAAAATGGAGATGTTAAGAATGTGCCAGGAAGAGGACATATGTCTATACTGACCCCACACACAGTGAAGAGGATGGCTCAAGTGGACAAAGAATCTCCAAGGATCACAGATGGGGAATTGTAGACATTTGTTAGGTCTTGGAGTCAGAACATCTCCCAAACTACAATAAAACACCACCTATATAAATACAAATTGTTGCCAGAAAAAAAGCATCAAGGACCAACAAACTCAAGTGCCTACCATTTGTCAAACCTTACTGGAACTTTCGGTGGAACCGTGTTCAGATGAGATTAAAACAGAGATTTTTGGCAACAAACAGCAGAGGTCAGTTTGGCATGGACACAAAGAAAGCCATGTAGAAAAGCACTTCATCTCCACTGTGAAGTATGGTGGTGGATCTGTGATGCTGTTTTACGTTCGAAGGCCCTGGACAATTTATTTAGATACATGGTATGAAAGGCTCCATTAAGTACCAGCAGAAATAAAATCAAAACCTGAATGCCTCAGCCAGGAAGATTAACTAGGCCATAGTTTGGATCTTCCAGCAGGGCAGTGATCCAAAGCATGCCTCAAAATCAACATAAAATGGTTCACTGACCACAGAATCAAGGTTTTTCCATGAAAAATCACCCATCTTTTTGTCTTTGAAAGGTAAATATGCCAAAACATAAGAGACTTAACATTTGTCTGAAATATACAGTAACGAGTAACACATATGTGAACTGGCAAGGAAAATACTTTGTCTCCTTTAATTGTACAACCTATGTTGTCAACTAGTATAGCACAGTTATGGAATAAATTATAATAAATAATAATCAAAACTCAATTTAAATTCATCATTCTGACATTTCTCATGACATATCCCAATACAGTTAAATTAGTTGTTTATTCATGTATTCTCTGTTGCGGTATAAATATTTAAAATTTGGTCAAAATGACCTCTGTGGTCATTCTAGTAGTTATGGAATTCCAGCCTTTCTAGTGTTAAAGAAAAGTCAGAATTTGTCATAAATAGATTCTTGTGAGTTCATAAAGTCGTCATATGTGATAAAAAACTGCAATTCTCATAGTGGCTTGGATAAATACCCTTACCTAAGCTATAGTATACTTTGTAGTACATAGATAATATTAAAAATGCATATATTTTATGAAAATACACCTAAATATACTTTTCTGTGTATACTTTGAAAGGTATATTTTTAGTATACTTCAAACGATAATAATATAGTATATGTTATTATGCTGTAAGGAATTAAACTGGATTAAATATATTTCTTAACAGACTTAAGCACACTTAAAAGTATATTTGTCATCAAATTGATGGAATCAATTAAAGAATATTTTAAAGCATGTAAGGCTTTTACTGTGTGATTTAGTACATTTTAATTGCAATATTATTGCAAAACTCACTAGCTAACTAGCATATATGAGCTATATGTGACCATCAGTTCACCCATAAGAAAACATTTTAATACATTTAGAATTATGAAGTACAAATTGTGTCTTAATAATTGTTTAATTTAACATAAGTTGTTCTATTTTAGACCAGAAAAGCACTTGTATAGTGCATAGACAATGTATTTCAACATTACTCAAATATAAGTTATGTTTAATTATTTCTAATAATAGATTTAAATACATCTACAAAAGTAAATCTATGTTTATCTGTTGAATGTATTGAGTGCTACTGGAATATAGTGACAATGCATTTAGGTGTTTTATAACTCAGTAAGTAGCATTGAAGTGTACCAGAACATCAGTATATATCTATAATATATTCCAAGTGTAGTAATCGTCTACAAATTGCATACTTAAGAGCAACTTTCAAAAGTACTCAAAAGCTGAACTATTAAATGCAATTAAATGTAGTTTGTATTTAGTATGTGTTAAGTATGTACTTTTCATATTTAATACACTATTGAAAAGTACACTTAAATGTATGAGATGTGGTGTGAGGTGTGAGGAATATATGGATTTTTTCATAAAAGAGAAGAGTTTTGATCTCAGGTATATTCTCAGAGAGATTAACTCTGAGTAAACACAGTCTGCCTTGATTTACACTACACACCAGTATAAAGTTTAATGGAAAATGTTGCATAGTCTTATTAAGTACAGAATGTGTGCTGTGGGATCCTGTAGCTCCTTCCAGCTTCCTTTTTTCAGAGTTGAACAGGGGTGAATGGTGAGGGGAGTGATGGGTAAAAAGAGAGAGAGAGCCATTAGAATAATGACTGAAAGCAGAGGAGGATGAGTCTTCAGTGTGCGCTTCTCTTATATGGCTCAAGATGTCTCCCACCTGGCAGACCAACAATAACACCTCCACAAGAATAAAAAGCACCATCAACAATAACGGTTTACGCGCACACACTCGCCTGTTTTTACTCACACGTGCATGCACAGACACACACGCTGTGATCGCACTGTTGAGCCCTGTAAATCTGCTGCTCTGGCCTTTTTCCCGGCCCGCCGCTCTCCCCCTGCCGTCTGTAACGCGTGTAATAATGGCTTTCATTTGGTTAGGGGTGCGGAAGGGCCGCTCTGAGATGGCCAGATTAAATCTTACGTGTGTCAGAGGAGAGGGGGAAACAGCATTGCGCTGTCAGGAGAGCGCCGGTGAAAAATAACCTGTCATCACTTCCCCCCGGTTGGGTTACTCGCTCTCCTCCTCTCCTCTTCTCCCTCGCTCCCCCGATCCCCTGCTTGGCCCTCGGGGAACTGATCCATGAGGTGGGGTCTGAGGAGGACATGGCGAGAGACAGAAGTGGTCTTTAACATAGAGAGACAGATGGGGGGAGAAAGAAGGAGTGACAGAGAAGAGAGAGAGAGGGAAAAAAGGGAGAGTGAGAGATGAAACATGAAAGGAAAGAGAAGGAAATGGACAGAAGGGGAGGGAAAGGAGAACAGAGAGGAAGAAAGAGAATGAAGTGAGAGGAATGGAAAGAGAGAAAGAAGGAGAGAGAGAGAGTAGAACAGATAGAGGAAGAAAGAAAGAAATATATGGAAAAAGAAGAACGTAGAGAGGGGGAAGAGAAAAAAGAATAATTGAAAGAGAGGCATGGAAAAAAGGAGAGAAGGGAAATAGAGGGATGGAGAGGTGAGAGAAAAAAGAACACAGAGAGAAAGAGAGATAGAAATGGAAAAACTGTGAAAGAAAGAGAAAGAGGGTAAGAGAGATAAGAGTTGAGAGAGAGACAGAGAAAGAGAAGGAAAGAGTGAAAGAAGGAGAGAGGGAGAGAAAGAAGAATAGATAGTGCACAAAACAGAGAAAGAGATGAAAAAAGAAAGAGATTAAGATAAACAGAAGGGCAAGAGAAGGTGAGAGAAAAACAGAGAGAGAGAAAGAAAGAGAAAGGGGTAGAGAGAGAAGAAGGAGGGAAAGAAGAACAGAGATAGAAAGTATAAGAGAGGAGAAAGAAAGAAAGAAAGAAAGAAAGAAAGAAAGAAAGAAAGAAAGAAAGAAAAGAAAGAAAGAAAGAAAGAAAGAAAGAAAGGAGAAGAGATGAGTTGAAAGAAAGAAAGAAAGAAAGAAAGAAAGAAAGAAAGAAAGAAAAAGAAAGAAATCTGATGAATCTGATGTAGACTTTTCTTAGGATCTCTCTCAAGAACACATTTAAGGAAAACCTTAGGAGGATATTGGTAAATGAGGCCCAATGTAATTTTGTGACTTTGTATACGCTACAGTGCATGAAGTGTAAGTTTAAGATATTATTAACTAGACAATAAAATGTATTTTTTAGATGTTTTCATCTTTTAAGATGTTTTAGATGTTCATTTCAAGCTTGTTGGAACAACAAGTTATTAAATGATAAATAATATACCTATTATCTATTTACTTATATTTTTGTTAAATTATCTGAAATGATATTTGAAATGTGAGACACTGTGGTTATTTATTTTACTATCTGATTGTTAAGTTATGTTATGATCTACAGTTCTGTTTAAAACGATTCTACAATGTATTTCTGTTGTTTTTATGTTTGAAGCTGCTCAGGGTAACAGATCTGTACCTAAACTGGTTCTTCTTTGTAATTGGAAAAAAAGTTGACCAGTGATTCCAAACTTTTGAACAGTAACATGAACATAAATGCAGTAATGCATTTGTCCTTCACATCACTGTCCTCTGCAACAGCACAGGAAACACCCTCATGTGTCAAAAACACGTTTCCACATGCCAGATGTCAAGTGCCAACATCTCGTACCAAGTGGAATTCTCAGTCTGTTCACCTGGAATAGATTGCACATATAAGTACAGACAGTCAGAGCGAGAGAGCGAAAGAGCGAGAGAGCAGGATTAACAGTAGGGGAGGAGAGTTCCTCACATGTGTAAAGTGATATGTAGCAGCTCAGACAGGAGACTGCAGACGCAGGCTTTGCTTTGAAGCTACAGTAGATTTTAATTATTAATAACCCAAACACTGTCAATGAGCCAGTCTGAGAGGGCAAACATGACTGCAGCGTCTGGGGATAATTAACAGACTCGTTTGCATCTTATAGTCTGCGTGTATGTGAAAGTGTGTGGGAGAAGGCGTGTAAACCGGGTGAGATGGAAGTATGTCAGATGTGTGTGAGTGGAGAAATGTTTGTGTGTTAGTGTGTGAGTGGAGGGGTGTTCAGAACTACGCTGGATACACTTGCACAGTGTATAAAACTCCATCAGCACTGCTGTGTCTGATCCACTCAGACCAGCACAACATACACTAACACACCACCATCACGTCAGTGTTACTGCAGTGCTGAGAATGATCCACCACCCAAATAGTACGTGCTCTGTGTTGGTCTTGTGGGAGTCCTGACCACTGAAGAACAGGGCGAAAGAGGGCTAACAAAGTATGCAGAGGAACAGCTGGATTACAGTCTGTAATTGTAGAACTACAAGGTGCACCTATATGGTAAGTGGGCGTAGCTAATGCTGACATGAGGCAACAGGAATTTATTCCCATTTGGAGGGATGATTTTGACTGGTTGAGCTACAACAAAGAACGAGTGATGTTTTGCATTACTTACTGTGCGTAAACAGCTAAGTTAGCTGCAGAAGTAACCATCAAACCTCATGACTTTCTCACACTATGTAAGTGAGCTTTTTAAACAAAAAGTTAGAGAGTTAAGTGTTAAGAAGCAGCCCTTGGTTAAAGCTAGCTAATTAGTGTCTTTAATGTCTTTTATTGAACATTAGCACTCCAGCTGGCCACTTAGTGCTAGCTGATTTACCTCAGAAAATCATCTGAAGTGTGTGAGTGAAAGTGCGAGAGCGACAGAGAGAGAGAGAGAAAGAAAGAGAGAGAGAATGCTGACTGAGGCTTAGTGACAAGGTGGTTGTAGAAAACTGAGAAAGCAACGCCACTGAAACTGAGTAAAATCTCTTTCTCTTTCTTTCTTTCTTTTTGCTCTCTGCTTCTCATTCCCTCTCTCTGTCTCTTCTCTTGAATCAAGGGATGGAAAAAGTGTAAGACTGAGTTATTTCTCTTCTTCTTCTTCTTCTCTCTCTCTCTCACACATTATAGCAAATAATATAGTAATGCTAATGGTAATATTTTAATGACTGCAATACTGCAGTCACCTGCAAATGTTGTTATTGACAGTTGTTTCCATGGATGAGTGATTTTGGCATTCAGAGAAGTAAATTGTGGATTCACTTGTAAAGAGGACACTTGAAAAAGCTTAAAGCTGCACTATGTAAGTTTTGGGGAATATGGAGACCTCTCTGGTGGAAATGTGTAATTGCACACATGTAACATCATATTTTGAAAGAATATACTGAAAGAATATTCAAAGAGTCAAAAGTTGGTAAAGGACATGTCTTCTGAGGATGTAGGTGAATTATCTACTATTGTCATCATATCTTCATCAGTATAATGTTGATTTTGCAATTAAGACCTAATTTTGAGTCTCTGCTTGTGACGTTAATACACAAAGACATCAAAGAAGTCAAGCTCAATAAAGGCACAAGGAAAATGCTAAGGGATAAGAAAAGGTTGGAAAATATTCTCGTCCAAATGAATGTTTTTGGTACATAAACCCACACAAACATCATAGGACCTCAACAATTCAAGAATCTTTCCTTTTGAGTTGGAAGAACCTACAGTGTAGATACATGATGCCTGTATGCTTCTGTTACTTCAGCAGGTGAAAGGGTCACCAACGGCCTCCCGCTGCAGGTATTATCTGTGAGAGCGGCCGTGTGGGGAGAGAGAGTGTGTATGTGGGGGAGTGTGTGTGTACGTGGAGGTGTGTGTGTTCAGGGTAAACACAGCAGAGGAGTGCAGTGTTGACAGAACAGATCGATACTCAGGGCTGCTGCTGATGGGAAACAGGCTGATCTTCTCTTCTGATCCTTCTGTAATAACATAGCCACTGTCACACACACTGCCTGTCACTCACCCTGATGAGAGTCTGTCACCTGCTCACCTCTCACACTGTGCATATTTACTGTACACACACTGACCGCATCACATACATAACTACTGTCTGCACATAGGAATTACTTTGCATCACACTGCAGTGTGGAATGATGCATCAGTGCATGTGAGAACATGGATGCATACAGTGTTGATTTTCAGCTGGGCAAAACGTATATTGTTGCTGTCAGTGGCGAATCATTTAGAGCAATTACGAGAGCTGGCCTTCAGTCCAGGCCATAAACGTCAAAACTCTCTGAAAAATTCCATTCAAAAAAAAAGGAGAAAAGACTTTGAGTGTTCAGTGTGTAATTATGAAACTAAGTGCAACTAAAAACTTGATGACTGAGATCAAGCTGAATAAAAGTATGTCTTGCCTGTCATGTTTGTGTTAATGTTTAATGCACACATCTTTGCTTTTTAAGTGCCTTTGCTTGCCCTATTTCACAGCTACAGTAATTCTAACTTCTGCTTGCATCCTAATGGGACCCTTCTGCACATCTTAATGCAAGATTACTCTTCATTTGCTGAATTTAACCCACACAAAATATGGCCTGTGCAAAAGTTATGACATTTTAGATTTTGTGTTAAATTGTTTCTAATATGTTAATCTCAGCAAACAGAAACTGTGCTCTTAAATTAGCAAAAAATTTCATATTTAAGTTTGTTCCCTTTAGAGAATGTTTTAACTTATTTCAACAAAACGTGTTATTTGTTCAAACTTTTGCACATCACTGTATGTTGTGGTTTGACAGTTAAGGCCTCTGGGATACAAAGGCTGCCATTATTTCCAATGTGTGCTAACAAAAGCCTAAAAGTTAGGCTTCTGCATATACTTGTGGTCAGTGGCATATCTTGGTCTTCCAAAAGGCCTGGAGTGATATTTTCTCTCACAATACTGGTCCCACTCATTGGAAATGAAAACATTACTGGTAGATTCCAATTAGAGGTGTAAGGCCTTATGAACAGCTTCCAAAAGTCTAATTGGAAGGCAGCTTCTGAAAGTGGTAAGCCCAATAGATGAGCTAACTTGATTGTACCTGTGTACACACCACACAACAAATATTCTGATTGGATGTTTTTTTCTTCTGTATTTACTTTAAGATTTAACCCCTTCATTTCCAAACAAAACTTCAGAATGAAGCCCAGAGCGACAGCCATTCAGTACAAGTAATTAATTTTTCAGCTTCAGAGAAAAAACAGAAAACATGTATTGAACATATTATATACATTAACATTTAATATATATTAGAAGCCTAAACTTATGTAAGACCATAAAATGTATGTGATATTGTAATAAAATAACAGCATATAATATAATATTCTAAATATAATATTAAACTTTATTACAGCTTCTATACTTTTTTGGGGAAATTTTCATTTTGTCAAGGAAATTTTGCAGAGACATCTTTCCATAGCTTCAAAATTCAGTCTTGAAAGTTGGTTGCATTTTCTGCTTCTCACAATTCAAGTAATCCCAAAACACTTTCAATAACATTGAGGTCTGGCCACTCCATCATTTGGAGAACTCCAGTACATTCTGTGTTTGATTTGTACATTTTGTTTTTCTCAGTGAGGGCTTCTTCATGGCTACACATCCTTTCAGACTCATAGCACTGAGCTGTCTTCTCACAGCCATTTGATTGGAAATTAAATATTTGGTAACACTATTCTGAGTGGTCCTTTGTAGATGATTAATAAACTCTTAACAGAGTATCAGTAACACATCAGTGAAGTAGCAGTAATGAAGCATCTGAATATATTGAGGTAAATATCTTGAAAATGTACTGTTGATGCATTATTTACGTTAAGTAGATGTATTGTTAATATGTTATATGAAGTAGACTTAATATGGTACCTCCATTAAGCAAGACCTAACCTTACCCAACCTTAACCAAATCTAACCTAATCCTAACTCTGGCCTTAATCCTCACCCTAGCCTTAACCCCAAACCAAAACCTAATCCTAAACCTCACTCTGGCCCTAATCCTAACCCTAACCATAACCAAAGCCTAATTCAGTTAAACTCCAGTTACAGAATGGTGTCAGCAGCACATCTATAACAGCTTGTTGAGGATGTTGAGATGGTCTATATTAGACCCGTTACATGTTCAGTGACCTCTCAAGGTTACGTCTACAGAATGCAGATACTCCAAACAAACAGAAAAAGAGTTCATCAGATTATAAACAAATGCAATTTATGCAGTTAATGCAAAGACTCTTGATAATGTACTGAATTTATTCACTGCTGCTATACCATTAATATGTTGTTGATATAATACTGAGAGTCTGTCGAGTGTTTATTCCATCTAAACAGGACCACTCAAAATAAAGTGTAACCAAATATTTGAAAGGTGGTCTCTGACTTTTGCACAGTAATGTATACAACAGCACTGAAATGAATATGCGTAGTGTAACACACACACACACACTTTGGTCCTCCCTCTGCTGGGACCCTGTAGGACTGTAGACTGCTTGATGGATGGCTTTGTGTTTGTTGTGCTGGGCCACTGCTCTGAGTGTACGCCAGTCTGCTAGTCTCATGGTGTGAGCCCCACTCACACTGACCATGAGGAGGGAATGTGTGCGTGTGTATCTATGGTGTGTGAGTAACACAATCTGAAATCATGTGGGAAAGAACTGGTGTGACAGACTTTCTCCTCGCTAGTCTCCAGTATGTCATCTGGCTTTTCAAAAATTCAGAATAATAATTAATGCGCAGAGCATCACTCAAGCATCTGTCACCACTAACTGACATTTGTTGCAGCAGGTTTGTTAACTAACGTCACAGCTTCCTCATTTGAATACATTTATATAGCCTCTCAGTTGAATATACTACAGCAATAAAATGTGATGGTGAACCATTATTGCATCTGTTAGGAGTTTCTCCACTAACTCAGGAATCAGAGTCTTGAACGCTGAGAATTCGCTGACAGCAGAATCGGTGACCTCAGTCCGCACTTAAATGAGCTGCAAGGCTTCAAAGAACACCAATGTCACCTTTTTTGGTTGATGATACTGTATCTTATGATTTTCCAAGAATCCCCTGCACCATAGACAGCAAGCAGATTTACAGTTAAACACATTCACTGCCTTATGACACAAATCAACCCAATGAGATTTTTAGATTAAGCAAGATCAAGAAAGCTGTTTTGGATCAAGCTGAACTTTTCACTTTTTACTATGAATATAACAAATAAATCATTGTGACAAATGTAATATCAAAAGAACTTAGTAAAGAGTGTCAAGATCTTTTCCACAGTGCCACTGTCTGCTCGACGGGTCTTCAAATGACATCAGTAGGTCACAAGATGTAAGAAGAATTGAAAGTAAATGAATTGTGATAGGTAATGTTTTAAAGAGCCCTTCAAGCAGCAACAGGATACAAGTTTCTGAATTGTCCCAACTCCACTTTTGAATCGATTAAGTACATAAAATGCTTGAGTTTACAGGAATATTTAAATGCTATATGTTTTCTATTTGTTACCCATTTATCCTAGAGCAATAAATCTCCTGAACCAGACCCCCAGATCTAAACTCCCACACTGAACATCCAGACACATTGCTAGTCTGAACCTACTACACCTTCACACTTCTCTATTTATAGCCCACTGTCCCTTTTAGAAAGCATATACGTTTGCACTGTGATTGCACAATGTGTTCCCATGTAACTGTGGTAACACTTTATGTGGAGTGGTCCTTTGTAGATGACTAATAAACTCTTAACAGATTGTCAGTAGCACATTAACAACACATCAGTGAAGTAGCAGTAATGAAGCATCTGCATACATTGAAGTAAATATTGTGAAGATGTTCTGTTGATACTTAACTAACATTAAGAAGATGTATTGTTAATATGTTACTTCCATTACCCAAAACCTTGACTGGGCCCTAATCCTAACCCTAACCTTAACCTCAACCCAAAACCTAATCCTAACCCCCATATGTTTTTGACATGTTACTGAGAGTCTGTTGAGAGTTTGGTTCATCTAAAAGGACCACTCAAAATAAAGTGTCACCATAACTGTTTATTGAGCACATTGTCATTTTATCACCACAGCACTAGAGCCATGGACCCTCGTCCCGTACTAAAGCACTACCTCACACCCAAGAATTATGTACACATCAACATATGAGACTTGTCACACATTCACATTCAAAGATGTGACTACATGTACACACATTTGCACTATTTTTTACTTTTTTACATTTCTGTAGCTTAGTTTTTGGATTTGTTTTACTTATTATGTGTGTAGTATTTGTACAAAGACAATAAAGTAATCATATTCATAACAAAGTATTCTTATTTGTGTGTCCAGCAACTGAATTTAGAATGAGGAAGGGGTAAAGGCCACAGAAATGGTTTTGATTGGTCTTGGATTTCATGTAAGTGATAAAAAAATTACTTTTTAGCCATATGGTTTAATCCATTTGAAAAAAAATGTTTTTAGATTTGCACTCAGGCAAGCTCAGAGAGGAAAAATGTTGATGCCTTTAATCGTTGTTGTTGGCAAAGATTTTAAGATTTTAAACAAACAAATGGATCCTTGACCAAATCAAGCCTTACCTCTCACTCCAAGCCCAGATAACTAAACTGAAGCTCTCCTATTTTGGACATATTCTGAGAAGAACCAGTTCACTGGAAAAAACAATTACGCTCAGAACAGCTGAAGGTAAAAAGGAAAGAGGATGGCCAGCAACAAGATGGATGGACACAATCAGAGGAATCATGAATAAGCTATTAAGAAGCCTAAAGGTGCAACCAGAATACAGGATATTCTGGAGAAACACTATCTGTATGGTTGCCAGGAACTGGAATCAACTTCAAGGCACTTGAACACTGCGACTAAAAATTTCAGATATGGACATTTTAGAGTTAAGCTGGAACAACTCTTCTTTTTTTACAGTGTTCAAACACACAGACCAGTGGCTCACTGAGTAAACAAGGGCCATTAAAAGTACCTGAACAAGAGTAAAATCACCCTCACAAAAGAACAAGCTGCTGCTCTACTGCCTTTGACACAAGTTATGCAGCAGAGCATATATTACATATTCTAGTACAAGGCACGACGCAGCCCTGTCACAGCCACGCTGTTTGCTGCTTGCTTCTATTTAAGGAAAGGGCCACGTTACGACCCGTTGCGTTCTGGGCCGGGATGGGAAAGAAAACAAGCCTCGTCTCACATTTTGTGCACACCGAAAAAAAAAGTTAAAAGTCAAAAAGTGACTAAGGTAGCAATTAGCACCCTGAGAGTGTGCAAAATGTACCTAATTAGATTTTGAAGATGAAAAGCTGCGTCTGGCTCGCACATCCCAATTAATTTAAATGTATGCAGAGATAAGAGCAGGCCTGACCACGTTAACTTCACATCGCAGAGAGGGTCCCTTAAAGTGCACACTTTATTAACATTCACAGAGAGAGGGAGATGGAGGGAAAGAGAGAAAGAGAGAGAGAGAGAGAGAGAGAGTGCTATTGAGAGGGATGCACACTTCAGCCTCCACTCTACAGCAGGTCAGCACTCAGCTGAGGAGGGGCCAGTGTGAGAGAGATGGATGGAGAGATGAGAAATGGAAGGATGAGAAAAAAAAAAGCAGACGACAGAATGAAAAAAGAGAGAAAACAACAGGATAAGACAGAGACAGTGAGAAAGCCAGCAAACAGAGGTTGAATGAGAAAGAGCAGTAAATGTGGACAGAGTTAAAGAAATTAACATAGACAGCATTGTGTGCTTTTTTGAGTGAACTGGCATAATAATACACAGTATGCATCTGAAAGTATCCAGACAGCTCTTCTGATTAGTGAATTCAGCTGCTTTAAGGTGCACCCACTGCTGACACATGCGTTCAATTGCTCATGTAGCTTGTATAATCTCCAAAGAAAAGCACTGCTGATAGAATGGGACACTCTGGAGTAGCCGCTCATGAGCCTAAGGTCACCTCTCCCATCGTCTAGAGCATGTGTCAGGCTCCAGTCCTCGTGGGCCAAAACACTGCAGGCTTCAGCACACTGCCTCATTAAACACACCTGATTTAGCTTATCAGCTATTTAGCAAGGCCTTCATGGACTGAATTCAGAGTGTTAGATGAAGGTAAACACTAATTTCTGCATCACTTTGGCCGGGATGGTCCCCAGTTTGACATGCCTGGTCTAGAGGGTTATTGGGCTTTGGAGTAGTACAGCTGCATTCTCTGGAGTGATGGAGCTCCATATAATACCTTTGTGATCCATAACCGATCATCTAACATCAGTACCTGACCTCACTAAAGAATGAAAATTGTTTAAAACAGTTTACTGTAACTGTACACTCTTAAAAATAAAGGTGCTGAAAAGGGTTCTTTGCGTAATGCCATAGAAGAATCCCTTTTGAACCTTTCAATAGTTCTTTAGAGAGCCTTTTTGTAAATGAGATGTCTGAGCGCAAATGACCCTTTTAAATTTTAAACCTCCACATAATGAAAAGGTTCTAAGAAGAACCCTTAAATAGGTAAAGAACCTTTACATTATGGGCGTGAGATTCCTTCTCCGGTTCCAACTACTCCTTTCCCAACCCTAATCTATGAATTGCTCAGGCAACATACCTTCAGAAGTCTAAAGTCATTTTGCTATTGACATTATATTTATGTAATTGTTTATTATTTACATAATCAATTACATTTACTGGATTCACTGCTTCATTTTATAAGCATAAATATTATTGATTGAAAGTGGAGAATCCATACTTTCACAGATTGCTCTGCTTTTTTTAAAGAGGGAGAAATAATTAATATAAAATTACATCATGCTTTGTTATGACTTGTGATCGCTGTGATTTCTGAGGGTTCTAATTTTAATGATAATAATAAGGCAATTTTTATTCATACAGCACTTCACAAGGTTGATTACAAGGTTTTGCTTATGGCATTTAAAGCTCTTAATGGCTGAGCTGCAGTTCTTTAGTGAGGACAAAAGTACTATGTAGAACCATGAACACACTTTTTGGTGCTATATTGAACCCAGTATAGAACTACACCCTATATACTCTAAAAAGTTCTATATAGAACCATATACAACACATTCTCCATCAATTTGAAGAACGATTATACCATGCAAAGAACCATTTAAGCATACAAATTGTCCTTTGAGTGTTCATGGTTCTACATAGAACACAAAGAACTGCAGCTCGGCCATTAAGAGCTTTAAATGTCATAAGGAAAACCTTTTAATCAGTGTGGAACTTAACAGGAAGCCACTGTAAACTGAATAAGACCAAAGTAATATGCTCCAACTTTCTTTCTATGGTAATCACACGGGCTGCTGCATTCTGAACTAGCTGGAGCCTATTTAGAGATACAGCAAGGCAACAAACCAGTAACATGTTACAGCAGTCTAATCTAGTGGTTATGAAAGTATGAACTAATTTCTTAGTATCTTGTAGGGACAGCATGTAACTAGCATCCAGTGTTACACCAAGGTTTTGAACTGTAGCACTGAGAAACAATTAAGCTCAAGAATAAAATCTGCAACCTTATTTTGAGTGATATTAGTTCTCAACAGCAATCCTTCTGAATTTAACAGAGTGTAACAGGAAAAAGTTATGTCTCGAACACAGTCTTCCATTATGTGTAACTGTGTCACTGAAATTGGATGGGCTGACACGCATAACTAAGTGTCGTCAGCATAACAGTTAAATGTAATATTATGCTTACACTTTATGTATCCTAAGAGCTGTAAATAAAGGGAGAACTGTAGGGGCCCTAAAACAGCACCTTGTGGAACACCATATTGCCTATATACTTTAAGAAAACTCTTTGCATTTACAGTGAAGTGGATGACTGGAAGTGGTCTGTCAAGTAAGACCTAAACCCTAGCCAGCACCGACTCTGTGCTATGATGTTCTAAAAGCCAGAGTGAAATCATTCAAGCCTGTGCAATTAAAAGAATAATTATGCAATCGTCACTGAAATAGTATAGCTAAATAAAATAATAATTGAATTTTAAGGGTTAAACACAGAATACTGTCTACCATCAGTTTAAGGTAAGGTTCTCTGTGCTTATCTGTTGAATTTCACCGCTTTATCAAAATTTCTGCATAATTAAATCTTTATAATGTAAGCAAAATGATTCAGATTGGTTCGATGTGAAATGCTCCACTCTAGAGAAACTTACTGAATCAGAATTGTTCACAGCTGTAGTGACAGGAACCAGACATCTGAAGTGTTTAATGTATCTAAAAGCTACATCACAGAAAGCTATTACAAAATGACCACATACATATATGTTGCCTTATATGTCTGATACATTGATTTATTTTGCAGCAAGAGTTTAACCTAAAACATTTACTTTTACAGCAGACACAGAGCAGATTCAGGTTTTCAGGTTTACCACCATTTACATCAACACTGCATATAAAAACTCAGAAGGTTCACTGGCTGTTCTGGACAAAAAATAAAATCACCATTTCTCTGAAGTGAACCATTTCACATCAAATCATTTTGAATGATTTTGTTTACTTCTCAAAGTATCTAAGACATATGAGACGTATCTAAGCTGAGCATTTTGAAAATTCAAGGCTGTGTTAGTGTGTGTGATAACCGCTTACTGTGTGTCAGGCTCTCCTCACAAAGACATGAATGATACACAGAAGTAAACACATCATGTCACTGTGACCAGCAGCTTCAGTGTGCGGAATATGCTCCCTGTAGAGATCACAGACTCTGAAATCTGATTTCTGCTCTGCTTTAACTCTCCTGGCCATGTCCTGAATCTCTTCCTTTCTGTTTTTCCCTCTCTGAACTGCAGGACTCTTGCACTTCACCTTCATTGGCGCTCACTAGAGAACAATCACTCTCGTTCATCTGTATTTTTCTCTACATCACCACACTTTTCCCACTCTCTGTCTCTCGTTCTTCTCTCACTTTCATTTTGTCTTTTCCCTCTTCTCTCTCTCTCTCTCTCTCTCTCTCTCTCGTAGGAAGAGAATGGCCTCCTGCACGCTGAGAGAGAAGTGGCTCAGTGCAGCTGGAGAAAGGTCACTGATGACAGGCCTTCGGATGGGCTGTCAGTAGCTCTCCCTCTCTCTCTCTCTCTCTCTTTCTCTCACTTTTTGCTTATTCTCTCTCCCCAATTTCCCATTCTCTCTCTCTTACCTATTTTTCCCTGCTCTCTCTCTCTCTCTCTCTCTCTCTCTCTCTCTTTCTCTCTCTATTTCTCTCTGTTAATATACACAGTCAGAAAACAAATCTACATGCACAAAAACTCAAAAAACTCAAACAGGTGAAGAATGGATGAGGAGACAGACAGACAGACAGACAGACAGATAGATAGATAGATAGATAGATAGATAGACAGCTGGGTTAATAGAGAGACAGGTAAACTGTAGATATCTAGATTGAAATCCTAACGCTTATCAGAGCTCTGGCGATTCTCAGTCACTTCATGTATTTACTGCCACCCAGTGGGTCACTTAGCAATGACACCAGTCTGTCTGTCATTAAATACAGCAACATGTGGCTGTAATTAAGCTTTCACAGTATGTGACAGCTGATTTGCGAGGGTGATGAACGTCACTGCACCTATTCACCATGACCAGTCTGGACACACGCACTCACATGCATGCATACACACTGTGCTACCGATGGCTGTAATGGGCCAGTGGCTCCACATGCAGTAGATTCACTGTCAGACAGACTCAGAGTGACGTCTCTGTCCTCAGCCCACAGGCTCCCATCCATCATCTCCTTCCCTGTACACCCTAAAGCA
Organism: Colossoma macropomum; assembly: GCF_904425465.1. NCBI lineage: Eukaryota > Metazoa > Chordata > Actinopteri > Characiformes > Serrasalmidae > Colossoma > Colossoma macropomum. The sequence goes on from NW_023494798.1 coordinate 14,428,498, forward strand.
ACACTGATCCTGCACGAGCGCTTGACCCATAGAGAAGCATAAGCACAGGGCTGAAAAAGACAAAGCTCCAGGGCCTGGCGCAGTCTCAATGATCAGCACGGACACTACGCTGCCTTACGGTCAGAGTCACAGAGCATTCAGCTTTGAAGTTAGTCATCCTCCTCATCCAGGTACATCTAACTCAAGATCAAGTGTCACTAACAGCACAGAACAGGCCGTCTTAAAGCATAAAGTCAGAGATGAGCAGATAGCACCCATTCGGAGGAAACAAGAAGGGGGGACCAGGATGTATGAGCATCCAGAGATGAGAAAATATGAGAAAAGAGACGGAGAGTGGACTGATAGATGGTGAAAACAGAGATGGAGAGAAAGAGAGCGTATGAGAAAGAGACAGAATACAGGAGAGAAAAAAGGAGAGAGAGAGACAAAGTGTGTGTCTGTGTGTGTGTGTGTGTGTGAGAGAGAGAGAGAGAGAGAGAGAGAGAGAGGCCTTGAAGGCTCAGGTGAAGGACATATGTGTGAGGGGATACAAAGCGAGGTGGAGAGAGGGATGAGAGGAGAAGTGTGTTGTGGTTTCACTCAGGGCCCATCATCCGTCTTTTCACTGTACCTGAACAACTCAAAGTCTCAGCATTACACACACACACACACACACACACACACACACACAGACAGACAAACTCACTCTGCACTTCTGTACACATTATACTGTATATACTGATTTATAATAGAGCTGTTCCAATTACTCAATTAAAACTCAATTTAATTACTCAGTTAAACATCATGCAGTTAAACATCATCACTTAATAGGTATGTTTACAATTAGCATGATGGAAATGTATATTTTAAGCTCTCCTACTGACCCGTCTCACAGTAAGAAATAATAACTGATAAGCACACTCATTTATATGCATTATTTTGCATCATAGTATTTTTATATTTCTGTATCATTTTCTCTTTATAAAGTCTTAAAAATGTCATGGTTCCTCTTTAAACAGTAAAATATTCTGGAGTCATTGAAAGTATCATAAACTAGCCTCTCCTCATGCTACGTTGTGCGTGGTTGGTTACAATTCAGTTTAGTCATTTTTGAATGTAATTGTGGGACAGTAGGTTAAATTCAAATAACACAGAAAACAGTGATTTTTAAATCTACTGCTTTTTAAAAAACAGTATAAAGATAAAATATTTAATGTTACTTTTTTAATTTTGAATGTCTTTTGTGTGAACATACACTTATTCTGAAATTTATTCTGAAAAAGACACTGGGACAGGGGTTATTTCAGCCTGGAAACATTGTGATGTTCAAAAAAAACATCCTAAACAGGTGATGCAGTCATGCTTGGGCACACAAGGAATATCCAGAAAGAGAAGAAACAGAAAACAAAATAGTTCAAGAATAACATTTCTCAGTGAGTGGATTTTAGGTATTTCAGCCACTGAAGCACATAATATCATCAAAATATTCTGGGCAGAGCCGGTCCTGACTGCCCTGGGGCCCTAAGCAAAACTCTGCAAAGGGGCCCTCCTACCTGACCCATGAGCCATGTAAACCATTTGCAATTGCCAAACAGTCACACCTGACACCCCAGCGCTCCCACTACAATCCTCCCTCCTTTAAACACTTTCCTAAATCTGTCAGTCTAAGCATAAGTAGACCCATACAGAACAGAGTAAGGTATAAACAATGAAGGGAATATTAACAATTACATAAATACTGACAAGCCTAAGCATAGCACCTGAAAAATCATAAATAATACTATTATTAATTTTATCAGCTGTATCAGGCCCATTCAAACTGGCTCCCCCAGATTTCCTTTTATACATTTTCAAATATAAAATACTATTCATTCTGTCACACAGCTGAATACTTAATGGTCATTACTGACTGAGAGATGTGCATCCATAATGCCCAGTACACCTAGCTGATCAACATTTAAATTCTATATTTAATCAATAGTCAATGTAAATCAATTGCTTTCCATTTTGTATTAGTCCGGAGTTGTAACTAAACTTTGACTGAGAGACTGAATAATCATTGTCTTGTTTTAAAATGATGGGCACCTATGAGGAGAGTGACATTATACCCATATATTGTCTGGACTAGACTTGTCTCCACAGAGGTTGCTGCTGCAAAGCGCGAGTTGCATTTCATGCATGTGCATATGAACACATGCAGTTTTATTGTCTGAGCTGCAGTTTGTAAACACCATTGCTTGTTGGCAGTTAGATTAGTAAGACAGACTAGAGAGAGATGCTCTGCCCAGCTAGCACATCAATTTTTATTTGTTAAACATTACTGTTATTTACTGACATCAAACTTGGAGAGGAGAGAACACACGGTTACCTGATTGCAGTTTTTTTTTGTGACCAGATGGATAGTTCTGCTTCATCCTCACAATAAACAGCTTTGACATGAGGAGGAGGCAGGGCCTTGCTTAATTTGCAGGGCCCTAGTGAAAGGCAAAGTCGAAAACCACACCTGCATACCCATAATCTTCACCTTAGACGGCAGTACCTTAAAAACTATCACCACATGGGCTCATAAACACTGTTTATCACTACATCCACAAATGCAAGTTAAACTGTATTATGCACAGTGGAAGCAGCAGCATCCAGAAATGCTGCCAGGCTAAAGCTCATCAAAAGTGGTCAGATGCACAGTGGAAATGTGTTTTTGGTCTGATGAGTTAACCTTTCAAATTGCTTATGGAAATAATGGATGTTGTGTTCTCTGGGCCAAAGAAGTAAAAGACCTTTCATATTGTTACCAGCCTAAAGGGTCTGTCATGATACAGGAGGGGGTATTAGTGGGTAACCTGTTCATCTGTGAAGGCAACAGTAATGCTGAATACATTTTAGAGCAACTCATACAGCCTTCTGGACAACATTTTTTCAGGGACGTCCATGCCTATCCCAATATGACAACACCAAGCCACATTCTGCACGTTACAACAGCAGGGCTGTGTAATCAGAGGATGCGGGTGCAAGACTGACCTGCCTGCGATTAAACCTGTCTCCCGTTGCAAAAATCAACAACGAAGGCCCCGTATTTTTGCAAAGTTGAAGACCCATATAAGAAAAGAAAAAAAAGTTCCACTTTCAAAACTGGACCAGTTTGTGTTTTCAGTCTCCAAATGATTATTACAGCTTTTCTCAGTTGTTTGAACAAGTTTTTGCCATTCAAAAGTCATTTTCTCAAAACAGGTAACACACAATACTGTGGTGTCAGTGTATAAGAAGACGCAGAAAGCATAATGCATATAGGCGAATACTTCTTTATAACGAACAGGTACTTCAACAGACAGCAAGAAACACCCAGCGCAGCACTAACTCAACCCAAAACATGGGCAGGAGGTAATGTGGAAAGACACAACATATGAGGATGGTAGACGCTTCTAACCACTAAGCCCACTGATCCCGGACACAGTTTACTCTAAGCAACACAACTACACTAATAACATCAACAATAACAACAGCAGCAGCAGTATGTTTTTAACCCAGGAACATGATGCCTCCCTAGAGCTGCTTTGCATGGCTACACCTTCTGAGTTCCTCATGGCAGCGTGGCCTGTGGCAAACACCACAATACTAAACAGAGGCTTTCTGGCGAAAACTAATGCTTTTCCTTTGCAAAAGGGCCAAACCTCTATAAAACACTAAAACATATGACAACAAATCAAGCCTTTCCACCAAACAACACAACTTACCATCAGCAGAGTGCTAACTAAACAACAATCAAAAAACATAAAAAGCAGACTTCAGTTTCACAAGCTTCAGCCTTCATTAGTGCTGTCTGTCCACTGTTCTATCTGTTGATACTTCACTGTAAACAGATTTAAAATGTGCCAAAGAGTAAGAATATCACAATGTGGAACCTGTTCTTTACCTGAGATCCATTTCAGTGTAATGTACTATATAAGCCCTGCAAAAAACAAAACAAAACAAACAGAAGATTTCACCCAAAATTTTCAGAAACAAACAGATTTATTCTCTTTTTCTTTTTTTCTATAGCCTTGACACACAGATGCAAGGGTTGAAAGGCAACATTGTCCAAAGAGATGCCAAACCCTAGGTAACAGTAGAGGAATAGACTTTCAGAGGGCCTCAACTAGAAGGTCTTACATACAGAATGTACTGAACTGAAATTTATAGTGAAATTCAGACAAAACAATTATAAATGATGTCATCATTCACGACATGTGCATGACAGAAGGCGGAAGAAGGATCACACCAAAATTTAAGTCGACACACTGCAGCATTCATTGTACAAATTCTTAAAAACCTAAATCTGATATTTAATAAATATTGTAGCGTCTTGCTACTGGCTGGCACTGGCACCGGCACCAAGACTCTGGAGGTGTGACTAGGCAGATGGCCAGATGCAAAGGCTCATGGTATGAGCGTGCCCTCCAACCAAGGGACCTACTGTGTTGTTCTATGTTGTTGTCTCTTAGTTATAGTTATATGTATGTGTTATGTGTATTGTTCTGTGTCAGTGGTGTGGGTTTTGTGTTGGGGCTGGTCACTGTCAAGGTGAAGCATGTGGCTAGTGGTGACCTCCACCATAGTTTCCCTCTTTTTTGGTGGTGTGGCTAATAAAGGGCTTGTCTTTGAGCAGATCAGGGTTACCCCTCTGTTTCTTCTTCTTCTTCTTCTTCTTCTTCTTCTGCCAACGTCTTGACATATCACACATCCTGTTACTGGCAAACACCGTCTCTAGCCTTGTGTTAGTCATCATTTGGGACAATGTTGGGACACAGGTGCTTAAGGTATTGCGGCCACTATGTTTTGTTTTTGTTTTGCACAGTTATTCAGTGAACGTTTGTGTTTTTCTGTGAGATCTGTGAATTGTTCTGTAACATTTGTGAACAATGACTGAAAGCAATGAGAACGTGTTAGACATTTGCAAAAGGACACTTCTGCTTTACTACAAAAGTGACAATGAAGATTAAATTGACCCCAGTTTTGTTAAATGTGTTTTAGTGATCAGGAAATACTATAAGTGCTGTTAATGAGAAATGTTTTCAGGCATTAAATTTGGAATGAGCGTATATTTACAAAAACCAAAGAAATTCATGAGGTAAAACAGAAAATCTTGTGTTTTTTGTGCCACTCTGAATTTAATACAGGTCAAACAGAATTTACTAATCACTGCTTTCTGTTTTGATCAGCGTTTCAAACTGTCCCAGTGCACTCACTGGATGAAAGCTAACTCGTGCCACCTCTGCCTGAGACGGCTCTGATAAGAGAAAGAGCCCACGGGCATATGAACCTCTGCTCAGCAACCCTCAGAATCGCTCAGCCTCTGACAGCTCATCAATACCCGGCCTCCTGTGAACCATTAAATACACCAGCCCTAAAATGACTACCAGAAAGCAAGACGATGTAGTTCATAGTTTAGGGAATGCATCAAAGAAGCAAAGCTACCTGCTAATTGGATGAAAATTTCACTCGATACAGTACTTGAAGCCAGTAGAGATGAACAGAATATCTAGTAATCTCACATGCAAAGCAAGGTTATCTCATGGGAGAAAACACTAGATTTAGTGCTTCAGTGCAGCAAAATCATGGTTGTTAAAAAGACGGTTAAAAAGGGAGAATGTTTACACCCATATTGGGTCGACCACAGGGGAACTACAGCTAGTTTACACAGTCCTGGCATTTCAGGGAACCAGAAGTAATTTGACAAGTTAGCATAGATGTAAATAATCTGTTAACGTCCATCTGCTGACTGCAGAACTCTGTGATCTCACTCTGTGATCTCATGATGCTCTGCCAACCTTTAATTCATCCATGTTCAGCTCCTGCTTGCTTAGGGGCGTCTGCATTTAGTCTTGTCTTCAGCAAACAAAATGTATGCTTAATAGTGTTTAGGTTGGATGAGCAACTTGGCTAGTCAAGAACTTTCCACTTTTTGGCCCTTAAATATCCATAGCTGGTATAGTTGACTTGGCCAGTTAAGATCATTACAGATCTTGGCACTGAAAACCAGCATTGTTGGTGTATTAGGCATTTGTTGAGGTATTTGGCTGCAGTGGTTAACATAGTGTTTATCATACCATTGCTGTTGTTGCAAAAACAACATATCTCTAGAATAGTAGATTTTACAAGAGAAGAAACGGAGCTTTTAATGTAATTTAAAATCATTAATTGTAATTAACAAGTTAACAAGTAATTGTAAAAGCATTTCTAGTGGTCCATTCACACAATATAATAAAGAAAATATATACAACATATATATTGCTCATATCACTGGGTAAAAAAAGAGCATTTTAGAGAGGCAGAGTTTCTCAGAAGCAAAGAAAGGCAGAGTTTCACCAATCGGTGAAAAACTGCATCTAAAAATTGTGGAACAATTTTAGAAAAATGTTCCTCAACATGAAATTGTGAAGACTTTGGATATCCCACCATCTACAGACCATAATATCATCAAAAGATTCAGATAATCTGGAGAAATCCCTGTACGCAAGGGACAAGGCTGACGGTCAATATTGGATGCTCATGATCTTCAGGCCCTCAGGCGGCACAGCATTAAAAACAGGCATGTTTCTGTACTGAAAATCATTGCATGGACTCAGGAACACTTTCAGAAATCATTGTCTGTGAACACAGTTCACCGTGCAATCCACAAATGCAAGTTCTGTATCATGTAAAGAAGAAGCCATATGTCAACATGATCCAGAAACGCCGCCATCTTCTCTGGGCCAAAGCTCATTTAAAATGGACTGAGGCAAAATGGAAAACTCTTCTGTGGTCAGATGAATCAAAATTTGACATACTTTTTGGAAACCACCAACGCTGTGTCCTGCAGACTCAAGAGGAGAGGGACAATATAGCTTCTTACCAGCACACAGGTCAAAAGCCTGCATCTCTGATGGTATGGGGTTGCATTAGTGCCTATGGTGTGGGCAGCTTACACATCTGGAAAGGCACTATCAATGCTGAACAGTATATAGAGGTTTTAGAACAACATATGCTCTCATCCAGACCACGCCTTGCATATTTCAGCAAGACAATGCTAAACCACATACTGCATACTTTATTTTTAATGTAAGTCAATGGCATGTTTAATATAGAGAGGAGGGTGTTTTCAAACTATGGAAAAAATAAAAAGAGACAAAAATGGAGATACAAGGTTTTGCCCCGACAGTGACAATATCATCAGTAAAGATGAGTGAGACAGAGTTCAATCGGCAGCCATACACATCCATGTTTCCAACGTGGAGGAATGCTTTGGATTATGAGACTTTTTGCTTTTCTCTTCACACCTTCCTATTTACATTACCATTCAAACATTTGGAGTCACTGTTTTCAATAACATATAACCAATTTTGTTGCAGGTATGTGTATAAAATCATTATAATACAATGCTACTACTCCACAACTTTATAAGTATCAACTATTTTGTAGAAAGTGAAGAATTGTTAGATGCATCCAGAATGCTGAACAGAGCTGTAGATGAAGCTAAGAATAAAGTTATAAGAAAATTAATAGCTTATAATATTTCACTCAACAGTCTTTAGATTATTATTAAATGAAATAACAGCAATTATTAATAGAACAAGTGATTACAAACATTTGTACAGGCTTTTAATGTACTCTGTATGTAAAAAGTATGTGGAAACCCCCCTAATTATGGAATTCAGGTATTTCAGCCACACCTATTGTTAACAGGTGTATCGGGCACATAGCCGCGCGATTTCCATAGACAAACAATGGCAGTAGAAGGGGTCGTACTGAAGAGCTTGTAAACTTGGCACTGTCATAGGATACCAAATTGCTCAACCCCACTGAACACCTTTGGGATGAACTGGCACATTGATTGCAAGCCAGGCCTTCTTGTCCTAAATCTGCACCTGACCTCACAACTGCTCTTTTGCCTAAATGGCCACAAATTTCCACAGACTCACTCCAAAATCTTATGGAAAGCCTTCTCAGAATAGTGGAGGCTGTTATAGCTGCAAAGAGGGTACCAACTCCATAATAATGCCCATGGTTTTGGAATGGGATGTCCACCGATCAAGGTGTGATGATCAGCTGTCCACAAACTTTTGGCCCCATAGTGTACTTTCTAGCAAACTATAACCTATTCTTTCTGTTTTTGTGGTTTATCTGTGGTTTGCTTGTTACGGCAACCCCTCCTCTCCTTTATGGTAATCTTGGTAAGTCTATGGGTTTAAATATTCTTTTTTCTTTAACTCTTAATTAAAGAGTTAAAGAAAAAAGAATATTTAAACCCATAGACTTACCAAGATTACCTTGATGATCTTGACTTAATGTTCAGTATGAAACATGTTAGAAAAATATAGTGATGACTAAACGTATATGTGTCACTCAGCGTTATTGAGGGCCCATTCTCTAATTGCTCATTATTAAGGTACAGGGCTATGTGAACTAATGGAGTTCCAAAGGGTCTATAGCATAAATAACAGGAGCTAATAGATTATTCAACACAGACATACTATATTTACATATCATATATGAACAAAGTATGTCCTGTGGTTAACATTACAATGCCCACTAAATGTCCAATGTATTTTACCAAAACATCTACTCTTTCAATGTAGTAGTGATCTGATGTAAGCACTAATCTCAGTGCTTAGTGGAAAGTCAACCTGAAAGCTTGGGAATGCATGTCCCTGGTCATATGAATGACGATTCATTATACCATTTTGAGCGGGTAATATTAACCAATACTATTATGTTTCATTTCCCCCGCTCAACATACCGCCACCCCTCACAGTTTGCCCCCTAGTCGGTAAAAAAAACACTCAGCTAGCTCAGAGACTCTCCCTGATACTGTGTTTCACAGAAATACGTTGCAATATGGAAGGCACATGCCTTATGATTTTCAATTCAAATTCCTATATGGTTGACTCAATATAGATGAAAACACCCTTAAATTAAATATTTTGCATATTAACCACACTGTAACTGCTGTCCATTTACTTACAGTCTGCAATGTACGAAGGCTGGAAACTAAGAGACTTTAGTCCAACATATAAATGTTCTTTGTAGCTAAATTACACATTATTACACTGCTGTCAACCTACTCACTTTATACACGCATCAATAAAACACCTCTCGTGAAGACACAGGGGATCAAAATCATCTCCAGAAAGAATATGATGATGCTGAAATCTGTACAGAAGGAACAAATCAAACACAGCGTCACATCCCTAGAGCATCAATTACTGGTCCATTATGAGAAACGTGCAAAGTGCCATGCCTAGGGCAACCTGAACTACCCAAAAAATCATTCGTTTTTCAAACTATCGTGATTATGAGTTTAAATATTTTCTTTTCTTTCACCCTCGATTAAAAGTTCAGTATGAAATACATGTTAGGAAACTACAGTGATGGCTAAATGTGTAAGTGTCACTCAGCATTACTGAGGGCCTGTTCTCTAATTGCTCATTATTAAGGCACAAGACTGTCTGAACTAATCGAGTTCAAAGGGGTCTATAGCATAAATAACAGGAACTAATAGATAATTCACCACAGACTCGTTATGCAGAAGCTTGGCTCTCTAAAATTGGTCTGAACTATTGCTTTTTCTGCTAACCTCTTTCATTCCTACATACACACACTTACACTTGTTTTCTTTAAACGTCAAGATGTGAAGTCATGCATAAAGTATGTTCCATATGTGTAATGCGCCACTTTCTTGGACATGGATCACACCTAATTGTGCACTAAATTTCAGTACGAATGGACAATAATCATTGGAAATTATTGTCAGTCTAGGCTTCAGTCCAGGTCAGAGAAATTAGACCTGTTTGTATCTCAGAATGCAAGGATATAGTAACTTTGGTACCATTACAGGAAAAAACCATTTAAATGTACATTAATGTAAAGACATTTTATCAGTAATTTTGGACTACTTGGATCATTCCTATTGTATTAAATTTGTATGAAAATTTAAAGGCCAGCAGATTACACTGGTGTGAAAATGTTATATTGTGGCGTCGGTCTGGGGAGAGGCCGAGCTACACTGGCTAAGAGCCCATGCATGCTCAGGAGACACACATAAACCCACGTAGGTGCAACACAAAGCTTGTTATTTATACATTTGTGAGCAAAACTCCAAAATAAACTTATCAACCTCCTTTCAGGTCAATTCTAACTTCGTTTAAGGTCCTTTTTTCAGTGTCTCTGAAAACCAGGGTATGAAAGGATATGTAGCTGTCAAGACTGTTACTGAGAAAAGGAAATAAACACAAAGAAAACAATGAAATTTGCACATCAAACAAAGAAGCTGCTGTTGGACTGACCACCCCAGAGCAAGGCCTAGCTTGTCCTTTCAGTTTTAAACAGTGACATATGCAGTTTTTGTTAAATGTACCATTTTGTTGGCCCTGACTTTGTAGGTCAGCCCTGTTTTACTCTGGTCAGGACATTTTCTCATACACACACCACAACATCCAGACTGAGCCTCTCTTATGCCATAAGTGACAAGAGGGCCAGCAATTAAAGTGTGTTTTGATGGATATGTTTATTGTCTGTGGGCAGCTTCTCCAGTGCTGGCTCTGCGATATTACCAGCCAATCGATGCTCTGTCCGGCTTGGTCGTGCACACTGACCTTATTGTGCAGATCACGGATCAATAGCACAGGGAGCGCTGCATGTAAGTCACCCGCGCACTGAGCTAACAGAAACGCAGACTAGACCCCTGACCGGCAAATTAAAACTCAATCAGAGTGGCCCTTGGGAGCCTGAGGGGTGGGCACAGGAGAGGGGGGCAGTTGGGCCAGTGACTCAGACTGACCTGCAGCTTTGAACAGGAGACTTAATCACACTCTGATTAGAGTGGCAATCAGAGCGAGCATTCAGGTACTGCAGGGACACTGCCAGCTTAATCAGGGACACACACCGGCAGCTCATACACCGATGTATATGTAATCACAGATGTGATGATGTGGCGGAGAAATCACAATCACAAAGACCAAAAGGTAAATAATCGCTCTTAAGCTCACAACCCTTTCACTTTCCCCGTTAAACACGCACACATACATATGCACATGCAGATTGGTATGCAGCACTGTGTTTGAACAGGTGAGTGACAGGCAGCTGAAACACAAACACAAAGCAGCACAGAATCTGCATTCAGCTCTGTCAGCAGCATCACTGCCCTCACTGCCAACACACTCAGCAAACAGCAGCCCACTCCCCCACCCAGCAGCTCAGCCAGCAGCACTGTGTGGAGGAGGACACTCAAGGAGGGAGCAATGCTGCCATCTACAGGCTTGGAGGAGAGTAACATGCAGGCTTGCTTGATTTATTAATTATTATTTTATTCAATGGACAAATAATACAAAGACAAGTCAGGGGCAACGACCGCCTGAACAGGTACCTTGAGCACATAAAAAGGGCAGCCTGCCCTGAGGAAAAATGAAAACAAACAAACAAATCCCATAAAAAAGAACCAGCAATTCAGCTATACATATTAAATAATTTAAGTGCAAATAGGTTTTGAATAATAAACTTGATAATTTCATAATATATATAATATTTCAATGTAGAACAAAAGGAGACAGGTGTATGTAAACTGTATGTAAACTGTTAAAAACTGATTTTACACTTCCGAATGACCCTGTGCTCAGTGCGCAATGATGCATGTGACAGTAATTTCCTACTCACAATGCCCTCACCACTGTTTTTAAACTATGCAACTAACTTTTTTCATCACAGTGTGGCACATATACTGTCCCTAGTATGCTTTAAAAATAAAATCTGGTCTGGATCAGTTTCAAATCAACAATAAGAACAAGAAAGTGAAACAATGTCTTTGGTTTACATTTCTGCATCATAGCTTAACATTAAAGGTGCAGTGTGTTAGATTTAGGGGGATTTATTAGCAGAAATGAAATACAGTATTCAAAACCATGTTTTCATTAGTGCATAATCACCTGTATCCTTTATGTTTTCAGATCTTGTGGGATGATGTGTCTGATATCTTCTTCTTTTATTGAAGACAATGATTAGCTGGGAGCAAAGACAAGCAATGAGTCGTAAAGGATTCAATTATTTAGTTCCATGTCAGTAAAACTAGATAGAAATATGTATTTTCCTGTGTATTTACAGGAAAAAGTTTTAAGTTTTATCATTGACTCAAGCATTACAGTAAAGAACGAAAGCTGGTTTTAATTGGTTACATGCTGTCACCCTTTCCTTTCAATTAACATATTTATAGATTTGTAGTTGTGAAGAATTGTTCACAGCAGGAGAGTTCCCACTGCAGAAAATAAGACCAAACTGAACACTGCGTATCCAATTAATCCAGATTTGGTATATGATGTTATGATGGTTGCCAAGGCTCTGTTCTGATTGGTGCTTCATTCAAAAAAGCAGCCCAGGCTGAAACACCCCATATAACTTCAACATGAACAGGTGGAGCTAAACTGCTGTAGGCTGATTAGGCATACAGGCATATAAACAGCACTGCTGTGTCTGATCCACTCATACCAGCACAACACACACTAACACGCTGCCACCATGTCAGTGTCTCTGCATTGCTGGGAATGATCACCCAAATAATACCTGCTCTGCGGGAGTCCTGACCATTGAAGAACAGTGCAAAGGGGGGGTAACAAGTTACCCAGAGAAATAGATGGACTACAGTTTGTAACTGCAGAACTACAAAGTGCACCTATATGGTCAGTGAAGCTGATAAAATGAAAAATGAGTGTAGAAACAAGGAGGTGCACTTAATGAAGTGACCGGTCGATGTATACATCAATGTGGTTTTATTTATTTATTTATTTCCAGAAAAACAATGTTTTTTTACCACATCGAACACTTTTATATGAAGAAGAATTTAGCTAAAATTCAAGATCAGCTAGAACAACAGTCTGCTTAAGACTTTTAATATATTTTTGCAGTATTGTTAGACTTGCCAAAATCAAACCTCTTGGACTAGTTTTAATCTTGACAATTACAATTTCTCTGTCATCACCATGGAAATCGCTGATTGTTCCCAAAATGGCCACCTCACTGGAACCTGAAATAAAACTTCCAACTTAACCACCAAATGGGGCACAAAAGAGGTTTGACCACTAGATGGTGGTCTAGATTCACAATACACAATACCAAGGCTGGTGAATACAATTTAATTACACTTTCTACCATAAATGACTAAATAATACAATTCCCTAGCCACTATGCTTCTACAAAATGCTTTGAGGTTTGTGTTGACGTTTGTGTGTGATTCTTAGTAAAAACGCATATTTCACCTAAAAAATAAAATTTAGATGAAACACTTGCTGGAATTCAATTTATATACAGTGCTACAAAAACAAAAGATTATTTTTTTTCTTATTAAAAGAAGCAACTTGTCCTTTCTTTCAATAAACAGAAAGCATAGAGACAAATGACTGCATTGTTTTTATCTAGCTGTGAAGGGTTTGTTGATCAACTTATCCTCTCAATGAAATAATGGATAATTGTTTTTCTTTAAGTAATATTTGAGGTTTTGAATTAATAATTAATGTAAATATTTTAAATAGAACACACTAAATACTCTAAAAGAAAGGCAAACATGAAGCTGTAGATAACATCTTCACATAGTATGGAGAGTAAATTTTAGTTATGATGCTGTGAGTTGGTAACAGGAGACCATAATGAATCTGTGCAACTCTGTGTGTGTGTGTGTGTGTGTGTGTGTGTGTGTGTGTGCTGATGGCACACAGTGTCAGCGTGTGGGTGAATGTCTTTAGCGAAGCATGTTTTACAGCTGTTTGTCTCTCCAGCCTCTGCTCACAGACACTCGACCGCAGCTGTGAAGAATCCATCAAGTCTCAAAGTAATGGAGGCCTGGTTCTGCTCCATTTCACCAGCTGGGAGGTGTTGATTGGAGCTTTTTTTGGGGGGGTAAGGAGAGAAAAACAACTCCACTACAACTGATGAATGCCTTTGGAGATAGAGAGATTACCAGACAGACACATAGAGACAGATAACCTGCTTCCACAGTGCTCATTTTTGACTAAAAAACAGAAACACTTCATTCCTGTCTTCCATTATAGTGCTGTGGCCACAATAACACGGTGTCTGAATGAGGCGTTTTTCCGAGGCCTCTTCCCCCTACAGACCTATACAGTTGCCATCCCAGCACAACTGGATATCAATCAAAATGTATCACTATGAATATTCTTGGCGCTGTTGTGTTAGAATTCACAGACACCCGGGCCGGCTCTAAATGCGATGTGATGCTTTGTTAACGGAGCGCCACACTGCGCTTCAGCATGCCGCTGTGAGTGAAATCTTCATTAGAAACCTTCTGCAACCCTCCCTCCACCCACCCCCCGAACTCCAAGGATCCGTGCCAGGTACCCGCTCTAACAGCCAAACATGTTGATAATTAAACCCCTGTAATCGAGAGGTGTTATCACAACAATTAACACCAAAAATGTGAGGGGATGAGAGAGTGCCTCTGAACGTGTGGCTTTGTACATTTCCTTTTTTCCTTCCTCCAGGATATAACCCCCCCATCTTTTTCCTGTGAACATGGGGATGGATTGCAGTACCTGTGTTCCTAATACCTCTTGTAGATCCTTTAAACATTCATGATTCGTTAAACATCAATAGAAGAAAAACAAGCAAGTGGGGGGGAGGCATGAAAACATTGTGTCGCTTCTGCTCTTTTTCCTCAAAACACATTTATCTCTCCCCTACTTTTGCTAATTCTCCAGACGTGTTCCCTCTTTCCCTTTTCTCCCCCTCCTCTCTCCCTCCCCTTTTCTTCCCCAAAGTTGGCTGCCTCTGCCCTCGTTCCGTGGCATCAGCCGAAGATCCAGCAAGGCCCCCGTGCACAATGAGCTTTAATTGGGTTAAGTTTGTCCGCCACAGATAACATTTCTCTTTCTGTGGAGAATAAAGCAAATTGCTGGCACTAATGGCACTGTTTAATGTAGCTCTTTTTATTATGGATGGAGGAAATTAGGAGGAGACTCCCTACAGAGAGCTGATGTCGTGGGAGTGAGTGCATTGTTGCAGCTCATCAGGAAAGCATTTTTGCTGGAGCGCCATCCTCCTCGCTTCCTTCTCTCGCTCCCCACTTTACCTTCTCTTTTACAGGCTACCCAAAATGCCGCCACAAAAAAACAATACTCACTAATCACAGACCCTTTACAATGCATCCTGATGAGATGAGATCCTATGCTGGAGCATTGTGGCGCGTGTTCAGAACCTGTCCACTGTCTGTTGTTTTTTTTTATGGTTTAATGCCCTAAGTCCATAAAGCTGGTGTTTCTTTGTGTAAGACTGGGGCAAGAGCCAGGGAATGGGGGGCTGAAAAAGGGAGGGAGGGAGGGTTGCTATTGAGGTTTTGGCACAAGACGCGGTAAGCCGAAAAAGGCTGAAATTCGCTTAGTGTTGCTTTCCTTCTGAACGGAGGGCAAGCGCATGGACATCTCAGTGCAGATGAGGCAGTAGAAACTCAATGAGTCTGCCATGCTAGTACCTGAGCACAAGGCTAGGCACAATCTGCACTGAAAGTGTGGTGCTGAATGCTGGTCTTTCTAGTGGCTAATCAGGGGCTGATGGAGCAGAGGGGGCAGTAAGTGCAGTGGAGCGCTCAGCCCCAATCTGCGCCCTTCTCTCCTCCGCACACTCACAGGCTCCAATGAGAGGCAGCGCCGCCGGTCCACTGGCTGTCTGGGTCACTGTAACAGGCTACTGTACGCCCTGCTTTTAAACTCCGCTCCGCACTCCACCGCTTCTGGGACTACAGCATAAGCTGACGAAGATATAGTGTGAAAAAAAAAAACAAAGATCAAAATCAAATGTGAATTCACTGTACTCATGCAGATGGCCTCAAATGTACACTTTTATACCGTAGATCAGGGCTCCCTTTTTTCCCATAATAGCCGAGAACCCTAGCATTAGTTGTATAGGTAATACCTCTGAAGTGCCTCTGGGCATGACAAAATGGATTAATTTAAATTCGAACTCAGTGTATGTAGACAAATGGCTTTCATCCCCTCTCTCACCTTCTTACGCTTCTGCCTATTTGACAAAAACGAAGCTTGAGGGGGGAAATGCTTCCACATCTCTCACTTCTGCATGCATAGCGCTCGTGTGCGCTTTTGTTAACAAGACAAAAGACTGTCAGCTTTGCAGTATTTAAATCAGTTATGTCTAATTATTTCCTATAAAAATAGTCTATCTAGGGCAAAACCAATGAGATGTAACACTGTCTGTGGAGGGGGGACCTGGTTGAGTTGGCATGGGTTCAGCTGAACAGAACAGAACAGAGAGAATCTGCTGTAGGCAACATAAATATAACATGAACTCTCCAGGCTTGTGACAGTACAATAGGGGAGTGTTTAAGAGGGTTTTCTGGGGCTCCATCCGCCATGGCTGCTAGCCACTCAAGAAAACCAGGCCTAAATGCGAAGACAGAGGAACAGAGGCTGGAGGGAAAAAAGGGACAGATTTGGTGTATTCGGTTACAGTTAAATTCTAGGTTTGTGTCCAAGGGAATATCTGGGTGGCATTAAACCTGCACAGCCATAAATCTCAAAACATCCCCATGTGCTTGAGTGAAATAATAGCCCATATTAAGGTCAGCTCTACTGACAAGTGACTTGCAGTTTCACAAATACCTCAACCCACATAACCCGTCAGCATCTGTGGTGCTACTTTTGACGTCACAGAATAGCAAGGAACACGCACACACACACACACGCACACACACACAATTAAAATGAGACGATTCTGGTAAATTTACATTTCTTAGATGTTAGTCCTATTTCAAACAACATGCCATTTTTTTACAGCCTGCATGAAACTTATTAAATTCTCCCTAA
Source organism: Colossoma macropomum (assembly GCF_904425465.1). Lineage (NCBI taxonomy): Eukaryota > Metazoa > Chordata > Actinopteri > Characiformes > Serrasalmidae > Colossoma > Colossoma macropomum. The sequence continues at coordinate 14,445,306 of NW_023494798.1, forward strand.
AATAGCTACAGCAGTGATTTCCAAACAGGATCACCACATTTATAGTTCACGCCTCTTTTCTCTTGTGTCTTAATTAATTTCATCCACATGTCTCGCAGCCGTGTTCTAAGCCTTTTCGGCGTTGCGAAAGAAGGAAAAAAAACACAGAAAAGCAAATCCAAGAGAAGATGACAGAGGGTGTAATCGCTTGCTATGTGATTTAACAATAAGAGTTTTTCAGCCCATTCACGCCCGGGCTGTCCTTGACCCTTAAGGCGCTTGTAATGTGCCCATTTCCCTCCTTTGTACCTCTCGGAGAGAAAAGAGCGCCACCGCGGTGAGCTCCTACCCCGCCGGGCCTACGGCGCCCCCCTTCGGCGCGCCACAAGCGCTTTGAAAGCGGCCCCCAGGCGCGCGCTCATTTTCAGGGGGAGTTCAGAGGAGAAGAGGAATGGAAAAGGGGGCGACAGGGGCCCCGGACCTCCACAGGAGGGCAATTTTAAAGGCCGCTCCGTGGCTCCACAGGAGGGAACCCTGCTGACGGATACGCAGAGAGAGCCCACCGGGTTAGCCATGACAACGGTCAAAGAGCGGGAGAGGCGGCAACAAAAGCCCGCGCGCGACTCACCGTCGCCATGGCTGCGCTCGTCCTCTTTCTGTCAGAGTCATGCGGACAGAGGCTGAGCTTGTCGGAGGAGTTTGGGCTCGACTGTGGCCTAGATAGCTAAGAACCATTAGAGCCAAGGCCTGATCCTGCTGCTGAATACCTATCGCAGCGCTCTTGGGTTCCTCTGATATTAAAACATTGGCTGCTCGTGGGTTCCCGTCAGGACGGCCTGGTCAAACTGTTAGCTTAGCATGACACTGTTTAAAAACTCCCCACACTTGCAACGCACTCAGCAGAAACGTGTTAAGCTTTTCAGTCCTCCAGCTCACTGAACAGGCAAGTAGGTGAACAGACCTTTGAAACGTAGCTCAAGGTACCACAAATCTTCCTGTCGCTTTGACTAGTTGCTAGATACAGGACATAAACAAACTTAGAAGTGAAGGCACCACAATTACTGACGCACCAAAAGAGTTCTTTTTAAAGCCACAACACCGACTGTGTACTCCAGGTATCATGACTGAAACTCTAGCAACTGACTTAGCTACTTTAAACAAACTAGCTACTGTTAGCATTATGTAATGAAACACAAGCTATGGCGTTAAAGTACCAGCCTGAAAACAACAAACAAAAGTTTGGGTAATTTAGCTTATATAAACCATCATAATGCTGTATAAAAGTAGGCTACAGCGTTGAAACAGCGCATATACACTCCAAAGCTTCCCCCTCAGTTACGGTTAAAAGGAGAAAAAAATAATCTTTTAGCTCTAGTAGTTACCTGAGTTAACGTTAGCTTAAATAAACTAGCATCATGTCCTACAATACGGGCTACCGCCCAGAGGCAGCAGCTGAAATCATCACTCTGAAGCATTTTCTCCTTCGGTTTGGAGTAAAAGGCGAATAAAATTCTACCACGTAGCTGTAGAAAAAGCCTCGGTAAACTCTGTTCTCGCCGGTGAAACGCTGGCGCGAACCCAAGCCGAAAGCAGCGGCGTAGAGAGGGGCAAAGTGAGCGGGGAAAGCAGAATCCAGTCCGTCTTTTTTCCTCCACAGAGTTTTTCCTCGAAGCTCCGCGTTTTGGCCCCGATCCGCGCTCCGAGCTAAAAGCTGTAGTTTCCACGGCTGACCATGGCTCGGTGCTGTTGGCTCTCTGTGTGGCTGCTCGAGCCCAGGCTGCGCGGAGCTCCCTGCGGGATCAGAGCGCTCCCCCGCCGGGACCCTACTCTCACATCCTCCTGCTGGGACACGGCTACATTTCCAGCCAAGCCTGGCTTTATTATGTGTGTCTGCGCTGCAGCCCCGCCAGCAGTCGGCTCGGGAGGCGGAGGGAAGACCAGAGTCAGGACAAAGAAGAAAAGGGGAGAGAGAGGCTAGCGAACCACAACCATTTCCCCCTCTTTTACAGCTTCTTCTTCTTCCTTCTTTTTTTGGAGAGGGGGGAAATTTAAGAAAGAGGATAAACAAGAGCGACAAATCCCCACAGGTGAGAGAATGCTGCGTGAAATGGCAGTGAGGGTGGCACCTTTGGAAAAATAAGAAGAGCAAAGAGGGCGGTTCGGTGGGGTTAAGACATACATACATATATATATATATATATATATTGCAGGATTTGGGGAACGAAAATAAAGACAGTTCGAAACATAACCTGAAGCGGACCACGCGGGAGGGGGGGGAATAAGAAGAGGAAGAGGAAGAAGAAGGAAAAGAAAAGACAAATCCGCGAACGGACCCAAACCGAGTGGTCCGCTCGGTGAAGTGAAGAGCTTGTCGCGTTTTCTGGAAGTGCTGGAGCCCCTTTTTCTCGCGAACTCGGCGGACCCGCCGTGCTGGGTAATGCTGTGATTTTTTTCTTTTTTTTTTTTTGGACACTACAAACTCTGACGGCGGAGCCGCGAGGAACAAAAGAGCGAGAGTGACTCCTGCAAAAAAATCTACAGGTTGAATCTAGCGGCTCAAGTTGCCGGATCGTTGGAGTATCCGTTTGCCGCTTTCCCCGCGCTTCTCTCCCTCCGAGCGGCTGCCGGACTACCGCCACCGCCACGGGCACTGAAGTTGCCGCATTGCAACAGGCAAAGTAAAAAAGGAGGAGGGGAGAGAGGAGAGAAAAAAATCACAGAAGTAGCGGTGTGCAGCCTATGAGTGACTGTACGAGAGGACGAGAGATCAATAAAAGCAGAAAAGCACCGAGACAGAGATGTCGAGACGCAAGCAGGCCAAACCGCGCTCCGTTAAAGGTAAGCGTGCGAGCGAGTGAGTGTGTGCGTGTGTATGTGTGTTTGTAACGGACGCAGCTCGCGAGCGGTAGCTTGACCAATGAGATTTCATGGCGAAAACTGGCGGGGATTGTGAAACGATACAATTTAATATCTTTGCCCGGAATAGTAGACTTGTGCCATGGTCCGAGATTCCCAGTGCCTGTGATGGCGAGAGAGGAGCTCCTCAACTCTTTTAAGCAGATGCGAGTGGTTTGAACACACTGTAGTGTAGAGTCCTTTAGACAGGAACAAAGTGGTATCTGACTGGAATCAACTGAGACTGAACGTGCTTCAGGGAGAAGATCTCTGTGTAGTGTGTTTGCACTCATATGTGTTCGTTTTCAGTGATTCAGTGATGAAGAAATGCAGTGAGTGATTGCTTAATGTTATTTGCAAATAGATTGTATACATTGTGTGTATTTGAGTGCTCCTAAAACCTCCTTTTAAGTGCAGCAAACGGGATATGTATCTAGGTGTGCTCTTTTGGAAATCCCCCTCCCTTTCTTTAAGTTTCTGACACAGATGATTGTGAATGAACAGCATACCAGTCTGACTTATTTTGTGCCTAACAACAAAAAAGTCCCATGCCTGGTAAATAGTTGGGTTGAGACGAGTTGATGCTAATGTGGCCTTTCGGCTTTATATTACTTGTGGTGTTGAGCGGACGTGGACCACTTTCATGCAAAGGAACTTTACCTTCCATATCCTTCTAACAGAAGTGAGTGAACTTTGGTGGGTGAGCGAGCGTAAAGTAGCTTGGCAGTTGTGTCACTGGTGTGGTGGCCGATTACAAACATTGGGCTGACGGGTGAAGGCGCCCCTATGGAAACCAGATGGGCACTGGGATGGCCATGTGGCCCACCGCTAGACCCCCCTCCCCCAATTAATAACTCGTTTTTGTTCTAATTATCCGACACAATCTGCAGTGGTTTGAAGAGAGCTTTGCTTGTTCTGAAGCACTTATTTCTAGAAACTGGTATTTGCAGCAGGTAAAAAGGTGAGAAAGACCTTAATATTATCAATAGCTCACTTATTGACAGTGTCTGAGCTTACAACTCAAACTACACACGTAACCAAATTGTTAGAACAGTAAGAGAGTGTGTGAGAATGGGGGCCTGTATTTTAATGCCCATTTTAACTCCATGCCTTGCCAGAATTCAATAAATGAATGGTGACAAGAAAAACAATCAATTCAGTTATACTGCATCCATTTATTTCTTAGTGTTTCTGCTAATATGAGAAAAAACATAAACTGTTTTTAAACAATGGAACAGAATTTCAGTGTTTTTATCACAGCAGATGTTTGTTATATGTAGCGAGTGCCAGGTACAATGTAAGCGACACACTCCCACTGTCAAAACCCACTAAGTGCACTGGACCAAGAAGCCTTTGGCATCATAAATGTATTCGGCTGCCACAGCGAGTGCTTTCGGATAAACAGTGCTTGTGTCGACTCAGTGATCCACGTCAGTCATAGGCCAATTAAATATGTAACCAAGGCATGCTGGGCCACTATCTCCTCCGAACACCTTTCCTATTGATTGGCAGTGTCACAGATTAGAGAAGCTGTAGGAGCACCAACAGTAGCCTAAGATTGCATGTAGAGCCACACAAGACGGTGTTTCTGTGCCACGTTATATCACACAACAAAACATCTTGTTTAACATTTTTACATTTGGAAAACAATTGGCAGGTATGAGCGAACTAATATTTGGACTAGAATTAATACTGACTTGAGCAGCCTGAAGGAAGCTGTTCATCATGTCCATTAGAAAAGGGATTATTTCCTTTAAGGGAAGTCATGCTCTCAATTCAAATAGCATTAAAAGCTATGATTAGCAGTGTTAATGACTGGAGAGAGAGAGAGAGATATTGCTTCTAGGGTGAGAGACATGGGGAGACTCAGAGAAGGAGGGAGAGAGAGAAAGAGAGAGAGAGCACTCTACTGAAAGGGAGAGAGGGAGTGGTGCTTATCAAAATATTTCTTCCAATTAATCCCTTTTTAATGTGTGTGTATGCGTACAGCGCTTGGCCGGGGCATTGCTGTTTCATATCTGCACCGTTCCCACGAGTGTTTCATGCATTATGTAGCAATGATTATTACTTAATTACATATTAATAAATCCTCTTCATTTGCAGGACATTAAGGGAGGATGAGTGCACATGACTAGGCTCAGAGACACACGGAGCACTTCTTTCCATTCTGCAGCATTGTTTACACTCAATCAAATCAAATCAGACCTTTTAACCCTGCAAATAGAGGATAGAGAGATGTGGTATCATCTCTACTTCATCTCCCTTTTCCTAAACTCAAACACACTAAACCACACGCCCGGCTGACTCACTCAGAGTTGGAATCTGCCAGAGACGTGGACTGTAATCTGCTCTTGGTAAATGTAATCCACAAAAGCATCGCATTTAGTAGGTTCCTTTTTGGGGAAGTTTATGTAATTTGACTGCCATAAAGCATGTAGTGCCATTTTTTCTGTTAAAAACATATTCCTGGTAACTCCTGGTAATTTTTCAGATTTTTATATATTTTTTAACATCATTTGGAAATAGCATAACATGGCCCAAATACCAGAAATGCACTGTGAACAATAAAAGTGCTATAAAGGGTTCTTTGAGTGGTCCCATAGCAGAGACACAATAGGTTCCCTAAAGACCCATAAAGTGTCCACATAATAAAAATGTTCTAGGAAGAACTTTAAATTGGTTCAGAACCTTTATATTATGTAAAGATTCTATAGCCCTTTAAAAGGTTCTTCACACTCATGAAGCTCTTTTTCAAATATGGTTCTTTAGAGAATTGAAAGCAGTTCTTCTATGGGATCCCTCGAAGAACCCTTTGTGGCACCATTTTTTTTAAGTATGGCCCAAAAAATAACGATGTAAAACCTCTTTTCATTAATATTGATTAGAGTTTTACATTTTTTATTCTTCTAATAAAGATACAAGGTTTTGTTATGAACACATATGATGTGTTTTGGTGATAAGCAAAAATCAAGGTGGGATACATTCATTTAACAAGCCTACGACAGGCAAACTGATTGTAGCCTTAAGGAGAAAACCTACAGTTGTTTTTCTCATTCATAAACAAATATGTACTTCACATGAATGTAGTTATTGGGTGAGAAGTAGAAATGGGTAAAAAAAAAAGTGCAGTCAGTGTCTTCTTTGTAGTGAAGAAATCGTGTGTGACAGTGAGACTGTCAGTGTTGCAGAATGTTTGCAGAGTGAAGTCTTTTCTGTTTTGTTAGTTAAAAGACGGTGTTTCTAGAACCATTTGGCTGCTTCTGTGATTTGTACAAGGTACGTATCAAAGAGAAAGAAATATCAAGCGGAGTATAATGTAGACATGTGTTCATCTGTTTTGCAGGTTTAGAGAGAGAGTGTGTGTGTGTGTATCTATGTGTGTTGGTAGAGATTTTATCCCTGACATCTCTTTACCCTCCTCCCACCCTTCCACCATCTGGTTTTAGCATTAAATGGCTTTTTTATTGTCACCTAGACTTTTGGCAGCCGCACAGGACTTTCATTGGTCAGCGGGCTGTTATAAAATGCTGAAGTGAGTTACCACAGCACTGCACATCTACAGCCACAGAGAGCGAAAAGCCGCCCTTTTCTTTTTAACATGCTTACAGATTCTCATTTTTAATGCAGTTGTGTTTTTCATTTGTGGTTTTGTGCGCTCTACCTTTTTCGTAAGTGCTGATTTTGTTTACAGGAACATCTGACCACTTGCCTGAGATTAATTTGTTAAATGAGTGTTTTTTTTGTCATGCTCTCGTAAAGACAGTATCATTTTTTTAGTTAGTTTTTTAGCACTCATCATATTTTTATAGATGAGGTTTTCAAGGTCGTGAAAGCATTGAAAACTGTTGAATTTGGTGGTCACATAAATGATCTTTGGAGCAAACCTGGAGCAGTTTTCCAGATAGACCACAATATTGTTCTGTTTTATCCAGTTTATTCCTTCATTAATTTATTTTATTTGTTTATTTTTGTATTTGTTATTTAACCAAGAGTCTTTTGCTGCTCTGCAGATCTAATTAAAACACATTGAAACAGCTTTGCAGTTTTTCTAGAGAAGCTGCGCAAATTATTAATTAAACTTGTTATTGTACATATTTTTAAATGAATGTTATATATTTAATAATATTGATGTGCACCTATAGATGGTAAGTACAATATATTATAAGCATACCCTCATAGATAGAGCTGCAAGTACGTAAATGATTACTTATTTATAGGTTACTATAGAAATGTACCTGAAACAACTGGGAGTGAAGGGGGATCATTTTGTGGCATCAGTAAAAATAAAGGCAGTAGAATAGTTTGTTGAGTGATAATAGGCTCATTTTGGCTCCTTGGTGTTGATGATGGGAGGGTGTGTTGCACATCATATTGGAATGTATGCCAATATGGTAAACCTAAACTTTATAAAGGTGGTAGCTGTACCTGTTTCATACTGATGACACAGTGACATTCCGCCTTTTGTCTATCGGTGCAGTGTGATGTGTATGTGGCTACTTGGCTGTGAGAACAGTGATAAGTATTCTAGTCATTTATGTACTCATCTATAAGGGTGTGATTATAATATATTGTACACATCAATATTTTATCATTCACTTATAAATATATACAATAACAAATGTAATTAAATACTTTGTGCAGCTTTTCTAATAGCATTATTACAGTGTGTTCTCTGTCAATCCTCCTCAGGCTTAATGGGTAACATTAATCCAACATCACATCGTGATAAATCCACACATTGCTTCCAAGAGTGAATCAGTAGCATTCTGTGTTTATCCGTCAATGCTGATATGGTACAAGTATTATTGTGCGTCCCTAGTTTCTGAGGTAATGTGAGATGAACCAGAAAATTGATTTTTTGTCTCTTTTTTTATTTTCATTGAGTTCACAGCATGAGCAATTTGTTAAACAACTCTTAAAAGTATTTCATCAGGACCAGAGGAAAATGTAATTGTGCACAGTTTGACAGCAGTGTGTGTGTTTTCTTGAGTCTATTTTTGTTGCCATTATGGTTGCAATCATGATGAGAGGCAAAGTCAGGGGTACAGTTCTCTCCCCCACACACAGATACCTGAACATACAGCCTTCTCTCTCTCGAGCACTTTTGGGAGGGGATTAGTTTTACATGAGGAGGTGGGGTGTTGTAAGTATTACCAGCGTTTTACAGGGACTTTAGTCCCATCCGAATCTGCCATGTCAGTAATATTTACAGACTGCACGCTAGCGTCAGTAAAGATTCTTCTGCCTTTTAACTATTATAAAATGAGCTGTAGAAATAATTACAGGTTATATTAATCCTGTGGAGATGGATGTCTGTATAGGATATGCCTGTAAACAAAAGAATTTTCTTAAGTTTTTTTAAGTATGGAGGCACTCAAAGTAGCGATCGTTTGTGTTCTTTGCAGATCGAGCTGGTACATGTTATGCTGTATGCATGTAGAATGACAAAAAAGTTAGATCTTATGTGGCTGTAAATTTTCAAGCAAAAAGGTAGATGGTTTAGGGTATATGAAATTCTGATTAAATAAAATTTTTGGACGTTTCACGCTCGATTTCTGTGTTTCTATGTATAATTGTAATTTGTGTAGTTTTTGTTTCTTCTTTTTCTTTGTCTTCTCCTTTTTTACCTTTCAGTTTGACCACTTTGGCCTTCACTTAATGACATTGCTATAAAAACAATCCTCTCCTTACCTGTGCACGCTCAGCTGTCACTCTACACTGACCCCTTTTGGTGGGGACATTAGAGCGTAGGCCTGTATGATTGTGCTGGTGTTGGAAGAAGAAGAGGAGGAGGAGAAGGAGAATGGTGTGTGGGTGGGGAGGGTGATGAAGTGGGGGGGGTGGCGTCTCCCTGGTGGGCAGTGTGGCTGCCAGTGACAACTCCTTATCTGCAGCCCGCCTGCTAGTTTTGTGCGGAAGGATCTGTCTTAATGTAAGAGCTCAGTGCTAGGCTGTGCCATTGTACCAGCTTAGCCACACGCTTTATCAGCCAGCCTGAACTCAGTGGCCCGGAACCGGGGGTTCACTGTGGACCCGCTCAGGATCTGCTCCACGCCACGCTTCACTTCTAAAGGGGAGGCGTCGCTCTGGCGAGGGTTGCTATTAATTCTGTTTGTGAGGCTGGCAAACCCCCCCTCCCCCCCCAGCCTGCCAACCACTGCTCCCCCGTCTGAATCTCCCCGAGGAGGCCGCGGCCGCTCTAAGATGCCGCATGCTGGAACCCGGATTGGGCTGCTGTGCGGGACAGATTAAAATGTGCTGGAACACCACTCAGAGAAAGGCTCTCTCAAAGCTGCTCATTCCCATGTAGATTAAACATGGCAGCGGCTTTCACCTAGCCCGCTGAGACTTCTCTGGCCATTCGGAAAGTGCATTGTGATACACTGGGAGACGTAGCATTTATCAGGCGTCTTTTTCTTTTAACCCGTACAAGTCTAGAGATTGTCTGTTTTTGCTGTTAGTTATATAGTTAGTTACATGAAGAATTTTGTTTACACTTAGTTTACATTCTGCAGCCACAGGATCTTTTTTGACTGTTGTTTCCAGCCATAAGGTCTTCACTTTTGATTGTGTTTGTTTTGGTGTCAAAAATGAAAAAAAAAAACAAGTCCTTTTTCTTTGCAAAATCCAAGACACACAATAGCTTTTTATCACATTTAAATCATAATAAAATGTCTTCTCTTATAAACACAAATGCCGTGTTGATTGAAAGCTCAGAATCTGCAGTTTCAAAAGAATTTCTCTATCAGTGAGCTGTGACTGAAAAATTATCTTAAATTCCGATGTGCTTTATCTCATTAAGAATACCCGCAACTAACCGTGTGTTTTTTTTTGTTTTGTTTTTTTTTTAATAAAGTTACTTGTTTAACTCAACAGTGAAGGTTGCACAGTTGATATCGGTCCTTTGTGACATCTTCTGAGGTCTGATTACTTTGTGTGGGTAATGGACTTTTCCTGTAAGTGTCAGACGTGCAGGTGTAGTTCAGGGAGGATCTTCAGAGGATACAAGTGGCTGCTAATCATAGCTACATTAGGGCTGTCTGCACACTAGAGCACTGCATCAGGAAAAAAAACACCTCTCCTCTCCTTTCCTCTCCTCTCTAATCCCCTCTCCTCGTTTCCACTCCTCTCCCCTCCCCTCTCCGGGTGGCTGCTCTACGACCCTTCCCCGTCTTGCTGGGCTGTACATTAAACATAAGGAAAGGGGGCAATTAAAGCCCACTCACTCCACCTGGCTGATGCATATATTTATTGGCCGGCCTCCCTGCTGGACTGGTTCTGGGCTCTGGCCTGTGCTTTTTGAGAGAGGTGAGTGAGGGGGGCTGCAGAGGTCATTAGCAAAGAGTGCTGGTGCCGGCATGACCCCTGCTGACCCCCCAAGAGTCCTCGCTGACCCCTCAGCAGGCCGTCTGCCCGCAGCCCCCCCCAGCCGGCCCTCACTGCCCTGGGCTTAGAGAGCCCTCCAACACCAGAGCAGGATCTGTAGAGCTGGAGGGGGAAGGTTTTTCTTCAAGCACTCCAAGTTTGAGTTTTTTTTTGTGTGTGTGTGTGTGTGTGTATGTGTGTGTGTGTATGTGTGTGTGTGTGTGTGTGTGTGTGTAAAATAGCGTGTATGCCCACGCACATAAAATTCGCCTTGGCGCTTCTGGCTCCCATAACGATGGTGCTCAACCTATTGATTTCACTATGCCTGGAAAGTTTTCCGCAAGAAAGAACAAAAGAGTTAAAACGAGGAGGAGTTTATTGAATTCACTACCCTTGGCCTCTCACAAACACATAGCGTTTGACTCCACTAACTAGACCTTTGAGCCATTTGCGGAGTTCAGCTGTTTATATGGAGGCACATAGCTTTGCTTTCCTGTGATTGTTATTTTACATTATTTTGTTTCGGCTTTGTTATAATAGTGGAGATAATGAAAGTGGTGAAGTAAAAAGGGTGACCAATCATTTGTCACTGAATGTAAACAGCTCTTGTCTGGGCCGCTCTGTGACTCACGGAGCGTGACATGCTCTTGCCATTGGCTTTTTTAAATGCAGGCTTTTTAAAGCGCTGACATGACAGATGAGAGCGAAGCCCGAGCTGCTTCAGAGCCTTTTCATTCGCCACTGCTCGTGTGCCGATTTCAGGCTTGCGCTTTTTTACCAGAGAGAGATTTGTGTGTGCACTTATGACCGGCTCTTCCCCCGTGCTGGAGGGGCAAAAGCCTGGATACAGCCTGCCATGTCATCCCCCAAATTGATTTTGAGGCGTGAAGCGTTTCGGTCTTTATCCCGGGACTAGACGCTAGCCTGGAACCTGGCAATGGGAGGCTTCTTAGCTCAGACAGAATTAGCTCTTTATTGTAAAAGGGAGCTCCTTTATGCTAGCCCCTTTGCTAGCCTTGGAGAAAAGGCGGGCCCTTGATGCTGAAGTTGGCCTCTTTTGCCTTATTTCTCTCCACTCAATTTGCTGTCAAAAAGTGAGTGCCCCCCTGTTGGGCTGAGGATAGTAACCCATGCAAACAGCGGGGCGATAGTGAAGCAACAAGTCAGAGCACACAGGCAGTATTGGGAATAATTGCATTTACAAAGCTAGCGTACATTGATTATGTGTGTGTTTCTTGGTAAAATGTCTTTGTGTTTGTATGGTGAGATTTGTAGTTAGCATGCTTGTTGTTCTCGTATTTAAGCCATACCCTAAAGCAAATCAAGCCTATGGGGACCTCTACCTCGGCTTTATTTTCCTTAACCTCTTTCACAGACATTTCAATTCTTTAAAATCACTTCTCTGTGAAAACAAAATGCTTTCTGTGAGGTTTAAAGCAGCTTCTGCTAGTTCTTTAGCTTTTCTATTGTGTGTGCTCTGTCTGCTGACTGTGCTTCTGTTTGCGAATGGCTGTTTGGGTGGGAACGGCAGTGAGCAGTATGCAGGAACAGTGAATTAGGATGGAATCTGAGTGTGATGGAATGGGGACGTAGATGGAGTAATATGGTCATGAGTGGCCAATATTGACTGTACAGTGGTTACAGCATATTGTACCCTCTGGTGTCGCTAATAAAACCCACCAACTCTCGAAACTAAGAAGCTTCAAAATCACAGATGCAGTCCCTTAAGGTCATAACATTTGGACTGGACAGCAAACCAGAACATGTAGTCATTTGTCTGGTTGTCTTCAGATGTGTGTGTGCGCGTGTGTGGGTGTATGTGTGTGTGCGCGTCTGGTTCTGCTAGCTGGAGTGCTTGCTGGACTTGCATTGGCATTGCCTGCCCGGAGATGAGGAGAGAGGCTTTCTCTCTGGGAGCTCCTGCAAAACAAACGAGGGCCAAGAGAGGAGCTCAGAATTATTAAAGGCGCCCTCCCTCTTTCTCCCACCTCTCCACTCGCCTTTATTCTCTCTATCCTGAACTTGTTCGCTCTCCTAATAAATGCTTCATGTCGCCATCAAACAGGGCCTGGCTTGCTCCAGGAGAGGCAGAGAGAGGGAGATTGTGGGAGCGGAGCAGAAAGAGAATAGGAGATAGCAGGGCATGGGGGCTTGTGTACTGTAGGCCTTGGTTGCTGATAGATGGACGGATGGATAGAAGAATGTTAAAAAATGTAGAGTTTTTTTTTTCTTTCTCTCAGCCCAGTTGTGTCGATGGTTAGTCCAGGGATTAGGTTGTCCAAGACGTTCTCTTTGGGTGAAGGAGAAGGGAGAGCTCAATCATTAGGCTATACTCACTGCGAAAGACACATACCGTCACACTGCTGCTGCACTGCAAAATATAACTAGCCTAACCTTGACATAAATGAACACACAGGCTGCAAAGCAGACTTACACACCAGAGACACACTCATAAGCAAGTTTTGAGATGGGGCATCAGGCCCACTAAAAATTCACTGGAGGTCCTCCTACAAAATGCGAAACATAAGCTTGTTTACCCTTGCCCTCCATGACACTGCAGAACGCAGCCTTTACTTGGTGAACAGATATAAAAAATTGCACTGGACACTTGGGCCACCAAGCTGATGAATCTTGTGAATCAAAATTGAGTCTTGTGGCCAAAATGATGAATTTGTGGCCAGAATTATAGAAACAGTGACGATAATGTATATGCTTTGTACCTACAGTTAACAAGCATGCTTCAGTACTAGAAACCATGTGTTGCTTTTTGCTATGACTTCCCCGTGTCCTTTTTTTCATTGTCCTGATCAGACCAGGGACATGCTTTGTAAAATGTTTTTAATTTTTGTATTTCGAAGCTATGGCTGTGCTTTTGAATATTGTGGTTTATGATATATATATTATATGAGTTACTCCAGGGGCCTGTCTCACAAAGCACATTAAACTTAAGTTCCTGACCTAACGAAACAAACCCAACAAATGCAACCACAGTTAACTTGTTTTACAATGGTTAACATCTTTTTCTGTTAACCCAGGTTTAGATATTCAAACTAGGAGTAATCCTCATGCATTTGCACATAAAAGTCTGATGTTTAAGACCAGTAGCCAATCATGTGACACTTGAGGAGGAGTCAAAAGGAAGGTCCAATCTATATAAATATGCAGAAATGTTAGTGTTTACTGGAGTAATAATTGCTTTTTATTCCTAGTGTCTGTGTAGTATGATTAGCATATTCTGCTAAAAAGTGATATTTGATTTAAATTCCAATTATTTTCTTTAAATTAAGCTCCAGAGAACAATTTCCCCAAGACCAAGACAAGACCAAGTCTAAATGATGTCAAGACCAAGCCAAGACCGCGACCGTTAATTTATGGACTCGAGACTGGACTTGAGACCAAGACCCGATTTGAGTGCCACACTACTACTGCCAGTCAGTTGTGGTTGTATTGTACAGAGCACATGGATATTTCGTTGCTTTTGATTGGTCTAAGTCATCTAGAGGCAGCTTACATTAATGTTATTAGGTAAAATCTTTCAAGTTGCCCTGACCTTTTGAATTCTAGTCCTCATGTTATCTGATTCTTTTTTTTATTGTCAGGCCATATTTTTATAATTTATAACCCAGAAATTGTTGTAAGCTATAAAGAAATGCTTAAAAAGTCAATTGCCATTACATTAGACATCCTGGTGGTGAAGTTAAAGTTACAGTTGGTGAATTCTGACAAAATCTAATCTGATGCAGTAACGTGTCTGACTGTAAACAGGCTCTGGATCTTGTGCTGGAGGATGAAAAGTAGCTGTTTTGTTATTGATTGTGGATATTACTGAATGTGTAAGAAATAAACTGGTCTGGTGGTTTGTTGAAAGGGGAAGAATGCAAAAAAAAAACTCCAGACAAGTAGTCACTCAGGCCACAGGCTCTCCACTTTTAATGGCTAAAATCTGAAAAGTAGCCAGGGACATAGCGAAGTAGGCAATGTCGACCCCTGATCACCAGGCTGTGTTTTTGCTTAGGGAAAGGTGCAGTTTTATGGGTGCTGCCTTTGTTGTTTGTGTGGGTATTTATAGGTGTTGTGGGAAGAGTTAAGTTCGGGCTATTCTTTTGAAGTCAATATGCACTTACCAGGAAGGACCCCGAGGGCCGTGAGGAAGGAGGTTAGGTACAAGGTGACGCGCACTTACGTACACAAACACGCGCACACACATATGGTGGTGGCCTGTGACGGGGGTGGCGTTTATTGTGGGATAAGTTTATTAAACAAGAAACCACCACCCCCTCCCAAAGCGAAATCCCTTTGCATAAACAAAGAAAGGCTGGCGGTCTCAGGGCGAAGGGGAGCTGCGAACAGTGAAGAAGTCTCTGAAGGAGCATGATTGCAGAGTTAATCTGTCCTCCAGTGATACAGGCCAGCCACAAAGCCCCTGCAGAAAGGGCCTGCGCTGTAATGCCTAATCAAGTCTGTATCAAACTAAATAATGCTGTAGCGTGAAATTGGAAGCCCAAGTCAAAAAGCACTCCCCAGCCTGTACTACAGGATAAGGCAATTAAGACTCTCTCTCTTTCTCTCTCTCTTTCTCTTTTTCTTTCTCCCTGTTGCCCCCCCCCTTCCTTTCTGTCTTACACTCTCATGACCAGGCTCTGCTGCCATGCCTTTGTGTATATGTGTTAGAGAGGTGGAAATGCTGCGATGCATCATGATGCTTTGATCTGATTCAGCAGCCTTGACTTTGGAACGTTATAATTGATTGTAATTGATTATAATTTTATAACTATTATAACTGAGCTGCTTGTTTGAGCATAATTAGTCCTGTTTAATTAGATTTAGTGCAGTGTGTGAAATGTTGAATACAAATCATTGGATTCATAATATATAGTATATATGATAGTATAATGATACCACTTTATCTGTTCCAACTTATTTTGTGTCGCAGAAACTTCTTGAAGTATTGTGATATTATATTTTTTGCCATATCGCCCACCTCTAGTTGTAATATGACATCTTTAACCCCATAAAACCCCAGGCTTATTATATACTAAGGCTTATTGTTCAGTAACTACAGGGGACCTCAAAGCAAAAAGGCTTGTAGAAGTGTGTAAAACTTTGGGCCCTTGCCTTTTAAGGGATTAATTTGCATATGGAACTGTAATTAACTTTGTAGAAAAGAATGGAATTGTGAATTTTTGTTACACAAACTTAAACTTAACCTTGTGGTCTTACCATGTCCTAAAATTAACACCATACTTTAGGTGGCTTTTTGTTCAGACATGATGTCTGCCTGCCACAGTGGCACACAGTGCCTCCCCTCGAGTGTGTTTGACCAGTGCAGATCAAAAGTTATGTATCTATGCTAGGTAGGGATGCACAATCAGAATCAGCAGATTTCGGCTCAAAACACAAAATTGGCAGTCGTTCAGCTTATCTTATTTTTACAGATTTTACACTTGTACCAAAATGTCTTAGCATAATTATGCGTTACTCATAGTGCTGAATAGCCAGTTGCCTCAGTTTTGCCAATTGAAGGTCAAGTAAAGACTGAAAAATCGTACACTGATTGCTACGAATTGCAATCCCTATTGCTGGTGGTATTAATGTACAATCGCATCACTCAACATATTCAAAAGTTCAAATATGTTCATGGGAAGGAATACTAGTGTTTTGCTGTGGTTTGCATGAAATAAATCATTAAATAAATAATGCCTTTTTAAACCAGATGTAAATTAGTCTTAACCATCACTGGGGGCTATTACCACAGTAACTCAATTAACCATCACTGGGCACAGGCCTCATGTAAACTTAAAAGGCTTGTTTTCATTGTCTCTGTTCCACTAGTGTGTAAATAGACCCTACAGTCACATTAGTGTATTCACCGCATGTTTAAAAGTAAATCTGAATCACACCAGAAGAGTCAAATCAAATAGAATCAATTCATTGATAAGTTCCTATTGTTATTGTAAATAATAAATCAAATTGTTTTGAGGTTATAGATTTACACCCCTGAGTGTGTGTGTGTGTGTGTGTGTGTGTGTGTGTTTGTGTGTGTGTGTGAGAGAGAGAGAGAGAGAGAGAGAGAGAGAGAGGGAGGGAGGGAGTGTGAGAGCTGCTCTCTCCTTCTCTTCCGTTGATGGTGGTATTGTTGGTGGTGCTCGGAGCACATCTATTTCTGGACGCTCCCTAAAGATGCGGCGCTCCTGTGAGGCCGTCCTCCTCCTAGGTCAGAGCCATTCAGCTAAGCTCACTGCTCTCAGCCTGCGAGGGGGTGTAAATGGGGTTGGGGAGGGGGGGTGTTGTTCACCCCCCCTTCGCCGTCCCATCCCGTCCCCTTTTGATGGCATCATAGCGGAGAGAAGGCGATTATGGGCCGGTCCCCAGCGAGCGGCACGCTCAACCCGTGTCACACTCAATGACAGGCACACACAACCGACATGATTTAATCACGCCACCAGCACCTCTTCCCTTTCTCACTTTATATCACCCCCGCTTTTTGCGTCACCGTCTCTCTCTCTCTCTCTCTCATTTTCTTGACTTTGTTTTTGTGTCTCTCTGCCCCTCTCTCTTCTCCTCCTCTTTCCCTCTCTCTCACTCTCTCTAGTGTGTTTTATGTACAAGCTGCAGGTATATTGGAAACATTTTTCCTCTCGTCTTTGACAAGTGAGAAGGGCGAAAAACAAATTTCACATCTAAGGGTGCCTTGACTGTGTTGTCTCCTTTTGAACACGACATACTGACTGTTGTTTGCTCTGCGTGTGTGTTATTGTGTTTGTTTGCTTGCTCGCTGGGTCTGTATGTGTGAGCAGGAGTATATATTCTGTTGAAAAGACAGGTAGGCATTTCAGACACACTCCAGGCTTTGTGTATTTATGCATACTGTACATCACCTTCGTAGACGCTGGTAAGGATGGGTGATACGGACAAAATATATCGTGGTAGTTGTAGATGTTTTCATAGTACCCTTATTTTCACAAAATCTACAAAACGTCATCTGACCTCTTGCTGGGGTTTTTTTTTGCATGTAAGTTAGAAAACTATGAACACTCACTTCAGTAGGTATTCAGAGATATAGCTGCAATAAGACTGTGCCTTGACTCAATGCTAATTGCTGCAGTGATAATAACACAGTGCTACAAACTATTGAACGGGAAGTTATGAACGTATGACATAAATGATGTGACAAACTCTGAGACATAGCCTGATAAGCCCCAAAGTTCTGAGTGTGTGTGTGAGTGTGAGTGTGTGTGAGAGAGAGAGAGAGAGAGAAAGAGCAAGCTGCAGAGGAAGAGGGAGAGGGGACACTGTAGCCAGGGCTTTCCTCAGGAAAGGCCTGCTGGAGGCAGGAGCCAGCGCTGCCTCGCTCTGCACCGCCAGGAATGTGCCATGTGTGCACCATGGGGAAGGAAGTGTGAGAGATGGAGAATGTGTGTACGTGGGTTCGTGTGTGTGCACTGTCCCCACACACGTACATACACACTTGACTTCAGAACCCGCTGACCACTGACCATGAGTTGTCACAGCTAAATGACAGACGATGCTGTGTTAATGTTATGGTTTTATTTAATCCTATTCATTAATGTTTTATATACAGTGCTTTAAATCTGTCTTGGCAGTAATTCTAATGTTAGAGTTTTTAAACAGATAAATGCTTACTGCCCAGATGAATATATTTACATATCATTTTCTCAGACGCCTAAGACTTTTGCATGGTACTGAATATGCGTGTGGGTGTTGGTCTGGCATTGAATTCTATTCATAATTTATTCTGCTTTATTCGATACTGTTATACTGTATTCCACTGTGCTACATTGTTGGACAACACAGTGTGGAAATGCTGCTGTTGTGATTATACTGCTACACCGTGCTATTATGATATGCCTCACAATGTATTAGAAACACACTAATAAATCAATAATGTGACCTGCTTAAATACTGGCCTGCATTATTGCTGGGAGTGCACAGTGATATCAGTGTCATATCGCTATCAGCAGATAATTGTTTGTGATTAGCATCAGGCAGATGTTTAGATTTGACTAAAGTTTAGGTGACAGTTCTATGCAACTTCAGACTTTACTAACTGTATCAGAGAGAGAGAGAATCAGTCAGCGTTAAAGAACTGCTCCTCTTGTTTTGCAGTGTGGGTGCTGTGTGCGTGCCGTCAGTGAGAGAGGAAATAAAAAAGGGAGATAGGAAAAATGAGAGAGAGAGGAGAGGGATAAAGAGAGAGATGCAGTAAGCTCCATTCTTGGCTCTGGTCATCCAGGTTCTCCCAAGAGCATGAAGCTAGGCTGCCTGAGGACAACACATCACTGCTCTAACCTCTCTCTTTTTCTCTCTCTCTCTCTCCTCCACCCCTCCCCTTCTTGTCCTTCATTCTTGAGCTGTGTCCATCTCTCAGACTCACTGGCCTGGGCTGCTGTGTGTGTGTGTCTGTGTGTGTGTTTAGTGGCAGCAGCTGGACGGCTCTGCAGGCTTTTTGGAGCAGTGTTGTCCTCTGAAAGCTGGACTGGAGCGTCTGCACGCTGGACCCTGTCGGTCTTTATTGTTTCTCTTCACCGTGTAAGCCTTGAGCTGCCCCCTCCCCAGCTCACTACTGTTTCTGGCCAGCGGCACTGGTTTGTCTTTTTTAAGGCTGTTTTGTGCGGCGGAGCGGTTTCAGCGCTGATAAAAGTATTTGGTTAATCAGCTTCCCTCGCCGTCCCCTTGCTCCAGGCTTGGAGGACAGGCCGTTGACGTTGATGCCCTCAACCCCCTCCCCGCTGTCCTTCCAGCCCCCACCCCCAGGGGAACAGGCTTGGACTGAAGGATTGGCATCATGCTTGCCCAAACTGGGCGCGTGACAGAGCTATGAGACACCTTGGACATCCAATGGAAGCAAGCCCAGGCTCTGTGGGGGTGGGGCCATGGGCGGAGCCTGGCAGCTGCAGTCCGTCCAGCAGGAAATGCCAGCGCCACCCTCCTGGGCCGGCCTCCAAAGCCTGATTGGGCACCGTGACCCAGTTCAGTGATAAGGGGCTCTATGGCTGCCCAGGCGTCCGCGTAGAGCTCAACTGCTGCCCTCGGCCATCCCGCTACAGCCGAGGATGTGTGCGTGTGCGTTTGTGTGCTTATGGTTGTTGCAGTGAATGGAGGTGGGGCATATGCAGTTAAGACAAATGTCTAAGAAAATACTGAGACACTGTGACATACAAAATAAGAGTGCACCGATCCCTCTTTTTCTCTCATGTTACAGATTCTGATATCTGAACTGATCTGTTTTTTATTTTTTCGTTCTGTTTAAAATCTGCAAATCGGTATGGTCAAGAGTGTATCAATGTTTCTGAATCCCTACACGCTGTTTATGTATGAGAGAAACAACTATTGTATTCAAATCTGGGGTTGTGATATTTACGACATATTAAAAAAAGGAGAAAAGGGCCCATATCAGCACTTTCCCATCTTGAATTTTGTTTTGTTTTTTTTTGGTTTGTTGCTTTGTTTGTTTGTTTTGTGTATGTCAGGAGGACCAATGCATTTATGTATGTCCATGTATTCGGCCTACAGCAGCTCCTCAGCTCCTCCCGTGTCATGTGAAAGTTAAAAGGAGTGTTTCTATCCAGACTTCTTTTTAAATGTGGCACAACTAAGAGAAGGCAATTAAAACAGAAGTCATTAACGTGTATCAGTGTAAAAGGCACAGTAACAAAAACAGCCTGTTAAATTCTGTGGGCTAAAGAGAGGTTGGAACAGGATCATGTAAAAATGAATTGTGCCTGTTTTTGGTGTATAAACCCACGCAGATGTCATAAGTTGATCTCAAGAGGGGTGGGGGGGCTTTGGGGATTACGAACACTTTAATACAGCAGAACTGTTGTTTTATTTTGGGGTCAGTTTTCTTTAATAGTTTAGCAACACAGCAAGGGATGTCATTTGTTTAGGCATCATTTGCGCTCATCAAAACCCTCTTAAAAAATGGTTGTATTTCTGGGGCCTTGCCTCATTCATGTTCATATATATGTGTATGTGTATATATATATATATGTGTGTATGTGTGTGTGTGTGTATATATATATATATATATGAAATATATGACCAGATAGGATTTGGATAATGCACTGTTGCAGTGTGACAAGAAATCATGTAAAATGTGAACCAGTCTCTTTAAAAAGGTTTAAATTTGGTGCCAGTGCAGATCCAGTATATCAGATTGGTGCATCACTGATACAAAACAAAGGAGGTAGATATAGGAAAAAGGGAGGCTGAAGAAGAGTGAAGGGGAAGAGTCATGAATCCTGTGTGAATGTGATCAACTGTAGTGTAGAATTATGCCCTTTTGTGGTCACTGGGAGCTGAATGGAAAGAGGTGCTGTATGACCCTGCTCTACTGGCCGCAGCACACATGATGCAGTTTAATGTTACTGCAGCAATGCGCTCTGGCCACAGCCCTGCCTGATAGCCACTGCTGTGGTCTACAGACTGCTGTTTTGGTTGCGCAGGCATTATGCACTGCTTATGTTGATGTGGTAGTCTGAGCCAAGAGGCTGCAAATTTGTATACATTCGCCCTATGTACATTACATTTGTTGCATTGTCATGTAACAGTGTTTATGTGTATCTGTCAAACAATCAAACAAATGAATAAATGCATTTGCTGCATGCAGGTGTACAGATGAGAAAATGCACCAATCCCACCATTCAGATGTTCTGTGTGTTGCTGTTCAAGTCAATGGACTAGTTAAGGAGCACGCTATTGTAGGGCAACTTTTAGAAACCTACATACATTTATAAAGGTTTTATTATAAGGTTTGCTTTCGTCAACTTTGATGTGAAGTTGTTAGGTGACCTTCATTTCTTTTCTGACTTTGGGTTGTGTCAGGCCCCTTTTTTCGGGTGGAATAGCATAGCATGTTATAACAACTGACTTTAACATCACAGTAACGTGCTGATGATGTGATGGTGTAAATCTTGTATTTGTTAAAATGAAACTCACGTAAGGACCACAGAATATCCACTTTTGTTCAACCAGTCTGACATGACTATGTTATGTCACTGTGACATACACTGAGCTACAAAGTCTATGTCAGTTGTCATGAAGGGCTTTTGTAGGTGTTGTGTAGCCTTATGAACATTACAGTTAAGTGTTACTGTTGTCTGTGTGGGGCCATTTGTGTGTGGAATAGATTGTGAACTGTGTTGTGTTCATTATGTTCTTACTGAAAGGTGCATGTTTTCATATGCTGGTAGAAAAAACGTAAAGAGCAATTTGGCCACACAACCATTTTGTGTGTGTGTGTGTGTGTGTGTGTGTGTGTGAGAGGAAGAGAGCGAGAGGAAGGGAGAGAGAGAGAAGAGCGCTCAGGTAAGCAGGACCTCTCTGCTCTGCAGTAAGATGGCGGTGTCCCTGGAGGCCTGTGGGCTCGAGTGCCTGGAGACCGAGCCGTGCGTGTTTCCGTCACTCTGCCTGCTATTAAAAGCCATTAAGCCATGCAGAACAAGTCAGACTTTTATCTTTTATTAATTACCTGGAAACGAAAGACTCTCTCTCTCTCTCTCCCTTTCTGTCTCTCTCCCCCTTCCTATCTCTCTCTCGTTTTCTCCTTGGCGGGACCAAGCCTGAGTGTAGAATGACCATTAAAGCATCATTAACCCAGAAAGATGGCAGTGATGGACAGTGTGCTGTATTACTTCATCCCTCTCCCCTGTTCTGAACCACGGCCCACTCATTAGCCCAGTGCTTCTGCGCGAGCTGTAGTTTGCATCTGATTGCTGTGGTTAAATGCTAATTGCCCATCCTAGTGTTTTGCCATTGGGTTCAATGGAAGCAGAGGCCCATAGACTTATGCTGGCAACTCAAACCCAAGTTTGAGATAGAGCACTAGCACAATGACACAGGCTGCTCAGGCAGAGACATAACAAACTACGAGCTTGCTAATGATGTTATGTTTTTTATGTTTTTTTAAAAAAGGTGGAATAGCACATTTGAAATCTTTTAGAAAAGCAGTCAGCTTTCCCTGAACAGCTTTTTCTATAAAGGCTACAAAAACGAATGCTAGCGTTTATAAATGTTTATTCTTATTTTTTATACAGGGCTACAAAAAACAAATACTTTGAAGGTTCCTTATGGTAATGCAGGTTTGTTGTGACAGTAGCCATTATTGTTTCACCTTTTACACATAAAACTGGAAGCGAAAATGATCATCACATTTGAAGCCTGTTTACAGGCTAGGAGTAAAGAATAGATCAGTTAAGAACATGTGGTTTGTGGAAGTGGTCTTTTAGCCAAATGGGGTTAAGTTACTTGCTCTCCACATCTGACAGCAGAGTTCAAGCCCAGCGCAGGGAAACACTTGTTGGGCTTCTTATGCTACATTCCTGCCTATCTAATTTCAGCACTCTGGCCCTGCACGTGTAAAGTAATTTGAGCCATTCTGTCATCGCAGCACTTAACAATGACCCTGTTTACACCTGGGCACTTTATGCATCTTGAGTATCAGGATTATATCTAGATGAGGCCAATCCACATAAAGATGTAAGTGTAGATGCACCCAAGATGCATTTAAAACAAATACTGATCACTCAAACCACTTCAGGAAGTGCTCTGAGAGTATTTGAGCCACATTAGAGCAGTATAAACGCATCCGTCTCTCCCAAGACACATTTGACAACCAAACCTCCTCCCAGTACAACTGAAACTCCTCCCAATCTGAAACTTCACTGGGCATGTGATCCAAGTCTGTGAGGATGCACATGGTTGGGACTGGACAAAATAAATGTTTAATAGCAATATGGACAGACACTACTGTGCAAAACAAATAGATAAACAGTTGGTGATTGGTTGCCACGTAATGAGCAGATTACTGGAGATGCATTTGATTACTAATTGCTAAAATCTTATTAGCATACAATCCAGATTATAGTCCTATTAAGTGACCAGGTGTAAACAGGGTCAATGTGTTTGCTGTGCAAAATTCATCTTGTGATAATAATTAAAATACGATTTATCACACAGCACTAGACAAGAGCAGATCACACTCCCTCCTGCTGTGGTCTGGACTGCAGGAATGATCAATCTAGTGTGTGTGTGTGTGTGTGTGTGTGTGTGTGTTTGTGTGTAGCCGCAAGCTTAGGCCTCGGCCCGCAGATCTGCCAGCGGCCAGAGCGTTAGGGAAGTGGACGGGTCCCTGACTGTGATGCGTTTTGGTGCAGAGGCAGCCATTGGCCCTGCGTGGGAACATTCTAATGAGGGGGCAGAGCCACAAAACCACTCGCTGGTGGACACCAATCCCAGTGAGCCACAGTGCAGTTTTGTACTGACAAAACACACACACATATAAACTGGCATGAACACCTAGACACGAGGGTATGAACCTATTCAAATGCATGGGCTCAAACACGCACAGGGCACACACACATACACACACACACACACAGAGCTGCAAATGGGGGGCTGCTAATGGCTTCCAGTGGGAGAGAGGGAGAGCAGGGTTTTATCCCTTAAGTGTAGAAGACTTAATCAGACAGAATGGCCCGGGGCCAGTAGCAGGGCTGTGTAGCAACGCCCCTCCACACACACACACACACACACACACACACACACACACACACATACACACACACACACACAGACATTAGGTATTCTGAGACTGCTTCAGCTGCAGACGGCCTGCAGTGGAGTGGGGCCCAGGTGAGACTATCCCACAGTGCTCGCTCTCTCTCTCTCTCTCCCTCTCTCCTTTCCTCCCTGTCTCTATGTCTCCCTCTGTCTCTTTTTGTTTCCCTCTGTTTCTCTGTTTCTCTGCTCGTCTCCCTCTCTGTTTCTCTCTCTGTTCTTCAGTCTTTCTTACCTAGTCATGCTCTTTTTTCTGTCTTTCTATCTCTACTGTGTTTCTATCTCACCCTGTCCCTCCCTCCTTCTGTGTTCCTCACTCTCTTTTACTCTCTCCTTTCTCTGTGTCTGTTTCTCCCTTTCTTTTTGTTTCCCTCTGTTCTCTCTCTGTCTGCCTGTCATTCTCTTTCTCTCTCTCTCTCTCTCTCTCTCTCTCTCTCTCTCTCTCTCTCTCTCTCTCTCCCTGCCTGTCTTTGTCTCATACTCTTTTTCTATCTCTCAGTCTCTCCCTTACCTTTTTCTGTTTCTGCCTTTTTTTTGTGTCCATCTATTCTCTCACTTTGTCTGTCTGCCTGCCTGCCTGTCTGTCGCTTTCTCTCTCTGTCTCTCCCATCCACCTCCCTTTCTTTTTCTCCCTCTCTGTTTCTCTTTGACCTTCCTCCTTTCATTCCTTCTCTTTCCCTTCCTCTTAGTTTCCTATTTCTCTCCCTCCTCTCTTTCTCTCTTTCTCTGTCTCTGGTTTGCCGTCTCTCTTGCGCCCTCTCTCTCTTTGTCTCTCTCTCACCCTCTTGTTCCCTTTTTCCTCTGTGCCTTTTTTCTCTCTCTCTCATTCTCACTCTCCCTTTCCCTTCTCTCTCTCTCTCTCTCTCTCTCTCTCTCTCTCTCTCTCTCTCTCTCTCCCCTCTTTGCTCCTCTCTCCATCTGTCAAACAGTCATACTTACACACTGGTCCACAGCGAGACTCCATTGTAATGTCATTGGAATTATGTCTGCATAATGCTCTCTCTCACCCCATCCATTAGGCCCTTTGTCTCTCATTCAGATTTATATTCAGCGATGCTGTGCTGGCACGACTGTTTAAATAACAATCACTATCTCCTCTCTCTCTCTCTCTCTCTCTCTCTCTCTCTCTCTCTCTCTCTCTCTCTCTTCACTGTGGTGGGGCAGCTGGGTGAGGCCTGCCTTTGAAGCCTTACCTGCAGCGGATAAGTGTGTGGGGTCTCACTGTGGCAGACAGGGGGCCAGTGTGTGTGTGTGTATATGCATGCTCATTAGGGGCCCTCATAGTGTTACAAACTTATAAGCAGAGTGCTTCTTTTTTCTTAGGTCAACAAAATACTTTTTTTTCCCCATTAGTACTAAATATTACATGCTACAAGAATAATGATGCTTATACTGATCCTCAAAAGTTTAGAGTCATTGGTTTCAGTTATATAAAACCAGTTGTTGCATATATATGTACAAAGAAAACAGTTAATACATTTCTAATATAATATCACTCTGTACAACTTCATAGGTTGCACATTTGCAGGAAGATAGAAAAAATGTATTCTGAATGATTATGATGATTATGAAATAAATGAGAAAGCTGTACAGCATTAATAATGAAAATATAATAAACAGCTCTTTCCAAATAAAAATGATCCAGAATGCAATTATATTTGTAAATATATATTAATATATAATTACCATATGCTATTTTTCAGATAATAGTTCCTTGTAGAAACATGAAATATTGAGTAAAGCATTTAAAAATATCTTCTGAGATCTAATTTATAATATTTGGATTTATATTTGATGCATAAGTTATTTCTGAATAAAATAACAATTGTTAATATATCAAGTAATTTCCAACTTTTGAACAAATGACATCCAGGATTAAATGACACATTTGATCTGGCCGCTTGGATCACCAAGCCAGTGAATCTTGTTGCAAAAGAAACGTTTGTAGGAACATGTTTATCATACACTCATAAAAAATACGATTTCTCAAGGGTTATTTAGTAAAGACAGTGGTTCAATATAGAGCCATGAACATTCAAAGAACTGTTTGCATGCTCAAAGGGCTCTTTACATGGTCAGATTGATGGAGAATGTGTTGTATATGATTCTATATAGAACCTTTTTGAAAATGGTTCTATATACACTATATGGACAAAAGTACTGGTACTATAGGATAGGATGCTGCCGTTGCAACAAGTCAGTTTGTGAAATTTCTTCCCTCTTAGATATTCCACTATCAGCTGTGAGTGGTATTATTGAAAAGTGGAAGCATTTAGGAATCACAGCAGCTCAGCCATGAAGTGGCAGACCATGTAAAGTTACAGAGCGGCGCATAGTGCATACATGTTGCCAGAGCTTTTCTGACTGAATAATTGCAGAGTTCCAAACCTCCTCTGGCATTAATATCGGCACAAAAACTGTGTGCTGGGAGCTTCAGGGCATGGGTTTCCATGAGCAGCTTCATGCAAGCCTGTGGAAAAGCAGTGGAGTTCTGTGGAGTGACAAATCACGCTTCTCTGGCAGTCTGATGGACGAGTCTGGGTTTGGCGAATGCCAGGCGAACAATACCTGCTTGACTGCGTTGTGCCAACTGTGAAATTTGGTGGAGGAGGGATGCGATGAGGTTGTTATCAGGGGTTGGCCTAGGCCCCTTAGTTCCAGCAAAGGGAGATCTTAATGCTTCAGCATACCAAGACATTTTGGACAATTGCATGCTTCCAACTTTGTGGGAACATTTTGGAGAAGGCCCTTTTCTGTTCCAGCATGACTGTGCCCCAATGCACAAAGCAAAGTCCATGAAGGAGTGGCTGGGTGAGTTTGGTGTGGAAGAACTTGGCTGGCCCACACAGAGCCCTGACCTCAACCACCTTTGGAATGAACTAGAATGGAGATTGTGAGCCAGGCCCTCTCATCCAACATCAGTGTCTGACCTCACAAATGCTCTTCTGGATGAATGGGCAAAAATTCCTACAGACACAGTCCAAAATCTTGTAGGAAGCTTCCCAGAAGAGTAGAAGCTGTTACAGCAGTAAAGGGGGGACCAACTCCATATTAATGCCTATGGATTTAGAATGGGGTGTCATAAAAGCACATGTAGGTGTAATATGTAGATGTCCCAATACTTTTTCCATATAGTGTAGCACCAAAAGGGTTCTGCTGTTGTTGCGATGTCAAAAGTAGTGTTTTTGATATTAAAGGTGGGTATTGGTTAATAGGTGAAATTTCCACTGGTCTGGCAATTGTTGAAAGGGAACAGAAAAGTGCGAGACAAACCCGTGGCTAGTGGGCAGTAGACTGTGGCTGCGCCTGTATAAGGTGAATGTCTGAGGCGTGTAGGTGTTGTATGCATGAATGTGTGTTCATTGTGGGCCACTGCACCCTTGTTACATTGCTGGAAAAGCATGATCTATGGCTAAATGAAAGTGTTCATTTTTTAAAAAGTTAAAGTGTATTCCCTCGCCAGCTGTCCGGTGCTCTTGGTGGCTAAATGCAAGGGCCGTGCCGTTTTTTTGGCACGCTCGTTTGATCCCTCCCCTCCTGCCGTCGCTGTGCTGATTGCCACATTGCCGTCAGCTACAACTGCCGTATATTAGCTCGTGTTTGTGTTTGTGTGTGTGAGACGCTGTGTATGGTAATGTTGGTGTTTAACACTGCTTAACATAAATGCAAATAACACTGCATGCTCATTTCAACCCAGCAGTAATTAAATGAGAAGAAATTTCAATAATATAGAAATAAATTGTGTATGTGAGTGTGTGTGTGTGTGTGTGTGTGTGAGAGAGAGAGAGAGAGAGAGAGAGAGAGAAAATGTAAGAAGGCAGCCCTTGAGGGAGAGAATGTGTTTCTCTCTTTCTCTCTCTCTCTCTCTCTCTCTCTCTGTCTTAAACAATAGTTTAAAGAGAGAGAGTGCCATCCACCCTTGCAATACTGTTAAATATCAGGCCTTCCTTATGAGGGCTGTTTATTAACCCTGCTCTTTCTACACTACACACAGAGATACTTATACAGTTACTCCGATTATAAATGTCATTCAAGTCGTGCATCAAAAATTGCTTGATAGGAAGTAGGGCTCTAATGATTACTCTATACACAATCATTGAATTGATGAATTTCAGTGATGGACACATTTGTATGCGTTTTCAAAGGCTTTTGAAGTATTGGAAGATTTAAAATATCTGTGAAAAACTCTTATTTTCAGTAAAGTATATTGGAATTTTTGAGGTCTCCAAATAAGGATGGGCAATTTGATGTTTACCGTTATCATGATAAATTATGTCACTTTATGTCACAATATACATTTCTGAGCATTTTATGAATATCCTCAGTACTTAGAACACTGAACAACTACATGTTTTATTACAAAGGGCATAATTAGTTCTGTTAAACTGGATATGATTGGATTGAAGTGCAATATAACACTGAATAAAAATGATTGTACTCAGAGGTTTTGATGGTATCTTTTAAATGTAGTGCTTCTGGTTCTTATTTGTCTGTTCCAACTTATCAAACTTCAGAAAAAAGTAAATATCATGATATATATATCATTTATTGAGAAAATGTCTGAGTATCATGATATTATATTTTTGCCATATTCCTCACTCCCACCTCCAAACAGGCTATGTATCGTTTATTATTGTTCAGTTATATCCATTCAGTTTGGAATTAAGCAATTAAACAATGAATCATTAAAATAATTGCTAGTTGACTCATGTTTCTGATCGACAGTGCCGGCCCTAATAGAAAAAGACTGGATATAGTCTTTTGGAAAGTAGTGCTGGAAGATAATCTGTTGCAGAGCCAATATGTAACAGTGCTGGTCAGCGCAGGTCAGAGGCAGCCATTTTGGATCTTGAAATGGAGGCCCAGTGTCAGTTTCTCAGCTGCCTTCAGGCAGTAGCGCGTTTGGCACCAGCTGCTGAGTGCATTAAGAAAAGTGAGGGTATCCAAGGTAACGTTTTAAAGCATACTGTAATCATAAGACCATGTGCACCACTGTATTAAGAATTTACAAGCTAGTGCTGATGCAGGAAGGGCTAGCGTGTAGCGTTCACCACTGTCATTTATAGCGCTTAGAATGGAGCTTGACTGTGAACTACTTATAGCTTCATTAAAGACTCTGCTGGAAAATGGAATAGAAGATTAACATAAACACATGTTCTGGATACATCCAGCCACCTGATAAGCCATGAAATAAAGGCAAGTTAGTATAGTAGGAAATGATAGAAGTCAAATTGACAATTTGATGTAGTAAAAATAAATATGTTCAATTTTGTTTGTAGTTTTCATAGTTATATTATGTATTGAATACACCAGCCCTTTCTTCAGATTGTTAATTATATGTAAGAAATCGTGCATACTGGGCAATCCTGGTCTTGGCCTGTCCGACCTCACCTGTGGCTCCGCCTTCACGTGCATTCTTTTACTGTGTTTCTCCCCTCACTCTCCTTCACCGCGCCCCCCCCCATCACCTTCCTGCTGGCATCAGAGTTCACATTAGCAGTGCTTTGTACACATGGGACATTGTGAGGAATAAATATGAGAAATATATAAATATATCCCCTCCGCTAATGAAGGAGAGCGATTCCCCACAGGAAAATCAGGAAAACGCTCTTATTAGAATAGCATTTTTTTTTATCTCTTTCTAATGATGTTTTTTTCTCTCTCCATTTGTTTCTCTCTCTCTCTCTCTGAGCAGGGCTTCTGAGTTGGTTTCTGGAGATCATAGTGTGAGGTCTTGATATCCTCTACAGAGTCTTTTTATTCAGTCTTTTTTTTTCTAGATGGATGGAGGGCGAGAGGGATGGAGAGAGCTTCCGCTTTGGGAGATATCTATAGTGCAGCACTTCACATCTGGACGGCCCATCCCTATAGCCCCACCTCTGTCTGTCTGTGTGTGCGTGCTCTATTGCCTCAAGACTGCTAACCAAAACACTGTGGGCTTTTGTTAATATGGCTTGATGAATACTTTGACACATCTGGGAACTCAGACATGTATATAGAAATATATTAGTATATTAACCTTCTCTATATAGATGCCCACACTATAAATACTGGCATAAATGTTATGTCTGTCTATAGACATGACAGCTTTTTAAGTGCCATTCTGTTGTATTTTTGTGTATGTGTGCTGATGCATGTCTCACTTGGCCTAGAGTCCAGTGTTAGTAGTGTGTAGGAGGCCTGGGTCTGCTAGTGCCGCTGGCTGTATTGTTTTTAGTCAGGGAGCTGGGCTCAACTGTGTGTGGTGCTGTTGTGCTGTAGCCTGCAGGTGAACAGAGCATGAGTGTGTGTGTGTATTTGGGTGTGTGTGAGATGCAGGGCATTTGTCTAGCGTAACCCCCTACCTCCTCCACACTCCCACTCTCTCTCTCTCTGCCTGACTACACTCCAATATCCCTCTTCTAATGAAGCGGTAAATAGGGGATGAGTGGCGCTCTGATTGGGGGTAATTTAGCGTTTTTCTCTTCCACTAGGAAGATGTGTCTTCAGGAATTTAACGTCCAGTTTGTTAGACAAAATTTAGGCTAAAGTGACTTTTGGGGGACGTTGGAATGCTTGAGTTGGGTTAGAACTCGTTATCAGTGCATAATATCATTTGGATGTGTTGCACCAACACATGGAAATTGTCTCTGCCATTCTGGGGCAAAATACAAGTCAGTACAAGTGTAAAAAAAACAATACATCACGATGTAAAAACATGCATTGTGGAGTTGAACAGTATCATGTGTAACACTCTCAGCAAGGAAACCTGCTTCTCCATGACAATGCTAGTTTATGCTAGTGCCCTTGTGAGATTTGCATAGAACATTTTTGGCTGTTCTAGATTAAAAACAGACATTTGAAGTTTGTAAATGATGTTCTATGTTTTATTTGAAGCTTGTGACAGACATATTAACATATTTTACCTTGTAGCAGGTTTACAGTGACTCGAAATACGTTGATCAGGCTACCACTTGAATTCTCAGTCAATGATGCATATCTAGGACTCCCAGGAGGCCTGGAGTGATGTTTCTTGGTTCCACCTATGAGAAATCAAAACGTGATTGGTTGATTTCACTATCAGTTCCTAATTATGTTATGTTGTATGTGGTTAATCTGCAATGTTAGGTCTTCAGTTCAGCTCCTGAAGTCCTTATCCTTTGGAGATGGTTGGTTTGCTGTATCTACCTGGAAAGCACAGGGAAAAATTCATGCTGATTGCATCATTTTCTTTAGGCGTTTAAAGTATTTACCTCTTTTGTTTCCAACCTAGGTGTTAGTTGTCGTTTGAGAGATGGACATAACTAGCTCCTCTGTTTAGGTGAAGCCATCAAAAATAATTCTTGTTTTATGCAATATGCAAAGTCACCTTTTTCAATTACAGAGTCAGTATTTTTGTTTAAAACTATTGTAGGCCATTTGTTAAGTGTGTTACATCAAGAGTTGGCTAGTGTGTTTTAATATGTTGTAAGGTTAATTGCAGTCATGGTATGTATTGATATAATCACCTTTTGTCCACATCATGCAGCTGTAACATGTACTAATAGTGTTCAAGTAGAATATAATAATATTCGAAGTATGTAAGTGATCAGATATAGATTCTGTGAGTCTCTGCTCAGTGTCTATTCCTAGCATTTGGGTTCTGGTAGCAGTAGCTGTGTATGTGCTTGTGTGTAGCCCACAGTCCAAGACTTTACAGACTAAAGGGAGCATACCAAAAAGCCAGGGGGAGGCAGGCCCAACCCAGCACAGCAGAGAACAAGAGAGCGAGATCTAACCAGAAAAGCCAGCATGGTGCCTTTCCCGAAAAATAGTACAGCGCAGTGTCTGAGCAGCCAAGCCAGGCCAGCAGAGGAGTTACAGAAATATGGACTGTGATGCTTTCTGGGAGTATTGTGTGAACATCACTCCTTCGCACACACACTACATTTACAGCAGCATGCAGCCACAAAAGCTGAATGACCTGTAAATCCAGAACACAGTGATACCATCAGTAACAGTAGAGAGTCAGAATCTTTTGTTAGCCAAGTACAACATGTACAGGAATTTGTCTAGGTGCAGCTGTCAACATATTTCACTAAAAAATAGACATATACCTAAAACACACCATAGAGATGGTATACAGTAGAGGGACTATCATGATGAAGTGCATCACATTGTTACAATATGCTTTACTGAGGAAGACTCAACAACTGCATGTTTCATTAAAAGAAAGCATAATTAGTTCTGTTTAACTAGAATTAGTGTTGTGCAGAATTTTGTATTGATAATTTTGATAGTATATTTTTACAAGGCACTGTTGGTTTATTTATGTCTGTTTTAACTTATCAAACCTCAGAAAAAGTAAATATTGCATATTTTTCATTGTGCACGTCTTAAAGCATTATAATATTTGTCATATCTCGCATCCCGAACACAGCCTATTCTACAAATAGCGTAAAATGTGACCAATGGGTAATACATTACATATGTATTTACAAAGTTGTGTACAGTTATAAAGTACGTATACACAATATGTACAGTTAAATATGAGCAGAGGGAAATATTCTGTACATTTGCCGTAGGTGCATTAAAATGCGTATGTGCAACTGATTACAGAAGAGGAGTGTGGATGCTTATTTAGGAGGATTGTAGTCTGGGATATAATCTAAACATATAGGCCATTGTATTAGTAACACCTACAACATAGGTACACTTTGTAAATTTAAGCTGCTGTCTTTAGCCCATCTTTTGCTGCACAATTTATCGGTCACCCTCTACCCCATCCAAAGGACCACCATAGGAGCACTGCTGACCAGATATTATTTAGGTGATGCACAGCAATGACAAATAAGTTAACATCACTTATACATCTACAGAGAGCACACTTCTGCACATTTAAATGTACAATTACTGTTTTTGCTAAATTGAACATAATGGAAAAAAAAGACTTTTATATAAAACTTTTACAATTTTATTTTTTCAAATATGTAAAACAAATAAATACAAAATGTGCACTAAAAATAGCAGAAAAAGCCATTTAAGTGTGCTCTCTGTAGAGGATGTGTCAACTTATTTTCACTTGGAAAATCAACAAAACATGCAGTTTGACTGGGGATGTTTAAACTTTTGCATATGACTGTATAGAAAGAGGTTTAAACGAGTGTCCTCAGAAGAGGCCTGCTGTTATTTCTGGGCAGAAGCAGCCTGGCGTCCTGTGCTTACGATGGCCAGCCGCCCTTTCAGAGCAAACACACAGAAACCTGTTAGCGTTGGCTCTGCTGTGGAGTATGAAGCTGGAGGAGGTGTTGGAGCTGAGTTCACACTGACTGCCCTGCTGAGCACGGACTGGGAGACAGCGCTGCACAGAGGAGCCCAGAACACACACTCTGTCCTGCGCTGTGTGTGTGTGTGTGTGAGACAGCGAGAGGCAGAGAAAAAAGAGGCCTGGTGTATGTGTGTAATTAAGGCACTGATAATGTGGAAGGAATGTAGTATGGCTGGCAGAGAGATGGTGCAGTTTACACCCGCCCCCCATCCTTCCACCTCAAAATCAGAGCAGGAAGTGGTTTTAGTGTCTGTAGTGCTGTCCAGCACCAGCAGGAGCCTATCTGACCACAACTTCCTTTACCCTTTACCCAAAACGGAGTAGCAGAGCCTTTCCTTTAGCTCCTCTATCCTTTTATTCAGAGGGAAAAATCAGCCAGTTAAACATGTAACTCCTATCTCTTATCCTGTTTCTTACTATCTCTCTCTTGCCCTCTCTCTCTCGCTGTCCCTTTTATTTTCTCACTTTCTTTCTATGTATCTTGCCCTTTCTCTTTCCCTCACCCTCTGTCTTGCTATTTCTCTCTCTCTCTTTCTCTCACCCTCTATTTTGCTATTTCTCTCTCTCTCTCTCTTTTTCTCTTACCCTCTATCTTGCTATTTCTTTCTCTTTCTCTCTCTTTCTCTTACCCGCTATCTTGCTATTTCTCTCTCTTTCTCTCACCCTCTATTTTGCTATTTCTCTCTCTTTCTCTCATCCTGTATCTTGCTATCTCTCTCTCTCTTTTTCTCTCACCCTCTATCTTGCTATTTCTCTCTCTCTTTCTTTTTCACTCTCTCTTTCTCTCACCCTCTATCTTGCTATTTTTCTCTCTCTCTCTGTCTCTCTGTCTCTTTCTTTTTTTCCATGAAGGTCCATTATATAGCGTATTTGCTATTATTATTTATTTAAAAAACAAAGTTATAAATACACTGTGTTGCACAATTGGGAGTTTTTAATAATCATTTTAATGTAGAACAACCTCTTTTTGAAGGTTCAATAAAAGGGTGTCCGAAGTCAATATCTCTTTCTCTGTCTCTCTATCTTCCTGTCTCTCTCCCCCTTGCTCTCTTTCACTCCGTCTCATGCAAACCCCTCTTTAACTCTAATCTTCCCTTCTAGTAGCGAGTTTGATCTCTTAATGAGTATCTTCACCCCCTGTGAAGCTCATTAGTGATAGTCATCTCCTCTGCTCTCCCCCGAAATCCTCAAAGTGGACGTCGTCCTTCGAGTTGTGCTGAAGCTTTTTTTTTCTTGCTTCTGCTAGTTATGCTGGTGCAGAAATTGGGACAGCACAAAGCATGCTGTTTATTGTTTAACCCTATACACTGCAAACTTTATTGTTCAGTTATTAATCTTAGCTTCAATAAATTATGTGGTGACTTCAATGAAATTAAAGTATAAAGCTATGAGGAACTGAAAGGTGAGCCCACATACGGTGCGCAGCATAAGGGGCTAATACAAATAAGTTCAATTAGTCTTGACCTGTCTTTCTTTTTAAACTTTTTTTGCATATGTCTTTGTGCATTTGTGTTTTTGTTAGTTTACGGTGCTGAGGTGGCTGTAGGGGGTTTTCAGGAGGGGAGGGGTGAGAGCTGTAGTGCTCATTGTGTCCTGAGCACTGCCGTATCCTGTTTGTGTGCCAGTGGGGCTTCCTTCCCCCCTCTATACCCAGGAAAGCCTTCATCATCACATTCCTCCTCTGCTCTCATCTCTCTGCCGCTCTTACCTGTTTTTTTGCACCTCCGAAATTAGTACAGAGGGGAAACAAAGAAAACACACCCACGTGCAGCCATATACACACACATACACACACACACAGGCACTCAATAAAGCCTTTGATGTACATCCAGTAATCAGATACAACACATGATAGATGCATTATACGGCATCATTAACGTGGTGCTCTCCTGAAAACAATGCTGTTCAACAATGCTGTGTGTACGGAAGTATGTGCTTCAGTTACAAACACGTTCTAATGAAATGTGTGGCTCAGCTACAAATAGAGTTGGATGTTATTTGGAATTTGTTTTTTCCGATGCCGCTGTTTTGATTAAACGAAACCTAAACAATTGATACCTAAACCTTTTTTAATTCAAAGAAGTAGTATTACCGAGTCAGGAGAAATAAACACGATAAAATATGGTGTGCAGTATTGGGTGCATGCGCTGTTGTTGGTCACCCTGTAAAGCCTGACATTATAACTTAAAGTCAGTTTGGGTCTGTTTTCATGGGAGTTTTTAGATCATGCCATATGTCTTTTACATATTAATGTCACACACACAAGCTCAGAAAGAAGGTCTAGATCAATGTTTAGGTCTCAAATGCAAAATCAACAATATACTGATGAAGATATGATGACAGTAGTAGATAATTCACTTACATCCTCACAAGATGCGTCCTTCACTAAATTTTTACTGAGTTCTCTGTGAATACTCTTTCAACATGCAGTCATCATCTGCTCAGGGAAGGGGTCTGAAGCTCAACCAATGTCACAGAATGTTTTTCCGCATGTTGTGTGCATTTGCACATTTTCTACCAGAGAGGTCTCCAAATCCCCAAAACTTACAAAGTGCAGCTTTAAAAAAGTGGCGAAAGATAATTTACGTTTACTTCACAGTTGACTAAAATTTGTTTTAAATAAATGGAAGCTTGTAGGTGAAACAAGCCGAAGTAGTACAGTTTCTAGTCGAGATGGCACGTCATCACTTTCTTTTCTGATACTGATGCTGATACCAACCTGCCATTTTTTTTAAATTAGCTGTAATTAAAATCACTTTTCAATTTGTAGTTTTTTTAAGTATTCCTATAGTCTTTGAGTGTCCTGACATTATATTTTTGCCATATTGCCCACCCCTAACTGATGTAAATGCATGAAGAGAATTTAAATGAGAAATCTGAATGCACAAAAAATAATTCAGTAATTAATTTCTAGTAGGAACACAACAAAACTCTAGCTCTGCATACAGTCTGATGCCTAACTGTTTCTGTCTCTCTCTCTCTATTTCTTTCTCCGTAGCAGTGGACGAGGCAGAGTCGGCGGAATTTACAAGTAGCTGGGACTCCTCTGCTCCAGCAGGTATGTACACACACACACATGCACACATAATAGTGGCATGGTGCTTCCCAACCAACACTCACACACCACCTTCAATATGTCTCCTCAGTGACTCCAGTGCTCCTCTATTGGACGCCCCTCTGCAGCCCAATCTCTAATATCAATTCCACATGGCCTGTAGCCCTGCGCTCAGAGGGAGGCCGAGTAATATAGAGGGCTGGAGAGAAAGAGAGAGGGAGGGAGATTTTCATTGGGCACAGGAGGACAGTGGCCAGGTGCACGATGGAGCGGAGGCTTCCTGTCAGAAAGTTTTTTGCAGGGAGTTCGAGCACGGACGTATACGTTCATGACTTATGGGTTCCTCTCCACTTGGCCTGCCTCGCAGGCAGTGAGCAATCTGTTTGGCAAAATCTCAGCAGCCCTGATGTGAATTGTGCCTCTGTCTGAAGCTCACATGTTACTTTTCTATCTTTATCCTCATGCGAAAATTGAACGAGTTCAAAATACGTTGCAACATATTCTGCTGCATTTTGGAATACAGCGAGAATGTGGTGCAGCTTATTCCTTTTATGGGTCCCATGAGTGCACGCCTTCTCTTCCAGAGCAATGTATAGTGTGGATGCAAACTTCTATAAGTGAAGCAAGTGAAAATGTGCAATATATTGCATGTTTTCACTTAAGGTCATAGTTACCTGAAAGTAACCTGATCATTGGAGTCAAAAGTTACTCCAGTCTACTTGTGACTAGACTAGTGGGATCCAACCGTGGTCCAGGTTGCATAAAACATCTTAAAAAGTAAAATCTGTCCTTAAGAAAACCCTTAAGGGGGCAGTTAAAGTTAAATGATTTGCATAAGCAGGCAATTTCCTTCTTTAATCATACTTTCATTCTTCATTCTTACTTTTTTCAATAAGCTTGTCACATATCTTAAGTGTACATTGCTTTACTGAGCCCTAACATACTGCTATGAAAGAAACTCTTCTTGGATTTTCCTTATAGTGACATAAAGGACATACTCTATACCAACATATTACACAGTTAAATTTTAAAATTTGATTGCCCAGAAGCTTAACTGAAAGAATTAGCTCAAAAATATTAGCCTCAAAGTTATGCTCTATAGGAACAATTACATTTTTAAAGGAGAATGAATGATGATTCAGTCGTAGAGTTATAAATAGTCATTCAGAGTGGTTTGGTGTGCACTGTAGAGAAACCTACTGGTGATAGGAACAACAAAACAAGTGAAAATACATGCGTCTTCTTAATATGTTTTAATATGTATGGTTGGTGATGGTACAACAGTGGTAAATATGGAAAAACAATGTTTTCTTTGGGCACGATTTCCTTACAACGCCCTACATGTACCTCTGGTCTGGTTCCCGTCACAACCACTGCGAACAATTCTGGCTCACTAAGTTACTCTACAATGCACCATTTCACATCAGACTACCCTGAAAGACTGTTTACACCACAATGATTGAATTATGCATGCATTTTGAAATATCAGTGGAAATTCAAAGTTTCCCTTTAATAAACGATGTGGATGATCAGAGAAATCTGCAGTAAGACATTTAAAAGTTAGCCCTACCTAAGGAAAACCTTAAAGATAATTTATGCAACGCTGCTCTAACAGCCCTTACTGAGTCGGAGTCAGTATGATAGAGCAGGGAGAGCACGAAAACATGCAACCCTGCATAATCCAGGACCAGGACTAGAGGCCACTGGACTAGACTGACTCCTTATACAGATTTTAGCTTCGACCTCCAGTCTCTTTCTGTCTGCTGAACTCTAGTGGTGAAAGAGGCCTCTATTGCATCATGATTACAAGGGTAGCTTCATGCAGGACTGATGCTTTTATGCCATATCCAACTGATCCGCATGCAGGCACTCTCTTTAAAGTTAAACTCTGTGTTGTCGGGCTGGATTCGAAATACCACCCAGGCCAAAGTGGGATGGGGTGTTTTTTAAGCGAAAGAGTGAGTGTATGAGTGTGTTTCTGAGATGGGGTGATTGTGTGTGTGTGTGTGTGTGTGTGTGAGCGAGTTGGTGAGCTCAGCAGGGAGAGGGGAGTAGGAAAGAGAGGCCCGTGGGGGTGGGAGGATGACGTGGGGCCTCTCCTAAGCGGCCCTGGGGGAGTGCTGGGGGGGTGCTGACTGTGGTCCTGGGTGGCTGCAAAGTGCTGCGTGTGTGAGATCCAGCAGGAAGGGGAGTCCCTAGGCTCTTACTAAACCCCCTCCCTTCCACTCTTCCTCTCTGCCTCCTCTTCCTCCTCCCTCTTTCTCCTTCTTGTTTTTGTCCCTATTACTCATAAACTCATTGGTTTTAATGTTTTTATGGCTGTATTTTCTTTTTTTAACAATTTTGTTTTTAACCTCTCATACAAGACAAAGCTATGTGCATTGTAACTGTGTTTATTGAAGGTGGAGGAAATGTCGTTGTTGTGTCCAACATAGATGGTTCTATTTATCTAGAACAGTCCAGCTAGCATTTAAAAGTGGAAACTCAACATTACTATAGAGACTCTATATAAAACGAGCCACAATTTTTTGTTAGGGTTTGTGAGATGTTTGTCAGTGTTCTATAAAGCTTGTCCAACTGTGCAACAGTTGCTATGAAATAGCACATTTGTGGGTGGAGCATGGGTAGGTCACTTCCTAATACATGTTAATGTATATGGAGAATAAACATTCTGATTCTCGTTCCCCTGCATGTCGTAGCTCCTCCACACACATTCACGTTCGCTATCTCCTTGAGTTCCACATCACCTTCTTCCACTCTGTCTTTCTGCTTCTTTCTTTCTCGTGTTCCTTCTCTTTTTCTCTCTCTCTGTTTCTCCTTCCCTTCCCCCGCTCATGTTCCCGCTCTCCTGTGTTTGTTTGTGCTGCTGTGCCGGGGCTCTGGGGGGCCGCTCGCCATTTCTTATTTAAAAAGATAAAAAAACCTTCCTTCCCTTTATTCCCTGGGAGATGATGTCGACAAGGACACTGGCAGGCTTTTCCTGGTATTAAATTCAGTTCTCTCCCCCCTGCTCTCTGGAAAATGTGTGTTGAGTTTGGAAAGAACAGTGGAGGGGTGACTAGCATAAGGGGCGGTGTGTTGGGGGGGTGTCCTGCTGTCTTTCCTCCTAACCCCCCCACCGCTCCCTGCCTGCGTGCCCCAGAGGACCTGATTGAGGCCCCTTTGGCCCATCCTGCTGGTCGAGAGGACCGGAGGTGCACCCTCCCCAAAGACTTACTCTAACCCACTACCTGTCTCTCTCTCTTTCTCTCTGTCTCTCTCTCCATGCTCCATGAGACAGAAAAACAACCGTCCCTCCCAGGCCCAGAGGGGAAGAGAAGGGAAGGAGAAAAAGCAGAAAGCGAGCCAGGTCTGACACTAGAGACTCTGTGAGAGTGAGTGAGTGAGAGAGAGAGAGAGAGAGAGAGAGAGATGTGGCCTGACATTTGTCATTTTTGTAGAATTACAGAAAAGCAGGGGTTAATAGTGCCGTCAGAGCTGTAAAGTTGAACGCTATGGTTTTCCTGCTCCTTGACAAACGTTAATGCCACATTTTTGCCACACACAAACATACAAGCATGCGTCCTGGAAACAATAGCTTGAGAGACTTTACTTTGCTCTGTCAACAAACAAACTATTGAACAAATGATTTACAAAACTTCGTTGACATGCAGTACTGTAGAAGACACACACACACACACACGCACCCTGTCCGTGCGTGTCCCTGACTATGATTCATAGTGGAAAAAGGCAGCTCATATCCCCATGTGGAAGCCAGTAGGGGCTGTAATGGATCCGAATTGAATTATTTTATTCACTTCCTCCCTCTATGATTGGCTGGCTCGGCAGGACGTCTGATGCACCAATCAGAGCCTTGGGTTTCGCCTGCCTCTCTCTCACTGGGCGAGTCAGGGTGACCTCACTCTCATTGTGGCTTTTGGATCACCTGTGTATTTTGCACATATAGAATGGAAGCTGTGTTGTAGGAGTTTTATTTGGCAGTGGGGGCGCTGAGCCGGGCCTATTTATGACCCTCTTAATGGCTCATACTGTTAAGTCCTGCACACATTCGACTGTTGCTTTTTAAGTACAGAGTATGTGCATGTGAAGGCCTGACTGACGTATCTATAGGTCGAGAATATTGGCCAATGTTGGTATCCTGCTAGTATGTTACTGTCCCTGCCAATAAAGCTTATTTAGTTTACAGCTCATATTGCCTTTTTCATATTTTAATGACTGGATGCATCTGATGCTTTAGTGGTTTCATGCTCAGATGCAGTCTTACCAGTCACCACCTACTTTCTTATAGCAATACCATGCTGAAAAGTAGTACAATGCTAAAAAAAATAATACTGAAATCCTTGAAAAACACCATCATGGTTTCAAAAAGAAAATAAGGCCATGTGC
The DNA here is from genome assembly GCF_904425465.1 of Colossoma macropomum. Taxonomy (NCBI): domain Eukaryota; kingdom Metazoa; phylum Chordata; class Actinopteri; order Characiformes; family Serrasalmidae; genus Colossoma; species Colossoma macropomum. The sequence goes on from NW_023494798.1 coordinate 14,485,850, forward strand.
AATACATCCAAGCTAGGGTGAACGATATGGCAAAAATATAACATTGAAATACTTCAAGACGTTATGCATCATGATTTTTATTTTTTTTAGAGGTTTAATGGTTTGGAACAGAGAAAAAAGGACCAGTAGTGCCACATTTTTAAAATTATATCAAAAACTATAAATGCAGTTGTAATTAGTCTTTTACATACTGCACTGCACTTAATCCAGTTAAACAGGCCTAATTTATGCCATGTTTGTAAGGAGACATGCAGCTGGTCAGTGTTCTTTGAGCTCGTATAATATTCACAAGCCCCAGAGATATGCTCTGAAAAGTAAATTGTGTCGTAATGTGATGTAGTTATCCAATAAATAAAATAAATATAGTCATACTGATCACCCCTAATCCAAACCTAACCTTTAGAACAAGTAAACCATGTTATTACACAACAAAAATCTGGAAGAAAGCTTATGAAAAGTGACAAAAAATTAGGCCTAATTAAGTGTAACCAACAAAACTGCTAAGAATTCGTGGAAGCCCCCCGCCTTTCTGCAATATTTATTTCCTAGTTGATATCTGCTGGTCATATGAGTCAGTAAAGCACTGTTTATCAGCTGTAGTCATACTGAATTATGGTTACTGACACTATCAGTTCTGTTTTTTAGCTTCTAAAAATTGGTATCAGTATTCGTCATGGAATTGTCATATCTGGGGCCCTAGTTAGTGTGTGTTAGAATGAGCTATCAGTCAGTCTCATGGCCATACACACACACTGCTTCTCTCTGGAGTATGAACTGAGCCTGAGCCAGCCTGAGCATGCATCCGGGGAAACTGCGCTCCGTTTTCACTCCTTGGCCTGGAAGAGGGGGTCGAGGGAAGAGAGAAAGAGAAAAAGGAGAAATGATGACCCTCCGCTTTGCTACACTAGGGCCTGCTCCCAGTGATGCAGTGGACAGTTTAGAAAAGAGGACACAGACAAGAGCTCCATATCCCTCTCTCTCTCTATCTCTCTCTCTCTCTCATTCTCTTTCACCCTCCCTCTCTCATTTATCTCCCTTTTTTTCTCTCCATCTCCTTGTATGAACCTCTGGAGGTCCATAATATATTTTTAATTTCCCCAAGGCAGCGACAGGAAAACAGTTCTAATGTGTGAAGGGGAGGTGTGTATCTGTATGTTCTTTTCAGTGTGTGTGTGTATGTGAGTGTATGTGTGGATATGTGTGTCTTCTGTGTCAGGCTGACACGATTAATTGATTAAACTCGATTAACAAAAATAATTGATTGAAATGTACATTCTCCCTTCCTTTACACATGCACAAATTCACCTGATTTAATTTAAGTAATACTGCAATGAAAAAAATGGCAGTGATGGAAATGGTTAAATGAGCACATTGACTATAAAAACATTACTTACTATATTAGTATTATTTGTATTTATTATTTATTGTTTTTATGAGCAAATAAAAACTTAAATGTCCAGTTAAATAGCTTTTTAAATGTGATTATCTCAGATCCCTAAAATTGTAGTACTGTATATCATCGCTGTCAGGACGAAACCCTGCATCACAAGTTTTGTTATTTATTATAGAATATTTTATTAGAATTTGAATATGCCAAGGTCCCTTAAAATGTGTTCCAAATAACAGTGATTCATAATCATTTGTCATTGGTTATTTAAGTCTGTTTTCATTGCTTGGGCTTTTGAAACAACTGATTACTGATTTAATCACAAAATTATTGGTAGGTTACTTAATGACTAATATAGTCAATAGTGACAGCTGTACTTGTGTACTCACAAAGGCCTGGCCTGAAACAGGTGATGGCATTGGTGAGCAGCTGTCAGGGTTGTGTGCTTGTTGTGGATGCGTATGTGTGTGATTTCTAATTCCCTTCCTTCCATGACGCTCTCTTTCATCATCCCCCTCTCTCCCTCGCTTTCTCTCTCCGGGTGTGTAGGCATTGGGTGCTGTGTCTCTCCTCTCTGGGGGGTGTTGGGCTGGTACAGTGCGGCTGGCGGGCTGGGGGTTGGGAGAAGGGTCCCTGGAGGGCCGCGCTGTATTGTGGAAACATAGCAAACGAAGGCCAGTAGAGCCGGAGTGAGGCCTGCTTTAAATAGGTCCCTGTGTTTACTGTGTTAGGGCCTGCTCTCCCCAGAGAGAGCGCATACACACACGCTCACACACACTGCCTGCACCTGCTCAAGCACTGGGCCATCAGGGGCCCCTGTCCCATCTCTCCCTGGCACATACCCGATGCAAATATATCTACCCAGGGCTCTGTCCCGCTCCGAGCTTAAAGTGATAATCAGGACTTTTTTCTTTCGAGGGATGTTACACAAAAAAAGTCATATTGCCCTACTTAATTTGACTTATTCTGAAATAATACTAACCAGATACAGATGCTGTATGTTCTGTATGTGTCAAAGCCACCTTATCAGGTAAATTGCTTAATTTAGCATTTTATATATAGTAAATACCAGGTTGTTATGACAAAACCACCGTACTAGGTAAGCTTTTGGTAATTTGCACAAAGGCAGAGTGATAGTGCCCTGCTCAATGTAGTCTACATGGCTTATTCAGAAAAAATACTAAACAGATACTGTAGTGTTGGTTAGTGTATTGGGCTTATTCTGAAGCGATACTGACTAAAGGCCCTGCCGATACATCAGTTGGCTGATAATATTGACTGATACTGACAACTCACGGATTCATCGGTATTAGTGCTGTAATGGGTAATTGGAAGAGTTGTGAAAATTCCCAGTGGACTGGGCATTTTGGGCTGGTTACTATGAGCTATTTATTATGAGTAATAAATTTACACATACAAGCACAAGAACTTTCAGACAAACTATAAATGTTACATCCAAGTATGTATTGGTAGTAATTTAGGGGTTAAACCTAGCAGCTCCCCCCTCCCTTTTCAAGTAGTACAGACCCAGCTTGCTGACTGTAACTTTGTCTTGTACAGTAAACAGAGATTAGGTGAACCGAACATAGCTTCTTAATACTTAAGCTAGTTTTAGCTGCTTAATCACCTAAAATGAATCAGATTCCTTTATGGGTGCTAGCGAGTAACTGCTGCACTATTTAAGGTTGAATTGAAATTTAAATAAGAAGCTAAAATCAGGCAGTGATATGAGATAAGTGTAAGGCATGAAAAAGATTTAAATGCGCAATTTTAGAAAAAAATATTTTGTACGAAGGCAATGCTGTGTGTGTGTGTGTGTGTGTGTGTGTGTGTGTGTGTGTGTGTGTGTGTGTGTAACAGGAGAAACACAGTAGTGCTAATACCGTTAAAGTGGGCTAGTGTGCGTCATGTATCTCCTATTCTGAAAACGATGTCTTGATAACGTATCATTTTTGGTTACATCATCTCTGAATGATAAGGCGAAACCTTAAAAAGTTGTGCTACTGGGGAACTCTGAGTCAATCCCTCTTTAACTGTATGAGAGCCATACTGGCTAAACTGAAGAACAAAATGCTTTCCTGCTTAGGAAAATGTATCCTCAAAAATGTATCCAAACCAAACCTTTAGCATGAGAACTTTTTTAATAACACAAACCATTTTCATTTAATACAAGATTAACAGAAGCCAAAGTTGCAAGTTTTATGGGTAGTTCCACTTCCAGTGTTACAATATTTATTAATTATTTATCTCGCTTATCAGAAATTTTAGCCACCTCAAAATTGCTATTGGTGTGAGTCACAAAATTTTCTGATCAGGCAGGCTCTAATACAACCAGTAGGGGTGTAACACTGCATTGTGATGTGATATCACAGTGCAAAAATATGATGTGCATCATGGGGATGTGACAATATATCATGGAGAACTGGCATTCTATTAATTATGGCATCTAATGCAACTGCTTCCTTTTGGGCATCAGAGTTTTCAACCAACACCAGTCAACAACCCGCACCAGCATGTTCACTTGTAAACTGTGCAATAACATGGAGGCAGTCATTACTGGAGTTTTGTTCATGAGAATTTCGAGGCAAGTCTGCCAAGTGTATCGTTTCACCGTGTTAACCAGATGCAGTAAAAGTAAGCACAGTATGTCTGTCAAAGCCACCACATCAGTCCTGTTCAGACTAAATCCTAAAACATCATCTATAAATGTCAAATATCGACTGCAATTCCTTTCAGTTTGTACTAGATCTACTCAAATCTACTCATTCATCAGCAGCAAATGTGCACCTCAAGAGGCTCATCTTAAAATATGAGGAAAAGGAGAAAGGTAGGTGCTCCACTCTTTTTATCCAGCTCTATTAGCAGGCAAGAGAGAGCTTTTACTAGTTTTCAGGGACAGGATGTGTAATGGATTCAGACAGGTAGGCTCTGTTTAAGTGATGAGATCAGACATCCCTAATCGAGCACAGAGCGGCGCTGCCATCTGACTCATGTCCTCGAGGAAGAGAGGAATTCTTCAGGTCTGTAGCGCACTAACACATGCTTAGCCCAGCTGATTCATTTTACACTTGGCTGTTGTGTGGGTGTGTGTGTAGGTGTTGGTGTGTGTGTGTGTGTGTGTGTGTGTGTGTGTGTGAAACATGAAAGGTAGCCTTGTACTGTAGATGTTTTTATAGGGGGGAAAAAAGAGCAGCAGTCTTGTTGAAGTTGGAGCTGATATTTTTCCAGTGCAGAACAGCAGTTTTGATGGCTCTTCTGCTGTGTGTGTGTGTGTGTGTGTGTGTGTGTCTACATACTGTGCAAAAGTCTATGCATCTGGGCAGCAAGAATTTATTTGTTAAAAAATGAAAAAAATTAAATACAGATAAACAATAGGGCTGTGACGATTCACAGAATTCATTATACTGTTCAGTTCCAAACAGTATTGTCTTCATTTGATACATTTTTCGATTTTATATATTAACGTCAAATATTTGAACCAAAAGTTCATAATTTACCAAACTAATCCTGTAGCTGCAACCCAAACCTAACAAGCTAGTCACCGTACAGCGATACAGTATAATACAAAACATTGTATTGTCACATCCCTACTGAGCAAATAGGCTGTACATTGTGTTTTTCTCCTCTGGAAAATCCAGTATTTGGCTCAATGCTGTATGTATGGCAGTGCAAACAGCACCCAAAGTTCATTTCCCCACATACACACACTGGGCTGTGTGTTAAGCTGCAGTGGGACGTCTTGTGTTCGACATCATACTTGGATTTCCCCTCTCTCAGTGCTTTACAATAACATACATTTCAGTACACACCTCTCACTCAGTCAGAGCTAAAGCAGCATGCAGTGGAAAGGGAAAAGGGGAAACAGAGCATGTGGGGCTGTGTTATAAAGAGAGCCCCCTTGCCTAGTCTTTTGGATGTGAGCTTGCTTGACCAGCTGCTGTGCAAGAGTGTAAAAATTTCAGTACAGTATCGAGAAATAAAAAAAGATAATTGAAACAGGGGCAGGGATGCAGGAAGGTGTTTTAATTTGAGAGTGCTGAAGTCTTATACAGCATAAACATGACCGTGACAGTCAAACAGTCAACAGTAAATTATCTGTCTCTATAATTGGCAAACCAGACCATGTTATAATATGCTATAATGTAGCGTGAGACAACACTATACACGTATGACTGACAAATTAATCTGCTGATGTGCACCTGCCCTCTGTCATTGTGGTTGAATCAGCAACCAATCAGATTGTTGATCTGTAGCACGGTAACCAATTGTGTCACAGCCATAGTCAAGCTACTCACTATTCAATACTCAATAGATTCAATAATCAGAACACACCAAGGCAGAAACATGGATGAAAAATGTTGAGAAAACAAGATTTTTTTAATAATGTAGGGAGGTTTTTGCATTAGTTGATTTTTTTTTAAGTTAAAAAACTGATTTGACAATGTTAAGGGGCTCAGTAAATGTTAATTATGTTAAGGGGCTCAGTAAAGCTACATATTTTGAAATTTGCTCATGTTTTAGCGGCACCACTTCAAAACAGTTGGCAAGGGAAGCGATTCAGCTCACTGTAACGAAAATGCAGCATTACCTTACTATAGGTTTTGAAAATATCTAAATTATTTTTAGCAGTTGAAAGCTAGCTGCAGCCCCAGCTACATCCCTCTGAAACAGTGTATTGAAAGTTAAAGTTGTCACTGATGCCACCATGGTCTGTTCTGAGGGTCTCTCATTTTCAATTTGAAATTGGAAGTGATAGATAATGTGTCAGAATCAGATTTTACACAAACTTTATGCTTTTTAATTGTACTTAATTGTGTTTTTTTCTGTTGATATCAATTGATGTCAGTTTTTGGCGGGCTGAAAATGGAGGCGTGCTATATAAAGATTTACGTGAGGTAGGTCAGGTTTATGTCTTGTTTCTAGCTCAGTTTTAGAAGATCACTGATTTGCAGTCTTTGATTTAAAATTTTTTTTCTGAAATAAAGCAGTCTCTGCGGTATGTAGTTAGAACTCTGTAGAGTCAAGAGATTTTTAATCAACAATGTATCATAAATTATTTTGGACCTGAATATATGTGTGTTGTTACACCTCGGGGTGCACTGATAATGGAATTGTGGGTCAATAGGGCAAACTCCAATATTTTTCATGTACAGTCATATGCAAATGACATGTTTTGTTTATTGTCTAAGTGAACGTAAGTTCACATCCTCTACACAGAACATATTTCTGCACATTTTAATGCACAGTTACTGTTTATTTGAGGAATTTAACGTACTGGGAAAAAATAAATAAATAAAAGTGTTGCCTGTGCAAAAGTTACGGCACATCTTACATTTTATTGCTCTACCCCAATATGTTAAATTCAGCAAATAATTAGAAATAGTGCACCTAAAATGCCATGTTTGTTTGTTCTGTGTGGAGGATATATATTTACTGATGTGTATATATTTGCTGATATTAATGCTTATACATAACATTTATAAAACATAGAAATGTAAAATCTACCTGGATTAGCATTATGGAGAAATGTAACTTTTATTTCTTGAGGGTTACAAATGCAGTAAAGTAAATAAAAATAAAATGCAGACATTTAAGTACTGTAGCAGAGTGTCAGTTGTCAAATATCAATAAAAAATATCTGTCGGTTCTAAACATCTGCCGATACTGATATGTTTGCGAGATCATTGTGCATACCTAATTGTGTCCCTGCTGTTTTTTGTGCACCTGAGCACTGAGTTTGCCCTGGTGTTTGATGGAATGCGTGTTTATTGCTGCTCTGAATGTGCTGCGTGTTTGCCCGTTACAGCATTGCTTCACCAGCGCTCAGCTGCTGGCTGCTTCCTCACTTGTCGTGACGTTTCTCCTGTCGTTTGTCATTTTTTTCGGGGGTTTTCTTTGGCATCCCTCCCCTCGGTGCGGTGGATGCCTTGCGGTGTCCGTAAAGCCCAGCGTCACTCCAACGCTAATTATTTTCCCTCTCTCACGATGGAGGCAGCGCTGCACTGTTTAAGAAGAAGAGGGGGGGAAAAACATATCAACCTAACGAGGGGTAATTAGCAGGTCCCTGCAAGGCGGGGCTGTGCTCAGCTACACGACTGCTCTGTGGATTCTACTAATTCACTTCTCCTCATCTAATTACCCCACACAAACATGGCTGTTTGTCTTCCCTCAGAGAGAGAGAGAGGGAGAGAGAGAGAGAGGTGGGGGGGATAGCAGTGGTATCTAAGCGATTGCCCCCCCTACCAAACACACACATACTGAACCTGACCTGAGGCTTATTGTAAAGTAAAACTAACATGGTTTTATGTAATACAGAGACATAAAGAGATTAGAATTAGTATTACTACTAATACTGTATTAGACCTATTAGTACTATATATAGTATCAGAAATGATCATCATCTAACACATACAATCCATATGAGAAGTGGCATAATGTTACTTTTCTGTAATATGCTGTAATAATGCTGTAATATGCTGTTAATTACTATAATAAACTGTAATATCTATAATAATGAGAAAGAAATGTGAATATAAGGAGAAACAAAGCATGTAACTTCCAAAAAGAGGATTAAATATTATTTTAGCATTAGAAAATGCTGTAGTCCATCTATTTTAAAGCCAATGTCAAACCATTAGTTGGTTTTGAGTCTTCAGCTATTTGTGCTATATTGATATATTACACATTATGAATGTATCCTCTGTTCAGGAAGGCTACAGCTGTAGCCTGTCTAGTTTGAGAGGTCTTAGGTCAGTTTGTTAAAAGCACTTTGAGTGGCCTGGGGGGTGTGCTGGCTGAGGACGAGTTTTAGCTGTTTGAATCATATGCTTTATTCAAATGCAGTGTAATCATTTTAGGCCAGAGTTCAGGGAATATGAAAATGTTTCTGCCACGGTATGGTTCTGAGTTTATACGCTTGTAGGAGAGCAGACTGTGTGAAGAACAGCAGCTAAAACTGCAGATTTGACACACTTTCTTATTATAATAAAGGTTGTTAAACACACAGAAAGGACTCTGAAATATGTGATGTTAATGTAAATGTCATATGTTTAACTGAAGTCTACAGTTAATACCGTTGATTGCTGTACTGTTTAAATGTAATTCAGTGTTTTGTCAGATTTCTGACTTTTTTCTAGTTGTTATGATGTCATACAATTAAATAAACATGGCAAAATGTAAAAGATGTACACATAACTGTAACTTCATAGACATAATAAAATATGAAATCATAAGAAAATATCTCCTCTTTTATTAAACACAAATGTGGTATTGATTGTAAGTTTAGAATCTGTACTTTTAAGAGAATTTCTCTACTTGTTTCAGTTAGCTACAAGAAATAATTCACGTAAAATTATGCTATGCTTTTGCTGTCACAGACCATATCATTAATGGTTAATGTTTACTCATTTTCTAACTAAATAAATAATATGCAAACATAAAATCAGAGTTTTATTGTGTTATTAATTATGCCCATGTATTTAATATTTTAGCATTGATGGCAAAATACTGCTTTTCTTTTCTGGTTCTGATACCAATATTGAAACTGTGAGTATTGGCTGATAATACTTTTTCTTTTACTGAGCTTTAAAGTGAGCTATGTTTATTTAAAGCAGTTCACTTAAGATGAGCGTCTGAAAGTAGGCTATCACGCTCAAACTCCTCCACTCTACTACCCCACAGAAAGAAAAACACAGCAGTAACACTTTACTGAAAGACAGTCTTCATAAGGCTACATGACACCTACATAAGCTTTCATGACGACTGAGCTGAAATGACGTTACATCTCACAAAAGCAGACTTTATGCCAAACAACGCTTGTCGAAATGAGCCTTTATCAGAGTTTATGTAGGTTTGTCAGTTTTCATGAAAGGCTTATGTAAGTGTTATGTAGCCTTATGAATAAAACCCACGTCGGATATTGTGAGTGTCTAGATTTGGTACAGGCAGTGGTGGACAAAGTACACAAATCCAATACTTGAGTGAAAGTAGAGTAAGTCTTGGTAAAATGTTAAAAAGTGTGAGTGATCTATGTGTATTTTAAAGTGTGTTTAGTTTAGGAAATCCATCCAAACTCATGTAATATCGGTATATGATAATAAAATACTCCACACAATGTTATGGCGTTGTCCTTAATTGTGAAAAAGTAATGGCCCAGGCCTGGTTACGGTTGCCAAGCCATGATTGGACATTCTGTATTTAGAGGAAGGATTTAGTGAAAGCTGCGCTATGATTGATTTGATTTATTTGTGTAAATACTTCAAAATTTTCCAGATATTATGGAAAATCTGGTTCTTACATCACGTACGGAAAATAATGGAATCAGAAGTAGGATATTTTAGCTGGAAGTAGTAGAACATGTAGTAGAGTAAAAGTAAACGTCTTAAAAGGAAATATAAAAGTCTCAAAAAATGGAAATACTTCAATAAAGTACTGATACCTAAAAAAAGGTACAGTAATTGACTATGTGTGCTTCATTACTGTCCACCTCTGACTGCAGGATTGGATTCATCAATAAATTTTTTTTAGTATGATATCCTATCCAGCTTTTTCTGCTGATATCGACCCAATACTTGACACACGGTGATATATCAGTGCCATCTTTCATTTCTTTATGCAGCCTAAACTTTCGGCTAATATAGTTTTTATCTAGTGTTTATATTCAGTAATCCAGTGCAGGTAAATGTGCTTATTTGTGTTTATGTGCTCATTTGTGTGTGTTGGCGAGAGAAAGAGTGTGTGTATAATTGTGTGGGTGTGTGTATGTGTGTGTGTGTGTGTGTGTGAGGGATCCTGGCGCTGGGACGGGCTGTGACTCAGAGATAATGGCCCACTGAAGAGAGAGGGCCAGGGGCTCCATCTGGCTGAGGGAAGCGTGAGGTGGGCTGTGGGGGGGAGACCCCATGGGACCCCCAAACTCTCATTAACACACTGCTCCCACTCTGAACGGGGGGCAACACACACCCCACCATAAATTACTGATTAAAACACACACACATTAAGGTGTGGAGGTATGGCAGTGTGTGTGAGTGTGTGCACTCATCCGTGTGTGTGTGTGTGTGCACTCATCCGTGTGTGTGTGTGTGTGTGTGTGTCATCGTTCTCTTGATGTGGTGTTTGATGACTCTTTATGTGTATGTTAATGTGAAGGTTATTTAGCTTACATGCTGATGCAGGTGACTTCTACACAGCAGTGCTGATAAATGATGGGCTCAATCAAGGGCATGACAGCCATGCACACTGAAACCTCGACACTTAGGAGCGTGTGTCCGGCCTCGTTCACACCTACACCCTCACACAGTGGTCAGTCTAAGGCCTCGTGGGTGGAGTGTCTGTCCTCTACCGCCACCGCTGTCCCACAAGGACAGAAAGAAGAGTCAAGGAGAGCCACTCTGAAAGTCCTGCTCCTTTACCCCTTTAAAATGCAACTCACTGTAAACAAACATTAACCCTTAAAAGCCACAGCTATCGCCAGCACTAACAAAAGCAGGCTGTAATGTCGTATTAATTATTTCTGACTCAAAAACATCAAGCAGTGTGGATTCTAAACTCTTAAGTGGTACCACATTGGTGGTTGTAAGTAAAAGAAGAGATATTTTATGATTAGACTTTGATCCAAAGTTGTTATTGTGTGCAGTTGAAACAAATGAACAAGAAATCATAAAATAGCCTGAAATCAATTATTGTTTTTCTGCATTAGTTCATGCTGTTGGTCATGTCAAGCATAATTAATCGTACAATACCATTTAACCCCTTAAATGGCCAGGGCACACCAGCAGGCCTAGTTTTATAACACACCTCTATAACCTAAGAACAGCTCAACCAGTTTGCACTAAAGTCCCTGCAGTTACTGAATAATAAGTGTGTAATAAGCCTGGGGTTTTAATTGGTTAAGACATAAAAATCTCCATTTCCTTTTGTGACTTTTGTTTCAAAAATATCTTCTAGGTCCAGATGATGTCCAAGTGCACAACAAAGGAGATGATGATAATATTAGCTTATAAATAATAACATCATGTTTGACCTACACTGCTCTCCATTTTCACCTATACCTCAGAAAACTAACTCAGAAACTCTCCTCTATGTGACGATGTGGAGGTTAAATGCGCTGTTTTCCAATTTGACTTCAGTACAGCATGTATAATGAATGTAAATGTAAATAATATTGTACTATGGCATTATTAGTAAGTTTGTTGTTTTTTTTTTGTTCATGCTAAATGTTAAAATCAAACCAGATCAGACTGAATATTTCTGATGCTGTGCTGCTCAAGATATTTGATGTTTTGTTCACCGATGTGGACTCCATTGCTAAAATTTCCTTCCTCCAGTTGAGATGCCTGCTGTGAACCATCTCGGAACAAACATTTGTTTAGCTTCAGTCTTCTCGTTTGTTTTTTTTTTTTTTAGCAACCCCTTAAAATCCCAGGCTTATTACATACTAAGGCTTATTATTCAGGAGCTACACAGACTTTAATGCAAACCTGAGCTACTCTTAGGCTATAGAAGTGTGTAACAAAACTTTGGTGCTGCCGGTGGGCCCTGGTTTTTAAAGGGATTAGGCAAACTGCAAATATTCAGAATTCACTTCTCAAGGCTAGATGGTGCTGACTTCAGTGTTAGTGTCAAAGCTTCGCAACAAAACCAGTCTCTTAGCCTTTCTGTAGCAGCTAAGCCAGTTGTGCTGTTAGTGGAGCAGTGTCAGCAATAGTGTATGTGTGTATGCATGTTAGCGAACTGCACAGCGATCAGGAGAGAAATGTGGGCTCTCTGAACATATCAGCGGACATAAAGCGGCCTTGTTCATCTGAATGGCTCTTTAGAAATCATTAGTCTCCTCGGACGGCGCTCTCCTCGCTCAGCCCTCATTTCATTTGGCTCTGCTGCGCCGCCGCTGAGTTATGCTAGAAAAGCCTTGTTTCTGAACAGCTCTGCTGAGTCTTGTTAGCCATGACCTCAGCGTCCACTTCTCCAGACGTGTGCCTTTATGTTGTGTGTGTTTGGTGAAGACTGTATGTATGCATGTATTATTTTTACCAAAGCAACTGAAAATAAGAGTATAAAAGTAATAGGTGCACAAAAAACATCCTGTTTATAGTAAGTAGATGCCTCCCTCGATTCTTTACATTTTAAGTTTACATCCCCCTTGTCTTTCACTCTCACACACACACACACACACACATGCTATGGTAGTCACAATACCAGAATTTTGACTTTGACACAGAAACAACCGTAGTATCCCAGTGCTCGTTATCCAAACAATGCTATGGGAGAAATGAAACCCAATAAACACAAACGTTTTCAAACTGCTACAGCTTAGCAGAGTGCAGAATACAATATCAAAGTTATGTTAGCCTATTTAAAGATCCACATCCTACAATTTTAAGGTCCACTGCCATTTGTGTGGTTTTACATAACTTTCATTTTTACATTTTAGCCATTTTCTAACCTCTCTTTATCCATCAGAAATTAAACAGGCTGTTTTTTGCACTGTGCCTTTAAGACTGAAGTATGACCTTTGGATTGGTCTGGATTCCTGGATTTTCTGGGTTGAACTGTATTTTTTGAAATGCAGTAGTTTACATATGTCTACGAAAGCGCCGATGCCATATGAAGCCACACACTCTCAGAAAAAAAGATGCGAAACCGTCACTGGTGCAGTACCCCTCATCACTGGGGTGGGACCCTCAAGGGTACATGTCAGTACCTCTAGTCAGGGAACATAATTGTACCATAATCCATTGAAATTATATTTCCTAAGTTTTATTGACTCCGCATACCCCGTCTCGTCTCCAAGCTTTTTATTTTATTGCTCTGTTTTAAAACATTGGGTGAAAAAAAGTTACAAATGTGTACTTTTCACCTGGAAAAACTTATTTAAGGTACACAGTTGGACCTTAAAACCGCTGTTGTGCCTTTGAGGTACATTTACATTGTTTGTACCTTGATGAACAAAAAATGTACCTGCACAGAACCTTTATTTTTAACAGTGCACTTAAATTCACTAACGACAGTTCCAAAGTGCAAATTATAACTAAAAGATAATGAGATACATTGTCTTGGATGACCAGCTTTTCTCTGGTGTTGAAGATGTTGGATTTGGTGGCACATACTGTAGCCTATATGCTATAATCATTTTATTGCATTTATTTTAGACAGTCGTATGCAAACCTTTTGGCACTGTGGTCAGATTACAGGTTTTGTTGATTTCCTAAGTGGAAATAAGTTCATTTCCGCTAAAAGGAACACATTGCTGCACATTTTAGTGCACAGTTACTGCTGTTTGCTGAATTTAACATAAAACATAAAATGTCTAAATAAAAGGCCTGTTTATAGTTAAGGTACATTTAATCTTTTGTGTTTGTTTTTTTGATACTTTAAATTGCACTAAAATTAGCAGGAAATGCCATATTTAGATGTGTTTGTTCACTTAGAAAATTAAAAAACATGCCGTTTGATCGGGAATGTTCAAACTTTTGCACACTGTAAACTGTGTTTGTTGGTCAGCTTTTTTGGTTACAGTTTTTGACCAAGTGTGTCCTGAATTGCGGTTTTAGTTTCAACAAAGTATTTTCTACATACTACAGCAATCTTATAAGAAAATTATGATTGTCCATCGCATTGATCCATGTTGGAATTGGAATTATTTAAAGTTTGAGTATTGTTCACCATGTTGTAGTATAACTTCCAATACCTCACATTTCACACATACAGACTGATATAATTTCACCAGTGGTCCTTTTTTCTTGTATAGACTGTATGTGTGTGTGTGTGTGTGTGTGTGTGTGTGTGTGTGTGTGTGTGTGTGTGCGTGCATGTGTACCCAGGCTTGTGTGTGTTTATATCAAGGCCTCGGCTGGAGCTAGCAAGAGTGCAGCTGGGGTACACAACACATGTGTATATCAATCTAGCACAGAGAGAGAGAGTGTATGTGTGCTGTAATGGCAGTGGCCCTGCAGTCTAAATGGAGTGTGTTGTGGAGACCCCCTCTGGAGACCACCTCCCCCTCCGGAGAGGAGGAATGCTTACTGGAGAGGATGGGGGGATGATGGCAGGCAGGAAAATGGAGGTGAAACGGAAAGAGAGAGATGAAGAAAGAGAGAGAATAGAGTGGGCGAGCGAGTGTAGCACTTACTGAGCGTGTGTGTGGTTTGGAGCGATGCGCGATGTGCCAGCAGCTTTTATATTCCGCCTGCCGTCCTACGGCGCGGAGCGGCGCGAGCCAGCCTTGTTTCGAAAGGGGGGGGTGGAGGGAGGAGAGAAGGAGAGGTAGAGAGGGCCGGAGCGAGGTCCCGTCTGGCTCCTCCCTTGTTGCCATGGTAGCAGGTTGTGCTGGCATGTGCCTTGGTTGGCAGTGCCCATACCTCTGGCATCAGGGTACCTGGGGGAACGATGGTGTGTGTGTGTGTGTGTGTGTGTGTGTGTGTGTGTGTGTGTGTGATTGAATGAGGCGAGGGAGGGAGTGAGAGTGTGTTACTGCCGCTATCCATTTTCACTGAGATTAGAACCTCTCATGGATGAAATAGTGCAGTTAATGCACCTTTGTGTTTGTGTGCGTGTGGTGTGTAACAGCAGCTCACAACTACTATCAGTGTAGTGTCAGTTAGGGGCCGTTCTCCTCCCTGTCCAGACGGCACTCTCACCACTGGACAGATGGCCATCCCGCCCCACACACCCTGCAAAACCTCCCGAACGCTCCCACCTTCACCCCCACCTCTCTGGGACGGTGGGGCGGGGGGAGAGAAACTAGAGCACCTCAGCACTTCCTCACTCAAAAACACCTCTCCGGACTTCCTCCCACCCTCACCCCCCACCCCTTACCCAGCCACCCGCAGCCTGAGCTGGGCTTCGGCCCAGAGCGAGTCCCAGGCTGTCCTCTGGCCTACAGCCCTCAGCTCCAGGCCCCATTAGCCATTAGCGATGCTAGCGTAGCCGGGCCTGGCCAAATTAGAGCCGCTGATCAGAGTGTGGAGAGCGGAGGAATGGCCACCTCCTGCTTCCCTCTGATTGCACAAGTCCAGGATGATTAGACAGGATGTTAAGCCCGGGGGAGCTGCTGAGCTGCCCCTCTCCCTCCCTCTGCTCCTCTTTTCTCCTCTGCCCTCACATTCCCTTCTTTCCTCGCTCTGTTTCTCTCTACCTCTTTCATACTCCTTTATTTAGGCTCTATGCTGTCATCTTCAGTCCTTCTCTTCTCTTATCTGATCTTCTCTTCTCTTCTCATGTACTCTTATCAGTTCCTTTCTCCATTTCTCTCTCTCTATCTTTCTCTGTTTCTCTCTCTCCAGCCTCTGTACTGTTATCTTTAGGCCTTCTCTTCTCTTCTCTTCTCTTCTCTTCTCTTCTCGTCTCTTCTCTCTTATTCTTATCAGTCCCTTTCTCTTTCACCATTTCTCCCCTTCTTTCTGTCTCTCTGTCACCATTCCCTTTTTGCTTCTTTAGGCCTTTCATTCTCCTCTCTTCTCTTCTCTTCTCTTCTCTTCTCTTCTCTCACTATCACCCCTCTTTTTGGCTCCTTTATTCAAACCATCATTTTAGATCTGTTTTTGCTCCTCCCCATTACAGCCTATCTTCTCTTTTTTTTACTCCGTTCCTTCACTCATATCACTTTTTTTCTTGTTCTTGTTTTCCCCTCCACTATATTCCTCTCCTTTTCTCTCTCCTTTTGTCTTCCTTTCCTCCTTCTCTCAAACTCACCACTCTTCATCTTTCTGGATCTTTTACTCAGTCTCTATGCACTTCAGGTGTTCAGACCTTTCTTTCTCCTTCCCTCATTTTGGCCCGTCCGTCTTCTCTTCTCCTCTCCTTTCCCTCTTTCCCACTTTCATAAATCCTTTTCTCTTTCTCTACCCCCTCCCTTCTCTACATCCCTCTTTTCTTTTTCTTTTTGTCTTTCTCCTCTCTCTCTCTCTCTCTCTCTCTCTCTCACTCTTTGCGGTCTCCTGTGCAGTCCTTTCGGAGCGCAGCGTTTAATGTGATAATAAGGTGTGAAAATGGAGCCACAATGGCGGAAGGAGGATTGCGCTGGCGGATTTCAGCGCCACAAGCGAGTGTGTGGCGTGCGGGCCTGGCTAGAGCCTCAGAGCTCTGCAGCTTCCGACCAGCGGGCTCACGCAGGATCCACATACAGGGTGTACACTGTACACTTGCTCTTCTGTTTGCATGGCTTGAGCCAGTGTCTTTAGGATTCAACTGTGACTGCATTATTTGATTTTTTTCTTTAATGACTATTAATTTTTTACTATACTCTGTACGTTTTCTATACCCCGTACTCTTGTCTCCTTTATAATTTTATTTCTTGTTGGCTGTTGGCCTGTGTATGCTCTATGTATTGTCTGTGTGTGCTCAGGTTATGCACACCCAAACGACTGGCCGTGCTAATGCAGCTCCATTCTGTGTGTGTGTGTAGATGCAGCCGTGCCGGAGCGTGACTCTGAGGGGAAGGACAGGGCTGGCGGTGAAGATGGCGAACACAGTGTGACCAGTCATGATGAGCGAGCAGGTGAGGAGGATTTGGACGATGAGTCCATCTTCACCTGTGATAACTGCCAACAGGACTTCGAATGCCTGGCTGACCTGACGGAACACCGCACCAACCACTGCCCTGCAGGTACGCCGCACCACCATTTGCGTGTGCCCTTTATGTCCCTTGTGCCTTCACATTCTCACTTTCTCACATCCTCGATTATACCTCAGATCGGACAAAAAACATAAACAACAAAGAAAACTGTAAACCTCCAGGAGTTAAAGGGGAATTTAACAGATTAAAAAAAAATCTGTATAATTCATTGGTTGACAAGTAAACAAAATCAGGGTGGTTTGATGTGTATTTGATGTATTTGTAACCATTTGTGACCGTTCTATGTGAGGTAGCTTTTAAAGGCATTAAAGACTTTGGACATCAAGTTCCTATGAACAGTTCTGACTCTAAAATAGTGCTTTTTACATCAAACTACTCTGAATGATTTTACATCATAACCATTTAATTTTTTATGCAGACATTTTGAAGAATTGGTAGAATTTTCATTTAAGGCAAAGTGAAGAACCAGTTACATCATGATATCAGTAGAAACAGTGTGTCAGTTTTCGTACGCGAATCAGAGAGTGTGCGTCCCTCTGACATCTTTCACTGCAGGGGCTGCTATGTTGCTCTGTGGCCATTAGAGTCAGTGAGCGTAGCCGGTGTGCATGTGTTCGACCCTGTGTTTCAGTCTGACTGTCTGCTGTTCCAGTCTGACTCTTATCTCCCCCTACCATTTGTGTCAACATATCAGCATAGAGTTCGCAGTGGCTTCTCCACAAGAGCACCGTGCGTGTGTGTATGTGTGTGTGTGTGTGTAGGGGCCTGCTCTGGAGTCAGTGGTGTCCCACAGGAGAGTGGTGTTTTAAAGCTAACACGCTGTACACGCACACAATGCCCGTTATTACAATCGCAGTAATTAATGAAACGCTGAAAGCGGCCCTGCAGGGGCATCTGCTTCCTTGCAGATTAATCAAGGGCCTCTCCTTAACGAGCAGAAACGGCGCGTAGTGGGGGAGAGAGAGGGAAAAAGAAAGAAAAAAGAGGGGGGGGAGCAGTTTGATAGCCCTACAGCCCTATTTGTATGTGTAAGGGCATGTAAGAGAGTTGTGGGGGGAAAGCAGAGCATATTTTTCCTTTCCTTTGTATGAAATATTCAATCAGGCTTTGATTGAAGAGGCATTTAGTCATGGACATGACGTGAAAGACGTCGTGGGGAGCGATAGAGGCAGACCTCACGGAAGTCTGCGAATAGCAGGGATGTGTTTCTGGGGGACACAATATGGCGTGACACACAGGCCTCACTCTCCCCTCCCCGTTTTGGCTGTCTAGCGGCGGTGTAATGAAATCAAGGCCCGGGATATGAGATGCGCTCGCTGCTCCCCAGCCGTCAGACAGCTACGTGTTGCTTAGCAGAGGGGAAAAAAGAAAGAGAGAAATGAAATGAATTGATAAAACACAGTGTCCTGGGGGACAGAGTGCTGGAGATTGCGGAATAATCCAGGGCTGCGGCTGGGGGATCGCATCTCTGCTTGTGCCGTCCTCCCTCCCAAACACTTGCACGCGCACACACACACACAAACACACACACACAAAAGATTCAGGCTTTATTATTATTATTGAAAAGAACGGTAAATTAAAAAACACTCACTGGCGAATCCTTTTAAGTTCTCTGTGTACCACTGGGAGAAACTCTAGTGGGGGGAAAAGAGCTGCATGCTGAACTGCGACTGCATCAGATAGGGCAAAAACACACGCCATTGTGTGTGTGTGTGTGTGTGTGTGAGTGTGTGTGAGAATGCCATGTTGTGGCGAATGCTTGGCTCCCTTGGCACAGTGCAGGGCCTGGCCAATAACGCTATACCAACAGAAGGCTTATAAACTCCACTCTATCAATTTAGCATTATTATTGTGAGCACATGGCACCCAGTGTGGTAATATGGGCCAAAGCAAACTCTGCCTTGTCACAAAAAGAAATAAAAATCTACTCCTCTAACAATATTTCATGCACTATAGGATTAAACCTGAAATCCCATAATGCGGGGTGCATGTGTTTGTGTGTGAGAACATCAGGCTGACCTCTTGTTATAAGGACAAGGTTTTGGTAACCCCTGCCCCCACCCCCTTCCAATTCATTACCTTCTGTTTTGTCCCTCATGCCAGTCTTCTTTTTTCTCTTCTTGTCCTGTATCGCTCCTGTCACTTCTCTGCTTCAGTACATGACAGTGTTTTTATAACCGTTTGCCCTCCCTCTGCACTGAGCTTTAACCTCCCACTTAGAGCTCGCTTACTACCCTGCCCCCATTGCGTGTGTGTGCAAGTGTGTCTGTCTGGGTTTTTTTTAAGGGGGGTGTATGTACAGTACTGTGCAAAACTCAGAGACCACCCTTCATTTACTTAATTTCAGTCAAACAACAAGGTTTTTGTTTTTTCTGGAGATATCTCTGAGAAGATATCTCTTAACAAAGAAAGCAAATAAGCAAAGGAAAATAAGGGTTTTACAAACTGGAGTTAAAAAAGTAGAGATGTAGAGAAAATGGAACTCCTACCTAATGTGTAAGACCTGGTAGACCAACAAAACTGTCACTGTCACCATCATCAGCAGTACTTAAGGCTTTATCTTTGAGAGAGAGAAGAAAATCAAGCTCCTTTCTTGATTCAGAAAGGAATAAACCCCAAGTGTTTCTGTCCATCCATCCACTGTGAGAAGACAACTCAGCACTATAGATCTGAAAGAGTGTCTAGCTGTCAAGAAGCTGTTACTGAGAAAAGGAAATAGACAAAAAAGAATAAAAATTGTAAACCAAGGAAGCTACTGGTGTTTTCAGAGCAATGGACTGACCACTCCAGTATCCAGACCTCTGAATGCATTTGGGATTATTTGGATCGTGAGAAGCAGAAAATGCAAACTCTAAGACTGAATGTTGGAGGTGTGGAAAAATATCCCAGTGGATTTCTTTGAAGAACTGTAGGGAAGGCTCCTGGAAAGAATGGAGGCTGTAAAAAATGCAAAGAGTGGACACAGTTAATACAGAAACAAATTGTATTATATTTATTTGTGAAGTCTTCCAGTATAACTTGGCCATTGGCTGGATATGAAATAAATGAAGGGTGGTGTCTGGCTTATGCACAGTATTGCATGTGTGAGATTTACTGTAGGTTTAGACTGAGTGTTGAAAGGGTGATATGTGTGTGTGTGTGTAGATAGTGTTGCCTGATTGGTATCTGTTGGTGTGTTTATATATGTTGGCATCTGGTGTGTCTTTGATTTTATGTGTGTATGTAGGTGCATATTTGAATCCCTCCATTCTTATATTTATGTCCAGTCTCCCGTGTGTATTGTGTGCATGCGTGTGTATTTATCTAGGTGTCAGGAGGGTTTTTTGAGTGTAGGTTTGTGTGAGATACTTGTGTGGGTGGGTGTGATCCTGTGTGGTTGGGTGTGATACTGTGTGTGTGTATGTATGTGTGTGTGTGTGTGCGGGCCGAGTCTGGGGGGAGTCTCTACAGGAGGAGGAATCTGGAGCACTGGCTCCCTGAGGAGCGCTTGGAAAAAAACCTCAGATCAAATGGAGAACATTCACTGCTCCGCTCCGCTCCAGTGCCCTGCGACCGGCCAAGGTTGGGCTATGGCTGTTAACAGTCCCGCTCTCTCTATCTCTCTCTTCCTAACTCTTTTTCTCTCTCTCTCTCTCCCCTGTGGCCATGTGCAGCTGACCCCTTCACCAAACATCCCCAGCCCCCTCTCTGCCTGCTGGCCAGGGCTCAGTCTCAAGCCCTGCTGACCCAGTGTACAGGAGAGGAGACCCAAGGTTAAATCTCCACAGCAGAGCCTGAAGGCCTGCTGTTCAGCACCCACACCAGCTCATGTAGCTCAGGGGTTTAAAATTTTTTATCAAGTGGCCCATATTTTTAAAAGCTTTTTTTTCATGTGGGCTCCCAAGTGGCACACCCATCCAAGGTTTCACCTTATCGTCAGAAGGTCGCTAGTTTTAAACCCAGTTATGAGAGTCACTTCCCTGAAGCAATGTTAGCTAATGTACCATATTGGGAACTTAAGCTGCTTTTCCAGTGTGTGGTACCAGTTCGACATGACTCTACCAGCCTTTTTTGGTTTTCCATTAGGCAAATCTGGTACCTGGTACTGTGTACTAGTTTTAGTATCACCTCCGTCAAAGTTCTAAGCGAGCTAAACCGATACCAAAAGGTGAGGTAAAAACACTGCAGACTAGAGAGAATCGCTAAATACATGTGCTAATGTTAGCTACCAGGTTAGCGTACCCTCTTGCGTTGCCTTTGAGCAACCAGAATCGTCTCGTCATCTGAACTCTGATGTAGTATTTTCCAAACTATCCTGTTTTTTTAGCAATCTTTTGTCTTGCTGCCATCAGCCCCTTCTGAAGAAAATTTGTCTTCTTCATATCATGGCAGGTTTACATGGCGTCGCTATGACAACCAGCTACATTGAGGGGGTACTATATCTTCATCCGATAATGAAGTAGCTGGAATCAGAAGCGAGTAGAGTCGAGTAGATGTGTACAGGACAGCTGCCATGCTCAAATGATGTAGAAAAGTAAAAATCGAAAAAAAATGGAGATACGTTTTCTTTGGACAGCAATGATATACAGAGAACCAATAGTGTCCTAGTTAATTTGACAACATGAGAAAAAATATTTTATTTGATTATATTATTGAAAAATATTTGAGTCTGTTTCCATTCTGCAAGTGAAACTGCCAATTTCTTTCTTCTTTAAAGAGGATGCAAGGTTATGTATTGGTTATATATATAGTTATATAGGCTATTATGTATATATAAAGCCTATTTTTAAATCTGTCATTTTGGCAACCTTTGTTAACCTAGCACGACCCACCTGAGGGTCATGACCCTATGTCTGAAAACCAGCAGTGTAGCTAAAGCTGCATCATGTCTGGGTTATAAATAGTGGCTCGACCTCCTCTACTACTTACCCAAATTCATGTGGCAGGCCAGTGGGTAATCGGGGGGCAGAGATGTGGCACAGTTTGTGTGTGTGTTTGTGAGTCTCTCTCTTTATTTCACACACACACACACACACACACACACACACACACACATCCTGCATCATGCAGAAGTGACCATTGCGAGTCCTGTGCTGCAGCTGAGCTCTGCTTGCCTGTCCATCATTGGCTGCAGACCCATCAGCTGACCACTTTTGAAACGCATACCTTCATCACCTTTGTCAGTTCATATACTGTGTGTGTGTGTGTGTGAGGGAGAGTGTGTGCTCTTGTCTCCATGTGAAATAAAGGTCACAACTGGTGAGAGACTGAGGGAGTGAGAAAGAGAGAGGGATGGGTGCCGAGAAAGAGGAATAGAGCGAGAGAGAGAGAGAGAGAGAGTATAAGACTGGTTGACAAGAGAGAGAGGCAGCCATGTGGGTAAACGAGAGAGCTGTCAGTCATGTGGGGGGCGGGCTCTCCGCCTGTCAGATACAAATAGGAGGCGAGTGCTAATTAACCCGCCTTCACAAGACTGAAGGGAACAGCGAAATCTCTAGAGGGAGAGAAGGGGGGGACTCAGTCAGCAGGAATAGCTCTACTGCACTCACTCACTCTCTCTCTCACTTCACACAGAGAGAGAAAGAGAGAAAGAAAGAGGGGAAAAAAGGTACTTTGCTGTGTGCTGAGACGTCATTCAGTGCTGCACTTCAAATCACAGGCACTTTCACACATTTGTTACGCAAATTTACATCCTATTAAACTGATGGTTACACAATATTTTGTTGTTGCCGGTGTTGTTTCTGGCTTTACATGCCAGTACGGTGCCTTATCCTTTTAACACACACACACTTGTTTTATTATGGGTGTCATGTATCATATTTATTATATATTATCTGTATGTATCCATATGTGAAAATATATCTTATATGTGTGTGTGGGTATCTACCAATATGTCCAAGCCAATATGTCCTACCTATGTCTCAATTAAATAAAGGCCTGTCATGATGAAATTTTAGCTGGTGATTAATTGCCATACAGATAATTACGATTAAAGATTGCATTGATCTTTTTTGCTTGTTGTATGCAGTTATTAAAATAGGAGCCTAAAGTAGCTGTGGATACATAGTAGCTCCAAATTAATGATAAAAACAGCTCAAGCTCAGACACCCTCTAAAGGTGTTACAGCATTAAGTTAGAAGTTATAAACTTTTTGTAAGACCCATGATGTGTCTCATTGCGTTTTCTGCTTTATTTTATCTACAGATATTTGCCCCAACCAGACTGATGAAAACACACCAAATTCACACTCTGTTTGTTGTGACGGAAGCATATGATTGTTGAAGCTAACAACTGCAGAAAATAATAATGGTCAGCTGAAAAAAATGAGGCAATTATGTAATATTTGTGAGTGACCTAATAGAGAATCTATATACTCTTTATAGTCTAAACATGAACCTCAGCCCAACTTTAACCAAATGATTAAATGATTTCACCTGTTCAGGTAACATTGTAAGTTAGTCCCTGTTTTTCTCTGGTTGGGACATTTTTTGTTCTGAAAATTTACAAACATGCGCACACACATCTGTGTGTCATCTCTTCTGTGAATGTGGGATATTGTGTGTGGGTGTGTGTGTGTGTGTGTATGTGTGTGTGTGTGTGAGAGGTGGACCGGACCACTGCAAGGTTCAGCCTCTCTTGGGTGTTCCTATACATACACACTCACACACACTCAATCCACTCACACACACTCCTCACTCTACCTTATCCGACCACACTGCTATCTGTCCTTCTAACAACCCCCCACCCCCTGAAGAGTTCCCGCCTGTCGTCAGGGTGGCAGCTGAATCCAGAGAGGCCAAGACTCTTATTAAAGCCACAGATCACTTTCCCCTCCACCATCCATCCACAGAGAGAGGGAGAGAGAGAGAATGAATGCTCTGCAACATGATCCAGCATCATAGACAAAGAGAGTGGGGCCATATTTGGAGGAGGATGTATTGTTTTTGCTCAGATATTAGTGCTTCCAATTGTCCTTTTTAAACTGTGTGTGTTGATTAGCTGGTGTTTGTAATTTTCACTGTGTGTGTGTTCAATAGTTTGTGTTTGTTTTAGTTGTGTGTGTTTGTGTATGTGCAACATTTTCTGTGAGTATTTGCAGGTCTGTGTTTATTATATTAAATGTCTGTGTTTGCACAAGTCAAGAGGGGTGTGTGTGTGTGTGTGTGTGTGTGTGTGTGTGTGTGTGTGTGTGTGTGTTTGCAGAAATAAGAGCAAGCGTTCAGTGTTTTCTGAATGTGCTCTCTGCTTTGTGTTGGTCTTCCCTTACTCCCCCCCTTCACTTTGTTTCTTATGCTCACCATCTAGCTCTCTCTCTCTCCCTCTCTCTCTCTCTCTCTTTCTCTCTCTCTCACACACACACAAATACTGTCTCTCATTTTCTTCTTCTTTTCACCTTTTCTGTCTCTCTCTTCCTCTCATTTCTCTCTCTCTCCCTCTCCCTTGTCTCTCTCCCCCTGTCTCTCTCATCTTGTTCTGCCTCTTTCTCTCTCTCACCCTTTTTCTTTCTTCTCTCTCCCTCTCTCTTTTGGTTCTCTGTTCTTCTTTATCTTTTCTCCTTCTCTGTCTGTCTGTCCCCCTCTTTCTTCTCTTTTTTCTTTTTTCACTCGATGTTTCTGTTCTCTTTTCCCCTCTTTTCATTCTTTTATCATCTTTCTGTTTGTCTTTTTCTTTCTTTCTCTCTTCTCTCTCCATCTCTCCCCGTCTCTTTCTCTCACTGTTTTTCTTTTTTTCTCTCCCTCTCTCTTTCAGTTCACTGTCTCCTTTATCTTTTTTCATTCTGTCTTTCTCTCACCCTTTTTCTTCTCTCTCTCCCTCTCTCTTCCCCACTCTTCTCTTTTCTTACTCTCTGTTGTTTTCTTCTTTCTGTCTCCCTCACTCTTTTTTCATCTTTCTATTTCTCTCTCTCTCTCTCTCTCTCTCTCTCTCTCTCTCTCTCTCTCTCGTCTCATCTCTCTCTCTCTATCTTTTTCTTTCTACTTTCACCCTCTCTTTTGGTTCTCTGTCTCTATCTTTTCTCCATCTCTGTCTTTCTCTCTCTCTTCTCTCTCTGTCTCTCCCCCTCTCTCTCTTTCTCTTCTCTCCCTCTTTCTCTCTCCCTCTGTCTCTGTCTCTCTCTCGGAGCCGGAGGGTGGCCTGAAGATTCCTCCACTAAGCCCTTGGCACAGATACAAATGCAGTCACAGCTGGTTGTAAACTCAGGTTTTCCAGGGAGAGCAAGAGAGAGAGATTGAGGGGAGGGGAGGGGGGCACAGCATGGAGTGCGCGGGAGAGAGAGGGAACGAGAGACAGAGAGAGAGAGAGAGGGAGGGAGGGGGTTAGACGGAGGAGGGTTGTTTCGAAGCACACTGGAAGTCATTTTTCATCACAGGGTTCATTTTTCACAATGAAGTTCTCTCTTCTCCCTCTCTCTCCGTCGCGGTCTGCCTCTCTCTCTTTCTTTTCCTCCTTCCTTTTTTCTTCTCCTCCTCCTTCCTTTTTCTCCTCTCCACGCTGCTGACAACTCCTCTTTTCCTCGCTTTTACATCTTTCTCCTGTTTTGCTTCACTCCTTCTTTCTTTTTGGCTCCCTCTCTTTCTCTCTCTCTCTCTCTCTCTCTCTCTCTCTCTCTCTCTCTCTATCTCCCAGCCCTACTTTTTCCTTTGCCTCCTCCTCCTCCTCCTCCTCTCTCTCGGCTGTTATGAAATATGGATGGCACCAGTTTGGGGAGCGCTGCGACTCTCTCTGGCAGAGAGCATGGCTCTCTCTCTCTGCAGAGACCCGGCTTGTGCATGCACCTAAACACTTCACTGAGCAATCTGTCAACATGTCAGCAACACATGTTTTGTTAAAAGAGAGAGAGAGGGAGAGAGCGAAAGAGAGAGAGAGAGAGAGAGAGAAAAAAAAAAGAAAGTGCTTCCAGAGGGAGTAATGGTTCCCACCAGGACTCCGAAAATGCTTTGAATTCAGCAGATTTCTATTGCGGGGGGACTCCCCTGGGGTGTCTTTTTTACAATGCCTTGCATTTCAGAAATTTGAGCCAAAGACCCCTGGGGGCGTCCTTTCATAATGCCTGAAAATGTAGGGTTATATTGTGTGCAGTTCCCCATGGGGGCTTTATTAATACCTGAATTCTGAGGCACTGCAAATTACACAGGGACTCGGCGGGGGCCCGCGCTCGCACCAGGAAGGGAGAAAAACTCTGCAGGGACGTTTTCTCTTCTCTTCTCTTCCTCTTTCCTCCCCTCCTCTTCTCCTCTCTCCTCTCCTCTCCTGTTTCCCTCTTTCTCTCCGTCACTCTCACTCTCTCTCTCTTTTTTGTGCTTCATGCAAGAGTGGAATAGAAGAATTTGCCAAAGGACACAAAAAAGGAGTGTGTGTGTGTGTGTGTGTGTGTGTGTGTGTGTGTGTTGGCGGCAGACTCCTTGTATTCAGCTTGCCTGCTCAGAGGGAAAAATCAGCCGATTAAAAATGTAACTCCCCCTCCCTCTTGCGCTCTCTCTCTCTCACACACACACACTCTCTCTCTCTCTCTCTCCGTGCGCGCTGTGCTGCTGTGTTGAGCTTGCAGTCGGAAGAAGGGAGAGTAAATATTTGGGCTGTCTGTGTGTGCCCAGGAAAAAGCTGAAATCTGTTGGAATATCCACACACACTTTTTTGCCTGGTCTTAGGAAAGGGGGGTGGGGGGTGGGCTTGCGTTTTTTCGCCTTTCTATCTTTCTCTCACACACACTCACACACACACACACACACACAGAGTTACACTCATTTGTATTCATTGGCTTGAAGAATGCAGTGTGTACTTATGAATAAATGTCCTGATAATAAAAGTACACAATTACAAATCTATTTTTCTATGTATACCTATACCTATATACATAATTCATGTACTGCATATTTGCACAAGCCTCGGCCATACGTCTTTATATTTCAGCATGTGATTTTTCCTAAGGCTGCTGTTGCTGTAGCATTCAGATTTGGAAATACATTTACACAGCTGCACATGATACAGTCAACACAGCTACATTTGATAGTGCTGTGCAGAGACTGTGCTTTCATTTATTTCATCTCCACACAAAACAGCAATTAAGTACAGGCCATTCATTTTTTTAGGAGATATTTCTGAGTAGATTAGTTATAAGATTGCACTTGCATAAGGAAGCAGAAAGTCAAATGGTCAAGTGAAAAACTCCAAAACCGGAGGAAATGAGGTACAGTGAAAATGGGATTCCTAACAACCGTGCAAGACCTGGTAGACCACCATCCGATAAACAGAACTTTGTTTTTGAGAGAGAGGAAAAAATCTCCATTCATGCTTCTGAAAAAAAATCCACAGGTGTTTCTGTCCATCATTCTGCTGTGAAAAGACAACTTAATGTTTTGAGTCTGAAAGAGTGTAGCTGTTACTTTAAAAAAGGAAATAGACAAAAAAGTAGAAAGTTTGCAGTTCAAACAGAGAAGCTACTGGTGTTTTCAGATTATTGGACTCACCACCCAGATCCCAGGCGTCAGCTTTATTTAATGTTTTTGTGATGACATGTTGTCAGATGCAAAAAATGCAACCAACTTGTAAGACTGAACTTTGGAGGTAAAAATATTCTTTTTTTCTTAAAAAAAAGCAAGTCTCCTAAAAATAGTGTATGCTGTAAGCAGTAAGCATGGACAGACTAAATAATAACAAAAATATATATGTTTAGTTGTGTATAATTCTCTCTTCTACCCATGTTTTCTGCTGTTTTCGCGACCCTGAAAAACTTTGTTCCTAATGGCCATTTTGACTGGAAATGAAATAAATGAAAGGTGGTCTCTGACTTTTACATAGTACTGTAAATATAGTCTAATTTATTAACCCCTTAAATGGCCAAAGTTTTATTACACATTTCTATAACCTAAGAATAGCTCAGGCGGTTTGCATTGAAGTCCCTGTTGTTACTGATTAATAAGACATAGTATGTAATAATCTGGGGATTTTAAGGGTTTAAATGAACTTTGTAATTGACTGTTCAGTTTGGTGCAACAGTTGACAGGCCTCGTTCTCATCTCCTTGAGTGATTGTGTGGATGCAGGGTTTGTGTGTGAGTCCACTCTATAATGGCAGCCCTTTGTTGGTTTTTACTAGAGCACTTTTCATGTTGGAGCACTGTACTAGATGTGGATAGAGGGAGTGAGGGGTTTGAGCCATTGAGTGGCAGCAGCGATCAGTTGCACCACAACCAAACATTCGGTGTGCTGTAAGATAGAGAATGCAGTTGGGTATATAACTACTGTAAAAATACCGTCCATCAGTAGAGATGGAACAGACACAGTGCACAAGTAGTAATGCTGTTTCCCATTTACGTGAGCAGATATTTCCACAAAAACAGGTTCAAAAATAGGAACCTGTGGTTTTCTCTAAGACCCTGGTATGTTCACCCCTAAACAAGTAGCAGAGGTGCGGAGATGTCAGCTGATGTGTCACACTCAAACATGTAGTTATGATACTGCATTAGTCTGAGTGCGTATGAGAATGTGACCTCGGCCGGGGGGTGTGACCTGAGTGACTCCGGGTGCTGGAGAATAGAGCTGTCACCAGCCCCTTCACAGGGAGCCACAGTAATGAGGAACAGCCTCAGTTCACTCAGATTCCTGCACCCCTACAGCGACTGCCCCAAACCTCTTCCACTCTCTCTCCCTCTCTCCCTCTGTCACTCTCTGTAGGCTTTATCCTAGTCACCTCTCTACTCCTCGTTGCTGTATGCCCCTTGTCGCCCATAAGCCCTCTCGCTCTTTCTCTCTCTCGCTCTCCCCCTCTCACTCCCATAGAGAACCCCCCCAACCTGTCCTCCCTCTCTCTCTCTCCAGCTCTCCTGTGGTTTCTTTTCTCCCTTTTTCTCTTTCCTTTCATTCCCTTCTTCCCTCCTGTCGAGCTTGGCCTAGGTGTCCTGCAGACCTCTCTCTCCTCTCTCTCTCTCCTCCCCCCCCTCTCTCACTGTCTCAGGGTGTTGGGAATGGTCCTCTAATCACTGTTCCCTACATTGGGAATCAAGAGCTCTATGTAGAACACTGTTGTTGTTATTGTTATTATTATTATTATTATTATTATTATTATTATTATTACTTCATGATGTATAGTCTGATTATATTTTGAAGTATGCTGACAACATAAGGTAATATTACAACATATTTCATCCTTGTAGGCAGACTTCCAAAATAAAGCACTAAATAGTGAATAGGACACATAGGTTTTGGGACATAGCCCCTAGTCTTTCTGTCTGTCTGTCTCTCTCTGTTTCTCCCTGTCTCTCACCCCTCCATTATGTGTGCCTCGGTGTGGCGCTTCATCCCTCACTGGCTCCCTGTAGCAGCCTGAGTGTGGCCAGTGTCCAGTGGTGAGAAGTGGACTTTTCAGGCCCATCAATATATATACTCTCTTGGTCCATCTGCTGTTGTCCTTGCCGGACACTAACACTTAGAATGATCAGGTGGTGTTGTGTGTTCACTCAACTCACTGAAACCACCCTACAGGAGCAGATACTGCGTATGAGCTTATGCATACGCACACACACGCTCAGTCCCATACCCCCCCCACCATTCTTTCACTTTGTCCCACTCAAGGGGCCCAAATCTCACACACACAGACACACACACAGACTGCAGCGGAGGCAAAGGGCAGTGTGCCAGGGGGAGAGCTGTTATAATAGTTTTAACCCTGCGCTCAGGTGTGGCTCGCCTTTGTCAAGTGAAATGTCAGGGAAAAGCACTGCCCCTGGGACGCACGCACCGAGAAAAAGCGGGCAAGGCTGTCTGCCTCCACACTCTTTTCAAAGAGCCCAGCCATGCCCCCTTTACACAGGCACACACACACACACTTACACACACACACTCCAGAGTCCATTAACCATGGCCAACACACATTCACACACACACATGCACACAGAGACCTACACACATCAACACAATCGCTCTTTCGCTCATGCACACAGACACGCTTTCACACGCAAACGGGCACATGGACTCACTCATAGGTGCACTCACCAGTAGCGGTTCACACTCACTTTTGGATTGATCCGTAGGAGACAGCTCTGGTCCCTTTTATGTGCACTTAAAAGGGAAAATCAAGTGATTTTTTCAAAATTGGTGCAAAATTCAATGAAGTAAACAGTCATTCAGAATTGTTGGACTTGATGTGAAATGCTCCATTCTAGAGAACCCGAGTTCACAGTGGGGTGAACCTAGAATCTTTCACAGTGGTGGTGATAGGAACCAGACGTGTGAAGCATTTAATGCCTCTAAAAGCGCAAATCACAGAAATGTATTAGACATTGTTTTATGCTAGTTTTGAGTTAAAAGACAATTTTTTAATATCCATTCATAGTTGAGAGGTACATTCAAGGTAAAGTCCAGACAGTCCCCAAGGATAAGTTATTTTTTACATATTTCATATTAACATTACATATAAAAACACATGACTTTTGTAGGTTTACTGATCGTTTTGGATTGTAATTAAAAAGGCTATATTTGTCTTGTAGAACAATGGTTTCCAACCTGGTCCTCAGGGCCTCCTATATGGTCCAAGTTTTTACTCTAACCCAACTCACTGCAACACACAGTGATAAAGGAAAAATGTGGACTTGTTAGACTGAATACTGAGTTGGGAACTTCTGTTGTAGACATCAACCCGGTTCCTATCACCATCACTATATGAACAGTGATCCATTTACATGGAACCACGCTGAATGACTGTACATTTCAGTGACTGAATTATATAGAAATTTTGAAAAGGTTGGTGGACTTCCCCTTTAAAGTGTTTTTGTGTGTGTGTGTGTGTGTGTTTGTGTGTGTTCGTGTGTGTGGTGGGCAAGGGCTTTGATGTTTGTGTGTGTGTGAAGGCATGTGTTTGTGCTGACAGTAACGACAGATTCATTGTGTCTGGAACGCCCACTCAAGTGAATCCAGTCTGCATTTACAGTATGGGAGTAATAAAAGGAGAGAGAGAGAGAGAGAGAGAAAGAGAGAGAAAGAAAGGGCGAGAGACAAAGAGAAAGAGTGCTAGTGTTTTTGAATGCAGTTGTGTAGTGGCCTATTTATTGTGTGCATAAAGAGTGACTGAAGGGAGCCGTAGGAGGTCATAGAGCAGTGGCACTAGAGAGTGTGTGTGTGTGTGTGTGTGTGTTTGTGTGTGTGTGCGTGCGTGCGCGCGCATAAGAGAGAGCCTCTGTTCTGCTCTGCATCTTCCCATGTGGAGGGACTCCCCTCAGGGACCTGGACCAGCCTCGGGCAGGCTCTCTCACACACACACACCCGTTACAGCCCCTTCGTGCGCGCACATACACACACATACACACACAGTCTGACGTCAGTGCTGTGACTGGCTTTGCTCCCCTGGGTGCCAGGAGCAGTCTTTGTTCCCCCTCTCCCCCTTCCTCTGCCTGTCCTTTGTCCCTGGAAATAGCTGTCCAGCTAAGTGCCTGATCGCAATCCTCCATGTCTCCGAAGGGTCGCACGAGGGGGGCGTCCGAAATGAACAGAGAGAGAGAGAGAGAGAGAAAGATGGATGGATAGGTAGAGAGAGAGGAAAAAAGAGCGGTGGGTTTGGAATTAGCACACAATACGGAGCGTAATTGAGCAACGGAATGAGTGTAGGTGAAGGCACATTGATTCGTCAGAGCCTGTGACACTGGAGCCTCCCAAGAGAGAGGGAGAGAGGGAGAGGGAGAGAGAAGGAGAGACAGGAAAAGAAAGAGTGTGTGATGGGGGTTGGGCGTTCAAAGCAGAGGGCCGTCTACTGGGGTTAAAGATGTGGAGCATCCTTCCTCCCGCGTGCGCCCAAGCCAGTGTGAAATATTTAAGCCTGTTTTTCATTTGGGTGCAGCGTGGAAAACACACTGCTGAATAAGTTAGTATAGCCTGTGTTAAAGGAATCCTTAAGTATTTTTCAGCCTAATCTCTGTCTGCCATTTCTGTAATGTGCAGTGACAATAATTTACCTATACTCATTGATTCTATGCTACTTTTAATAGAAGCCAGTGGGCAGATGCTGCGTTCTTATATACTGTAGTGTCTACCGATTGACGTCTATTATAAGCATGGTTAGTCAACAGGTTTTCAGTTCAGGTCTAGAAGGTACATCCTAATTATTGTTCGAGGTGTTCACGCATATGCTACAGAAAGAGAAGAGAAACATTAGAATGTTCCTTTAAGGAAGGTTTTTCTGAAAGTCTCTTCCTTAAACACACGCAGACGCTCACAACTGCGTTATTAGGCCTCACCGCAACACCCTCCCAGTCTTTCTCACTTTTCTTTCTCTTTTCTTTTTGTGTCTGCCCCCCCCCCCCTCTCTCGCGCGCTCTTTTCGTTGCGTTTAATGAGTGCAGCTCCAGCGGAGCGCGGTGGGGCCGTGGCTGGGCCTGCTCTCTGGCTGGGCTGGTGGGAGCGCCCCTGCTCGAGTAATGAACTCCCCCAGGACGTGGCACAGCAATGCGGGCCACTTTCCACGCTCCATTCCCAGGGCAGCTTGGGACTACTGCTGCTGCTGCTGCTGCTGTTGGAGTGGGGGGTGCCGAAGGAAAGAGAGAGAGAGAGAGAGAGAGAGAGGGAGACTCGCCCCCCCGGTCTGCTGCCAAAGCGTGCGGCCTGTGAGCGGGTAGATAAAGTGGGATGGGGGGTGTGGAGGAGAGGGATCGGGGAGAGTGTGCGCTTGTGTGTGTGTGGATTGGGGGGCTCTGACAGCTGTGGGGGCTCAGGGCTGACTGGTGTGGGGCTGATAAGGGGTCGGTGCGGATCGGAGGCGCGAGGAGAAGACTAATAATCCACCGGCACACACGCACACACTGGCACCGTGTGGGAAAGTTAAGGAGAGCTAAAGGGAGAGGCAGGAGAGAGCAAGTGAGAGTGTGTGTTGGGGTGGTGGGGGGAGTGAATGCGAGAAATAGTAAGGGGGCACACATGACTGTCTTGCCAAGTGCGCCTCACAAGAATCACCACACCTCAGGTTGTGGAGTTTTCTTCATCCTTCTTGTTTTCATTTTTGAACTGAACACTTATTGTATGAAACTGTAATGTTCACATCATGCACTCTGTTCAACTGTCACTTTTGGTCTGCTTTCATATCGTCATTGTCGAGACACACCCTGTATCTTGGGTTATCATAATGAATTACGTCACAGTATGCCACAATATGCTCTAATATATTGTCAGTATCGTCAGTACTTAACAGGGAATTCCACCATTTTTTCAAATTTTTTGGATAGTTTTATCATTGAGAGGTAAACAGAGTAATTCAGAGAGTGTTGATGTAAATGGCGCCTTTGTTGATAAGCTTGCTCAGATTTCTTTACAGTTGTTTTGGTAGGAACCGGGGGGCTTTATATGTGATACCAGTAACTGTAAAATAGTGGTATTTCCAAAAAATAAATAAATGGATGCATCTTTAAGTACTCTTTTGCTTTACTACACCCTGCATGTACGTCTCTTGAAAAGACTTCTTTTAAAAAAGAGATTGAAGGCCAAAACCTTTTCTATCAAAACTATCATAAAACCCAGGCAACAAGTCATAACTATTTCACGTAACAACTTTTCAGGGACGTTTTAAAATGTCAACAGTAGTATACAGTGCAGCACACTGTACAGCCAAGCTTTCCTAGTCGCCTCAGATTCCTCTGTCCACACACACACTGTCAACACTAGGCAAATGAGCACTTTCAGGCACAGCACTTCACTCCATTCTTTCCACTAGTGAGAGAAAACACTACGTTCAAATTAAATAAGACTCCAAATATTAAAATAAGAGTTGTTTTCCCCCTCATGTAATAATACTCATACTGTATGTCCTTAATTATTCATTTTTAGTAATACAGTCTCTTTAATGGCTTGAAACACTAGTAAGTAATGAAACACTTGGGGGTTTGATTTAATTTAATTTTTTTCCATATTAATTTAATTTTGGGGCATGTGTGTGAGTGTGTGCTGCGACAAAGCACGCCCTTCCTCTGTGACTGTCTGCAGTGTGTGTATGTGTGTGTGTCTCTGATGGAGTGATTGAAATGAGGTGAGATACGGGTCAGAAAGAAAAGTGGGACACACCTATCTATGATCAACCTATACAAATAACGGTGCTTTTTTTCACAAGAACATTCAAGAGCACCGGTTGCCAGGTAATGACTCGCTTCATGTTGTGGCTAACCATTACAAAGTTTCTACTTCAGCACATACAAAAACAGAAAATGAGTACATTGGATACCTTCTGTAAAATAACATTTAACCTGCCGCTCCTGTGGTCTGATTTTGAAGAAGTGTGTGACAGCAGGTCTACATCAAATTCTGAACCTGGAGTTGGCTATAAGGAAGGTTTTCAGTTGGCAGCTGTGATGGTGGAGCAACTAAACAAAGTGAATACAGAAAATGAGAACAGAATAAGATTCAGGCAAAAAAAATAGGTTTTGAAATGCTTCTCAGACTGGCTGGAACAAAGTAATATTGAGGCCAGTATTAAAAAAATCTGAGTTGAGCCTGATATTGCGACAGTTTTATGGTTATATCTGTAATGCAAAAGGCTACTGTTTTTTTGTGGTGGAAGGAATTGTTGATATTAAAGCACATTTGCTGCAATATTTGTGGTATTTGGGATCTCTTTGCTTTACTTTTTCTTTATTTTGCAGAACTGGGGTGAACCAAATCACAGCCACAATATTTTTCCCTCTCGCGCTTAAAATAGTGTAGTTAACTGTGCTCTTTTTCTATTTCCTCACTTAAAATGTATTTTGTAATAGAAACAACATGTTGATTCCACTCAAAGTGCTTTCAGAGTTAGATATTGGAGGTTCTGTACTGTTCAGCCATAAACGCTTGTTAGAAGTGATGCGCTTGTTCACACAGCAAAGTATTGTGATAGGTCATGTTTAATGGTAGAGTTAAGCAGATGATCTGCTTTTAAACGGGGGCTTACCTTTCCCACTGTTCTGGGGCCTGGGATGTGGGGGTTGTGGGCTGGAGGGAGGGTAGCGGAGGGGCTTGAAAGCCGACGCGGCCGTCGCCGCACGTCCATATTTGAAGCCATTTCCATGTTTCAGTTGTGGCGCGTTATTAAAAAGTGGAGATGGGGTGGTGTTTGATGTCGGGATGGGGCTGTACTTTTAGGCCGGTCCCTCTGCAATCCTTTTTTCTGCTGCAGAGTCCGAGCAGCCAGCGGCCGCCATTGATCTGCTGCTCCTGCCATGCCTGCCCTCCACCACACTCTGCGGGAGAGCCCAATTGTGTGAATGTGTGTGTCTTTGTGTGGCTGTGTGTGCTGGCATTTGTACTGTGTGCATGTATGTCTGTGTGTTATGTTTTTATGTATGGGTGTGTGTATGTGTGTGTATATATATATATATATATATGTGTATATATATATGTATATATATATATATATAGGTATGTATGTTGTGAGGATTAGTATGTGTATGCGTGTATGTCGGTTTATGCACATGTTTGTGTAGCTTTATAGTGCGTGTGTGGTGTGTGTGAAAGTGTGTGTGAAGGTCAGCTTGGTTTCTCCTTCCCAGAGAACAGCCCCTGGGGCGATGCCAGAAGTTTCCAACAAAAAGTTTTTTTTTTTCTAATTTCTGCCGGGCAGTCACAGCGGACAACTGTCCCCCCCTTGGGTCAGCAGGAGGCTCCCTGCGTGGGCTGGGGCCTTGCCGGCGGAGGGGGAGGGCCGGGACGGGATCTGGCAGTGTTTGTACGGCCCGGCAGGGGTTTGGGGTGTGTGTGTGTATGTGTGTGTGGAGGACTAGCGCAAAGGCAACCCCAGGAGCCAATGGATTGGAGAAGTTTTTCGTGGAGCCCCCATCCTCTCTCTCTCTCACCCCACGCTTTGGCGGATGTGGGCCGTAATTACTGGACCCCCTGGCCTCTCTTTCTCCCGGCCCCAGCCTTTGATCTGTTTCATGTTGGGCAGATTTTTTTTCCCCCCACTCTCTCTACCTTTGTCTCGTCCTCTGGTTCTTTTCTCAGCCCGCTCCTTTCTCTCTCCCGGACGAGCCCCCTTTGATGCAGACACTGTGCTCTCTTTAATACACAAAGGGACCACTTTTTTGCCCCCCCCCCCATCTATTTTGTTTTAAAGTTAGCTCCCTTTTGTTGATGGCCACATTGAACTTGATACTGATTTTCTTTCTCCGTCTTCCTTTTTTTTGGCACGGTTTGGCCATGACCTTGATGAAAGGCGGTAAAGCTCCTTTTTTTTTTCTTGTTGCCGTTCCGCACATTGTGCACGAGTGTGAAGGAGGAACGCCACAAAGCTAATGGCTTGGCCACTCCTTGGGCCGTCCTGCCTGTTACCGTTGTTTAGGATGGCTCCCTGAGTTTAAAAAGTCCCTCTCCTCGTTTGAACAGTAAAGAAAGGGACGGGACGTGGCGCGGCAGCACGCGCGTGTGTAGGAGAGGGGTCTCAGGGAGTGCATAGGTGTTGCGGAAAAATAATAACGCAATTATGAAAACAGACCAAAGTGAGTAAGCGGCCCCCACCTGTTGGCCGTTGTTTAGCGCGCCGTCCTGCGGGGCATTGATCCGCAGCCTCCCGCGCGCATGGGGGTGGGGGGCGAGTTTGTTTGTAAGGTAATGGCATTGTTAGCATAATGCTCTGTTGATTTGCCTTTCACCGTGGTTTGATGCAGCTATTCTTTTGGGCTAATTGCCACCCCACATATTGCTCGGCGCTGTTGAAGCGGCTGGCGCGACTTTGTAAGAAAGCTCGAATCTGATAGGCAATATCAGGGCTTGTGTGTGGGGTCTGGTGATTAGCTTTTGTTAACACAGGCTGGGTAGGGGTTGTGGCGGCTGAATCCAAATGTATGAGCACGATTGTTTCATCGTTGCAGCCTGGTATAGGATTGAGGTTGTTTCGCCCTGTTGAAGAACCTTCTTAAGTCTCTGAAACTGATCTCTCTCTTTCTCTGTCTTTCTTTCTGATTCTGTCACAGTGCCTGTAATCACAGTACTGAGGCTGAGGTACGTTTGAGTGTGAGGGAGAGAGTGAGATGGAAAAAGTGAGAGACCGTGAATGATCAGGAGGTAGAACTTTTAATGTGAGTGTGAGAGACAGAGAAACTGTGTTTCTGTAACGACAGTTGAGAGGTGGAACTGTGTGTTTGTTAGTTTTTGTACATTTTCAGAACAAAAATGTTCTGGCTTTGTAGGGCAAAAAGCAGAGAAAAACTCCGACTGAATGGAACATCGAGGCTGTGTAGTCTCATCAGCATCAGTGAGCCAATAAGCACACTTATTCTAAGACTGTACTGCTGATTGGCTGTCTAAATTACATTCTGTGTGTGTGTTATTAACATCAGCGTTTCTTGATAAGTCTACGGTCAGTGTATGATATATCAGAGTATGATATTGCAGTGGCAGCAGTTCAAAAAGATGTAGTGGCTGGCTTCACAGAAAAACATGCACTAGCCTTCACACTCCCAGCTTCCTCCTAGCTAGTGCATATAATTGACCAACACTAAAAAATAAAGGTACTACTTAAAATAAGCATACTCTTGTAATGTATGGCATTAAAGTAGTGTATTAACGGTTATTAATTAGGTCATAAACACCTTAAATACCTTTAATACGCAGTTATAACACATAAATAAGAAGGGCAACAGTGAGCTAAGTAGTATTCATCTATATTGTTAAAACTCAGCTCTTGCTGGGTACTTATCTTAATTTGTCTTCTCCATCAGTCAGTATTATACCTGTCAGCTTCATCACACATTCATCAGATATAACAGTTACTGTTGCCCTTTTTTATTGAGAGTTAACTGCTTATAAATGATGTTTATGCCCTGATTCATAACCATTAATAAACTGATTTAAAACTATTCATGAACCCTTTATAAGTATGGTTTTATTTCGAAGTGGTACCACAATAAATAAGTAGAATAAAAATGACCCACTTCCAGTACCTCACAGTCATTTCTGGTCTAGGCCTTCACATGCTTACCGTTTGAATAAATTTAGAATAAAGTATCAAAACGCTTAGGAATTGCTGTTGAAGTCCATACATAAGTGTTGTTATCGGTGTTGAAAGATATTAAATGGTACCCAGCCCTACATGTGAGTGGGTGCGACAGTAAGTGAGACAGTGCGTGTTTCTGTAATGACAGCGATGAGGTGGAACTCTGTGTGTGTGTGTGTGTGTGTGTGTGTGTGTGTTCGGTAATGACAGTGGTGAGGTGGAGCTCTCTGTGTGTCCTTGAACCCTGGCTGGTCGCTCTGGTGTCACTCTGGGGAGTGCAGTGTTTAATACCACAGTAATTATCCTCTCCTTACTCACTACTGCAGCCCAGGTGTCTCCTTCACCCCACCTCACTGCACACATCTGAGCGTGTGTGTGTTGGGTGTTGTTCTTTTATAGCGCCTGTGCCCTGTATTTTATGCTTCTTAATATTCATGACACCTTTTCATTATCTCATGTGGGTGGGCGTCAGTGTCGTTGCTGTTTATATGTCCATGTCAGGGCCTCTGTGTGTGTGTCGCATGTATACTTAAATGTTGTCGTGTCTCTCAGTGTGTGTCGGTTTTGTGTGTGTCTGTGTGGTTCAGTGATTGTGTGTGTGTCTCCAGCCTGCCGTCTGTGCTCGTCTCCCAGTGTGTCACTAATGGCAGGTCCAGGTGTTCTTCTCAGCTCAGGGGTCCCTGGAGGTCTTGGGGTGATCCCAGGGTGGCAGTGGGGACAGGAGGTACCTGCCTCTTATTCCAGTATGTGGGGCCTCTCCTGGGCATGGCAGCCCCCTGAGGGCCTTGGCCTCACCCCCCTCTCAACCCCTCAGCCCCCTGCTGTTATCCTCCATCCCATCACCTAATGTCAGTCTCTCCAACTGACTGTCACTTATGACTTATTTACACTGAGGGAGAGAGAATGTGCTGGCTATGGCTTTAGTAGTTAAGAGAATACTCCAGTGCTTTTCAACCTGATGTCTATCTGCTACATCTGTAGCATGTGGTCAGTTCCCACAGACAATAATTTGCTGTGTTTCAACAAACAGAAGGACTTGTTCACTTGAAACATGCTTATAATAGAAGCCAGTGGGCAGTTGTTGAATTCATCTCCCCACTGCTTTATGC
The DNA here is from genome assembly GCF_904425465.1 of Colossoma macropomum. Classification (NCBI taxonomy): domain Eukaryota; kingdom Metazoa; phylum Chordata; class Actinopteri; order Characiformes; family Serrasalmidae; genus Colossoma; species Colossoma macropomum. Next base: position 14,524,836 of record NW_023494798.1, read on the forward strand.
TATAAGTGTGTCTCAGTCAACAGACTTTTCTGTTCTTTTACTAAGTACTGGGAAATACACAATATGTCTGTGGTAATCAGTCTAACACTGCGGATGTAGCAGATAGAGATTAAGTGGAGAAACACATCTAAGAGTACTCTTTTAAGAGTTGATATCTGTTCTTTTTTCAGTACAGTTTGTTGTCTTGTAACCTCATAAACGCTAAGCTTACGATTCATTTTTGATTCTGAAGGCTTATTATCTAGTGCCCATGTGTCAAACACAAGGCCCACGGGCCTGATCTGACACAATCCTATCTGGAAGGCGAAAGTATTTTAATTTTCTATTAATATTAGCTTGTTTCACAATGCTCTGCACTGCAGTCCCCAGCATGCACTGCAACGCTATGTGCACTCTGACTCTACTACCCCGGCAACAATCTATGGGACAGCAGTCACACCACGGTTCTACACAATTCTACACAATTCAACACCAGTCATATCACCAAACACCTCAGCTGCATTTCAGCTGCAGTTCAACCAACATAACCACCTAAAGTTTGTTCAGCAGATCAGAAATTGAGCCCAAGTTTTAATGAACTTGCAGCAAAGAAAGGATGCCAGTTGTCTAGTTCAGTCAAATAGGTAGGTTTAAAAGACTGAGCTCCTGGTGACATTTCAGTTTTGAATATTGTTTTTATTTAATTATGGCCAATTTAGTAGATATTTAGTTGAAAGTAAATTAACTAACTAAATGACTATTATAAATTATTTGCTGACTACTATGAAAATCATATGTAAGTTATGTAGTTTTTGGAATGATGAACTGAAGTGTGGCCCCACAAACAGTGCTTACAGTATAAGGGGATTCAACTGCAGGTCATACAGAAATGTATGTTCATAATGTATGCTATGGTGATTTATACAGTGTCTAAATGAGGGAATAGTTGTACATCACACGTTTTTTTTATTCTTATTGCTGTAGTATTTTCAGTGTTGTTGTCTTGTCTGTGCCTGTGAAGTGCATTTCCCCTGATCCAACTGTAAGAGGCGATGTGCTAGTCCCATACAGGAGCCAAGGCACACTGGACATGATTTGTAAACTCAGTAACTACAGATACTGGATATTCCCTCATTAGGACATTGTTTAATTCACATAGCCATATATGAGCGTACATGTTTACTTTCTGTATGACCTGCTGTGCTCGTTTCAGTCTGCTGTAACAGTTAGTGGATTACTGCAGAGGCAACATGTCAGCAGGGAGTGTTTATTTGAGAGCTTGACATGGATTAAACACTCGTCTGAAATGAGGTGCTTAACCCTGCTTGCTTATGCCAAGTTGAAGAAAACAACTCTTACCCAATCAGATGTTAAACTAAACAGGCCATATTACACAGGTAACTGGCCATTAATGTGACCATAGCAAACATGTATAGCACTTCCTCCTTGTGAGAAAGTGTGTGTGTGTGGGTATGTGCATGTGCACACACATACACACATCTGAGTCAGTATGACACATTCTCCATTAGCTTCCTCCTGTAGTGTGGCAGCCTGCGGGCACACAGACTATTTTTAACAATGAGGTTTGGCTGATTGAGTTCAGAAAAATGAGAGATGGCCAGAGACAAGAATGGCCGTCTACAGAGCAAACTCAGCTACCGACCACACACATACACACACTTGCTGATTGCTCAGCGTCACGCGGATCCAATAGCCTGTGCCGTTAACCCTGTGAACCCTAGGCTTGTCATTGAGTTATTAATCTTAGTGCTTATTATTCAGCATCCACTAGTGATGTAATGAAACACATATTTCCAGGTTTGGTACGATTTTCGATTCTGAGGTGAAGATTTATTTTGAAATGTGATATTCTATGTGTTGTATTTATTCTAGGGGGCTCTACTCTGTTCTTCAGTGCTCTTCTATGCTGTTTGATTTGGCTCAGATAATTAAAGTTTAAGCTCCAAAAAGCACAACATGTAAACTTTGCATACGATTTCAGAAAAAAAGTGCAGTCGTTTGAGCATGGCTGCCTGTGTGGGATAAGCCCTTTCTGTGCCTTGATTTGGATGTATTGAAATTGTTACCTTTGGTGTCTACTATTCAGTAACTACGATAAAGAATTTAGTAACTACACTGAAACTAATATGTAATTTGCAGTCATATGCAAAAGTCAAATTACACATTTTCTTGATTTTCTAAGTGAAAAAGCTAACACATTCTCTATAGAGAACACATGTAAATAAGGCACATCCTCTGTTTGTTTGCTGAGTTTAAACATGACATTTTAAATGTACCATAAATTTTGCACAGGCCACATTTTATTTATTTTACGCCCAATATGTTAAATTCAGCAAATAAAAAGTAATTGTGCATGAAAATGTGCCAAACTTACTTTCACTTAGAAAATCAACAAAACATGTCAATTTACCAGGATCGCGCAAACAAGAAAACTAGTTATGAGGATGAGAAATTGAAGTGTGGGTCCACATACAAAGCCTTAGGGTGGGTTTGATGGATTCAAATAAAAGCACATAAACAGTTGTGTCTTTACAGTTTAGTTTAAATTACCGTCCCAGCACATGCGTCATTGCAGTTTGTCATTTTGCATGACTATAACACTTCCAGCCAGCTGTCATTCAGTGAGGATGCAGGAGTGCAGTCTCTCACTGTATGTGGGGGTGTGTGTGTGTGTGTGAGAGCTGGTAGGCCAGAGCAGGGGGAGGCAGGCAGTGAGTGCTAATAGGGGGAGCAGGTGAGCCTTAACCTGACGCCTTTCGGCTTCTGTTTGATCAAAGAGGGCCAAGCGGTGGACTACAGTGTGTGATCTCTGCCTAGAGCTCTGCTACACAGCACACGTACTCAGACAGAGACAGAGAGAGAGAGAGAGAGAAAGAGAGACACAGGGTAAGGAAAAAGAAAAAGTGAGGAAAAGCTGTTGTACGCTGTATGAAGATACATTAAACTAAGTATTATTTATTAGCTATCTATCTATATATTTATTTTATTTATTTTATGTACCCTGTATGCAGTGAAATTCAGAGGCTTTTAAATGCCCAAATAGGGGCATAATCTTCTAAAATAATTTTCACTTAATCAGAATCCTAACTAGCAATTTAATCTCAATTGCAGCAGCACGTAGCGGTCCATTTTATCTATGATTGAGGACATTCATGCTGTCAGGTCAAGATCAGGGGCTGTTTTATTAAAGTGATGGTGGCATTGATTTTCATTGATTTATTATAGTAATAACATGTTATTCTGGGTGGCTTTTGTCCCTGTACTTGTGTTTTAAACGGCAAAATTGTGCAATATAAGGGCCAATATCAGAAGTAACTTTTGTGCTTGCATGTTCTCTCTCCATCATGGCAGGGGCACACATTCAGGCTGCATGGGCCAGGGGTGAAGTGAGGCTGCTCATGCCTTCCTGCATGGCTGAGAAAACAGCTGTTTCCCATTGACTCAGTGTTCAGAGGAAACCTGACTGCTCAGGGACAGGCAGACATACGAGAGAGCAAGAGGACAGAGACTGTCCATAAAGAGAGTCAGTCATCAAAGGAATATAATCTAACTGCAAACAAAGGATGAAGGTCAGCTCATGTCAGGTGGAGGGAAAACAAGTATGAGGGCAGGAAACAGAGGAAGAGTGTGATAGAGTTAGTGAAGGAGATGCTGAAGAGCGAAGACGTGCGGTAAAAAGCGGTAGCAGATGCCAGATGTCTTGGCCTGCCGACGCTGGAACAGCGGAGAGCCTTGTTTTGGTACACTTCACATGTAATTAATGTGCAGCTGTTTAACGGTGCAGGCCCCCGCCGCTAACACACACCGCGCAGCACCGGAGTCAAACGCCTCTTAACCACTGCCAGTGCCCCTTTCGTCACGCAACATCCTTCTCTCCTTCTCTCTTCACCTCTCTTCTCCTTTTCTCTATCACACGCATGCACCCTTGGCTTTTTTCATGTACTGCTTACAAGTGTTCCATTTTGTCTATGTAGCTCAGATTCTATAGGACATGTGTACATATTTTTATCTTAACATGTATTGCTTTCATCTGTGTTTAAGCCTATGTCAACCTCCCAAAGGTTAGCTTCGATTAACCCCATAAACTAAAGCTGGACGATATTCAAGTTCAAGGCACACAATGTCACAATATTTATTTTTTTCTAACTTCTGAAAAGCTAGAACAGGTGAAGTAGTTATGTAATTTATCGTGATAACGATAAATATTGTCATACTGTCCAGCCATACCCTTAAACCCTATGCATATTTTTATAGTTATTAAGACTTATTAAAATGTATTTAATTATTCAGTAACTTCTATGAAACTAAAATGTAAAGTATGTGGTCATGAGAGTGAGGAACTAAAGTGTGGGCCCACATACAGGTCCTTAGAGTTTTATGGGGTTAAAGGGACCAAATGTGGGCCTGAACTTCAGTTAATCACAAATCCAGCAGCCTGTACTGTTAAATCATTAAGGCACTCTCTTAACTGCATCATTTATGAGACGTTTACATTATGTCACATGCGTTGTTTTGTGTGAGTACCTTTGCTATTGTCAAGTTTTGTAGTGCCAAATAACTCATAATAGTTGCTGAATAATATGTCTTAAGATTAGCAACTGAATACTAAGCCTGCAGTTTAATGAGTTAACCTATTCTAAACCACAGAGGAAATTTGTGTTCCTCTTATGGAAGCTGTGGAGATGGAATGGTCAACTTCCTGCCCTCACATGCTGTGTCCCCATTTTTGGACATCCTCACCTGGGGGTCTCCAGAGGGAATCTGGGGGGTTGAGGGTCCAGCTCTCAGCTGGCCCCATATGTGTGTGTCCTCCACTCGCGGCCTCCGGCCCCCTGCCCTTCACCTTCTGCCCTGGGAACAAGGCCGGCTGCTTGGACACTTTTGGGCGCCAAATGCTCCATATGGGCCGTGGGCAGCATGTGTGTGTGTCCTCCAGGACTCTGGCCCCTGACAGACTGCCTATGCTGTGACATCACCATTCTGTGTGTTTGTGTGTGTGTGTGTGTATGTGTGTGTTTGTGTTTGTGTGTGTGTGTAGGTGAGTGTCCTCCAGGATTCTGGTCTCTGACAGACTTCCGGCCCAGTGACATCACCTTCTAGTGTGTGTGTGTGTGTCGGTCCACACTGTGTGTGTGTGTGTGTGTGTGTGTTTTCATATATCTCCAGCACAAAACCAGAGGGGTGAAAAGGTTAACCTACAATAATTCTTATTATATACATGTGCTTACATTTATACAGTTCTGTGCAACAGTAAGAGACCACCATTCATTTATTTAATTTCCAGTCAAGCCAGCCAGTAAGTTCAAATTATTCATTTTCAGGAGATATTTATATGGAGATTAGATATAAAATAGTTCACTTGTACAAAGAAGAGGAAACCAAATGGAAAAGGAGGAGTTGACAAAATGATTAATAGATAATAGAATAGAAAATGGGACTTCTAACAACTATGCAAGACCTGGTAGACCACAAAAACCATCTCATCAGATAAACAGTACTAAAAGCTTTCTGTCAGAGAGAAAATCAGTCTCCATTCTTGCTTCAGATCTGAAAAACTCCACAGGTGTTTCTGTCCGTCCTTCTACTGTAAGAAGGCAACTCAATGCTGTGAATCTGAAAGGATGTGTAGCTGTCAAGAAGCTGTAACTGAGAAATGGAAGTAGACAAAAAAGAAGACAGTTTGCACTAGAAACTGAAATCAAAAAGGTCTTGTGGACTTATGAGTCTACATTTGTAATTGGAATTACCTGAATTGGAACTTTGGAGATGTTTATATAAGCATGTAAAAATCTGTGCAAAATACTGAAAGCAAGTTTCTTAAAAAGAATAAAAGCTGTAATAAAGGCAAAGAATGGGCACACCAAATACTGAAAAAATATGTGTAATTGTTGGGGCGTCTGTGTAATTTTCTGTTAAATATTTGTTTCCTGCTTTTTTCCTGATTCCTGTAACCAGTTCTTATGGCTGTTGTGATTGATTGTAATAACAATACTGTTGAACAGTACAGTATAATGTAGCACATATGTATGATCCCATGTTCTTACGTAGTATAAAAATAAGTGTATTTGTGTAGGTCCACATGATTGTGAGTCCTCTAGGAGATGGACCCTAACAGACTGGATCCCCTGGGTCCCCTGTAAGGCAGTGAGAGTTGTGCCAGGGGTCCAGCATGCACAGACTGGAGTGTCAGCTTCATCAAGCAGGCACTGTCAGTGGACAGGAGGGTGTGTGTGTTTGTCCAGTAGGAGCAGGCCCCTGACAGACTGTCTCCCTTGAGCAGCAGAGGGGCACAGAGCAGACTGGGTGTGTGTCAGCATGGCTACCCAAGGGGACAGTGTGGAACAGTATGGAGGAGCAAGACTGGAGTTTGACTGCGCATTCATGTGCATTTGTGTATGTGTGTGTGTGTGTGCTTATGATTGTGTGTGTATTTCAGTATCCCAAAACAGGTGTTTGGTCTCAGAGACTGCTCTCAAAGGACTGTTGACCATGTGGTCAGCTCCTGTGTATTGCCCCCTCCCTTTCTCTCTTTCACTCTCTCCGTCTTTCTCTGTCTCTCGACCCAGCTTTGTCCTCTGTCATGTTTGTTTATGGCTGTCCTGTTGCCTAGGAGAGAAAGGAAGGAAGGAAGACAGGGAAGAGTGAGGCCTGCCCTCAGTGAGAGAGAGGCAGGAGAGGAGAGAAATGTGGAGGTGTGGTAACAAACAAAAGAATGGGGCAGAAGAGGTTCAGACAAATAAAGCACTTATAGGGGTGAGAGAGAGAAGGGGAGTGAGAGAGGTATAGAGAGAGGGAGAAAGAACCTCTTGCAAGTTTGCTTTCCCCTGGCTGTTGCTCCAGGCTTGTCTGACTGGCGTGCTGGGCTGCCCTGTGGGAGCTCGGGGTGGAAGTTGTTTTTCTGCCCCCTATGGTGCGGCTCTCCAGCCTGGGGCAGTGGGCAGAGGGCCAGGGGGAAGGGGCTGGGAGCCGGGCAGGGGGGCTGCTGGGAAAGGTGGAGGCCTGGGCAGGGGGCCAGGCTTAAAGGTGGAGGCAGTGGTGCTGGGGGAGGTTGTGGAATGTGACTAGGTGAAGGCAAAGAGATACAAATCCTGAGCCTCCTTCTCTAAAAAGAGAATTAGGCCTGGATCTCCACTTGAATTTTTTCCAACAGTGGCTGCATGCTATAGATAATGGCCAGCTCTGATTAGTATTGGCAAGGCCCTGTGCTAATAGCATTAGTGTGATTGTGTCTGTGACTGCTGATGGCTGGCTAGCTCCTTTTATATCGTCCTCTTGGCATGCAAGCTGTATCTAGAAATGTGAGCAACACTACCATTTTTAAAGGTATTGTGGTTTTACCAGCAAAAGGAGTTGACAGGGTTAAGATGTTTTTCATCTGGCTGTTGATGGATCAAATGTAAATAATTGTTAGGTGCAAATTGCTGTGACTAGCCATGATTTGACTTTGACTATGAGGGCAGTGTGCCATGTTTTTTCCTTCTGGCTGGCACTGTCACTGAAGAGTGATCCAGAAGTTGGCACGGTCTAGCCAGTTCAAAAACTACTGTGAGAAGACAGATATTGAGACTTAAGCAAGACCAGCACCTCTTCTAATCTAGATTTATAACAGAATTTATCTGGCCAGAGCTGAATGTTTGCCTTCACTTTGTCTAGCCAGAGGGACTGAGTTGATTCAATGGATTATGCTGGAATGAATATGGAACAGGCTTAGCGTTCAGTGCAGCCCATATTAAAGATGCATACTTATTGTTGTCTACTCTGTAATATGAGTCTTGGCTTGTGTTAACTATTGTGAAGCTGCTGCAATGGCTCATGTGTGAGTTAGTTTGGGATGGCCTGGTGCTGCATGTTCTCACTGTATAAGCCTCCCCTGAATGTGTCCAATCCTTAATGAACAGGCCAGCCCGGCTGGTTCCCTATAGTAGGGCCATTCACCAAAAGCCTTAGCCCTGGGATGGTTCTGCTGTTGGGAGAGATGGAGGGGATCCCTCCATGCCTTTCTCTCTCTCTTTCTCTTTTTCTCTCTGTCTCTCTTTCGCTCCCCCCTGTCCTTGTGTCTGATGAGCAGGAAGAGGACAGACGTCAGACTGGGCAAGTCTTCATTACAGCCCATCCACCATGTTTCTGGCCCGGCATGCCGGCGCATTGGCCAGCCCATTAGCCAGGCCGGCATGGTCCGCTCTGGCCCGGGCTGATGGCGGCATGGTGGTGTTCGTTGGCGGGGGAGGGGGTGCTCTTGAAGGAGAAACGGCCACCGATCAGGTGCTGCTGGTGGCTTCTTCTGTCACCACGTGTTTCCATTATTGCGTCCCCCAATTATCGGGCCCCAGCTCAAAGCAGGGTGGCTAGTCTGTCCCTGGACATCAGAGCGTGTGCGACTGCTGCTTCACCTTCCTCGCTCCATCCTTCCATCCTGCACTCCTCCCCTCCACCTGGGACAGGCCGGCAAGGCGAAGGCCAGCGCCACTGGAACAGCCACCAGGACAGCCTGTTAATGCAGTAATGAGTCACAACATGAAAGACAGTTTGGAGACAGAAAGAAAGGGAACAAGTGAGAAAAGAGTTGACAGAGAGGGAGGAGAGGGAGGGAAAGAGAAAGAAACAGGCCGAGAGAAGGCGGCCATCAGGGCCGCAAGAAACAAACTTAGCGCAAGAGAGGGAGCAGTGAGTTTCCGAGGCTGTTCCTGTCTCCGGCTGCTCCCCCCTCCCATCCCTTTCGTTTTTTTCTCCTCTCTTTCTTTCTGTTTCTTTTCTAATTTAACTTTTCATTGAAATTTCTTACCCTGTTTAGCGCTCTTGCCAAGTCCCCCAGCGGACGGATGACAAAAGCCCTCTAAAAGCCATGTGATCTTCCATTTTCCGAACAGCCACACTTCTGAGGATTAAGGCTATTTAATGACTATAATCTCCCTCTTTCTCAAAAGTGATTTCTCACATTCTGTCGCAGTCAGAGGGATTGCATTAGCATTAATAGATTTATAATTCGCCAGAATGACCACATGTGCCAGGAGTTTTTTTTTTCTCCCCCCTCCTCCTCCTCTGTTTCTATTCTTCTTCTCTCCTCTTAGTTCTTTTCTCTTTTTGCCTCCTTTTCTCCGGTTCCATGCTTGAGCAAGTGTTTCTTTGTATCTCTTGCCCTGTGGTAGGGTGCACGGCTGTACTACAACGGGTAGGCTTACCTGTCAGTCAGCGTAAACCCCCTCCTGTCTCCTCCCCTCTTCTACCCTTCTGTCCCCTCCTCTCACCTCCACAGTGTCCAGATCAGAGGCTGGTCTGTCAGGGGCCACAGTCTTATTGTGTAGCCAAAGAATTCACCACAGTTAAGTCCCTTATGGGCTTTTATTCTGGGCTCTTTCATTGGGGCACTGAGGCACTCTCTCTCTCCTGTGTCGCCGGGGTTTAGGTTGTTTTGGGATGGCTCTTATCCTGACATGGACACAAAAGCTTGTGGGGGGGGACTATAGTGACTGGAGCAGGAGGCACAGGGGGAGTCTTACTGTAATCTGAGAAAGTGACAGAGACTGAGAGAAGGAGGGGAGTAGCACAGACACAAACATCTGCACTGTCGGATTTCTTTTCGGTAAACGTTACCACGTTGCTGCCATCTCTCCAGGTTGCTTGATCTATGTCTGTATTTATTTTACGCCACTTGCTCTTCTTTTTGTTTTACTAACTGTAAGCATTTTCTTAATGATGGATGTGACACTTCTTTCAGCATCAGCTCTGATACTGATATCTCTATTTTTACATTTTTTTTTTTTTACTTCTGCAGCCTCTAAATTCATTTCTTGCTTGGAGCTAAATTCATAATTCATGGTTTTACAAATTTCTGCCCACAAACCCCCGTGGAGATTTATTTGTTCTGCACAGCACCTACATTTTAAAGTGGATCGATTCATCACATGAATTTATTTTCCACAAATTCTGCTGCGCTCACCTTTGTACGCATGGGGAGAGTGGGCGGAAGTGAAATCCTACTATTGCCATATGGAGTTACAATTATTTGTAGTTTGTACAATACAAGCTGATGTGAAGCACTTTTCTTTGTACAGTTTTGCTTATTTTTGTTTCAAAGCCAGGGCAAAACTTGCAACATTGTTTCAGCACTCTTTCAGGTATAACTGTGTTTAGAACATGCAAGTGTACCGTTACATTGGCTCATCGGTATGGATGGACTTTTTTTTGGGCTGAGGAGTGGAAGTGGATTTACTCTCTGTAAACATTTGGGTTTTTGGAATGTGAAATACCAGAGGCTTTTTTTCTGCAGCACATTAACAGTGAACATAAAAACTCTGCGAAATAAAGCAAACAAACAGGCAGTGATAGAAAATTCTGTGTTTGTCTGAGCCACAGTGGGACTGTGCACACGCAGCAGCCCTGCTCAATAAGTCATGAGCTCTCTCCCTTGCTTTCCTTTGGAGGCTGCTAGTCGAGATGCTAAATAGATGACGTTTGGACTGTGTCAGGCCCCATCAGATTGCACAAAACAGGACAGAATTAAGTACATCCCGCTTTGTATATATTTGTATAATATATGTGTGCTGTAATCTAGACTAGCCCTGTGTTTGCGTAAACAGCAAAAAATCAAATAATCCAGTGTTTTGATTTTGCACACATTGTCCTGTAGAAGGACCTGGCTGTTTCCATTTGCTCTAATCGCTTTTAAAAACCTTTTCAATCTGGTGGCCGTAATGAAAAATATTATAAATCCAAATCTGGAGATGGTAAGCTTGTTTGCAGAGGGAGCATAAAAGGATAAAAATTATATTTCTGTCCTTATTTCTCCACTCCTGTGGGATTAGATGTCTTTAGTTCTTTGCTTCTATTTAGATAATTTTTCTTCCTCTTTAACATTTTAATTCTGTCTGTGTTTTGCATTGCAGATGGCGACGATGACCCAGGGCTCTCCTGGGTGGCGTCCTCTCCCTCCAGCAAAGACGTGGCATCACCATCGCAGATGCTGGGGGACGGCTGCTGCGATCTGGGCATGGGCACAGGGGAGGAGGAAGGAGGCTCTGGCCTGCCTTATCCCTGCCAGTTCTGCGACAAGTCCTTCAGTCGCCTCAGCTACCTGAAGCGCCATGAGCAGATCCACAGTGACAAACTGCCCTTCAAGTGCACCTTCTGCAGTCGACTCTTCAAGCACAAGCGCAGCCGTGACCGTCACGTCAAGCTACACACCGGCGACAAGAAGTATAGCTGCCAGGAGTGTGAGGCTGCATTCTCACGTAGCGACCACCTCAAGATCCATCTGAAGACGCACAGTTCCAGTAAGCCCTTTAAGTGCAGCGTTTGCAAGCGTGGCTTCTCCTCCACCTCTTCACTGCAAAGCCACATGCAGGCCCATAGGAAGAACAAGGAGCACATGGCAAAAAAAGACCAGGGCAAACGTGACGGGTCCACAGGTGATGCTGCTGACCAAGACCAGGACTTATACATGTGCGATTACTGTGAGGAAACTTTCAGCCAGACTGATGAATTAGAGAAGCATGTGCTTACACGCCACCCCCAGCTTTCAGACCGTGCAGAACTTCAGTGCATCCACTGCCCAGAGATCTTCAGTGATGAAGGCACCCTGCTCACCCATATCGACCGAACACATGCCAACAAGAAACACAAGTGCCCCATGTGTGCAGAGCAGTTCTCATCAGTAGAAGATGTCTACTGTCACCTTGACAGCCACCGCCAGCCTGACTCCAGCAACCACAGTGCCAGTCCTGATCCAGTGCTGGGCAGTGTGGCATCCATGAGCAGCGCCACTCCTGATTCCAGCGCTTCATTGGAAAGAGGGTCAACCCCAGACTCAACTCTCAAACCTGTACAGGGTAGGCGCAAACTAGCCCCATCCTCCGATCATGATGAAGGAGGCTGGTCAGGTAAGGTGACGTATAGTTGCCCTTATTGCTCCAAGAGAGATTTCAACAGCCTGGCTGTTCTAGAGATTCACCTGAAGACTATCCATGCAGACAAACCTCAGCAGAGCCACACCTGTCAACTGTGTTTAGACACCCTGCCTACTCTTTACAATCTTAATGAGCATGTGCGCAAAGCACATCGATCCAGCGGGGGCTCTTCGTCCAACTTTCCACTTTTGCAGTTCAGCAATGTTTCTGCTTTTCACTGCAACTACTGCCCAGACATGTTTGCAGACATCAACAGCCTTCAAGAGCACATCCGTGTCTCCCACTGCTTGCCTGGTGGTGTGGTTGCTGGCTCCACCACTTTGGAGGGCAACCATGCCTTCTTCTGCAATCAGTGTTCAATGGGTTTCCTGACAGAGTCCTCCCTCACCGAACACATCCAGCAGACCCACTGCAGCAGTGGCGGTGGTGTGACCAAGATGGAGTCTCCGGTATTGCAGCCTTCACAGTCCTTTATGGAGGTGTACTCTTGCCCTTACTGCACCAATTCTCCAATCTTTGGCTCACTTCTCAAGCTCACTAAACACATTAAGGAGAATCACAAGAACATCCCACTAGCCAACAACAAACGCAAAGTTAAAGTAGCAGACCTGAGCCCCGCCTCCTCTGATGTGGAGATCTCCTCTCCTAAACGCCACAGAGTGGCCAGTGATGCCACTCAGGCAGGTGCTAATGGGGACTACCCCTGCAATCAGTGTGACCTTCGTTTCACCAGCTTTGAGGGTTTCCAGACCCACCTCAAGTCCCACCTGGAAGTCCTACTGAGGAGACAGTCTTGTCCTCAGTGCAACAAAGAGGACTTTGACTCTCAAGAATCCCTGCTGCAGCACTTGACCATCCACTACACCACCACCTCCACGCAGTATGTTTGTGAGAGCTGTGACAAACAGTTCTCATCTGTGGATGACCTGCAAAAGCACTTGCTGGACATGCACACTTTTGTGCTCTACCACTGCACTTTGTGTCAGGAGGTATTTGACTCCAAGGTCTCCATCCAAGTCCACCTGGCTGTCAAACACAGCAATGAAAAGAAAATGTACCGCTGCACAGCATGTGCATGGGACTTCCGCAAAGAGAGTGACCTGCAGACGCATGTAAAGCACACTCACCTGAATCAACCCACCGGGCCTGGGGTTGCCGGCAAAGCTCGCAAGTGCATTTTCTGTGGGAGAGAGTTTTGGCACAGAGGTGGAGCTCCAGTGCCACATCACCACCCACAGTAAAAAATTTAATTGCCGCTTCTGCGGGAAGGCCTTCCATGCCATTGTCCTGCTGGAGAGACATCTCAGAGAGAAGCATTGCATGTTTGATGGAGGAAATGGCAATGGAAATGGAGGAAGTCAGAACGGAACTCCCAATGGGGTGACACAAAGCTCTAAACGTGGAGGAGGAGGTTCAACTGCAGCTGCTGAGCAGGCCGACCTGCAGAACATGCTTTTGAAGGGAGGGACCCAGGAAACAGCCAACAGCCATGAAGCCAGTGGAGGAGAGGAGGAGATGGACGCCTCAGAACCGATGTATGCTTGTGACATCTGTGGTGCTGCTTATACCATGGAGTCACTGCTCCAAAACCACCGGTTGCGTGATCATAATATAAGGCCTGGCGAGGATGATGCAGGGTCCCGTAAAAAGAAGGCTGATTTCATCAAGGGCAATCACAAGTGCAATGTCTGCTCAAGGACCTTCTTCTCAGAGAATGGCCTGAGGGAACATGCCCAAACCCACCGTGGTCCAGCGAAACATTACATGTGCCCCATCTGCGGAGAACGTTTCCCTTCTTTGCTGACCCTCACAGAGCACAAAGTCACCCACAGCAAGAGCCTGGACACAGGCACCTGCCGTATCTGCAAGATGCCCCTGCAAAGTGAGGAGGAATTCATTGAGCACTGCCAGATGCACCCAGACCTGAGAAACTCGCTGACAGGCTTCCGCTGTGTAGTCTGCATGCAGACCGTCACCTCCACCCTAGAGCTGAAGATCCATGGCACCTTCCACATGCAGAAGCTTTCTTCGTCAGGGGGCAGTGGCGGAGGAGGAGGGTCAGCCTCATCATCTCCCAATGGCCAGTTGCAGGCCCACAAGCTCTATAAATGTGCCCTCTGCTTGAAAGAGTTTAAGAACAAGCAGGAGCTTGTCAAGCTGGACGTCAATGGCCTGCCTTTCGGGCTGTGTGCTAGTTGCATGAGCCGAGGCACCAACGGTCAGTCATCTAGCGGGGTTGTGACCCCTCAGGAGCCAGGGGAAAAAGGCACCACCGGGCTACGATGCCCTGAGTGCGCTGTGAAGTTTGAGACCTTGGAAGATCTGGAAAGCCATGTTCAGGTGGACCATCCTGAGATGAGCCCAGAGACCAGTGCATCTAAGAAGGTGACGGAGGCTTCACCTGTCCCTAAAGTAAGTGTCAACGATTTTTCTTTTATTGCTAACGTACTATGTAAGGAGAAGTTGTGTGGAAAAAACAGTCTTGCAGTTGTTAAAATATTTTAACTCTTGATCTTTTTTCCCCAGTATATAATGTGATATAATTATCAACATAAAGTCTAAAGTTCATAGATCTCAGTTTCGCATCAGAAGAAAGATGCCAAAAAAGCGTTCTCTGCATTATTAGCTCACGTTTGTAAATGAGATGTGAGTGCAAAAGAACCTTTTTACAGTTTAAATCTCCACATAATGTAAAAATATCTTAAATGGATACATTTACATTATGTGAATTTTGTTTAATCCTTTAAAAGGTTCTTCATACTCACCAGTCTCTTTTCAAACATTTTTTCAGTGGCATCACTCAAAGAACCATTTGTGGCACTTTCTTACGGCTAAAAGTGCTTTTTAGGTTATCTGAGATTTTTCTCTGGTTTTCCATTTTGTCTTTTCTCTGCTTTTTATTCCTTTTCTTAATATCTCATTTCTTTTGTCAGACGAATGAGGAATTTTATGGTATGTCTCTTGAAAATAAAAGATATTGCCAGTAACTACTTTATAGTGGTATTTGTCTGACTTCCCAGTATGTACTGGCTCGCACAGAGATGTGTGAATTCATGACTGCATTACCGTGGGCCCCAGAGGGTTCTGCTGTCTCATCCTGCTGGGCTATTGTACAGCCTGTTCGCTCTGCTAGATATTGACAGTGAACTTCCAAGGTCGCTCTTTACCTGTGCTTTTGTCTTGGCTCAGTGGAACAGATAGGAAAATTTTGATGGCAAGATAGGCAGGCAGAGTGTGTGCACACATCCATGCATGCGTGTTGTGAATAAAATAACCTGCTTTGAGTCCTGATATCCTGTGTCTTATTTTGCAGAAGAAGACGTATCAGTGCATTAAATGCCAAATGACCTTTGAGACAGAACGCGAGATCCAGATCCACGTTGCCAATCACATGATAGGTGAGTGGAACACCTTTGCCGCGCGTGTGTGTAACTGTGTGTTTGTGTGTGTGGGTGGCTGTTTGCCAGCCGCTCCTCCTGCTCTCCTCTCGTGCTCGCTGCCCTGGCCCTGCCCAGCCCTCTCTCTCCCTGCACACAGGTGTGAGACAGACAGGTGAAATGAACAGCTCTATTTCTGGAAGCGCAGACGTCGCTCTCGACAGCTGTTCCATTGTTTAACACTTGACTGCGCAGCTGAGGCCACGGCTGCGGGTCTGATTGCTCTGTTAACTCTTCACCACGCAGCCGAGGCTGGGACTACAGGTCTCGCTCCTTCTGCAAAGGCCAACAAACAATTAGGTTCTCTGTGTTTTTCCCCTTCACTTCATTCCCGGTGCTCATCTTGGGCAATTACCCACACTGTGTTCAGTTGTTTTTTTTTTTCTCCCTTTTGAAAAAGGGCGGACTGCTCATACCCAGTACTCAGTGCTTCACATCTTATTTTCTATAGCGGAGTTCATTTACTGTTTGGTAGCAGTGGCATGCAGGGAGAGGATATTATTTATTGCCATGCACTCATTACACACTCATCACCTAGTGTAGTAAAGTTCTGATGCTAACCAAGGACAGGGGTTAGCTAGGGTTAGACAGAGGAAGCCAGCATAAAAGTGCTTTCTCTGCCTGTTCTAATTATGTTTGGCAAATCTTCTGACAGCGTTAACCAAACGTGCGATAAAGTGCTGAGTCAGGCTGTCATGGTTTCCACTAGGCAGACGACATTTCCCATCCCGTGGCCCAGGCTGTGGCGGAATTGTGTTGCGCTGTTCCCCAGCAGTTGTTTTATGTGCTTCCTCCCTCTGTGCTGTTATTCTTTAAGTAATAATTGCTGCAGCAGCAGACTGTAGTGTAGATTAACGAGCAGGGCCTGTGAGTAATTTCACAGAACAAACGGTGCAACACCTCGAGTCTCAGCGACTTCTTCAGGCTTGGCAGTCCATTCCGGACTGGAAGAGCCTGATATATCCAGTTGCTTATGCTACCAAAACCTGCAGTTGTGAGTTCATACAGCTTGTAGCTGGTGTTCTTGCCGTGTTTCTTCATTCTGGTGGGGAAAGGGGGGTGATTCTGCGTTTAATTGAACATGCCCTCAGTCCCATGTTAATATTCTCCCTCCAGTAAGATTAACATGGCAATGAATGGCACCCAATTACTTCCCTGTTTAGGTCCCTATTCCTTACGAGCCAAAAAGGGAACCTTCTTGACCTTCTCTTTGTCCAGCCCTCTCCACATTTACCTGACTCATCACCTGTCCAATCCAACCTGGACCATGCCATGAACACAACCCCGCCCCCCTCCGTAGTTCTTTTCTCCTCTCTCTTAGAGCTGCTGATGGTAGAGATGGGGGCCCGCACGTGAGAGGGGAAGGCGGATCGCCTGCCTCTCCCCGCCGCCATGGAGGGAATTTTGGGTTAATTAACATCGTAATTGTCAGAAAAGCTGGAGGAGATTAATTATGGAATTGAGGCAGATTATTTTAAGTGCTGTTATTATTTTATTATTTTTTTCCACCCCTCTTCAAAGATTGATGACGTCTTGGCATAATAAAAAAAAAGGGAGCAGTGTATTAACCTTTATCAGACGCCGTGTTAGCCGGCAGAAAATTGCAGCGAGATCACAGAGGAGCTCTAACTGCAGCACACTCTCGCTCCACTCCTCTCCTTTTTGTTGGAGATTACGAAACAATCATTAAAAAGCTACACTATCTGTCAGCTTTGATATATGACTAGCGAGGATATTATAAGGCTTTGATATTCCAGCCCCTCTTTTTCTCATCAAAATCCATGAGGATACGCAGAGCTTCTTCACAAAATAGTGTCTGTAGTTTTCTATGATATTCTGCCATTTGCTCATCTGTATTACTATGTTGCACTACAGTAAAGGGCACTTCATCGTACAGCACTGGCAAAATCAGCTCACTTCAGTGTAGAGGTCATGTGACTCGTGATGGAAGAAGGTTATTAGTCATCAAAGATTCAGTGTGCCCTAAAAAGTGATTCAGTGTTTTGATATTATAATGAAATTATATTGAATTAAATTGAAATTATGATCGATAATTACAACACATAATTTTTTTTTGCATGTTCACTGTCATATATACAGTCACTACTGATGGATTTTTTCTTTCTTTTCAAAGACAGATTTAGCTATGTCATGGCTTTGTAAAATTAAAGTTTTAAAGTGACTTATACTGCACTTCATATATGAATTGTAGTGTGAAGTTGGGGCCCATATGATAGAATTTTCCTTGTTTTTTAAATAAAAGAGGTTGATGTAGGGTGTACCTCTTGGAAAGGTTTCAAAATGTACTGTTGTGTAAAGATTGTTGCAACAGCTGCATGTCTTTTTTTTTTTTTGTGATTTCACAGAGACATCAGAAAACACATTTATATCTACCTGTGCAGACTAAAGCAGTTTAACCCCATCTATTTACTCTATTATCTATAAGGAGTGTTTCAGCCCAGACTGCTTTTAGAATAAGGTGCAATAAAAAGCAGCCAATCAGAACAGAGATCACTCACATAAATCAGGCACAGTAACAAAAATAGCCTGTTCAGTTTTAAGGGATAAGAAGGTTAGAAAATGGGCGTGTAAAAATGAATTCTGATTGTTTTTGGTACATAAAACCTCACAAATGCTGTAGGTGGACCCCAGGGAGAAAATAAAATACAAGAAAAATGTAGAATATGGTCCCTATGCGAAAAAAGTAGAGAAAATTATTGGTATCGGGATCGGCCACAACAAGGTATTAATCATCAGGTATCGTTATTGTTCCAGAAATTCCTTATTGGTGCATCTCTAGTGAATTTATTAGATATTTAGTTCAATGGCAATCAAGATCAGCATTTAGAAATATCTGTGCAAATAAAATATGATGGTATTTTATTCATTGTACTTATTCATTGTTTCGCAGTTGAACTCTGTATGTGTGAGTCCCTTTCCATTTTCCTCCACATACACATATATAGCCTAAAAGATGATTGAGGTCTCATATGAGAACGCTAACACTCCCCCACACACACACTCATAGCCTTTTTTTACCTGTCGTACTCTGCATGTTTGCTGACACACCTTCTTGTATCACTCTGTCTCAGAGCTGATGTTTGTGGAGGTGTGATCATACCTCACCAAAACCCCCAGTCTCTCTCTCTCTCTCTCTCTCTCTCTCTCTCTTTCTCTCTCACACACACTCTTTCTCTCACACGCCCTCCCTCCCTCTTTTCTCCCCATCTCCGAGTGTTCATTACTGCTGAGGTGACACCTCATCTCAATCAGTTTAACCAGTCAAACCTGCAACATCTGCTCTTCCTCTTCTCCTCTCCTACTCCTCCTGTGATCTCCCCACCACTGCGCAGTGTATGTCGTTTCCTTTGCCGTCACTCCGCTCCACTAGCAGGCCCCTGGGGAGCGTGGGATCCAAATGCACCCCAATATAAAGGGAAAAAAACCCACCCCCACATGCCTCTCAGTCACAGGGGCTCTTCCTAAAACGCACAAAGATTTCTATCATCATCTATATCGTTGAAAGACCAGCATAGATGTGCATGACAAACCGCATTCGTGTTAGTTTTGAGTCTCTTGGCTGTCGGCTGCCTGTCGTTCAGTGTAAGTGGAGGTGAGTTGAGCGAAGGGATTCGACGCAGGGCTCGGGCTACCACGGTCTGCTGGAAAGGAGCTTGATTACTCAGTGACGGGAGGAGGAGGGGTGGAAAAAAAACTGCCTGGTGTTTTAATTAATCCGACTGGTGCGGCAGGCAGGCACGATCAGAGCGCCATTCTCCAGGAGGCGGCGGGCCTGGAGGAATGTGGGTTTATTTTTCCCTCTGCCTGTTGATTGAACCCGTCTGATTATTTAATGTAGACGCGCGCGGCTGTGCAGAGAGACTGCGTAAATACGTAGCGCCCTCGCTCCGACGCGGCAGTGTGTGATTACCAAGAGCAAATTTCATTAATGCACCTCCGATTCCAACGCATGCATGATCAACCTAACCACATATACATGCCTGGGCTTATATGGTGTTGCAAA
Organism: Colossoma macropomum; assembly: GCF_904425465.1. NCBI lineage: Eukaryota > Metazoa > Chordata > Actinopteri > Characiformes > Serrasalmidae > Colossoma > Colossoma macropomum. The sequence goes on from NW_023494798.1 coordinate 14,544,200, forward strand.
TGCAGTTCCTAAATGCTTCTTAGCTTGAAAAGATCTTTCATTTTTATAGCCCCTGTACATTTTGTGGATGTTCTTTAAACTTAAGGTTCTCCTTACTCACACATCTCTTTCTTTGAAGAACCATTCCTTGAAAAGTTCTTCAGGGAATCAAAAGTGGTTCATCATGCTGAAGAACCATTTTTGGCACCTTGATTTTTAACAGAACTCCATAACTATTCAAACTACTATAGGTCATTTTTGACCATTTGAGTTTTAAATGCTTATTTATACCACAACAGAGAATAATTGCAAAAGAAAAAAAGAAAATGGAAAATAATTGATCGTTGTTGGGGTTAGTTCTGCTCAGTATAAATTATTCCATAAATGTGCTATACTAGTTGACAGCATAAGTTATACAATTAACATTAACAGTGTTTTTCTGTAAGAAATGTGAACACATAGAACAATAAAACATAAAAGTGACCATCTTCTGCACCATACTCTCTCCTAGTTGCTGCCTCAGTGTTCATATACCATCTTTGTCAACATGTTTACCACATATTTGCAGCCAGCCGCAGCTCAGCCTTGCTAATGTTGATTGTATACTATGATCTTATCAGCTTTAGTCTCCTTTAATAGTTTCTTGTTAATTATTTTACTCAGTAAAGTGGATATATATTGGTCTGTCAGGTGTGCATGAATGTGAGGTCAATGTGAGGTTCCATTATGGTGGAGGTACAGAGTAACTGTGGCTGTGGATGGAGTGCTTAAGGGAGATGGAGCTACTCAGAAGCAGACTTCTCACTGTATAATCTAATCCTGTAATGTGGTAGATTTCCCCAAAGCTTCACCCCCTCTACGCACACCACTTGGGCTGAGCTAAGGCACATTCTCTCACACACATGCGCAAGTTTGTATTCCTATGTTTGTGGGTACTTCCACTGACCTCTGACAAATAATGCCTGAACATAACCTTACCTTAAAGTTACCGTGATCTGGGAATTATAACGCATTTTCTTTCTGTGCCGTGATATTTCTAAGTGCATTAAGTGTTGGAGAGTGTCTCTGAGATAGCTGAGCAGTTTCAATTGAAGATAGCTGGGGTGGTGGGGGGGGGGCTGCTGAAACATGATATTATTGGTTAGTGTTATTTTTCTCTGCCATCTAATCAAAAATCAGAGGAGGTTTTAGAGGCGGGCAAAAGTCTGACACCAGACACATCAAGTTGCTAGGTAAAAAAGGTCCGTTTTGATTTCAAGTTGAGTTTAATTTGAGTAAAAGGAAATCTTTTGATTTTTTTTTGTTTTTCGAATAAAACCTGTATTTTCACTTTTTGGTTAAACAGGGCACTTTTTCTCATGGGGACTAGACAGATGTTAAACATTTTCATGTTTCCCATTATCCTGAGGATATTTGGGCCCCACAAGAAGATGACAACATGAATTTGCAAACATATACACTCTTTTCTTTTCACCAAAAACAAGGCTTTTTTCTGCCTTTAATGGTGGACTGAAACAAATTCTCTCTCTCTCTCTCTCTCTCTCTCTGTGTCTATCTGTTTGAGGCCTAGGTTGAGGGACTCCGTAAGGAGGGCTGCTCAGTTTGGGAGTTGATCACCCCCTCAGCCTCACCCTGCAGAGGCACTACCAGAGTGACTCTATTTATGATGCCTGCCTGGCGAGAGACAGACATAATCACAGTAATAATACTGATAATATTCCATCCAGTCCACAACCCGGTAGTACATTATTGGAGGGTATGTTCAGACCCCTTTATTTCCTCAGTGACTGACAGCCAGCCACTGTGCTGGATTATCATACCTGCTCTGACCAAACACCTCCAAACTACAGGACTGGACATTCCGAGAGAGGGGGAGGAGAAGGGAGGCTGTTACAAAAAATATGGTACAATAGTGGAGTGATAGACTTACTAATACATGATTATAAACAGAAGTGTAGAACAGTGATATATGATTAAAGAGACTTATTACTTATGACACTTTAACTTATTTTCAAATTGAAATTTTGACACTGTTGGTGCAGTTTTTTAGTTATTATCTGCATAAACAGCTGTTTAAAAATACTTTAGGTGGATTTGCAATATTGTGCATCAAGTTCATCACAAATATTCATCACCTGACCAGGTGATTTTTACCAGGCTATGCACCATAACAATTTATGCTGTATGCCTAACCTGCTCAAGGGCAGGTTGCGTTTGAATCACAAACAGCTCTCGGACCAATTAGGGATGGGCTTCTGACCAATCAAGGACAGGCTTCTAACCGAGGTGGACCCCTCCGTCCTTTTTGGGCCACTTTTTTTCTCTTTGTGACATCTGTGGTGTCAATCACATCCCTTTTCAGTGGCAAAAATGAATCATATTGCATAGATGTCAAAAATATAAAGCAATTATAACACAGTGGCAGTGCTACATAATTATGTAGTATAATTTCTTTGTTTTTTTTCTGTCAGGAACTTTGTTGAAGTTGAATGTGTTTCGTCAGACAGGCCCCTGGTCAGTCTTTAATGTTACGTTATTGCAAATGGATGAAGAAAGCCTGCTTGTTTGTCTTAAAAACGTTTTTGAAAAGCTAAGTGTCCCCAGACTTTTGATGGACAGCGTACACAGTGGCACTGTTATTTGTTATTTTAGTTTTTCTTAAGTATGAGTCAATCACAGAAAGAGACGTGGAGGTGTTATAGTGCGAGTTCGTTCCACTGAGTAAGCTCAGTGGGTTTACCTTCATTTTAATATAGCAGAGCCCCACTGAGAAAGACCTCCAGGTCCTTTGCTGGGCTACCCCCACGAGGTGTGTGTGCACATGTGTGTGTGTGTGTGTGTGTAATCACATTGATGGTGGTGCTTGGGTTTTAATTTTAGTCTCCGTTTAGCACTGCCCCCCCTTGATGCCTACCCGAGTGCTGCGGCGCGCCCTGCTGGTGGGGGGGAGAAACGCACACATGCACATGCACACTCTCAGCAACACACACTCACACACCCACTCGCACGCTCTCACACCTGCAGGGGGCACCCCGTGGGTCTGCAGCTGCACAGCGGAAAACAATAAAGCCCGCAGAAAAAGGAGCTGGCGTGTTCCTGAGAGACCCCCACACACAAAGACAGAGAGGGAGAGAGTCTCTGACTCAAGCAACAAACAAAAGCAACAACCAATGCGTAAGAACGAAAACAATTCATGGAGGATCCAGGCCTGTGCTGCTTCCTGTACTGATTTTGACATGCTCTTGACATTCCTTGTGATAAGGTGGGATGTTCTGGAGCGTTTCCGTTTTGCTAGGCAGCGCAGGCCCGCTCGCTCTGCTCTTTGGTATGTTTGTCTGAGTGTTATGTGGCTCCTCAGGGCTCTGCTGTTTTTCTCTAGTTTTCTTATTCTTTGAGTGTGTGGGCAGAATCATGAAGTATGTGCGTGTGTGTGTGTGTGTGTGTGTGTGTGTGTGAAGACGGACATGAGGAGAGAGCGGAAGGGGGCTTACTCATTTCACTTCCCTCCCTCATTCTCTCTCTCTCCATCTCTCTCTCTCCCTCCCTCCATGCCTCTGTACAGCACGTCATGAGGAAAAGCATGCAGACACTAATGCTGCACTAATCACCAGCGCCCAGAACTCACAGCACGCCCACTCTCCTCTCAATCGCCCTTAATCAGCCAACACATTTCAATTAGCATATTGTGTTTAACCTCACTTTCATCTGCCTTTATTAGTGGATTGAGCTGTAGTCAGCCTCTTCACCCCCCTCTGTCCGTCTCTCAGTTCCTCTCTCTCTCTCTTTCTCTCGCTCTCTCTGTCCTATTTTGCTCCTTTTAGCCTCTCTCTCTCATAGAGAAAGCTGTTATGGATATGGTCAGAAAAAGGCTTGTGTAGTGTGTCATTAGGATTATTGCAGGCTCTGAACGGAAATAAAGACGTGGGCTTTTCTAGCAATCACTTGTCTAATGTAATCACCATTTTCTTCTCATTCGACATGACACTTACACAGCTGACCTTAACAACACAACAGTAATTGCTATGTTGTAGTCATGTGTATAACGTAAGGTGTATCATACAAATCAGGTGATGCTCTATCTGCGTCAAGCATTTGTTTAGCAGAAAGTACCAAAGAAAGAGACATGAGCTGTATTAAGAAATTGAATGTATATTAACTGGTATTTAAAGGGCAGGTTTTTGTTTGAAAAATATTCTATATGTATACCAGTAATGATACTTTGACTTCAATATCGATTCCTAAATGATGCATTTTTTTGATACCTTATGTTAAATTACAGACAGAAAGTGGGTGTGGCCTACACAAGAAATTACAGTAAGTTACTGTCATTACTGTCACTGGGTATATTTACACAGAAGAAGTATAATTTAAACAGCCAATCAGCAGTCAAAATTTTAGAAAAAGCAATTTCATTGGGTCATGGATACTGATATGGCTGATTGCATACGCATTGAAATTAGATATTGAGCGACACAGAATTTTTCAGTACTCAATAGTATTGAAGTGATTGTATCATTTAATTCTGATATGCAGCCCTAGTGCTGAGATGCCACTTGGTTAATGTGAGCATTCAGAAGACTTTGTATATAATGCATTTATTTGATCGTATTTCAGCATCAGATTCGCTCCAAGTGTTACCTTTTAAGATGTGCAGTTAGTATAAGGCTTACATAACTGTTAACTGAGGATCACTGAGGTATTTTAGAGGTATTTTACATTTTGGCAGACGGAGTTGGGTGCTACAGCTTCTCATAAAACTGTTTCTGCCTGATTTTTTTTTTTTCCCAAACATAACATTCTTGGTATATTTACTCAATATGTGGTGCACAGTGTCTAACGTTGAGCAGTTGCTTTTAAAAGACCACATTTGTGGGCAGCACACACATCTGTCAATTAAGAAGTAAATATGAAATGCGTCACTAGCCGTCATCACTTTCACAGTGAATGCTCCCACTCATTATCCATAATTCCTTTTGTCTGTCCCATGTCCCCCCCTCTAACCCCCATGTGATCATGGAGCTGCTGACTAACTGTCACCCTGCCTTCTCTTTCAACCCCTCCCTGCCTGTCGGACGGCCTGTAGAGAGAGAGCCCGCCCAGCTTCCGCCAGGTTTGTCCCCCATCTCTCGCCATAACCCCCTTCAAACACACACACTACACTGCTTGTGGAGGGCAGAGTAGAGAGGCAGAGCTACGGTGCAGTATTGTAGAGAAATGCATGACTAGATCACTTGTAGACTGGGACATAGTGTTCAGTTTAATGACAGAGAAGTTCACTAGCATTTCATTTCACTTCAACCCCCTACCCCACCATTCTCCACTACCAAGGAATACGTATAAAATACACAATCATCCACCCCCTAAGTGGTTGTTTTTGCATGGGGCTGGGTTAGGGGCATGAGCAAGTGTGCATATACCCCACACACACACACACACACACACACCTGAACAGAACCCTCTGGAGAGAGTGGCTAATGACACGTCTCACTCCTGACTCTTACTTATTTATCCCAATGAGCCTAATGCCTGAAGCATGAACCGCACACGTCACCATGGCAACACCACACAGAAGATTGTCATTTGACCCCGCGGTGATGTCACGAAGCACTTGAGTCAGTGTTGGTTATGCCTTTTTAGTAATTTGTGCCAGCCTCTACAATGTGGTTTCTAGTATGTATACACTACATGTCCAGTAGTTTGTAGACACCTGCTCATCTAATGTTTCTTCTGAAATCAAGGGTATTAATGAGGAGTTTGCTCCCTCTTTGCTGCAGTAACAGCCTCTGCTCTTCTGGGAAGGCTTTACATTAGACGTTGGAGCTAGGGGTGTGTGATATGGTAAAAATAAATTATGATAGTTCAAGACATTTTCACAATTCACAGTATATAACACAATATTTTGACACACAGACACAATACACTAGTAATGCCATGTTTAAAAATTGCTGTCAAAAATTATAAATAGGATTATCATTCAGTGTTTCACATTCTGCACTCCACTAATTCCAATTTAACAGGCCTAATTGTGCTCTCTTTGTGATGAAACATGCAGTTGATCAGTGTTCTTTAAGGTCAGAAAAGCATATTGTTTATCACAATAACAAAATGTATCATGATAACAAAAATATTTTATTGCCCCCGTCTAGTTGGAGCTGTGAGAATTGCAATTGCATTCTGCTGCAAGAGCACTAATAAGATCAGGTCCTGATCCTGTAAATAGTGCAAAAAACAGTTTCATGAGAAGCTGTAGCTCCCAAGTCTTTGTCTAAAGACAAAATATCTTGCAGCAGTTGCTACGAAAGAACATGCTTGTGGGCAGCGCATGAATAGGTCAAGTTCACTGTTTCTTATACTGACTGCATATACATGTGCTTTATCCAGCTCTAACTCATGGTGTTCCATCACTCCACTGCTCCACAGTGCAAAACGGGGGACTTTAAACCCCTCTAGCTGATGCTTGGTATCACTTGGACATTGTGATCTCAAGCTCATGTGTGGCTGCTCCAGAGCATCTACTTCTATTGGCAATGCTTTTCATACATACATACATACATCATCTAAACCGGCCAATTGGACATGCTAAAATTGCCCCTAGGTGTGAGTGAGTGTGTGAACGTGTATGTCTGTCTGTCTGTCTGCCCTGTGATGGACTGGCGACCTGTCCAGGGTGTATCCTGCCTTCCGCCCAATGACAGCTGGGATAGGCTCCAGCACCCCACCGTGACCCAGAAGGATAAGCAGTGCTTTTCAATGACACTTAAACTTCTTGTGGACAATTGAACATGTGGGTACATCTTAAAGTAGGTAATTTCAGCTTAGGATGTGCACCTTTGTGTTTTCTGCTAGCCAATACAATATATATTACTGATAATTTCTCAGTGTGGTGAGCAACGCTCTGTCGCATATGTCTGTATTTGTGCAGTTAGGAGAGACATAGAGAGACACATGCATGCTCAAGCACACACACACTGAGGCTGGTGAAGGGGACCTGGTGTGGTCTCTCTGTGTCAGTGAAGATTTAATGAGGCAGCACACAAGAAGCTTTAGAAGTCAATGGATGTGGATAATGTGGATGATAGCTCACTCTGCTGAGCGCTTATGCATGTGTGTGTGTGCGTGTGTACGGTCTGCGTCTAGCCTAGGGCCATGTGTGTGTGACTGGAGACAACACCAGCCCTCTCCACTCGACACACACATGCCTTTATTGAGAACGGAGCATTCCTCCAAGTGTCATTTATTTAAGCCATTGATGTCTCTGTTGTGCTGAGTGACGGGTAACTGAAGAAGTTTAAATGGCTTTGAACTCCGTTCACATGCCCAATTGACCTCCATTGAAATTCAGATGGCCATGAAGCTGCATTTAAAGGGCTAGGTTGACCAGAAAAGCTGATGTGGCTAATAGTGAATGAAAGCAAGTAGTAAATGTTAGCATAATCTCAAGGACTAAGCTCAGTGAATGGTCTCAGTCCATGAGGCACCTCTAGATTTCATTCAATGTTGATTAGATTAGTATTTTAGTTCTGAATGCACTAAATTCAATAAATAGGCGTAATTATGCTGTTTGTAATGAAACATGGATTTACTCATAAGGCCCTGATGAATTCCCAGTATACTCAGAAAAGTGCACTGTGATGTGATTTATCATGATAGCGGTAAAATATCACCATATTGCTCACCCCTTCACTTCAGTTCCTCTTTCTCATAACTAATTAACCCTTGAAATGGCCAGGACCTGCTGACAGCTCCAAACATATATTATACACTTGAGTTACCTGAGACTACCTAAGATAACTCTAACATAACTAAATGTGCCACTTTGTGTTGTGGCACGTTTATTTACTCAATAATATGCCTTAGGAGGTAAAAAGCTCATGATTCAAAGGGGTTTATTTGCTTAATATTTCATAATTGTTATTGAATAGTATATAATACTTTGTAAAGGGCAGGACAATATGATGATCATTATCATTAAAAATTACAGCATGATACACTTTTTTGGAGTACATCATTGTCAGAACTTTTTTACAATTACAATTGTATATATCATAAAAAGCCAAATTTAGACCAATTATGGAGAGCCTGTAGACAACAAGAACCAGTGTATAATAGCTCACTGTGTTCATAGTTTTCCATAGCCTTTTTAAATGTCGCACTGCTGTTTTGCCAGTGCATTTTGTCTATTCTGTGTTGTTTACAAACAACTCTATCCTTAATAACTAAACACTGTGATACATTTCATGAAAATGTCTTCAAGTGCCGTGACATATTTTTGCATATTGCATAACAAAACTGAATAATGCCTTGAGAGCTGAATAATAAGCCTACAGTTTAAAGGGTTAAGTTTAATAATTATTACAGGCCTCAGATCAGTGTAAGCCTGATGACTTTGCTTGTTTCTACTAGTGTCAGATCTAATGTACCACTCTTGGGTTTACCTGCTGCACATGTACAGTTTAATCTATAGTAAATCTCTAAGCTGAGATGGCACTGTAATGTGTTGTTATCTGTCTGACTGAACCGAGCTGGGATAGGCACAGGTGCTTTGTTTATGAATACGAAAAGGATCCGTTCCTGAGCGACTTGCTGTCCCTGAGTTTTTGGGCAGGGGGGTTTATGGCTTGTTGGTGGTGTGGTGGTCTCCACTGCAGACAGCGTGTGTGAGCGTGTGAACATGGGAACAGATGAGAAGCCCCTCATGCACATCCCACACCACCTGGAACTAGCCAGGCGGAACCTCCAGGAGGCCGGCGCAGTTGCACTGGGGGCTATCGAGGAGGGGGCGCGCTGCCAGAGCGGCTGGATAAGGGGAGGGATGGAGAAAAAGGAAGAGAGGGATGAGGAGGAAAAAAGGAGTTTAGGATCTAGAAGAAATGGGGAAGTGCACACTCATTTATACTCCACACGTTTACAGTGAGACACTTTCATTCTCAAATAGGTCGGCTGAGTATATCATTGCTAACCGTTATCATGGTATAGGCTTTTGCAGTAGTGATATCACAGAAGGTTACAATATGCAAATGAGTCAGCTAACCAGTCACAGTGTTTGGTTAATAAAGGTGTTTATGCAATCCAAAAAAAGTGAAATGTTTGAAAAAATGCAGGCCCATCTTAATGTTCAGTCATACTATTGACACACCAAAACAGTATTAATAGAAGGCAGAATGCAGTCATAGTGTGTAGCAATACAATCACAATGCTAGTTGTCGGTGATATAGCAAATTTTCATGATGCACAATATGTACAATATTTAGTTTTTTGAGATTTGATAAGCACCACATTTAAAAAATGACAGTCAAAAACTATTAACACAGTGATTTTTATTCAGCATTTCACATCCAATCATCCAATACCTGGTTTGAATAATCAGTGCTTCATTAAGTTAAAGCAAGTGTTAACATGTGACATCAGCTATGGTTTTCAAAAAAAGAAATTCTTGGTACTTTTTAGTGCAATTGTGTTCATTTGTTTTACAAGCAAAAACACAATTATTGCCAAGACACACGGTTTTAAACAGCGTGCTTAGACAAGTCTTTTGAACAGTACTGTATATGTAATGTATCACAATAACAATAAATATCGTCATATTGCCCACCACTGCTAGCAAATAAATGTTGTCATATTACCCCCATAATACTAGTATTCTGTCCATATTTAATGAAGCCCTGCTCTCTAACATCACCTCACATTTTGACCAAGTCAGTGCAGCCCTGCACATCTCCTTCAGTCCTTTTCTCTGTCTTTTCTCACTCTCGTTCCTTCTCCCTCCCATCTCTGAGTAGCCCCCACAGAGAATGTCATGTTGAAAAGGGAGAGAGAGGGAGAGAGGCAGCGATGTTTTTTGCCGAAATGTTTGTTTGCAAGCCTGAGTGGCGTCTGATCCCCCCGAGAACTCATTTTGCCACGTTTGCGCTTGATTTGCTTCTTATGCTGTTTATTAAAGGTAATTACAAGCTGTTTGGAGATCTATAAGAGAACTGCTCAGGGGGAGCCTCCTCCAAAAGGTGTGGGAACAGAATGGAAAATCAGCCACACTAGCGGCCAGTGCCGCCGAGACAGCGCGGGTGGGTGTGCAGGTGTGTGTATGTGTGGGTGTGTGTGTGAAAGGCCCACTAGATTAAAGTGTATTTGCCTGAGTGTGCGCATGAATTTTTGCACTAGTGCGTCATTCCTGCTCCGTAGCATCCGTTTTGATATGGGTCATTTTTTGGGGGGCCTTAGTGGGCTGATTTGCTGGTTGTGTGTGCGAGTACATGTGCGTGTAAAACTCAGGTACCTCTAGCAGGGGTGCAGCTGCCCCCCTCTCTCCCACATCCCAGGCCCTTCCAGGTGTGTCTGAGGCAGCTGCTGTGCAGGGGAGGGTGGGACGATTACAGGAGCCCCCCTCAGCCCCCACCCAACCCACCCTGCCGAGCTCTGTGAGCTAATTGTTAAAAAGACAAACAAGCCTCCCCGCCTTTGTGCGCATAATGAACGTGGGCCAGCCGCAATTAGCTCCTCGCTTAATTCGTTAAGTATTCGGAATTTATTTTCTCGAGTGACAGCGGCATCTGTCGCAGCTGGTAGAGAGAACTTCCGCCCATGTGACGCTGCGTTAGGGGTGTGTGCGTGTGTGGGTGGGTATGTGTGTGAATTTGGCAGGACGGGTGCGAGATGACACTCTGCTAATCAAGCTCAGGGTTTGGAAGTGAAAAGAGAGAGAAGAGGTACATGATGGTGCCCGACATGTCATTATCAGCATCTGCAGAAATCCTTCAGTTAGAGCACCGGTAGTTTTCCTTTGAATGTTACACCATCACAATACACTGAACTGTGTGTTTCTCAGTTGATATGTTTTAAAACATCCAAAGGTTTTTAACTTTATTAGTAAATATAAAGAAACACTAATTTTTAAAACAAATAGTTGAGTTGGAAAATGTAGAGTTGGACCCGTAATCATCATATTATCATAATTATTGTGTTTCTTGTTAAAAGTTAATTAATGTGTCATCGTTAACACATTTCAGCCAATCAGATGTTTTGTGATGAGGGAGGGTGGGGCCTAAACAATCCTACTTGGTAGGAGAACCATATGACTGGGTTAATTCTTTACAAAGTATTTTATTGGTTTGATGTTTTTGTTATAGTTCTAAAATTTGAATAATAATGCACAAAAAAGAAATGAATATGGTTCATTTGAAAGGTTCTCTCATTAAGTAGAACAGACTTTAATGTTGCCCTTGTTTGATTTATGGTTTTATGGTCAAGTTTTAATTTTATTCAAAATGACTTTTTATATTGATTTTATATAAAATTTAATTGAGTCCTGCCAAATTTATAAAGCACATTTAAAGTCAGGAAGCGTAGGCCAGTGCACTGCACACTATTTACTGCATAAAGTAAATAGTAAAGTATACAAAGAAACGGCTAAAAGTGTATAAAGAATGGCTAAAATAGAATCGCAAAAGGAAAAAAAAGTAAATCAATAATAAAGCTGACACTCGTTGCAAATTCTGAAATAACATTTATATTTGTCAGTAAACGACTGTTTTGATCAAACTATAGGATCATTTTGACCATATAAAATATCAGCCCATATCATTTAGCGGAATTTGTAGCTCATTAAAATCTGTATTGGTGAAAACGTTCCTTTTGGTCAGGCCAGTATGTGCGACAGAGAGAGGTGCAGATACAGAGAGTGAGAGAGAGTGTAGTGAATGCATGGCCGTTTGCTACCTGTTCTCCTGGTGGCTCTGTGCATGTGTGGCTCTGTAGGTGAGCACCCTTCCACCCTGCTCCTCCAGCTCCAACTCAGCTCCGCAAATAAAGCCCTCTAAACAGCCGCTGATAATTAACATCTGCTGTCTGGTGTGATCTTGCCTCTGCACATCAGCTCTGCGCGTGAGTGGGAGGAAACGTGCGGATGTCGCAGCTCATCAGCGCTCTCCCACAGACGAACGAAGGAAGGGTCCCACAGCGGCGGGGCGGAGGCCCCTTGTGTGTGTGTGTGCGCGTGTGTGTGTGGGAGAGAGAGGCCCACTTGGGAGTGGCGCCTTCAAAGGCGTCACTCGGAGGAGTGCAGAGAGGTGCCTGCCTGACAGGAGCCTTCCTGCTTTGATCCTGGAGAGAGGGAGCACTCAGGGGTTAAAGAAGAAGAGAAGATGGAGGGAAGGAGGGAGGAACGAGTGCAGAGGCAAGATAAAGGAGTGCAACTGCGAAAAAGAGACTTAGAGAATAAAAAAGAGAGACAGAGAGACAGGGCCTTAGGGGGTAGGTTTACTCTCCATTAGATCTGATTTAGAGCTGATCTGAAAGCTCTTTTGCCCTTATGCTATGCCCCGACGCTCTCCTCCTCGGCTGCCTTTGCAGTTGTTATGTATACAAAGACGTGCCTGCCTTTTGTGTATTGCTCAGAGCCAGCTTGCGAAACAAAGGCGAAGCGTCTCTTGATTTGTTGGAATCGCGTTCATTTTGCAGCAGCCTCAGCAGCGCCCCACAGGAGACTGCAGGGGCAAGTTTTGTGTGTGTGGTTTTTTATATCTATGCAAGTAATTGCAAGTAAAATCTCTAGTAATCTCCAACTAGGCCTAATAATTGCGCCTAGAATTTGCATTATGATTTTTCTGATAACTTTGCAACTGCATGTCCTTGCGGCACCAATGATTGCTGCCTAGTTTCTGGTACTTCTTTTTTTTTCAAGTCACATGATTGGTCCAGCGTTGTCCTACTGCGCCGTGATTGGTCAAATCTTCTCCAAGGTTTCCCCTTGAAGTCAAAGAGCAATTTTAGGCCTCGGACTGATAGCAAGATGGAGAGATAGAGAGGAGAGCAGGGAGATTACTGGGCCTTGTGGAGATGGAGGGATGGGAGAGCAAAGTGGAGAGAGAGAGAGGGGAGATTACTCGGCCTCGCAGAGATGGAGGGATGGGAGAGTGAGGTGGAGCAAAAGAGAGAAAGGAAGGGGGAGGTATGGATGGAGAGGGATCAGTAGGACAGAGGGGAATGGGGGGATTTGGCAGGGAACGAGGGATGAGACAAGGGGAGAGGAGATGAGAGAGGGAGTAGAGGAAGAATGCCGGATCAGCGAGAGAGAGAGCGAGAGAGAGTGGGGGGGTTAGATAGCTGGTCAGAGCGGGTGCTGATGGGGTAGGTTGACCTTCGAAAGCGAGGGATGGAGTGAGAGATGGAAAGAGAGACGGAGAGGAGGATGAGGCTCAGGCTGACAGGGGCTCTCCTGGTTTTTGGCAGGAGCTCAGTGTGCGCGGTGAGCAGCTGGACTTCATTAGGCGCTGGTGTTAATTACTGGGACCGGCCTGCAGCCGCCCGCCTGCTCACACAAAACACTCGCCGTAATTCAGCCAGGGTCACCTTGAAATCGATCATTTACCATCAGAGAGAGAGAGAGAGGGAGAGGATGAGCGCATCAATGAAAGTGAGAAACAGAGTCCTATGCACTTCATATCATAGCCTATTTACATCTTGAATTAATATGCGTTTCAGGTCCAGATCATATCTGGATAAACTTTGGCCGGATTCCGTTTATTCTTTTTTCCAGAATGCATCTTAAAAATCACATCAACACATCTTTTCTTATTTTTTTCTTTGTCGCGATACGACTCAGCAAGCTTTGCTTGGACACTTCATTGGCCCAGAGTGCATGAAGGCTCTTGGTTTGAGTCTAACTTCATCCTTGCATTTCCTCTATCTTTTGTTTCATTTTTTATCCTCTCATCTGCTTGTCAGCGCTCAGTAGACGCATTTCTGCTCACGCAGTTTTGCAAGTAACAAAAATGCATTCTGTTTACACTTGTGTTAAATGTGGTCAAGATCAGTTTCTGACCACCCACAAAAGTGGTCTGAGTGATCTGGTCCTAATTCGGTCACAGTGCACCCTGAGGGTGTTTAAACATATCTTTTCATGCGGTCAAGTGAAATCCAAACATGATCCAATGACCAAAAAGCATGTAAACAGGCCCATTTCGGGTATGTTAGCAGGATAGATCTCAGTAATATGCAGTGAGACCTCTTAAAGGGCCCAGATCATGGGAAGCAGAATATTCTTCACTTAAAAGTCATGTGGTTTATAAACATTATTTTCAAAATGTGCTGTCCACTCCTCATTCCTTATAGTCCATATATGGAAATTGCACCTGTTTTAAATTCATTATTTTTGTGATGTCAGAAGAAACCAGCACATTTACATATATCCACTTATTCAGCCTGCAGCAGTTTAGCCCCGCCCATTCACACTGAAGTTATAAGAAGTGTAGATTGTTTTTTAGATGAGACAAAATACACAATAAGACAATACATAGTTCATGTAAAAATTAAAACTCTTTTTGGTATAACATTATAAATGGACCTCATAGGAGAAAAATTAAATGCAAGAGCAAAATAATTTGTCAGAACATCAAATCCAAATATATTCGATCAGCCAAGGCATGTTTGATATCTAAAGTTTGCTTCTTTAGTTTTGCGCAAAAAGCTAATGTAGTTAAGTATTGAAGGTGTATGTAAAGCAGTTAGCACTGTGCAAACTGCACACCTAAATTATGGTTGCCTCAAACCATGTGAAGTTCTGAAGTATCTCAAATAGACTTGCTTATGACACTGACACTGTATGATTTGGTGTTATCTATATAAATGCACAAAAGTATGCTGCGTAGCTATAAGCTATTTGTCAAAGCACCATCAGTGAATGTCACGTGTTTGGAACAAGGTGAAGAAAGGCCACCGTAAAGAATGGCAGAGAATACAATCGTTTTTGGAAATGTCATGACTTGTTTCCACTAATATATGAGGCAGAAACTCTAATACATGAACCATCACAGACACATACATAGAAAGTCATACGTTTACTGTAAGTTACTGTCACACAGGGCAACATATGGGTTTGTCTTGGCAGCGCTAGGGTAATTACAATCTACTGTAGGAGGACAAAGAGAGACAAATGGGAGAGGGGAGAGGGCATGAGAGAGATAGAGGGCTAATAGTTTGCTTTTCCAGCGTGCTCCCTGTGTACCAGAGGGGTACAATAGACCCCTTTATTTCAGCTTTTCACAAAAACAAACGTCTACCAGTCTCTGCTCCCTATAATACAAAGGTCTAATACAATCTCCTCCTTAATTCTCAGCCATGTCAGTTTTTCAGCCCTTCTTTCTTTTTTTCCTGTCTCGGTCTACTCTTTTTTTTCTCTCTCTTTACCTGCCTCCTCCTCCCTGAAGAAAATCAATGCATTCTGATTTGGTAATTTCCCATGGTGCCGAGCTCTGTGTTCCCTGTGCTGAGAGAGGTGACAAATCCGGTCATGGCGGTGTGAACCTCTCTCTCTCTCTCTCTCTCTCTCTCTTTCTCTCTCTCTCTCTCTCTGTGTCTCTCTTCCTCTCTCACACACATTTTTCTTCCCTCATCTATCTTCCTCTGTTTCCACCCTGCTTTTGTTTTTGTTTTTTGTTTCTCTCTCTCTTTCTTTCTCTCATTCTCTCTGTCTCTCTCTGTTTCTCTCTCTCTCTCTCTCTCTGTTTCTCTCTGTCTCTCACTCTCTCTCTCTCTCTCTATCTCTCTCTCTCTCTCTCTCTCTCTCTCTCTCTCTGGGTGTCTGTGGTGGAGCTCTCGCTCGCTTGCTCGAATTTGTTGGAATTTCGCAGCCCTTCCCGGCGCTCTGGTGAAAAACACTCATTTGTGACGGTGCCAAGCTGCTAATGGCGGATGGCGGGGTCCGTGCCGAATCCCACCTCCGCTCCCCGGCGCTCGTTATGGCGGCCTCGGCGCGCCGCGCACCCCTCCCCTACATCTGCCAAACTCAGCTGCGAGGGAGCGGCGTAATTATCCCGCCGGAGCCGCACACGCCTCCACGCCGTCACAACTGGGGCTTCATTAGAGACCCGCAAGAGTGCCCCCGTGTGTGTGTGTGTGCGCACACACAAGTGTATATGTGTGTAAGAATGTGTTATGTTTATTTGAGAATGTTTGTGGACGTCCTTCGTGTGCTTGTGTGAGGAGACTAGTGGAGTGGATAGTTTGTTGGAGAGTTTGGTTGTGTGGTACGCTGTAGTAGCTGGTTGTGCGGATTTTTTGGTTGTACGCGTGCGAGTGTGTGTGTGTATTCGAGGTGCGGTCGGGACTAATATGCTAGTGAGTACACAGTTAATGAGTGTGTAAGAGTGTGGGTGTGTGTGGAGCTGATGAGTGGCTCTCGGAGGTAATTTGGTGCCAACCTCTCAGCAACCCCCCCACCCTCAACCGCTGTGTCCCTACAGAGCAGGACCTAGATTCCCTCACTATAACACTCACACACAAAGGAACAATGCACTCAGACACGCACACAAACGCTCCAGAAAGTAGATAATAAGAAGAGACACTGTAATCTGTCTTTGCGTGTGTATTAGACTGGGTTCACATTACAAGCCTTATTTAATCAATTCTGTTTTTTGTTTTTGTTTTTTTTTTCAGATCTGATCTTTCTGCCTTGACGTTCCACATTCATGTTTAAATGATCCATGTCATCCATGTTTATGTGAACACAGCTTTTTCCACCACTGCTAACACACAACTCTGTCTGTTGATTCTAATGTACTCTGGATACATGTAAAAGCACACAAATTCCAATATGACTGTTCTAATCATGCTCAAATGGCCGCCTACATGCAGATAAGAAAGGAAGAACAACATAACTCACCACCCAGCTTCCATCAGCACTGTACAAACAACATTGGGGTCTATTCATCTCCTTCTTATTTATGATGCACTTCATTCATGGTAACTGATTTCATATGGATCCTTCACATCCAACATGATATATAAATTATTTTAAAGTCTCAAGATTTTTGTTTTGTGGGGAGGAGCATTGTGCTGAGGCCCATTAGATCCTTGATACACCACTGGGCTCAAACCTAATTTAAAAAGATACAATTTTTGTGTTTGCAAAAAAATCTGATTTGTGCTACATTTAGGCCAAAAATCAGATTTTGGTCACAGACTAAAAATTCAGGTTTGAGTCACATTTGGGCAAAAAATCTGGATTTTTACCACTTGCCTGCTCTAATGTGAATGCAACATTAAATACTTCTTCATTCACTCTAAAATCACACTGGGCTGACATGATTTACACAAGATCTGTTCGATGTAGGAGTCATCCCAAGTGTCCCTGTCTCTTTTTCCCTTTCCCCCTTGTTCTCTCTTTCCATTTCTCTCCTTCTTTAAAGTGTCCCTGAGACTTTAATTGTAGTGCTGTGGTCCTTTTCTTTTTTACTTCCTGACACACTGTGCTGTAGTAATTGCAGGGTGGTGTGTGTGGTGGAGAGGTGAGGTGTGTGTGGCATTGAGAGCGAAAGGTTATTACTGTCTCCTGCTCTAGCGGCCCCCTCACTGCGCAGTCCCGTATGCCTGCTGCCTCTCACTGCACGCCAGCACATGTGATGCAGTGCTGACTGTGCTGCTGCGGCGGCTGCATGCTGCTCACACACTCGCTGAGAGTCAGAGAGTGAATTCAATTCCTCATAGCTTTCAGACAGCCAGGGCCAGATATACACCAAGTTACCAGTTTATTAGAAATGCCAACGTCCTTGTGTGCACTTTGGCCATTGTATCATTTATAGGTGTACTTTGTAGGTAGGGTTGTGGATCATTCTCAGAACAGTAGTGACATCAACACAGTGTCATCATGTTAGTGTGTGTGTTGTTGCTATGAATGTATGAGACACAGCCATCAGTTATGCTGGAGTTCAACACACTTCAGTGTCACCTCTGGACAGGCAGTTCACCAAGCAAAATTATCCAGCCAACTGACCAGTGATGAAGGGCTAGGGCATAACTAACACAAACTCTGCAAGGAGCTGTAGTCTCTGGTAGATGTTTCTAATAAAGTAGCCAGTAAGTGTACACAATGTTGTGAGGGTGATGAATAGATGTACTGATGCTGTCCTATCTGTGCTGCTATTGCACTGGAAGTCAAAAGGAATTGTTCAAACCTTTCTTATTGTACTGACACACACCAAAAAACTTGTTTTGGGCCCAAACGATTATGCAAACACTAATAAGTCCTATTTTAGCCTTTCACTGCAAAGGAATGATGTCTTGGCATCTTAAATCTATATACTGATACATCTAATATTTCTCCTTTTTACGATTGATGTAAGAATATTATAAGATTATTTACCTTCTAGGCATGTTTAATCATTTAATCGAGTCATTTAAACGAGTCAATATGTCTTATTCTGTTGGTAGATTATTTTGTTTTAAGCATTGTTTCTTAACACAAGTACAGTTATCTGCCAACAGAATCAGGTAGTTTCACTAGATTAAATAAGACAAATAAAAACATATAGATGGTGTTATAATATGAAAAATGTTCTAATATTCTTACAACAATCTCAGAATGAGAAATATTTAAAATATTTACTAGATTTAAGATGTTTTCATATTTTTGCAGTATAATATGGCCTCACACCACTTTGTCATACTCCCTTTATGTTTTAAAGGATCCATTTATTCCCACTGGTCACTGGTGTCCACAGACCATCCACAGTGTGACACAGCTGTGTCATTTCTCGAATTTCCTCCTCAAACCACTCCCTCACTAACTTGTATTGTCTTGTTGGAATATCTTGTGATTTTTGCTTTTTTGTCTTTCAAGTGAACAGAAGGGAAAAGTTCTTTTAAACCCAACAGAAACAGTTCCTAAACATCAGTGTATGACATACGCACCTCTAAATAGTTCTTCTGACTGTAGCATTCCTGCAGTAATCGTTCTGACAGTACATTTAACAGTTGACGTTGGCCAGATTACTGTGTACAGTATTAGTGAGTCAGTTTCCCCTCCCATTCTGTCCCCTTTCTTTCCTGAGTTCTTAGTTGACTGGGTTCGCGTGTATGCGTGCATGCTCAGATTTTCCATTCCCAACACGCCAGGGACATCGGACCACCTTGCTGGAACCGCGGGCCCCTCTGCGGAGGCCTCCACCCGAAGGAAAGCCAGACTTCCTCAGGCTCAGGCCAAAGCAAGCATCCTCTGCTTTTCCAGGCCAGGCCCTCTAGAGTTTGGTGAACATGACGGATTAGGCAGTGTTCATTTGAGGACAGTGGAGACGTTTAGCGTGAACGGTTCGGTCAGCCCTGTTTCCCTTTGAAACCCTCCTGCCTGTTTTCCAGCTTCAGCGAGGACACAGTACAGCTGAAGAAACCACATGGAGAACACATGTAAATTTAGTAACATAATCAGTGATTAGATCTTGAGAATTTCCTTGCATAACTGGCTCTTTAGCTGGTTTGGCACAAGCTAAGGGCCATTTGCACTTTCTAATTAGCGGGAAATACATTGTCGATGTTTTCACTCTGCGGTGACCTTTTAGATTGCCAGATCCGAGGGTCAGAGGTTAAGCATTACGCTGACTTGCCGCATTTCCAGCCACAATTAATTGCATCAGCAAGCTTATCGATGGTGTTACACTTCATTCCTCCCACCTTTTCTCTCTCGCTTGCTTGCTCAATCTTCTTTTTCCTTCTGTTTACCACAGAGACTGGAGGGATTGGGAAAGAGTGAGGAAAAAAGATAGAAAGAAAGAAAGAAAGAGAGAGAGAGAGAGAGAGAGAGAGAGAGATGGAGAGTGGGGGAAGGTGGTGGGCAGTGAGATGGGTTTCTACATAAGTGTCAGTCATATTAAAAGCCGCTGACAGCCTTCGCTTCCAGACTAAACTTTGGACAAATAGCTCTCCAATCGATAGTTTCCCAACAGCAATATTTGGTATCAATGCGTGTCCTTCTCATTACACGATGAAGCCAGAGCCTCCCCGGGCCCTGAATAATTTATCCCCTCGACGTGAAGAGAATACCAAAGGAAGGAAGGCCACTCACACAAACTCTCCCACTCCCCCTCTCCTTCTCTCTCTCTCTCTCTCTCTCTCTCCCTCTCTTTCCCTCCCTCCGGCCCAGAGCAGACCTGGACCCTTACCACCCTCCCTCCAGCACATGCTGAACCTTCAGACACTCTTCTCTATCTCACTCTTTCTCACTCATGCCATCATCTCCTTTTGGCTCTCTGTCATCCCTCCCTCTCTCTTCATCTCCTGCAGTGATCCTCCTTTTCTCCCTAAGTAGCTTTGCATGCATTAAGTGTGTGTGCTTTGCTGCTGGCTAGCGTTAGATGCGATTGAGACGCTGTTCAGGTGAATGTCTTGATGTGGACAGCTACTGCTCTTACGTTTTTACGCTGCAAGGAAGATGCAGTACAGCTTATTGTGGTCAGTCTTAAAGCAGTGTGTTTTCCCCACTTACCTCAAAAGTATTCGAGACATGTTTGACATCTGAACTTACTTGCTTTTGCACTGGAGCTACGATCCTAATGTAGCTAGAAGGTAAAGTAAGCTTACAACAAACTGCATGCCTAAATCAACAAACACTGGCCTTTGATTTTTAAAATAATCTACATAGACTTGCTTATGTGGTTTCTGGCACTGTATGAAATGCTAATATCTAAAACCAACTACTCTGCATTGCTATAAGCAGTAGAAGCAGTCGTCTTGATGCCTAAACTTTGGACACTAATGTCTCAGCTAATCGACAGCATTTGGATTAAGGGGAAAATCGTGCTCATTTGATTTGTGGCTGAACCATCACTCACGAATAGGTCATGAAAAAAAAGCAGTGCCTATAGAATGTACACATGTTGTGCTCTCTTGATACATTATATCAGTGGTAATGCACCCTCACCACCGCACCAGCCAATAGTGTGGGTGGAGGTCAGCCATCTTGAGTGAGTTGTGGAGCGTGTTAGCGGCGGACAAGATAATGGAGATCTGGAAGGTTGGCTAATGAGTGCTAGCCTCTCAGGAATTAGGCCCTCATCCCTCCTTTTCTCAGTGCAAAAACCGATTGCAGAAATAAGGAGCTTCTCTTCCTTCCTCTGGCTTCCGCGACCTTTTTTCCTCTACCCCCGCCTGCACCCATTTCCTCCGGATCGTCGCTAAGTATTATAAATGTTATCTTAAACCAGGCAATCATCGTTCCCCCATAATAATAAAGTTTTATTGCCATGTTCCTATTAGCGAGTTAATGTTGTCTGCTGATGGCGTGTAATTGTGCTCCTTCTCGGCTTCGCGAGTCCCGCATTCCCTCATGCCCAATCAGCTACGCACGGGGAGAGGAAATAAATAGCCTAACGCTGTTTTAATTACCGAAAACATAAAGCACCCGGCCCACGCCTTCTCTAGCCTGCTCTGCTGTACCTGTCTGTAGCTTATAATAGCAGCCACTCCCCTTCCAACCTGCTTACAGCACCGCCAGCACTGTCCAACATAGCACCAGAGCCAACACTTTACCACGTTCCAGAAGAGGTGAGGTGTCACTGGTGGTGTGCAGGTAAAGTGCTGAGAATTGCACAAAGGTGTGCAGACAACCTGAGAACTAGTCAAGAATAGGGGTGCGTGAAAAACACAAAATACTGGGGATGACACAGCTGTATATACAGATTACGATTAGGCCTTGCAGCACAATGTGACATCATTAAAGACTGACTGCATTATTTAGACCATAATTATTTACTTTGCCTTGAACCATCAAAACAATGGCTGTCAATTTTGACAAATAATTGAGAAATTAGGATTAGAAAAAAGGCAACTAAAATGGAGTAAACCTGAACAATAACAAGAGTCTTTCAAAATAATATGCTATGCAAAATACAAAATAAATTACAAAACCTTTCAAAAAACTTAATCAAAAAATATGGCAAGTAAAGGCATATAAATAGGTGTCTTTCAGGCTCCATTTCATCCTGTAAGAAAGACCAGCAGGAGAATTTAAAAAATATATTGTCAGAGTTCCCACACATCCTGGATAACCTGGAAAACTATGAAATTTATAGCCTAGTATGGAAAACACCTGGAAAATAAGAAGATATTAGTGAATTACTGGAAAAGTTGGTTCATTAAGCCACTAAAATTGCATATTTTAGCATGTTTATAACTGCTAATGCCCACTTTGTGTGTCCATTCATACACATTGTAGTTGAGAATGCTGCAGTGTTGCATGTGGACAGATACGTGGATGTTTTTTCATAATGCCTTATAAAGTGAGACTACATAAACACACGGCAGCTTTTTACAGCATGTAATTCTATTATATTACAACTAGTGATCGCTGTGAGCGAGTGTCAGTGTGTCACTCAGTCAGTAAGAGGTCTCCAGGGGTTCTATTGTAGTCTTTAATGTTAAGGATGTCAGCAGTGGTACATTGTGTTCAGATGACCTATCGTGTGCAGTGGCATGTCGTGTACATGAGTCATGGAAGTCTTCCTGGAATTTGTGTTAGAAAATGATTTCCTAAGTAGAGTGGGAACCCTGAATGTCATTGTATAAAATACCAGCCAATTGCAGAATTACAGAGAAGATCCATTGTAATTTATGCATTTTGCTTTTTATGTTTTGTTGGTAACAGCATGTGCACTCCTTTGTGATTATTATCTTACTTTAGGCTGAGAGTGATTCAGAAAAGAGAAGAATAGAGCCTAACAAACTTCTTACTACTTACTTTGACCTGATACTGTTGTGTGTTACTTTTACATACTCGAGTCTTTATTTCTTTAAAGTAACAGTACTTTGTGAAGATTTAGGCTATTCTTTCCATTTCTGACTGTGGCTGTTTCTCGTGTATTCCCTCTCTTTGTGGCGATATCTATGGATGTTCATGGATATAGATAATTAAGCTAACTAGCTAACTGTTCTGTGTGCACATGTTAAAAATTCAGAAAGTTCAAAAAGTTCTGGGCTCAAGAAATAACTAACAAGAGGTTATAGATGCTTAACCCTTCTCAATGTGATTGTGGAATTTATTTTTGTATATGTTTAGAATGTGAGTGAATTATTGCAGAATCACAGAAAAGATACATTTTAATCAATGATTAATTAAGCAGTGGAATTTAATTATGCAATTGTGACGCTAATCTGGAGTGTGTGATAGTGATCAGGTCCCAGCACACAATAAGAAACTGAGTGATTTGTTAAGAGAGCTGATTTACATATTGCAGCCTTCCTTCTACATGATGCAAAGTCATATTATTTTCTTGGATCTTCTCAGTCAATCAGATTGCTCATCTCAGTACGGAGCCAGAAACATTTTAATAAAGATAGAACAGAGAAAATAGATGCGGTGTTCTAAAAAAAATATATTTTTGAGTGTAGACAGTTGCAGAGAACACTCTGTTCAGCATCTGGTGCATGCACACAAACCCCTTTAACCCTCGAAAACACACACACTCACACAAACACACAGTAACAATTGTCGCTTCTGCTAGACTGCGTTCAATAATAAAGACATACCACCAGTATGGTCACTTACTCGCATCCCACTTGCACATCCACCTACAGTGGTCAGCAAGCACAGCAGACACACACACACACATACACACACACACACACACACACACACACAGAGTAAATGTACCCATATTGTTCCCTCTCTCAGTCACACGCTCCACACACCCACGGAGCTGCAGTATTAAGAGGGAACAGAGTGTCTTTGTGGCCTCCCCTCAGCCACTGGAGCAGACGCCACTGTTCTTATTTTAACCCACACCTTCACACCTCCGCCAGGGCCAGCGCAATCCCTCACTCCCTCCATACCTCCCTCTCTCACTCCCTCGCTCCCCCCGCTAGACCTGACATTCCAGCAGATGTTAAGAGAACTCCTGCAGTAATTAATCTGATACCTGTGCTGTGTTCTGTGTGTGTGTAAAGTAGTTGTGGACTTGTGTGAGCAGTGAATCCTAAAGGTAGTTTTTTTTTTTTTTTCTTCTCCTCTTTTCCTCATTTTAAATTCCAGCTAATGTGTCCTTCCCTGTAGTGAAGGTAATAGTTTTTTAGTGCTCGCATCTTATTTGAGTTCGGAGGGTGTTCAAGAGAGAGAGAGATAAGTTAAAAAAGTGAGTCAAAGGCAGAAAAGATGTTAACTTTGTGCAGAGGTGGGCAGTAACTAGGTACATTTACTCAGTTACATGTACTCAAGCAAAAAAAAGAAGATGGATTTGTCTTTGATGATATATGATGATGATAATACTTATGACTTCTACTCAACTTTTTAGTCAGTTACATTTTAGTCATTAATATTGAGTTACTAATTTATAACAGCTTCTGTACTGCTTTGTGATCAGTTGCATTTCTGACTTTTAGGCATATCAAAGTGTAGAATTAAGCCTAGCACTAGCTCTGTATTTTCTGACCTGGTACTTTTGTGCTTTTACTGAAGTTGTTTGTTTGTCTGTAGTGGCCTTTTTTAGTTCTACAAGTCATTATCTCATCAAAAAGCAATACTGTGCACAGGTTTAGGCTACTCTACCCAGCTCTGACTTTGTGTTGCAGTTGTCATAGGCGTTTTTCCATACTGTAGATAAAAAAATTAACTCAGTTAACTGTTCCAAGTGTCTCTGTTTGAATACTGAAATCACTGTTTGAGTGTTTATGTTGAGAAATCAAAAAGTGCAAAGAGGCATGGGCTCAATAAAAAACAAATAAGAGATTATAGCCGCTTAACCCTTTAAGACTGATATAAAACTCTTGCTCTTTCTACCTTTTTAACCTGCTCTTCTGCTAATCACATGATTCCCGGTGCTGTTGTTGCATATAAAGTAATCTAACAAAGCCAAATATTTGCAGATGTTTATTTAGTCTCAGCAACAACATTTTGAGCAAGAAAACACATGAATAATAATAGTTCACTTATCTGTTTTGCCATTACTCTGATTACATGAAGCAATAATGCACTCTTACTAGTCTGAACAGCACTCTAAATGAGCTTGTGCATATGGCAAAATCACAGTGCATCGAACAATAAAGGCAGCCCCATGCATCTTTTATACAGTGATAGGAAACATGGTAGCACACAGAAAGCTCCAAGTGTAGTGTGATGCACTGATATTGTCCCTTTTTCCCTTCCCTGCCAATGCCAAAATATCCGTTCATTGACTCTTCCATATACTCCAAATTAGTATTAGAATGCGCATCCCGTGAGCTTGTGCGTGTGGATCAGAGCTGGAGGGGTGTATTGAAGGAGTGGGGTTTGTGCCCTGAGGCCTTGCTCCAGTCTGATAGCAGAGATTGGTCTGAATTCCCCTTCCTGCCCAAGTCTCGTCACCATCGATCCACGGTGTGTGTGTGTGTGTGTGTGTATGTGTGTGTGTGTGTGCACATAAGCATCATGCCCCACATCATGCTCGTTAATGCTGTGTGGATGGGAACAAAGGATGGAGGCATAGTGTACAGCAGTCTGTTTTTTACACTATTATATGCTTTTCAACAGCAGAGACAAACAGCCCCACTCCCAAACAGGCTTTTAAACCGCCACGGACACACACACGCACACACACACACACGCACACGCACACACCACTAAAACACTAAGTTCACCAGCACAGATTCAAACTAGCAAATATGTGCCACGGCAACCATCAAAGTTTTATATCGCACACCACCGTCCACTCTCTAGTCAAAACACATAGACATATGACATTGTCCATCCAAGTAGGTTAGCAGTTCATGGCTGTGTTTTCGTTCTGCTG
The DNA here is from genome assembly GCF_904425465.1 of Colossoma macropomum. Lineage (NCBI taxonomy): Eukaryota > Metazoa > Chordata > Actinopteri > Characiformes > Serrasalmidae > Colossoma > Colossoma macropomum. Next base: position 14,569,699 of record NW_023494798.1, read on the forward strand.
ATCTGGACACTTTCATCTAAATGGGTCAGAATAATAGACGCTGAGTTCATACTGACACAGTAGTCCAGCTGTGCCGTAGGTTCATACAAACATGCTGGTACTGCTGGCTCAGTGCTGTTGTGTCATCAAAGCATACTTGAGCATTAAATAGCCTACTACATGCGCTTTGATCACAGGATGATAGATTCTAATAGGGGACCTTTACTGTGGGATTTAATAGGGAACATGTATTGCTTTTCATAGCTGCATATATTCAGCATAGAAGATCTTAATTTACAATGAGTGAGAGATGACTGGGTGGTGTATAATGGGGAGTACAGCAGGAAAAGAAATGGAAGCGCACTGTTAACTCCTCAAACACTAACATCCTGTCATGTGGGCCCACACTTCAGTTCCTTACTCTTATAACTACATCTTTTATATATTAATTACATAGTAATGAGTCTTAAGATTAGCCTGCAGTTTAGCAGACGTCTAGAGTTGTTACATTTCATTTGATATGCTAGTTTTATATAGTTTTAGGCAGAAGTTTGGATGACTATGGTGGAATTATGTTTTGTTGATTTTGTAAATGAGTTAACATGTCCTCGACAATTTCTGTTTATTTGCTGGGTTTAAGATAAAAACATAACACATTAAATATGCCATAAAATGTGCACATTGTATCGTTTCTTTTTTTCTTATTATGTTAAGCTGTGTGCATTTATACATGTATATATAGTCTGTGTGTGTGTGTGTGTGTGTGTGTGTGTGTATGTAATTACATAGTTGCATAATTAATTGTATTTTGAGTTACATGATGAAGTACATTTACATTAAGTTTACATTCTTTATTGATTTATATTGTCTTTTTTCTATTTGTTTGGGTGTCACTAAGCATGGCAAAAAACTAAAAGAATCCTCTTAAAATATTTCCTTAAAAGTAGTATTAGGTGAATGTTTAGAATCTTAACGTCAATAAAATTTCTCAATTTGCTTCAATGAGTTCTTTTTATTGCTGGCAGTAAATGTGACTTCAAAGGGTTAATACTCAGAAGAAGGAAATTAGTCTCTTGTCTATAACACACATTCACACACACCTGCCACAGAGGTTTGATTCTCTGTGTCCGTCTGAGGCCCCAAAAGACTCATCAAGACTTTAGCACCTTTATCAAAGCCCAGCCTCGACAACACCTCACAGCACACAGACCGCCGTGTGTGAGTGTGTGTGTGTGGTCCTTACTGAGCTGTTGACGTGGGAGGGTGGTGTGTCAAAAAAAGTCATGGGTCCATGAGTGTGAAAATCGGCCCATCTCACTGTCAAGGACACCTTTAATTACAACAGCAGGGGGCTGTGGGTGTGTAGGGAGATGGAAGGGTTGTACAGGGCACAAAGGCATTGAGAGAAGATTTCAACTTCTGAAGCTGTCTTATTGCTTTTAATACTTGGATGTAATCCAGATAGCATGTTTTGGGTTAGTATGATCCAGTGAGTCAAAAGCCTGATTATTTGGTGAAGAAGAAGGATAGAATGATGGGGAGGTAAAAACCCACATTGTTACAGTACACCATGTGTGTTCCACAGCACCTGTCTGTCCGCTCACATACAGTAACACACACATGTCGGAACAGCAACACACTAACACTCTTCACTGCAGCCCTGACGAGGTGCTGAAACACTAATGGCCTCCGCTCTTGGCTCTAATGCCAGCATTAGAATACCTGCCTGCTAATTAACCCCAGATGTGTGTGTGCAAGCTCTAAGGTTGTTATAGCATGCTAACACTGAAAGAAGCCACTGCCAAAGTCAGAAATAAAAATAGAAGCTAAGAAGTAGTTTAAAAAGCAGGAGTCTGAGTAAACCTAAACCTAAACCCACTTCTAAAGCTGAAATAAACATCACAACCTTTGAATATTCAAATAGTCATGAAAGTGTAAAAGACTGAAGTAGTAAATTAGGAATGTTTTGTGTGCAAATTGGTTCTCTCTAACATTTCACGTTCTCCTATTAAAGAACCCTGAGATGTCTGAACTGTATCACCAGAGTGCAGTGTAGAACCCGGATCTTGAAGTTACTAAAAGAAAGTTTCTGATCTGTTTAGTCCAAAGAAGACAGTGTAGCAGTACATCAGACGAGAAGCTCCATGCCGTGCCTCAGAGGGTCTCTGTGTCCAGTAGCCTTATTTATTTATTTATTTATTTATTTATTTATTGCTTCATTGATTGATTGATGTACTGATGTATTAGTGTATAATATTTTTTTTAATAATTTCTTTAAAATTCTAATATGAAATGTCACTGAAATTTCCTTGTTGCTTGTATTGTTGCTGTCATAACAAAACTGTATGTTAGAAATGGTACCGTTAACAGGAGAAGAGAAAATTGTTCTTAACTTTAACCCCGTTATTGGCCCCCTTTAACTGTATTACACACTTCTATAACTTAAGAATAACTCAACCAGGTTGTTTTGTAGTCCATGTAATTACAGAATAAAAAGCCTTAGAATGTAATAAGCCTGGAAATTTAGGGATTTATATTGGTTAATTTAACATGATTTCATAACTTTGGACTATTTCTATCATTTCTACCATCTCATCATGAAATGTTCACGCAGTGCAAAGGACAGCTGGTCTTAACAAATAGTGTTAAAAGTGTAAAAAAAAAAAAAGTTTTGCGTGAAAAAGAAAGTGATGACATATAGAACATATAGAAAAGCTCTAAGATTAAAAACTACAAATCCACAAACCTGCTGGGTTGGTGACCATAGACCTACTTATGGTTCATGATTAATGAAGATAAAACCCAAAGTTTGAATAGAATGGAAGTTTTTTATCGATCCATTAAAAGCAAACCTTAATATAAAGTGTAGAAAAATATAGATGCTTAATTTCAAATCAGAAACCAATATAGACATAAAAGCATGAGGGCCTCTGTGCGCTAACATGTATTTTACTCCATTGCCATGTGCATGTGTTATGTTCTTAAGCATGCGTGTTTGAAGCAGCCGTCTCAGAAGACAGACATCTCTCCGTTCTCGTGTGCCGCTGCCTCGGCTCTTCAAAAATGTGCAAATGTATGCAAAACATCCTCCTGAAAATCTGCTCTTTAGTTCGTCATTAGCGGAGGGTGAAGCTACAAACAGCCCAGACAATACGGGGAAGCTGGAGGAAGCTGGAATCAAAGGGGGTGCGCGAGCTGTTTGACAGAAATAAACACATCCACTGCCTGCTGCCCCGCTCCCTCAGCAGAGCGGCCGAATTAGCATGATAATCATTCCCATCGTTTACAAGGGCGAAATGTTTCAATTTAATGCCTTGCTTGTGTTACAAGCCATGCACTTAATTAGGCAGTAATGACTCCAGCGAGGCAGGAAAAGCGAAGGACAGAAGCGAAGAGGAGAGGAAAGGAGAGAGGGACGAGGGACTAAGGGCACTTCACATCTAAAACCCAAGCCACACTCGCACACTCCACCTGTCACACAAACACACACACACACAAACATGCGCTGCATCCTGTAGCCATAGCGACTGTTTTCTGGAGTCAGTGCCGAGCATGATCTGTGATTTCATGTCACTGTGACCTCTGGACACAATCTCTGTCTCTCTCTCTATCTCAGTCTCTCTCTCTCTCTCTCTCTCTCTCTCTCTCTCTCTCTCCCCTTGCCTCTGTCTATTACACATTCTGTGGTCAAACTTCATGCTGTACAGTGTACATGTTGACCCAGCTCATTTTACACTGTACTGTATGTTCTCTCTCTCTTTATTTCTCTCTCGCTCTCTCTCTCTGAGTGGACATACAGTCCCCATGGGTTCTGTGGTAGAAGGGGGAGGGGAACGGACAGTGCTGGAGAAACTGTAGTTCTTTATTCAGGACGCCCCCCCCCGCTCCACCCCCGACCCTCCGCTCCTCTGAGGCTGGGTGGAGGGACGGCCTTCTCCCTGCTCTGCTCCCTGGAGAGCGCTGAGCCTGTGTGGAGGAGTGGCCTCGCTGCAGAGAGCACCACTGTTACTGACTCTAGAGAATGCAGGCCAGAGTGGGGCCAGCACACTGCGTAGCTGTGTAGTTGATCAGCTTAGACATATCGGGAATCAGAAGTTTGCTTTAGTTTTATACAGGAGCTATGAAGCTAATGTAGCTAGAAATTAATGGAAGCAGCTTGTACCCCACTAATTAGCATTAAGCAAACATGCCTAAATCATCAACCCAACCATATTGAGTTGTAATCTGGTGTTTGATGTACATTATATGAAAATCATATCAAAATTGCAATTTTCAAATTGCAGGAGCTGCAGTTTTAATTGTAGCATGTGCAATAGACATAGTCTTAAGCTTTAAGTGGGAGAGTTTAACCTAATAACATGAAGCTCATGAACTGCCTTTAGTAGAGTTAGACCAGTCAAAAGCAACTAGACTCTGATGTGCTGTGAACATGACAACACAGCCACAACTAACTGGCAGTCTGGCACATTATGTTCAGTGTTCAGAATATCCACTTTGAATGTTTGAACACTGAACATAATGTGCCAGACTGCCAGTTAGTTGTGGCTGTGTTGTCATGTACACAGCACATCAGAGTCTAGTTGCTAGTATTCTTGGGTAAAATAACAAACCTGCGACTTAATATATAGAAAAAAAGTTTAATCGCAGTCACAAGATTAGTCCGAAAATTGCAATGAGATATTGTTCAGCCTCACATGCTCCAATGCAAAAGTGGAAAATCAAACTTCGAACTCTACATCTTGATTACGGTTAACATTTCCCTAGGATTTTCCTGTATTGTCCAGGTTTTTGTTTGCCTGTCTAGGAAAAAAAAAATAATTCCATTCTTGAACATAAAACATCCAGAAATCCATGCATTTTCATATCGCTGCTGCTGGAACAAAACCTTGTATCTCCAAAATAGTAACTTTACAGGAGAAAGAAAAAACGTACTTTACTGGTAATGTAAGTCAATGGAACCAGACTTTTGTCCAAGTAATTTTGGGCCATTTCTTTCGGTCCATTCATCACGACATTTATACACAATGTAAAGGGTAACAGGCATTTTCAAATTATGTCAAAAACGGAGATACAAGGTTTTGTTCTGACAGCAACGATATGTTAGTATTTCATACAGTTTCATAAGTTCAAACTGTTTCTTTTTATCCCATCATTTGTATGCAAAGAATGGGTTTAATTAGATTACCCTCAATGTAGGAACAATTGTTTGGGAAAGTGCACGGCTGCTGACCCACTGATCAAGTGTCCAGTAATTTTACAGGGCTGAGTTTTAAGTGTAGACCTTTTGGTGTTAGAGCCTTAGCCGTTCACCCAGCTGTAGAGATCATGTGCGGTTACCTTGAGTGGCCAGTAGAGTCACTGAAACTTTGATGGTTGCCGTGGCACATATTTGCTAGTTTGAATCTGTGCTGGTGAACTTAGTGTTTTAGTGGTGTGTGCGTGTGTGTGCGTGCGTGCGTGCGTGCGTGTGTGTGTGTCCGTGGCGGTTTAAAAGCCTGTTTGGGAGCGGGGCTGTTTGTCTCTGCTGTTGATCCCTCTCACGCTGCTTTGTGCAATGGCAGATAAATGCGGATCTTCTGTCACACACTAATTACAGCAGCTTAAGTGCTTTAACCACTGTTATCACAAACTGTTCCATTCTCTCAACCCCCTCCCTCCCAACCTGTCTGCATGTGTGTGTGTTTGAGAGAGAGAGAGAGCGCACTCGTTTAAACAGACCATGTCAGGCACACGCTGCAGCCCATTCTGTGTGTGTGTGTTTGCGGGGGACAGACTTATCTCTACATGTGTGATAGGAGAAGTAGAATGTGATGGTACTTGATGTTCTGTCAAACACATTTCGCAGCGCATAATTTAAAAGTTTCCTCCTGTTATTGTCTCCCACCGGTTCTGTCATCCCCCCCCACCTTCTATTCTTTCTCTCTCTCTCTCTCCTCTCTTTCTGCCCCTATGTCTCTCTCTCTATCTCTCTCCCTCTCTCCCTGTGACAGCCCCCCGCTCCCTCCGACTTCCTGCGGCCTGCCTATTAGCAGCAGCCTCAGTCTCGGCCATAACGCTTCATTTGCAATATGGATTTAATGTGTGACACAGAGGAGGTGTTTGGTGCTCTAATGTCTTGTCTCTCCATCTTATTCTCTCTCTCTCTCTCTCTCTCTCTCTCTCTCTCTCTCTCTCTCTCTCTCTCTCTCTCTCTGTCTCTGGAATGTAATTGGTTTGTGTCCTGGGCAGCGTCAGTGGCTTTGAGAAGAAGGCTCAGTGAGACAGACTCCAGACACAGGCTTGGTGAGGCAGACAGTGCACAGTGGTGGGCCATTCCTGGGAGAGGAGTCTGTATGCGCCTTTTTTGTTTTTTTTAATTTGCTGGAAATTGAAACAAAACAAGACTTACCTACAATGTCAGGACGGACGGAATGGTTAATACATTAATAACGTGTTAAATGCATTAATAACCCTTTGACACAATCCATTATTATTGTCACTTTTTCAAGCTGTCAACACATTTTCATAGTTCGACCCTGTGGACCATCCATTGTACTGCAGGCTTTTCCAAAGTAGCACCTTTGAAAAACTGACATGAATTTGGGTTTCTTCAAGCTGGAAAAGCATCTGATGAGTAGATCAAATCCACCTGAGAGTTGTTTGCCCCTTGAGTACAAATGCCCTGTCAGTGTCACAGTCTCTTAATTTTACTTGACATAAAATTATGTCAAGTAAACTTGACACTCCAAGATTTTCAATGTAGTCTCAGTCCTTTGGATCCCACTATATAGGTAATACATATGAGACATGTCCTAACATTGTATAAAAACACAAAAACACAGCGTCTGTGTGTGTGTGTGTGTGTGTGTGTGTGTGTTTTGGGTGAGGGGGGTGTATCCTGAGTGGAGGTGATTCTTAATGGGGTGTGGAGCGTGTGTTTATCAGCTCCCCGATCGCTGTTTATTGCCCAGTCGCGTGGAACTAATTTACTAATTGAGTTTGAGTCTGGGAGAGATTGTGGCAGGAGATTCAGAAACTCTCCCTCCGCAGCTGAGCGCACAAGCAAGACGGGAAGGTGGAAATAGAAAGAGGATGTGGAGAGTGTCCAGACAAGTGTGTTTGGGTGTGTGTGTGTCATTTCGTGGCATTTAATGGGGTAGAGGTGAGTTATATGAAAATTAACTCCAGCCTTCATGTCCAGCCACCATTTTGTGGAAAAGAGGCCGAACAGGTAAACATGGAATGCTTTTAGGGGAGCACTGACGTGGAATTTCCTTGTGGGGGATACCGATGGCAGATACTTGTGGCACCAATCACCAATGCTTTTAGTTATGCGCATAGTTCACAGCATAGTCCACGTGTGAAGTGTTCTGAGCGTACAATGAGTTAAAACTTTACAAATGAATCATGGATTATAGCCATGACACAGCTAAATTAAACACAACAATAGCACACACTCTAATCCATATACTGTGACTTACAGTGGTGGGTGAATGTAGTGTTAGGAGTAAGCCCCCTGGTGCAGCAGTATCATGCCTGCCTGATGGGTGAGGTTTTATTTTATGGGTTATGCTGTCTATTTCAATGAGTCTATTTCTATGGCTACCTTTAGTGACTATGCCAGTAGAGTTATATGCAAAAGTTTGAACAACCCCGATCAAATTACGTGAATAATATATCAATCGCCAATATATCGTGCGTCCCTTTTTTCTAGATTTTTTGTCCCTTTATTAGTGCCTCCCTTGTCTTTGTCTGTCTCTTTCTCTCTCACTTTCTCTTGCCCTTGTCGGTGAGAAACTTGATCAGGAATGTTAATAAGGGACTGATGGGTGGGTTGGTCACTCGAGCTTGGACTGTGGCACTGAGAGAGAGAGAGAGAGAGAGAGACATGGCTTATTTACTCGTTCTCTTCAAAATGCATAAGGACAGTTCTGTTATACATTATTCACTGCTTGTACACCATAGCTCCTCTCTTTAGACACAGTTCCTCAGACAGCCTTCTACAGTGAAGGCCAGGGCCAGGCATAGGAAGATTTTGAGCACATTTTAAGGAGGGAGAGGGAGAGGGAGAGAGAGAGAGAGAGAGAGAGAGAGAGAGAGTGCCGTGGGGACGGTGCCGAAAGGGTTAAGGTGTGTAAAGGCTGAGTGTGGCTGTGGAAGCAGACAGGCGTTTGTGGGCTGCCTTACAGCAGCTGCGGAGTCCCGCTGCTAGATTAAAAGAGGCTGACGGGCGCAGGCCGAAAGTACAGCAGAGCCCCCAGCGGGTGGAAGCGGGGAGGGGCCCACACAGCTGTCGCCCTCATCATACACTCTCACCCAGCGCATGTGCCCTGCACACACCCACACATGGACAGCAGAGAAGGTCTGATGGTTAGCAGAAGAAAGGTGTTGTCATTTGGAAGCTTGTGCAGCAGGAAAAAAGTTTGAACACACCTGACTGGTGTGCATTTTCATATATTAAAGACATTTTAATCTCAAGAGGTCCTTATTGCTTGGAAGTTGTTTCTGAGACAAATATAAATAGTGAAGCTGATGTCTATGTATGGATTTATTACCCAACCACAAGTATTTCTTTAAAATGCCCTCAAGTAGTTTTCACCAGCAAACAAGGTGTCATCATCATTTTGAAGGCTGTTGGCTCCCCATGAAGCTGCTAAGAGTGAGCAAAGGGTGGCTACTCTGTAGAGAAGGGGTGCACAACTCCAGTCCCGGAGGGCCGGTGTCCAGCACAGTTTGGAGGTTTCCCTGCTCAAACACACCCACTTAACTTGGCAATTAACAGATAAGTATAATCAGGTGTGTTCGAGCAGGTAAATCATCAAACTGTGCTGGACACCGGCCCTCCAGGACCAGAGTTGTGCACCCCTACTGTAGAGGTACAGGTTCATTTTTTGTATCTCAAGGTACAAACAATGTACATGTATCCACAAAGGTACAACATAGATGGATAGACAGATAGATCACTTTATTAATCCCAGAGGGAAAGTTGTCTATTACAGCAGCACAAAGTAGAGTAAAGAGCATAAGTATTGTCGTACGCTATTACACAGATGCATAAATAGAAGAAGAAAAGATATGTAATAAAAATATACTAAAAAACCATAAATTATAATGTGCAGTATGAAAATACGTAAGTAAAATTGCATAAACATTATGCAGGTGACAATGCAGTGGTGCATGTGAATGAACAAAGTGACTACGCACTGTAAACAATGACATATGTTAATAGTTGTATATGCATGGGTGTATAAACAAGTGCCAGTGCAGTATGCAATGTGCATAAATGGATAGATGTATAAACAAAATGGCAATGCATAGTAAAGAGTGGAGATATATAATGTCCAGTTGGTGCTCAATGAGTCTGTCAGTTGCTCAGCATACAGTAATGTCCCGGCACAGTGACAAGGTGTTGTACAGTGTGATCGCTGTTCTATACATGAGTTCAGCCCATTTCCACTCAATGCAAAAGTATGCTTCACTTTTCCAGGGCAAATGTACATGTTTATACCATTTCACAGTTAAGTTTTAACTTTAAAAAAAAGAAAAGAAAAGAAAACCTTGATGGGGTGTATTGAATCAATGCAACTAAAACAACAAAATGCAACAGAATATGTTAAATAGATGTACTGAATATGTACCCTTGAAGATTCCACCCCAATGACAAGAAGATAAAGTTTAGTATCTTTTTTTTCTGAGAGTGCAGTTCCACATATGTTATTTCATAGTTTCCATATCTTCTTCATAGAACTGTCCATTAGTAAGTGTGTGCAAACTTTTAACTGGTGCTGTAGGTGTCCTGAGCTATGCTGTGTCTACACTTAGACACAATAAAGGTGCCAAAAAGTGTTCTTCAGAGCGATGCCACAGAACGGCATTGACCAAAGTGTGGCCCGTGAGTCACAGTGTGCATGTGAGGATGTTTGATTTGGCCCAGATCGTTACCCTAACCCCACCTCCTTGCCCAATAGGAGAAAAAAATACTTTCCTTTAAGAATTTTAGTAAAAATATAGCATAATATTACATTTGAAATCTTTTAAAACCTTTTTATGTATATTGTTTTGTCTTTTTGGCCATCAGCCCACTGCAGACATAGCACTTTGGGCCCCCAGCACCCCTATGGGCACCCCTGCTATAGAAGGACCAGTTTTGGTTCCCTAAAGAACATCTCAGTGGATTAAGAATCATTTCCGTAAATGAGATGTGTGAATGTTAAAGTGTAAAGAACCTCCACATACTGTAAAAGTTCCATATCAACCAAGTCAAAACCATTTGGGAACCTTTTTTTAAAAAAAAAAAAAAAATAGCTAATTCAGAGTGGCTGTACTCCTTTGTGTGTAGTGGAATAGAATAGCATTCTTACATATAAAGCCGATCCCCGAGGCCAGGCATCTGACAGAGAATCAGCAGCAGCCACTAAAGCCACAGATAGAAGTGGGCTATTTTGAACGCTAGTGTTTCATTATCATTAGCTAATGTATTGTGTACCAGCAGTGTGTGATTTAGTGCTTCTTATGACGCAGTCATGAATATCTAGCCTTTCTCTCTCTCTGTCTCTGTTTCTCTCTCTTGTTCACTCTTATGTTCAATGGCAATGCCACATCGCAGGAGTGGAGGAAGACAGATGCGGTGCATGACATATTCTGACACATTTAGTCACGACCACATTTTGCTTTTGTGAGTGCACAATAAACATGCACACCAGTGTATTCTCTCTCTTTCTCTCTCTCTCTCTCTCTCTCTCTCTCTCTCTCACACACACACAAACAGTCACAGGAGGCCTGAGGTTTGCTGAGGAGGCTGAAGTCAGTGTGTCTCTGTGGTAGAGCTGGCTGGGGAGGCTCTGTCACGCAGATGCCCTCACCCCACGAGCACACAACATTTTACCCCCCTCCAATACACACACAAATACACACATATGTACACACTCTTGCAAACTTACAAACAAACCATACGATCACACACATTCCTACAATCAAGCCCACAAACTGCATTTCAGCACAGACAGACGGCCCATTGGGAAATGCTTTCACTGTGTATAGATATGTGTGTGTGCGATTGTGTGTATTGCCATGAGTGTGTGACCATGTATACCATGAATAACAATGCAAATGTGTAAGCAAGTGTGTTTATTGGCATCTATTTGCTTGTAAAAGTAGAGACATTGCGATCATTTTTTTTATTTTAATACAGATCAGAATTGTTTAATGTTGAATACTGTCAGATGTTGTTTCTAACCCAATATTTGTATTTTTGTGAAAATATACTCGCACAGCGCAGACTTGTACCACATCAAAGTTAGCGAAACCCATTTAGTCTAGCTTAGATATAATTTATGTTTTCTGGAAACTGAAGAGTACATCTGTAATTTTGGCTCATTTTCATTCAATAGAATGATGCTTGTATTTAAACCAAATTACACTACTACTCTTTTTTCATTGGTAAGTTCTGGATGGAAACAAAAGGGTTAAATTCTTTAAACATAGGGAGCAAATTTGGCCAGTCAAGATCGTTTTTCTGTGTGGTATTTAGGTAAATATAGCTAAGTAAGCTCTCCTATGGGGTTGGGCTTAAAGAGCTGAAGAGAAGGCATAATGTGTTAGAATAACTATCAGCATATTTACGAAGTGACAGCGGGATGGGTAGTACCAATTTCGTGAGAAAAAATGTCACTCTAGTCCTTCTGGATGTCCTAGATACACACTGACTGTGAATATGAACAGCAGCCTAGTCAGTGGGATGTTAGAAATGGGAAACAGCGGCAGCAGCTCTATCCCAGACTTCTCTACCGAAAGAGTCACTGTGAAAGTGCTACAAGGTAAAAGATGCTAAAATGTCCGTCACAAGCTTCAGGCATAACATGAAATGTCTGTTAGATGCTTTTGAACGATTAGATGCGAATCGTTTGTGACGTTTATGGCTCAAATTGAAGGCCTAGCCCTAATAGTAACAGTTCTCCACTGTGCTGCTCCTTTTCTCTGCTTTAAATGCAGTGTTACTTGTACCACTGAATGTGTAGTTACTACATACTTCATTTTTATATGCAGCAAGTTTAGCCTTGTTCTCACAGAAGTGAAAGGGACACATTGGTATGGGAATTACAGGCTAATGCTAATACCCGATATCTTCCATGTGCAAATCTGCTGATGCCCAAACATAACCATTTATAAAATGTAAAAATTGGGACTAAATCTAACTGGATTAGCAATGTGGAGAAATGTAACCCTTATTTCTCAAAGGTCCTACGTACAGTAAAATGAATGATATGCAGACATGTTAGCAGAGTACCCTAACATCGTCTAAAATGGTCTTTAAAAACTTGCTGCCCCCAAAGTAAATATTCGTTTTAAATATAATTGGAATCTGAATGTCTTTGTAATACCCATATTTTGTCAAGCAAATATCTGCTAATACTGAAATGATTGCGATATCATCATGCATCATTAGACAAAAGGTAACTAGCTGAACTGCAGGACACTGGCAGTGCAGATATTCTTGGCTTTTGAGCTGTTTTCATTTTCCACTTTAAAATAATTCTGCAGAATTCATACATTTAAATTGCTAACTTCTGAAAACATGGCTAGAACGTCCATTAATGTCAGTGACAGTGGCATAAATAGAGCACAGTGCACTCTCATCAAAAAAAATCCCACCAGAATATGTATTGATTGCTCTGATGCAGATTTCTTCTGTTTCTGTATGAGCTCCTTAGAGTGTTCTATATAAGACAGGTTCATTGGTGATAGCTCCCGCTGGACTTTAATGGCCAGCCTGAGCTGAAGCCATAGGCAGGTCCAGCCAATCAAACAGCTGAACAACTACACCCAACACATCCTTTTGATTGGTGGAGAAAAAACTCAAGTCTAACAGAGCAAGGAGCTCTCTGAGGAAGGGGTGAGTGTGGAAGAGAAGGGAGTGATGTGTTTGTGGAGAGATATGAGAAAAAAGAAGAAGAATAGAAAGAGAGGAAGAGGAGTGGAGGCTACACAGGTGCAGGTGCAGATAGATTGGATTGATAGCTTGGGTTGCAGGTGTTCTGTGCACCTGCGTTCAGCTCCAGCCTCGGTTAGCCAGAGTCAGAAGCCACCTCTAGATCCTTATCTAGACTTATTAGCAGCTAATATTAACCTCAGCTTTCACCCTTAGGTCATTTTGCTATACATTTGATTTCCACTGCTATTTACATGATTATATAGTTATGTGAATAATATTTAATATTCTTTCTGTATCAGGAGGTCTTAGTCTCAGACTTTTCTCAAGTTGCCTCATTTCTTTCCCTCTCTCTTTTTCTCTTTTTCTCTCTCTGCCCTCATCCATCTCTCTCTCTCTTTCTCTTTCTCTTTCTCTTTCTCTCTCTCTTTCTCCCCTTATTCAGCTCCCTCCCTCTCTCCCGTAATGGTGCTGTGCCCCTGTGCACTATTCTTCCATCTTTTCTCTCCTCTCTCATCCTTGTTCCATCCCTACCTCCATGGGAGGGCAAATCCCTCTCTTTGGAGCATCGTGTAGAAGAGTGTGGGGGCTTACATCTGACATCCCGCCTGGATTCTCTCTCTCTCTCTCTCTCTCTCTCTTTCTGTTTCTCTCTCTCTCTCTAATCCATGCACTAGAGTCTTTCCCTATGCTCCATCCCTTTTTAGTGGGAGGTGAAGAGGAGGAGGGGCCAGTTATTGGGATTTACTCCTCTTTTCTCTCTCTCCCTCCATCCATCCCTCTGTTCATTTGAGGCTTGCTCCGTATCTCTCTCTCTCTTTCCCTTCCCTCACTTTTTAGGTGTAGTGTTGCTGTAGTTTTGCAGCATATAGAGGGTCTAATACACTGCACCTTGGGTTCCAATTAGGGTGAGCAGTATGATGACATGATAGTTTTTATGAAAAAATACTTGATAATAAGCTTTTCTGATCATAAAAAGGGTATCGTCAGTGCTTACAACTCTTTAAAAGAGGCCTAGAAGAGCTCTCAGGTGGCGTACCTGTGAAAGTTTCACAAGAGATTGTGAGTTTTAATCCTAACGATGCAGGAGTAACTGTATACCTGGCCATGGTAGTTACATGATCAGTTTTACTATGTGAAAGATTGATTTAAAAATCGTTGCACTTATAGTTTATGATAGTATTTTCTACATGTGGCATTGCAAGCATAGTGTATTGTGTCTGTCCCAACATACCACCAAAGAAAATATGGATTGTCTGTTGTGAAAATATGTAAGTATTGATATATAATATTTTTGTTATATTTTCCCCCTAGTGTAAAGACATTGATTGAGTGAGCCTGCACATCACTATAGCTGCTGTAGGCCCAGTCAATACTTGGTCCGATATGTTAGCCATAGAGTGAACACTGCTCATGTCTTCTTATTGGTACTTAACTGGGGTGTGTGTGAGTGTGTGTGTGTGTGTGTGTGTGTGTGTGTGTGTGTGTGTGTGTGTGTGTGCACGTGTCTGTGTGTGTGTGTGTGTGTGCTCATCAGCATGCAGTAGGAGGTGTGTGTTGTGTGTGAAGGGTTTGGGGGATTAGAGAGACTTTACTGTCACCGTCCCCCAGGAGAGCCAGCTGAGAGCACACACTGACACAAGCATACAGGAACCAGATTAGAGCTCACACACACACACACACACACACACACACTTGTACATAAACATTAGTACTAGAATCTGTTTTGCCATGCAAACACCTAAAGTTGATGCATGCACTCACCTGCTCACAGACTTCACAGCACTTGTGTTTACTTTCTGTAGCTCCTCTTACATATACATATAGTGCTCATACACATGATAGAATGATGAGGGAAACAATAATTTGTTGCATTAACATTGTTAGAAAACAGAGAGATTAGTCACAACATTGATTGTAAAAATTGTTGCTATGGATTTTTAAATTGTCAGCGCATCGTTTACTGGAAAAAATGCCGCGTAATATTCACATGCAGTAATTCCAAAATATTTCAATACAGTCTTGACACATGGGAGCAATAGGACAGAACAGACAGAACTTTGAATGGCAGTGGAAGCAAAAGCAGAAAGAAAACAAGACCCACAAAAGTCACAGGGCACCACAAATAATACACAATATATTAAAGCAGAGGTAACATTTTAGTGGCATGACAATGTTGAGCAAGCGAAAAGAAAGCCCCTGAATTCCAACATGTTTTCTGCTGTGTGGTAAGCTCTGAAACTAAGCGCCTAAGTGGCTAATGTCAGTAATGTTAGGGTACATTTCGGAAGATAGAATGTCTCATGGAAGACAGTAAGATTTCAGTGAAGTAAAGTACAGTGTAGTAAAATTAATGCCATACTGAGGGACCAATTCAATAATGAAATGGTAAGGCTCCAGACTAACGCCGTCCGGTCGTCTCGGGGAGAATAAAAATAGTGCACGGGACGATGTTAAATCTGTTTTAGGATGCTTTTGAGACAATGATGTTGCATACCTTAGCATAGAAATGTTTAATGCAGAAATCTTTAGCCAGTGATAGATGAGGTGTCGCACTCAGAATCATTTTTTTAGATTTGTTTTCTTTGGAGACTTTAATGAACTTTTTTAACTCTATATAAAAATACATTTCTTATTTGATTGAATTTTCACTGAAACAGGAACATAATAATTAATAGTTAGTCCATTAGATAGATGAACCAATTATATAAATATCGTTAGTTGCAGCCCTCCCAGAGTGTTTGCCATACATGCATATATACACACACATATACAAACATAGCAAACGTACATCTCTCAGCAGTGTATAGGCCCCAGATTGGGGCTAACCCCTCACAAACACAAAAGGATAAACAGGCATAAAAATCTCAAATCCCACTTTCATGCACACACACAATCACACACATTCACACACTCGGTCCCATGCCGCTGAGACACACACACTCTGTGTTTCTGCACACTCCCCCCCACCCTGAGTGTGGTCCCAGATGCCCCAGTGATTGGCCCAGCTCCGCACAGCAGACTGTGGTATTAGGAGGGAGGGGGAGAGTGCCAAGGGGGAGAGGGAGAGAGGGAAAAAGAATGTAAAGGAAGGAAGGAAGAGAGCAAGAGAGAGAGAGAGAGAGAGAGAGAAAGAGAGTATGTGGGGGAGGACAGAGATTAGCTGAAAAGTCTGCACCCCTTTCAGTGGGGCGCGCCGGCCTGACTAAGACCCCCAGGGACTCTCTCTCTCTCTCTCTCCCTCTTTTCCTTCCTTCCTTTACATTCTTTTTCCCTCTCTTTCTCTGTCTCTCTCTCTATTCCTCTCTCTTTCTCCCTCCATCTACCCATCTCTCTCTCTCTCTCTCTCTCTCTCTCCACATCTTTTCTTCTTTCTCTCTCTGTCTCTCCATCTCCCCCGGTGTTTGGACAGCTGTGGGTAGGGATCGGGTTACTGGGTGGCGCTGGCACTTCCTCTGTGCTGGCAGGCCTGTGTGTGTGTGTGTGTGCGTGTTGAGCGTCTGGATGCCATTACCACCATGCCTCTACAGGAAGTACAGCTGCAGCACCGTTATTGTTCTGGTGGAGAAGACAAGCACACTTTCTCTCTACACCGTACAACACTTTAGTTTTTAGTGCACAACCCTGTAGTCTATACTGTGTAGCCCTGTAGTCTATACTGCATAACACTGTTGCTAGTGATTCTCAAACCAGTCCTCAGGGACCTCAGTAGTCTATACTATACAGCACTGTAGTCTATATTACACAACACTTAGTCTATACTATGTAACATAGTAGTCTATACTACATAAGGCTGTAGTCTATATTGCATAATACTAAAACCTGTACTACATAATATAGTAGTTTATATATCATAACACTGTAGTCTACACTGTACAGCACTGTAGTCTATACTACACAACACTGTAGTCTATATAACAATGCTGCAGTTTATACTACAGAATGTTGTAGTCTATACCACACAACATTGTAGTCTATATAATAGTGCTGCAGTTTATACTACACAACACTGTAGTCTATATAACAATTCTGGAGTCTATACTACACAACACTGTAGTCTATATAACAATACTGCAGTCTATACTACACAATGCTGTAGTCTATACTACCCAACACTGTAGTCCATATAACAATGCTATAGTCTATATAACTTAATGCTGTAGTCTATACTACACAACGCTGTAGTCCTACTACATCAAACTGGTCTACACTACATAACACTACATTCTATACTACACATCACTGTAATGTGTACTGTATTACAGTGCACTACTCTGGAAGCACACTCATTCAGCTGTACACTACACTGCTTAGGAAACTTCACTGAGCAACTGTTTCTGTTATGTTCTGTATAATGACACCAAACAGAACGATACACAGTGCTGACACAGACTGGCGTACACTGCAGACTATATGATGATATATGAAGCGCTCCTATGTAGTGTAGAGTTCTATTTGAGCTCACTGTGCTCTGCTGTAGTTAAAGCCATACCAAGCTGTGTGGAGTATAAATGCCAGTACAGAATAACTGTAGAACTACTGAACTCCCATTAACAGCAGTCTTCCTCTTTTACTGCACTCCACTAGTCTTTTCCTTTCTTCCTTCTTTTCTTCCTTCCTTCCTTTCTTTCTTTCTTTCTTTGTTTCTTTGTTTGTTTGTTTCTTTCTTTCTTTCTTTCTTTCTCATGCTCCTTTTTGGCCTGCTCTCTGGTTCCTTTCTTTCTTTCTTTCTTTCTTTCTTGAGTCTTTTTCTTTCTCATCCTTCTGCTTTATTCTCTTTGCTCTTTCTCAACTCTCTTTTTTCTTTTTTTGACTCTCTTCTTTTGTTATCCTCCTTTTTCTTGATTCTCTGATCCTCCTACTTTCCTCTCTCCTTTCTCTCTCTCTTGTGTCTCTCTATTTTCTTTTTATTTTTGACTCGTTTATTCTTTTTCTTGACTCTTTTTTTTTCTAATCCTTCTTCATGATTCTCTCTCCCTCTCTCTATTTCTCTCTCTCTCTCTCTCTCTCTCTCTCACTCTCTATCTCACTCTCTCTCTCTCTCTCTCTCTTTCTCTGGTTTATTAATTCGTTCCCTGCTGTAATGGGCTGCAGCTGGGGAAAGGCTGAGTGTTGCTCTAACGCTGATGGAACGTTCTCCCTCTGTCTGTAATCACCCTGTTTGTACTCTACACTGCTAATAGGAGGAAGAGAATGTGTGGGGGGAATGTTTTACTGTCATTAAGAGATGAACTATTTGTAATTCATCACATTAAGGTGTGGGTGCGCATGTGTATGCATGTGTGTGTATGTGTGTATGAGCATTGCTAGAGACGGAGAACCAAAGTTGACATTCTTCAGTAGTCTTTGTCTGTCTCTGCTGTGTTTGCTAGATTATAGTTTATGCAGATGGAAAGCCGCTCATATTCAGACAGAGGACAGGCGGTGTTAGAGTCTTAGACACTCTGTTTACCCAGCCATAGGGAACAGCACACCACGCACACACAGTACAAACATATGAGCTCATAACAGCGACGACAACAAGAGGAAAATATACTGCCAACGCAACAGCGGCCCCCAAATCTAAAACAGTAGTTTGTGCCCAACTCAAACCACTATCCTTTACAACTTTCTAAACAGTCGCAACATACTCAATATGCATCTCACACATACACACGCAGACACACACACATACACACACAATGGGACTACAAATGCATTTGCCACCACAGACACATCAGTGTGAGGCAGGCGGGCCGGCGGGCCCCCGGGAAGCCACAGCGTTGCTGTTTGATGTTGGCAGCTGATTAATGAGATGTGAGGAGTGAGCGTTTGACGGCTGCTCTCTGGGCGCCTGTTTGAGGGCCCCTCTGTGCGCGTGTGTGAGTGAGCGAGAGTGAGTGTGTGTCTGTGTGGGGGGGTGGACCCCCGCTGGTTACCCTTGAACACTCTGCGGAGGTGTAGAGGCAGCCCATGCTCCAGTAGCACATGAGGGTGCTGTCACAATTAAAGCAGCACAGCAGAGCTACTGCAGGAGAGAGCCTCCTCACCACACGCTAGCACTCTCCAGAGGGAGAGAGAGAGAGAGAGAGAGATTAGGGTTAGATGAGAGAGCAGTGGTACAAAGAGAGTGAATGATGTGGAGGGATGGTGGAATATCTAGACCAATAAAAGAAAAGAGAGATGAGCACCATTTAATAGATTAACAGAGTACTTGTTATGTAACTACTTATAAAAAAAAGACATGAAATTTGCAAATAGATTTTATGTTGCCTGAAACCAAATTAAAAAAAATAAAATTCCCAGTTCGTATCTTACCTGAATTTCAGAGTTACAGTTGATGTGGCCGATAAGCCGTTCTTTCCTAGCAACTGTCATCGCAGGGTTGGATAAATTTACAGAATGCTGGCAGAAGCCTTACTCAACCTAATGGGACATCTTTGTTTAGAGTAGTGGTGGTGCTAGATCTGCTAAAGTGCTAGGCCAAAACTTCCAAAAAGTACATAAATAGTAATAAATAAATAGAGTGGAACCACAAGTGACCGCAGAAGATGACTGTCACTAACTGACTAACTAACACTAACTTGCACCGCTATATATAGGATATGTCATGGTTATAATATAATAATGTGTCCCAGTTAACCTATAAGTCTATTCATAATCAGTGTCAGTGTTTGTATTGACCTTGCACACCTCACTGGGTTCAGCTCAGATAGCAAACTTTCCAAGCTAACATCTCTGAAAAACATCAAATCTCAGTAGAGCAAGGTAGCAGTGAGAAATACTGACACTGACATTTACTGATTTTGATGCAGTTTGGTAGCATAAACTGACCAACTGCACTTAAATGTGTATTGCAGCAGAAACGGAACACAAACTCTGGAAGGTGTTATTTGGGAAATATCCCTCGGCTGAAATGGAGATTTTGATTGGTTCTGCCATTGAGTTTGACTGTCTGAGGTCAGTGGTCTGTGCAGTTTAGGGAGAGTGGAGATTTTTTTCCTTGTAAACATCCTGAGCTCCATCCAAAAGTGATGGGGCAGTACTTTGAAAACTGATGTGTCAAATGCCCACTCAGCCCTAAGGTGGCCATGATGTAGAGTTGCTACAAGATGTTGAGTTTCCAGTTTAAATGCTACGCTCATTGTATAAATAAACATAATTTTAAATGAACTCACTTTGAACGTGTGTGCTTTGGTTTCTCATTTCTTGACCAGCTTAGCAACAGTTGCTACTAAAGAACACATTTGTGTGGAACATGGATAGGTCAACTGAATTTGTGGTGTGACAGTGTCGCTACACGACCTCTCCTGTTGAACATGCTTAGTTTGTTTTGGCTCTAGCAGTGTGGCTCACTGCACTTCCCAACAAGCCAAGTGTGGGAATGCTGAGCTCAGTGAAACTGGAAAGAATGTTCATTCATTTTTTCCACAGATATATAACAAATAAAAAGTTAAAAAGTCCAGCTCTCTTTCTGGCATTACATTGGCACAGTGAATGAAGCACAGTATAAATTTAGCATGTGTAATACTTTCCAGTTTTAATTTTTGAGAATATTTTTATGTTATGTATCCACCTTATTCCTGTGGCCCATGATGCTTTGAGTGACTTATGGACAGAACTTCCAGCGACAAGTAATCAGACGGTATGTTTAAGGCTAATGGCATCCTGAAAGAAATAGATAGAAATGTGGGAATAAAGAACAAGGCAACCAGGGTCCTTTCTGTGTGGAGTTTGCATGTTCTCCCCGTGTCTGCATGGGCTTCCTCCCACGGTCCAAAGATATGCAGTCAGGCTAATGGACATGCTAAATTGCTCCTAGGTGTAAATGTATATGTTTGTTTGTCTGCTCTGGTGACCTGTCCAGGGTGTTGCCTCCCTTCCGCCCACTGACTGTTGGGATAGGCTCCATCACTACCCGTGACCCAGAAGGATAAGCGGCTTAGAAAATGTGTGTGTGTGTCAAGAACGGGCATAAAACCATAAAACAATCACATTACAAAGTAATGTTTAATGGGCACAGATTTCAACAATAACAGCTGGGCCTTTTCAAGCAGTGATTATGAAGTCACGTTCATATGTGCTTCGAAACATTGCGTTTATGCTCGCAACAGTCCTGTTTTTGACATACCTTCAGTTTCACTCCGCAAACTGCAAACTATACCTGAGAGACATTTAATGGGACATAACACAATAGCAAGGAAGCACATGTTCCTTCACTTCACTAAAACAGTGTTGAATTCCACGTCTGTTCCACAACTGGATATTTTGAAATACAGTGGTCACATGAAAAATAAGGAGTTGTGCAGAGGAGTGATGCAGAGGTCAGAGGGAGGTGAGTGGGATGAGGGAGGGGGTCCCTGAACGGAAGAGTGTGGTTTACTGTTGTCTTTAGTGCTGTGGTAGACTGTGTGTGTTTAGTGCTATGGTAAGGTGTGTGACGTAGCAGTGGCAGCACTCTCTCTCTCTCTCTCTCTCTCTCTCTCTCTCTCTCTTTCTCTCTCTCTCTCCCTCTCTCTCCCTCTCTCTCTCTCTCTCTGGGAGCCGCTCTTTAATTAGCTCCTGATGAGGACCTTCAGGAAAAGAAGCAGGTGATTGGACTTCTTATCCAAATAATTACCTCAATTAAGTCATTAAAACCTTGGGCATAGCCAAGCCCTGAACTGCCTCCCCTGTGCCCCAGCGTGCATCCATCCCTGATCTCTCCCCTCACCCACTGCACCGCGTGAGCATGTAGAACTTTAGTCTTATAGCATACTGATGTACATGGAGACCATTTGCTCCTTCCTCAGACCAGTCGCACTTCATCTCCTTAACTATATTAGGACTGATCTTAGCGTTCGCTTTAACTTGATGCCTCTCACGCTTGTGCCCACGCACTCACACACACTCACACAGAGGTAGGTTAATTACCCTTAGCATCTGGATGGCCGTATGTGTGTGTGAGCCCTTGGCGTCGGCACGGGTCTCAGCGGTTCTCAAAGTGCCCCGCTGCATCATGGGGGGATTAGGCACGTGCAGCTATGGGGGTTTGAGGTAGGCAGCCGTGTTGTGTTCGGCCTCTACGCCACTGTGGTCTCGGGATCTGTGGCTGTGCGCACATGTACATGCTAGCGAAAGGTAGACTACCTTGGCACCGCACCACTCCTGGCTCTTTTGGCTGTATGGTGTTTCACTGTGTTTGAGCACATATATGGGAGCAGGACTAGACAGCGTGAGAGAACAGAGAGGAGGTTTATTCTGAGCTTTTTTGTTGTTTTTTTTTTCTTCTTTTGTTTGGCTGCTGAGGGTGTCCAGGTGTGCTTTAGCTTGCAGAGCATGGAAGCTCACATCTGGATCAGGCCAATGGCTCTCCACCCAGATGTGCTCCGACTCTAAAGCAGCCCTCTCTGGGTGTTTTTTTTTCCCCTTTTTTTCCCACATTGGAGGGGAGGGGGGCATCAGCTGCCTGTCAGGTGTTTGCATAGACGCAAACAGATGTTATTTTGAAGAGTGCGAGAGAGAGAGAGAGAGAGAGAGAGCGAGGGAGGGGCAAAAGACAAAGAAAAAAAAACAATAGCGTTAGTTAGACGAGTTTAGAACTCAGACATGACGATAGAAGAGGCGGTGTCGGAGGGAGGGATGAAGTCAGGCATACAGGCAAGGTGCACACCCACACTTGGCCCTGCCTTGACTCCTCCATCTGGCCGAGAAGCGTGCGAGCATCTGGGCCTGCGAGTGTCGGCGTGTGTACGTGTGTTAACCCGGTGTATTGCCCCGCTTGCATTGTGAAATTAGGCAACCTACTGATCCACAGCTTCTGAGATATGTTGGATATAATTTTTTAGACCGACCCAGGCTATCCTTAACCTTTAGAAGCGTAGAGTTATTATTGTCTTTTTACTTTATTTCACACTTACAAATTATGGTTCTTCAACCATAAGATGGTTCCTTTTTGAAAATGGTACTATACAGCACCAAAAAGTGTTCTTCTAGTGTTGCAATGTCAAGCTTGTAACTATAGAAGAAC
This sequence comes from Colossoma macropomum, assembly GCF_904425465.1. Classification (NCBI taxonomy): domain Eukaryota; kingdom Metazoa; phylum Chordata; class Actinopteri; order Characiformes; family Serrasalmidae; genus Colossoma; species Colossoma macropomum. The sequence goes on from NW_023494798.1 coordinate 14,592,573, forward strand.
CATTTTTGGTGCTATGTAGAATCTTTTTCAAAAAGGTTCTATATAACACATACACATGTACAATACATTTTCTGTCAATCTGAAGAATGCATTTTCACCATGAAAAGAACCATTTAAGCATGAAATGGTTCTGTATAGAAATCATGGTTCCAAATAGAATCATTGCTTTTACTGAAGAATCCTTGAAGAAAGTATTTTTTAAGTGTTTATTTAAATGTAATTACATAGTTAGTTACATAATGAATTATATGTACATTTGAACTATAATCAGTGTTGTCAGTAGTAGTTCCTCAATGTGAACTTACAGTGTAAATCTAGAGTGTAAATCTGAAAACAAAACTTGAGCAATAAGATGTTTATGACATTGTAATAATAGTAATTGTTATTAAATAATAGCTGTAAGCATCTCATTATAGTAATTTCACAGAATCACTGTGAATAGTTGTTTAATTAAGAAGTGTTGTTCACTTTCTGAATACAAAGCATTCTGTTTTTTACTTTAAAATTTCATTCTCAACACAGTAGAGCTTTTTAATCATTATTGAATCATCTACAGCTCTGTTCATCATCAAAAAAATTACATATTGTTTAAAACCTTTAAAATATTAGCATCATTTTAGAATGATTTTATACATATATCTGCAACAAAATTGGTTTTATGTTATTAAAAACAGTGATTCCAAACTTGTGTTGTGTATATATTAATTGTAAGGAAACGGTGAACACATTTGACCCGAGAATCCAGTGTGAATAATTTCAATTTCCTCAGTGATACAGCATTAAAGCCTCATCTTGCTCTGTGCCCTCTGTGACTGTAACCCTCTTTCTTATCCAACCCTAAAGTAACCAGTGGTGGGGAAGCAGCACAGGAAGGCAGAGAAGGGTTTCCTCCTCTTCCACATACACACATGCACACACACACAAATACATACATGCATGCAGTGTGCGTGCATGACACGCTACATTAGGGTCGTCAGGCAGCAGTAAGCTTTGATTTGGACGTTGGGCTTTTTAGGGGGGACAGATGAGTTCACTCTGGGGGATAAACACACCCCTGTCCCCGCTGGGGGGAACAAGGGATGATAGAGAAGGAAAAAAAAGCTTGTGACAAAGTTAAAACACAAAAGCGTCCTCTAAACAGAGCCTCTGACACACTTCCTTTGTTGTGAATGTGTGTGCATTCATATTGATTTTTTTCATCTGGGGTCTTTGAACATCCAGTTTGGTGTCAGCCCCCCGGGGGAGGCCTCCCTCTGCATGTCCTAATAATGCTTTGTCATCTTTAATAACCCCAGCGCTTGACACTGTGATATTAATATTAGGGCGGATTTCTTTTTGTTTTCCTCATAGCCTTCCTAACCTAAACAGCACTGGACCTGTGGACCAGAGAGAGGAAGAGAGAGAGAGAGAGAAGGAGGGATATATATATATATATATATATATATATATATATATATATATATGTATGTATGTATGTGTGTGTGTGTGTGTGTGTGTGTGTGTGTGTGTGGTGCTAGTAGTAGTATTTTCTATATTTCTGTTTCTATTTTCATTATTATTTCATTATTGTACTTGTTGTGTTTGTTATTTTGTTTTGGCAAAAATGCAACTCGTAATATACAAGCTAATAAAGCACTGATGAAAAACTGAAGTGATTATTGTAAGGTAGAGAGAGAGAGAGAGAGAGAGGGAGGGAGAGGTGAGGTTTGAGTTGGTGGTGTCCTTTCTTCAACCTGTCCTTATATGAAGAGCACTTTGAGCAGGATGGAAACTGAAGTAGGCCTGGGTGCTTTGTCCAATGTCCACTTCATTAAGTGGCCGTCATAGAGAAGAATTTTCCTTTCTCTGTGTTAACTGGGAGCCGCAGTCCAGTCAGGAAATTCCACTTGCAAGATGGCGTCTGTGAAAGTGCCGCTGTTCTCCTTCTCCATACACGCACACGCACACAAAAAAACAAACCTCCAAACACATGTATATTTCATCCTGGCCTTGGAATAATTAATGGAGCATTATTTATTGATTTGTTTGTATTTGAGCGTAGTCGTAGTAACAGCAGGGGGCCGCTGAAGTCTTTGGGATGGGTGGGAGGGGTTAGAGTAACCATGGCAACACACAAGTGGCCCAGACCCTCTCCCTGGGCCAGGGTGAGAAGGTGAAGCATGCTGGGAGACGTAGGCCCAGAAGTGCGAAGCAAGGCATGTTGGGATGTGCATGCTCAGAGGAAGTAGAGCGCAGGCGGGGTAACATGCAGGCAGAGAGAGTGCTCCGCCATCCTGAGGGAGGACGGGACTCTCTTTTTTTTCGTTTCCAGGCGGCTCACTCGTTCCCTATTCCCTAATCTGCAGATAGAAACCTTTCCATTAAGTGACATCAAAGGCAGCGCCCTACACAGGGAATAGCAGTGGCATCTGAGACACAAGCCCGGCTCACGGCGAACGCTTTGTGAAACAGCAAATGGCAGTGCTCTCCATAACACCGAGCGCCTGTCAGAAACATCCTGCCCAAATGGCCCTGTAGTCTTGCTTTTTCTTTCCCCCCACTGTTCGACTTGATTGGTCCTTGTGTGAATGACTCGTTTAAACTCATAATTACGTTCCTCAGGATCGCCCTTTTTAACTCGCTGACGTGAATAGCTTTCACTTCTCCTCGCCTGTGGCTTTGGAGCTCTGCTTGACCCCATCAGTCTTCCACACTCTTCCAGGCCTTCCACTCGACTAGCTTGATCTTTATCCTGATGCTGCTGCAAATGCTAAAGCGATAGTTTGGCAAAGAAAAAAAATTGCACAATATTCCCCTTACCCCAAACGTAGTCGATTACCCAAGACATGCCTGTCTATAAAAATATCACTGCTGTCGGAACAAAACCTTGTTTTTCAGTTTTTGTCATAGTGTGAAAATGCCTGTTGCCCTTTACAGTGTGTGTAAATTTCATGATAAATGGAGCAAAAGAAATGGCTTAATGTAATTGACTTACATTAAGAGTAAAGTATGTTTTTGGCTGCTCCTGTAAAGTTATCATTTTAGAGATATGAAGTTTTGTTCCGACAACAGCTATATGTTGTATAGCTAAAACCAGTGGTAATGACCATGTTGAGGCCTAAATGTTGTCTGTATTTTTATCTCTTTATATAAACAAAGAATCGTAGTCTATCAGGAAGTAAGTGTGTTTGACCTTACTGACCTCGACTTTGCATAGTAGTAACTACAGTTGGGCGACCCTGGTCAAATGGTGTTCGGTTGATTTTCAAAGTGAAAATAAGTGCACATTCTCTACAGTGAACACACTGCTGCACATTTTAATGCTCGTGCAGTTTGTTAGCTGAATTCAACATATTGGGACATAAAATGTGACCTGGGTAAAACTTATATATTTTATACTGTCTTTATGTTAAATTTCAGAAAAATGCCACATTTAAGTGAGTTCCCTGTAGAAAATGTGTTCATTTATTTTTAACAAAATCAATAAAACCTATATTTTGACTGAGAGTGTTCAAACCTTTGTATACGATTATAATGCTGTGGTGGCAAGGAACGATTATCAGTTGGCGTTTTGGATAAGGGGCTTTTGGAAAGAGTGTACGCAGTGTTGTGGTGATGTGTTGGAGGGGTGTGTGCAGCCCGTGGAGGTCTCAGCATGGCGGGGGAGTGTGTGTGTGTGCATGTGTGTGATGGTGCCCAATGTTGAGGTCCAGAGGCAGGACACAGTTGAGCGCAGGGCAGGGGGGCAGGGATGGTCCGAACACAGCAAGGTCACTCCTACTGCTACACGCTCACCAACACACTACTGCTTTACTGCCCTGCCAGAATCCCCCATGTCTCTCTCACTCTCTCTCTCTCTCTCTCTCTCTCTCTCTCTCTCTCACTGTCTCTCTCTTGCTCTGTCTCTATAATTCTCTCTTGCCCTCTCTCTCTCTCTCGCCCTCTTTCTCTGTCAGTTTTTCTCTCTCTCTCTCTCTCTCTCTGTTGTTCTTTCTCTTTCTATCACTCTCACATGTTTTCCGTTGCTTCTTGTTTTTTCAGATTACTTCTGCGTCTCTCTCTCTTTTTTCTGACTTTCTCAATCATTTTCTCTCTCTGTTGCATGTTGTGTCTCATATTCTTTTTTTTGCCTGTCTCTCTTCCTGTTTGTTTCTCTTACTCTCTCTCTTTCTCACATGTTCTTTGCTTCATTGCTTATTACATAGCATTCATATTAGTTGTATGAATATTCTCTGTTTCAATTTTATATTTGTTTCATTTGAATCACCATTTGCTCTGTTTGCTCTTTTCCTTTCAAATACCTTCTGTCGGTCTCTCTCTCTCTCTCTCTCTCTCTCTCTCTCTCTCTCTCTCTCTCTTTCGCTGTCTCTCTCTCTCTCCCTCTCTGGAGGTACAGATGGACACATTTGCAGGTTAACTTGAACAGCTGGAGGTGCATTATTAGCGTCCTGCTGCTTGCTCATATTTGCTCGGGTTTTTTTCCAGCCTTCCTTGGCGGGCAGATAATTCACAACCGGCCAACCAAAGACGTAGTTGGTGTCCTGATAGAAAGGAGAGAGAGGGAGTGAAAGAGAGAGAGAGGAACACAAAGAAAAGATGGACGGCAGGCAAGCTCACTCGACCCTGATTACCTTATAAACCAAAGTGGGCTGCAGTTTGCGTATCCGTGCAATCAGAAACATATGACAATACAAAAAACATGGTTGTTGTTTGTGATCATTTTCTCTCACAGCTGAGGGTGTGTGTGTTTGTGTGCATGTGTATATGTGTGCATGCATTTGTGTGTGTGTGTGTGTAGTGGGAGGACAAAAATGAAGTCCCATGAATCTGGCGTGTCCCCATGGGCCGAGCTGACAATGAGCAATTGTTGTGGAATGGTTCATGCCGATTGCTTTTGAGCTGCATTTGGGAGATCTTGCGTGGATAAAAAGCCCCCAGTCGCCCAGGGGCGTAGGATTAGGCACACACACATGCATACGCACATATATACAGCACAGAACATGCAGACTGTAAATGCTTTGCTGCTTGTAGGACCAGGCTGTCCCTTTTTAGTGCGCCTATGCGTATTTGACCGTTGTCTTTTACTGATGTTAAATGCAGCTGTGTCCTCTGGCAGCCATTGAGTTCAGAAGCAGCCTATCACGTCCTCTGAAGGTTGTGTGTTAGATAGTGGCATGTGAGTATATGAGAGTGAGTGAGAGAGAGCCAGGAAGAGCAAGCGAGATTGAGAGTAAGAGAGCATGGCCAGGAGACATGCTGCTCAGGCAACTCTAAGCACCAGGCCTCAAATTCAATAAGACTCCTCATAGACGAGGCCTGGCCAGCAACACTGGCCAGCACACGCACAGCTGACCTCTCACTAGAGCCATAATTACCCTCCCTACCGCAATTAACAATCTGGGGTTCTTTCTCTCTGTGTGTGGGAGAGAGAAACATCCCACACATTAAAAGTTTGAAGTTGGCAGTGGACTTACGACTTGATGTACGATGGTACAATGTTGTTGGATTAAAAGCTGATATCTCTGAAATGCTAAACATTCTTAACTAGGACTGCAGTGATTAGACAAAAAGTCAACTACAGTGATTATAAAAAATATATCGGCATGGATTGTTAATGCACTGTTTACTTAAAGCTGCACTATGTAATATTTTTATTATTGAAAAAAGTTTTTCGGACCATGTTTTTTTTTACATCACCATCACACGCACAGGTTTAAAAGGAAGGTCTGGCTCAATGTTTACGTTTCAAATGCAAGATCAACATTATACTGATGAAGACATGATGACAGTAGTAGATCATCACATATCATGAAAAGACACGTCCCTTACCAAGACTTGACTTAGTTCTATTTGAATGCTCATTTAACATGCTCACAATCATTAGATTCGCTCAGGGAAGGGGTCTGAAGCTCAACCGATGTTACAGAATGTGTTCCACACATTGCATGCAATTACACATTTCCGCCAGAGGGTCTCCTTAAAGCATGCATAATGTATCTTTACATAAAAGTGCTGTAAAATGTTCATGTGCATTGATTTCAACAGATTTCACTCCAAACATGCAGCGACATCATTGCTGCCTTTAGTTCCTGTCAGAAATATCATAATTACAAGAGTGACAACTACATCTAAGAGCTAAGTGCTAGTCAGATTTTTTTATTAGCCCAGATTTGCTGAGATGGGGGCATCATTAAAAAAGTCATGGTGACCGGTGATGGTTGCATTACAGATGAGTATTCAGTTGAGTATTTCAGTTACTCAATAGCCATGCTTGAACACTGCTAACCAAAGTCTTTGTGCTCTCATCTACACAAGTGAAAAGACAGAGCATATTGCCGCTGTCAGAACAAAACCTCATATAATTTTTCAGTTTTTGACATAATTTGAAAATGCCTGTTGTCCTTTACGCTGTGTGTAAATTTCATGATGAATGGACCAAAGGAAAAGGCTCAAAATGACATGGAAAAATGTCTGGTTCCATTGACATACATTAAAAGTAAACTATGTTTTTTCTTTATCCTGTAAAGTTACTGTTTTGGAGATATAGGTTTTGATCCGACAGCAGCAGTATGTTATGTGACCAAATACTAGATAAAACACATTTAGCATCCTCTGCTCATTGCTTTGTTCCCATGATGCAAAATAGCGTCTGCTCTTTGGTGATATAAAAACAATAGAAAAAGTACTTTTTTCCAGGCTGTCCATTTTCTTTCCAACCACAACCACTTGAACACATAGTGCGTCGTACTTACGATCTCCGAACTCGTGAGTAGGAGCTTTCGAGGACCACTTGAAGACAGCCTGTGGCTTCTGTCATTTCGTTGCATCATAAGAGGAAATCGTTTGTGCCACAGAGAGAACTTTGAGCAGAGGCAGCAGTAATAGGAAGATGAACTCAAGAAAGCAAGACCCACGAAAGTCACAGCTTGCAGTGCCCGATATGCTGAAGCAGAGGTAGCATTTTACAGCAGCACTACAATGATCCACAAATGAAACAAAAGCACCCAACGTTTTCTGCTCCCAGTGGATAAGTGCTTTACTAACTAACAGAAGTGACTAATCTCAGCCAAGTAAAGGTAACATTAGGCTACGTGTTGGAAAACAGAACGTCTCACAGAAGAGATGAAAAGTTCAGTGTTCAAGTTAAATACAGTGTTGTGCAATGTGCCATACTAAGAGAGCAGTTCAGCAATGACATGGTATGGCTCCAGACTCAGCGTCCATAAAAATAGTGCACTGGATGATGGTGCATCTGTTTTAGGATGCCTTCGGGATGGTGTTGCATGCCTTAACACTTAACATTCACAAAATATGCTGTCTTTAATCTTTAATCAGTGATGTATGTCATGTAGGCAGACATGCTCCACTTAGAATCATATAAATAGTGACATAAATTGGGAAATGAGTAAATGACAGCTAATTGTATACCAGCTTTTGTAACTCTATTAAAAAAATGAAAACTTGATTTTGGACTGAAACAGAAACATAATCATTAGATTAGTTGATTAACTGGGAACATAGACAACAAATTAACTCATTATAGAAGTACTAGTTTGGTAGCAAGCTTTTATTCCAAGCAACTTTGCACCCTTTCTATTGGTCTGTCCTTTTCAAATGATGTAAAATATATATAAAAGAAAATTTTGGCCCCTGCAGGGTAAGCTGCAATATATTGCGTTGTGTTTAAAAGAATGCTTGACCCATAGAAATAAATCTGTTCTCGTTCCTCTACTCAGGAGCTGCCACTCGTACGATTTTGTCACAATCATGAAAGCCTGTCTTCAGCCAAGTCAAGTATTAACGCATGTTATTTTGTCGGTAGCATGCAACCTTAGCTTGATTTCAGCTTCAGCCCTGCAGTATTAGAAGGTAGAGTCATGCTTTATAATGCTTTCTAAGAGTGCTCATGCGCCTACAGTACAGCCCTCCAGCTACTGCTAAGTGCCTCTAATGAGGCCCTGGCTGACAGCTGACTGTTCCCTAGAATTTATCATCTATTATTATTCTGCATTTACTCTAATATTCAAGCGTGCACGTTGCCATGGTGATCTGCTGATTTGCTCCGCGGCCTCTGATGCCATGGCGCTGTCAGATTGGTTTCCTTTCCCCCTGTTTTCCAGTGTGCACTTAACGCCCCATAGCAGCATATGCTGAGGAATGTCAGATACGGCGGATAGCTGGCTCCTGCATACCAGTCATTCGAATGCCCGCCTAGCCTTTAGGACAATTTATGGAGTATGGAGAGAGAGAGAGAAGGAAAGAGAGAAAGACATATGGATTATGTGGGAGAGCTGGTTGGGCAGGGATGTTGTTGAAGAGGCTGTTTATAAAGACTTTATCATGTAGAGGCTTTATTGGTGCACTGTTTACAACTATTCACCCATGGGCACTTTCAGGCTTACACTTAACATTCAGGACACAAATAGCCATGCTTACATTGTGCGCTAACAATCAAGTTTTTGTGGCTTCAAGAGTGAGTTTTTAGGCAACAGAACACTTATGTTAGCTGCGTCTGCCAAAATACCTTTTTTGCTTGTGGGTGCATGCCAATATACTACCTGCTGGTATACATACTGACAAAACAAGGCATATGGCTGGTAAGTCTTTGTGCTAACGTGCCATAGTCTTCTAAAAGAGCAGTAACATTTTGCTATGTTTCTGAATCCAGTGCTGTTTGCATGGTTATGGCAAGGTCACGGTGTTGTGCTAATGCCCGGCACATGCAGTCTGAGCATGCTTGCTCGGCTCCAGCTCTGCTTTTGGCTGATTTCTCCTCTGCTTTGATTGCAGTGGGCTGCAGGCCCCTGCCCGCCTCTCAGTGTGCCGTCTCTTTATCAGCGTGTGTGTGTATGTGTGTGGAAATGAGAGGCAGCAGTGGTAGCTCTGGGTGGTCAGCAGGCAGCCGCAGCCAGACCAGTCCGCCTCGCAGGGGGCCAAGGCCCTCAGACTCATGCCTATTGGTACAGTGCAGACAAGGAGGCAGGACGTATTATGACTAGAGGATCGTGATTCGTGGAACTTCAACTGGTGCATAGAAGAAAGCTTTTTATTGGATGATAGATAAAAGGAAGGGTAATTGTCAATTTGCTGGTGAATTTGTGGTGCAGCTGCTCCTGCAGTGCTGTATGGGTAATGGAGTTCTCTAGAGGAAAACACTGTAGTCTAACAAGGCTGCAACAGAGTAGTGAGGCCAAATTTGTTTTGTTACTGCGAAGATAATTGAGATAGTAATTCCAATAAAGGCAGAGTTTGCTGTATTTGAGCCTTCAGGTGGTCAATGTTTCATATTCCACACAGGGAGTGTAACGCACATGATATATGTCTTCAAATAGGTGACCACGGACTTCTTTTAAAACAAGTGTTACAGTGATTTTAGGTTAAGGGATGTTGTTAGGCATAATGTGTGTAATGCATGGCCTCTAATTGCTTATTGCTTTTATTTAAAAAAAAGTGGCACAAAGTGCTTTCCAAAGAAGAAGCACACAAAATGACATAAAGTGTTCCTAAATTAATTAGAGTACATTGGTTAACAGGTAATACTAATTATATATACACTTACATTAAAAAACAGAGTTTCTCCTGTAAAAACAATGTCTTTAGATGTGCATTCATATGTGAGCGTATACTGACTATTACAATGACTGGCTTCAAACTTGGCTCAGCCCATCAGATTTTAGAACCGGAACTATCCATGTTAGAAGTCACTAATCCCTGTGTTGTTGCGAATCTAGTCTTCTCAGCCTTTTCCAGCTCTTGTCAACATGGCTCTCGACAAAAGTACAACAGCCAGCGTAGACTTCAGTGCATGAGGAGTGAGTAGCAGGGTTGGAGAGTAGAGTGGAGGAGGAGAGTAGAGGCGCGTGTGCTTTGGAAGGAGAGTTTGTTTGTTTGCTTGTGTGTATGAAGGTCGGTTTCTGCAGGGTGGAGGGATCCAGCATCCCACTGTTATGTAATCTGATAGGAGATTCCAAGCTGGTCAGCTCCATATGCCGTCCGCCGCTGCCAAAAACTATGTGGAGCCGGAGACTCCATCCCGTTTGGCAGCCAGAGAGAGAAAGAGAGAGTGAGAGAGAGCAAACAAGAGAGAGAGAGAGAGAGCGTTCCGGAAATATTTGCTGCAGATAATAGGAAACGTGTGAATTAGACTAGCAGCCAGAGACAGAGAGAGAGAGAACGAGTGAGCTAACAGGTTTACCTCTCGTCCTCAGACGCAGTGTGCATGTGTTTTGTCGAGTCAATGAGGCCAACTTGCCTCACTGTGATACACACATGTAGAGAAAGAGAGAGGGAGTGGCTGGGCGAGAGAGCTTTAGCTGTAGCGGAGTCTGAGTGGGCATGAATGAAAGTTGTATTAAGGGAATGTTGTGGAGTGAATCACTTTGTGGTGGGTGTGTGTGTGTGTTTGTGTGTGTGTGTGAAAGCAGGTAGCTGGGCAGCTCCTGGGATTGTTTCAGCACTGCAGTACTCTGTGTATTTATGTGTAAGTGCCTGTGTGTGTGAAAGAACGAGAGAGGAAGAGAGTGAGTAGGAAGCAGTAGCTCTTGAGACCCCTCCAGCTCTGCAGCACTGTGTGTGTGTTTGCGTGTGTGTGTGTGTGTATGCGTGTGTGCACTCTGCTTTGGCCCACATTGCCACCCCCACCAGCACAGGTCAAGCTCAGCACGCCGCCTCTTCTCCCTGCTCTCCCTCTCCGAGTTGCCATGGCAACACACCTTGAGCTCGCCCCCTAGAGAAGCCCGTTGCCTCCGCCTGCACCCCCCACTCCCTCCCCACCGAACACTTTCGCCTGGGCCCCCGCCTCTCTCTCTCCTCCTGCCTCCCCGCGGCTTCCTCGCCCGCCATCCGGCCCATCAATCTGGGGGCCGGGGCTGCGGGCCTTAGGGCCAGGCCGAAAGGGGCCGGGGCCCCTGGGGGCCGACTGCTCCCATCCACACAGCTCATTTGTGTGCCAGCACACGCTACAGGGGGTGATGGGTAGAAAGAGAGAGAGAAAGAGAGAGAGACAGAGGAGTGAGTAGGAGGGGGCCGCTCCCATATAGCCGGACCATCCCGTGGGGAGCAGCGCAGGCCAGGGCGCCACCTGGCTCCCCCTGGTCAATTAGCTGGAAGCACATTGGCCTGAGCTTTAGCAGCAGCCACTGCGGAGGCTGCAAACAGCAGCAGCAGCAGCCGCGGCAGTGTGTTTGTGCAAGGAGGGAGGCCTGCTCAGTTGGTGGAATAACAATCTGGAATAATAGATAAATACTGCCTCCTTCATCCCACGTTCCATTCCTCCTTCGCCTGGTAATCCTTCCTTCTTAAATCTTAAAAAGTGCTTGTTGATTAGGCATATGACAACCTCTGGTTGAAGTTAAAGGAATAGATTGACACAAATTTACATGTATACAGTTTTCCCCCTTAACCAGAATGTCATCGGTCAAGACAGGTCATAGTTCATAATTTAGAAACCACAACTCTGGATAGAGTCATTTAGGATTACAGTTACTGATTAGCCTTGTGGTTCCGCTGCAAAACTTAAAGGGGCGTTCCACCACTTTTTCAAAAGGTCTACATAATACATTAATGCTTCAGACGTATGGTTCCTATCAACACCACAGTGAACAATTCTGACTGGATAAAAACAGAGCATTTCATTTCAGATCACTCTTAATGATTTTGTGTGCATCTTCACCATTTAAGGTGAGGTGCTCAATCCTGGTCCTTTAGATCCACCATCCTGTCGAGTTCAGCTCCAACCCTAATCTAATCTGATCCAGGTAATGAAGGCCTTCAGGAGCATCTGACAATTAGAGCCAGGTGTGTCAGATCTGAACTCTCCAGGGTGGTAGATCTCCGGGACCAGGATTGAGCACCCCTGTCTTAGCTGGTTGACTTCATTTGGAATAAGGTGGGAAACTGTATAAATTTGTCTCTTTTACGGCACTCTTTAAGGTAGTGTAAACCTATAGAGGCAGCCTCTTTTCCTCACAGTAATAAAGCTCACTGCTTTCCTAATCACACCTCTTCCTCATTGGAGCAGTGCCATTTTATGGCCTGCTCTGATTAGCTGATCGATCCTTCGGTCAGTCAGCCACCCCTCTGCCTTTATAAACACTAAGCCTTCTCTGTTTGATGCTGTAATTGAATACAGGGTGCTTTCAGAAATGGCGGTCATGATCAATTCTATTAGTGTTCTAGAAATCTACTGATTATTTTGACAGTTATTTGAAAAAAGTATATATATAAATAAAACAATGAAATTTGACTTTAGTTGATGAATAACTAGCCATACACAGCCTTTGAGCAATAGACAGGCCAAGATAGTCATTTTGACCATTTTGAAATTTTAAAATAGTTTTGATAAAATAAACCCCCATATCTAGTGATCGCTGACTTTGATTGAATGAGTGCATATTTTAGTATGACACTGATACCATTAGCAGTCATTTTGAGCATACAGGATCATAAAAAAGGTAGTGAACTGTCACTGGGGCAGTGCCCCTCTTATCACTGGGGTGGTACCCTCAAGGGTACATTTCAGTACCTTTAGTCAGGGAACATAATTGTACCATAATCCATTGAAATTATATTTTCTAAGTTGTGTGTGAGTGAGAAAAGGGATTGTGAAGACATTTCCTGTCCTTGGGTTCTGTGATTGAGGAATTGTTAGCGATATTGTCAATGATGTTGTGATAGACATCGCCAACAGCCCCTCCCTGCATCTACCATTAGGCTTCTCTTGTGTCTACTTATGAGCAGTTATGATGTAGTGGACTTTTGTCACGTTCCTCAGGTTCTGACATGCTTGGTGCGTGCATGTGTGTGTGTTGCTCTTTAGCTATATGATGGGTTCCCCCCAGTACACTGCAGTCCCCCTCCCGAAGCTCTGCGTGTTAGCTTCACTGATCAAATACTCTACCCTGACAACATGGGGCTGCTTGGTGGTAACAAGGAACTGTAATCCCTATATGAGTTCCACACACAAACACACACACACACGCTGGAGTGGAGAGCTTCATGTTGGAAGCTAAAAAAGAGATGATGGAGCATGTTCCTCACTTGCTGATCAAACCACTGCAGAGGAGCCTGCTTTTTACCACATATACACACTCACACACACACATAAAGGCCCCCCAGCTACCATTACTTTTGGCCGGACAGCCCAATTATCCCTTTGCTTTCTGCTTTCTTTAGCAGAATTCCCTTCCTCTCCCCCCGTACCCCTCTCATTTCCCCAATGTTTCTCTTTGGTGTCATTGTGCTCTCCTCCTCCTCCTCTTTCTCTCTCTCTCTCCATTTTTTCTTCTCTGTCTCTCCCTCTCTCTTTCTGTCTGGCTGTCTCTTGCATTCTCTCTGTCTTTCTCTCTCTCTCTGTCTGCCTCTCTCTGGCTGTCTCTATTTCTCCTACTCTTTTCCCTCTTTCTCTTCAACCACTCTTTCTCTCTTATTTCTCTTTCTCTCTCCCTATATATTTCTTGTCCTGCACCCTTTTTTGCGCTTTCTCATTCACTCCCTCTTTCTATTTTATTCCTTTTCCTCTGCTCTTTCCTCTTTTCCTCCTCTTTCTGTTCCTCCTTCCTATTTCTCACTTTCTCTTCATCTTCTCTCTCGTTCTTTTTTCTTTCTTTCTTTCTTTCTTTCTTTCTTTCTCTTCCTTTTTCCTGTTTATCTCTCTTTCTCTGCCTCTTCCTCTCTCCTACCCTGTCTTTCCCTCTCTCCCTTTTCTGTCATTGACTTTTCTTTCTCTTTCCCTGTCTCTCTCTCTCCCTTTTTCCTCTCTCTGTCTGTCTCTCTCTCTTCCTTCTACTTCTTTCTTTCTCTTCCACCAGTCTTTCTCTTCCATCACTCTGTCTTTTCCTCTCCTCGTTCCTCTTTTCTTCCTGTCTTTCTTTTCCTCCTTCCTCTTTGTTTCTCTCTCAGTCTGTCATCTTCTCTCTTTAGTCCTTCTTTCTTTTTTCTTTCTTTTTTCTTATGTATCTCTTCCTCTGCCTCTCCATCTCTCTCTCCTCTTTCTCTCCCCCTTTTCTTTCCTCCCTCTCTCTCTCTCTCTCTCTCTCTCTCTCTCTCTCTCTCTCTCTCTCTCTTTCTCTCTTTCTCTCTCCCTCTCTCTCTCTCTCTCAGCTCATTTGAAGCCTCTTGTTTGTAACCGCGCAACAACAGCTCGTACAAAATGTTCTCCTAAAGCCGCTTGCCGTGCAGTAGCTGGTCCTGACCTACAGTCGCTCCTTCGAAAGGAATCTTCTCTTAGTGCGATGTCTTTGAGGAGACACACCAAAGCTTTTGGTGTCCTTGCCAATCCACTCCCCCCCTCAAAAAAAAAAACCACTCCTTTTTAGCTCCCCACCGACCGCAGCCACCCTGCCCCTCGCTCTGCTTTTAGAGGGGGATTAGAGCTCTCCCTGGTTCAGGCCTTTGAGATGGTGCTCAGATTGAAATTGGCGGAGGTGGTGTTTTTAGAGTTGGGTGGGGGCTTCAGAAGTCAGGGAGATGTGTGGCAGGAGTGTGTGATTGAAGACTTTATTTACACTATAAAGGTCTTCATTGTCATTATGAGACTTTTTTAAGAAGAATATGAAATTATTTATTGAACATGCTTACCTGTTTTGAGTCAGTGCATCTAGTGCAGTGATCTTACTGCACTACTTATTTTAATAAATAATGCTGGACAATCTACCCATGTAGTAAGAAATACACTGTATGTCCAAAAAAGTCTGTAGACACCTGCTCATCCAACAGGTTTTGTTATGGCAGCAACTGTATATTGCCTAAATTTAAGAAGCTTTGACTTGCCGAGATATTATTTTTGCTAAACAGCAGGGCTCCACAGAGTGTGTCTGGACCGTCCAGCAGGGTTCTGGGCTCCACAGGCATCCGCTGGGCCACAGAAGCAGCCGGGGTGGCGTCTCTACCACCCCAGGTCAGGGGGATTGGAGTGGTGGTGTGTAGACAGGGGTCTGATGGAGTGCACGTGGGCGGGCGGTGTGCAGGCCTGTGTGGAGCGCAGGCGATAAGAAGGGAGCGCAGGCGTCCAGCTACGACGCAACGCCCACCTTTCATCTGTCCCGCTCTGACTGAGCTGGGGGGGGGCACTGATGTCACTCAGGCCGGCTTAAAATAGAGTCACGGGCAGGGGGGAGGGCACGGAGCCCATGGCACTGGGGGGCAGCAGGCAATTACCGGCCAGGAAAGAGACGGCACTGGGCAGAGGAGGAGGAGGGAAGAGAGGGAGGTGGGCTGGTCAGACTGGCCACAGTCAGACCAGAGAGAAAAAGAGAGAGAGAGAGGAAACACGGTGTGTTTCAGCATCATAGAAAGGTTTCATAAGTAGTCATTAATAAAGACGCTGAGCTTTAACCCTGTTTGTGTTCTGTGAGTTAGTTACACTGGGCTGTGCATCTGTGTCTGTGTGTGTTTGCTCCTCCCTTTCTCTCTCCTTCTTCATCTCTCTCTCTGTATATATCCCTTCCCTCTGTCCTCTTCCTCTCTCCCTTTTCTTTTTGTCTCACGCTCTTACTATCTCTTTCTCTCTGTCACTTTCCCTCTTTCTTTCTTCCTATTTCTCCCTTTTCCCCACTTTTGCTGTCTTTCTCTCTATCTCTATCTCTCTCTCACTCTCTCTCTCCCCATCTCTCTTCTTTCTCTTTCCTACTCTTCATTCTCATTTTCATCTTCTTTTCCTCTTTTTCTCTTTCTTTGTCGCTTTCCCTCCCTTCCCTTCTTTTCTTCTTTCCCTTTTTCCCTCCTCTCTTTCTCCGTCTCTTTTTTCTTTCTTTGCTTTCTTTCCTTCACTTAATTCACCTGTCCCATCTTCTTCCTCTCTCTGTCTCTCCCTCTCTCTCTCTCTCTCTCTCTCCCCCTCTCCCCCTCTCCCTCTCTCTCTCTCTCTCTCTCTCTCTCTCTCTCTCTCTGACCCCTCTGCTGTAGTTGTAACCTGTTGTATCATGTGCTCTTGTGTTTCAGAGGAAGGCATCAATCACGAGTGCAAGCTGTGTAACCAGATGTTTGACTCTCCGGCCAAACTCCTGTGCCACCTGATCGAGCACAGCTTCGAGGGCATGGGTGGCACCTTCAAGTGCCCCGTCTGCTTCACAGGTAAGAGAGCCTGGCCCAGGGGGGTCGAGGGCATAGGGT
This sequence comes from Colossoma macropomum, assembly GCF_904425465.1. NCBI lineage: Eukaryota > Metazoa > Chordata > Actinopteri > Characiformes > Serrasalmidae > Colossoma > Colossoma macropomum. Next base: position 14,608,662 of record NW_023494798.1, read on the forward strand.
CAGGGGCAGTGAAGGTGTGTGGGTGGGTGAGTGGGCCGTACCCATTTGCACGTGCACTCACACTTACAAATGCGCAGAAAGGACAGGCGGATTGCTCACGCTGTCTGCCCACTTACCCATACATGTGTGTAATTGCACTCATTCATGTAGGTTAATGACGCATGATTACACACAGTGGCTCAGGTTTGTGCACACTGAAAGACAGACATGTGCTCTCCTGCATGCTCTTCTGCACAGGTTTTTTTTGTGCTCCCCTCAATTGCATGCAGTTAAAGGGATTAATCTGTATTTATTTATTTATAAATCTACATTCACTTCCATTGGATCCTTCTCTTTTCTTCTCCCCCTCTTATTCTCCTTCTTCAGCTAAGTGAACTGAATTAAAGAGCCTGGTTTACAATATGTTTACATTATCATGATGTTAAAATATATTGAAAATATTAAAAAAACACTAATAATCATTGAAGTCATCACAAGTACACTCTTAAAAAGATGGTTCTTCAAGGCTTCTTTAGTAAAGACAGTGGTTCTGTATGTAAACATGAACACTCAAAGAACCATTTGCATGCTTAGAGGGTCCTTTGCATGGTGAAAGAACCCTTAAAGAACGATCTTTTTAAGACTGTAGTCTGTTGATAGACTCGGTAACACTTTTTTGAATGCCTACTTATTTACACATGCATAAGCAGTGAATAATGTATTTATAAAGCAGTGCTTGAATATTTAAAAACAGCTTATGTCTATAATCACAAGATGACATAAGATGTTTTAAGCGGTATATGATACTGTATGGCCATAAACTAAAGTGAACATAAGTGTTCTGTTTATAACACTGTTATGAAGCGTCATTCCCAAGTAATGGGACTAATAAGACAGACGCCTTAGCAAGAGCACCATATATGAGTTCTATGATTTTGATGCCCTCAAACTTAACATACACTATATGGACAAAAGTATTGGGACACCCCTCCTAATTATTGAGTTCAGGTGTTTTAGCCACACCCGTTGCTAACAGGTGGATCAAATTCAATAGACAAACGCTGGCAATAGAGTAGGTTATACTGATGAGCTCAGTGACTTCAAACAAAGCACTGTCATAGAATTCCACCTCTTCCACAAGTCAGTTTGTGAAATTTCTGCCCTGCTAGATCTGCCCCGTCAGCTGTAAGTGCTATTACTGTGAAATGGATGGATGTCTTAAAAGGTCCTGTAGGTGTAATGTGTAGGTGTCCCAATACTTTTGTCCATATAGCGTATTTAGGTGGACGCGGAATATTCAAAGGGTATAGACAAGGCTCATACTATAAATGTTCTTAATCTGAGTAAAGTAACCAGAAAGAGCAATACAGTTCCAAATGACGAAGGGTAATAAAGGTCAGAATGGAAGGCTCTGGGTGTCCTGGTCTGTCCGCTCGTCCTCTTGTGCTCATAGTATAGTTAATGAGAGATGACCTCCCTGCTGAGATCCCTAGTGGCACTCGGGAGTGTCCCAGGCAGACCATGTAATTCTCACCCAATTCTCAGCTTAGCCTGCTGGAGGAGTGAGAGGAGCAAAGCAAACTCAAACTTTCTTAATCTTAATATATAAGAGCCCCAGACAAGATCTACTGAATAAGTGCTGTGCCTGCCGCATAACTCTTAAACTGCTACAGGGATCATGATAAACATCATAGGGTTCAGACAATATGAAAATTTTCTATCTATGTCCAAATGTCCAGTTTATCTGTTTTTTGTATTATCGTGATGCTCTTAAAATATACTGAAAAGGTTTAATAAACACCAATGTACATCAAAATCTTTTCACCACAAGCATTATATTGATAGGCTATTCAGTAACACTTTATTTGAATGCTACCTACGTCATAACACACACAAGCATTAAATAATGTATTTATAAAGTAATTCTTAAACCACTTATGTCAGTATCACTAGATGATGTGACTTTTAGGAAGTAAATGATGTTGTTGGGCCTTAAACTAAAGACATCGTTCCAGAAGAGCCAGATAGAGTTCCATTACTTGGGAATGGTGCTTCATAACAGTGTTATAAACAGAACAAATGTTTGTCACTGATCACTTATGTCAATATAATGTCAGTAACTTCATAAAACTTCTTGCAGTTACTGACAAAAACATTATTAATATGTTATTCAATGCTTATGCATTTGTTATTAAGTCAGTATGTTGGTAGCTTTCAAATAGAAAGCATAGAAAATAGAAAAAATAGAAAAAGTGTTACCTCCTTGGCTCTTATATTTCTTTATAAAAAATTAAATAAAAATGATCCCCATAAATAATCTAAATAAAAAATAATAATTGTAGATGGCTATCAGAATTGTTAAAAACTGTTTAAACTATTTAAACTGTTCGTCATTCATTTTTGTATCATTGAGACCAGCCCACCTGCAGTACATAATGCAGATGTTCATAGTTTACTATAAAAGGAAAAAAAACTCTGCAGTTGCAGTATTGAGCTCTGGCCTTCCCAATGCAGCATATCACTTTACTCAGACTTTACTAACAGACTGGTTGGACAAAAGCTTTGTATTTGTATTAAGGCCAGTTGGCTTGAAGGTCTTAGAGGTGAGCCAGTTTAGTGTGTGCGTGTAAAAAAAAGTATGTTTTGCAGAGAGCATTAGCCGAGGTCAGAGAATAAAGGGCAGGTTTATAGAGAAGCAGTGTAATCCGCTCTCTCTCCAGGGTAGAGCCCTCGCTCTACGTGTGCTTTTAGCTAAACAGGCCCTGTGTGCGCGTGGGTGTGTGGTGGGGGGGAGGTGTATTGTGCTCGCACGCACTTTGAAAGTCACTTTGGACTGTCCATCAACTCACCTTTGGGAATCAGAAATCATTATTTGAGCTTGTCAACATTACTGACTGCTGTTAGAGGCCATTTTGTCCCTGACTGTTCAACCCTAACCCACGCTCTTCAGGCAGCTCAGCCGCACTCGTCTTTTGTTCATTTCTTCGCTGCTGTAACGAAACCTTGTACTCTACAACATGGTAGGTGTACAGGAGATGGAAATATTCTCAGCTTTAATTTACATTAAGGCAACAGGATTTTATTCTGAGCAATTTTGGGCAATTTTATTTGGTCTGTTCATCCTGAAATCTTCACACAGTGTAAAATGCAGCTGGCATTTCCACATGGTGTAAAAAAAAATAAAAATGAAAAGGGAGTTTTCAACATGATAGCAAAGTTTTGCTCTTATAGCATTTATAGAAGCTGATAAAGTTCTAAACTTCAGTGTATGTTAAGTCAACAATTTATTCCAGTTTATTCCGTTTTGGGCCATTTCTGGTGGTCCATTCAGCATTAAATCTTTACAAAATGTGAAGCAAAGGTGGCATTTACAAATATAAAAAAATGAAGAAGCAAGATTTTAACATGACAGCAATATTTTGGCTTTCTCTGTTATAGTTTATAAAAGAAGGAAATAAGTTCTTAATTTTATTGTTTGTTGTGATGAGATTTTATTCCAAGTCATTTTTTAACCATTTCTGTTGGTCCTTTTAACATGAAATGCCCACATAATGTAAAGAACAGCTTGCATTTTCAAATGGCATTAAAAATAAAAAATAATGACATGATTGCAGTATTTTGCTTCCTCTTTTACAGTTTGTAGAAGTAGGTAAAAACATTCTTAGCTGTAATGTACGTTAAGGTAATGAGATTTCATTCTGAGTAATTTTTTAATGTTTCTGTTGGTCCATTCATCATGAAATGTTTGCATATATAAAGAACAGCTTGCATTTTCTATTAAAAAATGTTACAGTTATGAGGTATTAATATGGCAGCAATGTTTTGTGACAGTGACATTTTTGTCATTTGGACCTTCGCTCTTCTACAGTTACATACTCTTTCTTTTTTTACTTCTGTGTCCTCCACTTTCCACTGCCCCCTGTCCAGCTTTGTTCAGTCCTCTTAATCTCTTCATTCTTCTTTCTGCTATGTCTGTCTTCCTTCGCCCATCTCTTTCTCTCTCTCCCTCTCTGGAACAGTTCTCACTCGTTTCTCCCCTCTTCTCTGAGTTGTTGTTTAGTTGCACCCCCCCACAGGTACGCACTTCTCTTTTAAAGTTTAACTCTATTCCTGTGCGGCTTATGAATAAGTAAGAGACTGTCTCTCCTCCGGGGAGCCTTAATAATTCATGCTTTACACACACACACACACACACACACACACACACACACACACACAGCAAACTTAAGTTTACTGAAACAAAAAAGAGAGAGAGAAATACACAGGAACAGAATTGAAAATCCCGAGGAAAAGGTGGGGATGATTTATTGATAAATATCACAAGGTCTGGAGGGGATAGTTTAGCCTGCCTCCGCTTTCCATCGCTTCCCTCCGTCTTCTCCTGTCATCCGCCTTCCTCTGATAGAGAGAGCTGAAGAACGCTCCTTCTCTCCCCTCGTCTCAGTTCAGACGCTTTGCATCATTTCCATAAGCTTTTACTTCTCACGCACAAAAGCTGAGGCTCATGGTTTCTCCTGTGTTCCTCAGTCTTGTGTGGCCATCAGCTCAGTCACCTGTTCCCCTGACCACTCATCTAAAGGCAAGATTCCTTTAGCAGAATAACTGAAGGTTTAGCCAATCATCTGACCGTTTTCCTCCTTTTCTCTTTCCCCCAGTGTTTGTCCAGGCCAATAAGTTGCAACAGCACATCTTCGCGGTGCACGGACAGGAGGACAAGATCTACGACTGCTCACAGTGTCCACAGAAGTTCTTTTTCCAGACTGAGCTCCAGGTTAGTCACTCAAATGTCCCACATGTCATTCCACACACCAGTTGTCCTCCATTTCTTTCAGTTCAGTCCAGTTTATTTCAGTTCAAGATAGGCTTATCTGTATTATTTAGGTGATTTTATTCATTATTGAGTACTCAAATTGTTTTGATCTTACATTAGTGTGTGAATATATATATATATATATATATATATATATATATATATATACACACACTATATTATATATAATATACTATATATATATGTATATTATATATATATGTATATAATATACATGTATCGCTGTTGTCTGAACAAAAGCTCGTATATATATATATATATATATATATATATGTATGTATATATATGCATTCATTTTTTTAAGTTAGTTGAAAATATTCAAAACTTAAAAGAATGACCTCCTGAATTTTTTGTCTACTATGAAAGGGGGATAATGGGGTGAAGAAATTTCTTGTCCTCCTTGGTTATTATTTTTATTACGCAGTATTACTGGCCATGTTGTTAGCAGCATCTGCAGCAGGCTCTCCCTCCAGTGTCCGTTATCATCTACAACAAATTCCAACAAATCATGGCTGATTAATCAAAAAGGTTTATTTTAATTGATGATCTTTTAAACTGAGTAATAGAGTTCAGTGGAGTAGTAGTGACAGCTCTAATTAGCATGACCGTATCGAGTACAGTGTTGGTGCAGCATAGTGAAATAGAATTGTGGCTGAACATAATCAATGCAATTAATAGCGGTCATATTGTTAACAACAATAATAGTAATGATGACAATTATAATTATTGTAATAAGCAAATAAACAAACATGTGAGGAGGTTGGCTAGGATGATTACAGTAAAAGTAGGCAGTGGCATGTTGCAGTGAGAAAAGGTTGAGGCCAATGGAATGTAGTTAATATGCAAAAAGCTGTTAGTCCTGTTCAGCTTTGGCTGTATGTGGATGAAGGGCGCTGTTCAGAGCGCTTATGGTGGACCTCAAAGTGAGCCTTTGTCAGTCGTGAGAGACGCAGATGTGACACAAATCAGAGCTAATAAGGGAATTAAAGGAGAAAACGAGGCGCATCCTCAAGCCAGTAACGATTAGACCCACCACTCTGCAAATCAATCAGACCACCTGCTGTACACTCTACTACACACGTACTCACACACTAGGGCATGAACACTATACACACACACATTCATGCATAGTAGGCCTGCACCAATGTAACAATTCAGGGCCAAATAATAATCTGATATCTAGTGTTGAAATCCCCTCAACATATTATCTATTTCTTACATTTAACCATAATTATAGCACAATGATAAACTATTTCCGCAGTTTTACGTGCTTATTTGGTGTGTGAAGTCATGTTATGATTAATACATATTAATATAGCATGATTTTACACTAAATATTGGTCAAATCCCTGCATTAACCAAGTACCAATATGAATGTTCCAATCAGTTATCTGCAAATGCTGTTGTAGCATCATATCATTCTGTTTCCATAATGTATGTAAACATACACAGACCACCTGCACTGCACAGTTGTGTATTTTCCTGTTCTAACCCACCTGATTCCACTCAAGACTTTATAATCAGCTAATAATATGAATCAGGTGTAGAGAAAACTGCAGTGCAGGTGGGCCTCCAGAATAGAAGAAAACTTTGGATTATACTATTATATATTATACTTTACAAAAATGGAGATAGCGACGATATACTGGATTACTAGAAATATATATCAGTAGAATAAATGCATATAAGCATAAAAACAATAAAAAAAGAACTTCACAAAAAGAAGTTGACATCTTGTGAGCTAGTTAGAAGAACAAATTTTGGTTCCAGATTTTTCCTCAATACCCTCTGCCAGCACAAGTCAAAATTTGTTTACATAGCGCTTGTTACAACAGCCGTTGTCACATCAGCTTTACAGAAAATCTGGGCCCAAACCCCAAATAAGCAAGCCATGGGTGACATTGGCAAGGAAAACTCCGTGAGAGCAAGAGGAAGAAACCTTGAGAGGAACCGGGATTCAAAAAGGGAACCCATCCTCCTCTGGTCAACATCGGATAGCAAAACAGTAATACAGAGGGATATGAATAAAGAATAAGGTTTTATGAAAAAACAATAGTGAATATAAAAAAAAAGAAAAGAAAACAGTCACTGTCATTGGGCAGAAGTATTTCAATTAACCAGTGAAAACCAAGGACTACTGTTAGAGGCCTGTCAGAGTAACAAATAAGAAATAGAGTTATGAAAATGAGTAACTGTTACCAGTGAAACCCAGTTAGGTTACTGTTAGGAGCATATCACAGTGAAAATGAGAGTTAGAAGCATATCATGATGATGTGTTAGTATGAATATGAGAAGAGCTCAGTGTATCGTGAGGCAAGCAAAACAGAGTCTATGATTAAGTAGTTCTAGTTGTATGGATTTATTAAATCTCCAGCACACCTGATTTAATTTAGTTAGTCAAGGCAGGTATTGTAAAATAATTACAAATAATACTGGGCTGCTGTGAGGAGAGGTTTGTCAAAAAAACACATTACTACTTACTATAGTCATATTATTTTCATTTATTCAAATATTAATCTTTTCCTGAGCAAATAAATGCCTGCTGCCTGTCAAATGGCTTTGCCTAAAATGTTTGCACAGTACTGTGTATAGATTTTAAACTGCAGAAGACAAAAAGACCAGTGGTATCATCAACCAGGCCTGTATTGGAACCTGTACCAAGAGAGACATAGTGGGATCGGTACTTTTTGCTTTGGGTGTGTGTTGGATTTGTGCACGTGTCTGTCATGGTGTAGAGCGCTTCCTTGGTGAACAGACAGTTCTATGCTCAGCAGGTTCACACCCAACTGCACAGAGCAAGTGTTCAGAGTGGGCTGTTGACAGGTCATCAGAGAGGGGCTCAGGTTACTGTAACATTCTTTGTGAGCTTGACATTACTCCTGTCCAGATGGGTCTCTCTCTCACTGTTATACTGCGATAGGTATACAGTTTCCCTTTCTCTCTATCACTCTCCCCTTCCCTCTCTCTCTCTTAGTCTCTCATACAGGCTTTTATCTGTGCTCCCTCAGGGAGGCCCTGCACCCCACTATTCTGAGACTGAAACACACTCTCTCGTCAAATATATACACAGACACAGACGCTCTAAACACGCACATGCACACACACACATTGATAGTGCAGCCACACACACCAGGTGTCTCCTGTTATGTAAGGTTAAGGTTTTAAGCAGTTGAACAAGTGCTTAGTTTGGAACTAGTGTCAGGATTACAGGGCTGCGCACACACATGCACAGTGTGGACATACAGCCTTCCTTTCTGATCTACAGCTTAACTTTATCCAGGACCAGCAGAGGAAAATGCAGTCTGTACCTCAGTGTACTCTGCTAGTAACATCTAAATGAGCAAAACTGAGCAACTTTAGCCAGGACAGCAAACAATAAGCATATGCTTTACGAATACAGTACACATGACCTCAGATATTTCAAACTATTTACAGACAAGGGCGGCACAGTGACAAGAAGGGCCTGGGTTCAATTCCCCAGCCGGGCAACCAGGGTCCTTTCTGTGTGGAGTTTGCATGTTCTCACTGTGTATGCGTGGGTTTCCTCTGGGTGGTCCAGATACCTTCCACAGTCCAGTGACATGCATTCAGGCCAACTGGACACGCTAAATTGTCCCTAGGTGTGAATGTGAGTGTGGATGTATATGTCTGTGTGTGATAGACTGTGATGGACTGGCGACCTGTCCAGAGTGTTTCCTGCTTTCCGCCCAATGACTGCTGGATAGGCGCCAGCACCACCCGTGACCCAAAAGGATCAGCAGCATAGATGTGTGTGTGTGTGTGTTTTATTACAGACATGTGAGTCTATATGCATGCAAATACATGTGGGCAAGCTACCCTGTTAAAGATAAAGGTGTCTGAAAGAATTATTTGGAACGATGCCATAAAAGAACCACTTGTGTTCAGAGACATTATAAAGGAGGAGACAGGTCACTGGTTGAAATCTGAATGGGAAAGCTTGTAACACTCAACATGGTGTCTGTTTGCTGAAAAAGTCTCACCCTTCAGGTAAAACAGCCAATCAGCCAATTTTGGTCTCTCCTCATTCACAGAGATAGGAGTCTGATCAAGGACTTTGTTTAGATTCCCTAAAGATCATGTCCTAGAATAATATGTCCAAACCAAAAACCATTTCCTGCATAGCCACTTCTTTCACCTCCACACAAATATTCTCCTTTTATTTCTACCACTCAGTTCCTAAATCTGGGTTTTGATCCAAAACCTGTGAGAATCTCAATTGTAAAAAGACATTTACAAATTTAATTAAATTAAAATTGAAAGTAAACTGAAAGATGTTACAGATGTGATTTCCCAGGCTGTGGCATTCTCACCCAGCCCATGGAGCAGCATGTTTCCTCACTAACAGAGTAACAAGTTGTCTTCTGACAGTTCATTAAACTTTAGCAGTCTCCTTAAATGTGTAGCAGTAAAATATTTGGGTCGAGTGGGTGCTGGCCGATTACTCAGAATTACCAGCAGGTGTGGAAGGAAAAATAGCTGACCCTTACAGCTCTGGTCTCAGGATTTGTTTTATTGCCTCAGTGGTTTAGAAGTTTTTGTTTGTTCTATAACTACATCTATAAATGGAATGTGTTTTAGGCTCAAGGTCTTTTGAGAGGATCTGTCGATGGTTGATCAGGGCTGTCCAGCCTTGAGGATGTACTGTCCTGTGGAGTTAAATGTACAATTAACATGTTTAAAAAGTGCCAGTCCAGCCAGGGTAAAGGCACTGACCAAGACACATAAAACTGCATAAATAGGAATTGTGCATACAGTAATATCAGACTGTACATACTTAAAAATAAAGGTTCCTAGTGATTATTTGCTTCAGTGTGAGGTTCTAGGAAAAGCTGTTAATGGGCATAGTGTTCTTTAAACTTTCGTTTCATTAAACTTTCATAGTGTTCTTTAAACATCCCATTGACAGCAATGGTTCTCTAAATAAATGTCCATTTAAGGTCCGTCAGGGAACAAAAAGTGATTCTTCAATGGCAAAACATTTTTGATTCCATTTGGTACCTTTATTTTTTTAAATATATAAAGTAGAACATGGAGCAAGCTCTTCATATAGTTTACAAGCTATAATCACATATTTGCTTGTCCAAGATTTTAGCTTAGCTGCGCTCACTGAAGAAGCTGACCCGTCTAAAGGACGTCTTACTCATTGGTGTCACATAATGCTCTCTTGCAAAATACTAAATCAGTTGTCAGTTGTTTTATTTTTGATGAAGGCTAATATTCAGATTCACTCTCATGAAGACCTTGATTATGTGGATCAGGTGTTTCATCCTGCATCGGCCCAAGCTGCATTCGTCTTGTAGATTAAGGTTAGAAATATAGTAAGCAGTGTGGTAGATCTGCAGGAGCAGAGCTGGACACCCCTGTGATAAATGATGACTGAGCTGTAAGGCCAGCTGGCACTGAGGACTCTGTTCAGGGTTCATCTCTCGGGTTTGTAGGGCTTTCATGCATCCAGAATATTAATGCCCTTTTTTATTTGCTGTACTAGTGGAAAATGACCTAATTCTTTCCTGTGTTTTTCTGCTTTTTGGACATTTGTGGCTGAACTCCTCATATAGGGCCTTGTTTGGATTTGCATGCCATCCAGCTTAATTGATTTCGCTGAGTCTTTTTCTCTCCCTCTCTCTGTGCTGCTTATGGGGCAGACAGATTGAGGAGGGCAGGCTGGTGTATAACTCAGCTCAGCCAGGCTCCAGTGGGCAGCTGGGGTCAGCTCCGTTCTGCCCCGGCCCACTCTGCATTCATCTTCCTGAGCTATGGGCCACCAGCTCTGCAGCCTGCACACTGCACACGCGTGAGTATGTGTGTGTGTGTGTGGGAGTGGGGGGAGGAGTCTATGCTGTTAGTTAGGTGTGCGGTTAATAGCCCGTTTCTATCAACACAGCTTTATCATTTCAGGGAAAGGTCACCATCTTGCAGTACTGGTCAACACTCCAGGGTTTTTAACCTAATCTGTCGTATCTGTGACATACCATGAAATACCACGGTCAGTAATTGTTGAATTCAGAGTTTTAAGAAAACAAGTACAAACAGGGACAGTACTGTCCATGGTAACCAACTCTACACAACAGTTGAAGTACTAAGAGACTGGAAAAAAAAAAATGACTGGAGCACTCCTTTAATATGAAAATAATATGAAAGGTACTAGTTTAAAGAGTGAGAAGCCAAAGTGTGGGCCCACATACAGGCCTTCCGAACCTGATTACATCAGTACAGTAAACTTTTCGGAGGAAGGTCACAGTCTTGCACTACATATTAATCAAATCCTTATGCTGAACTTGACTAA